>NC_137169.1:164288729-165611229 GCF_951394435.1 Stenella coeruleoalba
CCCCCTTGTCCTTCTTTGTCTTTTCAGATAAATTTATTTATACACTGTATATAATAAAGAGAGATTTTAATGATGTCTTAGAATTGCGAGAAACCATGCTAAGGTCTTTTCATGATTTAGCGGATAATGCAAAGTGCTTCTTATATCCCTTTGGCTTCCTTTGCCGTTTATCAATTTTGTGCAAACAATTTTGACTGTGCTTCTACTCACCGCAGCCAGCCCCTGGTTCTTTATCAAAGGACTACCCTAAGGCTCCAGAACCTCCTTTTCTTGTGTGTGCAGGGAACCAGAAGTGCTTAGGAATTTACGTCTCTGAGGGACAGCCCTTAATGACAAATGGGTTTGAGGATATAAATAATCCAGGTACCCTGCTCCCATTTTGGGGCAAGTCTATGTTTTCCCAGAGTCTCAGAGTGATGGAGCCAAATTTCCAGTCCAGTTTCCCTGATAGTTGAGTCCATGCTCTTAGCCCTTACACCATACTGGGGTTAGCCCTCTAATGCTCCTGCTTCCCTGGCTCAGGTCATTAGTATGGCCAATCTTGCTAGCCCGCCCTTATGCCTTGTTATTTGGGGCCAAGATCCCTTATTACGTTTTTTGCAGATAATCCCAGCATATCCACCAGGGAACATACTATTTTTTGCCCAGTTCTTTGTAGCTCCTCTCCTGAGTCTGCACTCTGTTTCTCAGATCCCCTACATCATCATCCCCTATGAGCACTGATGGATGATTTAGACTCCAAACAGATATAGATAACCCATGTAATCTTAAAATCTTGAATGCACATACATGTGGACCCTAAAGTTAGATCCTTATGCCCTTGGTACTCAATGTGTGGCCCAAGGACCAGTGGCACTGGCATCACCTGAGAGCTTGTTAGAATTTCAGAATCTCAGAGTCCACCCCCACCTACTGGTATAGAATCTACATTTTAACAATATCCTTTGGGAGATACTCATGCCTTAGACATTGAGCCCACACTCCCACGGACTCAGTGATCTGGATATAGACCAGTCAGTCCCTCAGCTAACCACCCTCCCTGGCATGAGCCCCCAGCATTCCATTTGGCCAGAACAATGCTGTTTGTGTCCATTCATTTGATTTGTTAATGTCTCTCATAGTTAAGGAATTCTGTCTCTCTTCTCACATCAATCTCCTTCCGAATCAATTTAAAGTAATTTTTCCTGGACAGAATGGATTCTTACCTTGGGTGGGAACACAATGGCTATTTGCCTGAAAGATGGATAAACTACATATACTTTTAATACAGAGGATATAGCCTGCAGGAGAGACTAAAGTGGAAGGCTTACAATTAGTCCTGACTTCCAGCCTGAGTGAAAAATACCTGGTGCCTTGACTAGAGGGAAACATTCTGAGGAAGGAGCTAAAATCATGAGTACTTCAATGTCACATCATTTGTGTAAAGTGGCTTCTTGAGGTTCGGCTGCACTGAGGGAAGACAGAGATGGCTGCATTCAGCTATTCTCTAGGAGAGCTCTAAAGAGGCACCTGCTTGGAAACACAAACCTACTCTGTAGGAAAGGGTGAGGAATTTGTGGGGAACAGAAGGAAGTAGTGAGGAGGTTGCTCCATAGGTTTATTTTGTGATCTTTATAGACAGTTTTATTTAAAAGCCTTCCAGCCATAATAGGGCTGTGAGTGATGTTTGTTGAGTTAGGAAGCAATTCGGTAGATTGCTAGTTCAGTGTGCAGGGCCCAAGCTATTGCAGCTACCAGGAGATCTGAAGGTATGGGGTTTACTCCAGGTATTTCTAATGGAAAAATACCAATGGGCATAGCTTCTTTCCATAGTCAGTAGCTCCTTTTAACACCAATAGAAATTCAGCAAGGCTGCGGCTATCTGGGTTTCCTTCCTACTCATTCAGGTTTCCTCTGTTCATAGGAAGTTCTTTTTAACTCTTTCTTATTTGTCCCCAAGCTGGCAAAAGGGAGATATTTCTAGCATATAATAAAAAGAAGATTTTTAGAAAGCTAGAAAAATTATTGAGTAAGAAGGTTGACTGACTTCCACTGTACATTGTCTACCTTTTGAGGGTATTGTCTAAAATAGGACTCATATACACACTACTATATATAAAATAGATAACAAATAAGGACCTACTGTATAGCACAGGAAACTCTACTCAATACTCTGTAATGACCCATATGGGAAAAGAATCTAAAAAAAGACTGGATATATGTATATGTATAACTGATTCACTTTGCTGTACAGCAGAAATTAACACAATATTGTAAATCAACTATACTCTGATAAAAATTAAAAAAAACAAACAAACAAAAAACCAGGACTCAGCAGAGCCTATGAAGGCCCAGAAAGTGAATAGGTTAGGTTTTGTGGGCCATACAGTCTTTGTCATAACTATTCATCTCTCCTATTAAAGACCAAAAGTAGCCATAGATGATAAGGAAGCGAATGGGAGTATCTGTGTTCCAATAGTCCTTTATTTATGAAAACAGGTCGGAGGTGAATTTTACCCCAGCCCTAGTCTAGTGTGACACCGTGATCCTCCCCATCACCATATCCGTCCTGGTCCAGGCCACCTTTATTCCTTAGAAATGTGATGGTACTTTTCTAATTAGTCTCCTTTTTCTTCCATTCTTGCCACCTCAGAATCCATTCTCTCCACAGCAGAGTGAACTTTAAAACATAAGGCAGAACTTGTCACTTGGCCTGTTAAAATCTTTCAGCAGGTTTCCATTTCAAAAAGCTTGTGTATTCTGCCATCACCTCAGGCCAACCTGCCAATCCCTATCTTCATCTCCTGTGGCTATACTATTGGAGTCTCAGTTACATTGCCTTTCTTTCAGTCCCTCAAATACTTGAGTTCTTTTCTATCTTGGGGCTTTCTCTATGTGGTGTTCTGCCTGAAATGCTGTTCTCCTTACTCTGCCTGGATAGCGCTGCTCTTCCTTTAGGTTCTAGAGTTGATGTCATGTCCCCAGACTAACTCCAGTCTTAAGTATGTCCTCCTCGTTATTCTCTCTCATGACAGTCTTGTTTTTTCAAGACACTTTGTACACTTTTTAATTATAAGTGCACTTGAATTTGTTTACTGCCTGTCTCATGGGCAAGAATGATCTCTGTGATAGCAGAGACTGTGCGGGTGGCCACTGTGGACCCAGTGCCTAGAACAGAGTCCACACAGAGGAGGCACAGATTTTAGATTGTGGCAAATGAATAATTGGATGAATGTGTACATTGAATGATCATTTGTGGTGATCAAGAGTTTTTTCTGGGTGAAACAGAGCAGGGTACAAAGACAATGCCAGAAAAATCCCAGGTGTTTGTTTTGGAAAACAATATACCAGCAAGAAGAACCAAGGGAAGAGTGAGATAAGACCCAAGTGAGAATAAAGAAGTTAGCAAGGAGCAAGGGTAACTGAGGGATGGAAGACCCTTCAAGTCAGAAACCATATTTCTCTGTTTATTTTTGTATCAGTCCAAGATGGGACACTTCATAAGTCCCAATATAAATTCAGCAAATGAAAAGGTGGTTGATGAAAGAACAGTGGTTATAGAGGGTTTTGAAGGTTCCAGTACAGTTTTAAGATTCAAAGACTCAAATTAAGTCAGAGCACACCCTACCTGATTAAGGACTAAGGGGACTGGAAAACCAGAGCGAGAAAAGAATATAACTGATTCCTCAGTGTCCAGGATAATAGAGAGAAGGTTTTGGTTGCCAGGAGTATGGGAAAGAATAGCATGGAAGAGAGAACTAATTTTATCCCCATATTCTTTTTCCTTTTCTTCTTTTCAGTAATAGAATCCCAGTTTTACTTGGGCATATGAATTTCCTGCTAGAACCTACATTTTCCTGCCTCCCTTGCAGCTAGATATGCTCATGTTACTAAGTTTTGGCCAGTGTAATGCAAGTTGAAGTGATGTGTACAGCACCTGATCCATGATTTTATAATGTAACAATGTCTCCTGCATTCTCGCTTTCTCCTGCCCTGCTGTTGGGATGTGGTGACATCTGGAGTAGCTGCCTTGGACCCGAACATAGAAGCCCCATTGCTGAGGACAGAAGTGCTGAGCAGCCAGCTTCGGTCCCTGCATGACTTCACGGAGCAGAGTTTCCTATTCACCCAGTACCACTTCTTTATTTAATCAAATGTATTTTTAAGTTTAGAGCAGATTATCCTACTATATAATTAAAGCAGCATGGTAAAACCAGAAAGAAAAACTACACTTCTCAGGAACCAAGTAATGAAGTATCCTGGACTAGGGAGGACTGAGTTTGTGGTACTAAGTCTGTGAAGACTTTACACAATTATAAATTTATCTATCAAACTAGACAAGGTAGTTGTGCTACAGGAATGTGATTAGCAGACCTCTGGGTAGTAGGTTCCTATACTCTAAATATCTAACTCAAATTGATTCACCTAATGGATGATTCATTCCCTAAATGGATGTGGAAGGACTGGGAGTGGGCTGAGTGAAAGACAGCAAAAGAAGATAGTTTCTTCAGTGATTGCGACCTTGGACTGCCTGATATTTCTAGATTACCCTGTAATGTGTGTGTTGTCTGCACATCTAAGTGATAACTTTCTTGAGGGAGCATTAGGTCATGTTCATCTTTATGTCTTTCATGCATGAAATCCAGCATTCTACACATGGTAAGCCTTCAGTGAAACATTGGTCAAATGATTCACCCCAAGTTATTTACTTCTGCTATGCACACTCCCTTGTTTCCTGGGTTAACCCCACTCCTGTTCTAGCCAAGCAATTCTTACATGGTGACACCCAAAGTAGCAAAGGCAGACTGGAAGCCTTAGAATTTCCCTGTAAACTAAGAGCCAAACTAGAATACGGGTATGGATTTGAAAACTGAGAAACCTCCAAGCTTTAGAAACGTCCACGCTTTCAGAAATAGAAAGGGATGGAATTCACCTCAGTCTCTTCCCTCCATAGTCTCCTTTGAAGAGGAAGGAAAGAACGTCAGAGCAGGTGAGTGAGACTCACAGACCAAGACATATACAGAGACCAAGAGGCAGGCAAAGCAACAACATAGTCCACTTCCCTGAGCTGTCAATCCAACACCTTTCACCCCACATCAAATTCTTTTCCAATTTTTCCTCTTAAATTGCATTCCAAAACACACTGCAGATGTGATATCATTTTCCCTGATAACTGGCCCTCTGAGTTAATGACTTTCCTTCCTTCCAGCACAGAAACAATTTCTTTTTGCTTAATGTAATAATCTATTATAGTCCTTTCTGTTCACCACTCTGACCCTAGCCTGTTTCAGAGGAGCTCAGCCTCTCCCATCCAGCTGCACATGGGAGCATTTTTATTGGTATTATTCTGCTGTGTGAATTGTGGAGCAACAGTCCACTTCTGCCCACCCAATGATCTCCCATGGACATATTTTTTAATACCTAGGGGTTGCCAGGAGATAAAATCAGACAGGATGGAGAAAAGTGATATATGATTGAGAGGGAAATAGAGAAACTGTGTCATGTTTAAGTGCAGCCTACCCAGAAGTTCCCTGGTCTAGGGACAGAGTTTGGGAAATGTACGTACCTTTGTTCTGGCCTTTACCTTTATCTGAGTCGCTCATGGGCTCTGGGACCCTCTTTTCCTTTGGTGATCCGTACTTCTACCCAGAGGAAATTTAAAGCAGTTGTGAGCTAGCAGTGATGGGCCCTGGCTGCCTTGAAGCAATTTGAACAGACTCCTGAGCAAGTGGGAAGAGAAGCTCTGGGAAAAGAATGTAGGGGGCTCCTGTGAGAGAAATTTCCTGAAACCAGAAGCAGCCTTCAGCTCCACCACTGCTGACTCAGACAGAGGCTTAGTGCTTTCACCAACACAGTTGACAAATGGGAGCGAGACTAATTTGGTGTCGTTTGTTTCCCATTTCCAAGCCCTCATTAAAATCATCTGCTCTGATTGTCTGGGGAAGTTAGTTTTTGCACTTCCTTTCCCTTTGCTGTATCGGTACAATTTCAGAGGCATCAGATTTCTGTGTGGAGGGGTCCAGACAGCTCTGTGGAGAGATACGGGGTGGGGGGGGGAGGGGCTTCATGAAGAGCCGGGAGCAGAGCCAGATCTCTTGGCAGCCAGTGAGGTGGGAATCCCAGACCCTCCACTGTCCCCTGGACTGGGTCCCTGAAAAGCATTTGATTCTGGTGTTGAGGGAGTCCACCTCCCTGGAAAATTCATTTGATCAGAGACTAAGGATGAAGGAAAGTCTTGATTTTGGGTATTATCATTGAAAAAGGATTCTCCAGGAAGGGAATGAAGAAGCCCAAAATAGATTTCAGTATTTTAATTCTCTCAGTCACTGGTACATGACATGGTTTAGCATGCATTGAGGTGATGAAAAGTATGGCTGTTGGTTTAATCAACTTTTGCTGAGGACCTACTATGTGACAGTCAGTGTATAAGGTGATGGGGATACAAAGATCAGTGGAATATGGGCCCTAGCTCCTTGTCTATGTCTGTCTGTTTTCATTAACTTAGAATGCTTGTCTCTGCAGCCATCTGAGTTCCTTTATACCATCCCAGTTGGATTTAAGTCTTTCACTGTAAAATTTGTCTTCACTCATGCCTCTGGTCTTCCTCATCTCCTAGCATCTTAGGCAGAAGTTTGTTAGCTTAGATTTTCCTATTCCAAATCCAACCTCTGAGGTCTGCCCTTTGGCTAGACCAGCCAGGCCAGCCTCACCCACAGCCCACCTGAGTAGGACTCTTGAATACCAGTCCTAGAAAGGATTAGATTTAGGTTGGGAAACAGTATATCCATGCATGCACAGATCACTGAAACTGGCGAGACAGCATGTGGCAGAAGTACAGTGTGGGGCTCATGACTGTCCTCCACACTCTGTCACCGGTTCATTCCTTACCACTCAATCCTAGCCACAGATGGAAGCAGAACCAATGAGGTACTCCTGCCCTAGCCAGAATCCTCAGGACCACAGCAGCAGCCTCCTTCACCAGCTCTCATCTAAGCCCCATGGCATGATTTGTCCCTGATTTCTATAACAGAACAAGAATACTTTATATTTCTTGCTATTGATTGCAGTTTATTATGATCATCATAGTTAAACTATTTTTCATTACTATAAATTGCCACCTACTATGTGCCAAGCAGTGAAAACATAGAAGTCATCAAGATACAGCCACTGCCATTGGGAGGAATCTACCAAGAATAAAACATATGATGAATAACTCCTTTAGTTTCTTACTACACTGGAGGAGATATTTATATACAGGGCAGAGATTAATGAAAATGTCTTCCTCTCCCAACATCCTTTATCTTCATTCTGGTGTCTGCATCACACTGATGTGCCCTTGCCTTTTCCTCCCTTCCCTATCCCTGCCAACTCCCTCCTGTCCCAAAGCAGAGATGCCTCTTGCATTCAATTGTATCTGCATGGTCTTCAAGCACTTCATGTTTTCACAATCAACAAATTTTAAAATCTTGGGAAAGGTTTTTAATTGGCTGAAATGCTGATTGCCATAACAACTGGCTAATGAACCATCTGGTGGCACATTTAATATTTATTTATGAATTAAACTGCCATGTACTATGACGTCTAGTTTCCTCTCAAGGACAACATGGGGGCTCTCTTTGGAGAATGCAAGTTCCCTGCAGGGAGTTGCTTAATGTGTCTCCAAAAAGGCAGGAGGAAGCCCAAAGCAGGAAATTACTCTCCACTTCAGGGTAGTTATGAACTCTTGTCAAGTGGAGAAAATCACGATCATAGGCAATGGACAGGGAGACCCAGACAGGAGAGGATGGAACAGGGTTCCAAGGCTTGGGTGTTGACCCTCCCTATACTCTGTAATTTAATATATAAAGAACTCTCAATGATCATTTACAGACCATAGGAATTTGTTCTTCTTGAATTTAAGTAAATTTCCCAGTCTCTAGTTGTGATTATCAGAACAGAATTTGGAGACACTGAAATTACAGGAAAGCAGTAATAGTGGCTTAGGACAAGAATCTATCAGCTGATCTTGAAGATTTTATTTCCAAGTTGGTACCAGTCACTGACTTTCTAACCTACAGCGTAATTTTAGGTGATCAGGGACCCTCTGAGTATCTGATTAGAGCTATAGACCTTTCCTAGAAAAATACATATATGCATATTTACACAAAATGTAATTACCCATACCCATTTGCTTGTACCCCAATTCCAGTTTTTGCAAATTCCAGGCTGAGACTCCTGAGTCATTCTGGTGAGTGTTTTTAGTATCCATAGTCAGTTGAATAAGATCAGCACCTTTTTTTCATAGCCACTAGGTGCCATATCCCCAGATGAAGTTAGCAAATGTTAAGTCTAGCACCATGACTGGGTCAGAGGAGGCACTCAGTATCAACAGTTGAGGGGCTGAGATAGATAATACTTTTTCTTCACCTGATTTTTCAACCAAGTGAAGGGCAGAGACAGGGAAGTAGAGACCAAAATATCAGCTTTATTATTTACTATAGAATTGTTAGAAAAAGTGACTTAGGCTTCCTAAAATTGAACCCCAGAATTAAGAACACTTTTTTTCTGAGACATAGAAAAGAGACAGGCCTTCCCCATAGGGGAGGCCCCTGTAATGCACACCCTACAGGCATATAGATCCCAAAAAGAGGGGATGGAGAAAGGAGCTGAGGAGTGTTATGCTAATGGATATCACTCCAAATGGAGAGGAACACCAGGAATGGAGAACGAGTATTGTCTTCTTGTAGGCAATTTATTTCTCTAATTTTCCTCCCTTTTCAGGAGAAATCAAAAGCAGTTTCTTCTTACAAAAAGATTAGGAACTTCTCCTTTAAAAGGACTCAAGACCTACAAGCTGGGAAGCCAAGGTATGTTGGAAGGAGCGTGGAATTTGGAGGCAGACAGACCTGAATGCAGACTCTAGTTCTACTTCTTATTAACATTGTGACCTTGAATAATTAACTTCTTTCAGGCTTATCAGCCCTGAGCAAAATCTTATGCAGACAAAATCTGTAAATATTTTCATATGTGGAAGGAACCAAAATGGCCACTTATCTTCATCTATTCCTAGTCAAAGTGAGTTTTTGTGTATGTGGTAGTGATGGTGGGGGGAGGAGGAGTTAAAAAACAAAGCATTTGAGAGGGAGAAAAACTGGCTTAAAGAGTGTGGAGGCAACATCAGGAGGGACCAAAACCCTTAACCGGATCAGGGTGTGAAAAGAATGCTACAACAGAGATTTGGAAGCTGACCAAAGAGATTCTTAGTACAAAACATTAGGAAAATGACTGAGTTTTGGAAAAAAAAAAGCACACACATATACAAAAACACAACAGAAATTAGTGTACTGAGGAGATGGAAGCAAACCAGATGGGCCATAAGGGTCTCTCCCTTTTGTGCTGAGGTAGGTTTTGACTGTGTGTGGGTTTTGGACTTTGTTCATTGGTTTCTAGTTTTGTTTGCTCTAGGAAATACTTGAAAAGAATATAAACAAAAAGGGGGGAAAATCCCTATGCTTGCTAGCTGCCTTAAAATTATCCTCTAGGCCTCCACCAAACCGGACAACGAGGAATTCTCATCTTCTTAGAACTTTCCTTTTACTCTCCCTCTTTCAATCCTTCTCTCCTTCCCTCCCTCCTTCCTTTCCTTCTTTCCTCTCTATCTCTCTCTCCCTTTCTTTCTTTCTTTCTTTCTTTCTTTCTTTCTTTCTTTCTTTCTTTCTCTTCTTTCTTTCTTTCTTTCTCTCCCTACACACACACACACACACACACACACACACACACACACACACACACACACGAGCAATAATGAAAAAGAAGACACAGGTAAATAAGATGTCCTCTGTCTGTCTCAGGGGGCCAGGCTCTTGCTCTGTGTAATCTCCCTCTTTGCTGTCATCAGAAGTCTTCCTCAGCCCCTAAAGAATCATACGCCTCCTCTGTTAGCTTACAGTGGAATCAATAAAGATGTGTAGTTTCTTAAAGAGAATCCTGAGCATTTGCATGTACCAATCAGCAGAGAGAACTCCCTTCCTGAATTGAAGGGGATGAAGCTTCAGTTTGATGGGAATTGGATATATTTTTAGTTTGTGGTGGGGGAAGGAAGTAACCAGAAAATCTCCATATGAATATGAAAAAGAGGACTAATTGCCCTCTTCAAAAACTAATCACTCTAAATTTTACAAGCTGAATTATAAAACCTGACACACTTATTTTTCTCTTTTATTATATTTGTAAGAATCACTCCTTCTGCAAAGAAAATCAAATCCTATTTTATCAGTTGCCACCATCTCCCCTTCTTTTGCTCCCGACACTGTTTTTCCCTCCCCTTCTGCTGAACGCTGCAGCATTGCTATGTGTATTAATTGCCCTGTGAAATGCACTTGAAGTCATTAGAATTCCCCATTCAGAACTATTATCTCGTGCCATTATGCCTTTGCATTATATTTATTTAAATGTGCCTCTTCTGAATTAGCTCGTTTTTAACAGCTAGCCATGCCTGAAATATTATTCCCATCCAAGCTGCTCTCATATCATTTTTCTCTTCTCTGTGGAAGAGGTGACTGCACTCCAGGCTCCCATCCTGACAGGGGCAGCTTTGTTAGAAGGCAGAGGCTTCTTTTGTGTATCAGGCTTCCTTGAGAAGGGACCCAAGGCTTAGGTTGATTTTGCAGTGGGGGAATCCCAGGGTCTGGGTAGGTATAGCCTCCCAACAGCAGGTTGCCTGCTACTTGCTGTACCTGTTCCTCATCTATTCTAGGGCATTGACTGAAGAAATAAAGAAGTCAAATCCAAGTTTCTAGTGTCTTCTTTGTCTTCTACTCTTAACAGTCCAACATAATGTCAGTTGTCACTGGCAACTACCCAGAAGCCATTCAATGTCCACATGGCCATCCTGTCCTGGGGCAGAGGGATGAATTATAGGGCCACTCAATTCCTCTCCCAGACCTGAGTTTCTCAAAGTGGCTAAAGAAGTTCTGATATCACCTTGACACTGAAATTTCTCTTTCTCTACTAAGACTAAACTGATGTCCCCACTTATCAAATGGTCCCTTCAATTGTCCACTAGAGAATTGGCTTCCATTCTCATCTTGTTTCCATTCACAGAAAAAAAAAATATACACACACACACACACACACATATATATATGTATATTTATCTCAATAGCTGAGCTTAGAATTTATTATCCTCATAAGTTCATTTTCCAGATAGAATTCCACTGGATCAATTTTGCTGCCAAGCTCTCTATGCCACATTTGCAGGAAGCACAATACCATCAACTTAGTACTTCCCTAAGTGTGTTGTCATAGACGTCTTATTATATTCTCATTGTACCACTTTGAGGTAGGAGATATATAGGCCCCAGGCTGAGCAGCTGCAGCTTGTCTCCTGCTGATGCTTCTGGATGGATACCAGTGGGAGCATGGGGCCCCGATTGGGCGCATTCTTGTGGATTTCCCAACCCAACACATGCACAGAGAAGGCCCTCAGTCTAGGGCAAGGACAAAAGGAGGGAGAAGATGCCAGGTGGAATCCATCTTGGCTGAGCGGTGTGCCCATACCAGGACCAAATATGGAGATGATTAACCAGAAAAAAACAAACAAACAAACAAACAAAAACACTGGAAAACTAACTGCCCCTGTATAAGCAACCGAAGCTGCCCCTATTGTGGGCAACTCACTCCGAGCTCACCTGTGTGCTCTTCCACATTTATTTTGTTTTCTCCACATGTACTTTGCTTCTTCCACATGTACTTTGCTTCTAATAAATGCTTTTTTCTTTTTCATAATCTTGGTTTCTTTTGCTGAATTCTTTCTTCAAAGAAGACAAGAGCCGAGGTCCTTCCTCCAGCTTTCCACTGCCGGAATCAATTTTATTTATGATGAAACTGGAATAAAGAGACTTGACTAAGGCTACTCAGCTAGTGAGTGGTAGAGAATGGATTTGAGCTTAAGTTTCTTCTGGATCTTTTGTTCTTCCAAAAACACCAAACTGTTACAGTGGAAATAAAATCGATGTGTTGACATAAATATTAACAGAGAAAATCAAGAAAGACATTATGGACTAAGGTTAGCCAGAATTTTGACCTGGGCATGAGGAGAGCTGCTCAAGGGTACAAGGAGCAGGAAAAAAAATGTCTTTCATCTGTAGAAACAGGGAGTTCAGATGTCAACACTCTTAGACGTTCTTGCAAAGCTTCAATAAGGCAAACGGGCAAAAACCTTTGTGAACTATAATGAAAGTGTCATGAGCACAGAAATGTTTACTGTTTTGTTGCCTGATGAATTCTAAGTACCTAGGAAGATGCCTGACACATAATAAATTCTTTAAACTTTTAAAACATCTTGGATTGAATGAGTGTGTGACATTATTATTGTCAATGCTCTTGGAGGTGCCCTTGCTATTACCGTTATTAGCAAGGCACTGGACACATGAGCTTAGCCGGGCTCTGGAGCGTCTCAAAATCTGAGAGTCTCGTCTATCCACCAACATCTTTGTAAAATGACCCCAAACCCCTCTCCCCTAATTACAATGACAGATTATTCAGCAGAGGAAGGGGCTCTATAATCACTCTGGGGTATCCAAGACTAAGGAAGAGCAAGACCAATTCAAAGAAAGAGATGAGAAACCTTTAGATCTTTTATTAACCCTTAATATCTCCTGCTTCATTCTGTTTGCCTAGACAGCGGGGACTTATACCAGACTTCCTGAATTTTGAGAAGCAAGATAAGTGACTGGGACGGTCAGGGAATTGACTGAAATTCCCAAAGGAGGAAAGGGCTAAATGTATGTGTGAGCCTTGACACATAGGCTCTGGGTTAGTGAATGGGCTTTCTGCCTGCCCTGATAGGGTTGGAAGGAGGCTGAGACATAGGAAAATGGGGTTGAGGGTATGCTGTATGTTACAGCCAGTTTACCTTATAACCCCAGCACTAACGAACACGATACATCTAGTTTAGTTCTACCTCTGGCTTGGATTTCTTTGTTTTTGCTAGGGGATGATACCAAAAACAAGACAGACTCTTCAGGGGTTATATCCAGCTTAATTTCCTCTGAAGGACTCAACTGACACAAGTGGCAGCCTCTTCCTTGAGCAGAGGGAAGGTCTCTTCCCAACTTTCATGTGAGAAGCCCACGGGTACCCACTGCAGGGTGCTCAGAAGAGGAGCCCTGTTGGTGCCACAAGGTTTGCATTCTTATCTGGCTTGAATCTCAGAAAACTTCCTGTCTGGCCCTATCCCTTAGGAACAGAGATAATATTTTTCCCTTATAAGTATATTTTTTCTCTAACAAGTAACAGCCAGAAAAAGCAAACACATCCCTAGTTCACTATTTCAGCCCACAAGTCAAGACCTCCGTTAACAATGCCTCCTCTCTCAGACAACCAAACTGCCCAAGACTGCTTCTCTTTCAGAGAATGTCCTGTGATTGCACAGGCTGCTGAGGGCTGCTGTCCTTGAATGTCCAAGTACCAGAAGACCCTGTAGGGTGTGATGAAAGTAGGATTGGGCTAGGGTGACAGTAGGGAATTGTAGACAAGACTAGACATATTTCCTTACCTACGAGGGGCTGGGCAAGCAGATGGGGGTAGAACACTTTTTTTTTTTTTTTTTACTTTTCAAACACTTTTTTTTCATCCTACTATCAGATGACCCTATTCATGAATTCACTTTCCTCCTGAAGACTATTGAATATTTAAACCTGGGACCTGAGATGTGCCCGGTGATTCCATAGCGGGGTGATATCCGGCTTAATTTCCTCTTACAAGACTCTTCTGATGTGGCCAGCAGCCTCTTCTGTATTTTGGGATGGCCCCATCGGTCACTGCCACATGGACACGGCAGCCATTCCCTGCCAACACCAGTCCATGTCAATTCTGCCTCGTTCCTGCAGGCCAAAATGGTTTGATTTGCTCATTTGTTGAAGGAATATTTGGAGATGAATTTGCAGGTGGTAGAAACCCCCTCCTAACTCAAAAACATTAATGAAAAATTGGTTCCAAACACTGATGCAATCCTTGTGCAAGGGTTGGAGTGTAAGACCGGGCACGGACATGTCTCTTTTGTTTTTTGGTGTTTTTTTTTTTGCGGTACGCGGGCCTCTCACTGTTGTGGCCTCTCCCGTTGCGGAGCACAGGCCCCGTACGCGCAGGCTCAGCGGCCATGGCTCACGGGCCCAGCCGCTCCGCGGCATGTGGGATCTTCCCGGACCGGGGCACGAACCCGTGTCCCCTGCATCTGCAGGCGGACTCTCAACCACTGCGCCGCCAGGGAAGCCCGGACATGTCTCTTTTAAGTCTTTAAGTCTCCTTAGATTTTCCTGGGGTTGGTAGATGGGTGATTTCAAGTGGTAAATTATGTGTGGAGAGCCTGGGTTCAAGCTCCTAATTAATTTCTCGCTTGTCGAGTGCTTTTGTTGAAGAAACCTATATTAAGACTGATCATCTCCTCATCTTTAAAACAGAGATAATGATTATATCAGAATTCACAGGGCTGATGTGAGAATTAAATGTGATAATATTTGTAAAAGTGTTTTATACAACATTATAAGTGTAAGACATATTATTCGTGCTGACGGGAGGCAGATGTCTTGATAGGAAATCTCTGGAGGTTGCTCCCAACATAAACGTACTGATTCTTCCGGGCATTTAGTCAGAGTTGAGATAAATGGCTGCAGCTGCTGTCCTTAACGACTGGCCTTTTTTGCTGTCGGCTGCTGATCATCAAAGAGGCCACTAGGTGGCACCTCCTTTTAAAATCTCTCCTCACAAGTGAATCTGGATCTTTTCAGAAACAAAAATCATTAGAGAGGGATTTAGTCAACACTGGGGGAGTTTGGAGTACTGTCTCCTCCATGATGACAGAAGCCCTTTGCAAGGATTAAAAGGACTCTAATTAAGAAAATGCATAAATTAAATACACCACCCTTTCTTGCTTGTTCCCAGCTACCTCTCAGTAATAAGAATATGAGTGGATTTTCATCCCTGTTCGTTACGATCTGTCCAGAAAAAAAACGTTGAACTATTCTGAGGGGTCTGGGAGGAAAAGCCAGCAGCTGTCTTCTGAACTCCTTAAGAAAGTGAGTGGTTTGAGGCAGTACCTGCAAAGCCCCTTTCTTCATCCACAACTGGAAATGTGTCTAACCCCACCGTCAGCACCCTCTGCATCGGAAAGCTCCTTCTCAGATTTCCTCAGGTCCTGCTGCTAGCCTGAGTCCAGAACAAACCATTTAGTAAAAAGACCATTGAGCTCTAGGAGTTTTCACTCAGACAAAAGAGGATATCAAGGGGCTACAGAAACACTGAGTTGAGGCTGTAGTCCAGGCGGTCCATACACCAGCTGCACGGTCTTGGCTAAAGTCACCTGCCCTCTCTGCATCTGTTTCGTTCCCTCTCAAATAAAGGCTTTGATTAAAGAGTTTGTTGATAACCCCTTCGGAGGTCCAAACTGTCTGAAGTCACGTAGTTACATGGATAGGTTATGTATCCGATACGTACCATTGAGATGCGTCTACTTGTTCCCTTGTCAGGGAATTTGACAAGGACTCTTGTCCGTTTAAGAAACATGCATCCATTTATTTATTGAAGTATGCTCTTCCCAAGATGTTCACATACAGCCACTGATTTTTCTCCTCCAGGAACTCTTAGAATGGTTCAGTGGCTTTTCTGGACAGATTACAATGGACAAGGATGAAAAGCCACTCAAGTTCTTATTATTACTGCAAGGTAATTAGAAACAAGCAAGAAGGGGTGGTGTGTTAATTTAGGTGTGCTTCTTAAACCCAGGAGACCTCAACTTCTCTGGTGGTCCAGTGGTTAAGACTCCATACTTCCACTGCAGGGGACAATGGTTCAATCCCTGGTCAGGGAACTAAGATCCCACATGCTGCACAGTGCAGCCAAAAACTAAATAAATAAATCCAGGAGACCTCTGTCCTTGTTAGTCTTTACACAGGCACGTGAACTCCTTCAAGGCAGAGACGAAGACTTCAATCTGTCCTCCCTCCTTCCTTAGCCTCCTTATAGATGCCAAAGCATGGCTCTGTGCTTGTGATTCGTTAGTAAATACAGGTGACTGACTGACAACAATTAGAGAAAAAAAGACTTCATCTAGATAAAAGTCCTGGAATACTCATAGTTAGCCTAACATTAATAACAATAAAAATAATAGCTAATATGTATTAAACATTAGGAGGTAAGTAAAAAAACAACAGAGATTTTTGTCTACTTGCCAATTGCTATATCCCAGAGTATTGAATAATGTTTGGGACATAGAAAGCACTCGATAAATACTTGTTTAATAAATAAATGAAGGAAGACTCACTATGGGCTTTCTTTTACAGATTGTCTCAAGAGGTGTTACTATTATTTTCAACCATGTTAGGAATGAGAGAACGGAAGCTTAGAAAACATAAGTTACTTGCCAAGTTCTCACAACTAGCATGGGCAGTACTGGACTTCATCATCTTGTCTGGCTCCAAAATCTCCCTTAAAGTTAAATAGTGTCTGAAAACTTCATTATTTCCTTTGATTACTCATCTGAGGCAAGAATATGTACTGTTCTTTTTTATCCGTTAATAGACTTTTTTCTGTCGAGAGAAAAGGGCAGGGAAAGATGCTCCTCTGGTTCCCCAGATATACATAGTGAAGAGGTCAAACCTTCTATTTCTCTGCAAAGGAAGTCTCAGCATAAGTCAGTTTGCAAGTTTTTACACTAGGTGGAGAAAAGCAGGTTAGCATATGTCTCATTAAGGATATGTACTAGGATTAAGCATGGATTAAATGCTTATTTAGTAGGTATGGGTTGAAGGATGGAGAGGGGGCCACAGGAGGCATGCATAAGAGAAAGAATTTTGGCCTAAAAAAAAAGGGATTGGAAAGAGGCCATGAATGGGAGGACCTGGCACATGATTAGTTTTCTCTCTACAATTCATATATTGGTTCCACGGATATTTGTTGACCATTTACTTTGTGTTATCCACTATTCCTAGTGCTGAGGATACAGCAATGAACAAGACAATATCCCTGCCCTTATTACAGAATTTGGGTGCAATTAGAACACCATGGATCTGGCCAAACTCATATATTTCTCTCAGCCCTGCTAACAAAGGTTGAGGGCACCCTCCTGAAGGGTTTTCAGGGATCTTCCCAAACCTGAAAACAAAAAAAAAAGCATGAATTGGGTTCTGCCCTTTTATTTCCAATACTTTAAAATAACTCCAAGAAATTATATACACCTTGATTTTATTTTACCATTTTGTTTTTCTAATCTTTCATAGGATGGAGAAAACAGACCCTGTGAAGCACACACACTCAAACCAAATCAGATATTCTTAGACTCCCTTTTATTAGAGTTCACTTGCACACAAGGAGAATCATCTTGTGCTCATTGCCAACACTAATCAAAAAACTGTAAACCTGATGTTGAAAGAGACCTTAGAGATGATGGATTTTAACTTTCCTGTATTACAAATGAGTCTACTGAAGCCTAGAGAAGGAACAGGAGTACTTTATCAAGGTCACAGAGACAGTTTGAGTAATAGGCCCGATCTTAGGTCTCTTATTACCTAATCCACGATGACACAATTGCAAGACTCCCAGTGGAGATGCAAAGACCAGGAAGAAACGTTACTGGAAGAAACCAGTGTAAATGTTCCCAAGGACACTGGGTGCTAACTGTATGATTTGCACAGCTTAAACTGATCTTCCCATGAAAATAGTCAGTATGTTCATGGCATCCCTTTCCAGAGGTCTCTGCATCACATCCAGCAGGACTATCGATCCCAAATATGCCAGTAGGTACTTTCTGTCCTTGTTACATGTCTAGGCCTTTAGCATAATTTCCAGGAGGGTCTTAAAGTCTCTAGCCTCACCATACTTGGACTAAATTAATCTCAACAGCCCACAATCTAGTCATTCTCCTTCTTCACACCTATAAAGTCACTATTTTGTGTCTCAGATTAAACCCAGCCTTCAGACTCTGACATCAAAGGACTGGCTCAGTGTAAGCAGACATTGTTTACTGACTTTCTGTAATGTATAACACACTCCGTTACCTCTAATTTGCTCCCAAGCCTTATGAGTTCAGTGTGATAGCTATGGGTGTTGTTTGCCAAGTGTATCCAATTCTTCTCCTTCTGAATACAGTGTAAGGTTGTACTTTCCTGAACCCCTTGAAGTAAAACATGCCCAATTTGAGAGGAAGAACATGCACAGATTCACAGGGCACCCCCAGGATGGTCATGAAGCATGAGAGGAATAGAAACCTTTTCTAAGAGATTCAAGGGGTTGTTTGTTATTGCAGTATAACCTAGACTGACTAATACAGCTGCTCTTATTAACCTCATTTTACAACAGGACACTGAGGCTCAGAAAAGTAATGTAATTTGCCCAAGTTTTTACATCTAGTAATTAATAGAGCAAGGATTCAACTTAAAGCCCTGGTGTCTGATTTGAAATCTTCTGATCTTTCCACTGCAAAGGGAGGTCTACCCATCTGGCCTGGGCTTCACAATTGGCCTCTCTGCCTTCAATCTTTCACATTTTCCAATATGCTTTACTAAAATGTTTTTACATTCTTTACTAAAATGTCTTTCCTAAGTGTCACTCTGACCATGTTTTTACTGACTCAAAACCTTTATATTGCCTCTAAAAGGAATGGAAAGAAAACAATAGGAAGTTTGAAACAAGGTCCTTCCTCTCAAACAATGGCTTGCCGCTGCTTCTACTGCCAGGGCTCTGACATCACAAATATGGTACTTTGATAAGGATGAGCCAAGAAAAGGAATAGGATAGGACTGGACCGTAGATTCCCTTGTCTTCCGACTCCAGGGATTCTGTGGATAAACCCAATCTTTTGGAGTCACTTTTATTTTCTATGCCCAAACTCACTCCTCAGAGTGTATCAGGAGAAGCCATTTCCACCTCATTGTAAGAGAGATAATTCTGTAACTTTTTCAAAACCTGTAAGAATGTTCCTCTTCTTTCTTTCTCTCCTTTGTAGTTCCCATGGGTCCAGGTCTCACCTGCAAAGGAGTTCCAAGAAGGCAGACCAAATCCACTCAGAAAGAGTCCATTGCCTACCTTAGGTCAGGTTCTGATTTCCCATGGTGCTCGTGTGCTCCCTCAAAATATTTCTCGGCATTGATATTTACAGAAAAATAATAAACAAAACCCACATTGGCGCACATATTGATCCCCAGATTTCACTGACATTTACGAATAAATGATGGATTGCCTTTTTTGTGAGGCTGACTGAACTGACCTATATGGCCCGTACATAATTTACTTTTGATTAAAGGAGTGCTTCAACATCAAGATTCTGTTCGGGAGCACCAGGCAAGATCGATACGTTTATGACACAACTTTCAAACAATGTACTCTGAGCGAGAAGTCTCTGCAGTCAGTTCATCTCAGATTTAGTGGGGGTCGGGGGTGAGGGGAAAGGAAAGGCCTAGAATTTCTGAGAGTTTGGCATGGAGCGCTGTTTGGAATTTAAATACAGAGTGGCTCTGCTTTTTGTAGCTTTGGGAGGGAGCCTCTGATTGCTGGGATCCAGCTTGTGGGTCATTTGGTGGTCGTGTCCTCTCAGTTACTTCCTCCAACTGTGCCTGCGGAAGGCCCTCTTCAAGGTTGCAGGGTGCTGACTTCTTTGTGTCCTCCTGTGGTGGAAGGAGTCTCTTTTATAAATGCACTAATCCCATTCATGAGGACTCCACCCTCACAATCTAAACACAATCCAAGTGCCTTATCTCCTGATACCATCACAATGGGCATTGGATTTCAACATATAAAATGGGGGAGAGATACAAATATTTAGGCTATCACATATCTTTTCATTTCATGTCATGTTTACAACAAGCCTCTGAGGGAGATAATGTCATTATCCCCATTCTCCAGATGAGAGAATGGAGGCTTTGAAAGGTACAACCACTTGCTCAAAGTAGCATAGCTGGTGACCGGCAGGCGCTGTGTTCAAGTGAGGTATGTCTCATTCATTCAGACTGCTATAACAAAATGCCATAGACTGAGTGGTTTATAAACAACAGACATTTATTTATTTTTTCTTCTCTTTTTGCTCAACCATTTTGCCTATTGCCACTTCCTTAGTAATAGAACAAACTCTATGAAGGCAGGAGCCATGCTTTACCCACCACTGTAGCCCCAGTGCTTACACATTGTAAATACACACTCAATAAATGTGTGTTGCTGTAGCTGAAGTTCAACGGAGCCCTGGTCTACCAAGTATTATTGTATTAGATTATACCTTGTACTTGGTTGAAGGGATAGCAGGAAGAAGGGGTGGGAGAAGGCTAAAACCCAATCCACACTCCACTCACCAAGCAGAGCTCCTAGCTTGAGGCTACATCCATGTGGAAGAAGAGGCACGTTTTTCAAATTTGTACAAAGATGTCATACAGGTTAAAGATGGCCTTGATGGAGCTTCAGGTGATTCAGACAATTAGGAAGTCTCAGGGTGAACACACTGACAGTTACCAGAGGGATCAAGGTCCCAACTTGCCATTGCAGGATGGGTAATGAGGGGAAAGCCAAAGGCAAGCAACAGTAATGATTTAGTCTCCAAGGAAATGCTCTTTAACATCTGGAGTCAAAGGAAGTTTTCTGTCCCATTTCCTGTACTTAGCTCCCCATAATTTTTCTTCTTTGTGTTCTAATTTTTCTCTTTGTGTTCTACATGGTAGAACCCACACCCAGATCTTCCATCTCCTCTTGAGCCTTTTTCCATCCTTTCTACTGTCAACAAATACCTATCATGCCTCTGTTATACACCAGGCACTGTAGTAGCACAAGACACAAAGAAAGATACTGAAAAGATAGATCTGGTCCCTGCCTTTGTGGAGCATGCAATCTAGTTGTTGGGGAGGAAGATGGAATAAAATAATTAACTGTAATACAAATATGCTTTTCAAGATAATAGTAACTACCAATAGTTACCGTTTATTGAGGGATTACCATACATAAGGTATTTGGGTGAGTACCTAATGAATTATCTCATTAGTCTTTATAAAACACAATGAATTATGCATTATATCCTTTCTTTAAGGACTTTGGTCCAGAAATCTCATCCTAAATGAGAAGGTGAGAGGTAGTTCAGACTTTTTCTTCCCACTCACAATCACTTGGAAGTTTTGTACATTTCTTTGTATCTGTTTGAATTTTAATGCCAACATATTTCCCTTATTCTCTTCTAGCTCCAAAGGAAGCCTGATAAAATTCAGCTTCCAAGACACTTTAATTTCCAAAAGTCACAGCATTTTTATTTCCTGACTCTGCCCAGTTTCTCCCAGCATTTTCCCTTTGGGGTTGAAGCCATTGATGATCCTCCTCTTTAGTGCTGAGTTCCAGCCCCAGACAACACTTCATTGTGTGTGACTCATATAGGACTTAGTAAGAAATAACCACAGTCCCTGCTCTGTAAAACAGAGCCATCCTTCTTTGGCATTCTGTAATTAATTGTGCACATATAGCTATCATTAAAGTAGAATTTAGACTTCTATTAGCATGGTTTATGACTTTCTTTCTTGTAACTTCCATATGGAAATATCATTTCTTTGGGCTGAGCAAGAGAATGGACACTAGCATAATCTATATTCAATCTAACATGTGAACATAACACATAAACCTTTGTTATTTACATGTTATGGTCACTGTGCTGCTCCATTGCCCACCTTAGTGGAAGAACTAGCATAGGTTATGGTCCTATAGGAGAGTGTAGGAAGACTCTCACCTGAATGAGGTCCCTTAGTAAGGGGAGAATTAGAGAAGGAATACTACTGAATCGTATACCGCGTATCAGATTCTGTGCTAGGGATTTTATATATGCTATATTCTTTATTCGTTACCAAAAATACTTGAGAGGTATTATGGTTGCTATTTTTAAAATTTGAAAACTGAATCCCAGTGAGATTAAGCAGTTTGTCCAAGATGACTTGGTACTAGGGAAAGAGGCAGGATTCAGAATCAGGCCTAAAAGGCAATGAAACTCTCCCACTGCCTTCCCCCACATACTGTGTTGATTTATAGAAGACACCAGGAGAGCGTAGAGCTGGTGACCTATGCTTCTCAACATGTGGGCGACCAGTCCATTAGCTTCACCTGGACTTGCTAGAAATGCACATTCTTGAGTCCCATCCCAGGCTATCTGGAGCAGAAACTCCAGGGGGTGGGGCCCAGCAATCCAATTTTATCAAGTCCTCCAGATAGACCAAAGTTTGAGAATCATTGGCCTATCTCATTCTTTGAAGCTCAATGGATGATAATCACCATCGTTTGCATATCAAGTGAGAAGTAGGAAAATTCCTCTCTTGAAGTTGGAACTAGGTGAGAAGACCCTAGCTGGTTGAGAAATTTGAGCTAGGATGCTTTTATTTATTTATTTATTTAAAATTTTATTTACCTATTTATTTATTTATTTGAAGTATAATTGACCTACAACACTATGTTACTTCTAGGTACACAACATAGTGATTCGATACTCCTATACATAACAAAGTGATCACCACCATGTCTAGTTACCATCTGTCACCATACAAAGTTATTGACTGTGCTCCTCAGGCTGTACATTTCATTCCTGTGACTCATTTATTTAGTAACTGGAAATTTGTACCCCTTGATCTCCTTTACCTATGTCACTCACACCACTACTCCCCCTCTCTGGCAAACACCTATTTGTTCCCATATCTATGAGTCTGTTTCTGTTCTGTTTGTCTGTTTTGTTTTGCTATTTAAATTCTACATATAAGTGAAATTATATGGTATTTGTCTCTCTCTGTCTGACTTATTTCACTTAGTGTAATACACTCTAAGTCCATCCATGTTGGCACAAATGGCAAGATTTCCTTCTTTTTAATGGCTGAATCATATTCTATTTTATATATGTATATATAACATCTTTATCCATTCGTCTATCAGCTGACACTTAGGTTGCTTCCATATCATGCCTATTGTAAACAATGTTGCAATGAACATAGGGGGCCCTATGCCTTTTCCAATTAGTGTTTTCATTTTCTTCAGATAAATAACCAGGAGTGGAATTGCTGGTTCATACAGTAGTTCTATTTCTAATTTTTTAAGGAACCTCCATACTGTTTTCCAGAGTGGCTGTAATAATTTACTTTCCCACCAGCAGTGCACAAGTCTTCCCTTTTCTCCACATCCTCACCAACACTTGCTATTTGTTGTCTTTTTGATAATAGCCCTTCTGACAGCTATGTGGTGATATCTTATCATGGTTTTATTGATTTGCATTTCCCTGATGACTAGTGATATTGAGCATTTTTTTATGTGTCTGTTGGCCAACTGCATGTCTTCTTTGGAAAAATGTCTATTCAGGTCCTCTGTCCATTTTTAATAGGGTTATTTGTTTTCTTGATGTTGAGGTGTGTGGGTTCTTTCTATATTTTAGATATTAACTCTTTATCAGATATATTGTTTGAATATCTTTTCTCATTTAGTAGGTGGCTTTTTTGTTTTGTTGATAGTTTCCTTCACTGTGCAAAGAATTTTATTTTGGTGTAGTATCATTTGTTTATTTTTGCTTTTGTTCCCTTTGCTTGAGGAAACATATCCTAAAAAGTATTGTTAAGACCAGTGTCAAAGAGTGTACTGCCTATGTTTTCTTCTAGGATTTTGATGGATTCAGGTCTTACATTTAAGTCTCTAATCAATTTTGAAATAATATTTGTATATAGTGTGAGAAAGTGGTCCAGTTTGATTCTTTTGCACATAGATGTCCAATTTTCTTAACAGCATTTATTGAAGAGGCTATTTTTTCCCCACTGTATATTCTCGCCCACTTTATCATAGGTTAATTGGCCATATATGTATGGGTTCATTTCTGGGCTCTCTATTCTGTCCCGTTGATCTATCTATCTGTTTTTGTACCAGTACCATGGTTTTGACTACTGCAGTTTTGTGGCTTGGTTTGAAATCAGGGAGCATGTTACCTCCAGCTTTGTTCGTCTTTCTAAATTTTTTTTTTGTTGTTATTTGGAGTCATTGTTGTTTCCGTACAAATTTTAGTATTATTTGTTCTATTTCTGTGAAAAATACCATTGGTTTATGATAGGGATTGCACTGAATCTGTAGATTGCTTCGAGAATGATGGCCATTTTAACAATGTTAATTCTTCCAGTCCATGAGCACTGTATATTTTTCTATTTGTTTGTGTCTTTTTTTCAATTTCTTTCACAGTATCTTACAGTTTCCCAAGTGTAAATCTTTTACTGCCTTGGTGAGATTTAGTCATATGTATTTTATTCTTTGTGATGCAATTGTAAATAGGATTGTTATGTTAATTTCTTTTTCTGATAGTTCATTATAAGGGTATAGAAATGCAGTATATTTCTGTATATTAATTTTGTATCCTGAAACTTTACTGAATTCACTTATTAGTTCTAATAGTATTTTTTTATGTGTGTGTGGCAACTTTAGTATTTTCTATATAGTATCATGCCCTCTGCAAATAGTGACAGTTTTACTTATAATGGAAGAAATAAAGCTGTCACTTTATTTCATCCTTTCCAATTTGGATTCCTTTCATTTTTGTTTTCTTTTCTGATTGCTGTGGCTAGAGTTTTTAGTACTATGTGAATAAAAGTGGCAAGAATGGGTATCCTTGTCTTGTTCTGATCTTAGAGGGGATGTTTTCATCTTTTCACCATTGAATATAATTTTAGCTGTGATCTTTGTCATAATTGGCCTTTATTATGTTGAGGTATATTCACTCTATACTCAACTTGTTGAGAGTCTTTTTAATCATAAATGGATGTTGAATTTTACCAAAAGCTTTTCCTGCATCTATTGAGATGATCATCTGGTTTTTATCCTTTGATTTGTTAATTTGGTATATCACGTTGACAGTTTTGTGGATATTGAAAAATCCTTGCATCCCTGGATTAAATCCCACTTGATCATGTTGAATGATGCTTTTAATGTATTGTTGGATTCAGTTTGATAGTATTGTGTTGAGGATTTTTGCATCTATGTTCATCAGTGATATGGGCCTGTAATTTTCTTTTTTTTGTGTGATATCTTTGTCTGGTTTTGGTATTAGGGTGATGGTGGCCTCATAGAATGAGTTTGGAAGTATTCCTTCCTCTGCAGTTTTTTAGAATAGTTTGAGAAGGATAGGCATTAATTCTTCTCTAAATGTTTGGTAGAATTCACCTGTGAAGCCATCTGATCCTGAACTTGTGTTTGTTGGGAGTTTCTAAATTACTGATTCAATTTCATTACTGATAATTAGTCTCTTCATATTTTCTATTTCTTCCTGGTTCAGTCTTGGGAGATTGTACATTTCTAAGAATTTGTTCATTTCTTCTAGGTGATCCATTTTATTGACATATAGTTTTTTATAGTAGTATCTTATGATCTTTTGTATATCTGCAGTGTTGGTTGTAACTTCTTTTTTACTTCTAATGTTACTGATTTGGGCCTTCTCCCTCTTTTTTTCTTGATACTCTGGCTAAGGGTTTATTAATTTTGTTTATCTTTTCAAAGAACCAGCTTTTAGTTTATTTTCTATTTTTTTTGGTGTCTATTTCATTTATTTCTGCTTTGATCTTTATGATTTATTTCTTTCTACTAACTTTGGGTTTTGTTTGTTCTTCTTTCTCAACTTCCTTTCAGTGTAAGGTTATGTTGTTTATTTGAGATTTTTCTTATTTCCTAAGGTAGGTACAAATTTCCCATTCAGAATTGCTTTTGCTGTGTCCCATAGGTTTTGGATTGTTGTGTCTCCATTTTCATTTGTCTTTAAAATTTTTTTAAAGATCTAATTTCCTCTTAGATCTTTTCTCTGACCCATTTGTTGCTTAGTAGCATATTGTTTAGCCTCCATGTATTTGTGGTTTTTGCAAATTTTTTCCCTTGTAGTTGATTTCTAGTCTCATAGCATTGTGATTGAAAAAGATGCTTGATATTTCAATATTCTTAAATTTATTGAGACTTGTTTTGTGAACTAGCATGTGATCTACCCTGGAAAATATGCTGTGTGCACTTGAAAATAATGTGTATTCTGCTGTATTTCAGATGGAATGTTCTAAATGTATATATGAAGTTATCTGATCAAATGTGTTGTTTGAGACCAGTGTTTCCTTATTGACTTTCTATCTGGATGACATGTCCATTGATGTAAGTGGGGTGTTAAAGTCCTCTACTGGGGTTTCATTATTGTCAATTTCTCCCCTTATGTTTGTTAATATTTGTTGTATGTATTTAGGCGCTCCTAGGTTGGGTGCATATATATTTACAATTGTTATATTTTCTTGTTGGATTTATCCCTTGATCATTATATAATGTTCCTCTTTGTCTTCTGCAACAGTCTTTATTTTAATGTATATTTTGTCAACTATAACTATTGCTACCTCAGCTTTCTTTTTTTTTTTCCATTTACATGAAATAGCTTTTTCCACCTCTCCACTTTCAGTATGTGTGTGTCATTAGATCTGAAGTGAATCTCTTGTAGGCAGCACAGGCAGAATACATACAGGTCTTTAAAAAACATTTAAATCTATTCAGCCAATCTGTCTTTTGATTGGAACATTTAGTCCATTTACATTTAAAGTAAACAGTGATAGGAACATACTTATTGCCATTTTGTTAATTGTTGGTTGTTTTTGGAGTTCATTTCTTTTTTTTTTTTTTCTTTATTCCTTGTGTTTTGATGTCTATATTTAGTGTCAAGTTTGGATTCCTTTCTCTTTTTTGTATGTATATAGATTTTTGCTTTGTGGTTACCATGATGTTTATTTAAAGTGGATAATCTCTCTTAAGTTCAGACATATTCTACCAACCATGCATCTCCTCCCCAACATACATTCAAGATTTTTGACTTCATATTTTACAAACTTTTGTTTTGTGTATCCCTTAACTACCTATTTTGGATATAGATAATTTTACTACATTAGTCCTTTAACCTTCCTACTAACTTTATAAGTGGCTGACCTACTATATACTGTATATTTGTTTTTACCAGAAAGACTTTTTCTTTCAGAATGTTCATGTTTCCAGTTGTGATCTCTTCTTTTCCACTCAGAAAAATCCCTTTAACATTTATTGTAAAGCCAGTTTATTGGTGTTGAACTATTTTACATTTTGGTTGTCTGTAAAATTCTTTATCTCTCCTTTAAATCTCTATAATAACCTTGCCAGGTAGACTATTCTTTTTTTTTTCTTTTAACAACTTTACTGGAGTATAATTGCTTTACAGTGTTGTGTTAGTTTCTATTGTATAACAAAGTGAATCAGCTATATGTATACATATATCGTCATACTCACTCCCTCTTGTGTCTCCCTCCTACCCTCCCTATCCCACCCCTCTAGGTGGTCACAAAGCACTGAGCTGATCTACCTGTTCTATGCAGCTGCTTCCCACTAGCTATCTATTTTATATTTGGTAGTGTATGTATGTCAATGCTACTCTCTCACTTCGTCCCCTCTTACCCTTCTCTCTCCCTGTATCCTCAAGTCCATTATCTAGTTCTGCATCTTTTTTCCTCCCTGCCCCTAAGTTAACCAGAACCTTTTTTTTTTTTTTTTTAGATTCCATATATATGTGTTAGCATATGTTATTTTTTTCTCCTTCTGACTTACTTCACTCTGTATGACAGACTCTAGGTCTATTCACCTCACTACAAATAACTGAATTTCATTTCTTTTTAAGGCTGAATAATATTCCATTGTATATATGTGCCACATCTTCTTTATCCATTCATTTGTTGATGGACACTTAGATTACTTCCATGTCCTGACTATTGTAAATAGTGTTGCAATGAACATTATGGTACATGTCTCTTTTTGAATTATGATTTTCTCAGGGTATATGCCCAGTAGTGGGATTTCTGGGTCATATGGTAGTTCTATTTTTAGTTTTTTAAGAAACCTCCATACTGTCCTTCATAGTGGCTGTATCAATTTACATTCTAACCAACAGTACAAGAGGGTTCCCTTTTCTCCACACCCTCTCCAGCATTTACTGTTTGTAGATTTTTTGATGATGGCCATTCTGACTGGTGTGAGGTGATACCTCATTATAGTTTTGATTTGCATTTCTCTAATGATTAGTGATGTTGAGCATCCATTCATGTGTTTGTTGGCAATCTGTATATCTTCTTTGGAGAAATGTCTGTTTAGGTTTTCTACCCATTTTTGAATTTCCTTTTTGATTTTTTGATATTGAGCTCATGAGTTGCTTGTATATTTTGGAGATTAATACTTTGTCAGTTGCTTTATTTGCAAATATTTTCTCCCATTCTGAGGGTTACCTTTTTGTCTTGTTTATGGTTTCCTTTGCTGTTCAAAGGCTTTTAAGTTTCATTAGGTCCTATTTGTTTATTTTTGTTTTTATTTCCCTTACTCTAGGAGGTGGGTCAAAAAGGATCTTACTGTGATTTATGTCATAGAGTGTTCTGTCTATGTATTCCTCTAACAGTTTTATAGTGCCAGGACTTAAATTTAGGTCTTTAATCCATTTTGAGTTTATTTTTGTGTATGGTGTAAGAAAGTGTTCTACTTTCATTCTTTTACATGTAGCTGTCCAGTTTTCCTAACACGACTTATTGAAGAGGCTGCCTTTTCTCCATTGTATATTCTTGCCTCCTTTATCAAAGATAGGGTGACCATATGTACGTGGGTTTATCTCTGGGCTTTCTTTCCTGTTCCATTGATCTATATTTCTGTTTTTGTGCCAGTATCATACTGTCTTGGTTTGTAGTATAGTCTGGAGTCAGGGAGCCTGATTCCTCCAGCTCCATTTTTCTTTCTCAAGATTGCTTTAGCTATTCAGTGTCTTTTTTGTTTCAATAGAAATTGTGAAATTTTTTTGTTCTAGTTCTGTGAAAAATGCCATTGGCAGTTTGATAGATATTGCACTGAATCTGTACATTGCTTTGGGTAGTATAGTCATTTTCACAATGTTGATTCTACCAATCTAAGAATATGGTATACCTCTCCATCTGTTTGTATCATCTTTAATTTCTTTCATCAGTGTCTTATAGTTTTCTGCATACAGGTCTTTTATCTCTTTAAGTAGGTTTATTCGTAGGTATTTTATTTTGTTTGTTGCAACGGTAAATGGGAGTGTTTCCTTAATTTCTCTTTCAGATTTTTCATCATTATTGTATAGGAATGCCAGAGATTTCTGTGCATTAATTTTGTATGCTGCTACTTTACCAAATTCATTGATTGGCTCTAGTAGTTTTCTGGTAACATCTTTAGGATTTTCTATGTATAGTATGATGTCATCTGCAAAGAGTGACAGTTTTACTTCTTCTTTTCTGATTTGGATTTCTTTTATTTCTTTTCCTTCTCTGATTGCTGTGGCAAACTTCCAAAACTATGTTGAATAATAGTGGTGAGTGGGCAACCTTGTCTTGTTCCTGATCTTAGAGGAAATGGTTTCAGTTTTTCACCATTGAGAATGATGTTGGCTGTGGGTTTGTCATGTATGGCCTGTATTATGCTGAGGTAGGATCTCTCTATGCCTACTTTCTGGAGAGTTTTTATCATAAATGGGTGTTGAATTTTGTTGAAAGCTTTTTCTGCATCTATTGAGATTATCTTATGGTTTTTATCCTTCAATTTGTTAATATGGTGTTTCACATTGATTGATTTGCATATAATAAAGAATTCTTGCATTCCTCGGATAAACCCCACTTGATCATGGTATGATCATTTTAACGTGCTGTTGGATTCTGTTTGATAGCATTTTGTTGTGAATTTTTCCATCTATGTTCATCAGTGATATTTGCCTGTAGTTTTCTTTTTTTATGACATCTTTGTCTGATTTTGGTATCAGGGTGATGGTTGTCACATAGGATGAGTTTGGGAGTCTTCCTCCCTCTGCTATATTTTGGAAGAGTTTGAGAAGGATAGGTGTTAACTCTTCTCTAAATGTTTGACAGAATTCACCTGTGAAGCCATCTGGCCCTGGGCTTTGTTGGAAGAGTTTTAATCAGAGTTTCAATTTCAGTGCTTGTAATTGGTCTGTTTATATCTTCTATTTCTTCCTGGTTCAGTCTCAGAAGTTTGTGCTTTTCTAAGAATTTGTCCATTTCTTCCAGGTTGTCCATTTTATTGGCATAGAGTTGCTTGTAGTAATCTCTCATGATCCATTGTAATTCTGCAGTGTCAGTTGTTACTTCTTTTTCATTTCTAATTCTATTGATTTGAGTCCTCTCCCTTTTTTTCTTGATTAGTCTGGCTAATGGTTTATCAATTTTGTTTATCTTCTCATATAACCAGATTTTAGTTTTATTGATCTTTGCAATTGTTTCCTTCATTTCTTTTCCATTTATTTCTGATCTGCTCTTCATGATTTCTTTCCTTCTGCTAACTTTGGGGTTTTTTTGTTATTCTTCTCAAATTGATTTAGGTGTAGGTTTAGGTTGTTTATTTGAGATTTTTCTAGTTTCTTGAGGTAGGATTTTATTGCTATAAACTTCCCTCTTAGAACTATTTTTGCTGCATCCCATAAATTTTGGGTTGTCGTGTTTTCATTGTCATTCGTTTCTAGGTATTTTTTGATTTTCTCTCTGATTTCTTCAGTGATCTCTTTGTTATTTAGTAGCATATTGTTTTACCTCCATGTGTTTGCATTTTTTTCTTGTAATTGATATCTAGTCTCATAGTATTGTGGTCAGAAAAGATACATGATACAATTTCAATTTTCTGAAATTTACCAAGGCTTGATTTGTGACCCAAGATATGATCTGTCCGGTTGAATGTTCCATGAGCACTTGAGAAGAAAGTATATTCTGCTGTTTTTGGATGGAATGTCCTGTAAATATGTATTGAGCCCATCTTGTCTCATATCATTTAAAGGTTGCATTTCCTTATTTATTTTCATTTTGGATGATCTGTTCATTGGTGAAAGTGGGTGTTAAAGTCCCCTATTATTATTGTGTTACTGTTGATTTCCCCTTTTATGGCTGTTAGCGTTTTCCTTATGTATTGAGGTGCTCCTATGTTGGGTGCATATATATTTACAATTTTTATATATTCTTGGATTGATCCCTTGATCATTATGTAGTGTCCTTCTTTGTTTCTTGCAATAACCTTTATTTTAAAGTCTATTTTGTCTGATATGAGAATTGCTACTTCAGCTTTCTTTTGATTTCCATTTGCACAGAATATGTTTTTCAATCACCTCACTTTTAGTCTGTGTGTGTCCCTAGGTCTGAAGCAGATCTCTTGTAGACAGTATATATATGGGTCTTCTTTTTGTATCCATTCAGCCAGTCTATGTCTTTTCATTGAGACATTTAATCCTTCTAAACTTAAGGTAATTATCAATATGTATGTTCCTATTATCATTTTCTTAATTTGGGGGGTTTTGTTTTTGTAGGTCTTTTCTTTCTCTTATGTTTCCTGCTTAGAGAGGTTCCTTTAGCATTTTTTGTAAAGCTGGTTTGGTGGTGCTGAATTCTCTTAGCTTTTGTTTGTCTGTAAAAGTTTTGATTTCTCTGTCTAATCTGAATGAGATCCTTGCTTGGTAGAATAATCTTCATTGTAGGTTTTTCCCTTTCATCACTTTAAATATGTCCTTCTAGGCTGCAGAGTTTCTTCTGACAGATCAGCTGTTAACCTTATGGGGATTCCCTTGCATGTTATTTGTTGCTTTTCCCTTGCTGCTGCTTTTATTTATTTATTTATTTATTATTTATTTATTTATTATTTTTATGATACACGGGCCTCACACTGTTGTGGCCTCTCTCGTTGTGGAGCACAGGCTCCGGACGTGCAGGCTCAGCAGCCATGGCTCATGGGCCCAGCTGCTCCACAGCATGTGGGATCTTCCTGGACCGGGGCACGAACCCGTGTCCCCTGCATTGGCTGATAGACTCCCAACCACTGTGTCATCAGGGAAGCCCTCCCTGATGAACAGAACTATAATCTGTTCAAATATTTTTTCAGACTCTTTCTTTTTCTCTTCTTCCTCTGGGCTCCCTATAATTTGAATGTTGGTACATTTCATGTTGTCCCAGAAGTCTCTGAGACTGTCCTCAATTCTTTTCATTCTTTTTTCTTTATTCTGCTCTGTGGTAGTTACTTCCACTATTTTATCTTCCAGGTCACTTATTCATTTTTCTGCCTCAGTTATTCTGCTCTTGATTCCTTCTAGAGAATTTTCAGTTTCATTTATTGTGTTGTTCATCATTGTTTGTTTGCTCTTTAGTTCTTCTAGGTCCTTGTTAAATGTTTCTTGTATTTTCTCCATTTTATTTCCAAGATTTTGGATCATTATTACTATCATTACTCTGAATTCTTTTTCAGGTAGACTGGCTATTTCCTCTTCGTTTGTTTGGTCTGGTGGATTTTTACCTTGCTCCTTCATCTGCTGCATATTTCTCTGTCTTCTCATTTTGTTTAACTTACTGTGTTTGGGGTCTCCTTTTTGCAAGCTGCAGGTTCATAGTTCCCATTTATTTTGGTGTCTGCCCCCAGTGGGTGAGGTTAGTTCAGTGGCTTGTGTAGGCTTCCTGGTGGAGGGGACTGGTGCCTGTGTTCTGGTGGGTGGAGCTGGATCATGTCTTTCTGGTGGCCAGGGCTGTGTCTGGTAGTGTGTTCTGGGGTGTCTGTGAACTTAGTATGATTTTAGGCAGCCTCTCTGCTAATGGTGTTGTTGTTTTCCTGTCTTGCTAGTTGTTTTGCATGCGGCGTCCAGCACTGGAACTTGCTGGCTGACGTGTGGAGCTGGGTCTTAGTGCTGAGATGGAGAGGTGTGAGAGAGCCCTCGCCGATTGATATTACGTTGGGCCAGGAGGTCTCTCGTGGTCCAGTGTCCTGAACTTGGCTCTCCCACATCAGAGGCTCAGGCCTGACACCAGGACGGAGCACCAAGACACTGTCAGCCACACAGCTCAAAAGAAAAGGGAGAAAAAAAAAAGATAATAATAAAATTAAAAAAATAAAAGAGAGCAACCAAATCAATAAACAAATCCACCAATGATAACAAGCACTAAAAACTAAACTAAGATAAACATAAAAATCAGAAACAAATCAGTTACAGACAGCAAACCCCAAGTCTACAGTTGCTTCCAAAGTCCACTGCCTCAATTTTTGGATGATTCATTGTCTATTCAGTTATTCCACACATGCAGGGTACATCAAGTTGATTGTGGGGATTTAATCCACTTCTCCTGAGGCTGCTGGGAGAGGTTTCCCTTTCTCTTCTTTGTTTGCACAGCTCCTGGGGTTCAGCTTTGGTTTTGGCCCCACTTCTGCATGTAGGCCACCCTCAGGCATCTGTTCCCTGCCCAGACAGGAGGGGATTAAAGCAGCGGCTGATTAGGGCCCTCTTGCTCACTCAGGCCAGGGGGAGGGAGGAGTATTTTAGTCATAATTGGAATGTGGGGCGAGCCTGCAGTGGCAGAGGCTACTGTGATGTTGCAGCAGCTTGAGGTGCACTGTGTGTTCTCCCAGGGAAGTTGTTCCTGGATCACGGGTCCCTGGCAGTGGCGGGCTGCACAGCCTCCTGGAGGTGTGTGGATAGGGACCTGTGCTTGCACACAGGATTTTTGGTGGCAGCAGCAGCAACAGCAGCAGCAGCAGTGTTAGCACTTCATGCCCGTCTCTGGGGTCCAAGCTGATAACCACTGCTTGCGCCCATCTCTGGAGCTTGCTTAGGCAGTGCTCTGCCTTCTGTGGGCACACGGGGGAGGAATCCCCTCTCTTCATGCACCCTGAAATAATGGTTTCTTGCCGCTTCAGCTCTTCCAGACTTTTTCCTGACTCCCTCCTGGCTAGCTGTGGTGCATTAGCCCCCTCAGGCTGTCTTCACACAGCCAACCCCAGTCATCTCCCTGGGATCTGACCTCTGAAGCCTGAGTCTCAGCTCACAGACCCCACCTGCCCTGGCAGGTGAACAGACAAGCCTCTTAGGTTGGTGAGTGCTGGTCGGCACCAATCCTCTGTGAGGGAATCTCTCCTCTTTGCCCTCTGCACCCCTGTTGCTGCGCTCTCCTCCATGGCTCTGAAAATTCCCCCCCACCTCCCCCCCATCTCTGCCAGTAAAGGGGCTTCCTAGTGTGTGGAAACTTTTCCTCCTTCACAGCTCCCTCCTAGATGTGCAGGTCCAGTCCCTATTCTTTTGTCTCTGTTTTTTCTTTTGCCCTACCCAGGTACGTGGGTATTTTCTTGTCTTTTGGGAAGTCTGAGATCTTCTGCCAGCATTCAATAGGTGTTCTGTAGAAGTGTTCCATATGTAGATGTATTTTTGATGTATTTGTGCAGAGGAAGGTGATCTCCATGTCTTACTCCTCCACCATCTTCTCTTTCTCCCAGGTAAACTATTCTTGATTGTAGATTATTTTTATTTCCCTTTCATCAATTTAAATATTTCATACCACTCCCTTTTGGCCTGTATAGTTTCTGCTTTAAAGTCAGCTTATAGGTTTATAGGAGTTCCCTTGTACATAACTAGTTGCTTTTCCCTTGCTATTTTTAAGATTCTCTTTATCTATAAACTTTGCCATTTTAATTACAATGTGTCTTGGTGTGTATACCTTTGGGTTCACCTTGTTTGGGACTCTGTGTTTCCTGGACCCGGCTGTCTGTTTCCTTTCTCAGATTAAGGAAGTTTTCAGCTTTTATTTTTTTTCAAATAAGTTATCTTCTCCTTTCTCTCATCTCCTTCTGAAACCCCTATAATGCAAATGTTAGCATGCTTAATATTGTCCTAGAGGTATTTTAAACTATCCTCATTTTTTAAAAATTATTTTTTTCTTTTTTCTGTTCAGCTTGAGTTGTTTCCATTACTCTGTCTTCCAGTTTACTGAACTGTTCCTCTATATCATCTAATCTGTTGATTCCTTCTAGTGTATTTTTAAAATATCAGTTATTGTATTCTTCAGTTCTGTTTGGTTCTGCTTTATATTTTCTAATGTTTTGTTAAACTTCTCACTGTGTTCATGCATTCTTCTCCTGAGATGGTCGATTATCTTTATGATCATTACCTTGAACTATTTATCAAAGAGGCTGCTGATCTCCATTTTTCTTAGTTCTTCTTCTGGGATTTTATCTTGTTTTTTCATATGGAACTTATTCCTCTGTCCCCACATGTTGCTTAATTCCCTGTGTTCATGTTTATGTATTAGGTAGGTTGGTTATGTTCTTGATCTGGAGAAGTGATCTTATGTAAGAGACATCCTATGAGCCCCAGCAGTATACTCTTCTTTGGTCACCAGAGCTATATTCTGGGTGTCTCCTATGTTGGCTGCATGGACACTTCTGTTGTGGTGCAGTCCACTACAATGGGTGTGCTGATAGGTGGGCCTGGCCCCCAGCCTGGTTGGCTATCAGGCCCTGATTCATGCAGAGGCTGCCAGACACTGTTGTACAAGGCTGTGTCCAGCACAGGTAGCTGCACAGTCCAGGGAGTCCTGGGGCTGGTGCCAGTCCCCTGGTGAGTGGGTGAGCTATGATTCTTGACATTTACTCTGATAAAGGGGAGAGACTGAAGTAGACCATAACTATGAGGTGAAGAATGGTGGCTCCCCTGTCACAAGTCAGGAAATTCAGAGAAGAGGGATCTAAGAAAGATTAGAGAATTAGGATTCTTAGACTTAGGAAAGTTATTAAGCTTCATTGGCTTATTTTTTCCCTTAAATTTTAAACAATTATTTTTTAAAGGCCAGCCTCATCTTTCCACTAAAGGGTCAAGGGAAAAATATTTGCCTACCTTTGGGCTGGGTGTTGATGGTAAGATTAAGATTCCTGAGGGCCTGGTTAGAGGGTAGTTGACTGAATCAGAAGGAAAACACTGTAGGATCCTGCTTCTTTTCACATGGAGCTTCTTCTCACTAGTTTTTGTCTCTACATATTGCGTTTGTGTGATGAATGTGTGCATGTGTATATGTGTATGTGTGTGTATTTTGTATAGTGAGCTTGGGGAAGTGTTTGTGCTTTATATTCACAATAGAGCCTATTCTTTAGAAGCTGATCTGGAGCTTGAAAATGAAGATAATTGACAGAACAAGGATGAAGAGCCAGGCAAGGCAACTTTAAAGAATTTGAGAAGCTGCCTTTCTGTAAACCCATCTATGTGGACAGCACCACCTCATATTTAACAAGCAAACATATGATTAAAATCACATCAAATACAGCCTTGAATTCAGAAATACATGCACACACACACACACACACACACACACACACACACACACATTAAAGTTCTCTCCCTCTTCCTGTAAAACTTTCACAGAGAGACACATAGATTTAAGGAAATGTGTAATATCTTAGAGGATCAGGTAGCCTGTCCCTGAGCTGTCCTCTGGAGAACATTTTACTAGATTTTTAGAAAAAAATTTTTAACATCTTTATTGGCGTATAATTGCTTTACAATGTTGTGTTAGTTTCTGCTGTATAAAAAAGTGTATCAGCTATATGTATACATATATCCCCATATCCCCTCCCTCTTGCATCTCCCTCCCACCCTCCTTATCCCACCCTTCTAGGTGGTCACAAAGCATCAAGCTGATCTCCCTGTTCTGTGTAGCTGCTTCCCACTAGCTATCTATTTTACATTTGGTAGTGTATGTATGTCAATGCTACTCTCTCACTTCATCCCAGCTTACCCTTCCCCCTCCCTGTGTCCTCAAGTCCATTCTCTACATCTAAGTCTTTATTCCTCTCCTGCCCCTACGTTCATCAGAACTTTTTTTTTTTTCTAGACTCCATATATATGTGTTAACATACAGTATTTGTTTTTCTCTTTCTGACTTACTTCATTCTGTATGACAGACTCTAGGTCCATCCCCCTCACTACAAATAACTCAGTTTCATTTCTTTTTATGGCTGAGTAATATTCCATTGTATATATGTGCCACATCTTCTTTATCCATTCCATCTGTCGATGGACACTTAGGTTGCTTCCATGTCCTGACTATTGAAAATAGTGCTTCAATGAACATTGTGGTACATGTCTCTTTTTGAATTATGATTTTCTCAGGGTATGTGTCCAATAGTGGGATTGCTGGGTCAGCAACTAATAAAGGATTAATCTCCAAAATATACAAACAGCTCATGCAGCTCAATATCAAAAAAACAAACAACCCAATCCAAAAATGGGCAGAAGATCTAAATAGACATTTCTCCAAAGAAGATATACAGATTGCCGCCAAAGACATGAAAGAATGCTCAGCATAACTAATCATTAGAGAAATGTAAATCAAAACTACAATGAGGTATCACCTCACACCAGTCAGAATGACCATCATAAAAAAATATACAAGCAATGAATGCTGGAGAGGGTGTAGAGAAAAGGGAACCCTCTTGCACTGTTGGTGCGAATGTAAGTTGATATAGCCACTATGGAGAACAGTATGGAGGTTCCTTAAAAAACTAAAAATAGAACTACCATAGATGATGTTTTTAAAGGTAAAGTTGAGAGCTTATCAACCATTCTTCAGAAGTCTTTAATGATTCCACTGCCTGCAGAAAAATGTTTAACTATTCAATATGACACAAACTGCATACCCTGAATAACCTGCTTCTTGACACTTTTATTTGACTCCAGTTTTACCTCTTACCAGCTTTTGGGTGGGCAGGTCATTAAACTTGTCTGATACTCAAGTTTGTTCATTTGCATTACTCCTACCTCAGAATGTTGTAGAGATTGAGATAATATATGTAATACACCTAAGAGTGCAGTTAAACTTTCCTTTTTCTCCCTTTTCTCTTCCTCTGTCACACTTTTTCACTCTAGCCATTAGTTTGATTAACTCTTGGCCTGGCTATCATCTGTTCAAAACTGAAAGTTCCTGAATGGCAGAGATCGTCTTATTCAGCATTATTTCCCCAGAACACATTGCACGGTACCTGGCATTTAGACTGGTATTCGAGAGATGCTTGCTGAATTTGTATTTATGTGAACTTCAGATCTACCTTAGCACCAATTAATGGTGACTTTCTTTGCTCACTTACTGAGTTACTAGATTGCCTCAACAGAGCTTTCCCAGTGATGATGAAGTAGAGTTAAGAGATCACCCTGTGGTTCAGTGTGTTGTTCACACTTTCTGCTCTCTCTCCATTAGTGTATATTACACATCTCCATCTTTACTATGGCTCCCTGCTTTATTGATAGACTCGTCCCATGACTTGTTTTGGATAGTGGATTGGGAGTGGATATGAAATATGTACTCCTAAGCAGAAGGGTTAAATGCTCTTGGGTCACTGGTCTCAGGGTCTTCCACCATGACAGCAGTGTGTCTTGACAGTGGTCACTCCTTCAGCCTGGCTTCTGAATGAGAAGATAGGTGAAGATGAGCCCAGACATCTCATAGCCACTCACAGACCTCATGGAACATGAAAATGAAAGAAAGCTTCCTGTTATCAGCCCCTTCAAAGCTGGGATTATTGCTGAAGCAAATGCTAACTAGTTCACACCCCCAAATTCCCATCTGCAGGGTTGGCTTCTGTCCCAGGCATTCAAACTTGCTAGGCCTTTGCCCCTGAATTCCCTTCTCTCTGAGGTTTGCTTTTATAAAGCTCTACACCTAAATGGCAGCATGTACTGTAACTAAATGTGACCATAAAGAGGTAAAAGTTATAATGTTGTTTCAGAAAATTGTTGTTCTCATTACCTACCTTATTGCCATATGTTCTAATCTAAAGAACTACAATATGGGAAATTATGGTGACACAAAGATGCAGTGATGTTCTGGCTAACGATACGTCCAAATATTTATTCTCGTTCCCTCCCCAGCGATACTCACATACATAATTGATGCCAGCTTCCTCAATTAGAAGTCCAAGGCATAAAGAAAATGAGGACGAGGCTGTTCGCATTTCTGAAGGCTGACAAGGAAAGATTAAAATCTTTTATGAGTTCTCCCCCATCATGTGTGGAATGTGGCACTCCCATATTTCATTTCTCAGGAAAAAATATTGTTTGCACTATTTGAAGAAAATCATTACGAATGCAACTAGTCAGCAGCCATGGTGGGCCCTCTTACATTACCATTTCTGAGTTATCTTTTGTACTTGGCCTTCTCTACATACTCTTTCAGTTTTTTAGAGATTGTGCATAAAGAGAGGGATAAAATGCAGCTGCTCTAGCACTATGTGTCCACCAGACACGGTAACATGGAAAAGCGTGTCTTGCAAAGTGGAGATAACTGGGAAATGTGAATGGGGACCTCCTGGAGTGAAAGCACACCCATCAACACCTTCACTAAATTGAAGCCAAATTCCCTCACCCTCTTTCCCCACAGGTTGCCCCCTCACTCCTAATCTGAGATAACTTTCAGGGCAAAGAAGTTAACCTAAACTGGCCTTTCACATGGTTTGGTCCTATTATATTAAGCAAAAAATTGCCTTTTGGTGACATCTGTGTCATGGTGCCAGGTAAGAAGGATTAGGTCCATTATCAAAGAGAAATCATTGTGCCATTGTATGACAAGCAAGTATATATATTGGAGTCACACAGAACGGGCTTCAAATCCCAGTTCTTCCACTAATGGCTGAGTAACCTGGAGAAAACTATGTAATCTTTCTGAACCTCATTTACTACATGCATAAAATGAAGCAATAATTGAAAAAACAACTACTTGTGAAGGTTAATGTGTGTATGTAACTTAGGGCATAATAAACATTCAGAAAATGTTATTTACTAAATTATCAATACTTTATAATATTACTTTGTATTAAAGGGGTTCTTGCTTTGTTGCTGTTGTTGTTGTTAAACAAAGATAAAAACACTCTATAACCCCAGAGCATGTTGTTTTAGCTTCAATCTTGGCACTGATCACATGGTAATACAACTATGAGCCTACCTGCCTCTTCCTTCAATGGTGATTCCCCAGAAGGCAGAAACAGTGTGATTATATATCACTGTAGCTCCAGGGCCCAGTTACCTGTGTCTGGAACACAGCGGTCACTCAGTAAATAATTGGTGAATGAATGAATGGATTTTCTCAATGTACATTCCTAGGTAGAGTTGGAGGTGAAGCAGGCCCGATGGCAAATCTTATGCTCTTTTCACTACAGCTCGCTGTGCCTGTCTTTCATTGCCCAAAGTTCTTATGTGGAAGAAGGAGGAGGCAGGTGGCATGTCTAAAAGGCATTGGATCTATTTCCCTCTTTCAAGTAGTTAACCATGCTATCCTCAAAGATCACCATGAAATCAAGTAAATTACAAATGCATGGCAATTGTGAGCTGGTTAGTTCTTGCTTCACCACTTCTTGAGAACTCATGAGGTAACCTGATAGAAGTTATCTTTAGCTTCTTCCTTTTAAATCTAAGTCTTCTTAGTCCAAGTGGGATTCAGAGATGTTATGTTTTGCCCAAGATCACATATAAGCTGTGATTCAAATTCGAAAGGCCCATCTCTAAATTTTGCACTCTTTCTATCACACTGAGTAGCACGTGGTGAGGCTATTATGTAGAGAACACTCTGTATAGGTAGGTAGTCAAAAATAATTTGGGACTCACAACCTATTAGATTGGAAAAATAACTCATAGTTCATCAGACCCAACCCCTCATTTTTCAAATTAGGAAATAGATGCCCAGGGAGGGGAAGAAAGTTGTCCAACGTCTCAAAGTTATGACTCTCAGTATAGGGCACATTGTTTTTTTTTTTTTTTTTAAACAGAAGAGCTTTTGTTTGTTTGTTTTTATTTGTGGCTGTGTTGGGTCTTCGTTGCTGCGTGTGGGCTTTCTCTAGTTGCAGGGGCTTTCTCTAGTGAGCAGGGGCTACTCTTCATTGTGGTGCATGGGCTTCTCATTGTCATGGCTTCTCTTGTTGCAGAACTAGGCACATGGGCTTCAGTAATTGCGGCACACGGGCTCTAGAGCGCAGGCTCAGTAGCTGTGGCCCATGGGCTTAGTTGCTCCACGGCATGTGGGATCTTCCGGGGCCAGGGATTGAACCCATGTCTCCTGCATTGGTAGACAAATTCTTAACCACTGCACCACCAGGGAAGACCCCATAGGGCACATTCTACTATATGAATTCATTTCCTGACCTGGTATCCTGAGCATCTTCTTCCTCACATTCAAGATGGCTTTTTTATTCTGTTCCTTACCGAAACCAACAACCTACAGCATCGTCAGGAGAAGACAGACAGGTAACCCTTCTTTACCTACTGAATATCCTTAACATTTAAATAACAGTCTATAAAGTTTGTGTGCATGGATTCAGCAAAATCAGTATTACACTTAGACACAGGTAAAGGGCACATATTTATCACTTCCTCATTATACTTTGCAAATAAGAAAAAGGGGAACTTGACATAATTTCTCCTTGTGTTTGAAAACAGACCTGCATACTCCTTAGACTTCACTTGTGGCTGTCTGCCTGGGCTCTCCACTCTCCCTTCTTGCCAAGAGCTCAGTTCTTTTCCTGAGCTCAAGTTTCAGCTCCTAGCTCTGTGCAGGCCTGTCCATAACAAAATCCCAATAGATATTTATGCCAATGAATGGATAGATGGAAGATCCCTGTGTTATACTTGTGCACCTTGGAAGCCCAGTATCACGTCTTACCTTTCACTCTTCAATGTCACCAAAGGCAATGAAGGCATTGTAGCCAGGGTTTTGCTGCTAATTTGGATTTTAGTGCAAGACACAGAAGAGCTTCCAGGTCATCTCTTCTTGGACCAACGTAGAGCCTGATGGACTGACGGGAGCAAACTCACTTCACGGCAGGTAAGGTCAGCATCTGAAACTGCTGAAGGAAGAAGCCCTAATGGGGTGGAGAAGGCATCCATTTGCAGCCTTATGATAGATGTTTTAAATAGTCTAAGTATGTGAGTTTCATTAGTTCTAACTCAGAGTTGCTGCAGTGTCTCCTGGCCAGACCCAAGTCAGCCTGGATATAATTTATACACACCCGTTGGGCTGTCTGTGCCAAGCACTGGCTTGTCTAGTTTATGTGCTCCAGTTGTGAGGACCTCAATATCTTTTTAATTAAAAAACAATTGATAGTGTTGAAGCTTTAAATCCTTTTTTGCTGAAGGGAAAACTTACGGAGAGTTTCAGTGTTGTAGATGGGATGTAGAAAATATTCTTGGCTAATGAGTAATTGTTTTTTTTTTTATTTTTTTATCTCTGTATAACTGTTCCTAGACTTTATGGTTGTTTGCTTTAAAGGTGATATTGGTAACTTATTGGCAAGTTTGGCCCTATGTGGTTTTGCATCAAACAGCTTCAACTGGGTAGTTTTCTCACTAGGTTGGAGAGCTGCTTAGATAATGGAAGGGAAGGAACACTCATGTGGGACTCTGAAGACTTGGGACCCTGTGATAAACTGAGTCACTGAAGTCACTCATACCTTCTCTTTATTAGAATTACATATCCACATCTTTGGCCATGTGACTTTGAAGTAATGTCCACTAGAATGAATGGAGTATATTTCTCTGACCCAGTGATTTTGGAGCTTAGCCCATGTGACCTGATTTAGCTGATGGAATGGGGGTGGAAGCTAAAGTTTTTCAGTTCTGGGCTGTGGTGTCAAGAAGCATAACTTTTTATTGCTTGCCCTCCTGCACACCTGTGCTCCACTGTCAGATGAACATTCCTCTGGCAGTTGTTGATACAAGGGTGAGAGACATGTGGAGCAGAGCTGGACCCAGCCAGAAGTTTGGAGCCAAGTCCAGCAGAGCCCAGCCTGGATCAGCCTGGCCACAACTGACCTGCAGACATGTAAGCAAAAAATACATCCTTGTTGTTTTAAGCAACTGGGTGTTGGAGTGGATTGTTAACAGAGCAGAAACTGACTAATAGACCTTATCCCAACCACATCAATAACCAGCTAATCCTAACTAAGTCACTTCTGCTCTAGGCCTCAGTTTTCTCCTGTGTAAAATGTGAAGGTTAAGCCAGATGACCTCTAAAGTCTCTTAAAGTTTTCTTCAAATTCTAGAACTTAGTGTCTACAATGGATGACATGAATTCCTAGGAAAGCTTTGCATACATGGATTCTATTATTTACTAAGGAGAACGGAACCAGAGAATGAGTTTTTGCTTATCGTTGTTATTTGTTCTCCCTCTAAGAGCAGGTTAAATTAAATGTGAAAATACAAATGCTACAATTTATAACATGATAATTAATGTATATTTCACTAATTCACAATCTGAATGAATGTATTTACCATGTTGGTTGTTAATTCCTCATCAGTGAATTGCTCTACTTAATAGAAATATTGCTTTCTACAACTAGAAATTCATAAACAATATATAAAATGTTTGTGTTTAAAAGAACACATCAAGTTTGGTCAAAATAAAAATCATTCCTGCTTATGAAGACAATAGTAATTCTCATTTTGAGCTCCTATTAGGAGTTAAGAAATGTTCTAAACAATTGTATGTGTTACGTTATTTAATTCCCAAATAGTTTTTTAAAGACAGTATTATTTTCATAGATGAGGTAACTGATGCTCCCAAAGTTTAAATGTCTAGCCTCAAATTACCATGTTGTAAAAATTAGAGGCAGCGATTTGAATGAGGTCTGTCTAACTCCAGACCTGAAGCCTGGGTTTCAAGTAGTATTGCTACCTGCCTCAGAACCCTCATCCTACTGTCAGCTGCAAGAGAGTGGCCTCCGCCAGGTAAGTAGCCAACCGTATAGTGACTAACTTCTGCCTATACATTACCTTCAAGACTTCTGAACATCTCTTCAAATATACGTAATGGGTAAAATTTTCACGTCACAAACGCAAATGTGAAAAATAATGAACCTTTCTTTCTTCAAGCTGATCTTCATTTGTACATCAAGTCCCCTTTCCACCTGATTAATTAAACACACACACACACACACACACACACACACACACACACACATCTGGACATTTTTGTATGATTTCACAAAATTAGGCCAAACCATTTTGGGTATAAACTCAGCCATATTAAGAGTTAATTCTTCTATCTCCTTTTCTACTCAGATGCCATCTAATATTTGGAAGAAAAGCAGGGCTTATGAGCATACAAGGGGTGAAGAGGTACGAATGAAGGGAGAAGCATCAGATACACCACTCACTGCCTTCCACTCTCTGCTGGTACATGATGTCACCGGCACTTTGGTCATTAGCTTTACTCCCCAGTGCCTCTGCTGCTATTGTCCATGGTCCTGCAGTGACCTTTCTTTATCAGAACTCACAGGCACCTTTCTGTCCTAATCCTGACTAAAAGGCCCCTTTAAGTCCACCAAGTATCCTTCAAGCACTTCCACTCCTTTCCTGGGAGCTCAGAAAATTCTATATGCTTTATCTGCTACTTCTAACGAAACTTGGAAGGCTATTTCAGATCCAACTTTGATAGATATGCCACACCCCCTTTCTGCTTTATGACTGTGGCTCTGAACTGGCATGGGGCAATTCTCCCCCAACTCCTTGGACTGCACTAGCATGATGAAGCCTCACTCTTCTCTAGTCGGAGACCCCTTGGTCTTTCATGGCCCAGTGAGGAGCTGGCTGAACACTGGACCTCTTGTCAACTATCATCTAATATCTCATCATGTCCTCCGTGATACTTGCCAACATCCTCTGCCCCTGCCAAACAACTTCCATCTTTATGTCTCCATGATTGGATAAAACGATTCTTCTTCTATTCTTTTTCCACACACTTTGTGGCATGATTCCTTCAGGGCTTTACCTCTGATACTCAAAACGGCCTGCATCTTGCAAAGCGGCAGCTATATAGAAAATCCATCTTTTCTCTCTGTACTACCGCTTTAATAATCTTAATCTTCCCTGGGACAATGATGTCATTGATTAAATAGAGGGAGAATCCCAGTATGCTTTGTGGAGGTGAGGGGTGCGTGGGAGGTGGGGAGACTCTTAAGTAATATCTCAAAATAGTCATAGGCCATAAAGAGATGCAGATGATAGTGAAAATAATAAACAATTTCTGAGGCATCTCATTCATTCATTCAATAAATATATGTTAAACACTTACTACTTGCCGTCCTAAGAACTGCACGAACAGCAATAAACAAGGCAAACAAAGCCGCTACTTTCATAACACTTTTGCATTCTAGTTCGGGGAGACAATGAACAAGCACACAAATGTATAAGGTAATTACATGTACACGGATAATTACTTTAAGAAAAGAACACATTGTTGATATGTAGGGAGCAGGGCAAGAGATGGGGTAGCTGATTTGGATTGGTTGAGTAGAGAGGGTATCTCTTAGTGTTAATATTTAAGTTGAAACTTGAAGGATGACAAGGAGCCATCAATGCAAAGATCTGGGGCCAAACACTCCAGGGAGAAAGCATAGCAAATGCACAGGCCTGTAGCTGGGGAAGAGCTTGGGCTAGGAAGAAAATCAGAGATGTGTCTGGAGCATCATGAGTGAGAAGAGAGGTGGTGATGGATAGAAGAGGGAGTCAGGGGCCCAATTATGGTCTTGCTGGCCACAGTAAAGAGCTTGAATCTTATTCTAAGAATGAGAGAGGTAGTCATTTTTAAGATTACAAGCGAAGAACCACACAATCTGATTCACTTTTTAAAAATGTCATTTCAGCTGGGTAGAGAATAAACTATAGAAAGGCAGGAGTGGAAGCAGGGCGACTGTACTAAGGATTATTCAGGGCAAAGGCCACCTACATGCCTGGCTCCCCAGGCTGGCAATGTTCCATATTTCATCAGATACAAGGGAAGTCTAAATCGCCTCCTCAAATAACCTTCCAATGAATGGTCCCTAGGGTGTAGATAACTGAATTTCAGCAGCTTTTCCTGCTCCTCCTTTCTTTTCAACTGGAGCCCTTTGAAGGGAACCCAGGAAATGTGTGCTCTGCAGACACTGGTTAGAGACCACCATAAATCTAATTATTTTGTCTTATCTAAACTGGAGCTTTCCAAGGTTGGTGGCGGGTGGTGGGTAGGGGTGGGGAACTCCTCTCCTTGCTTCATTGTTCTCCCTACAGCCTTTATCCTAGTGCTAGGCACATACCAGCGGATCAAAAAAACATTTGTTGATTGAGGGATTGATTGATTCTGAGGGACTTGAGTACATTTGTAAATATCCTTTGAGGATCTTGCATCCTCTTGGAATAAAACATCTCATGTTTTATTCAGTTCTTTCCTAATATGCAAATGTGCAGGTGCCCTGATGGCATATAGATAACATCATTACACATACACACTCGTACTTGCACACCAAAGAAATGACTGCTCACATAGAAGACACAATTAAAGGAAGATTGTGTTTGAGAAATCTATTGGGATTTAATATAAGAATGATTGGATGTATCCTCAGACACTGGCGGCCTGCTTCTGCAGGGCAGACTTCCCTGCAGACTTCATGAAATAAAATATTTAAGTTAGACAGCCTGATTCAGAACAATAAAGACTAGACAAAGAGCCAGAATGTTTTTGAGTTCTAGCTCTACAATTACTAGCTATGTGCCCTTGAGCAAGTCCCTTAAGCCAAACAAACTTCAATTCCTGATCTGTAAAAATAAAACAAAAATATTTGCCTTAAATAACCTCTATGATGAGAATGAAGCATTGAGATCATGCCAATGGAAATGACTGGCAAACTATAAAGTGGAATGTGTCAGCGCGTTTCAAGCAAGCTTCACTACAGCCTCAGTCAAATTCTAAGAGCCCAACCCTTCAGAGCTAGAAAAAAATACGTCAGTGTTTTCAAAATTATGGAATCAGATCACTGGGTCCATTTCAAATTGCTATAAAAAGCATATAATTAACTTTCAGTATTTTACATTCCTTGACTATTCAGCAACAGCTGTTTCCATAGTTCTTCTGAGGTATTTGTGTTTTCCTCATATTTTATGCTTCTTATTTTTCAGTAATTGGATGTCTGCATCTCTATCATCTAAGAATATGTTGATGCTTTTCGATACTATTTATGAAGATATAAGAAGTCACTGTTGTTCCTTATTCACATTTTCCTATATTTTGTGTATATTATTTGATCTTCTTTATTTATTCCATTGTTTTAAAAAATCAAGATTATAGGTAGGTGCCCCAGACCCAGATACCAATATATAACATCTCTTTAAAGGGTTGTCTCCTTTTTATTTTGGAAATTAAACACTTTAAACAAAAAACAGAAAGAATATCTACAGTTTACTATCACTGCCATAGTATAATGTAAGACCCTTTGAAATAAATTGAACATTGAATAAATTTGGCTTTATCAAAAATTCCTCTTTTTGATGTTTAACTTTGTTTCAATTAATATTTTGAATTTTATTTTATTTTTGTGGTACACGGGCCTCTCACTGTTGTGGCCTCTCCCGTTGCAGAGCACAGGCTCCGGACACACAGGCTCAGCGGCCATGGCTCACGGGCCCAGCCACTCCGTGGCATGTGGCATCTTCCCGGACCGGGGCACGAACCCGTGTCCCCTGCATTGGCAGGCGGACTCTCAACCACTGCACCACCAGGGAAGCCCTGAATTTTATTTTTATAAAACAGTACATTTAACATGGTTTAACGTTTAAAAGATAAAAAAGAGCATTTAGTCAAAATTCTCACCACTTTGGTCCCTCAGCTACTTAGTTCCCATTCCATTAAGCAATTATTATCAGTTTCTGGTAAATATTTCTGGAGATTTTATGTACACACACGTTTGTGTGCGTGTGTGTGTGTATGTGTTAGCTTCATTACACAAATGGTAGCAAAAGGTATACACTCTCCTACATCACTTCACGTTTCTCACTTAACCAATTTTAGAGATCTCTCCATATCAGCCCATAAGGAGTTTCTTGTTCTTATTTATGGCTATGTGGTATTTCATTGTATGGATGTCCCATAATTTATTTAACCAGTTTCCTACTGATAGACTTGTAAGATGTTACCACTCATTCACTATTTAAAACAACCATCAATGAATAATCATGTGTAGTCACTATTTTACTCATGCACAAGTAGATATTTAGATTAAATTTCCAAGAGTGAAATTCCTTAGCAAAAAAGTATGCTCAATACTGCTCAAATGCCCTTCATAGATGTAGCTCCAACTTATACTCTGCCCCAAAGCATGAGAATCTGTTTCCCCACACTTTTTTCAGGACAGTAAGTTATAAAACGTTTGTATATTTGACAATATGATCAGCAAAAAATGTCTTTTTATAGTTTTATCTCCATTTCTCTTAACATGGATGAAGTTGAGCACCTCTTCACATGCTTAATAGCCAGTTGTATTTCCTTTCTCGAGAACTGTACATTCATGTCTTTCATCCATTTTTTTTTTCTTTTGAAATGTTGGTCTCTTTGTTATTGATTTATATTAATTCTTCATATATTAGGGAAATTGGCTTTCTGTCTAAGGTAAGATTTGGAAGTATTTTTTCAAAGTTTATCATAAAATTTTAATTGCATGTGGTGCTTTTGTCCTAAATAAACTTTTAAAAAATTTATTGTAATTTAAAATATCAGTCTTTCCTCAGTCTTGCCTGAGATTTGTGACATGGTTAGAAAGGCCTTTCACACTTTGAGATTATAAAATAACTTTTTCCTTGGTTTCTTCTAGTACTTCCTTGGGTTTATTTTTTATCCTTAAGTCTCTGATCTATTTTCAATTTATCCTGGTATAAGACTTAAAGGATGAAGACAACTTAATTTTTTTTCCAGATAGTGACCCAGCTTTCCAGCAAAATTTATTGAATAATCCATCTTTTTTCACTGACTTGAAATGGAAATTTATCATATACTAAAGTAATATAAATCTTTAGGCCTACTTCTAGATTTCCAATTTTGTCCTTTGTTTGCCTGTTTATTCATGTACCGGGGCTAAAAATTTAATTATTGTAGCCTGGCAATATATTTTAATATCTGGTAATGCTAGTCTTTCTCTCTCCTTTTTATTTTTTTCCCATTTTCTTCCTTTCTTCATTTATTTTTCCATCTGAATTTCAGAATCAGCCTGTCTGCTTCCAGAAACAAATTTTTAACATTTTAAAAAATGAGATTATGTTAAATGTATAAATTGGGCTGAGGAATAGTTTATAGTCTTATGTTGTTGAGGCCTTTCATGTGAACACATTGGCAGGCCTATCACTTTGTGTAAGTTGCCACATGTCCTCAGCAGGATGTCTTACACTCATACACATGCACACAAACATACACATATTTCTATTAACTTTATTACTAGGTATTTTGTATTTTTTAAATCAACTGTAAATGTGTCTATTAGAGATTTAACTAGTTGTTTTTACATAAGGAAACCACTGATTTTTTTCCTGTTCTTCTCACTGAATTCTCTTGTTTGTAATAGGTCTTAGTTACATCATATGCAAATAATGATAACTTTACAAATTCCTTTCTAAGTTGTGTGCCTGTTGTATGATGGTTTTGGCTAATACTTCCAGATGATGTTGAAGAGCAGTGGTGATGCAGACATTCTTGTTCTATTCCTGACTCTAATGCTTTCTGTTAATGTTCCTAGTGTTCCCTTATTAAGCACGATGCTGGCTTTGCAGCTGAGATATATTTCATTGCATTAAAGAAATTCCACCTATTTGTATTTTATGAACTCTTCCTTTTACTTTCTTTCCTTTTTGAAAGGAAAATCTAGAATGTAAAGTGCCTTTTTCCAATATCTATGGAGAAGCCTATTCTTCTTTGTTTCATAAAAATGGTGAAATATATTTTCTAAGGACCATTTTTCTCTTCCTAAAAAAAACCCTCACTTTTTTGGAGTAGTTTATATTCTTAATTTATTTAGGATTTTTGCATCAATATTTTCACATGGGATTCATCTACAGTTTTATTTTTCTTCTCAATCCTTATCAAGTTTTGATGTAAAGTATAATGAAAAGTTTATCCTCAGTGTTTGGAAGCCTTTCTCCCTGTCATCCCCACAACACAGCCCATGCTTTGGAATGGTTTAAATAAGTTTAACTTTGTCCTTCAAAGTTTTACTAGAATTTCTGAAAGTGGATTTTATGCCTTTGGTATGTGGGAGAGGAAAAAATGGTAACTGGTCTGTTTAATATTTCTAGTGTATTTTCCATTCTAGTATACTTTCCATTTCACCTGTGTTCTCAAGTTTATTTGTATAAAATTGACCTCAGTAATTTCTTTTTTTTCTTGTAGTTTTGATTTATTGAAGTATATGTTGTGTTAGTTTGAAGTGTATAGCATAGTGATTCAGTTGTACATATGTATCTATTATTTTTCAGATTCTTTTCCATTATAGGTTATAGGTTATAGTTCCCTGTGCTATACAGTAGGTCCTTGTTGTTTACATATTTTATACATAGTAGTGTGTATATGTCAATCCCAAACTACTAATTAGGAGTAATTACCTTTCATTTCTTCTATAGCTTTATTGCTGCTTCTTATCATTTCTTATTTTGTATATTTGAAATTTCGCCCTTTTTCTTGTTTAGATTAGCCAACAGTTTAAATATTTTATATTATTGGATTTATTTGCTCTTTTCCCAGTTTCAATTTCCTTGCTCTGATCATTTTTCCCCATCATTTTTTATTGTGTTTTTCTAGATAGTTTTTCAACTCCTTCTATTATCCTGAGTTCTTGTACTATTTTTTTTTCTGCTCTTGTTTTATAGAAATGATTGCTTTAAGGTTATCTGTTCCTTGTTTTTTTTTGGGGGGGGGCGATATTTGACTGTAATTTCCAGATTCTCTAGCAGTTTCTTTTGTATTATTCATGATTGAAAGAGATTCTTTTCCCAAACAAGCTATATCCTGAAGGTTTATGTTGGGAGAAGTTAGGGCCATGTCCCATGCTAGCCAGAATCTGCCTTGTTACTAGGGCCTTATATGTGAGTTCTTTATTTTCAATTTCTCCCTAGCCAAATGACAAGCAAAGGTGTGTGGGTGTCCATAATTCAAAGACTGATCTGCTACCAAACTGCTAGGAAGTAGTTGGTTGGAGTTTGTGGTTCTCTGCACAGCCTTGGTGCCTCTCCTTGGGGCCAGACTATGTCATTGCTGCAAACTCAGGAGCCCTGGATCCCCTTCATGTCCTCTTTCTTGCACCCCAGTTTGATTCCCTCTGCTTTGAGCAGGACTCTCACTTATTTTGTTGTTTCAGATTTTAACAGTCACCTTGTTTCATCCAAAATGATATGTGTGTTTTTATTTCCCATTCTTGTTGCTTTGGAATAACTTCCAGGAAGAAAAGGAGAAAATGCAGATTTACATTACCATGTTCAAACTGAAGTGCCCTTTCTTTTTAATACCTTACACTATGTATTACATTATTCTCTTTACATTAAATTTAAAATATTGATAATGCTTTTAATAAAAGCTAACTAGCCAACATGCATAAATAGTTCAAACTCCAGATCTATATCCTTTATTACTCTTTATTTGGTGTCTAGCCCAACACATGGTATATAATCCTTCAATATACAGGTGTTGAGTTAACAAATGTGGGCTCTAAGAGATAGTCAACAATAGCCTCAAACCAGGGATTGAACACTGGTGGAAATAGGGCTGTAAATGTGTTGTTTGGTCAGAATAGTATTTGTTAGTCAGCTGTACACTCTGCAGTTTGTTCTAGTCTTCCCTACACTCTTTTTTTTTTTTTTTTTTTGCCTGGCTTCTTTACACACACACTTTATCTCCATGACCTCTAAAGTAATTTGAAAATGGGACCTCTGCAAATATTTGATTACATATGTCAGATCACATTATCTGGACATTCTTACTTTTTAAAAAGTGTTATAACACACACACACATTCTATAGGTTAGCAAAGTTAGAGCTGCTCTGGAGTAAAAATTGGAGGCAAGCTTGAGAAGTTATTTAACCCATCTACACCTTCAGGGGAAGACAGTGATTCATTAGTTGAAGGCTTCTGCTTTCTGGACCAAATACTGCACCTTGTATAGAATCCAAGAGGAGTAAATAGTATAAAGTGGTGCCCAAAGGCTGTCAGTATCTAATTAGTTTCTCACCTTTCTGGGGTATTATCCTGTACCATCTATCCAAGAGCACATTCAGAGAATGAAGGGCTCCATATGTCCCTGGAGTGACCCATGTTCCTAACCAATGTTGTGTATCTCACCTTTCACCAGGAAGGTCAGCTCAATGGCCTGGGCTGTACTGGAGTGTGTGACCTTAAGGGTTTAGGTCCTCTGAGATGTTTCCTCTGTAGTAGCTCCCAGGAGAAAATTTCCTGAACCAGAGCAAAGCATCCCTATAGCCTGGGCCAGTGAACTCACATTTATCATAGCTCAGGTGACTGCATCCCAGAAACCAGCAGCATAACCTGCTGATGGGGTGCATTTGGAGAGATGAGAAGACAGGAGGGCTATATATAGGATGATTACCTGAAATATATGGTCTGATTATGTCATCTGGATCTGTGCATCTTCTGAGATCTAGCTTCTAGAGGAGATGCACAAAGTTGAATTTCAATTTCCATTCGCTTGCTTTTGACCCTACAAGAGTCCTTTTCTACTCTCCTTTAGCAAATATGAGGCAAAGATGTTCCACTGAGGCTGGAATAAAAAATCGCCTTAGAAAAATCTTCCTCAAGGCAAACATAAAGTCAGAGTCTGGCAGAAGCCTTCTCCACTAAAGGCAAGTCAGCAGGTATATAGCCCTAGGTTTCTTCTTCTTGGGAATTGCTCAGACTTTCAGCCTCTGTGGAATAAAAAAACAGAGGAAAAAATTGAGAACCTTAGAACTGTTAAAGGATCTGAAAAATCATCTATTCCAATCTCCTTATTTTATGGAGCAGATAGTAGAACTCCAGTGAAGAAATGTTACCTGAGATCGCTGGCCTAGTGTTCCTCCCAATGTACTACCCTGCCCGACTTCACCAATTCCATTGACGTTTATTGTACACATATTATGTGCCACATATGATTAGGGGTGTGATACACAGAAAAATAAGACAAATTCCTGCTTTTGAGAACTTTAAGGGTAGTGCTTTTGAGAACTTTAAGGTAGTACAAAAGAAAAATAATTTTGATTTAATGTTTGCTTCAGGCAAAGCAAAATTTAAGGACATATTTTCTTTCTAGGATAGACTGTATTCTTACTCTTTTGATCACAAAGAGAAAAAAACAAAACATTCAAAGGGCTTCATTCTTATTGTCCTTCCCATTAAATACAATGGCAAGAAATACACAGCTATTATTTACTGTGTTGTCGACGGTCTCCAATAAAGTGGACAATTCTGGATACCCAGATCTGTGTGTCTCCCTAAAGCCCACAGCCAAATGTCTGTAAGGACTACTGGGTAACTGGTGCAACAAGAGGGTAGGGGAGGGTATTCTGACTCCTGGACACATTGAGGGTCCGTGATAGTGTGAAATCACACGTAATTTTTGCTTTATTAGGGAAATATAGGACAAAGATTTCCCAGTTTGTGTATAGAAACTAATAGAGAAGAACAAAGAATTAGAATTTCACAACAAGATCCTTTAAACAGGAATTTGTCAAGCACTCATTATTCTCTCCTTCAATACAGAATCCTGACCTTTTTGGAAGTGCTCTCAAAATAACCAATAGACAATTTGTTCATACCATTTTCTTCCCATAAGAAGAAAAACAATCTTCACCTGATGCTGGAAGGAAAATTTAGCCCTTCCCTCTCTTGGAGATTTTCAAAAATGTTCCTAAAACCAGATAGAAATGCACATAAGGAACTGTCAATATAAGCAGGATGCTGAGCTCCACAATAGCCATCCAGGTGATTTCTGATCTGGGCCATAAAAAGAGAATGAATCTGTGCCATGAAGATGGGCAGAAAGGTATATTTTCCAGATGAAAGAATATGAGAAAAGAAAGGTATCAAAAAGAGTGGTATGTGGGAGGCTATAAGACAACAACCTCATTTTAAAGATAGGGAAAGTGAAACACAAAAAGTATTCAGGACATGTCCAAGACCAGTGGCTAGTGAGTAGCAACATAAATGGAGAGCCCAGATCTTGTGCTTCTTCTTACCAGTGCTTCCTCTGAGTTCACAGCCTTTTAAGCCTAGGCACTGGGCCTTGGGGAAATCGCCAAAACACAAAGGAGGTGGACACTCATAAGGATGTACTTACAATATTCTTTTATTTTTTGCAATGCTTTACTAGTGTCTAAAACACCCTTTTTACAGAAAGCCAGATTGTTTTGTTTTTTGTTTTGGGTTTTTTTTTTTTTTTTTGGCAAGTGTGATTAGAGCAAGAGAAAGTGCTGAATTTCTAATATGCAAATGAAATTAAAGGCCACCCAGGGATGAAGGAGCCCTACAGGAATGCTTTACTGACTGCTGCAAATTTACCCAAATAGTAACTATTTTTTAAATATATATATATAAATAAATTGAGTTACAACCTCTTTTGTTCCTCCCCTTAGGAGTCACATGTTTTTCACCTCTAATTTCATGTCAGTGTTGGGTGGTATATTGTGCATTATTTATGGATGGAATATCAAATGAAGGTGGCTACACTAAGAAACTAGAATTAGACTAATCACAAAATGTATGGATATTAGCCATTTGCCCTTTAAATGCTTATTTTAGGTGTGTGTAAACAAGGAATATAATTTAATTTTCTTGGCTAGTAATAGCAGAAAATATCTAACATAGTCTATGTCGTTGCCATAGTTTTTCCTGGAATGTTTGTGCAATTATAGGCTTTCTTCCCACAAGGAAGTCTAAAATAGTGAGGGCTTCTGGGACATATATTGACATTAGGAAGATTGTATTTTTAAAGGACAGGAAATTAGGTGGCTTAGAACTGTTCTTCTAGGTTAACACTGTGGTCCTAGCTTGACTAGATTAGAAACCTCTAAATAAGTAACAGACTTACTAAGCCCCCTTGCATGGTGTCTAAAATGTGCTGAAGTCATTTCCATGTAAATTTAAAATTTTAATCCAATTAAGGTCTTATTAATTCCAGTAGTGGTTGGCATTCATAGACTTGTGGGTCTCCCAAACCCCTTTCTTGCTCAAAATGCAAGATTGTGACATTCAATCAAGGAAACTGGCTTTGTCTGTGAAGTTGAAAGATCAGCAAAAAGATCAACCTCAGCATTCCTGTGGGAGTTAAGGGAAAAAAATAAGATGTCAGCAACGCTGACATCACTTCATATCCCCTTTGGGTCTTCACATACCGATAACCCTCCAGAAGGCCTGGGCAAACTCCCTAGAACAAGGGAGTGTCAAGGAAGCAGTCAGCATAGCTGTTGTGAATACGAGCTTTGGAATCAAGCAAACTTGCATTTGATACTTGGCTTGACCCTCACAGGCCACAAGAAATGGTACAAGGGGCTTGAAAATGCCTCAGTATTGTCACCTGTAAAATAATGAGAATACTGCCTACCTCCCAGTCTCATTGAAAGGATGAAGTGATACTTATAAAGTTTTGGACACATATTACTCATTCAATTTTAAGAAGGTTTTCTTACAAAGCATGAGAATACAATATAACTCAGGTTTTTGGAATGTTTCTATGTGCGTGAGCCATGCTGAATGACTTAAAGGTTTTAACACTGTGACCCTCTGATCATATACCCAGTGGTAGAGCCAGGATTCAGACCAAGGAAGCCTGGCTTGTAAATGTGAATGCTTAACCACAAAGCTCTGCAATGGGCTCTTGACCGAGCTGGTGAACAGGAACAATGATCCAGAGCATTCTGTGCCTCATTTTCCCATTAAAGAATGAGAACTTAAGTAAGGCCAGCCTGTCCCAAAGCTCCTGAGCTCCTGGTACACTTCTAGACAGAACTGCCATGGGAATAATGGGGCTGAAAACAGTCTTTCACACCTCCCCTTAGGGCCTGTTACCAAACTGGCAGATATCTGTGGAACTCTAATCAGCATCTTAAAAAAACAGAGATAGACCTGTAGTCACTGTCTATGTCTGAACAATTTATAATCCAAATAGTAAATGCTCATGACCAAAAGAAATTCAATCATATATAGTTAATGTGTCATCCTTCCCCAATTTGAAGATAATGTGAAATCAGTCCAGTAAGACTAAAGTATACACGTATAAGTGAATAAACTCATACAAATCTCTACCACCATTGAGATGAGTCTCTGAAACTCATTTAAATCTCTAGACTTCCCCTTACGATTCTTCTGAATAAGGTGGGAGTTTAGGCTGACAAGTCTTATTGTCAATCTTTAAGGTACACCTTGAATCAGTTTATTTCTCAATAGAGACATCAACAACCCTACCCTCTAAACCAGGGATCAGCAAGCTCTCTCTGGAAAGGACTAGATAGTAAATATTGTAGGTTCTGCAGGCTATACAGTCTATACAGCAGCTACTCCACTCTGCCATGTAGAACAAAAGCAGCCATAGACAATGTGTAAACAAATGAATGTGGCCGTGTCTCAATAAAGCTTTATTTACAAAAAATGAGCAATGGGCTAGATTTGGCCCACAGGTCATAGTCTGCCAACCCCTGGTGTAAACCACTGTCAGCTTTCACCTTTTTCATATACTGCTCTTGTTTCTTCTCTCTGAGCCTTTTCCAATTCATTCTAAATAAGTACGCTGCTTCCTTGTTTAAAATGCTTCAATGCATTCTTGTTGCACTTAGATTAGAAGCTAAATTTCTTGGCATAGCATTCAAGGCCTACATCTCAGGAGCTACCTCCTCATTGAGTGTTATCTAATGTCTTGCTCACTTCAGTTCACTGGCTTTGTTTCTGTTACTTTTCAATGTGCCACCTCAGGGCCTTTGCACATGCTGTTCCTTTCCCTTCAAAGTCCTCCTCCCCACTCTGTATCCCTGAGTTCCCAATCCAAATTAGATAATTTCCCATACCTCTCATAGTAAATCTATACTCTTCTTTCAGAGCACTTAATTAATTAATAATTAAATATATATTTATGTGAAGATTTGTTTAATAGCTATCTCTCTACCAGACTTAGGGCCATGCCTGAAAGGATCAGTCATATTTTTTTTCTTTATTACATACTCCTAACATACAATGTGTACTCAACAGTTTCATGATAACTGAACAAACATACTGTTTATTTCTTAGTGTTCAAAGAACTTTATGAAATTTAATCATCTTTCTTCTTTGGGAGAGTAAAAAAGTCTGGAGCAGGGAGGATTTTTTTTCTATAGTATTACAAATGGAGAAACAAGCCCAGCTATGATCACACATGTCATCAGGAGGTGTTTGGTTATAAGTCCAAGCATGTTTTCTCAGCTTAGTAATTTCCAAAGACACTTAGAAGTCCCACAAGTTCATGTGTGAGGAATTACCATGTAATTTCAACTTTGTCCTTGCTGATGTCTTTGGAAACCCTCCAGTAAATTTTCAAAGGACACTACCCTGTGTGCTGGGGTGATGCTTATTCTGGGAGCTCCTCTGATGCCATAATTACCTTCATTTGCAGTGTTGACCCAGCATAAGAGTTGTGCATTTACTATGTGCTAATTTTGAAAGTTTACAGAGCTGGGCTACTCTACAGATTTTCAAGAAGGCATTTATGGTTCTAAGCACCTTCCCTAAAATCATTAGGTAACAAATTTGCTTGAAAATTTCTTTCATTCTGTCTCAGTGGAGATGAAATACGGTCACTTGCTGGGGAGAAAACAACTATAAAAGGAGAGCAAAATCTCCCTAAATGCTCCCTAAAAACAAGAAAGTCTGATATGCAGCCTGTGTGCTGATACAATTATGAGGCTTCTGGCTCTGAGCTGTAACAGATGGGAGTTTTTTTCTCTCTCTTTGGTGATAAGGTGAATGGTTTCCCCCAGGGATGTGTTGGGAAAGCTGCTGTGTTGGCAGTGTTGGTGCTAAGCAGCTGGCTACTGACAGGATTAGAGGCTGAGATTGGCATTGGGGGGCAGGAGTCCATAATATGGGGGTAGAGGAGTAGAAACCAAAAATTGTCCCCCTCCCTTATCCACCCATGAAGCGGGGGCTTGAAGCAATTCATTCTGAACAGTGAATGGAGTTTCCAAGAGATGCTAAAGAAGAGCATCAATTCATTCATTCATTTATTCATTCATTCAACAGCCATTGATTGAGTACCTGATATATGGCAGCTATTGTGCTGGCTGCCAAGATATGAAGTCATAGGAGAAATGGATTGTTTCTACCCTCAGGAGGCTCCCAGATTAGTAAGAGAGAAGAACAGTGAAAAAATAAGCTTGATGAAATGTTATTGTGAGTGGGAAAGACTTTATAGCAGTGGTGACAAGATAAATATTTGGAAAATCCGTAGATATTTACTATAACTTGGAAAAGAAAGAAAGTATGATTTAGGCAGAGAATGCAGCTTGAACAAGGAGGACCTCTCTAGTCCTATCACAAGGAGGACCTCTCTAGTCCTATCTCATTTCAACCTCCATTGAACCCCTGCTAAAGTCATACCCCTCGGCATGCAGTTCCCTTATAAAGCATCACTGGCTCCTGTTTCTGGTCGTTGCTCATGGTGCTCTTTCTGTCTGATTTTCCTTCCTTCTCCCTTGAGTGTTTCTAAAACCATGGAGGACTTTTTAGAATATGTTGAACAATCTGAACCTTATTTTGAAGGTCTTGGGAAACATAAAGGGATTTTAAGCAGAACAGTTACATGATCAGATGTACTTTTCAGAAAGTTCACTTTGTTGTTTTGTTGAATGAGCCATTAGAAGACAAATGCAATTACCCACCCAGAGGTATTGAGGACCCGAACTAGAGCAGTGATAGTGGTCAGAGAGAGAAGAGTCTGGGCGTGAAAGAATATGAAGGAAAAGACAGTCCCTGATTGGCTGAGAAGTTCTTTTCTTTTTTGGCTGGTCAGGTAAATGGGTGTAATAGCACAGCATCATAGAGAGCAAATGAAAAGGCAGAGCTTGGAAAAAGATTATTGATTCAGTTTGGGCTGGTGATGTTGGCTTGGGATTCAGTATTAGCGGTGCACATTTGATCTCCTAATGGGCATATTAAGGTGTGGTGCAAAGAGATTTGGAGCTCGAAAGACAGAGGTCAAGACTTTTGTCAGTCAGGATGAAGCAGGTTATGAAGTGGTAATAATAAAATCTCAGGGACTTAAAACAGCAAAGCTTTCTTCCTCCCTTCCTTCCTTTCTTTTTTCTTTCTTTCTTTCTTTCTTTCTTTCTTTCTTTCTTTCTTTCTTTCTTTCTTTCTTTCTTTTTTCTTTCTTTCTTTCTTTCTTTCTTTCTTTCTTTCTTTCTTTCTTTCTTTCTTTCTTTCTTTCTTTCTTCCTTCCTTCCTTTCTTTCTGTTTCTTTCTTTCTTCCTTCTTTCCTTCCTTCCTTCCTTCCTTCCTTCCTTCCTTCCTTCCTTCCTTCCTTTCTTTCTTTCTTTCTTTCTTTCTTTCTTTCTTTCTTTCTTTCTTTCTTTCTTTCCTTCTTTCTTGCTATGCTGCATGGCTTGCGAGATCTTAGTTCCCCAACCAGGGATTGAACCTGGGCCCTGGCAATGAGAGTGCTGACTCCTCAACAATGGACTGTCAGGGAATTCCCAACAAAGGTTACTTTCTTCCTCACTCTACCATCTATTGTAGGTCTGTGGGGGGTTCTTAGCTCATTGTAGTCAGTCATGGTCCCAAGCTAAAAGGGCAGCCACCATTTCAAAAGTTGTTGGCTATTAAGCCAGGGAGAGAGGAGAGGTCTTGAGGGTCTTGCCCTGACAACTAAATGTTTGACTGGGAAGTGACTCGTGACACTTTTGCAAAGAAGTAGTCAATAGCTGCACTCAACCACAGGGAGCCAGGAGTGTACTCATCTTGGAGGGAGGGAGAGCTGGAAATAGTTGGCAATAGCAGTAATGACTATTGCAGGACCAGAAGTGAAGATATGAGAATGATCAGCATGTAGATGGTGGTAAAGCTGTGGGAGTGGATAATGCAGGGAAAACTACATTCAGTTTGAAAAGAAGGGGACTATGTATGAGTCCTGGGAAAGTACCTACATTTAGGGTACACTGTATAGAGGAGATAAAACCACAAAGAGAGGACAAGTAGATGTGGTCAAAAAACTATCATGAAAACTAGAGTGGCATTTCAAAAGACTAAGAGAGTTACATTTCAACAAGGGAGTGAAAACTCAGGAAGCATTTCTCTAGTGACTGACTGAATCTCTCTTTTAGGCAGTAGCTGGGCTGTTCTGATACAGTGATGGATCCATACACATTTCCTTTTTTAAAAATTTAGTATATTAAAGTCATCAATTCCTAGAGCTAACAGGGTCCTCAGAGATCAGCCAGTTTACCCTCCCACCAAATGTTGAAACTTTCACAGTGACATGTTACAAAGCTCTATCTTATATTAACCTGAAATCTTTCTCTTTGTAACATATCCATGGCCCTACTTCTGCCCTCCAAAATCAGACAAAGTAAGGCTTTTCTTTTTGTTCCCTAGTCAACCTTACAGCATCATTAAATAGTAGTTTGGGCTGGTAACTGATTTTTTAAAAAAATATCTTTATTGGAGTATAATTGCTTTACAGTGTTGTGTTAGTTTCTGCTGTATAACAAAGTGAATCAGCTATATGTATACATATACATATAGCTGATCCCCATATCGCCTCCCTCTTGAGCTTCCCTATCCCATCCTTCTAGGTCATCACAAAGCATTGATGTGCTATGCACATCAATGCTGTGCTATGCAGCAGCTTCCCACTAGCCATCCATTTTACATTTGGTAGTGTATACATGTCAATGCTACTCTCTCACTTCATCCCAGCTTCCCCTTTCCCCCGTGACCTCAAGTCCATTCTCTACGTCTGCATCTTTATTTCTGCCCTGCCACTAGGTTCATTAGTACCATATTTTTTTAGATTCCATATATGTGAGTTAGCATACAGTATTTGATTTTCTGCTTCTGACTTACTTCACTCTGTATGACACACTCTAGGTTCATCCACCTCATTACAAATAACTCAATATCATTCTTTTTTATGGCTGAGTAATATTCCATTGTGTATATGTGTCATATCTTCCTTATCCATTCATCTGTTGATGGACATTTAGGTTGCTTCCATGTGGTGACTGATTTATAAAGCACACTTAGTTTGCATAAGAAGTAACTGGTAGAAGGACCAAAATGGTCAGAATTTAGGTATTCAAATTCCCAGTTGGAGAATAAATCATCCAAACCACATTTTCCTTTTTGATTCAGTATGAAAAATGAGAAGTAGGGCACAAGAGTCAAGGTGAGATGATACAGTTTATAAAACATTTAAAGATTGTTAATGTAGAAGAATTCATACTGTATTTTGCTTTTAACTCTGTGACCTAGATAAGTCACTTAACCTCTCTGAGCAGGAATTTTTGTGTCAATGAAATGGATGCCTGAGGTGTATACCTCACATGGTTGTCATGAGAAAAAACTGAAGTAAAGGCTGAAGTACAATGCACATCTTAAATACAGGAAACTGGAAAAGATAGAATAGGAAAAATGACATATAAGCTTCAGCACAAGCAGACATCAACTGCCCAGCTCAAGAAACAATTGAGCTTGAAGGTTAATAGCTGTGATTCAAGGAAACTCCCCTGTATTTATTGCTACAGTAATATCGCACAACAACAACAACCATAAAACTCTTAGGTGCACAATGATAAACATTTATTTTAGCTCTATAAGCTAAGGATCTGATGAGGGTTCTTCTGGTCTGGTGAGGCTAATTTTGGCTTGACTTAGTCATGTGTCTGCAGTCAGCTGGCAGGTCCACTGGGGGATGGCTGGTCTGGGATGGTCTCACGTGGGACAACTTTCTACATGGTCTCTCATCTTCTAGCAGGCTAGCCTGGGCTTATTCACAGGTGTTTATAGGTGCCCAAGAGAAGGCCTCCTGAAGCTTAGGTACATATTGGCACATCCATCACTTTTGTTGCATTGTATTGTCCAAAGAAAATAATAAGGCCAAGCCCAAGAGATAGAAAAATTAACTTCAATTATTAATGGCATGAACATAGGGAGGAATGGAGCATTTTGTCCATTTTTGTAATCAGTATACCATAGTCTTTCTCTGGTAGCCTATAGGCTGGATGAGAAAGTTGATCAAGTTGATAAGAAAGGGTATAGAAATGAAGGTAAGCACCTATGAGCAAATTCAAGGGTCATGAAGAGCAATAGACTGGGGAAGCCACTTCCAGGCAGCAGAACTGGGACCTAATCAAGGAACTCTCCCTACCTTCAGAGTGAGGGGACCTGGAAACATTTACTCTTCAGGATTTCAGAACTGCTTTGATCAGTGCCTGGCTGTTTGCCTTCTATCATTTCCCTTTTTGAATGGAACTATTTGTTGTAGCCATCCTATTCTTTTGTTTTTTTTCATCCTATTCTTATTCATCGTTGTATCTTTTGTCTTTGGAGGACAGATAACTTTTTTTTTTTAATTTCATAGGCTCTGGACTATAGGAAGCTGCATCCAGACTTGATGTCAGTCACAAGATCCTAGACTTCCAGTGTGATGCCATGGTTAGATAAGACTTGTAAAAATCTTGAGAGAGACTTGAGAAAGATTGTGGGAAGGATATAAATAATTGTGATTAAAAGACAGACTGTGGAAGGTTGATTGCAAAAACTGGTTGCAATTCTTTATTCCTCCTTGAATTCATGTCCTCTGCAATGTGACTTTGAAGTTCTTTCAATCAACAGGTGGAGTCAATTTCTCCACATTTTGAATCTGGGCTGTTTTTTTTTTTTATTTGCTTTGGCCAGTTGAATACACAAACGTGATGTTGGATGATTTCTCAGCCCAGACCTCAAGAGGCCTTGCCTAACTCCATTCTCTCTTGGGATTCCTGCCTATGCCATGAAAACAAGACTCACTGGAACTCTGGGTAATGAAAGACATATGGCTCAGTCACTCCCAGCACCTCATCTGACAGTCAGATATGTGAGAGGCCATCCTAGACTAGCCAGCCCACAGCTTACCCAACAGGTGACCAAAGAGGTATGCTTAAGCCCTGTTGAGAAAAGCAAAGCCTGCAATAAATTATCAAAACCATCTAGCTGACATGGAAACCCATGAGAAATAACAAATATTTAATTGTTTAAGCTACTGGGTTGTGTGTGTGTGTGTGTGTGTGTGTGTGTGTGCGCGTGTGTGTTTGTTACTCAGCAATATCTAACTGATACACCTTTAGTTTATTCCCCATCATTTGAAAAATGTTTTTTTTTCTCAGTAGCAGAGCATCACACTTGAAGAGTAAGAAGACACAGAAAAGAAAAAATATTCTAGTCCTGTTGCCTCTGTTGTCTCCACACATGCTGACACATTATTAGTGGTTGTCTCTTTTGAAATAGGCCTAAGCTTACATCGTTCCTTCAAGCTACTGCTTTGTGCCCCCCCACCTCTTTCTGTCTCTGTCTCTATTTCTGTCTCTCTCAATCACTGACAGTCCTTCTCCCATCAGTGTCTAGTGATGTGTCTAATAGAGTGAGAATACAAATAGAAAGCCAGTATCTCTGAGCTTTTGAAATAGTAAAATATGGTCATTTTCCCTTTTTTAAAAATTTTTTTTGCAGTACATGGACCTCTCACTGTCGTGGCCTCTTCTGTTGCCGGACACAGGCTCCGGACGCGCAGGCTCAGCGGCCGTGGCTCACGGGCCCAGCCGCTCCGCGACATGTGGGATCTTCCCGGACCGGGGCACGAACCCGTGTCCCCTGCATTGGCAGGTGGACTCTCAACCACTGCGCCACCAAGGAAGCCCTTCCTTTCTTTTGTTAGAGAGAGAAGGAAGAGTGCAAACAACTATCTGGAGAATTCTCAGGAACTTGAAGCACCAGAGCACCATACAAATGGACTCTAGTTGATCAAAATGTGGGTTATTTTGTTGTTTTGGCACCTGTTTCTAATGGGAAAGCCAGAAAAGAACCTGTAAAAATTGATACAATGGGCCAAACTGTATGTCCTTTATCCTCAATGTTAACAAGTTAAGTGTGTGGAATATAGGGGTTCGGACATAGAGAGAAAACAATGGCAATGTCTACCTAAAAGAAATTAAGAAATTGAGGGAGAGATGCAAGGTTGCATAAAGGAAGAGGCATGGGTTTGTGGGATCAGAATTACTAGCCTCAGCTTTCCTTCCACAGCATCACCTCTCTCCACCTCTACTGGTTGTATAATTGTGACCTGATTACTTCTCCTCAACGTCCTCATCATAAAATAGATATAGTTAATACAGTTAAGACACAAAAATGTTGTGTTGATTAAATGAAACAGTGTATGTGAAATGTCATAACAAACCTAGGTTTCCTTTTTGCCTTAATTCTCTGAGGTAGCCAGTCTCTGGAATTCAGGTTTTGTATTATCTGTATAATTTCAAAACAGTGCTTTACTTAGTTTGAATCAAAATAAACACAGATATCCCTAGAGAAAGCTGACATGGTTTGTGTCTCATTTTCATCAATAAGTTTGTACTCAAGATTTGTGCTTAGCACAACTACTATATAGAAGAGTAGATGCTCCTGTTCTCAAAGAAATAATTTGTTAAGAGCCAAGACAGGAGGTCATCAAGTAGTCAGTTTTTTGGTAAAAGCCACACTTGCTGTAGGTATTCAAAGGAGGAGGAAACCAGAGCCCAGCAGATCAGTCAGGAAGGTTACTGGAACTGGGTCTAGAGCTCAATCTGAATGATGATAAGGGCAGGGGGAGGGCACAGTGGGTACCAGTAAGACAAGGATGTGACCATGTATTCGAAACAGCACTACGTGATTTAAATGTATATGATGCCTCATTTAGTACTCACAACTTAAGGAGATGTATTATTTTCCTTGTTTTAAAGACATGAAAACATAGTTCAAGGAGATTAAGATGTTGACCCACAGTCGCACGGTAAATGGTCATCCTAGATGGGAAACCACATCTCTCTGACTCCAGAGATCATATTCTTCCCACTGAACCCCACTACCTGTCCAGGGGCAAAATGAATATGCTGCATTATGAGACAGTGAGGCAACCCACTCAAAGGCACAGAGCATGTGTATAGAGGAGCCCAGGAGATACTGCTGGACAGGGAATGTGAAGCCATCCTTGTTTGGGTGGTCTGGAAAGAACCAGAACATCTAAGTATGATTCCTTCAGCATAAGGGGCTATTAGTGACTTTTATCAACTTGGTACTAGAGATGGAGATGGTCAAGTCTTCATCTCCCTAAGGGAAGGCCCTTATTTTGCCACCCTGGGTGGAGGAAGATTGTTAAAAAGACTTTAATATCAGAGATTTTGCCCCCCACCTCCAGTTTTTCTCACTACAATACAGCTAACAAAGTATGGGTTCTAGAATATCCCTGGGCCCATCAGTTGACCTAACACAGATACAATGCACTCTTTTCTTTTAGTTTTCTTTTCTTGAGCTTCTATAGAAGAACAAAAGGGAGGCAAAAGGTGAAATAAAGTGGTATTTTCATTCAGTCTGTCAGACTGTATTTAAAAAGCTCTTCACTTTATTCTCATGGAGCATATGCATGAACCTCCCTCTCATGAATATTTGAATGATCTTCACTTTTTCTGTCATTCCTGGAGTCTCAACTACAGTGTAGAGCAGAATGTGACCTTCCCAGGCAGGTACTTCTGGGAGCCTCTGTCAAAATGTGTGCATGGGACCAAGAGCCTGAAAAATCATGATAGCCCCTGGGATTTATTGTTCTTTATTTTCAGCCCTGAGGAGTTCATTTGATGCTGATTCCAAAGGAGTATCTTTATGGAAAAGAGAGATAAGACTGGAGGAAATCGGATGGGGAATATGTCTGTTTTAGCTTTTCTAATATTTCTGTATCAATTGAAAAAGTAGGGGTACAGGCAATGAGATTAAAAACCCCAAGTTAGGGGGCTATGGATCCTTTATTTTCTGAGAGACAGACTGGTATAATTCTATTAGGTTTCTTCATGCTTAGAATTCGATTATCTATCACCCTGTCATTCTTATTCCATTATCCTGATTTCTTCTTCTTTATAGCATTTATCATTATATGACATTCCATTTTACATTTACTTGTTTATCTATTGTATGAATGTCCCATTAAAATGTATATCTGATGATGGCAGAGGCTTCACTTGTCTTATTTACTATTAAAGTCTTAGTATCTGGAAATAGTGCCTGGTACCAAACAGGTGCTCAATAAATATTTGTTGAACAAATAAAGGTGATCATTGTATTTTTCATTTAATTTACATTTATGGACTGACCACCATGGTTAGACCCTGTATTAGAAATAAAACAGGATCTCCTATCCCAATGTGAGATACAGACACATGATTAGATATAACCCAAAAGGTGCAGTGATAGAGGAGTTTGTAGGAAATTATAGGAATACTGAGAATGGGGTTCCTAACCAGAGGAGCTATCTGATCCAAACTTAAAAGAATGAGTAGAATATTTATTTGATTAGAAAACAATGATCTGCATTTCCCTTATTCCTCAATGGGATCGAGGGACCCAGGGGTTACTGAGATAGCAGCCAGAGGTATTAGAAAACCAAAAACACATATTTTAGAAAATAGAAATCCAATTAGTTTTTTTTAAGTTGCTATGGACCACTAAACAAATATGCCAGAAACAGACATTAAGGCAGGGTGTGAATAAAGGAATCCAGGTTGATGAGCACAAGAGCAGGGTAGAGTGGTAGAGGGAAGGAAAAACGTTCAGGGATACTGGATAACTATGTAGGACAGGCATTAATGTTAGGGCTCTCTTAGACAGGCAATCTGGAGGTCAGGGCTGGTCTTCTAAGGGGAACAGTACCTGGAGTCCTGGGATCCTCTGTCATGCTGGCTACATTCTGGACTTGTTTCCACCCCAACACAGTTTGCTTCTTTCACCCAATAGTTAATGTGAGGGAAGATGAGAAAGAATAGAAGAAACAAAGAAAGAGGAAGATGAGTACAAATGATGTGAATGAGAGAGGAAGAACAGTCTTTATAAAGGAACAGGGGAAGGAAATGGAAAGTTGAAAATGAAAGAAGGAAAGAAACTCCCAACCCTTATTAGGTTTGAGTGCAGGTGGTTATTTAAGTGGTCCCTTTGCATAGGTGGACATGTCGAGCATTTCACTTCTGATTTGTTTATATTTATAAACCATAAAGTCAAGCTCAGATTTCTGCTAGAAAAGAACTTTTTGAAGGCAGTGAGAGCTTATCTTTCATTTTCTATATATCAGTTTCACAGCTTCTTGAAGTATTTATAGTTTTAATACATAACCATAAATGCCCCCTAAACAAGGAATATCACACATTTTGATTACTATTATTGCTTTATTGCTTATCACAACTATAATTAGCAACATCCTCTGGCATTGCTGAAAGAGCACTGAATTAGGTTACAACACGAGTACACAAGAACCTATTAAAGCTTTGCTGTTTCTTAAAAGTCTTTATAGTTTTCTAGCATACCCCATAAGTGTTTCAATTAAATAAATCCTTGCCTGTTCAGCAATAGCTCTCCTGTTTGAGGTGTGATAGTAGTAACAGAAAAGAAAAACAAGATTAAAAGTAGTGAAATTGGAATATAAAACATTAAAAATGAAATGGCTATAAAAATAAGAGCAAAGGTTTAAATTATGCATACTAAAGTCGTTTAAATTGCTTAACTCTTTATTCTTTATTTGATGCAAGTTGAGATATATATATGATATATATATATATCATTTATATGTATATATAGGAGATACTGCTTATGTCTAGGTCTATATATACATATTTTGTTCTCCTAATGAGTTTTTAATTCCATTAATAATATTTCTTACCTTTTCAATAACTGGTCATGTGGGCAAGAACTCCATTAAAGATATCAAATATGGCATGACAAACTCATTGGGAGAACAAAGACATTGACCTAGATATAAGCTTGATGTCTAGGAGATGAGGATGATAATGATGGTGATGATATAGCACTTGGGAGGTAAATATCACATTGAATATCATTAAGATTACAAGTCACATACAGTACAGTAGAAAAAAATTAGAGCCAGGGAATCTATCTTTGTAAATAACCTTACCTCTCAGTTCTGGGTTTCCTTGGCCACCAATGAGTTGATAAAATTAGATAATATGAGGTACTCATTTTAAATATATACTGACTAGCTGCTAGGCATTGTGGGAAATTTTTAAAAATTAAAAATCATATTGCTTACCCTCAAAGAGCTTATAGATTATTTTAGATAGAAAAAAATACATTGGGTATTTATTTATTTATTTTTCATTTAATATTTATTTGTTTTTTAACCATTTTCTAAATTGAAATATAGTTAATTTACAATGTTATGATAGTTTCAGGTGTAATCTGGTTAGTATGTTAAAAGTCACAAGAGACTATCACTTTGATCTTTATAAGGAGAAAAAGCCAAATATGTTACAATAACATAGGTTGTGTGTGTGTGTGTGTGTGTGTGTTTAACCACATTATACAGCTAAGAATACAAAGGAAGCTAAAGTAGAAAGTGATTACCCCTCCCAAAAAGAGAAGAGTCCCATAACAGCTCTCATTCCTGGTGAAATGGTGGTCAAAAGACTATTACTTCTATCTAAATAAAAAGAAAAGACAGGTAAACCACAGGAAAATTTTTCTCAAGTCCATCAGAGACATGAGAATACAAAGAAACTGAAATTTTAGAAACTGGAAATATCTTCCTAGGAAAGTAGAAATCCATGACTGCTTTTATTTCTGGCAGCACTGTGGGATGAGGGAGAATCCCTAGGAAATGGGGATAGAGGAGAAACTTTTAATTCCTTCTCTTGAGCCTTTACTGAGTACAAACGGAAGTATACTAAAGGATTAGAGTAGATCAGAAAAACTGAGAGAAATCCTCCTTTGGGCATGCAAGAACATCATTAGGAACACTGCAGCAACTTAGAAGGTTGTGGATAGGAAAGGATACATGATAAAATTCCATTCAAGGCATTCTGGTCTTATACAGAATGTAAGACAGTTGTCCTCCAAAGGCTAGTGGCAGGGTAGCCTAATAGAAGTAGATCTTCTGAGGTTAAGAGATCTTAGGGTGGGACTGGAGAGCAAAGAGAACTTCTGGTAACAAAAGACAAAAATGAAAACAAAAACAAATAAAACACTGGCCACTTTCCTGAAAAAAGAGATTCTCAGGTCTTAACACTTGCTAGAAGTAAAGTCATGATCCAGCCTTCCAAATATATGAAGTCAGTGGTGAACTAAATCTAAGTTGCAATAAAGGCCAGGCCCAACTCAATTAGAGATTAAATTGACTTAATTCCCACAAACCACAGTCTGAAAGAATAGACATGTCCACCTTGAGTTATAATATTATTCATTTCAGTCTCTACTATTCTTTTATATATAATTAAGGTATACAATAAAAAATGCACAGAGTCAAGAAAATGAAACCCCTTGGCCAGAGAGAAACAATCAATTAAGTAGATACAGAGATGATCTAGATATAGGAATTATCAGAAAAGGACTTTAAAATAACTATAGCAAATATATTAACGAATTTGGATAAATATTGGACGCATGCTGAAACAGATGAAAAATTTTACAACTATGAAAAGAATCAAATGAATTTTCAGAGGCTTCCTCTTCAGTGTTCAACTGAATAAAGGTCAACACGTGTGTGTGTGTGTGTGTGTGTGTGTGTGTGTGTGTGAAGACACTACTTGAAACTGTAATCGCCTAAAGAGGCACCAAGCCCTGGAGCTTTCACAGAGTTAACACAATATGTGTTTCCACCATCCAGAGAGGAAAAACCTCATAAATTATATAACACCAGTATAGAGAAAAATTAACCTTAGACTAACAGCTGCTCTGGTCCCAATTAACAAAACTTATAAACAAACTTTGATATAATCAAATAATTTCAAAGTAACTTAAGTGCATCCCTGAAAAAAAGCCTAAGAATATTTTAAAGAATTCAATAAGGTGTTCAAAAAAGTACAATGTACAATTAAAATTCAAATTTAAAAAGTACCAGTCCTACAATGAAGTGGGAAAATACCATTCATAATGAGAAAAATCAGTAAAAATAGACAAAAATGATATAGAATTAATAGACAAAGGCATTAATATAGTTATTCTAATTATACTCTATATGTTAAAGAAGATATAAGAATACTTAAGCATATTAAGTAGACACAAGAAATATATTTTTAAAAGAATCAAATCAAATTTCAAAAAATAATATATAATATCTGAAATTCAAAAACGCATTAGAGGGTTTAATAGCAAATTAGACATTGCAGAAGAAAAAATTAGTGAACTTGATGACATATCAATAGAAACTATATGAAACCAAATACCATAAAGCTAGAGTAATTGATTCTGCATGGTTTGACAAAAACATGGACATAGGCATCAATTGAACAAAGTAGAAAATTGAGTAACAGATGCACATATATGTAGTCAATTGATTTTTAACAAAGCTGCTAAAGAAATTTAATAGAGAAAAGATAATTTTTTGAAACATGATTTTGCAACAATTTGATAGCCATATACAAATGAGTTTTCTTATCTCCCACAATATATAATAAAAAACTAAAGATAAATGATCAACCAAATATGAGAGCTAAAAATATAAATCTTCTAGATAAAATTAAGAGAAAGCCTTGGTAATCCTGGGTTTGTAAAATGTTTTTTAAACTTAAAAAACATAAAGTATAAAATAAAAATTTAATAACATGAAATTATTCAAAATTTAAAAAAAAATCTCTTCAGAGCACTATTACTAAAATGAAAAGGCAAGCCTCACTTTGGGAGAAAATAGTTTCAAAAAATATGTGTGACAAAAGAATTCTATCTAGAACATATTAAGAACTGTTACAATACAATAATTAGAAGACAAAAAATAATTCAAAAATGACCAAAAGATTTGAACATACACCTCACTAAGGAAGAGGTACAAATAGAAAATAAATACAGATATCAAAAAAATGTTCAACATCATTAATCACTAGGGAACATGAAATTGAAAATGAGATATCTCTGCATTCCCCCTAGAATGCCAACATTAAAAAGATTGATCATACTAGATTTTGGTGTGGTTGTGGAGCAAGTATTGATAAAGTCTCAATTTCTAATGAGATGCTAAATGATACAGTCATTTTTAAAAAAGGTTTTGTAGAGTTTTTCTTTTAAAGTTAAACATATACCCACTATATAACATAACCACTTCATTCCCAGGTATTTACCTCAGATAAATGAAAGTATATGTCTGTATAAAGACTTGTACATGAATTTCATAGCAGTTTCATTTGTGATATCTAGGAACTGGAATCAGCCCAAATGTCAGGCAGCATATGAATAGATAAAAGAATTGTGGTTATAGCAATAAAATAGAATATTACTTGACAAAAAGAACAAGTAAAGAACAACAATAACAAAAAATAATAAAAAAACAATAACAAAGAAATCATAGGCAACAGTGTGAATGAAAATCAAAATAATTGTGCTACATGAAATAACTTAGATAGAAAAGGAGTACATGCTATAATAATTCATTTATATAAAATTGGAAAAAATGCAAACTAATCTATGGTGACAAAAAGCAATTCAATTGTCACCTAAGAACAGGAGTGAAGTGTTAAATACATTATCAAGAGTCATGAAGAAATTCGGAGGCTTCTTGTCTTTCACAACCTTGATACTTCTTGTATTTAAAAAAAAATCGTTATTGAAATAAAATTCACATATCATGAAATTTACCCATTGAAGTATACAATTCAATGGTTTTTAATATATACAAAAAGTGGTACAATCATCACTATAATCTAATTTTAGGATATTTCATCATGCTTAAAAGAAACTCCTTATCCACTAGCATTCATTGCCTATTCCTCCCCACTGACCCAAACCTCTCAGCCCCAGGCAACCACTAATCTACTTTCTTTCTCTAAACACTTGTCTTTCCTGGAAACTTCATATAAATTAATTCATACAATATGAGGTATTTTGTTTCAGGCTTCTTTGACTTAGTATATTGTTTTCACAATTCATCCATGTATTTCATTCATTTTAAACACCATATAACATTCCATTGGATTGATATGTCACATTTTAGTTATCATTTTATCAGATGATGGACATTTCCACCTTTCGGCTATTACAAGTAATGCTGCTATGAACATTTGTGTAAACACTTTCTTTTGGTGGAAGTCTGCTTTTATTTCACTAAGGTATATACTAAGGAATCATTTGGTAACTCTGTGAGTTTCTGAGTCATATGGTAACTTATGTTTAACATTTTGAGGAACTGTCAACTTGTTTTCCTAAGCAGCTGCACCATTTTACATACCATCAGCTATGCATGAAGGTTGCAATGTCTGCACATCCTCAGCAACACTTATTCCTATATCTTTATTAGATTATAACTATTCTGATGGATATAATGTGATGATATCTCTTCATGATTTTGATTTGCATCTCCCTAATGAGGTTGAGCATATTTTCACGTGCTTATTGAAAATTTGTATATCTTTTTTGGAAAAATATAAATTCAGATCCTTTGCCCATTTTAAAATTGTGTTATTTATCATTTTATTACTGAGTTATAAAAGTTCTTTATATTTTCTAGATACAGAAATGCATGTAATGAAAATGAAAAACATTGCATGCAAATATTTTTATTTATTCTGTGAACTGTCTTTTCACTTTGTTGATGGTATCATTTTCAGTGAAAAGGGTTTTAATTTGGTGAAATCTACTTGTTATTTTATCACTCTTGCCTTTGGTGTCATATCTAAGAAACCATTGTCTAAACCAAGGCCAACTTCTGTATTTTTAGCTCTTACATTTAAGTCTGTGATCCATTCTGAGATATTTTTTGTGTCTGGTGTATTTTTGTGCATGAATATTCAGTTGCTTTAATACCATTTGTTAAAAACTATCCTTTTCCCATTTACTTATCTTGACACCCTTGTCACAAATCAATTGACCATACCAGTACCATGCTGTCTTGGTTACTGTAGCTTTGTAGTATAGTTTGAACTTGGGGAGCCTGATTCCTCCTACTCCATTTTTCTTTCTCAAGCTTGTTTTGGCTATTTGGGTCTTTTGTGTTTCCATATAAATTGTAAATTTTTTTTATAACTCTGTGAAGAATTCCGTTGGTAATTTAATAGGGATTGCATTGAATCTGTAGATTGCTTTGGATAGTATAGTCATTTTCACAATATTGATTCTTCAATCCAATAACATGGTATATTTCTCCATCTGTTTACATCATCATTGATTTCTTTCATCAGTGTTGTATAGTTTTCTGAGTACAGGTCTTTTGCCTCCATAGGTAGGTTTATTGCTAGGCATTTTATTCTTTTTGTTGCGATGGTAACTATGATTGTTTCCTTAATTTCTCTTCCTGATTTTTCATCATTAGTGTATAGGAATGCGAGAGATTTCTGTGCATTAATTTTGTATCCTTCAACCTTAAATTCATTGATTACTTCTGGTAGTTTTCTGGTAGCATCTTTAGGATTTTCTGTGTATAGTATCACGTCATCTGCAAACAGTGACAGTTTTATTTCTTTTCCAATTTGGATTCCTTTTATTTCCTTTTCTTCTCTGATTGCAATGGCTAGGATTTCCAAAACTATTTTGAATAACAGTGGCGAGAGTGGGTAACCTTGTCTTATTCCTGATCTTAGTGGAAATGCTTTCAATTTTTCACCATTGAGAATGATGTTTGCTGTGGGTTTGTCATATATGGCCTTTATTATATTGAGGGAGGTTCCCTCTATGTCCATTTTAGATCAGTGGTACAGGATAGAAAGCCCAGAGATAAACCCATGCACCTATGGTCACCTAATTTACGACAAAGAGGCAAGAATATACAATGGAGAAAAGACAGCCTCTTCAATAAGTGGTGCTGGGGAAACTGGACAGCTACATGTAAAAGAATGAAATTAGAACACTCCTTAACACCATACACAAAAATAAATTCAAAATGGACTAACGATCTAAATGTAAGACTGGACACTATAAAACTCTTAGAGAAAAACATAGTAAAAACACACTTTGACATAACAGCAATATCTTTTTTGACCCACCTCCTAGAGTAATGAAAATAAAAACAGAAATAAGCAAACGGGATCTAAGTAAACTTAAAAGCTTTTGTACAGCAAAGGAAACCATAAACAAGATGAAAAGACACCAACTCAGAATGGGAGAAAATATTTGCAAAAGAAGCAACAGACAAAGGATTAATCTCCAAAATATACAAAGAGATCACAGAGCTCAATATCAAAAAAACCAAACAGGGCTTCCCTGGTGGCGCAGTGGTTGAGAATCCACCTGCCGATGCACAAAACATGGGCTCAAGCCCTGGTCTCGGAGGATCCCACATACTGCGGAGCAACTGGGCCTGTGAGCCACAACTACTGAGCCTGCTCGTCTGGAGCCTGTGTTCCACAACAAGAGGCTGCGATAGTGAGAGGCCCGCACACCACGATGAAGAGTGGCCCCCGCTTGCCGCAACTGGAGAAAGCCCTTGCACAGAAACGAAGACCCAACACAGCCAAAAATAAATAAATAAATAAATTTAATAAATAAATAAATAAAAAACCCAATATAAAAAATGGGCGGAAGACCTAAATAAACATTTCACCAAAGAAGACATACAGATGGCCAAGAGGCACATGAAAAGATGCTCAACATCACTAATTATTAGAGAAATGCAAATCAAAACTATAATGAGGTATCACATCACACCAGTCAGAATGGCCATCATCAAAAAATCTTCAAACAATAAATGCTGGAGAGAGTGTGGAGAAAAGGGAACCCTCCTGCACTGTTGGTGGGAATGTAAATTGCTACAGCCACTGTGGAGGACATTATGGAAGTTCCTTAAAAAATTAAAAATAGAACTAACATATGACCCAGTAATCCCATTACTGGGCATATACCCTGAGAAAATCATAATTCAATAGGACATGTATAACTCAATGTTCATTGCAGCACTATTTACAATAGCCAGGACATGGAAACAACCTAAATGTCCAATGACAGAGGAATGGATAAAGAAGATGTGTACATATATAGAATGGAATATTACTCAGCCATAAAAAGGAATGAAATTCGGTCATTTGTAGAGATGTGGATGGACCTAGAGTCTGTCATACAGAGTGAAGTAAGCAAGAAAAAGAAAAACAAATAGAGTATATTAACATATATATGTGGAATCTAGAAAAATGGTAGAGATGAACCTATTTGTAGGGCAGGAATAGAGATGTAGAAGTAGAGAACTGACATGTGGACACAGTGGGGGAAGGGGAGGGTGGGATGAATTGGGAGATTAGGATTGACATATATATATACTACCATGAGTAAAATAGATAGTGGGAACATGCTATAAAGCACAGGAGGCACCGCTTGGTGCTCTGTGATGACCCAGATGGGTGGGATGTGGTGGTGGGATGGAGGTCCAAGAGGTAGGGGTTATAGGTATACATATGGCTGATTCATTTCATTGTTCAGCAGAAACTAACACAACATTGTAAAGCAATTATACACCAATTTAAAAAATTTTAAAACAAACAAACACAAAATCAATTGACCATAAAAGGTCAATTGTTTTTTTGTGGACTCAGTTACATTTCATTGATGTAAATGTCTATCCTGTATCAGGATGACATTGACTTGATTACTGTAGCTTAGCAGTAAGTTTGAAATTGCAAAATGTGAGTCTTCTGACTGTTCTTTTTTAAGATTATTTTAGCTGTTCATGAGCCCTTGGATTTCCATATGAATGTCCAGATAAGAGTGTCAATTTCTGCAAAATATGACATCTGAGATTTTGATAGGAATTGCGTTGAATCTGTAGATCAATTAGGGCATATTAACAATAGTAAGACTTCTTTTTTGTTCCATAGAAAATGAGATTTTTTTTTTAACTTTTTATTTTATATTGGAGTATAGCTGATTAACATTGTGTTGGTTTCATGTGTACAGCAAAGTGATTCAGTTATATATATACATGTATCTATTTTTTTTCATATTCTTTTCCCATTTAGGTTGTTACATAATTTTGAGCAGAGTTCCCTGTGCTATACAGTAGGCCCTTGTTGGTTATCCATTTTAAGTATAGCAGTGTGTACAAGTCAATCCCCAACTCCCTAAATATCCCTTCCTCCCTCCACCTTCACCCTGGGTAACCACAAGTTCTTTCTCTAAGTCTGTGAGTCTGTTTCTGTTTTTTAAGTTCATTTTTATGGTTTCTTTTCAGGTTCCGCTTATAAGTGATCATACGCTATTTCTCTTTCTCTGTCTGACTCACTTCACTCAGTATGACAATCTCTAGGTCCGCCCATGTTGGCAAATGGCATTATTTCATTCTTTTTAATGACTGAGTGATATTCCATTGTACATATGTACCACATCTTCTTTATCCATTCCTCTGTTGATGGACATTTAGGTTGTTTCCATGTCTTGGCTATTGTAAACAGTGCTGCAATGCACATTAGGGTTCATCTACCTTTTCAAACTATGTTTTTCTCTGGATATATGCCCAGGAGTGGAATTTCAGGATCATATGGTATCTCTATTTTTAGTTTTTTAAGGAACCTCCATGCTGTTCTCCATAGTGGTTGTACCAATTTACACTCCCACCAACAGTGTAGGAGGGTTCCCTTCTCTTCACACCCTCTCCAGCATTTATTGTTTGTGGATTTTTTGATGATAGTCATTTTGACTGGTGTGAGGTGATATCTCATTGTAGTTTTGATTTGTATTTTTCTAATAATTAGTGATGTTGAACATCTTTTCTTGTGCCTCTTGGCTAACAATAGTAAGACTTCTATGCCATGAACGTATTATATATTTCTATTTATTTGGGTCTTCTTTAATTTCTTTCAATGATGTTTTGTAGTTTTCAGAGTATGTGTTTTGAATATTTTTTGCTAAACTTATTGCTAAATATTTTATTCACCTTTATGCTATTGTAGTGAAATTTTATTCTATTTTCATTTTCAGATAATTCCTTGCTAGTGTATAGAAATGCAATTAATTTTTATAGATTGGTCTTGTATTCTAAACTTGATAATTAAGTTCTAAGAGTTTTTTGTGGATTCCTTAAGATTTTCTATATACAGTATCATGTCATCTGCAAATTGAGATAGATTTATTTCATTCTTTTCAATCTTGATATCTCCCCCCTCTCTTTTTTCTTCCCTCCCTTCCTTCCTTCTTTCCTCCCTCCCTCTCTCTTCCTTCTTTTCTTTCTTTCTTTCTTTCTTTCTTTCTTTCTTTCTTTCTTTCTTTCTTTCTTTCTTTCTTTCTTTCTTTCTTTTTTTCTTTTGTTTTCTTTCCCTATTTTTATAATTGTTTTGGGTAGAGATACCAGTACCCAGAAGTGGAAGTGGCAAAAGTGACCATCTTTGACTTGTTCCTGATTTTAGGGAGGAAAGCATTCAATCTTTTACCTTTAAGTGTGATGTTATAGCTATAGAGTTTTTGTAGATGACTTTTATCAGATTGATAAACTATTCCTAGCTTATTGAGCTCCTTTCATTTTATGTTATCTCTTTTTTTTCTAGTTTAATGTTATTAAGTTTTATTCCATCAGCAAAAGTCATAGCCATAAAATTTCTTTGAGGTAAGGCCTTTTGTAACTTGGGTTTCTGGTAAGGCTGCTGTGAGATAATACCCTTAAGATTCCCAGAAACGTTATATTTTAATAGAAATTATCTGTGAGGAATGACCTTAAGATTATAGGGCCAATGTATTTTGGGGGTTTGAGATGCCACATTAAATATTTCTAAGGTTTTAACATAGAAATTTTTAGTTACAGCATTAGTTTCCTCTTTATAGGAAGCTCTGTATTTGACCTTTCTGATGCAACTCTAGATTTGACCTTTGCTTGGAAACTATTTCTTAATTTTAGCATTGTATTTCATTTGGAGAGACTAGTAATGAGAAACAGTTTTAGTTTTCAAACCTAGCAAATCCTGGATCTTTTATATTTAGCAGCTCTTCAGTTTATTTCTTTCCTATTGTATGTAAGCAACTAGAAGAAGCTGGGTGACACCTTTAACACTATTCCTGGAAATCTCCTCAGCTGGATCGTGTAGCTCATTAGGTGAAATATATATTTCCTATGTTATCATCAGAGATAATGTTGCTAAGTTTTCTGTCACTTCATAATAAGGATGTCCTTTCCTCCAGCTTCAAATAACATTGCCCTCAATATCTTAATGCCCTCAGAAACAACCTCCTCAGGACCATCAGACCTAAGTTAATAGACTTGTCAAGGCTGTCCAACTTCTACCCTCCCTTCAGTCCCAAAGGCTCTTTAAGTCTTTGTTATGATAGGTCTCTACTTCTGATACCAAATTCATTCTGCTTATTGTGGTTGCATAACAAGCTACTCTAAATATTAGTAGCTTAAACAATGACAGCATTTATTTTACTCATGAATCTGCAATTGGAGCAAGGCTCAACAGGATAACTCACCTCTACCTCACAGCAGCTGTACAACTTGAACAGTGACAACTAGGGTCATCTGAAGTCTTGTTCACTCATGTGTTTGAAGTTGATGTTGATGCTCAGCTGGAATCCTAGCAGAGAATGTTAACCAGAACACATACAGGCACCTCTCAATGTGGTTTAGGCTTCCTCACAGCCTGATGGCTTGGCTCCAAGGGCAAGCATATGAAGGGGGCAAAGAAAGAAAGCATGGCAGAAGCTCTGTCACCTGTTCTAAGGTAGCTTAAGAAGTCACATAATGTCATTTCTACCATTTTCCATCCAAGTCTGTCCAGGGTAAATGGATGGGAAAGAACCTTTATTTCTTGATGGAGAGTGGCAAAGTATGGAAGAGAATATTGGATGGAAATATTGCTGTGGACATATTTGATAATTATAATTTGCCACAGGAATCAACTGGCCATCCTTATGGAAATGTTGTATTAAAATTATCCTTGAAAAGAGTAGAGTTGCATATGAATTCATGGGTAAGGTAAAATGTATATTTATCATATGTATATAACAATATTTTTCCTCCTTATACTCAGGTCACCTATTAGAACCTGGGCTAGGCTGAGCTCCTTTATCCTAAATTTCTTTTTATTTATCCATGATTTGTCTCTCATTTCTGTTTCTGTGCCATTTTTATAGGTCTCTCTTGCAGAAGCAAGAAATTGGACAAAAGCAAATCACTGAATCAATCAGAAATAGTCAAGGTTTGGGGTATTGAATAAGATTGGTCAATGCATTATGATTTTTTTTTAACCACAGATATGGGCCTTTGAACAAATGTCCTTCCTTTCACAGGAGGCAAAGAATGAGCCATGTCTCTATAGACAAAAGACAGAGATATGGGTCTGTGCCTCCAGTTTGACTTAATCTACAACATCAGGATTCATTGGCATGCATCTGCATTATGCTCTCTGCCCATGATCAGCGTTTCAAAAAGTACCAGTAGGAAGGAAAGAAGTACACAATAACTAGTGGGCATTACTCAAGGCCACTGTGGCTGCCTCCAGTGGAACACATGTCTAATGGCCACAGAGAGAGAAGAGAGTAGAAATCAATCTGGTTAATGTTATTCTGGCCTCTGTTAAAGGATGAAGAGATGGACTCATGCTTTGAAATGCAATGCAAACTTAGAAACCAGGATGATAGACAGAATAAAAGAGAGAGACTGATTTTTCCTCTCCTTCAATGCTCCCTAAAACACCCAACTTCCCATTCAGCAGACCAGGTCAATGAACCTGTATTTTCTTGTTTTTCTTTTCATAATGGTATCATCAGCATTAATGCTCTCATCACCATTAGAAAGTGAAAGGCATCCCTTGGCACTAGTACTGTGGCATTATGCTTCTTGAGCCCCAGCCAGAGTGGAGAGGCAATAAGCATAGAAGCAATCACTCTAAGGAAAGCTAAACAAGTCTCCAGATGTCAGTTACATAGGAGTGGCAAAGGGATGAGATCTTATAGTGTCTCTTCTTACTTGGATCAGTAGAATGATGTGGGTGGCTGGTTGGAAAGATGGAAGATTAAACTGGGAGTTGGGAAATTTGGTTTCTACTTATGACTTCATCACTAACTCAAGACCTCGTTTGTGCATGTGTCCAATGGGGAGGTTGGTTTTCACACTCTTTGAATTATTCCCAAGCTCTGATATTCCCTTTTCCCACAAGATGTGTTTCTCCAATGTGGTCCTAACCTTGCTCATATGGAGAGAATACCAGTTGTTACAGCTCTCTAGTTAAAGCAAGACAGTCCAAGGAGTTGCATCATGTGTTATATAGTTTCTTTAGGGATTCTGATCTTACCACCAGAAATAGTCTTCTTACAAACATTCCTGCAAGCAAGCTAATGTTAGCATCATCTGTGGGTAATTCACAGGCACACCTGAACAGACAGAGGACAGTTTGGTTTTTCATAGCAAAATGCCTGTTGGAGAGACTGCTTGGTAAAGAAGTTGCTGGCTGAAAGGTTTGGGAACGGGGATATGCATGCCCTGGAAGAGATAGGAATGTTCTGGAAAAACAACACATTTGGTGTAAGGGTTTGGAGTTTCCACTTCCCCTCCAGTGCTTGCATATTCTTTTAATTAAATTTCTTCCCATCCTCAGTGAATAAAATATTTGAAATCATAAAGGATATAGTTGATCAGTTCTGCTTCCCTATGCCCAGTTTTGTTCTGAGCCAGCTAATTATCTTGGATAGGTCACCCACATCTCTGCATCTAAGGGTTTCATCTGTAAAATAGGACTGTCTTCCTTATAGAGTGAGATATCAATTTTACATTTTAAATAAATCTTATATGTGATATTCTTTGAAAATAGATAGCGGAAAACAATTTTAAAGTACTGTTAGTACAGGATTATCAGACTTCCCTGGAAACTCCTGCAGTAGTTTGGATTAGCTTTGGGTGTTTTTCAGGTACAGATGGAGAAATTCAAAGTCAGAGATTTTTGGCTTCCAAAGCAACCCAAGCACTTAGGACTGAACTGTATGAAGCCGGCACCACAGGGGGAACAGCAAAAGTAAGGACAACCTGCAGAGTCTAGCCTTTTCAAAGGAAATAATGAGCTATTCAGTCACTATTCTGTGGATTAAAAAAAAAAAAGTTTTGGAAAAGGTTAGTTCAACCACTGCTACCGAAAAATGCTCACTGCTCAACTTGCCTGCTGCAAATTAAGCCACCAAATAATGGAGAGCTGCTGAAGATGCTGGAGTCAAGAATGCCTTAAAGACCATCAGCCTCCTCAGCATCTAATCACATTTTTAAATAAAAGCTAAGTTTCTAACCCAGCTCAGAACTCTGAACTTTTCTTTCTTCAAGGGCTTGGACACCCAGCCTGGAGCCATTTGGCCTTTGTCCATGGCTGATTTTGAACTTTCCTCCTTTTCCTTTGGCACTTACAGCCTAGCAGGTGAAAAGTGGTGGGCTTAGCTGGCTTGGGTTTTAATAAGAGTCTCCCCGAATGCATCGAGCATGGGAACAACTTAATTATCAAACATAGGAACTGGATTCAATGAGCATACAGCAAGTGTTTACTGAGTACTCACTCTCATCCCAGCACTGTGTTGAGTGAGTGAGGACACCCAAGGAGGTGCCATAGCTTTTGTTATAAGAAGTAATAAGAAATTTTTAAGAGTAGGATAATGAATTTCTCAAAAGTCCCCTGCAAGAAGTCTTGAACTCAGGCATCTGTGTCTCTGACTATGCTGACTTGTTTTCCAATTTTTGTTCACATTTGAAAACTGTACTGGCATTATCTACATTTTGTCCCTATGACTTCAGTGTCTGATTTGGACTCTCCATTTCCCTTTCCCTCTTTAGCCCATCTTACTCTTACTTCCTAGCAGTTTAACTTATTCTTTGCTTCTCCATTGCATTCCAATTTCATCTCTGGTTTGACTCTCTTTGAATTTCTTTTTGATACTTCTGACCAGGGGCTGTGTTCCAGACTCTGCTCAGTTCTATCACATTATTGTCCACAGGACAGGAGGCTTCTTTACTTAGTCGATCCTTTGATATTAGCTCCCTCCTGGTAGTCAGGTCCCTAGCAGGAAGCTAAACCTTCATAACTATCAACTGGTGGAATTTTCTTTTAGGAAAGTAATTCAGCATTACTGTATATATTAAGAGAGATTAAAATGACCAAATCCTTTGGCCTAGAAATTTCACATATAAGAATCTACCCCAATATATTGTTTCTTAATAAGTAACTATTTACTGTTGAAAATATATTGGTGAAAATATCCAAATATGGTGAAATAAACTTTTTGACATATAATTTGGACTTTAATAATTTACTCCATAAATGTTTGCTTAGTGAAGAAATAACATCAAAGATAGTAAAAGAGATCAGATGTCCATACCTGATTTAGTCCCTTCCAGACTTCTATTGAAATGCCTATGTTATGAAAAGGCAGAAAACAGTAAGAATGCTAGAAACCAATGAAATCATTCAATGATATCATTCAAACTAATATGAATTTCTTCAAGGAAATATTCCTGACTCTGGTGTGTCTGGGCAAGATAGAAAAACTATCCAGACATGTAAAATAAAACAACTCATCAAAAGCAAACGAGAATAGGTTTCTAGCTACTCATGCATTTTACCCCTACATTCAAGATATGAAGTCTAAGCTACCACCAAACAGCCTAGTAGTCTCTCTCCTTCTATAGGAGAACTGACTTCTGAGATGCATAATGATACTGCCTCCATTGAAACCCTTTCTCTCATCAGTATTTATTTTGTTTCTGAAACTATTTGGAAGTCTCCAACTCTCAGCCATGAAAATGGCTGGAGATGAAACAGGAGTTTATGAGTTGTGACAGCCAAAATATATTCTCATATATGTAAGAACCCAAAAAATATTCCACGCATGTATCCTTCCTGAAAAAAGTTATTCTAAGGCATAATCCAGCTGACAGATGTATGAATCAGTTGTGGGAACCCAAGAAAGAAGTTAGAGGATAAAAGAATTGCAAGTACAATGAAGTTAGTTGAAATATTTATTTAGTTATTGTAACAAAAATAAGTGCCAAAGTAAAAACTATCTAGAGAGAGTAGGGTATAAAAAATAATATCTCATTTTATAACTTTATGTTATGTTAGAAAGGTTGTGTAAAGTTTAGTTGAAGGAAGTAAAATTGTGCTGAATCCTTTATTTTACATTAAGATGAATTTGTTTTTTTGTCAATAACTCATTAAGATGAGTACTCAATTTTGCAAGATTATAAGGATAAAATGATAAAATTTTGGAAATTCAAGAATATGAGAATAGACACAGGTTTCAAATAATATAATTACTTTTTAAAAATAGGGACTTTAATGACTGTAAACCAGACCGTAAAATTAATACATCTTTCCAAGTGTTCATGAAACATTTACCAAAGTCGACCACATGTTACTTTGAAAAGAGTGTTAATAAATTCCAAAAGACTATTATCCAAAGTTCTTCTAGCATTTATTTTTTCTCTTTTCAGTCCCCATAACCAAATTACTCAAATAAAATCATACCTATTGATGGTATATACTAAAACTCAATGGGCGTATATCATCTCATTTTTACACCCATTTTGATTCCCAACATCAATGGTTTTAGAAGTTTTGGATACAGACACAGCTTTTTTAAATAGAACACATCAGAATATCAAGATTCCACTTAGGTTGTATCAATAGGAAGCAGGAAAGAATGTTGATCCTAACTTAGCAACAAAAAAAGATGAATAATTTACAAAAATCACAAATTTTCTTGAGCCCAAATAGAGTTGAGGTTACAGGACAGCCAACTAATCTGAAATATAAGGAAAGAAAAGATATCTCTCAGCAGATACAAGAGGCAAGCACTGGCTAACTTGGGACAGAGCATGGAAGTAAGTTGGTGCTACCATGCAGGCAAAGAAATTTCAGCTAAGATTTTTAACAAATTTCTAAAAAGAGTGAGAGTATAGACCCACAGACACAAGGGTAGTTTGAAACCATTTCAAGCCTCTTTGTCATTAACTTTATTTTAGAAATATTGGGGAACAGATTATCAGGCCCCCAAAAGAACCCTTGTGTTTCAGCCTTGAGGGAGGGGAATAGCAGTTTCTGCAGGTAAGGCACAGAGCCCTGTCCAGATCCTTCTCTCCTATAGAAGAAAAGTCTTAATACTAAGAGAGGATGGCACACTCTATCTTCTCCACAGTACAGGTGTATACTCATTGTGCCTAGGGGAATAAAATAGAAAAAGCCCTCTACCTCTATGGAAAAAGCAGGAACACATTCTAGGTCCAGATCATTACAGATCTTCTAACACTACAGTAGGGAACTATCACTTAGGAAGCCCACCCATGGGACCCAGGAACTCAGGGTTTGTCCTAGACTGAACCAGGACTACAGAGAAAGTCCTTCTGGCTCCTACTATCAGGCTGGTACTGTTATCATATAGTAACAAGTAACAGCAGTTTACTGCTTGGAACCAAAAACATGAACAAAAACCCTCTCTGAGGTACAGATTCACAAGGAAAACATAGCTGGAAATGCTAAAGAAACATTAAAAATATCCACCATCAACCAAGACATCACCTTAAGCAAAAGGTAATGTTAGATGAACTTGAACTCAGTGTTTTACTGAGGGTAACTTTCACAACAAAACCCAAACCTTGACTAGCTCAACACTTGACTACCTTGACTCAACTCCCCACACTAAAAGTCTAACAGAAGATTATGCCCATTTCCAGGTATAAAAACTATTTACTTTAATGTCACCTCTCTTGCACTCAGTGTCTGACTTTTAAACTCAAATTATAAGAAACACAAAAAGGAACACACACATACACACGTACACAAACCCCATACTGTCAAGACTCACATCAATCAACAAAATCACCATGTACAGATATGACATAGATGAAGGAAATATCAGACAAAGGACTTAAAATAATTCTGATTAATATGTTAATGGATCTAGTGGAAATGGGGACAACATGTATGAAAAGAAGGGAGAATGTCAGTAGAGATATGAAAACTATAAGGAAGAATCAAGTTAAAATGCTGAAAATACTAACATTAAAAAACATGGTGATAGATAAGGAATAACTTCTACAGGCTTATTAATACTCTTGGCACAGCTGAAGAAAAATATCAACCTGAAGGTAGATCAATAAAAATTACCCAAACTGAAACATGAAGACACACACACACACACACACACACACATTTAAATGCTGTGGGACAGGATCCAACAGTCTGACATACATGCAGTTTGGATTCCAGAAGGAAAAGAGAGAGAAATAACAGAAGATAGAAGAAATATTTCAAAAGATAATGACAGAATTTTCCAAAAATAATAAAAGACATCAAGCTATAGCACCTTTAGAGCAGAGAGGGGAAAAGGACATATTATATACAGAGGAACAATGATAAGAATTACAGCAGACTTCTCGTTAGAAACTATGTAAGTTAAGTGACATCTTTAAAATGCTGGGTGTAAGAGGGGACTGTCAACACAGGATTCTATAGCCAGTAAAAATAACTTTTAAAACTGAAAGAGAAAAACTTTTTCAGGTCAAAAAAAAAATTAGAAAATAAATTACCAGTAGACCTGTATTATAGGAAATGTTAGATGAATTCTTTCAGACAGAAGGAATATAATATCAGCACTCTACACAAAGAAATGAAGAATACGAGAAATTGTAAAAATGAAGACTAGTGAAATTTATTATATGTGAATTATATCTCAGTGTAAAGAAATACATTATTACTGGTGATGTTAACTTCAGTTACCTGGTTAACTTGGTGACTGCCAGGTTTCTGTACTCTTACTATTTTTCTATTTGTAGTTAATAAGTGTCATGTGGAAAGATATAATGCCTCTTCCCTGGAATCAGCCATTTCTCCAAGTAGCCCTGTTTCAGTTCATTGGAGAATAACATTTAGAAATCAAGATTCAGGTGCTAGATGTGCTGCTCATTGGTACTGGATGACATTGCTTCTAGGCCCTCTCAGCAGAGAGAGCTAGTAAATATTTGTGTATATACAAAAATACACATGCATACAGAGGAAACACACATACACACACATACACACCCATGAAATGATAAAGCAATTGTAATAAAATTTAAAATGAGGGAATCTGGGTAAAGGATGGACTAAAATTCTTTGTAACTTTTAAAGACACTTTTTTTTTTTTTTTTTTTTTTGTGGTATGTGGGCCTCTCACTGTTGTGGAGCACAGACTCCGGACCCGCAGGCTCAGTGGCCATGGCTCATGGACCCAGCCGCTCTGCAGCATGTGGGATCCTCCCGGACCGGGACACGAACCCGTGTCCCCTGCATCAGCAGGTGGACTCTCAACCACTGAGCCACCAGGGAAGCCCCTTAAAGACACTTTTTAAAGAGTAAAATTATTTCAAAATTAGAAGTTAACATTTCATTCAGTATGACAATCTCTAGATCCATCCATGTTGCTGCAAATGGCATTAGTTCATTCTTTTTTATGGCTGAGTAGTATTCCATTGTACATATGTACCACATATTCTTTATCCATGCCTCTGTTGATGGACATTTAGGTTGCTTCCATGTCCTGGCTATTGTAAATAGTGCTGCAGTGAACATTGGGGTATGTGTACCTTTTCAAATTATGGCTTTCTCTAGGTATATGCTCAGGAGTGGGATTGCTGGGTCATATGGTGGTTCTATTTTTAGTTTTTTAAGGAACCTCCGTACTGTTTTCCATAGTGGCTGTATCAATTTACATTCCCACCAACGGTGTAGGAGGGTTACCTTTTCTCCACACCCTCTCCAGCATTTATTGTTGTAGATCTTTTGATGATGGCCATTCTGATGGGAATGAGGTGATACCTCATTGTAGTTCTGATTTTTGCATTTCTCTAATAATTAGTGATGCTGAGCACCTTTTTCATGTGCTTTTTGGCCATCTGTATGTCTTCTTTGGAGAAATGTCTATTTAGATCTTCCACCCATTTTTTGATTGGGTTATTTGTCTTTTTGATAGTGAGCTGCATGAGTTGTTTGTATATTTTGGAGATTAATCCCTTGTTGGTTGCTTCATTTGCAAATATTTTCTCCCATTCTGAGGGTTGTCTCTTATATGTGGAATCTAAAAAAAAGGGTACAAATAAACTTATTATTTACAAAACAGAAGTAGAGTCATGGATATAGAAAACAAACTTATGGTTACCAGGGGATAAGGGAGGGAGAGATAAATTGGGATTGACAAATACACATTACTATATATAAAATAGATAACTAACCTGCTGTGTAGCACAGGGAACTCTATTCAATACTCTGTAATGGTCCATATGGGAAAAGAATCTAAAAAAAAAAAAAGAGTAGATATATGTATATGTATAACTGACTCACTTTGCTATACACCTGAAAATAACACAACATTGTAAATCAACTGTACTCCAAAATTTTTTTTTTAAATTAGAAGTTAAAAAATAAAATAAGAATATATCAATGATACCCTCTGCTCTTCTTTGCTGATGCAGTATGCCTTTCCACACTGAGTAGTTCTAAGTATCTATCTCCTTTCCTTCCCACCCTCCCATGGAGCACTGGAGACACAGAAGTCAGTTATTTTAAATGCCTTTTCAAACTCATGGTCAGGCTACTCCAACAGACCAGACCTAAATGCACATAACATCGTGAGAAGTCTATACTTCCAGCTGCCCATCTATCTTCTTCCAAAACATTCATTCTCAGCTTTACTGGGTATTACTTGGAAGGCTTTAAAGAAATACCGATGGTCAATCCCAACCCCCAAATTTAAAATTAAGTGATCAGGATAGACCCTAGACATTGGTACATTTTAAAATCTCTATGGGGGATTCATCTGTGCATCCAGCACTGCCTACTTATGCTGTGAGGTATCATCAAGTTTACACATTACCAAAGCTTCTTGGGTCATCCATATATAGCCACTTCAAACCACAGTCCTTACTATACTATATAGTATGTGATCTATCTCTCTCTGCCTTCCCCACATTTCCAATGTACCTTGTGAAACCTATGGCCTTTATTGTTTGTCTTTTCTATATCCCTGACCTCTTCTTTGGTTTCTTCACCTTGCCAAACTAAAAAAATCTTGTGGGACAGGTGTGTTCTTTGTTTTCCAGTGTTAAAAAATTTTCTCTTTCTTCCTCTGAATTTCAAGTCCTCAGACTTCACTACCTGCCACTCTTCCTTGAGTGGTATTGTCATTCCATATTCCTTGAGGTTTTCAGTAACTGATCCTGTTTTTCCTTTTCATCTTGCCCCCTAGTACCATTGTTGGTGATGTTAGTATCTATTTGCTGGGCCTTTGTGCTCTGTCTTTTTTATTCTCACCTTCTACCCACCCCGTGTTAGACCTCAATTCCACTTTCATGCTTAAGCCAGGTCCTAGTACCCAGTGGACTTGGAAACCTAACCTTTGTGTAGCAGTAGAAGACCAAATTTTTACATCAATGTTTCTTGCTTGCAACAGCTTTCCACCATCAATGTACGACCAAACTTAAGCCCTGTTTCACCCTAAAGCTCCATTCAAGGAAGATTAAGATTAAACAGCCTGCACTGCATTTTGGCTAGGAAGGTATTCAGCCCTTATTAGGATAAAGGTTCTACCCTGAGGGGTCCTTGTCTCTGAGCACTTGTCAGGGTAAATGCATTTATCTGGCTCCGTATAGTTCCTTTCTCTACTGGAAACAGATTTGTTGTTCTCCGAAGCTCATCTCTATATTTTTCTGCACTTTCAGATTTTGATTCAGAATGTTTCATTCTCTTTCAGTTCCCCAGTATTTATCTTATACTGTGGTTTGCTATCAATTTAGCCTGTCCTTTATCATGATGCATTTGCTAAATACGGCCATTTATTCTAAAGAGAAATAAACTAAGATTTCCTGTATGATACATGTATCAGTTCTCATTTGTTTTCCCACTGAGAATAGGATAAGAGTGACGCAGTCTTCACCTTCTTCAGGTTGGAGAATTATAGTTGGGCATTAGGAAGAACGTACAATCCCAATTGTGAGACTGTAATATATTCACAATAGAATGTATTATATTTAAGGAAGTATTTACAATCAGAATTGAACCAGAAGTCAAATATTTGAATTCCAGCATTAATTTCACCATTAATTAATTATGTGATCTTGAGCAAACCATTATACCCAGGTAAGCCTCAGTTTCGTATCTGTAAAACAGGAAAAGTTATAGCTCTGCTTGCTTTCTTATAAAATATGGGGTGGAAGGTAATGTTATTGTAGAGACCAGATTAAATAAGGTCCCAGACAGTGGTTGGAAAGCAGTTAAGTGCTATTCAAAGAGAGTTTTTTAAACGTGCTCTTGTTGGCATTGGTTTTTTCGGCAGAAACCTGGGGTCTCATTGGTGGATAACCCTGCTCAGAGTGGGAGCATGGATTCAGGTTTTTCTTTGTCTCCTCTGACACTAGGATTCAAGAGGAGATAAGCACACAGTATCTAAGAGAGCCCTCCCTCCTTCTGTTTCCTTGTTTGCACCCCACAGCCTCCAGCTCACACACCAATGCTGCAAAGGTCTTCTGTCCTCAGGGATACCACAGAGCCCATAGGGCTCCCATCCCCAGCTTCCTGAAGCATAATCCATTTTTGTGTGAATGATTTTCCTCTCTGATTATTAAACCTAAAATCACAAACAAACCAAATATGGAATTAATTTAAAGGATGAAATCATTAATTTAAGGATAAAATCCTTCAACCAACCAACTAGCTGTCTTCAGTATGTAAAGATGTTCTGGATTAAAATGATTTATATTACAGTTTTCCCACTCATTTAGCCTTCTTTGGTTGTAGTTACCACCTAATAAAAGTCAAAAGCAAGGGCTTTCCTAATGCTGTATTCACTTTCAGCTCAGTAGGAAAAGACATCTTTCAGCCAGGAAGCTACGGTTCTGTAGTGGCTGTTTTGGGTAATGTTACTCTAATATGTTTTAACTCAGAGAGATTAGCTATCTTATGTTAAAAAAATGTTATAAGAAGGTATTTAAGAAGTCCATAAATTAGAATTCATTGTGGCACTAAAGATACTAATTTTTTTTTTTTTTTTTTTTTTTTTGCGGTACGCGGGCCTCTCACTGTTGTGGTCTCTCCCGTTGCGGAGCACAGGCTCTGGACGCGCAGGCTCAGCGGCCATGGCTCACGGGCCTAGCCGCTCCGTAGCATGTGGGATCTTCCCGGACTGGGGCATGAACCTGTGTCACCTGCATCGGCAGGCGGACTCTCAACCACTGCGCCACCAGGGAAGCCCAAGATGCTAATTTTTAAGAAGGAAATAATGTGTGGCATTCTGCTAGACTCTGTATGACCATTTACTGCAACAGAGCCTTGGAGATAAAAAGAGTTGTTGCTTTCATTGACTCTAACTCTCATTTATGAAGGGAAATGCACTCACATGTCTTTTACCAGAGGAGATGTAATTGTTATTCATGTTGAGAAAGAGGTTTATTCACAGTTTTACCATAGAGATTCAGCTAGAAATAAAGACATTGGGTTATTACAAGATATGAATTATGAACGTAAGCCAACTGCAGTAGTAGGTTTCTTTGTGATATAAGATACAACATTACCTGCTGATTTGGTGGATACTTATAAGCTCAGCAGTTTTGGTCTGAGTTCAGAACTCCCATCATCTGTATAAATACCCATAGAGTGTTCAAATTATGCTGGTATGTTTCTAAATAACTTGTTTTCTTTGAGGGATCCATAGCCACGTTTTCTTAATTGTAGCCTATTTTATAAAGTTTGTCATTTTACCTTTGTTTTCTTTCAAAGTGACAAAATAATTTTTGAGTGACTACTCACATTTATTTACTCAGTAAGCATTTATTGAAGGACTTCTCTGTGCTGGGAACTGTGCTTAGGTCTAGGAATAAATTTACAAAGAAGAGAGACATGATTTTTGACCTCTTAGAGCAGGAAAGGCAGACAAGGTAATTGTCATACACTGTGTTGCTTAACATCTAGATGTGCAGGGCTTTAAGAAGCATTAGAAAGGGCATCAGACACAGGTCTGAGGGATCAGAAAAAGTTTTGAGGGGAAACCGCGATTAGGCTGACTCATAAAGAATAAACGACACTTGGCCATGTAAAGAGGGAGAGAGAAAGCTGTTCCAGGTAGACACGAAAATGTGAAGGAAAGCCTGGCAGCCAGAGGGGACTATGCATAGGGCAGCTTAGGAACTAAAGTTCAGTGTGGTGGAAATGTCAGTTTTGAATATGGGGGTGGGAAGAAAAGAGGTTGAGAGAAGTGGGAGTTGGTCTTGCAAGGGAGTGTCCATCCTGTTTGGTGTTTGTGTTTCATCCTAGGAGTTTGAGGGATTTCACACAAGGAAGTGAAACGATCAGATTAGCTGCAGTGTGGGAAATGGTTTGGAACGTGGTAAAATTACAGGTAGTCAGGAGGTTATTGCAACAATCCAGATGCAAGTGGTAAATTCTGGGGCGTAAAAACTGATGGTTTTTGTTTTCTGCGTGAGCTGGGGAGAGAGTAGCTGAGAATGAGAAAAAAGGAGAGGAAGTGTCCAAAGACCTGAGAACCGTAGAGAAGAACCCTGGCTAGGGAAAAAGGAGGTCTGCTGGGCAGCACTGAGGGATCCACTGGCGATGAAGAGTATAAATTTATAGTGGTGACATCTGCATGGCTGTGTGATTTTCCCCATGATACTCCAAAGCACATGTGCGATATATTGCTGGTGGGCAGCTGGAGTGATCTGTCAAAAGACTGGATGAAGAATGAACAATGGAATCTAAACTGGGTAAGAGAGCAAGAAAATACAAAAAGGGGCTAAGTGATAGGGAGGAAATGTGAGGTCTAAAGACTCAAGACCTGAGATCACACATAACAGGATTAAAAGGAGGGCGAGCCAAAGAGCAGCATAGATGCATAAGGCATTGTTCTACCACAAAGAATAAGACATCATTTGTGATGAAAATGTCACTGGAAATAAACTATATGGGGAAATTTTAAAATTTCATACCCTTTGAGGAAGAATCCTATATGTGTTTTGAACCTACTGTAAGTGAGAAGTCTTCAGAATGAAAGGGATATGATCTAATTATATTCATTTTGTTTTTCTCTGCCTTGCATTTCTGTCTCTCCAAGGCACTAAGGTTTATGACCTCTCCAGGAGCAGGGCTGGTAGTGGAAAGAAAGACAGGCAACAAGACAAGACTTACTAGACTGGAACTATAGAAAGATGGCATTCGTGCTTTCTGAGCTTGGCAAATATATACATATACATATATATATATATATATATACACACACACACACACACACACACACACACACACACACACACGTATACATGTGTATGTGTGTGTGTGTGTGTATATATATATATATATATATATATATATATATATATATACTTACTGATTCTTTCTTCTATGGAGTACCTTGCGGAAGTTTTTGATATACCTCTTTCCCTTCCCCCACCTCCCTGCCCCATAACACTTAAGTTTCCTCAACACAATCGAATGCCTCTCTTCCTGTTGGTAATTATGATTTCCCTCTCAGCCCTTGAGCACTTGGAGGTACTCTTTCAGCCTTTTACTGCAGAGATCTCATTACACCTCCAGGCATCTCCTGGGCAGTATTACATATCACTTATGTGGCCATGTCTAGTTTGTGAATAATACACAATTTTGGGCTGGCTGTGATGGCCATGGAAGTGTTCCATTCAAATCTCTCTTAAGAGAAACCACTGTGCAGAGCACAGCTGAACTGCTGCAGCTTTGGGTCAATCAAGGCATTTATCACAAGCCACATTCTCCTGGGCTGCTCTTATGCAATAACCGAGCATGCAAAGGTACTAGAAAACAGTTAGTACTACCTGATGCAGGATTCTTCCAATGGGCAACTTTAGCTCAAGGATGTTCCATCAGTCTACCTGAGACTTTCTCAGAACTAAGCAGCAGGCTGAGGCTCTTCCTACCTAGTTCTTCCTTCTCTCTCACATTTCACAGGTATTAGACCTATATCATGGTGGAAGGTTCTCCTCTGCCTACTCTTGCTCCCTCTTCCTTTATCCTTCACAGGGGTTCTCCTAATAAATATCTTACACATTTGATCTTATCATGCCATCTGCTTTTTGGAGGACCCAAATGGCATAGTTACCTCCAAGTAGCTGCTACTACAGGCTCCCTCATCCTGCCTCTTATCTTTTAGAATTCACAGGTATGAGTTCAATCCATCAAGGGTCCATACTCCATATTAAGCTTCCAGATAGTCTTCTGTCTTAACGGTACCTGAGATTTGTTTTACTCAGGTATGGAAAGACATGAAAATGACTGTCATGAAGGAAGAAATTTGTTATATTCACAGATTGTTAGAAACAGGAGGCACAGCGTGCCATGTAGTGCCATGTGGGGAAGCACCAGGGTCAGTCAGGAGGCAGAAGAAGTGTGGAGGAAAAAGGTGGACAAGAGTCTTTATTGTGGTTTCTACTGGAAAGAATAATCCATAAAGACCAAGCAGGCTTAGGATCAGCTAGTCTGAATAATTTAAGTGGGCTCTGAGGTGGAAGAGATATCCCTAGCTACCTGCTATCTGCCCTGGGGTGATTAGGGCAGGGGAATAGTGGCCCAGAATGTCAGAGACAGATAAAGAAGATGGTTGAGCCTATAGGCTCTGGATTGTTCGGTTTACATATGAAAGGCACATTGCTAGGTGAGTTGTTTATTATCACTGGGAATTAGCTAGCTCTGAAAGGGACAGTCCCTCTAGTGTCAGCAAGAATCCAACATGTCAAAGAAGACATAATAAATAAATCTTCTTTGACGCCCTCATTTGTCTTGAGGTAGGGAATAGGTACTCCCCCACACCTACTCCATCGTGTGGGGTGGGTGGGGGGTAAGGAGAGCACTTCAACTAATTCTCTGAATCTCTTTTATAGACTGAAGATATGAGTAATAAAATATGTGTCTTGAAAATATTTTTTTTTCATGAAACTGATTTTTGGCTAGCTTCTATGCAAATCCTATATAGGTGCTCTAGAACATCTCTTTGGTCTTGAGACAAACTTCATAGAATTCCATTTTTATATCCTGTTACCATAGATTTATTCATGGGTTCCTTAGATCACGATGCTATTTTCCATCTCTTCATGTGAAATCTTGCCTATTTTCTAACTTAAATTGAAACATTATCATACTTACAGTTTTCTTTGATTGCTCCGCCAGACATAATATCACCTTTCTGTGAATCCTCATAGATCTTTACTTCTAATGTTCAACTCTACATTAACTTCTCTTAGGACACTTATAGTTTGCTTTCTTGATTTGTATTTTGGCTTTCTATTAGGTAATATCATTGCAGAAAGTCACCTGTTGGGAGCTTTGAGAACACGTTTGCCGTGGAAATTCAGGTTATTATCACCGGGCATCTGAATTCCATGGTGGCCTTTATATGTCTTGGGAGAAATAACATAGGGATCTTTTGATTTGATGATCAAAATCCTAGACACTACGATTCAGATTCAGGTTCTGACAAAAATTTGAAGATATAGTCTATTTTGACTGATAAAAAGGAAGTGAGCAAGAATGCAGTGGATTCGATTGAGATAAAGAAGAGTCGGACCCATTTGAGGACAAAGATTCTAAAGCTAGATAATACAAGATAAAAAAAATTGTCATATTTTTTTAAGTTAAAGTGAAAAGAATAACAGAACATCCATAAAGCCAAAATTACAATTATATACGTATCCTAAAAGATAGCAAAAAATTGGATAAAGATATAGAAATTAAGATTATATGGTATAGGCATAGTGATGGAAGGAAACAGTCAATGCATTAGAATTACAACCCCAGAAAGAGATCTAAATATATCTGTGACCATGATATATGACTGGAAAGGTTTCCAAAATTAGTTGGAATCAAACTGATGTTGAAACAGCTATCTTTTCATATGGAAAAGAAAACAAAATTATATTCCCACACCCACCAAAGTCAAAAACAAACTCCAAATGGCTAAAAGTCCTAAATGTGAAAAAAAAAATCCTTTAAAAACTGTTAGAATACAATGTAGAAGAAAATAATAAAATCTTGAAGTAAGAAAGTGTTTTTTTGTAAACTATAACAAAAATAGAAATCTTTAATACATAAACTTTCTGTAGAACAAAAGGCTCCATAAACAAAATTAAGATACACTGCAAACTGGGAGAAGAGATTTACAGCAAATGTAACAGGCACAATATTAATATCCAAACTATGAAGGAATTCTTACAAATCAATTTAGAAAAGACAAATAGAAAAATGAATGCAAGGCGCAAAAAGACAATTCACAGAAGATGAAACCACAGTGACAACAAAAATGAAAAATTACTCTACCTCAATTTAATCAGGAGAATGCTAATAACAACAAGATGCTCTTTAACCTCATCAAAGTTCCTTAACTCAGAGAGTGCCAACCTTTGGCAGGGAAGAGGTGACATGAGAACACTTGAACACTGCTGGTGAGAATATAAATTGGCACAACTATTTTGAAGAGCAATTTGGCAATATCTAGTAAAATTGTATATGTATATAACCTATGACCTGGCAATTCCACTTCTAAATATATGCCCTAGAGAAATTCTCCCTCCTATGCAAATATATTCCAAGACATTCAGTGAAGTATTATTGGTTATATATAACAAAAACAAAACACAAAAATAGGGAAAGTCAAATCCATTAGGTGAAGAAAAGATAAATAAAGCTCTATGTGACATATTACACAGTAATTAAAAGAGGTAAAATGGAGCTGTGTGTAATCATACAGATACGGCAATCATAACACTGACAGAAAAAGCAAGCTGCAGAAGAATGTTTACAGTTTGATGTAATTTTTTCCATAATAAAAACATATGATATGATATATTTTTTATTGATGAATGCACTTGCAGTTACGGTTTAAAATATGGATTCGATACCTACATACTGTAGTCATGATACTTCTGTAGAGAAAGGGAGGACATTGGAACATGAAGGAAAACTGAGGGAACTTTACTAGTAATATTTTTAACGAATTTCTCAATCAAATGTGAAAAAATATTTTCTTTAAGTGGTAAGCACATGATTGGTACAGCATCGTCTGTAGTTTTCTATATTTAAGTTTTAAAAGCAATAACTTAAAAAACTAATGAGGGAAGAAGAACTGAAACAACCTCTAAGGAGAATTGCAGCAAAAGAGAGGAAAAGAAAAGAAATGGATTGAGGTTTAGAATCTAAGTAACAAGAGTAGGTGAGGGTTCAAGTACAAACGTCACTAAAATCTTGCTCCAGCTCTTGCTTATTTTCAAGTGTAGCTGGTTACCGGTGGACACATGTAGACTCCTGGTTCCTAAAGGCAAGTGTGTCCCCACATATCTATCACCCATGGCACCCACAACAATGTCTTACACAGAAAAGGTGACCCTGAGAAGCATGTTGACTGAATCAAATCAATGACCTTCCCATCAGACTTCACAAAGGGGAAAAGATAATTTTCTCAGTCACTTGGAGGGTTAGCTGCCCTGTTTCAAAAGGAGAAAGATAGAACAGGAGAGTGACCCAGAGTTGTGGGAATTTGCCCAGAAGGCTTTGAGGAGTCCCCCACCTGCATGCAGGACAGCTGGTCACACAATAGATCTTACAGACAAATAAAGAAAATTAGCACATGGGTAATGGGCCAAATCCTTTCCAGTGAAAAGGAGGCAATAAAGATATCCTCATCTGACTCCTCCTGGCATACATCAGTAACAGAATCTTATCTATGAATCACCCAAGGCTGGGTGGGGAATGCCAATCAACATTAATTTGGTACTATGAATGTCCTGGCAGGAGGGAGGGGGGCTACCCTGCTAAATCATATTTAAATTAGCCAAGGTGGGCAGCTGCCTCACAGAGAGTGCTGGTGGAAGACAATTCAAGACAAATGATTTACCAATTAAATGAAGCAGGCTTCCCAAACACTGATGGCTGAGGACTGGGGGTGCCATGTGTTTCTGCCAGACACAGATCTGTTTCCATAACCAAATTAGGCTTCAAGTTTAGAACTCATATGTCTAACCCTCTCTACTTTGTCTCCCGCCCCCTACATACATACAAAGAGGATTGCATGTTAATGAACAAAGCTCAGACTTACTCCATTTCTCCACTTGTCAAAATCTCTTTCACCTTCACAACCAACAGTAAATCACACGTTCTGCTTGAATGGGCACCCAGACAAAACCCTCAGCAAATGGCTATCATAGGAAAGAGGCCTTTGTCAGAGCACAGGCATTGTGCTTCAAAAAGGGAAAGATAGCCCATGTGGAAATAGGAAAGCTTGTCCTGGCCATTTCTTTTTAAATGCAACTTCTGGTGCAAACTAGAATTCAGAAATGAATCCAAACACCAATTTCCAAGGGACTGCCCAGCCAATGAGAAGACTAGAAGATTGTATTATAATAATGATAACCAACATTTTGGTAGGAATATTTGCAGTGTGCTTCTTACTATTGCTTGTGTAGTCTTCAGAAAAATGTTTACTATTTTTATTATAAACTTCCTTTTTTTTTTTGCGGTACGTGGGCCTCTCACTGTTGTGGACTCTCCCATTGTGGAGCACAGCCTCTGGACGCGCAGGCTCAGTGACCATGGCTCACGGACCCAGCCGCTCCGAGGCATGTGGGATTTTCCCGGACCGGAGCACGAACCCGTGTCCTCTGCATCGGCAGGCGGACTCTCAACCACTGTGCCACCAGGGAAGCCCTAAACTTCATTTTATAGATGGAGAATCAGAGAAGGTAGGATTATTCCTAAAGTCTCACAATCTGAGACATAGGATTAAAAAGATTTGTTGCTCTTTCTATTATAACATACATCTCTAAAATGCCTTTGTAATTCTGAAAATCTGTGAGTATAGATCTAAAAAGCAGGAAGCCATGAAAGGCAATTTGACACCATTCAGGGATTGCATTATAAGAAAGAAAGAAAGAGAGAGAGAGAGAGAAAGAAAGAAAGAAAGAAAGAAAGAAAGAAAGAAAGAAAGAAAGAAAGAAAGAAAGGGAGAGAGACATGAGGACGTGGGGAGGGGGAAGGGTAAGCTGCGACAAAGTGAGAGAGTGACATGGACATATATACACTACCAAGTGTAAAATAGATAGCTAGTGGGAAGCAGCCGCATAGCACAGGGAGATCAGCTTGGTGCTTTGAGAGGTGGGATAGGGAGGGTTAATGAGGGAGATGCAAGAGGGAATAGATATGGGAACATATGTATATGTATAGCTGATTCACTTGGTTATAAAGCAGAAACTAATGCACCATTGTAAAGCAATTATACTCCAATAATGATGTTAAAAAATCAAAGAGAGAGAGAGAGAGAGAGAGAGGGAGGGAGGGAGAAAGGAAGGAAGCAAGGAAGGAGGGAATGAAGGAAGGAAGGAAGGAAGGAAGAGAGAGAGAAGACAAAAACACAAAGGAAAAGGAACATAAAAAATGTATAGAGGAATCAAGAGAAGAGATATTTGTTCACCCTGATTTTTGCTCAAAAAGCTCCATTTTACATTTATCTACATACATTGTGTATGTATATACCACATCTTCTTTATCCATTCATCTGTTGATGGACACTTAGGTTGCTTCCCTGTCTTGGCAATTATAAATAAAGCTGCAACGAACATTGAGGTGCGTGTATCTTTTCAAATTAGTGGTTTTGTTTTTTTGGGATATATACCCAAGAGTGGAAACAGCTCATGCAAACTCAACGTCAAAAAACCCAAACAACCCGATTAAAACATGGGCAGAAGATCTGAATAGACATTTTTCCAAAGAAGACATGCAGATGTCCAAAAGACATATGAAAAGATGCTCAACTTCACTAATCATCAGGGAAATGCAAATCAAAATCACAATGAGATGTCACCCCACACCTGTCAGAATGACTATCATCAAAAAAAACACAAATAGCAGCAAGGATGTGGAGAAAGAGAACACTCCTACAGTGTTGGTGGGAGTGTAAATTGATACAGCTGTGGAAACCCGTATGGAAGTTTCTCCAAAAAAAATTGGAACTAGCATATGACCCAGCAATTCCACTCCTGGGTATATACCTGAAAGAAACAAAAACACTAACTAAAAAGGTTTTAGAATCCTTGAATAATGATTTTAAAAGAAGCCTTTGAGGCAGTTGATTGCAAACCCCTGATTTTACAAATGAACAAATGGAGAAGAAAGAAGAAATGACCTATTAGTACAAGTGGAGAACCACGGCACCAAAGTCACCCATCAGGGCTTGAGTTTCAGAGGCAAAAGAAAAGGCAACTAACCTCTCTTGACACCACCATATCCCAGGCACTGCGCTAGACACTTTTTAGGGTGCTCCAGAGCAGCCTGGGTAATGCTCACCTTAGGTAGCTGGAAGACTCTGTAGTAAGGGGGAAGGCTCACTGAATACAAAAGTAAATATTAACTATTGTAATTCTGGAAAAGGAAATCATATCTCTTGTATCTACTAGAACTATTTGATGAGCTTGGTAAATATTGTGAATATGTACAGCCAATGGATATATTTTTATAAAAACTCCTGATATCTTTTGTCAGTTTTCTAAAGGACTTTTTAGAGCTTATTAAGCATGGAAAGGACAAGGGAAAAAACTTCATGAAAGTTTTTTAAAGCATTGGTAAAACACAAGAAACAAATCTGAAATAAAAGAGATGTTTTTCTATATGTTACAGCAAAACCAGAAAAACCTCTAGGATATTGATACTGGCATGTATCTTATTTCTAAAAGAATTATTTTGAAAATGGAACTAAACCTTTTCATGCAGTAATACACCAAGCCAAGGTGAGTAAATTACAGGCTGTGAGACCAAACAGATATCTAGTCTGTGGGTTTCAGCATGAGCTTGTGTAGGGAATGCATTTAGAGAAAAAAATAAAAACAGAGGATGTTTGTACGATGATGGATTCACTACCTGTTACAATCCAGAGTAGGAATGTTGGAAGCCTTGCATCCATTGCCTTAAATACTCCATGTGCTGCTGTTGCTGCCAAAAGACCAGCAATTACCTGGGCATGATCTGAAAGGATGCTGGAAATGCACAGAAAATATTATCATTTTGTGTACAAAATCATGTGTTGACCACAGATGGAATACTGTTTGTAACCTTGATGTACACAGCAAGAGATATATGTGTGACAGAGCTGAAAGAAGTCCAGAGGAAATCATGAAAATAATCATGAGAAAGAAAAGGAATTAGCAAGAGGATAAACTAACAGTTTGTCTGTAAACATGAAGGCAATGAGAATGTAACATATAAGTATGCAATGTGATAAGGACAAATATTGGAACTCAAAAGTAGGTCTCCTCTCTCACACTAAGTTGGCAACTTGAATGAAAGCATGTCAAGGAAATAAAGGTATTGGAGAATCCCATAATTCAAAAAGATACATGCACCCCAATGTTCATAGAAGCACTATTTATAATAGCCAAGACATGGAAGCAACCTAAGTGTCCATCGACAGATGAATGGATAAAGAAGATGTGGTATATAAACACAATGGAATATTACTCAGCCATAAAAAGGAATGAAATAATGCCATTTGCAGCAACATGGATGAACCTAGAGATTATCATACTAAGTGAAGTAAGTTAGACAGAGAAAGACAAATATCATATGATATCACTTGTACATGGAATCTAAAAAAATTGATACAAATTAACTTGTTTGCAAAACAGAAATAGACTCACAGACATAGAAAATAAACTTACAGTTACCAAAGGGGAAAGGGTGGGGTAAGTTAGGAGTTTGCGATTAAAATATACACACTACTATATGTAAAATAGGTAACTAATAAGGACTTACCATACAGCACAGGGAACTATATACTCAATATCTTGTAATAACCTATAATGGAAGAGAATATTAAGAAAGAATACATATATTTATATATGTGTATAACTGAATCAATTTGCCGTACATCTGGAACTAACACAATGCTGTAAATCAACTATATTTCAATAAAACTTTTTTTAAATAATTTTTTTTTAAGTAAGCAAAGGTATTCGTTTGGGCTCTGCTATGAACTAGCTATTTGACCTTGAGTACGTCCTTTACTCTCTCTGGACTTCACTCTCTTCATCTCTAATCTTCATAAGGGGATTAGGAAAGATTAAACCCAATCTCACGAAACAAGTATTTGTTGAGAAACTACTATGAACATTCTGAGAGCCTGAAAGCTATAAGGCACTAGATCTGTACCATTAAAAAGCTTACAGCCTAGTCATAGGAATAGGATTTGTTCTAATTGTTTTTTTGTTTGTTTGTTTAAATACAGATTGGGATGTGTTAAGCTAAACCACAGAGGAGCAACATGCTGAGATGAAAACCTGGAGGGGGAGGTTTACTTAATAAAGCAGCCCCAACTTAGGGGTCATGAAGAGCAAAGGACAAGTCTTTGTTTCTGTTTGCAATATCAGATTCTGTGACTTCCATTTAGAAGGAACTTACTAAATAACTATAGATTGTAGAGGTAGCTTCTGAAATATAATGTGCAAGATGAATAGAATTGTTTTTCTGTCAAAGATGGAAAAATCATTTATGCTTGAGGGATTTACATAAGTCAAAGTGTAGAAGCAAGAAAGTGTAAAGTTTTCATAGAAGGAAGAATGGCATGGTTTGGCTATACTATAAGGAATTGTGTGCGAAAGTTAGGAGCTGAGATTCAAAAGGTAGACTGGGAACACAGGAAGGAGGGGGTTGAATTCCAATGGCATACATTTATATTTGGAGCCATTTAATGTTTATAATCAGAAGGTTAAAGATGATTAATATCTATTGTTTTGAAGATGGTTCTGAAGATGGATTAGAGAGAGCTAAGACTAAGAAACTATCTCAATAGCAATGTTAATGCTTATGTACCCCCCAAATTAGAATTGTGACATTTGCTTATTCAATTTATTCATTCATTAATTCACCAGGGATTGAATGAAAACTTCCTACATGGTGGGCACTACAGTAAGGGCTGAGGATTCAGATATAAATGACAAATGGCTCTTGATCACAAGGATCTCAAAAGGCATAGACACATACAGTAGTGGACCTTTGTTTTTAGCTATCCAGTACTTATTCTCGGACTGTCAGCCAAGTTATCCTACCTTTTGAGACCCAGAGGAAGGGAAGGACTGATAAAGGAAGGCACATAGAAGTTGGAAGGAGGACATTTCAGTGTCCCTGAAATCAAGAAGAGAAAGTGTCTAGAAGGAAGTATTCCAGAGTGACAAATGTTGCAGTAAGTTTTAGTAGAATGAAGATGGAAAGATGGTACTGGTCTGGCAGTTAGGACATTGGTAATCTTTAGAAGAATCACACGGGAAATATGTTAATCCTAGGGTGATTCTTGAACCCCCAACCTCAGGGATTCTGATTTAGAAGAACTAGGGAGAGGGCCTTAGGATCTAACTTTATAGTAAGCACTACTGGTGATTTTGATTCAGAAAAATTATAGCCCATATTTTTAGAAACACTAGGTGAGCATGATTTTCATTTATAAGATGAAAACACATGAAATTACCTAAGTCAGGGACCATTTCAATGACCAAATGAAATCAATAGCCTGGTTGATCTGATCAACTGTGCAGAAACTGGCCATTACCATGGCAAAGAGGAAAGGAACATTCAATAAAAAATGATTGATTCATTGTTCATATAGAAGATAAATGTAGACATGAATTTTGTTTCAAGTGATGGATGAAAACTAAAAGCTATCTAAGCTCCAAAGGAATGTATGTTTTTATTTCTTTAGATAACTCAATTTCCAATGCTGTTTTAATAAAATGAATATAAAACATAGAGCAGATATCCCATCTCTGTTTCTCAATATAATCTTGCCTTGGCTTTTGTCTCACTGTTCCCCCATTCAGTACAGTTGGAGAGAGATTGATTAATTTCTTGTTTTCATCGTTGCCACACTCCCCTGCACTTCTTGATTGCTGCTGGGACTGGAACTAAGAAAATGACACCGGGACGAATGTTGTTGTGGCATTTCCAACCCATTGGAACTAAGAAGTATTTGAAATCTTGCCAGACAGCTAGTCCTCAGGAGACAGTAGCTCCCTTCCTCTTTTAACTAAAAAATACTTTTTTTCCCACTTTATACAGAAACCTCATATTTTCAATGTTTGGTGTTTAAAAATGAGTCACTGAGATGGAGTGTTTCAGGCGTTCAGGTTGCCTTGGAACACCTCATTAAACAGAATGATCCTGTATATATGCAGAAACTAGACGGTTCTAGGTTCTAGACCCAGCTCTTCCCTGAATATAAGTAATCTAGGAAAGAGTTTTAACCCTTGTGGGATCATAGGAGATTCTAGACAAAGAATATCAATGCTGGATAGAAACTGAGAGATTATTTGGTCTAACCTCTTCGGTATACAGTTGAAGAAACTAAGGGTGTGACCACAAAAATAACTTCCCCAAGGTCAGCTGGTTGATAATGAATTTGCTGGGACTAAAATACAGGCATCTTGACTCTTCAATCCTATCCAATTTTCACAGCACCTCACAACTTTATGGAATCAATTAGGAAACACAGCGATTCCCACTTTAAAAATGAAGAAAAAAAGCTTCAAAACAATGAACAGTTTTCCTAGCAGCACATATCCTATACTAATATTAATGCAAAGGTAAATACTAATATCCTGCCAATGGAACAGTTCCCATGTGTTAGGAACATTGCCAAACACTTGGTGTGTATTCCCGAATATTCCTAGTCCAGTGGTCTTTGTATTCACCACTCAGAACATACAAGCCGCATAGCACAGGGAGATCAACTCGGTGGTTTGTGACCACCTAGAGGGGTGGGATAGGGAGGGTAGGAGGGAGGGAGACGCAAGAGGGAAGAGATATGGGAACATATGTATATGTATAGCTGATTCACTTTGTTATAAAGCAGAAACTAACACACTATTGTAAAGCAATTATACTCCAATAGAGATGTTAAAAAAAAAAAAGAATTCTACCGTGTTCTGTGAAAAATATATTGAATGGTCTCAAAATTCTTGGGTGATAAAACTAGGACTCGAACCAATATCTTTTAATATCCAGACTTGTGCTTTATTCACAATAACACACAATATACTTCCTGAAATGATTTAACCAAGAAGAAGCTATTGTTTGTGGTGCAGAGTTCCCATCATGGAGTCTGACCATTTTCTCTGCCCTCTCTTAGAATCCTTACACAGGATGGTAATGTGTAAAAAGCCTTTAGAAATGATCAATGGAGACCTTTTTTTAAATTCAAAGTATTTTCTTTCTCATGCTGAGTCTTCTGGGTTGTGCTTTATTTCTTCCAGAAGCAAAGTTTCCCAGAAAGATTATCCTTCCACATTCTTTAAAATTTCCATGTAGGGTTCCATCTACGTAGATGTATTAATACAAAGAGCAATGAGTGGGCTTGTATGGGATTTGCAAATGCATCCAGAACACTTAGAAACTTTATTCAGGAAAACAAGTGGAGCCTACAGACCAGAGCAGCAAAAGGAGGGATGCATGGGTCCTGGGATTCAGAAGCCACCAGAGTTAAGAAGCCTCTGCCTAATAATGCTTAATTTTCTTCCATGGCTAAGCTTTGGTGTGTGAAGGGACTTAAGTAAGGATTAAATAACAGAACACCTAGAGTAGTCCTCAGGAAAATTAATGAAAAATGTGGGATATCCTGTTACCATAGTCAGTGAAATGTGGGGGACATTTAAAAGTCTCCTGAATCACCTACAGCAGCGATTCTCAAATCTCTTGCTCTCAGGACCTCTTTGTTAATCTCAAACAATAAAAACAAAAAATTGAGTGGGAAAAATCACATTTTTTACATCTTTGCAAATCTCTTTAATCTCTGACTTAATAAAAGATAGCTATATTTTCACATATTCTTCTGCAGTCAGTCTTGTTGTGATATGTTATTCTGGTTGAAGTATATGAAAAAAATTGGCCTCATTCATATATGTAGTTGGAAAAGGGAGCAGTATTTTAATAACTTTGTCATATAATTGTGGATATTTATCTTTGACATTACACTGAAACTCAACAAGTGATTCTTACAGATTTGTTGCAGTGTGGAATTATGAAGCCATATCAATGAATTGCTACGTCAAAATACATTGGTCTCTTTTGCACTTTGAATGGATTTTTTACCCATGCATGATTTTGTAACAACGTGCATTAGTCATTTAGAAAATATTGGTTCCTTGAATAATGCAGATCTTCCAAATGTTGACATATTTCATTATCCAATATCAAAAATAACTCATTCATTAATATCACTACAAATCTCATCAAAAAAAGTCTTTAAATATTGGGAAGCCGTCAAGTATACAGTGACAGATACAAGTTTTCCAGAATTCTAATTTTTTGTTTGAAAGCACAAATATTATTGGCAAAAATTACTGTCAGTTTTCTCAGAAGTGAAAGGCTTACTTCTTTCATTTTCACAGAAATGTCTGTTGGATATCCAAGTCTCAATGACCATTGCTTGTTGGTCAGTAGTTCATTCTAGTATAAATGATGCTTCATGAAAGGAGTGATAAATTCAGTTTAAAACTCAAATTGCTTTGCCTTGAGGCACCGTCGTATTTTGGTATGCATTTACATGCTTTATATATGTACTTTCCATTTGTCACACTTACCATTAAAAAATGTGCACTCCAGGGTTGAGATTTAGTACTTTTAGTAATTTTAAATAACTAGTATTTTTACTGCATCATCAAGAACATTCTTAAATTAAAATGGTTTCCTCCTTTCCTCCCTTCCTCCTTTTTCTCTTCTGTTTTTTCTTCCTTCATTATTTCCTTCCTCCCTCCCTCTTCCCCTTTCTCTCTTTCTTCTGTAAGTGCGAAGTGGGGACGAATACAATAACTGCTTGTCCAGTTTGGTGACATGCCTTGATTTATACTAAAGCACTAATAGCTGGCCCACCATAGCTTCTGTACCATCACTGGAAATGTCAAGACAGTGAAAAATAATGCTTTATTATTATTATGAAAATAGCTTCAACCTTACAGATCCTCTAAAAGAGTCCAGAGACTCCAGAGGTTTCCTCAGACCACATTTTTTTTTCATTTTTTAAAACATAGAATTTAACATTTTAACAGTATTTAAGTATACAGTTCAGTGGCATTACATATATTCATAACGTTGTGCAACCGTCACCACAATCCATCTCCATAACTCTTTTCATCTTGTACAACCGAAACTCAGTACCCACCAAATAATAACCCTCCATTCCTCCCTATGCTAAGCCCTGGCACTCACCATTCCACTTTCTTTCTCTATGATTTTGACCATGCTACATACCTAATATAAGTGGATTCATACAATATTTGTCTTTTTGCCACTGATTTCACTTAGCATAATATCCTCAAGGTTTATCCATGTTGTAGCATGTATTGGAAGTTTCTTCCTTTTTAAGGCAAAATAATATTCCATTATATGTATATACCACATTTACTTATCCAATCTGAAGTCAGCTCCAGCCCTCTGTATCCCAACACTGAATTAAATCTCAGAGACAGAGTTCTAGGTAAAGTAGGAAAGAATAGTTTTATTGTTTTGCCAGGCAAAGGGGGGCACAGAGGGCTAATGCCCACAACACTGTGTGTCCCAACTCGGAGAGGGTAGTGAGAAATTTTATAGTAATGGTTCAAAGAGGGCATGATCAGCTCGTGGACATTCTTCTGGTTAGTTGGTGGTGAGGTAAGTGGGAGTCAGCATCTGGTTCCAACCCATCTGGGGTCTCCATGCTTTTGAGCAGCACACCATCGTTAACGGTTAACTTCTCCCATCTGGAGGGGGTTTCAGTATCTGCAAGACAGCTCAAAGATATTGTTGTGTGTATCCCCTGATGGGGAACAGAACCTTGCCCCAAGGAGGCACTATAGTTTCTCTTGACTGTTTGTTTCTCCCTTGTCTCACAACCCCTTCCTTCCCTAATTAACAACTGCTTGCATCTGCCTGTTAGAGCTCAGGAAAGGTCATAGAGGCTGAATGAAGCCTATTTCCTGTAATCAAAGAAATGGGTGACACAGAAAGGCTTTGTGCCCAGGAGCCCCACAGGGGCCTGCTCGGTATCAAAACCATTTATCCATTAATTGATACTTGGGTTGTTTCTACATTTTAGCTATTGTGAATAATGCTGCTATAAACATAGGTGTGCAAATATCTCTTCAAGACCCTGCTTTCAATTCTTCTGGGTATATATCCAGAAATGAAATTCCTGGGTCATATGGTAATTCTATTTTTTTTTTCAAGCCTTGTATTTTCTTTTCTTTTTAAAAAAATAATTAATTTGGTTTTGGCCACATTATAATCACTTATTAACATTTTAATTTTAATTAACTATCCCTAACATGGATAGTATATCATAATAGTGCTTTCACTCTGGTATGAATTAGTTCATTAGAGATAACTACCCTGTCACTTGTAACAGTAAGTCCACTTGAGTTCTCCTTTCCACCCTGCCATTATTCAGCTATGAGAAAAGGGGTGGTCATTTTCCCTCCCTGAACCTCAGTTTTCTCTTTTGCAAAATGAAAACTCAGACAAGAATAATGACTTTCAAACATTTTTAAACGGCAGAACACCTTAAAAATGAGTCCTCCTTATATTAAATTGATAAAAGTGCAGGGGCTGTGATTGACATAGGACTGTAGCACCCAGCCCCTTCCTATCAGGCAGTTGTTGAGAGATGTTTGTGAAATCTGAAGGGTCTTAAGAATACAGTTTTAAAAACTAAAGGAGAGACACAAGCCCAATTCCCTTCTGGACCAAAGATTTCATGGGTCTGTAATGTCAAGCACACTCCACAAAAGCACTGAAAGATTTAGAATAAGGGTAGAATTTTTGGTATATCAGGATACTGGGATGTAGAAACAGATAGATGGAATGGTTGGTTGGAAGGAAATGGGACGTTTTGAGAAACCAAAGGGGAAAAGGCAATCTATTATAAGCATAACGGAGCAAGGAGAAGCAACTGAAGGGGAGAAGACTGAAATAGGAGGGAAGCGAGCAGGTCACAACACTTAAAGAATGACTGAGCCATTTGGATTGGCATAAACTGGTTAGAACCAACTAGGTCCAAGATGGCAGAAGATTTGACTTCCAGTAGACCTTGAGTCTCATTATATGCTCATTGTAATACATTAGCTAAATGACACACCCACAGGAGCCATGACAATTCCAAGGCTAACCATAAAAGGCCAAAAAATGGCTGGCGGCCCAATTCCTAGAAATCTCCATCTCTTCTTCAAAATATTTGGAATAATCCTCCCACTCATTAGCCAATAAAATTACCCAGCCCATAAAAACTAACCACCTCATATTCTGAGGCCTCTTGCCTTCTGAGATGGTCCACACTCTGTGGAGTATGTTCTCCCATGGCTGCTGCCCTCACTCTCTGAGACAACCCCATGCCCTGGGGCTACTCTAGCCTTTTGAGACTGACCACATTCTGTCTATGGAATGTGTATCTCTCTAAACAAATCCATTTCGTACTTATCACTTTGTCTCTCACTGAATTCTTTCTGTGATGTGACATAAAGAACCTGAACTTCAGCAAGTCCTGAGGCCAGGTATGCGATCTCAATTAAAAGACGGTGGGTTCAAGTTCCAATCTGAGTTGTGTGGTTTCAAGATGCCCAAAGGAAGAAGGGAGGCAGCTTGTGGAAGAGAATGTCTACTTCATGGTTTTGCCTGGGGCTGTGTGACCTGGGAGAGATAACCTGGATAAGGCAGTTAGAGGATGTATGGAGTCACTGTGATTTTCACATAGGGAGAAATTCTTTTTCAGTACAAAGATAAATTCCTGGGAGCCCCAAACCTAACTAACACTAATCGAACTTTAACCCTTAGCCAAGAAGTCTGATATTGGATTAATCATACTTCTAATCACCACCTGATCAAACCCTGCCTCCCTTCAATCATTTAATTCTTGTCCCCAGACAGCCTGCTCTATCCTTAGCTTCTTATTTGTTTGTTATGTTGTTTGTTTGTTTTGCTATTGTTTTTTGGAACTTTTATTTTATTTACCTTCATTTTTTATTAAATCTTATCAAGCAATTTCTGAATTAGCAGATTTTATTTTATTTATTATTTTTTAATAGCTCTTTATTGGAGTATAATTGCTTCACAATACCATGTTAGTTTCTGTTACACAACAAAGCAAATCAGCCATACGCATGCACCTGTGCCTATATCCCCTCCCTCTTGAGCTTCCCTCCCATCCTCCCTATCCCACCCATCTAGGTCATCGCAAAGCACCGAGCTGATCTCCCTGTGCTATGCTGCTGCTTCCCACCACCCAACTATTTTACATTTGGTAGTGTATATATGTCGATGCTACTCTCACTTCACCCCAGCTTTGCCCTCCCACCCCATGTCATCAAGTCCATTCTCTATGTCTACCTCTTTATTCCTGCCCTGCAACTAGGTTCATTAGTACCATTTTTTTTTTTTTTTTAGATTCCATATATATGCATTAGCATACGGTATTTGTTTTTCTCTTTCTGACTTAGCTTTTGTTCTTAACCCCACTTTCCTATGCCCTCAGCACATAGTCCGTGTGCAAACACAAATTTCTGTTTTTTTTTCTTTCTACATCATGTAATCTACAAAGGAGAGGGGTGTATGTGGATTTTTTTTTTTTTAAAAGAAGCTTTGCTCAGCTTTGAAGGCACTAACAAGAACTGGTGTAACATGTATGGAATAATTAAAGCTGCTGTGATCTTTTACGTTTCAAAAGCCTTTTAAATTCATGTCATCTTTGGTCAACTGCTTTACAGTTCTAACAAGCAACTTTCACAAAGCCCTATTAAGGGCCGTAAACTTTATTTTCTTCTCTCTATTTCTCCTTCAAAAATTGTTTTTTGTTGCACTGTGGTGAGGAGGGATGAAGACAATGTATCTTTAAATAATAAAGAAACCATTTTAATATTATCATAAAATCAGCCCCTCTACTCAACGCTACAAACTTTAACAGCCCAGCAGCCAGAGAAGCAAGTAGGGCAAACAATACAAGAGTCATTATTGTAACTAAATTAGACCGTTTGTTTTCTTACCCTCAAATCAAATTGTGTAGGATCTGCTTTATTGCAAAACAGACATTAAAATTCCAGCAAGACCTCAGAGAGAAAGCAATTTCTATTTTATCAGTGCTGTAAAGCTGTCTTTATGTTCTGAAGCAGGAAATATTGCAAGGATATTTATAGCTTCGGCTCCAAAGCCAGTTTGAATAGAAATGTTACCGCGGTCGCTGGAGCTGTCATACTGCTCGCTGGAGCAGGGAATTTTAGCGAATTTGTGAATTACTATTTCAGTCTTGACAAGTCTCTCAGTGAGGCTGGTGTGTGTCTGGAGCTGTTTGGTGGTTTGGGAGATAATGATTAAAGACTTGGATTTGCTTTAAGAGAGATTTAAATGATATTCTACAGCTAATCAGTTTTGCTCGTCAAGTCCTTCCGGAACAAAGACAAGGTTTTCAAACTTTGCCATTCTTAGCATTGGGTGGCCCAGCAATGAGTGTCTCCAGCCCCCTCCCCCTCCTTCCTCCCTTTTCTACCCCCTCTCCATTTGTCCTTGACCTGCCCATCAAGGCATCACTGCTCCTCATCTGTCTGAACTGTTTACCAAGATTTGACAGTTATTTACCATCCCGCTTCTTCCCTAGGGTCCGTTGAAATGATTCATCATGGTATCTTGCATTTATCTTAAACCTTCCTGTGAAATGTATCAGGATTCCATGAACATGATCCTCACCATCAAAGTGGAAAGAGCTTTAATTGTTTTACATGGGGACGCACGGAAGTCTAGACATGGGGAGGCATCTGACTAAGGTCACACAGTGCTTCAAGAGAACAGATGGCCCGAGCCTTCAGTTCTCTCATTCTAGCTCAAGTATTTCACCACAGCCATTTCTACACCAGTAAAAACAGAAGTTTCATGTCTGAGGTCTAAATAGACCACCATTTAAGCAAATTCATCTGAAACTGGGGCAATGAATAGAGACTTTTAATAGCTCCAGGACCACCTCAGGCTAGGAGGCAAGACAAAGTTCTGCCGTGCTGGAGCATATTATTGCTCTGAAAGCCAATGGCAATGGGGCGGGGACTTATGACTTATACGGGTCTTGGGAATGAAACATACCGTGGAAGTGTGCAGTGTTCTTTTTAATAAAGCTGTGCAAAAAGTAATCATATGGGCTATGCTTTCGGTCTGTGGGTCAAGGGTTTGATTTACACCACATTGCTCATCACCTGACCACTGAGATCAATAGCAAAGTTAATTCCTGATTAAGCAGTCCCTTCAGTGAATTTCTTCTGGAACCATATCCTAGAGAATCCCTTTGCCGTAGGGGACAAAGACTGTACTTTCTGCTCAGAACCTGCTGTTCTGGTGAGAGATGAAGATCCTTTTTTAACCTCCCTAAATTGAGATGGAAATAGCAGACTTGCTTTGGGGACTGTCCCAGCTTCGAAGGCTTGGCTGTTATCGTTTTTCGATGCACCCACATCCTTGACTTGCCATTGACTCAGAGAACATAAGGGCTGAAAAACAACTCTAGAGACCATCTAAAACAATCCATCATTTAAGACCAATTAGAACACAAGTCTTTTTACTCAGACCTTGTGATCTTTCGTCTACACTTGCAGTGTCCAAAATAGTAGACAGTAGCCACATGCGGTTATTCAGCAAGTGACTGTGGCTAGTCCAAACTGAGATGTGTTGTGAGTGTGTAGAATATATACCAGATTTCAAAGACCTGGTAGGAAAAAAGAATGTAAAATATTTTATTGCATTGATTCTTAAATTTTTATATTTACTACATGTTGAAATGATAATATATATTGGATAGAACACGTTAACATTCACTTCACCTACTTCTTTTTTGAAAGTGGCTACTAGAAAGTTTTAAAGTACATATGTGGATCACATTCTATTTCTATTGGATGGGGCTGTGCATCTTTCTATCTTGAGGATGGGTTAAAACTATATGGTTGCCTAGAACTTCAAAACCTCCCATGAGGATTCAACTTAATTCTAGTTAGGCTTCTCTTTTCCTATCAGCTGCTTGTTCCCATGTGCCTAAAAACCCAAGGAATAATGTCCTGCCCTGTAGCCTAGTGCTATGCAGAGTGCTCATCTTTCTGTTAAATTTCAGAGGGTTGGGGGTGGTTTGAAATGTATCCCCTTTGATCCCCACTTCCAATTCCCAGTAGGATATCCCAAACTAGAAAGAGTTTAGATCATAGAATCATTACTTTTCTCATAACCAAGTCTAGATTTTTCTAATTTCTCCACTCCTGATTGTTGGCATAAGCTTAATAAAAGATATATTCAAACATAGATTCTACAGGCACTCAATTTTACGAGCAGATCTCTACCATCAGCTGAAGCCTGCTTTCTATTTCCTTTTATTTCCCTTCAGGTAGCACTCTTGTCATGGTTAAGCTGCTATCCAGAGATAGCCTGCATATAATTTAGATTTCCCTCTTTCTTTTATAACTAAAAAATTATTTTCCCATTTATAATTTAGATACATTTGTTATTGGAGTAATACTAGATAGAGATATAATCCTTCCCCTTTCAAAATTAGCTGTTTTGGGGCTTCCCTGGTGGCGCAGTGGTTGAGAGTCCGCCTGCCGATGCAGGGGACACAGGTATATATGATTGACACTAGTGTAGAAAACCTACACTCTACTCTTCCTGTGTTTCTCCTTTACTCTCACACAGTTACCACACTCACAACATCTCTGACACCAGTTGTGTGGGGTTTTTTCCCACACCAAGCAATTCTGCAATATCAGTGTGGTCCACAATTTAACTCAATTCTGATACTATCTACCTGTAGATAGCATCAGATCTCACAGGTTAGGGGCTCAGTCCCACAAAACTGCCCCCCCACTTCAGATGCCATTAGCAAATCCAGGTTGTTATCTGTACTTCAGACCTATCAGTGATAAATCAGAGGTTCCCATGGCACTGCCTCCTCAGCTTCAATTAATGTGCTGAGGTAGCTCGCAGAATTTGGGAAGAGTTTACTTACTGTTTACCAGTTTATTATAAAAGAATATGATTAAAGATTCAGGTGAACATCCAGATGGAAGAAATGCATAGGGGAAGGTATGTTGGAAGGGGTGCAAAGTTTCCATGCTTTCTGGGGCAGCACCATTCTCCCAGTATGTACACCAACCTAGAAGCTCTCCAAAACCCTTACTATGGGGATTTTATGGAGACATAATCACGTAGGCATGATAGATCATTAACTACTTTTTCATCCCCTCTACTCTCTCTGAAGAATGTAGGGTGGGGCTGAAAATTCCAAGTTTCTAATCATGGTGTGGTTTTTCTGGTGACCAGCCCCCATGCAGGAGCCGAGCAAGAGTTCCCTTATCAGAACAAAAGACACTACTATCACTCAGGAAACTCCAAGGAATTTTGAAACTCTGTGTCAGGAACTGGGGTCAAAGACCAAATATTAGAATAAAAGATGCTTCTAGTGCCATCAGATATCACGTAGGGAATTATAAAGGTTTTAGGAGTTCTGTACCAGGAACTAGGGGCAGAGACCAATATATATATATTTTTTCCATTATCTCATAGCACGTAATGCCAATCAAATTTTAAGGAGTATGCATTAAGTGTCAATCAAATATATATGTTTGATATGATATATACAATGTATATAATATTAGGTGCCAATCAAATTTACAGTATATCATTATATATTATAAATAATTTATATATAACTTGTACATAATATTATATATAATTTGATCTTCATAATTACCTAATAAAGTATATTTTATCTTTCCTGTTTTACAAATAAGCATTGAGGCTCAAAAGGGTCAAGAAAATTGGTCAAGATTCTGTGATTAGCAAGTAGTGTGATCACAGCATGAAGCCAAGTCTCTCCGATTCCAGTACCCATGGTCTTTTTACTGGGTTGTGCTACCTACCAAAAATAGAGAGTGCTTAATGGGGGAGGGTTGTGTGGATGGAGACAAGACACAATAACGGGGCAGTAATGGAGTTTTCCATGAAAAGATACTCAATGTTATTTTTAAAAATTTTCAATATTTGGTTTGCAGTTGTGCATCATCACAAAAGAAATAGAATCAGGATTTCTGTTCTCTATTTACACAGCTTTTTACAAGTACTTTCATGGTTCATGATCTATCAGGTTTCTGAGAGTTAATATATTTTCTCCTGAGGCATAGGAGCATCATATTGGGACAGTGGAGGAATTTTTCTGAAAAGTGAAAATGTTATGTTGCTTGTTGGTGCACATACTCCTCAGCACTTCACTGAAACTGCTTAGGCTGCTGCCTATCTATCAGGCGTTGTATCATGCTCCATGCCCCTTCCAGATGGGCTAAATTCTTAAGGCTCCCTCCCTCCCATTCACTCAATCGATATATATGTTTTAATTTCTCCTATATGCCAGGCATTTCTCCTTTGTGCCATTCCCTTTGCTTGGGGGTGCAGTGACCAACAAAATAGCAAACATCCTTGCTTTCTCTATTCTTGGTGCTCACATTTAATAAGGGGAGAGGATACAATTTAAAAGGCATGTAAGTTAAATATAGACTATGCCAGGTGGTGATAAGTTCTGTGGAGAAAAATAAAGAAGGGGTATAGAGAGTTGCATGTGTGAAGACAGTGTGCAATTTAGATAGCTAAGGATGACCTAAAAAATATGAAGGAGTGAATGCTCAGATGTCTGGGGAAGTATGTTCCAGGCAAAGGGAATAACCCAAGTAAAGTCCTCAAGGTGGAAGTTTAGGCTTAATGATGCCAGATCATGTAGAGGCTCGTATACCATTATAAGGACTCTACCTTTTATTCTGAGTGAATAGGTTGTGATCTGAAGAGTGACATGATTTGATTTACTATTTATGAGGTTACTTTGGCTGTTATATGAAGAATATGCTGCAGGTTGGCAAATTCAGACTAGGAAAAGCTCTTGCAATAATCCAAAAGGGTTGACAGTGAATTGGGCTAAGGAGATAGCTGTGGGAGTGGCAAGATGTAGTCAGTCATTTTCTGAAGACATAGCCAACAGGATTTGCTGACAGATTGGACATGGACTATGTGAAAGAGAGCATTAAAGATGATTCTGTGGTTTGGGACCTGAGCAATGGGAAAGGTAGTGTTGCTATTAACTAAGATGGAAGACACAGCAAGTGTAACCAAGTTTGGGAACTATCAGGAGTGCAGTATTGAAAAGTTGAAATTTGAGATGCATTTTTTTTTTTAATGTTGGAGAGCTATAGGGAGCTCAGGAAAGAGTTCTGGCTAGAGATTTAAAATTTGGAGTTGTCATGATGGCACTGATAGCCATGATACTAGATAAGTATATCAAGAAAATGAATGTAAATAGGAAAGAGAAAAGGTACAGAGACTGAACTATGAACACTCCGATGTTCAGAAGTCAGTGGAATGAGAAACAAATGACAGAGGAAACTGAGAAAGAGTTGTTGATGTGAGTCAAAGGAAAACAAGAGGGAGTACTGTCTGGAAGCCAAGTGATACTAGATGTTGCTGACAAGTCAAGTAAGATACCTACTGAAAATGGACTATGCTCGTTATGTTAATAACACTGAAGTGAGTCAGGAGACCTGGATTCAAACACTGACTTCACCATAGTTTGTGAAGTTTGTGACCTTGGGAAAGTCACACCTTCAGGAAACTCAATTTCCCCAACTATGAAACACGATTATTATAAAGGTGAAACAAGAATGTGGAAACTACGTAGAAGAATTAGAAACTAGCATATAGCAGTTACATAATAAATATCAGTTGACTCTGAATTGAATCTTACATATTTATAGTTCAATTTGCTTATTTCAGTAACTGACTGATTTGCTTCTAACCTGGTCTACACAATCATGTAATCAGTATCTGACTACTGCTCCCCACCTAGTTTGAACTCCTAAACACTTCTCCTAGATTTAGCCCTGACACCACATTGTTCGCTCATTCTGTTATAACTAAGTTGATTGCTCTGGATTTCCAAGTCATTCATTCAGTAATATTTTCGGCCACATATTAATGAGACCCTGTGCTAAACATTGGTCATGACCCCTTGCAGCTCCAACCTTACCAAGTCATCCATAAGTCCTCTCTGATAAATTCAGACTCCCATTCCAGGTTTCCAGAGGTTCAAATAAATCCCTGATTACCACCTACTAACACTGAAATATTAAAGAAATTACTTAATTTCTTGAGGCTCAGTTACCTTGTCTATAAAGTATGAATAAAAATTGCTATGCTGAGATAGATATTATTATTCACATTGTGAACAAAATGATACCAAATATGTGAAGGGTCTTGGTCTTTGTCAGTTAGATAGTCAGTTACATAGTAGTAATATGAATATTAACTTCCTCCCTCCACTCCACCCCACGCTGATGCCTCCCACGACATGGTGCTAAGCTTCTGCAATTATCCAAATGAATCTCGGAGAGTGAAAACTGGTGCACAACAAATTCTAACACACTCTGTTAGGTTGAGATTTACACTGTTGGATTAGCTATATCCATTGAGAACAAATGTACTCCTCAATCAGTAGTTCTCTTAGTCATGAAGATAGACAGCCTATATGTACATGCACACACACACACACACACACACACACACACACACACACACACACAGGCAGACACTGATTCTGGCTGATATAGCTGCAAAAAGTTTAGAAGAAAAATCAGGTAACAATTCAAATAAGTTTTCACTGGGACTCAAGTAAAAAATCCTGAGGAGAAAGCCATACTCCATATCTGGTTTAGCCCTGTGTTTTCCTATCCCTCTTTCTATTTGCTTTCTTTACCCTTGACCTTGGCCAAAGGAAGCTACAAACTAAAATCCAGATCTATGCCAAGTCCTTGCCTACTATGTATATATGTTCGGGGAGGACTAAAGATAGCTCCAGAGTAAAATAATGAGGCTTTCACAAAGATATAGAGGGGAGAAAATATTTTTATTATGTTTTTTTCTTCAGTGATGAAAAGTCATACTATTGCCAAGAAAAGACCCCAAATTTTATTGCAGTGTACTTATGTAAAGATATTCTAAGGAACTAAGAATAGAAAATTTTTAAGTAACAAGATGTTAATATTTTAAAATGTAAATCTTGATTTTTTTAAAATAATTAATGATACTTCTGAATTAATTCCTAGTCAGGTTGACTACTTTTGATTGATTTGGTCTAAAAATGAACTTATGGAGACAATTACACTGTGAGATCAGTGTATGCTTATTGATTGTGCCTTTGACATGATTAGCTACATTAGATTATGATGGCCTCATCTCCCAAAGATCAAAACTAGGATTGGACTTTCTCTAAGGGCCATTAGTCATATGTTCATGGCATGTGCTCAATTTTTTTCATTATGTAATAGGTAGGGGAGACTATTAAAAGAGCATTAGCTTTATGCCATTCAGAAATCTATCTTAGAAATGTGCCTGATGGAAACAGACCATCTCTCTCCTCCTAACCCAACAGATGTTTAATTGACATGAATGGAACTGAGAAGGGAGCATTTCTATGGAGTGCTTCACTTTTTACCATCCACTATTGTACCACAGTGGGACTGGAGCCCCTGCACAGGTAATCCTAAAACACACATCACCATCTTTTGTCTAAATGCTCTAGTCAGCCACTGAAGACAAGGGCAAATGCAGCTGTGGTATTTTTGAGTCCATGTTCCAGCCATGTGGCAGATCAAACCCCTGTGCCCTGTGGCCAACTTGCGACTCCATCCATTTTAGTCAGCACAGCATTACTCATAACTAGAAAAACCACAGAAAATATGAGAGCTGTGCCAGTAGTGACAAGAGGAATGAGATACAGAGCTATGCCTGCTGGGAAACCTTGGCCTTAATTAGAATGTGCATGCACAATATTTATCTTTCACTCAAACCTATAAATAAGGCCAGTACTTTGGTGATTACTGATGTCTGCCATTATTTCACAAGGCCTCTGTTTTGATGGAGTACAAGTTGCTGCAAAATAATATTTCTTTCCTCTCTCGTCTGCATCTGCTCCTGATGGAAACCTCTCAAAGACTTTGAGAACTGTGATTGCAGAGGAGGGAAGGGGTGGTGGGCATCACCTTCAAGGAACCTAAGTCAGAATTGCTCTTCAGGGACCCTTCACTGCAATTAAAGATAATAATGTGTAGAAAGTAGCTTACAGGCAAATAATCAACTCTTATCCCAAAAGAGGCCTTCATCCTCATCATCCCTGAAGGCATTTTTCCAACTCCTTCTTCAATACTCTTAGGGATGAACCATTCACCATCTCCAAAGGCAGTTGACTCCAATTCTGGACACACTAAAACCTTCTTCTTGCTACTTCTAAGCCATTTACCCCTATTGATCTGAATATATGAACCCCAAAATGGAAACTTCCTAAATGTCCCCAGTGCTTACTGAGTTCTCCTATGTGATCCATATAAATAATTATAAAAAGTATTTACTATATAATATTTCTACTAATTCTACTATCTTTTCCTTTCTTATAATAAGAGTATTGAAAACGAGTCTGATGTATGCCTTCAGTAGTCAACTAGAACAGTGTTGATCATTTTACATAAAGGAGAAAATAAAAAAATATACCCTCAAAGGACTCTCATCTCTGAAGTAAAACTTCATAAGATTAAATGGTCCATAGGAGGGTGGTTTAAATTTTATCACACATGGTCATTCCCTGGACCAATTCAAAGGTTAAGTGAAACTATCATTGTTGTTTGCTGTTTGGTTTCCTCTCTGACTAAAGTAAATAGTAAACTCCTTAAGGGTAGAAGCTGGGGGTTTTTTTGGTTAAAAGTTCAGGATTTCCCAGTACATGTATAGTAGGTCTTCAATAAATAATTAATCATAATTAAATCAATTTATTTAATTGGGGTAGATAAGTAGTTGCCTTGAATCCTCACTTCCAAAGGCTCACGTCTTCTCAAAATAAATACTTCTGTCCTCTAGCTTGGTTTTCTATAGGTGAGATGTGAGGCTGAATTATACTCTCCATCATTTTTAATGAATGCTTATTCAGAAAGCTGCAGCTCGGTGCCAAACACTAAACCTCCTCTCCACTTCCCATGCCTGAGGAGATATCATCAATTTCTCCTTGGAAGACACTGCAGGTCCTCTCTTGTCCAGCCAGACTACTGGACAATCCATCTGCCATCCCCGTTACCTATTCAAAAAGAAAATAAAAACTAGATCCACCAGCAACAAGCCCTCAACCCCAACATTCTTCCCAGTGGATTTTTCATTACCTGTCTCAGTGTTTCCCTTAGCAAATTGATATATCTTGAATGGTAATCAGCCTGCTGTTAAGCCCCAGAGGGAAGGAACCCTATTGGGCTGAGGGCTTAGATCTTCCTTTTCCCCTTTACTGCTGCCATGATAAAATGTACCCCTTTGTTCAGAGAAATGGGGATATAGATATATTCCTCCAGAAGCTGGGAAAGAAGAATTATAGATTTCTCATGGAAAAACTACATATTTGACAATGAAAGACAACTGTTTACACAAAAAATAATCTACAGGAGAGAGGAAGATGACATCAAACACTTCAAGCTTTCAGATAACATTACATGCTTCTTCTGGAAACTAAAATGCCAAACAAATATGCATAAACTTTAGAAAGTCTTTCAAGGAAATCTGATGCAGTACAAAGTGTCTGGAATAAAGTCAAGAGAACTGGGTTTAATTATTTATTAGCTATGTGCTCGTGAGCAAAAGTCTCAGCCTCTTTGTCTCAGACTTACCTCCTCAGTTGTAAAATGACGCATTTAATCCTGTTTCACAGCAAATGAGTGGCAGCAAGGTTACCTTGCTTACCTCCAGCAGTGTTCAAGTTGAGGTGTTGATGCTGAGGAGATGAACAAATACACAGATGTGGTTTTTCAGGAGGATGAACAAGTCATCTAATCACAGATGTCACACAGTATGAAGATGGGACTTGAAACTGAAGTATTGTGAGGTGGTGCAGAAGTTCTGGATGAATGTGAGGTTATGGCATGGGTGAGGAGGGAAAAGAGTGATACATCTTGCAAGGATGAGTCTCATAGAAAAAGGTACTTCTTACAGCACAGTGAACGAGTAATGGCTTGGAGAAGGAAATGCATCATTGAAAAGATGTTGAAAATCTCCAAAAAAATTAATACTGAATTGTATGGAATGTAGGCAGTCCTGGCTGGACTCACTAAATACTATTGTTTTTTATTCTTCCAAAGTGCTAGATACTCTTCTAAGTGCTTATAATGTACTAATTTTATCTTCATAATAATCCTAAGGGAGTTTTTTCTTCCATATACTGATGTAGAAACTGAGGTTAAAAAAAATTTGTACCTTTCGTGCCCAAGGTGACATACTTGATGAGAAGCAGGAGTGGGATTTGAACCCGGAAACTGAGCTCTTTACATCCACACTAGACTGCAGTGTTCCTGAATGATTGCCAGGATTCACTCAAAGCCAGGGAGAGAGGAAATGGGCTGTGAAGGAATTGCAGATATAGAGGAGTTTATTTACCTTGAAATTGGGGTTCCAGATGGCACTTGGAAGAAAGGGCAGTGGAGGTAGGACAAATTGGTAAGAAGAAAAAAAAAATGCACAACATTTCATAACGAAAAGACTGGAATGAAACAGTAAATGACCAATGAGGTTTGAATTTTGGAGCAGTATCTCACAATAAGGATAGGGAAAGATGGTGAATTTGATTGGAGTCAAAACTTGGACTATAGCTTCAGTATAAAGTTAGCCTTCTGTTGACTCTTGCTTATCTTTGGTCCTAGTTCCAAACTGAACTCCATGAACATTTGCCAAGGTGCTACAAAAAGATCCTTCCTGGATGCCTTAGAAAGAGGAAACCTGGGGTCTTTGTAGCTGAGGAGAGCTCAGGTCCTTTCTGATGGACATGGTGGCCATCTGCAGAAGTCAGACCACCGCTGGTGCTCAAAATTTGTTTCCTTCTGTGATGTTAGACAGGGAGAAAAAAGACAAGGTAGGAATTCAGAGAGATGGAAGAACCAGACAAACAAACTTGTGTGCTTTGTAGTCTGCCTGAGATCTTGAAACAGCAGTTTTTGCTACTGAAAATCAATGCCATGGCTTGCACGATGACATCAGATATAGCATGGAAGACTACAAACCTTGGCTTTCCCCCAAGCCAGCCTGATATTTTTAGGCCAGAACACTCTATCCTGTGTATTTCACTATGTTTCTTTGGGAGAACTGGGGGAGAAAGGCATGAAATGAAATGTACACATTCTGCCCTTTGTCTGCTCATCACCCACAACACCCACAATATATATATACCCAGTAACACACAAATCCTTTTACTCCCTCTATATCTGCAGTTGAGAACAAAGCAAGAGTTGGAGATGTTCCCATTTGTTGGAACTTTGGAACATTTACTTTGGCATGGCTGTTTCACATAGTGGGTAGTAAATTGCAGAATTCTTATTTATTTACTCACTTAGATTATTGATTATTTGCTTTCTTCTTTGACTGATTGTAATCCATTACAGGCTGAACATAGTTAGAAATGCAAAAAGCTACAGAGAAATTCATGGATGAAACATCTATTATATATTACCAAGATGATGCAGGATATTTGAGTGAGGTCCTCTAAAGCTGATTGCAAACTGGATCTTCCACAACCTTATTGTGAAAGATATATCCAATCTTCTTATCTTGTTGGGCAGGGGGCTTGGAAGGGAATTGGGTCTGAAGGAGAATCGAGTCCCATCCAGAGTATCATTGGACGCAATAAGCCATTGAAACCAGCAGTGTTTGCAATGAGACTTGAGGTCAAGGTGCAAAGGTCAGCGGGGATCAGAACTCTGGGAAGTGCCAACGTGAAGTACCAGGTCTGGGCAGGTAAACTGAAGAGGACCTGGGTGAGTTCCAGAGATGGGAGTTCTTGTCAGACATCATGAGCATTTAAAGATGCCAAAAATACGATGTTCATAAATACTTTCTCTAAGTAGATCATTAAATAAGACCCAAGTTGACAAATCCTATACTTTTAATGAACTGAACCAGGTCCTAGGCCAAGAAGGACAAGAACATTTCTGGAGGCATTAGCCTGGAGTACCACACCATCCAAAAAGGCCACTCCGTGTAAAAATCACTAAGGAAGTTAAAGAAAAATAAGATAAAACATTTTCTGTGATCACCTCAGGTGGTAGTTGGTAGGGATGGCCAAGGAAAGAGGGGACACAGCACTCTGCTATGGAAGAGAAGGCTGAAAGAGTGAACAGATTCAGGCACGTGGAGGAAAGTCCCCAGAAGTCAGTTAGAGTGGGGCTCAGCAGGGATACAGTGCTGATGATAAGGACCTATCCTTTGTGGGAACTTCATAGTTTACAAAGCATTTTCACATACAGCTGCTACCATGTGTCAGCATGAGCCAACATGACTTACGGGCATGGTAGTGTAGGAAACGCAATGGGGTAGAGGCAGAAGGCCTAAGTTCTTTTCCCAAGCCTGCCACTATTTCGTGTTAAACCTATTTCATCCTCTTTTTTTCTGTCTCAGTTTCTTTATTTAACCCAGGAGTTCTGAACCTCAGCACTATTGACAATTTGGACCAGGTAATTCTTTGTTGTACAATGTAGAATGTTTAGCAGTCTCCCTGCCCTCTACCCACCAGTTGCCAGGAGCACCCCTCCCCTCTCCCTAGCTGTGAAAACTGAAAGTGTCTCTCCACATGGCCAAATGTTCCCTGAGGGCAAAATTACCCTTGTTGAGAAGCATTGATCTAAAGCAATGAAAACAAAAACAAAAACAAATGTCTTTCCTGGTTACCCTTGATGATCTCTGTGTTTGCTTCCATCTTCCAGGAGAACCCTCAGCAGACCGCGCAGTATTTTATAATTGCACAGACTTTAGTTAAGGTCACTTGTCACTTGCTAGACACGTAATCATAGGTAAGTCACTTAGTCTATCCGAGCCTCAGATTCCTTGTATATGAAATGAGGAGAATAATAAGACCACCTCCAAGGTTGTAGTGAGAAAGTGATATGAGATAATTTATGTAGAGTGCTCAGAGAGACAGGGATATGGGATCTGTTTATCAGTGTTAGGTATCCTTATTATTGTTACCATTGTATGAGAAGGTAGTTGTCCTTGACCATTAGCTATACCACCTTCTCTCCCTTGTGGGAATAAGAAGATGAAGATGATAATTGCCTTCCCCTCAGGAGTCTGCAGTGCATTAGGGAAGAGAGGCCTGGCCGTGAATCAGTATAACACAGGGCTTCAAAGCAGCGGCCAGCAATGAAGTAGAACTTGCTGTCGCTGGGTTGAAAGGCAGAGAAACAGATGCCAGGACTACACTGATATGTACAACTGTGGTGCAGTGTAACCTGGAACACTCTCAGCAGTTCTGCATGTTGCATCTCAAGATCAAAGAGGTCTGGAGAGGGTCCAGGGAAGGGCACCAAAACTGATAGAAAGTTTTAGGACTCTGCTAAGGCAAAGGCAGAAAGAGTTCAGGATTAAAATCTACCGAAGCATGAAAAGTGGATATTTATTCACTCCCTTAGTTCATTAACAAAAATGTGTAGAGTATCTACAAAAATACTGGCTCTGTGCTAGGGTTATAGAAATGAAGAAGTGCAACCCCTGCACTCAATGAATTCAGATTTAGAGAGGGAGACAAGTCTGTAAGCAAGTACTTCCAAGGCATCAATGGAATATCTAATGGCCTTATGACCAAACTGTAGCAGGAAGTCAGAGGGAAGAGGCAGGGCCAGAGAAGCAGACTTTACAGAGGACATGATACCTGGTTAGTGCCTTAAAGCAGTGGTCCCCAACCTTTCTGGTACCAGGGACTGGTTTTGTGAAAGACAATTTTTCCACGGACCGGGGCTGGGGGAAGGTTTGGGGATGATTCAAGCGCCTTACATTTATTGTGCACTTTATTTCTATTATTGTGACATTTTAATATATAATGAAATAATTATACAACTCACCATAGTGCTGACAGGAGGCAGAGCTCAGGTGGTGATGTGAGCCATGGGGAGTGGCTGTAAATACAGATGAAGCTTTGCTCTCCCGCCTTCCACTCACCTCCTGCCGTGCGGCCTGGTTCCTAACAGGCCACAGACGGGTACCAGTCTGTGGCCCAGGGGTTGGGGACCACTGCCTTAAAGGATGAGTGGAATTTCAATAGAGAAGAGAGGGAGGACATTCAAAGGTGAGAGAGAGGGAATTCCAGTAGCATGAATATTGTGGACATTGGAGCAGATGCCCTGGAAGCAGCCACTGGGACAGTGGCATAAGAGCACAGGATTATCATTCTCTGACCTTTCCACTTCTGGGATGAGTTTGCTCACATCTTCTCCATTCTGCTTCAGGATTTTCTCCCATGAGCACCCTGCTCAGCCTGTGTACAAGTGGATAGCAGAAGTTCAGAGAGCTACGGCCACCAGAGGCAACCCTTAGCCAATGGAAACATGAGAGTAACTGCTCAGGCCTCCCTCTGTAGGGTGGATGTTTGCACGAGGCATTCTGTATGCTCCTGGAGTGAAGCACAGAACAGAGCCTCTTTGCCAGAGGCAGCAACCTACACAATCTTCCTTCCCTGCCTCACTCTCCCCACCCCTGTACATCCATTTCTTTTGATATTATCCCCCAAATAAACAGCTTGCACCCAAGTTATCATCTCTGGCTCCATATTGTGGAGCAACTCAGACTAAGATAAGGGCAAAGTGTGACTAAGGAGAAACCATAATTTTTCACCACTTATTGAATTTCTCAAATTATAACAACACTTTGTGGTCAGAGAGACTTTTCAACACTGTTGAGCCAATTACTAGTTTTGTGATTCTGGACAGGCTACTTCATCACTATGAGACTCAGTTTTTTCATCTACTTCTTATCTTCTAGAGTTAGGAAAATATGTGAAATCATTATCTAATATAATTAATCTAGACTGAGCAGTCAATACATATTAACTACTATTAATTATCAATAATAATAATAACTTGAACATGGATAGGAGCATCCTCTTCAAAACCTGTTATACCTATTATAGTAAAGAGGTTTGATACTACTTAACACAGCAACTGCTTTTTGACTTTAGTTAGAAGAAATATTTCTGGCTTGTTACATTCAAACAGCCGTTTAAAAAGTCCTAAAAAGTTATGACACTATTTTGAATTTGGCCCAACATATGACAACATGTTTGGCCAACGAAAGGATATTTTCTCTTCAAAGCAGGCTTCTTAAGCTGTCAGTACTTGAATTCTTTTTGGAACTCATCTTTGGGCTAGGCTCTCAAAGTCGATTTACATGACACTTTGAGAAAACCAATCTTATTAGTTTATGGTCACAGCTCATTTTTGACCTAAAAGTTTCATAACCAGCTTGGTCAAGCACTTGAATCCCTAGGCTCAGCTCTTAATGATCTTTAGCTGTTTCAAATCATATTTGCTTTCAATGGGAAAAAAAAAAAAACAAACCTTGCAACTACTGAGGAAATTCAGAAGAACAAATCATAAAGGACAGAAGGTAAATTCCTAAAAGTTCCCCAAGACTTGGGACATAGAAGCCATAGAATCATATAATTTTAGCAGGGATTTGAGAGCTTATCAATCCTCCCTCATTATAAATGAGAAAACAGAGTGGGACAGGGGAAGCAATTTGAAAAAGGATACAATTTATAATCAGTAGTGGACTCACAGGTAGGAGCCTAATTGCCTTGCCCTTAATCCAGAATTCTTCTAGCTACACACCACGAATTAGTAGCATCATAAGAAGATGTGCAGTTTTTCAAAGAAACTACCCCAAAATGGATAATTCTCATTAGAATACATAAGTTCACATACGGTCCTAAGTTGGAAATGGGTTGAAGAAGAAAAACACATTTGTCACTGATTAAAGCATATCGAGCTGTGAGCAAAACAGATGAATGCCTTTCTTTTAGGGCTGGAATCATGGATGATAATGCTGTACTTTCTTAGCACATCCCTAAGGATACAGATGGATAATGGAATGCTGTGATAGTTGGTTAAGGATTTGTTGGAATACGGCAATTCCTTTTTCCTGTAACACTGTATTTGTAACATACACACACACGCACACGCACACGCACACGCACACACACAAAACCTTCTCCTTTTCCCAATAAGAAGCCTTGTCTTCACTTTGATAGAGAAGAAAGGAACAGTAACTTTAGATTTTAAGTTTTAGATGAAGTTGCATAAAAACACAACCTTTGATTATCACTCTCAGAAATAACTTCTTTAAAAGCTTAAACACATACCCACGCAAATACATATTTTGTCCAATCTCATTTAAAGAAATCTTAGTCCCAGCTGCAAGGACACAGAAATAATTGATTAGTTTAATTGTGATAATTTAAGGTTGGTGATACACAAATCATAAAACAAATAGATAATTGTGTTATTTTTCATGGGGATTATCTAGAAAAATAAGCGCTCTGGTAAAAAGTGGAGGTGGGGAAGGTTAATTACCAGCTAATGATTTGGGGGTACAAATCTGGCCATCTCTGTTTTCCATTAATTGACCAGATTGTCAGTCATTATTTGATTTTCATACTTTCTTTGTTTCTACCACAAGTGGGCATAATTTTCTCAGGCCATAATTACTAGTTACCCAGGCCTCATTCAATTTCATCTGAAATCATACCCTCAGCTTAATTAAAATCAGTACAGTTTTTTTTTAAATAATAATTATATAATAATATAAAACATTTCTAAAATAATATAAATATATATTATAAAATATATAATATTCATAACATGTATAATGTTTATATAATTATATATAAAATGTTCTAATGTCAGACATCATATAAGGTGTCAGGAATATAAAAAATAAAATGTCACCATCTAAGCATCTGAGCTGGCACTGTTTAGCTATGGCCGATTGTGAAGGCTTCAGGTATCCCTGAGAACAAGCTGTCTTTGGGAAAGGATGCACTTGCCTCCTCCAAAACTCCTCCTCCTCTAACCACCCACTGTCTCTAAGCCATGAATTTCCGTGCCTAGTGGAGCCGTTTATGAAATAACTGTCTCTATTGATTTCTACGTCCAATACAGGTATGCTGGCTCAGCCGCCCATCTGTTTTCTGCCTAAGGCAGGACCATTGAGAAAAATAGAGACTTGTGTGTGTGCACGTGTGTGTGTGTGTGTGTGCATGTGTGTATGCATGTCTGTGTGTGGTGGTGTGTACACAGAGGTGTGTGTATATAGAAGTGATGTTAAAGGGAGGAATAGGGATTCAAATTATTCCTCTCTGGTAGGAGAGATGCTAAACTAAAGCATGGCATGTGGCATTTCCCCCAAAAAGTCTAGTGTGAGCTTTGCTTCCTGTTTAGGGGTTATCAAGGAACAAAGTCCACTGGCCTTATGCGGGAGACCCTGTTCTCCTCAGGTGCCACCACTTGCCAAAGCTGTGACCCTTGTGAAATTATCTGACTGCTCATCCTTATTTCCCTCATCTGTTAAAGTTAATGGTTCACCACCTCTCCTACTTCATAGGAAGATGTTCAGAGTCATGTGGGAGAACTCCCAGGAGAGCTTCACAGAATTATAGAGCAATACATAATTAAAGGCTTAAGTGTATTAGAATATCTGAGATGGAGGCCATGGTCTGAGAAGGTGATCAAGGCAATCTTCATCTAAGGATGATCAAAATCATATGGTTCTTTGAGCTGTCTCCAACCTCTGGCCTGAGTTCTCTTAGGGTTATCTCTCTTCCTTTTCAGGTGACTACGACTCTTGCAGACTTTTTATTTTACATTAGACCCTAGTAGCTTTCTGCTTCTGGAGGAGTCCACAGACACTAGTTCTCCGAAAGACTTTGAAGAATGATCTATGAAGGATACTATAAAACATCTCAAGATCAATTGCTGTAATTATCCTCTGAATAATTTTCTGCCATTACTCTGGCTGAACATATTGTACATGAAAGGCTGTGTTCATCCAAACCAGAAGCTTGCTGGGTCCAGGATTTACAGCTTACTGTGTAAGAAGATTTAGAAGGCAACCCCTAGGAAATCCATCTGGAGATGGTTGAGAGGATAAAGGAAAATATAAGTTCTTTTAATCTTAATATTATTATGCTCTGCTCATTTTGATTAGATATATCTTCTAGTTAAGCCCTAAACAAAAATAGAACTGGCAGTGAAAAGACATTTATTTTCTTTTCTATTGCTAAGGGAAAATAACATACATAAAAATAATAATAACAATATAAATACTCCAATGCTTAGCTATTTAGAGAGACATCCAAAGTATTCCATTTACTAAGTTTAGAGAAGAAAGAATCTCTCTCTAGACTAAACCCAAGGAATGAAAAAAACACAAGTTGACTTATTGTCACTTCCCATACTTTGTAGGCACTCAAATACTCCCTTTCTTTTCAATATATAAGAGAAAGAAAATCATTCTGTTTTCTGTTTTTGTCTCCCTCGAGCTGTCAGGGGAAGGGGAGGGAACTGTCTGCAAGAGGCAGGAACATAGGGCCTCTGAGAAAGATCATAAAAGCTTCTTTTCCCATTAAGATTATTACTGAGGCAGGTTAAAGGGGAGAATAAAACCCAGTGTATTTGCTGTTGCCTTGATCATTAATATAAACCAAATTTGGCTCAGATTAGACAGTAAACACAACTCTTCCAGAACTTCAGCACCTGGGTGATAGGCCATCAGTGGCTAGACAATAACACATTTTTTTTTAACATCTTTATTGGAGTATAATTGCTTTACAATGGTGTGTTAGTTTCTGCTTTACAACAAAGTGAATCAGTTATACATATACATATGTTGCCATATCTCTTCCCTCTTGCATCTCCCTCCCTCCCACCCTCCCTATCCCACCCCTCTAGGTGGTCACAAACCACCTAGCTTACTTCTCTGTGCCATGTGGCTGCTTCCCACTAGCTATCCACCCTACGTTTGGTAGTGTATATATGTCCATGCCACTCTCTCACTTTGTCACAGCTTACCCTTCCCCCTCCCCATAGCCTCAAGTCCTCAAGCTCTAGTAGGCCTGTGTCTTTATTCCCGTCCTACCCCTAAACTCTTCATGACATTTTTTTTTCTTAGATTCCATATATATGTGTTATCATACAGTATTTGTTTTTCTCCTTCTGACTTACTTCACTCTGTATGACAGACTCCAGGTCTATCCACCTCACTACAAATAACTCAGTTTCATTTCTTTTTATGGCTGAGTAATATTCCATTGCATATATGTGCCACATCTTCTTTATCCATTCATCTGTTGATGGACACTTAGGTTGCTTCCATGTCCTGGCTATTGTAAACAGAGCTGCAATGAACATTTTGGTACATGACTCTTTTTGAATTATGGTTTTCTCTGGGTATATGCCCAGTAGTGGGATTACTGGGTCATATGGTAATTCTATTTTTACTTTTTTAAGGAACCTCCGTACTTTTCTCCATAGTGGCTGTATCAATTTACAGTCTCACCAACAGTGCAAGAGTGTTCCCTTTTCTCCACACCCTCTCCAGCATTTATTGCTTCTAGATTTTTTGATGATGGCCATTCTGACCAGTGTGAGATGATATCTCATTGTAGTTTTGATTTGCATTTCGCTAATGATTAACGATATTGAGCATTCTTACATGTGTTTGTTGGCAATCTGTATATCTTCTTTGGAGAAATGTCTATTTAGGTCTTCTGCCCATTTTTGGATTGGGAAACACAAAAGACCCTGAATAGCCAAAGCAATCTTGAGAATGAAAAATGGAGCTGGAGGAATCAGTCTCCCTGACTTCAGACTATACTACAAAGCTACAGTAATCAAGACAGTATGGTACTGGAACAAAAACAGAAATATAGATCAATGGAACAGGATAGAAAGCCCAGAGATAAACCCACGCACATGTGGTCACCTTATCTTTTATGAAGGAGTCAGGAATGTACAGTGGAGAAAGGAGAGCCTCTTCAATAAGTGGTGCTGGGAAAACTGGACAGGTACGTGTAAAAGTATGAAATCAGAACACTCTCTAACACCATACACAAAAACAAACTCAAAATGGATTAAAGACCTAAATGTAAGGCCAGACACTATAAAACTCTTAGAGGAAAACTTAGGCAGAACACTCTATGACATAAATCACAGCAAGATCCTTTTTGACCCACCTCCCAGAGAAATGGAAATAAAAACAAAAATAAACAAATGGGGCCTAATGAAACTTAAAAACTTTTGCACAGCAAAGGAAACCATAAACAAGACCAAAAGACAACCCTCAGAATGGGAGAAAATATTTGCAAATGAAGCAACTGACAAAGGATTGATCTCCAAAATTTACAAGCAGCCCATGCAGCTCAATAACAAAAGAACAAATAACACATTTTAACCGCAAATTTCCTCTGAGTGATGGTTGATGGCTCTTTCCTTGAAAGGCCTATATACAATCATATCAAGGCAAGAGTTGGAACATAACTAAGGCACTCTCTGGTATTTTTGCAACCAGATCCAGGAAAAACAAAATAAAACTTCAGGTTGTTTAGGCAATACCAAAAAATGATGTTTCCATAATAGGACAATTCACTTCAAAGCTTCCATTAGTGTCCCTAGGGGTTATTTTGTTGACAACATTGGTTTAGGCCAGGTTGCTAAAACGCCCTGAAATAAAATGGCTTAGAAATATCAGGTGAGGGTCATTACTCTGCAGCCAGGGATGTATGTTCCAGGTATAAATTCAGGTGGGTACCCTGCTGTCACTGGAGGAATGAATGATCTGGCTCCTAGGCACAGGAAAACACTGAAGGTTTAAATGCATAAACTCAGCTTTTCCTAGTCCCTTTTCCAGGCTCACAATGGGTGGGATTAAGGTTGATAATGGGGAAGGGAGAAAAATATGGCAAAGTAAAAGTCCATGACATTCCTACTCTTCTGAATAACCACTAACTATATCTGGATTCAAACATTTGGTTCACCTGGCTTCCCAATATGCTCACTTTTCCTCCTTATGTCCTGGGGGACTTGGGAAGGGAAAAAGGAAAAGGGAAAGAGTGGTTCATGGTAGAATCATAAGGTTGCCTAGTTTGAAAGGATCTTAGAAAAATCATTTAACCCAACCTAGTGAGACAACAAGCTTGGTGGGCTGAGTCTTTCTTCCATAGTCCTGATGTCTCTTGGTTAGCACAGGCCCAGTTCACAGTAGGAGCTTAAAACATATTGACTAATTGAATGGGCTTTCTCATGTTGTAAATACATAAATTCAGTGCCAAAGAGGTTAAATATTTTGCCCAAAGTCACAAGGCTAGATAGTGGCAGAATGGAGATGACAGCCCAGATCGCTTGGTTCTTTGCAGAAAGAGAACAGATCTCTAAAGGACCAAAGATTTTGTATTATTTCCACATGGCAGTCATAGTTGTCTGCTGTGAGGAATTTTCTTTCTAGTTTGGGGTATTTGGCTAAATTCTAGTTAGAATTTTTATCATGAAATCTGGAGATTCATGACTTCAGCCAACATGGAAAGTTCTGGAAGTACTTCCAGACTTCATCATCTGGATTGTTTATGTGGTCTGTGTATGTGTGTGTGTGTGTCTGTGTGTGCATGCTTGAGAAATTTCTGTCAGTAAGAAAGTTCTTAATAGAGGAACATCAGATAATTCTATTGTCAGGTAGGCAGTCATGCTTTCTTGATGTGAAAAGACTTGGGAATTTTGCTCAATCATCTCTCAAAGGGCCAGGGCACTCCAAAGCATTAAACAGGTATCAATGCTCTCAGACTAGGGGAAAAAAGCCCTAAAATCTGAGTGTAATTGCACACATCAAGCTAATTACCCAGAAGAACTATTAGCTAATGAGATTAGCCAGGAGGCCTGTCCAGCATTGATTAATTAAAGAATAATGCCAGTGCACCTGCAGTAAAAAGGCACCTGATCTCTAACATAAGAAAGGTTTGTCCGTGTTTGGAAATACTACTGCACACTTATTTTTTGCCATCCTCTTGTTTTATAAGAAATCTCCTCGGGTTAATGCTCCACAGAGGGCTACGATTAACTGTAAATCCAATACTTGTCACTCTAGACAAAAAAGCTCAGCTGGTGGCTCAATGTCTTCATTTAAAAAAGTGGAAACACTCATAATCTATGCCCTTCTAATTCACAAGATTGTGAAAAGGCATTTGTGGAGCTATACACAGCCTTAGCTCAAAGCAAAATCTTTGGTGCTTAAAATAGCAAAGTAGTCAAATGGCCCAATTATGAAATGTCTAGCTGGCATTTCACTTGTCTTTCATCAAGGAAAATGTTCACATCAAGGAGAACAGACATCAGTTTACAAAATATAAATAACCTGCAAGAGAATGGCAAATAATTGAACAGGAAAAAATACAAATAACATACAATATATAAAAATATTTCACCTTACTCTTAATTAAGGAAATGTAAGTCAAAACAAGACAAATTATCTCACAATTAGAGAAAGAATGTCATTCATTCAACTATCTACTAGACACCAATATGCACTATAAATATGCAATGATCACTGTTTTTTTTTTAAGAAAATTTACCCCCAAATCACTATGTAATTTAAAAATTCCTATACTAAATTGAATTACATATTTCTTTTTTCTGGATGACTGAGCTTGTTCTAGGCCTCATGAAGGAGCCTTTCTGACATACATTAAAAAAAATCATCAGTGTGACTCTATTATAAGGTTGTGGTATTATGCTAGTGAAAAAAATTCCAGTTGGTAAAATGCTGGGAGACAGAGTTTGTGTTACCACTTATTGGAAGGCAAATTCAAATGCTTTTGAACTTCAAAGACTGTAGGGAGAATTAGCCAAGTTTCCTTCCTTGGATGAGGGATTTTATGTTGTATCATGAGGGGCATGGTGGAAAAAGCTGATATATGAATAGTCTGGTACAGTTCTAAGTTTGTTGAGACAGCATCAGAATCAGATATCTCTTAGAGACCAAGAAGATGCCATGATGGGGGCCTGTGTTTCTCTTTTCTTTGGGGCAGCAGAAGAGAATTGGCACCTCAGGTTATTTTTTTTCCAGAAGCCAATTATTATGGATGTGTTCTCAGAGTCCATTATAAAATGAATTTTATCCTAGGCAAAGGAATCATGGAAAAATAATTTAAAGCACTTTCTGAAGGAGATCATTTTTGTTTACCTTTGTGATGGTCTTTATTACACTGTTGAATAAGATTCTGTTTATTTGTATCCTTGCTCAAGTGTATGTTCTTTGAGAGTAGCAACCTGGTCCTATTTGCTGATGTGTTTCCAACATATAGCACAGGGCCTGGAACAAAATGAGGCTCGATAAATACTGAACACGTGAGTGACCGATACCTAGAAGCTACCACTGAAGGTTATTAAGTCCTGTTCCTTTAAGCTACACCTCTATTTATATATTCCTTAGCAATCTCTAATAAGTTATCTATTCATTCAACACATATTTACTGAGTGAGAACTGTGAATCTGCCTCTACTCTAAGTGCTGGGGATACAGTGATGAAAAAGGAAACGACATCACTGCGTTTACGGAATTTCTGTTCTAGTAGGATAGACAGATCGGGGTAAGGGCTATGGAGAAAAATAAAGCTGAGAGACAGGAGTATCATTGTGGGGGCATGTGCAGTGAGGGATCAAAATATCCTCCTTTCTGTCGGTCTTCCCTTAAGGAAAAGAAAAGGAAAGCTTGGTAATCTAATGGATCAAAACAAATTTATACTTAAAGGAAGTGGTTGAATAGAAAGACAAGAGCAGCCAGCCAGTAACATCATGAAGAAATGTGTGAGCCATCAAACTTCTGTCTCTCCTTCTGTTGTCTTTATATCTGGTCACTATCCTTAAGTTATAGGAAATTTTATCCATTTGGACTTGCAAGTTGCTTCTTTCCCCTGGAATGCTCTTGATGTCTGTGCACATAACTGCCCTGGCTCAGCTTATAACATGGCTCCCCCTGATGCTGTTCCTCATGGGACAGAACTGCTGCTGCTTCCAGGCAAAAACTCCCACTGCTAATGCAGCATGCCCCTGGATTCCATTTGTGGCATGTTCCATCATACCAAGAAATGACATCAGCCTCCTCCTGGGAAGTAGGTAACATTCATCTAATTCTTCTTAGATGTGGAAATCAGTCATGAGGTTTAGGTGTACAGTCTGAAGGTGCAAGAGTCCATGTCAAAATACTAGTCATTTTTATGTCAAAATGTATGCTCTCTTCATCACACAATACTACTTTACCAGGAACTTAGAGGCACATCAGATACACCAATTATGCAGAAAGGAAGGGGGAAAAGTAGAATGATCCTAAAAACAAACTTGACTGATTCACATTTATGCCAAAGGCTAGACTTATATGAAGTTGTCTACCTCCCTTGCACTTTCCCACCATAGAAGAGCCAATGATTTTTTTTTTTTTTTTTTTTTTGGTATGCGGGCCTCTCACTGTTGTGGTCTCTCCCGTTGTGGAGCACAGGCTCCGGACGCGCAAGCTCAGCGGCCATGGCTCACGGGCCCAGCCGCTCCGCGGCATGTGGGATCTTCCCGGACCGGGGCACGAACCCGTGTCCCCTGCATCGGCAGGCGGACTCTCAACCACTGCGCCACCAGGGAAGCCCCAAGACAATGATTTTTATAATCCTGTAACTTTATGTTCATTCTCTCTGATGAATAGATCCTAAACTCATCCCAGTGAAATAAATAAGATACTTGATATCAGCTTACTTCATGGTCCTTATTTATAATGCAGTGTCTTTTCTTAAAAGAAAAGTTCTTGAGCTAATACATTTATGTTGGGGACTTTGCCTAACTGAAGATGATGAACTCACAGATTGCACGGCCCTTCTGCGCAGAATCTACATTTTGAGACAATCTGTGATGACAATTGCAAACATAAAACAAAGGTATTTTTTATTATTTATTTGACCCTATCCTTCAGGTCTCTTCAGATATTTTACAAGGAAGAAATTGGCATGTGCTTACTTTCGATCAGTCTCTAACCCCATTGCTTGTCTCTAACATCTGCATTTACTGTACTTGAAGAAGAGGTTAAGAGATCAGAAATGTGGAAATTAACCTGCCAAGAGTATAAGATAAATACAATCAGTGCTGGTAAAAGAAAAAAAAAAAGGCAAACAATGGGAAAAGAAGAGACCTTACTGGGTTTTTTTTGCTGCCTTCGAAAATTTGGAACTACTATTTGAAATGTTTTCAACAAGGGCAATAAAAACATGTCAGAAATGTAAAACACCAGCCCTCTCCCCATAACTGCTTTTAAAAATTGCTCTTTGATTGAATACACAGGGAACAGCAGAGCCAAGGCAATAGGCCTTATACAATGAAATATTTAAATATAATTGAGGAAAGTCCAGCGTTCGAGGCTCTTCACAATGTAGAGAACAATGTATTCACAGTGTTTTAAAATGTGGATAAGGAAGTGAGGTGGTAGTAGGGGGGAAAGGAAGGAGGAGGGAGAAGTGTGTTGGAAAGGTGGGGTTGGGAGTGTACAAGATCAGAGAATTGAGAAAAACATTTTTTAAATAAAATAAAATACCCTCAAATCAGATTCCTTTATATAAGCCTTTGGGGACCCAATAAAAAGCTGTGACTAAATGAAAGTGTTACCAAAGCAGATGGAGAATAACATCAGAAAATCAAATGACACATTTAAAAGGGCAAAACATCAATATTTCCTAAAGAACTGATCAAATATGTCATTTTGAAATGCACACCAAAGCAACAAAATCATGAAATGCATTAAAACGGTGAACTGGGGAAGGGAGTGTGGGCACTTGGTTGGCTCCTGCCATGCAGAAAATCAGACGTTGTGTGCTGGAATACATGAATATAAAGGGAGCCAGCTTGTTTCTATACACGTTTAGAAATTGTCAAAAAAATATCAAAATGATGGGCCATGTTAAGAGATGCATTTGTTCCAGCCAAGGGGACTTCAGTGGGTTTCCTGAACAGATGCCTTGATGCTCTGCCTTGTCAAATATTCTCTGCCTCTGAGCTATGGTATCTCTTTGGAGGAGGCTTCACAGGTGGGAGGACCCCAAGCTAAACCTATGAGTTCAGTACTAAGACTATGACGCGTTTTTTTTTGTTTTTGTTTTTAATAGTGGAAACTCATTGATGACCAGCTTATCTATGGATGTCACTCAGCCCTAGTAAACTGGTCTACAGTAAATGTCTAATCATATTTACCAAAAGAACTGGTTTGGAGCAGCTAAAGGCAAGCTGTGTTGTCTGGATTAAGATAATGATTGTATGTTAAATCAGCAAGCCAGCCACTTATCATTAAGTATACATGTTCTCTGAGGATTTTGAAAATGTTTCCAGAAATCTCCAATGGGAATCAGGAAAACTTAGAAAAGTCTTTGCTGGGTGCAGGCTGGAAGGAATTGGGAATGGGTCTCCAGTATGCAGTTTTTATGACATGACATACCCTCCTCTGACCAGAGAATGTGGTAGATAAGGGCAAGAACTTTAGAATTAAATTGACATGGAGTTAATCCTGGCTAAGTCACTTATAAGTTATGAGAATGTAAACAATTTACTAAATACCTCTGAGCCTCAGTTTCCTCATCTCTAAAATAGAGATAATGATGGTAACTATCTCATGGAAGTTGTTGGAAGGATTAAATAAAATAATGTATGTAAAGGATTTAATGTGTGTGGCATAAACACTCAATAAATGTAAGCTATTAAATTAGATCATAAGCTGTGGAACTAAAAGGGACCGTCTCATTTATTATCAATCTCTTTGTAAGGAATTAGTGAAAGCAGGTCCAGAAAGCTGAAATGAATTGCCAGGGCAACACTGCTGTAATGGACCAGAGCCTTCAATGCCTTCTACTTCCCCTTTTTATATGTTGACCGTTCACATTCATTCTTTGCCTTCACACAATTGCTGGGAGACTGAAGATATTTTTCACACAGTTCATTAGCTCAACCTTGAATTTCCTTCTTTCTCAATTAAAAATGTACTCTTATTTAGCAAGAATAAACCAATACTCTTTAAGATGTTAATGACTGATACTGGTTTACAAAACCCATACGCATGCCCTCCCAAGGATATTTCTATTTCAGAATAGAATGCAGGATTCTGATGGAGAGGAGCTCAAGCACTGATTGGGTATGGAGGGAATGGAGACATTTAGTTGTCTGTGGAAGGCGTTTTCACACCCTCTTTAAATGAGGCTATAGTGTCACTGCAGAACCCAACTTCAAGGGACACCATTAACCTCTCTGTGAACGATGTTTTGATAGATGTGAAATGCAAAGCCCATGTGTAGCCCACACATAGGTCATGTAGGAGACAGTGAGATGCTACCTCTCTGGTGACTAGCTTTCAAGTTATAGAAGAGTGAAGCAGCTGCCTTCAGAAATATTGGAATTAATTCAAGTCCCTAAGGAAGATCAATGGAATGGAGGCAAATAATTTCACTACCACAATATAAACTAGAAATATTTTTTAGAGGATAACTTACATGGAAAAAACGTCTCTGTAGGTGTGATTAAATTAGGAATTTTGAGTTGGGAAGATTATCCTGGATTATTAGAATGGACCTTAAATACAACCACATGTATAAAATGGAGGTAGAAGGAGAATTTGACACACATAGAAGAGAGCAGGTGAAGACAGTGCAAAAAGAGATTTGAAGATGGTGGCCTTGAAAGTCGGAATGATATGGCTACAAGCCAAGGAGCACCACCAGAACCTGGAAGAGATGAGGAAGGGGTTCTCCCCTAGGACCTGTGGTTAAAGGTAGTATGACCATGCCAACACCTTGACTTTGGACTTCTGTTTTCCAGAACTATGAGAGAATAAATTTGTGTTGTTTTAAACCACCAATTTGTAATAATTTATTACAGCAACCATAGGAGACAATATACTCTTCTTCATTGGAATGTAATCCCCTAGAGGAAAAGGACTTTTTCTCTTTGTTCTCTATTCTATTCTCTGTGCCTAGAACAGGGGCCTGGTACATACTAATTGCTTAGTATTTACATTTGATGAATGAATGAGTGAATGACAAAAGGCCTCTATATCTCATTTGGATCCTAAGTTTCAGTCTTTTTGTCCCTCTAAAATAAAACAGTTGTCAGCAGTTGGCATTTAAGATCCCAGTATCCACCAATATAACTCAACAATTCACTCATGACATAACTAAGCCTACTTAAAAGAATCATTTCAGAAAGATTTTGCCCAATTAGTAAGTGGGACAGCTGAGTCTAGAAACCAGGACGTTGGCCCTAAGCATTATATTGTGCCCAACTTGTCTCAGATAGCCTCATTTAGACACAGGTTCTTCTGGAGAAATTCACAGGGTTGGGAACAAACCAAGACACTTTTCCACAGGTAACACACACTAACCAGTCTCACCTCTTGACAGCCATACTTCATCTATCATATCTCCAACAGATTTCTATGGTAATAGTCAAGGCCACCTGCTACCACCCAAGGCTGATTCTGCCAATAATAGATTATTATAATATATGTAGCTAATAGGGCTTATGCTGTCATAATGTAGCAGGGCTAGATGTATCTCTGTAATAAACACTAAGAATCTCTTGCATTTATATGTTGCTTTTACTTTCTAAGTGCAGCCAAATCTTTTACGTCATGTTCTCTTTCCAGTACCCCTGGGAGAGATGGATTGGTTCGGGATAATGCTCCTTTTTATTCTGATGGAAAAACTGGCAGGAGGATTAAAGCGTGCTTCCAATGATCCGTCCCTGGCAAGTGGAACTAGTCTTGCCCTCCTAAGGTCCTAAGTCATAGGATCTTGTTAGGATCAAATATGTAAGTTGGGATCCTAGGAAACTATAAAGAGGCTTACACATATGACGGGTTACGCTTATGAACCAGACCTTGGTTTAGATAGAAAAATTAAATTCTGGGACTCTTGTCTGATAAGTTATAATTACCTTTCCCACCTCCCCCTCTCTGTGTGTCTCTCTTTTCTCCTCTCCTTGGCATGTAAAAATGTTCCTACCAGCGTCAACCAGAATCAGGATGTTAGTTTATCAAGCAGATGTGAAAAAATGTCAGTGTACTGTAGCTGTCAAAGCACCATTAAAATGAGAACAACAACAAAAATCTCACTTTTATTAGCTGAAGCAATCATAAAGATAAAAAATAATATACTTACAGCCATCAAGTGTTTTCTCCAGTCCTTCCATTATCTGCTCAGAGGAAGAAAAATACATGATGATGACCCAAAGCTATTGATTATCCTGGCCCAAGATAATCAAACCCAGACTCAAGGGAGATGGTTCATCTCATTTCTAAATAGTTCCTGAGACACATTGATATTGTTTGGAGAAATGTGGGAACCATGCCAATGGGAGAATCTTGCTTACCAAACTTATTAAGCAATTATTCCAAAGTCATATTCCTCGCTTCTTTTTTAGCACAAATTGAGCACCTTTAAAAAGGAATACAGAACATTTATACCTTATTAGAACAAAATAAGATGTCGCTCTTGTAAGCCATTTATTCCTAATTGCACAATTACTTTATCATGTAGCACTTGCTGAGAAAAGACTATAAGGCAAAGGATAGACTGATTTAAGGTATTTTATTTCTTTCCACTGAAAAAAATTAACAGTCCAATTTCTCTTCCCTTTGGAATTCAAAAGTGTTAAAGCCTATGAAGTGTTTCTTATTTCTGGATAATAAAATAATGATGTAATTAACATTTGGGTAGCACAGCATCATAAAAAAGTATTAAATCTACTTGTGAATAGAAGTAAAAGTCACACTATTTTAAGAAATTTTGGAACTGGAGTTAATTACTATCTAGCCTAAAGCTGGGAATTGATTTCTTCCAAAGTACATGCTACTCTTAGTGGGCTCTTTGGCACTTAAAAAAGCTGCTTGACTCTGAGACTGCTAAGACTGTGGATGGAGCCAGTTAAGTCTTGGGAACCCTGCTTCCAGCACCCAGGACTTCACTTTTACTCCCAGGGATGTGCTGCTCTTGCTGCCTTCCCCAGGACACTGCTGACCATTCAGTATGAAGAACTGAAGAGTTGCCAGTCTAACTGTAGGCCAGAAAGCACAGACTGGGCTGGGGAGAAATGGGGTCCATGTCTTCTGCAGAGGTGTATGTGAAACCACACCCTTCCTTGGATGGGATTTGAACCCACAATACCTGACTTAAGAGGAGACGAACCCACTGTCTTTTAATTGAAACCGCTCACCTGGTATCAGAATTTACTGAAGCTCAGGTTCTTTTATCTCATCTCAGAAGGAATTCAGTGTGGGGCAGAGCAATAGGCAAAGAATGAGTTTATTAACATAGGATGCTTGTGAGAGATACAAGTGGGCTGGAAAGGGAGTGCAGCCCTGAGAACAAAGAGGGCTATGGTTTTATAATCAAAGAAAAAGTAGGTAGGGGAGAAGATCATCTTTTTCCTCATTTTTGGGTAGACATCAAGGTTTACACCATTAGTTTGTCCTTTGACCCCATATGGTCTAACCGGGACTGGCATGGTGCTATTTAACTCTGTTTATATTAGCAAAAGGGTGGTGACATATACTGAAAAAATACGGTAATTTATTTCAGGTTTCAGAATAATGTCCCCTTTCACCTAGGTTTTTTTTTTTTTTTTTTTTTCCCCCCTTTCACCTATACTCCTGTCTTGGCCACATGCAGAAATGTTGCTCTTCAAGGACCATTAATTCCCTGACTTCACATAGCAGAGTTCAGACTCTACCTATTGTTTTGTGTTTTAACTCTAAGGATTTGTGGCTTGAGTGTCTGGCACTTGAATGCACCTGGTCTTCCTTCAAGGTAGTGTAGCTTGTTATTAGGTTACTGAATTCTTCTCTTGAGTAATCATTAGCTTACAACAGTCTCCCAAACTCCCTTTAAATCCCCCCTCTGTCTTTAATCCCCTAATGGGATTTCTAACCTACCTATTTAATTATCCTACTTTCTCCCTATCATCTGAAGCCGTCCCTCACCGTTGAACCAGCCTCTTGATGGTCTCCCTGTCTCCAGTCAAGCCTCCTTTGGACAGGTCCTTCCCACAGCACCTAAATAGGTCCTTCTAACATGCGAATCTGATTGTTTCTTGATAAAAATCCCTTAAAAGTTTCACCTTTCCTCTAGGATCACATCCAAATGCCACAGGATGGACATTAAGAATCTTCTCCATTTTGCCCAAACCTGTCTTTCCAAATGCCCTCCTTTCATTCCTAAGTATCTATTGCTCAAGCCACATGATGGTAAAAGTTTGCATGCCTCTCTACTCTCTCTGCCTGGGAACAGCTTCTTCGTGATCTATTCCTGCAAAGCCCACTCATCCTTCAATTCAAATGTCACCTTGGATTCTAAGTCTCCAAAAGCGCAGGCGCGCTGCCTCTTCTATCTTTGTGAACCTCACAGCATGTAACGTACTTGGCTCACTAGATACATTTTAACGAATTGTGGGGAGAAAAGAGCTAGCATTTCTTATGAGAATACCCTTCCTCCTTTATTTCCTCGTCCTGCTCTTTTACTCATTTTCCTGTTACTTTGTTCTTTTCTTTTCCTTCCCTTTTTCTGTGTCCTTTTAGCGAGGGTGGGGGGGCAAGTAGGGGGAGAGACTTGCAGTTGGGGAGCCTGTGAAGCAACCAGTTGCTGTATCGGCGCTACTGGGATTTCTTCTTCACACCCTGTTGAGTGCATCTGCGTCAGGGGCTTGGGTTGTGACAGCCGTTTAATAAACCACATCAGCAGCACACAAGGCTTTAGATGGGATGACAGGGAGAACCTCATACTCCATTTCAACTCTGGTGATAACCTCTGACTTTCATTATTCACCATTTTAATACAACCTTTATTATTGGTCCCCCCCGCCATACCCCCTAGTTTCCTTCTTCCCTTTGGTGTAGTCAGATGGCCTTTTGCCCTGGGTTGGTGGTTTTGTATAGTCAGCCTCTATTCATACGCATAAGCTTACAGCTGCTCAGACACTTTAGAAATCTGATCAGTCTTCCCTTCTCTCCCCCCACCCCTTCTCCTCGCTTTGTAAAATCTTTGCTTGGCAGAGAAAAGGCCACATCTCTTAGCTGCTTTTGCCCTGCCTGTCTCCGTTCAATTATGGGGATGCATTATAGTCAAGTGTGGCAGTAGTTATCCTTTCAAGGGCCTTACATAGTCCCACTCATTGAAAAGAGAGGTGTGTGAGGGGGGTGTAGAGGAAAGAAGAGGGGGTGGTGGCTGCCAGGACTAAACATTATGGGAAGCCAGTTTCTGACGCAGACCCTACTTACAATGGCACTCTTTTCCAGCCAGTGAGAAATGCATCTTCACATTTACAATAGAAGGGATGGGTAGCTAATTTCCCGGCATAGCATTACCCCCAAGGATTACATTTTATCCCGGCATATAAAGGCAACTTTGCTGTCTCTCCTGGGGTGGGGCTGACAAAGCTGAATCCTCCTAGCAAAGAATGTGTGCAGCAAGTGCAGCTTGAAGAAACACCTGTTTCAGCTGCTCCACAGGAACTCTCAGTTATCCATCATTTTTTGCTGCTCGCAGCTGAACTGGCCAGGACAGAGTGCCAGATTGCTGGTGGAGGCCCTGCTTCAGTCAAGTGCTGGCATCTCATCCAAACAGGTTGAAATTAGGTTTCAAAACTACCTGTGAGAAAAGAAGATGAGGTGGAGAGTCGCTGATGCAAGCAAAAATACCACAGTGACAGCTGATCGGCGAAAGGAGTTGGGCAGACTGAGCTGTTTAAAACATTTAAAAGGTGCTACTCTTGAAGGCTCTTGCTCCCTTGTCTCCCCCAGCTCTCGCTTTTATTAACTTCGCCTCTTTTATGAGTAGTTTAATATAACTATTTTCTACCCTGTGCGGGGAAGATCATAAACACTCCTGCTTCAGAAAAACAATAACTTAAGATTCCTAGGATATCCAGAAGAGAGTGAATAGTGGGGGGGGGGGTGGGAGAGGAGAGCAATAAATGGTACCACCTAAGGGCTTCTGTTATATGGAGGCATATATAAGCTGGGCACGAGGGTCCCTTCTGAAAATCCTACTGACACCGTGTGAAACAAAGCATACTTTTTTAGGCCTAGGAAGGAAGATAATCCTTTATGACTCCTAATTTAATGTTTTTATACCCAGTGACTTATCATCTAATCCCTGGGCTTTGCCTGGGGTCACAAGAGTCCTGTCTTACTCCATGTGTAGAATGAGGTTGAGCAGGGAGAGAGAGGCTGGTCTGCAAGCCCATGATCTATTCTGAACTGCCAGGCCACCCAGAGACCTTAAGACCCTTTGGGAGAGTTAATGAAGGAGCTGTTCTCTCTCCCTGATACCCCATATCCAGTTCATCAGCAAATCTTATTGGTTCACTTTCAAAATATATTCAAAATCAATCCACTTTTATCCTCTCTTTTGCTATCACGCCAGGTATGGTCCAAACCACCCTCATCTTTCACCCATATTGTAATAGGGAAGAACAAATCTGAATCCATATTGGATCTGTTTCTTTTACTTTGATCGTTGTATTCCATTGCTTTTGCTTCCAGTTAAGAATGTTGCCTATAGCCTGAAATATACAGGATAGCCCATTTTCAAGGTTCTGACCTTTAAGGGTATAACACTTTTCCATTCATCTAGAGATAAAACGTTGCAGAAGAGAGAATAACATTTGTCTTGTTGGAAGTTAACAGGAACATAGTGTCCTGACCTACGTGAACAGCTACAAGAACAAAGGATTCGGACACCAAGACGTTTGCAACAACCAACTACACCCCCTCCCCTTTTTAGTATAAAAGAAGCTTGAATTCTGACTTGGGTAAGATGGTTCTTTGGGACAGTAGTCTACCATCTTCTCTGTCAGCTGGCTTTCCAAGTAAAGTCACTATTCCTTATCCCAACAACTCATCTCTCAATTTGTCAGCCTGTTGTGTGGTGAGCAGTACAAGCTTGGACTCAGTGACAGTATCACTACAGTAGCCCCTACCTGGTCTTTCTGCTTCCACTTTTGCTCCCAGCCCCCGCTCTACCCTTCTGTTTATGCTCCACAACAGAGCCCAAGATGTCTCATGAGGTTTCCCACTGCCACCACTGGCTGCCCAGATCTCTCCCTGCACTTCCTGCATGTTCTACATATGCCCCCTCATTTACTGTGATTTAGCTGCCCTGGCCTCTTGGAGCAGTCTCTGGGGAATGGCAGGACTACCCTACCTCAGGGCTTTAGCTATCACCCATCCCTATGCCTAGAACACTCCCCAGATATCCTCATCACTCACTTCTTTCAAGTCTACTTAAATCTCACCTCCTCGGCAATACTTTTTTTCATTACCCTGCTTAAATTTGCAATGACCGGGCTTCCCTGGTGGCATAGTGGTTGAGAGTCCGCCTGCCGATGCAGGGTACATGGGTTCGTGCCCTGGTTTGGGAAGATTCCACATGCCGCGGAGAGGCTGGGCCCGTGAGCCATGGCCGCTGGGCCTGTGCGTCCGGAGCCTGTGCTCCACAATGGGAGAGGCCCACGTACCACAAAACAAAACAAAACAAAACAAAAAAAATTTGCAAAGGCCATGCCAGCATTCTCTGTCGACCTTACCTATTTTATTTTCTCTGTAGCATTTATCACGGTCTACCATGCTATGTATTTAACCCATTCCCTGACCTGTACATTGCATGAAGGCAGGATTTTTTTATCTGTTTTGTTCATTGCTGTATCCTCAATGTCTAGAAGAGTGCCTAGCACATACTATGTGATCAATATGTATTTTGGGGAAGAATGAATATCATGTCCATTCTTCGGTCAAAATTCTAAAAAATTTGGAGTCAAGTTTACTTCAGCATGCATTGGTTGGGGGTGGGGGTGCAGATTTCCAGTGGGCCCCAGGACCTGGCTCTCCCTGGGACATGGGTGTGTGGTGATAGAGTCAGAGAGATTTTTAGACCTCTCAGGAGTACAGGTCAACCTCTGACCCACAGCTTGGGAAGCTGGTTTCCAAGTTTGAAAGAAGAACATAAAAAAGAATTGTGCCCACTGAAGTCCAATCATTCATGCTTAATGAGAGGACACCTCTCAATAGTTGGGGAGAAACCTACCCTTAACTCTGTGGTACCATTCTGGATCAAAAAGCAGCCCACCATCAAGAAACTGAGCATCACCACTCTGGCTTCTCCATGCTCATCTTTACCACTGTGTTCTTGTCACCCCTGGGGTCCTCAAGGTGGCCTTGCAGAGAGCAATGAGGGCAGAATCAGATGATAAAGGATATATGTGAAGCTGTTCAGAAGGAGATTTTATAGCTTGGATTCCCATGGTTTTAGTGGGAAGGCTCAGGAGTCAAAGACTATTAACTATCATGTCTTGGCTGTTTCCCTTATTCCTCACATGACCTGGATAAAATGTCTCACCTCTGTATTCTGTCTTCTGGACTCAGTGATGAGCACCACAGCTCAAACAAAATCTAGACCCTAGACCTGCCCTTGACTCAGGATATACATTGGAGCTTCTCCACTTGCTACTCTTAAAAATTGGAGTTGAAGAGTGGAATTGTCCAAACTCTCTTTCCATACCAATACAAGATCTCACTGATTCTGCCTGGAGTTCCAGAAGGCTACAGTGGACACAGGAGTGATATGGTACTGACCTTTAAGGGAAGTGATTAAAACTAAGAGCTACCCCAACTGACAGCATCTGTGGGTAGGTATGGTAACCAAGGAGAAGGTCCAAATGTAAATGGTCTTGCGGTGACAACTGAGTAAAAGAAAACAGCAATAAAAAGCAAGTATGTCTTGAAGGGTGAGTAAAGAAAACAGAAAGCTAGAGCCTGGAACTCCTACATCTTTTCTCTTAGAAGGTAAGGGGCCTGTTAAAGGAACTAAGAATATTCAGACAGGAATAGGCAACACTTACTAAGTTTGAAACAAATTCAATGAGAGATACAGGGTCTTCATTACTTTAAAAATAGGCTAAAGTAAGTGTCTATAAAATAATTCACCTGGAACTTATCTCAAAACACTCTCTTTTCATTTTTCTAAAGGTAAATAGGCAAATGTGTTGTATGCTTGGAGCATAACGAACTTGTTCCTTGTTCTGGGTCTGCTCTGCCTCTCTGCCAGGACAGACACGTTCATGGACATGAAAGTCATGGCTAGCAGTCATGTGGTGGACAAGAGTTGGAATTAATGCATTTGGTGACTTGAGCTAACAGAATTTTAGAACTACCAAATCATGACTTATCATCCGTATTTTAAAAATTGACTATTCTGCTACTCTCAGCAGATTTCACCTAGTGTTCTGAGTGATTTAGTGTTTATAAAACACTTTCATGTACATCATCTCATCTTGTCCCTGTCCCTCTGGTAAGCAATGGGGTAAAGGAAAGGAATTATTTCAGATGAATCCCAAAACATTACCCCATGGTCCCCATTCCATCTGTTTATGGATTGACCTAAACATTTTTAGTGCAAATAAACAGATTCACTGATTTGCAAAACACTCATCCATAACTTCTGCCTTAGGATAGAACTCTTCTGTTAAACAGCAAATTCCTGGGGGCAGGGGGTTGAAGAATGTGACAAGGACATCCTGTTCATCACAGCAACTCAATCTCTGCCTTTTCCTCCCCTCCCTGTGAACTCCCAGCTGATACTCAGGAAGCACATCCCAGTATATTCTTATCTTTCCTCTTCATGCACCAGATAGAAGCTAATGGAGGCTCCCCTGATTGAATTTTGTGCATATGGTTCCCCAGGTGAGATTATAAGGAAGGAAAACATGAGTAGGTTGAAACGATACAGTCTCAGGTGCATGTGCCATGATTTGACGGGATCTTAGAGACCTTTCAGGCTCTTTGTCTACAGTCACGTGATGGTACATGTACTTCCTGCACTCCTCCTCCCATTCTCACCCCACACCAAGACTTCCTGAAACTCTCCCCACTCACCATTGTAACCCACAGGAGGGTATGACTCAAATCTCCACGGGCCTCCCAGCCTTGTAGACACACACAGGGCATCTGCTTTCCTACAATGCCCTCCATGTTTGTCTGGCAAGAGCAGGCTTCCTGATCGCTGCAACCACCACACAGTGGTCTCAGGGCTCTTCCTCTCTTGCTCACACAGTGCCCCTTGTCAAGGTCCTCAGCTTTGCAGGCTGCTTCACTGCTATTTCAGATGTAGACGCCCACTGTGGAATGCCAGCATCTATGCCAGAGGCTGCTTCCCCAAACGAGGCTGAGCTCTGCAGGAGTCAGGACAAGGCCTGTTTCCTCCATTGACTGTCATCCTTTCTCAGCTGGGGACGTGAGGGTGCTTCTTATCCTTCTTCTCTGAGAATCAGAGCCCATATCAAATAGTCTCTCTGAACTCAAACACAGCCCAAGGCATTGGGTGGAAGGAAGACACCAGCTATCACTACCGCATTGCCCATGTCCCTCATGTCTGACCCTGGAAACAGCTTTCTCCTTAACAAGTAAAGGGGAGCAGAATTTGTCACCCCAAAATATGTCCCTTTGGTATAAGAATTATCTTGAGCTGATTGTTTTCAAAAACTACAGACACAGGAAAAGCTCTGAAAACTGGGTAGAAATTACTCTTTTGTAAGACATTTATATTTATAAAGAAAACTGCCACCTGTAAGGGTGTCTCCCTCTCTGTACCAGAAGAGGAGAATGACTCTAACCCTCTAGAAACTCATCCAGGGAGAAGGCAATGACTAAAATCTGAATGACAACCTTACCCCATTCACTGTGCTTTTCCTGGTAGCCTCTCATAAACTAAATACCACTCCCCGCAACATCTCTTTGGGGTCTTTAGCTGGCAATGTTATTTAAGGTGCTGACATGGGCCATTTCGGGGAGTTACTCAGTTTTCCTGGGGATCTCCCATGTATACAGGAGATATACATGTCCTTTAACTTCTGTGTGTTTTTCTGTTTATCTTTTATTACAGGGAGTTCTCAGACAAGGACCTAGAAGGAAGGAAGGAAAGTTATTTTCCTTTCCTACACAGGCCTCCCCTTCTTCTCATCAAATCACTCACTGGAACTGCTGTCTGAGGATTAACCAACCCTATATACCCAGCCAGGGAACCAGTTGGCTGCCCCACCATCTCAGGCTTCTAGCAGTGACTCACACACCTTCAAACAGCAAAGCGTTCATCCTCCCCACTCCCATCCCCTACCCCAATATGATCTATAAGAATACTGAGGACCTGGCTTCAGGCAGGTGATGGATAAACGGTACCCTAAGTCAGCAGAACCTCCTCACCTCTAACCCCCACCAATGATTCACAAGTCAGTGGACTTTCAGATGTAGGCACCAGCCCTCCGAAATATCCATTGCTTTTCTTAGGCATCCTCAGAGTTTTGTCAGTAACCTAACCACCCTTGTCTCTAGGCTTGTCCCTTTCTGAAAGGATCAATCCAGGGTCTGAGTTTGGGCTTGCTTGGAGTAGCAAGTTCCATCTCCTGGAAGTTGCTATTCTGAACAAAAAGATAAACTTATGTATTTTCAGTTCTCCTTGTGTATGGCCTCCTATCTTGCTAAAGGCTCTTTTGAGAACCCTCCATAAGTCCTGGCCCATTTCATCTTCAGAAGTTTCCAAGACTTTGAGAATTAATCACTTTTGGTGTGCAAAGGAACACAGGAAAAACTGGGACACATTAGGCAAGTAAAAAGTTCTGATATTCCCAAAATGGAAATTGTAGAAAAATCTCACCAAAGCACATGTTTCCTCTGCCATAGCATAGTCCTCTCATCCACAAGGTGCCTTGGGTGTGGGATAATTTGCAATAATGATATTGTTCATTTGAGGCCAAGAGGAAATAAATGGGCCAACAGTGAGGTGAATGACTAAGGAAGACGCCTTCTTCATGGTCCTGTTACGAAGTTGGACCACCAGACCTGTGCTGGGGTCCTAGTCCGGGCTGAGACTCCCCTGTCTCAGTCAGGGAGGTTCTTTTTCTGATCAAATTCCCTCAGCCAATAACAAAACTGATTTTGAGACTAGAACAGCACAAGCTGTATTCAATGGCCAGAGAATGGAGAAGTGGGAACCTAGTGTGCAAATCAACTTCTCAACCCAATTTAGGTGAAGACACCAAATATATAGTAGGGTCGAGGTAAAAGGGAGGGAATTGGAAAGAGTAGGAGGAATACTCATGAGTTATCCCAGAACAGGGCTGTGGTTTAGATCCGGAACTGATGAAATTCTCCTTTTCAGTCTTTGTAAGGGCTTTTCTGGTTGTTGTCATGGCAATTTTCAACTGTCATGGCTCTGGGTGTATCATTTAGCATGCTAATGTATCACAATGAGCATATAATGAGGCTCAAGGTCTACTGAAAGTCAAACCTTCTACCATCTTGGGCCTAGTTGATTCTAACCAGTCCTTGTTTTTTGTTTTTTTTTTTCTCTCTGCAGCTTCCTCCTGAAACTTGGATAAGAGTAATTGGTTTCTATTTGAGGGAGCGGCAGGGGTATGATTCTGGTGCAATAACCTCAATAACAGTCCTTCAGAAAGATGTATTCCTGCTCAGCTGTGGCTTATCCACATAGAGTCAATGTTACCTGGAAAGCAGATGAGAGAATGAATAGCATCGTTTCTATGAAGAGGAAAAAAGAAATCAACAGATCAATTGTACAATTGCATTTCTGCCTTCTGCTTCCCTAAAAAACCAGCAGAAAAATGGCATTTCTTATTCCTCCATGTAAGTCCTAGAACAGGCAGCCCTCACTTCCCAAATAGAGCTCCTGTACTTAAGTCCAATGTAGAAGTCACTTAAGAACTCTCTGCCCTTGATTCTGATCTTTTCTCCTGTCAAAGTGATGGTGACATTAACAAGTGCGCACAGAGGGGGCTTTGTGCCAATTAACAATTTCTCATTAGCTTAATCAGGGGACACATGTTTTTAATCACAGCTAAGAAAGTGGAATGATTGAAGAATCGATTCTTAGCTTTTGAAAGCATCCCTGTCAGTGCATAGAATTTAATTCTGCAGATGTGCTTGAAAAGAGACAGAGGTAGAAAGAAACAGTCTTAAATGGCATGGCCTCACTGAACATAATAGAAGAATACCAGATAAACAGAGTAAGTGTTTCCATTTTGAATCCGAGACAATGTTTTTCTAGCTCTCTGAAGGATGAAGGGTCTTGCCCTCTCTGTTATGTTATATGAGATATCTGAGTGGGACAATTTTCTTTTCCTTTCCACTAACTCTTTATCCCTAGGTTGTGAGTAAACAGATCTGATGGTTGTGGAGATGTTCAGAGAATGTGGGTGGTTTAGATACAGCTTGGGGGAGCTGATAGCTGTTCTAGTTGAACTGAGTGTAAAATTTGGACTTCATGGATTACTTGGGAAGACTGAATTTGCAGAGCCTGTTTACATCAGAAAATAGTTTTACTTATGGTTTTGCACGCCTGTAACCTGAAGATGGGTAACTGTCATGGTCCATATATAACTCAAAAGGCCATGCAATCCATGGGTGTTGTTGAAAGAATTTGTACTATACATGACATTGATTTAAGTGTCTGTCTTGGTTTTCGCTCTACACAATGCAGTGAAGTCATGATCCTATCATTTAAAAATGTAGTAGACTAATGCTTCACTAATTATGATATTTTAATAAAGTATACATACAGATCCCTTCTTTCTAAAATGCAATCTTTACTAGTATAATCCTTTTGAAATTTATTTTTTTCTGGTTTCAAAAAGCAATATATTTTAATTGCAGAAAAATTGGAAAATACAGTAAAACACAAAGTAAAAAGTCACATAACCCCACCTACCCAGATATACGTGCTATTTACATTTTAGTGTATAACCTTTTTACTCTACATATTTTCTAATAGAATGGGATTATGTTGCACTTATGTCTTTAAAACATGCTTTTTCACTTACTATATCATCATCTTCCCACATCATTAAATATTCTTGTACAATATGATTTTTAATGACTGCATAGTATTCCAGCTCATGAATTTATTGTATTTACAATCGGACTTTATGGATATTTCCATTTTCATTATTATAAACAATGATAAAATGGCTGTGCTTGAATGTAAATCTTTTCAAGCAGCCATGATCATCTCTTTTGAATAAATTTCTAGAGGTGGATTTGCTGGGTCAAAAATTATGTACATTTTAAAGACTTTGGAACATATTGTCAAGTTGTTCCTCAGAAAAGATTCCCAGAACCAATAATTTACATACCCAGAACCAACAATATGGGAAAGATAAGTAAAGTTTTTAACAAATAAAGTACAAAAAAATCATATCTCACCATTATTTTAACTTGTAATTCTTACTACCAGTGAGATCAGATATTTTTTCCTATAGTTATTGAATGGATTTCATTTTGTGAACTGTTAAATCATAACTTTCTCTCAGTTTACTCCTGGGATACTGATGTTTTGAAAGTTCACTTGTAAGAGTTATTACATATTGAACCATTTCCACATATCCTTAACAGTATCTTTTTCCCAGCTTGTTACTTGCTTTCCCCCCTCTACTTATGATATTGTGTTATTTACATAAACTTTTAATGTTGTCTAAGTTAAATTTATTATTCTGTGATGGATCTTTCCTTGCTCTAGTATTTGGAAAATGTCTCATGTTCTGAGATTTTATAATCACTAATAGTTTATATTTTCATTTTTACTTTTAAAAATGCATCTGTGATTTAGTTTTGTATGCTGCACGAGTAGTAATTTTTTTCTATTTTGTTTTTTCTTTGCAAACTGCCAATTGGCCCAACACAATTTATGAAACTATTCAGGATTTCCCCAAATATGTTCCAGGGAACACTAATACTTCATGATTTATTTATTTATTTATTTATTTTTTGCGGTACGCGGGCCTCTCACTGTCGTGGCCTCTCCCGTTGCGGAGCACAGGCTCCGGACACACAGGCTCAGCGGCCATGGCTCACGGGCTCAGCCGCTCCATGGCATGTGGGATCTTCCCGGACTGGGGCACGAACCCGCATCCCCTGCATCGGCAGGTGGACTCTCAACCACTGCGCCACCAGGGAAGCCCTACTTCATGATTTTGAAACAGAAAAAAAATTTCTTTCAGATATGTGTACATTTGAGACATGCTGAATAATCCAGTTCTTCATTAAGATTCACATAGCATGTTTCCATTTAAAGGCTTCAAAAAGTCCTGCAGGAAAAAAAAAACCCTATTTTATCTTGCCTTACCTAGAATTATGCATTTAGCCATGTAATCCTTGTACAAACACCATCTGTTAGCATCAAAGAAACTAATACTCCATAGAACACATGTTGAGTATATAACTTGGAAGGTCAAGAAGCCACCTTTATCAAATGCTTGGAGCGTTTGAAGAGGCCCAGCATGTACGTAGTACCCTTGGGGTCTCAATAAATTGAGAATAAGGATCAGTAGGGCAGATGGGGGCCAACATATTACCTTTATTATTGGCAATAGGTGTGTTAGAGGATGTAGCTCTCTGTTGGCAGAGCCAAATGGGCCCTGCTAACCGAACCCCAAAATTCAAGGTTAGTTGCTTAGTCATAGGCAATTCCTCTCTCCAAGGGCTGCCTACCTGGCTAAGACTTACAGACTGGAGGCTGTAGCCAGTACACAAGAGAAAAAATGGACAGTGCTGAGTCTAGCAAGCTTGTTTCATCCTTTCAAATTCTACTAATTAAGTAAGTTACTCCCTTTTCCCTTGGTGTAATGAGTGAGATGCTAGAGGAAATCCCTTCACAAGGGATCCTGGGAGTGGAAAAAAGACATTCCTCTCTCACATTGCTCTAAATCCATTGGGTTTCACAATAAAGAGTAATGGGTGTGGCTACCTCCCCAGGGAGGAGATATAGCAGGAGAACTCTTGTGTCTACCTTCTTTAGGCTATTATCTCCAACACTGATCACTATTTTTTTTTTGAGTAACTTTTCTGAAGATAGTTTAGATTTCGTTTCCAGAAAGCTCTGAAAGGGATCAAAACAACAAATGAATCAACAATTTCAAGCCACCGTCACCACCCACCAAGTTGAAAACTCCCTATTTTATTTCCCATCCTAAATTATATCTAGCTACATTGTCCCATGTCCATTATCAGAGATTCTGCCAGGAGACTAAATACAACATAAAGACACAAATAAAAGGATTTTACAAATAAAAGGCTCTGATAATAAAATACCAACAGCATTTAGATGGCCCAAATTTGACTGTAAACCTTCTCCTACTTTCAAATTTCCAAGGAGTTAAATCCCCTTGCAGATGAAAATCCAAAAATGTTAAAATCTAAAGTCAGAAATAATGTAATCTTCCATTGTTCTTTCTCTTCTCATGCCATTCTTTTGTACTGTTTACTTATTAAATTTTGTGATATGTTTAGATATCAGCTAGCATAAACCTACCTTATTCTTCTTCAAAAACTATTTTAGCTGCAATTCTGTTGGCTCTTCTTGAAAAATGTTAGAATCATTTTATCTAGTCAAAAGTACAAGTTTGATTGGAATTGTATTCATTTCGTAAGTTAATTTGAGAAGGATTGACTGTATTGGATTTTTCTATACAGAAACATGGACTAGCTCTCAGCTAAAAAACGTTTAACTACCATTAGATGATCTGATATATTAATTCAAACAAATGTGTTAATAACAAAATAACATTCCCAGGGCTAGTTTCTTTCCTTTATTTTTAAAGATAATGTCAGCAAGCATAAAAGGAAGCTAGTAGGTAGGGATTCTCAGCTAGCAAAAGTTACATTTGAAGCAATGTAGAACCAGAATAGTGATAAATTAGGAAGGAGGCCTTACAGCATAAGACAAAAATCAAATCACAGAGGCACCTGAATAGTCTGTCCCAACTGTATGATTTTTTTAAATTTTAATTAAACTTAATTCCCTTTATATATGAGAAATGAGCTAATTGGTTGAAGTGAAAGCAGTGACATAGATGATATATAATCTAGTCCCTGACTAAAGGAACATGTTATGGGTTCCTTGATCTGCTTATCTGCTGAGTTGCATGTGGCCAGGCCTTTATAACAATCTGTTTGACAAATTTATCAGTCATGTACTCTTGTAGGTATCTACAATATGAAGAGTTGGACTAGATGACATCAAATTGGTTTCACTATCTTTTGATGATACCATACTAGTTGTATGCATAGGGGTGTAGTAAGAGCATGGGTTCTAAACTGTGATGTTCTTATTTTAACCTCAGCATTGTCACATATTAGTTTTAAGACCTGGTGAAATTCACTTAGCCTCTCTGTGCCTCAGTTTCCAAATCTACATAACTGGATAGGAAGGTGAAATAACACCTACTTCAAAGGATTGTTGTGATGATTAAATGGAGCAATGGATGCAACGTGCTTACTTAGAATACCATCAGGCATAGAATATTTCCTCAAGAAATATTAGCTGTTATTTCATTTTCATAATTATTCTAACTCCTAAAGAAGGGAAACTTTTCCTGCATTTCAGTAGCTGATGAATCTCAATATTATTTTTTTCATGTCTCATTAACTCCTATGGTATCTTTCCATACTCTTTCCAAACAAAGGTGACTAACTGTTTTAGGCACCAGCTGCCTGTGCAGGATGATAGATGTGTGCTAAGTATTGGACAGCATCTAGAATAGTTACTCAACTTCTCCCAATTTATCATGCAATGGGGGAGTTGGGAAAAACTTTTATACTAAGTGCCAGGTTCTGATACACATATTTTGCATTAAGCTGGGGTGTGATGATTGCTGTCAGACAAGCGTAGACAGTGAAAAAGTCTGTGATGGGTCCATAACTCTTTGGTGGCTTGGTATTAGCATTCCTCAGAAGAATTTATGTCATCATCTTTGTCAGGGAGTCTGATGTAAATCTCAGGATTTTGAGAATTGCTGGAAATTCTAAGGAGTTGGGAGATAATCATGTAGGATGTTGTTAAATACTTTAGCTAGATCAAAGATCTCAACCCTGGCTGCAAGCTAGAATTACCTGAGGAGATTTTTTTAAATACCCATGTCTGGGCCTAACCCAGACCAATTAAGCCAACTTCCTGTGGGGCAAGGTAGATGCATGACTTTTGAATAATCTTTTACTCCATGGGACATGGCCTTGCTAATATCTTTGATAGTTCTTTTCAGGGTATTTCCCCCCAAATCCTGAATCCTTTCACTCTCCCATCTTACCCTGAGAATTCTCTTAGACTCTTAGTGTTAGAAAACTCTAAAAGTTCAACATTTCTCACCCTCTACCCAATGGAAGAACCTAATCTACATAATCCTTGGCAGCTGGACACAAGTAGATGGTTGAATGTCTTGGGTGATGGAGAACTCACTACCTCTCAAGCTAGACTATTCTATTATGGATGGTACCAATTGTTCAAATGTATTTTCTTATGTTGGTACAAAATATGTTCCCTGGGACTAACATCCAGCTGGTCCTAGATTGCCCTCTAAAAATTAATGAAATAAACCTAATCTATTCCACTGGCAGCTCTATAAACACTTAAAGGAATCTATCATGTCCTTCCTTACTCGGTTCTTTGCACTTGGTAAATCCAGATTCTACCACTGCTCCTAGAATGACACAGTTTATAGACCTTTCCTAATCCAGATTAACTTCCTTTGAACATACTGTAGTTGGCCAAAGTCTTTAAATGCAATACCATAAATTGAAGAAATCATTGTAAGCGTTATCTGAGAAACATCATATCTATCTAATATTCACCACAAACTTAAGGGAGCATCCTCTAGATGAAAGTCTTAAGATAAGTCTTAAAGACTTAAAGTCTTAAAGACTAACCAAGGCATATGTCGAAAGTCTTACATCTGGGAAAACAGTATGTTCATCCATGAAGGCAGGAAAAAAATATGAATTGTTTAGAGAAGTCAGAAGGGACCAATTTAAATATAGATTTATTTAAAATATACATGATTATTTTAACTTGCCTGGGCTGCCATAACAAAATATCACAGGCTGGGTGGCTCACAGCCCAGATCTCACAGTTCTGGATGCTGTAAATCCAAGATCAAGGTATTGGCTGGTTTGGTTTCTCCTGAGGCCTCTGTCCTTGGCTTGCAGGCCGCCTCCTTCTGGCTGTGTCCTCACATGGTCTTTCTTCTGTGCACCTGTCCAAATTTCCTCTTATAAGGACACCAGTCCGATTGGATTAGGGCCCACCTTAACAGTCTCATTCTAACTTAATCACCTGCTTAAAGGCTCTAACCCCAAATATATCACATTCTGAGGTACTGGGGGCTAGAGCTTGAACATATGAATTTGGAGGTACACAGTTCAACCTTAGCAATGACTATTGGTACACATTTTATATATATATCTTAGATGTTATTGTTTTAGGTTATAATTTAGATCTATATTATACTATTATATTAAAATATGTATTATATTAATATAATAGTATAGTACAATATAGATCTAATATAGTATAATATAGATATATATTATATGTATATATATATATATATATATATATATATATATATATACACATATATATTTAATGTGTGTTATTGTTTTAGATTTTCATGAGCTATAGTTGAGTAAAGTTTAGGACCATTTCCCAGACACAGAACAATGCTTGGGGCTGTCATTATTCTTCTTATGTCCCCAGGATCTTGATCTGTTTTCCCATTCCCTTTAAGGCTTTCTTCCTAAGACTGATAGAGAAGATTGGGACTCATTTTTTGTAGCTCTCTCAAAAAACAAACACAAAAGAGCTTTAAGTTCCTGTTTATTTTTTTTTTAATTTTGAAATACAATTTTAAGCTTACACAAAAGTTGCAAAAATAGTATAAAAAGTGACCTTACAGGGAGATCAGCTCAGTGGTTTGTGACCATCTAGAGGGGTGGGATAGGGAGGGTGGGAGGGAGGGAGACGCAAGAGGGAAGAGATATGGGAACATATGTATATGTATAACTGATTCACTTTGTTATAAAGCAGAAACTAACACACCATTGTAAAGCAATTATACTCCAATAAAGATGTTAAAAAAAAAAAAGTGACCCTATATCCTTCGCTTATCTTTCCCTAATGTTAACATCTTACATAACCATAGTACAGGAATTAAAACCAGGAAATTAGCATTGATACAATAGTAACTAAACTACAGATTGTAGAATTTTGCTATTTTCTTCACTAATGCCCCTTTTCTCTTACTGGATCCAATCTATTGTCCCACATTGCTTTGAGTTGTCTCTTTCCATCTGAGACAGTCACTCAGGCTTTCCTTGTTGTACGTAACCTTGATATTTTTGAAGAGTATAAGTATTTTGTAGAATGTCCCTCAGTTGAAGTTTGTTTGACGTTTTCTCATGAAAAGCTCCAATAGAATGAAGTTATACATTTTGGGCCAGAATACCGCAGAAGTGACATTGTGTGTTTCTCAGTGCATCGTATCAGAGGGTGGATGATGCTGATATGGCTGACTGATGGTGATGTTAACCCAGATCACTTGGTTAAAGTGGTGTTTACCGTGGACTTAAATTGTAATTTTCTTTTCCTAATCACCAGAATACATAGCTGCGGAACAATTCAGACAAACTTGGAGCAGTTAGAAAGGTTAGGGAACCTTGTAAACTATTGATAGTCTCTGCTTTTGGTCTAATGTTCCAGACTATCTATAGAGATGATAAGGGAAATTTCCACTAAACTATGCTTTTTGTGTTTGTTTGTTTATCGAGATGACACCTTCCACCCTGAAATCATCACATTTAATCTCTGTAGAATAATAGCTATTGAATGATAGGACTCCACTCAGATAGACAACTTATCTTCCAAGCTGGTAATTTTGGGTGGGCTTTAGCTTCCACCATAATCTCTATCAATGACTACCATCTCCCTCCAAATAAGCATGTAGTCTGATTAAAAGTGGTGTGCTTGCTATACTAACACAGCTTCAAGACACATTCCTTGGGGTAACTGCCCACTTCTCTCTAAGCAGATGGCTCTTAGCCCCTTACTATATCTACATACAAGAGACTACCACTTCCCCAGTCAAACTGATTTCTATTACTAGACTTCTCTGCAGATGGAACAGACTCTTGAGGATTTTACACACACATACACACACACACACACACACACACACACACATGCACAACTTCTATTGCATTTTCTTTCAGTCTTTTTTGTTTGTTTTTTCCCTTCTGAAGTAGGGGGAAGATTATATCTGGGAAACTGGGAAATTTCCTCAAGCAACCTAAAAGAAAGATTTTAAAGCCACTCCCCAAATCTTGTTGTTCAGAGCCAGAAATTCCTTTGAGAAACCAGCTACCACTTATCATTCCCTCCCTCATTTCTGAATCTCAAGTTAAGAGCATTAGACAACAATAGAACTTAAGTTTCATATCTCTAGATAGGAAGGATGAATCCCAAGTGGGCTCTGCCTAATGTCTGACAGAATACATTATTTTAAGATGCAGCCCTTCCTTCAGACAAAGGAATGGAAAGTCATCTCTTTGCTGTAAACCAGTGCTTTGAAAACTCTATAATGTATTAGAATCTCTTGGTATCTTGTTAAAATGCAGAATTGGATTCAGTAGGTCTGGATGGGGCTTGCAATTCTGTATTTTTGACATCCCAGGTGACGCAGATGCTGCAGGTCTGTGGACCACATTTTGAGTAATAAGGCTTTGGAGGCTATGGGAGATTTCTGGCCAGGCAAGGGGAGAGGCATGAGGACTGCCGTAAGAAATGATACCTTCCTGGCTGTGATGGTAATGGTTATGATAGGAATGTAATATTTCATCATCTGCCACACCTTTGGACAAAACTTTCTATTACAAAAAACAAAAACAAAACAAAAGCTACTCCTCTGTTTCCTTTTCTCAAGAGAAATTTAGTGAAATGGAACCACTTTAGACTAAGCCACTACCTCTGAAATTGGATATTTAATGTGATATAAGAAAAATTCCCATTTATAAGTTGTGTGATAAATTTGGAGAGAAGGTTGAAGTTATAGCACATCATTCAGTGTATTTTGGATACTGTATAGTTCCATTGAATTAGAGTAGGAATGAGGGTAGAGGTGGAGATGGGGAATGTTGAGAACAGAAGAACTAGTCAAGAATGACATAGGCAGAATGTAGATTATAAATGACTGTTTACAATGGGCTTGAGTATATGGAACACTTTATACGTATAAACTTCCTGATTATGAAGGAGAAGTGATTCTTACTGTTCTGTTACAGATGAGTAGTTGAGAGAGGTTAACATAGCAAGGGATAGACATAGGTGTGCAAGTGATGGAGCCAAGGTTCAAACCAAGGCATTCTGATTCTAGAATTTGCTAGCTTAACCTCTGCACCATGGCACTGCCTCTGAGCTGGACTCACAAAGGACTGAAACATTAGAACAAAGACACCTTAGCCAGGCTTCAGCAACCTGCCTCTCTAACCAGGAATCTTCCTAACATATGGACCTATTCCACCTGTGAAAACATCAGTTCCAATATCTTCCTCTCTGATCATCATTCCTGTATTTCCATTTTTCTCATTTTCTTATTGATATTTGTGCTATTAGACCTCACCAAGACTACCAGTTCTTCAAATCCACATTTCTGCCCACTCATAAGCACCTCCCTGACTTTAATCCTTTTACTGCCTGAATAAGCTCCATCACCCTAACCACTTTCTCACTCTAACCTTTGCTCTCAGAGGTTCCTGTTCTTCTGCCTCACTCACTCTGTAAAATCCTAGCCTCAGATGAAATGTAGTCAGAAATGAGATATGCCACTTTTAAGCCTGGCACTTAAAAATATCTAGTAAAACCCTTTTTATTCACACCCCCTATTTTTGCAAGCTGGATGTCAATGACCGTGGCACTGTTGGAAGCAAGATGGTAGAGATCCTCAATGACTGTGGGCTGTACCGCCCAGTACATGGGTGTATCCCCATGTACCACCACTTGGAATTTATGACAAAAGAAAATAAACATCCATTAGGTCATTGAGATTTCAGGTTTGCCTGTTATAGAAGCTAGAGTTACTTAACAAATAGAAAAATTATTACCAGAATTGGGGTATGATTGGATGAAAAACCTAAAATATGTGGTACTGACTTGGCAGTCGGGGAGATGGAACCAAGAAACTGATATGGGAGGCTGCACAAGTGAACCTGCTGTTTAGAAGCAAAATTTTTATCAAAATATTTGATAAAACATGGAAATAAGATTACATGCCTGCTGAGCCAGTGATTCTAAGAAAAAATGGCTGAAAGAATCAGAAAGAAATAGTAATGATTGTCCATCATTGAAAAGCTATTGTAAGAAAGAGATCATCTCAGGACACAATTGGCTGATTTTCAATTAGAATGAAAAGAAATAAAGGAGACCAAATATTCGGGAACTTCAAAAGGTTGGAAAAGTCCTGTGTGTGTAAACTCAGACCTTAAGAAGATGTAATCTGAAAAATGCGCTTAGTAGCAAAGGCTTTATAAAACATCAGTTGAACAAAATGACTCTTCCCTGTGGCAGAGATGAGATTAAGGATGTCACCTTTCCACGTATATTTCCAGACGTCTAAAGGTAAACCAATATTAAGTTGAAAGAGAGACATAAGGTAAGAAGGTAAAGAAATAAAACCGATTGAGAACTTTGTCTAGAAAATAAATTTGGGTTGGGTTTCTGGCACAAGGAGCTGATGGGAAGCAAAAAGGATCAGAAGCCTCCTATGATTTGGGGGTAATTGTATTGGACCAAAGGTACCATGAGTCCAGACTAAAAATTTTTCAAGTGTGTGAAACTAAAAACAACGATTATCCCCTAAACATCACTAACAAAAAAAAAAAAAAGCAGGCTGTACAATCTAGGCATCCCTCAAGAACCTTTGGATTTAGAGAACAATAGGCAAAGAAGGGTCACTCAGAGGGTATCACCAGGTGCCGCAGAGACTATGGGCAAGGTAACTCCTCAGAAAGAGAACAGTTAGAAACTAATCAAGGAAATTTGCACAACTTCAGGCTAGGAGCCTCCACAAGACCTGCCCCTCAGGAGTCCATAACTGCAGGGAACCAGTGATTGCTATATGTTTTCTGTTCTTTTCTTTCCCAAATGGGAGAACTTTTGCAGTTTTCTGTCCTTACATCACCATTATTTGTGAAGGCAGTTTACTTATCTTCTTAGTTCAAATTTCTGGAAATGAAGTGACACCTGATGGAGGGGACTGAATATCACCTGAAGATCTTGGACTTTGAGTTGGATGAGGGATCGTACAGAGCTTTGGGTTGCCTCCCTTGGATGGATGGATGGTGGAGTTGGGGTGAGTGAATGTGTTTTATTCTTGGGATAAAGAGTGGAATGGTTATTTGGTGACTGGAAGGATAGTCTGCTATATGTTTACAAAATGTTTCCTTTTCTTCCTAGGCCCCCAGCTAGATTATTTCCCAGGCTCCATTACTGGCAAGTAGAACCTCCTAGCCAGTGGAATAAAGGCAAAGTGATATAAGCCACTGCCAAGCTTGGCCCATAAAGACCAGCTCAATTCCCTACACTTGATTTTCCTCCATCTGCTGGCTTTGTGCCAATGCCCAGGGCAACCTTGGAAACCATGTGTTGCATATGGTAGAATCCATCAACCTGAGTTCCTGAATAACTGTGTGAAGCTAAGCTCCCAAGCTCCACTGATTAGACTTTATATAAGTTAGAAATAAACATTTTTGTGTGTCAGCCCACTGAGATGTGGGCCTTTCTTTCAAGGAAACAAAAGTTATTTAATAGTACACTGTGGGAGGAGCTCTTCAGATAGTGCAAAAAACATATAAGTACCTATTTCCCCTGCTTCTCTGCTAGTCTGTGTTTCAGAAGAGGAGCATCATTTCTGTTCTTTGTTTGACCCTGCTGCCCAAAGTAGATACTGCTGCCAATCTTTATAATCAGAAAAAACAAAAAACAAAAACAAAACGCAAATATGGTTTTCCCTCCTGTTCTGCAGAAGAGCTGGGTTTTTCTTTGTATTGGTATATTTTCAGCGAGATCTGGGTTCATATACCAGTTTGTCCCATACTGGCAATGTGATCTGAAGCAAATTAAAATAATTCTCTGAGCTACAGCTTTCGCATTTATAAAGCTTGGCATATTAATAAAGATAGATCTTATAATGCTCTGTAACTAGCGGAGATCTAAGTAGTTTAACACAACAAAGGTTCATTCGTACCCACAAATATCCATGTGAGTCTAGATGACTTTTTAGGGTGATTTTCCTCTATGTGATGAGTTTAAAGTCCAGGCTGATAAAGAATTCATCCTGTAGCTTCATCATGTAGAATAAGTAACCTCATTGATCAATGAATTTGGGAAAAGAGGCTAGAAAATGACCCATGGTCATCTCATCACCTCCAGAATGAACCCATGTCACTTTCTCTAGCAGCCAATAGGTCAGAACTCATTTCCTAGCCTGACCCAACAGCAGGGAGCTCTTTCATGGACTACTAGTGCCTTTCATGGACTAGAAGGGCACTAGTATTATCTACCTCGTTTGGATAACAAAACCTTTCCCATAGGAGTGTTGTGAAAAATTACATAAGATAAACAAAACAGATTTTCTTTTTAAATTCTGAAAAGCTACATCCATCCTATAAAACTCTGATTTTCATTCCTCATTGGGAATATAGATCTGTGAAATCTTAGAATATACTTATTTTAGAGAAATGTTTCCAAATGACATTCTCTTGTATATACCTATTTTGCTTTAGAAACATAGGTACACTAACCTTAATTCAATTCAGTGAACACATATTAAATACCTACTATGTTCAAGACACTTTTGCCAGTGCAGTAGAGCCAGACTTGACTTTTGAGGCTAATTAATGCTAACAATATATGGGTAAGGTTAAATAAGCCCTTCGAAGGGTGCCTGTTGAGATCTGATTTTTATTGGGTTCTAACAAAGCTCAGATGCCATATTTCTGAAGAGCCCTTCAACTGCCATTCCCTAGTGTCCCTAACTTGCAGGGATTTGTTGATTTTACTCCAGAACCTTTGTTATTCATTTAACTGAGAATTTAAATAGGCTAGGGGAAAATAATAGAACTTTATCACATCTCTTCTATTTTTTTCCAGTGCTTTTACACTGTACGAAAACATGTTATCTCTTCAATTTGCCCCCACACATTCCCCCCAAGGATTGGTGATTATTTAATATCTTAGGGATTTCTAGTAGCGCAACTCACCATGGGCTGAAATTTTCTCTGCAAAGTTCAATGTTATCTTTGTGCATATGTGTCTTTCTCTTTGTGTGGCTCAAACTTTTATAAAAGGAAATCAAATTGTCCTTTCTCTGCCTTTTCCCCTTTCCCCTAATCCATCTGCTATTATTCCCCTGGTTTCTCTGAGTACTAAATGTCCCTAACTTAATTTTGTGGAAGCTAATGATATGGCGATAAGAAAAAAGACAGAGGGAGAAAATGGTAGGGTGTAGATTGCCATTAGTCTATACATTTATAATTGAAGATTTCAAGTGGGGGGAAGTTTGCTGCAGCCTTGTTAGAACTGCTCTTCAGGGTGCCATTGCCAACCAGATTTCGAAATTGCAGGGTGGGGAGAGCAGCCTGACATCAGGGAGGTGGGTAACAGGCTGCTGAGCCTCTTGCCAAGATTTAATAATTATGATGAAAATGCAGTAATCTCACTGCAAGAGGCAGAGGCTACTTAGAATACCCCCTCCCCCTCCCCCAACTTCTGCTCTGTCTTTGCTGATCAGGGCTCATTGTTCTCTCACTTAATGTAACCATAGCTTTCAGTTTTCCAAGGGCTTCTTAACTCATCCCTCTTTGTCATTCCGCTTGCATCTTGTCTTTGGTAAATGGAACACAACTCACAGTCATAACATGCACCCATTGTGAAGGAAGATGACACCTCAGACACTTGAACACAGGCTAATAAGTGCTTTCAGGGCTGGATGTAGGCGGTGGGTTTATGAAAGTTCTCTAACCCCCAAGAGTTTGGATCAAGAAAGACACAGGTCAGAAGTCTACCACTGGAAGTTATTTATTTTCCTGGAGAAGTAAATGTATTTTTAAAACATTTTGCCATAAGCTGCCTCTGTTTCTTTGCCCTCAGAAACCACCCTCACGCCAAATATTGCTCTTATCCTTCCAGAGCATTTGGCCACTTACAAAGGTCTGTCCCTGGCAGCATTTTGCTCTCCAATCTCAGTACTGAAGGAAGGAAATGGCTATGTACCAAATGGATTCTGGGGACCAGGGCCTGTGCTGGGTACTTTATGATATAGTTCCAAACATCTTTAAGGTATTTTATAAGAATACATAAAATGTATGATTACCCAAAACAAAACTGAGACAAAACAGAGAGGAAAAACAGAGGCAAAAAATTCAAATATAGTCAGGAATAATGCTAGAAATATTATTATACATTCTTGCCACGGGAGCTACCAGTTTGGTTTCCAAGTTTGATAGCAGTCAATACAAAAAAAGGGGAAAAATTAATAACAATCAATGCAGAAAGGGAACCAAATGATTGTACAATTCATAATATGCATCAGGTAAAAGCAAACCAGGGGCTTAGGAAAAAACATGTCTATTCTTTGGACAAAAAATAAGCAAGAATTCTCCTGGCGTTTCTCATAAATAGACCACTCTGCATTGGATACAGAGCAATATCCTCAACAACATCCTTGAAGAAGAGTCAATTATAAGTAGAATTGGGTTTATCCTTGTTAAAACGTATGCTAATACCACATGACACATGGTCAGAACAAGGGAGAGGCGTGGGAGGCTCCTAGGGCACGAATTGAAGGAGGCACTCACTCTCAGGATTGTGCAAGTGTCTTCTGAAATTTTGTGTCCTAGGAAACCACCCTTCTCTCTCTAGTCCTGTCCCTGTGATCACAGCATTCAAAGCCATATTCAATAGAAAGAATTCTCTAGGGCAATGGTTCTCAATAGAGGGTGAATTTTCTTCCCAGGAGACGTTTGGCAAAGTTTGGAGATATTGTCACTACTGGGCAGGTGGCACTGGCATCTAGTGGGTAGAGGCCAGGGTTGTTGTTGAACATCCTTCAGTGCACAGGACAGCCACTGTGATGGTTAATTTTATGTCAACCTGACTGGCCATAGCTGCCCAGATTAACCGTTCCTTCTGGGTGTGTTTGGAAGGGTGTTTCTGAATGAGACTAGCATTTGAATTGGTGAACTCAATAAAGCGGATGACCGTCTCCAGTGTGGTCATCATCATCCTCCAATCCCTTGAGGGCCTGGGTAGAACAAAAGGTGGGAGAAGGAAGAATCTGTCCCTTACTCTCCTGCCTCACTGGTTGAGCTGGGACAGCTCATCTTACCTTCTCCTGTCCTTGGACTGGGATTTATACCTTTTGCTCCCCTGGTTCTCAGGCCTTCAGACTCAGGCTAGAGCTACACTTTGGCTCTCTTGGATCTCCAGCTGGCAGACAGCAGATTATGGTGATCTCGAGTGACTGTGGGGTGGCCCCGGTGTACAGCAGCTTGAAGTGGGATCTCAGTTCCCCAACCGGGAATTGAACCCAGTCCATGGCGGTGAAAGTGCTGAATCTTAGCCACCAGACCACCAGAGACTAGTGGTTAGGAGCAGGGCCCTGGCTCTTGTCTGTTTTGAAGAAAGAATTCAGCAAAGAGACAAAAAGTACTATGAGACAAGAAAAGTGTTTATTAGGAGAAAAGATACACACAGAGAAAGCATGGGCAATCTCAGAGAGAGAGAGAGAGAGAGAGAGAGAGAGAGAGTGATGCACACATTTAGGGTGGTTTAAATCACTTATATGGGGGCAGTTTTCTGGTTTTCCTCTGGCCAATCGTCTTGCTTCGTTGGGCTCCCAATCCATATTTGGTCTGGCTCAGGGCCCTCCCCTGTGTGCACGCGTATTTTAGCCAAGATAGATTCCAGCATGAGGGTCTCTGGGAGCTTAGCAGAACATATTATGGTATAGAACCCTCTACCCTGAGGATTCTTTCTGTGCACACGTAGCTTGGGGTGGGGGGGTGGGGTCTCCTTGACCTTAAGAATGAAAAATATACGACCTCCTTATCTTTTACCTAAGCAGGGCTTAGTCCCTCTCTGTTCCTGCCATTCCTGTTATCTTGAAGTGTTCACAGGAGACAAAGCCCAGATGCTTATCCTGTTCCTGTTATTATCTTTGTCTCAAAGCATAAACAGGAGTCTAGCTGTAAATGTCTAATTTGGGACCCATCTGTCTCCTGCCTCAACGGGACTTCTCAGCCTCCTTCACATGAGCTAATTCCTCATATACAGGTTCTGTTTCTCTGGAGAATTGAATACAGTCACCCACAAAAATAATTATCCAGCCCCAAATGTCACTAGCGTCTAGGCTGAGAAATTCTGCTCTCAGAAGAGCCATGTTCCTTGCCTACATAGCCCCCTGCTCATATGGCTACTTGTTCTCTAAGAAGATACCACTTTCTTAACTTCCTGGTAAATTAATCAATGAACCCTGCTGTTGTAACTTCCTAAATATCACCCAAAGCCTGTTATTTTCCATCTTCTGCTTGGACTACTGCTGCAGTCTCTGTGGCAGACACTTTTAATTGCCTACCCAAACAGAGTTCTTCTCTGCTCTGAAAACCCATATTTGACCTTGGAATAAAAGAAAGAGCTCTTTTGATTTAGATAGTCATGTTGGTCCCATTCCTCTTTGTCAGGGATTGACCTAAGTGTGAGCATTTGCTCAATGAAATATAAGAGAAGTCTGCTGTGGAGCTTCTGGGAAAGTCTTTAATTTCTGATGAAAGGGACAGACAAAGCTAGTGTTTCCCCCTTTTCCTTTTTTCTGACGCCAATGTGGACTCAATGTCCAGAGCTTTGGTAGCCATCTTACTACCACGAGGTGATAAAGAAGAGGAAGAAAAAACAGGAAGCAAAGAAAAAGGTGGGGAGGGGAAAATTCACTCTTGCCTCACAGCCTTTTTGCTTGCTATTCCTTCTGTCTGGAATGTTTTCCCTCCCTCCTTCACAGGGTTAATTCCTAGTCATAGCTGACATCTCAGCTTAAGGGTCTCTCCTCAGGAGAGCTTTCCGTGATCTTTCTGACTCTGTTCAATCTTGTTATAGGTTTGCAATGTCTTACTAAACAAGCCTCCTTCACAGCATTTGCTACAGTTGCAACTTTACATTTGTTTGTGGTATAATTTGATTGTTTTTTGTCTCCTGACTAGACTCCAAGGTATAGGATGACTAAAATCATCACAATATCTCCGGTCCTTGACATTTAGATGCTTGATAGCAGTTTCCTTTTCTTTTTTTCTAAAAAAAAAAAAAAAAAAAAAAAAAAAGGAAGCATAAAATATCTGGAATTTAGCATGTTTTCAGTCTTTTATGCAATCTTCCTGGAAAAGTATTCTGCTCAACAGAATGTTTGATAAATAGTGAGCGGATATGAGCTCAAGATCGTACTTCCTGGAAAATGCCTAGAACCCAGATATTCTGTGTGTCCAATTAAATATAAACCCAATGACATAAGAGATCTTGAAGTGGGTCAGGCAGGAATACATTCCTTTCTGAAAGCGGAGCTGGATACAAGGAGAATGCTACAAAGGAGATCTTTCTACCTGCCTTTAGAGGTGAGCTGATGGAGGACTGTAGGTAGCATGAAAATTCTCAACAGAAAATCATTTCAGATGCTTCAATAAACAAGCTAATGAGGGACTTCCCTGGTGGTCCAGTGGTTAAGACTCTGTGTTTCCACTGCAGGGGGAGTGGGTTCAATCCCTGTTCGGGGAACTAAGATCCATCATGTTGCGTGGTGCAGCCAAAAGAAATAAATAAAGTTCATTAAAATAAATAAATAAATAAATAAAATAAGCTAATGTGTGAATGAAGCTCTAAAGATATACAGCATATGGCTAAAAATACAAGTTCTTTACATATAGAATTTTATTTCAGCTTCACAATAATAATATAATAATATGAAGTAGCTATGATTAAGAGTAAGCCTTTCTGATAAGATAAAGAGGCAACATTGGAACCCAGGTTTGTCTAACTCCTCAGTTGATATTCTTTTCTCTGTACCATGGATTTTCAAATTTGGCTGATACTGTGATCATCTGGTGAACTTTGGGTTCCATTCTCAAAAATTCTAATTTAATTTGCATTAGAATTTTTAAATTAGAATTTAAAAATTCTAATTTAATTCTAATATAATTATAAATTATAATTTAATTTATAAGCTCTACAGGTGATTTTAGTGTCCAGCCAGGGTTGAGACCCACTACACTCTCATCTTAAAGCAGATTACTATGCTTGTCATGGGTTAAACCATAGTCTTTAAAATGATATGTCCAATGATATTTCCCAGAACTTATGAATGTGACCTTATTTGAAAAATAGGTCTTTGCTGATATAATTAAGTTAAGGATATTGCAATGAGATCATCCTGGATTTAGGGTGGGGTCTTAGGCCAATGACAGGTGTCTTTAAAAGAAAAAGGCAGAGGAAGATTTGAGACAAAGAGACACAAGGGAGAAGACCATGTGAAGATAGCAGCAGATATTGGATTTATACCCCTGCAAGCCAAGAACATTTGAACACACCAGAAGCTGGAAGAGGCAAGCAAGGATTCTCCCCTAGAGCCTTCAGAAGCAGCATGGCCCTGCCAACACCGTGATTTCAGACTTCTGGCCTCCAGAATTATGAGACAATAAATTTCTTTTGTTTTAAGCTCCTAAGTTTGTGGTAATTTGTTACAGAAAACCTAGGAGAATAATACAAGGCCCCACCTCCAGAGTTTGCAGTCAGTAGTTTTTGGATGGGACCTAAAGATTTGCATTTCTGATGAGTCAGTAGGCAATGCTGATGCTGCTGGTCCAGGGTCCACACTTTGAGAACTACCACTCTACGTCATGCAGCCTCAGCCCAGCTGCTCAGGTTTCACAGCCTCTCTTTGGAATCTTTCCAGAGAGGGATGTGAAGAATAATTAAAGAAAAGGAGAAATTTGTAAACCCTCTAGATTTCAATTATCATTATTACTAACTTCTAAAAATGGGCCAGGACTTAAATGTGCAATCCTTTTTTTCTACCTTTAAAATTCTCACAAGACATATCATTAATGAAGTAATGCACAAAACACCAGGAGAAGCCCCTTAGCCTCCTGCCCCCCAAACCTATACATGTGAGTTTACACTCACTCTATCTGCCTGTCTCTTTGTTGGTTGCAGAGAATGAGGTTTCCCTTTTCGCACCCAGAGTTCTTACCTCCTGCTCTACTGGGCATCTTTTTGATGCTTGCCATCTTCAAAGATGTTTTTCCATCAATATTCAATATCTAGATTTCTGTGGTTCTTACCAAGTTTCATTAACAGATACTCAAGACTTTAATCTCTTAAAAAGTGTTTCTTTAGCCCCATGGCCTTTTTCAGACACCACCATAATATTTATTTTCCCCTTTGCAGGCAAATTTAGAAATAGAGTTTAATGAATATTTTTTCTTCTTCCCACTCACTTTTCAACCTCGATAGGTTGCACACCACTTTTCTAGGCACTTTTTTTTTTAAATCTGTTTTAAAATTAATCTACTTTTCCTACTCCTTAAATTTTGATGGTCCTCAGTTATCTTGTCTTGGTCTTTGACTATTCATACAACTCACTGTTCCTGGGTTATTCATCTGCTTACAGGGTTTCATGACCATCTCTTTTCTGAGGAATCCCTGATCTTTATCTCTAGCTCAGATCTATCTCTCAGGCTCTGGACTCCGTTTTCCATCTGTTTGCTTCCCTTGGACACTTGTAAGCCAACAAATCCATACCTGAAATCCTCCTCTTCCTATGTTCCACTCTGGTAATCAGGAAATAGACTTATAAGTAATCCTCTGGATAAAAGAGAAGAAAAGAAGTTGCAATGGAGATTAGAAAAATTTTGAGCTGAATGATAAAAGTAAATGATATCAAAATTTGTGAGATGCAGCCAAAGCCAATCTTAAAGGGAAATTAGTGCTTTAAATGCATATAGTAAAAGAGGAAGGGGTAAAAATTAAATTTCTAAGTAATTTCTCAGGAAGCTAGACAAAACAACAGTAAATTACACCAAAGAAAGAAGATAGAAAGAAATAATAAGGATAAGAGAAGTTAATAACATATAAAACAAATGTACAATAAAGAAAATCAACAACACAAAAAATTTCTTCTTTGATGAGGCAAAAAATATTTGGAAACTGTATATAAAAACTGATTAAAGGGCTTCCCTGGTGGCGCAGTGGTTGAGAGTCCGCCTGCCAATGCAGGGGGCACGGGTTCGTGCCCCGGTCCATCCGGGAAGATCCCATATGCCATGGAGCGGCTGGGCCCGTGAACCATGGCCGCTGAGCCTGCACGTCCGGAGCTTGTGCTCCGCAATGGGAGAGGCCACAACAGTGAGAGGCCCGCATACCGCAAAAAAACCCCCAAAAAACTGATTAAAAATTTTAAAACACAAGTTACCAATAAAAAGAAAGAAAAAGGGAATATCACTATCAACCCAACACACAATATTAAAAACACATGATATTACAAACGTAAATATATGTGTAGAAAAAAAAGGAATAGAATCGTAGAAAAAAATCTCGTCAAAATTAACCTAAAAAGAAATAGGAAATGTGAAAAGTTCTATATTTATATGAGTAATTGAATCCATAATTTAAAAATTCTTATTTAAGAGATATCCAGGCCTTTTGCCTCAACCAGTGAATTCCCCCAAATGTTTAAAAAAGAAATTATTATTGATTAAGGCAAATACAATTCTCAGAGAAAATGCTTCTTTAGCTTAACTTAAAGAAATTCTGTGGATGGAAGATGGGATGTGGGCTATTATTCAATGAGGAGGAAATTAACAGGTGCATGAGGATGGAGCTGGGTGTGTGGGGTGGGTACACGTATTTGTTAAGTGGTGAAAGATGAATCTTGCTGAATGGGCAGAACTAGATATCAGATCTCCCAGAAATAAACTGGATAGATATTTAGAGACTAATTGAGAGAGAGCTGAGGATGTTGGTCTAAGAAATGTTGATTTGAAATGATAAGTAAGAACATATCTCTGAGCTTTATCATTTAAGTAACCAAAGGAAAGTAGAATGTAAGATAAATATTTTTGGAAGCTTCATGTGGCATAGATTTGTTAGAGCCAAGGAGTGGCAAAAAGACGTGCTCAGAGATGGTTGCAGGGATTGAGGTGTGAGGTACAGAGACCCTTGCCTGGGGTGGTGTCATTGGGAACAGAGAAGAAAGTTTGAATCTGTGAGATTTTTCAAGAAGGAGAAAGAAAGGCAATAGTGGAGATGGGAGAAGGGGGAGGAAGGGCAGGGGAGGGATCCCAGCCCCTGGGAATGAAAGTGAGTCTCCCTTAAACCGCTAATGGCTCCTCTATAGCCAAACAGCCATCCCAAGATCACCTTGGATGCTTTTATTTTATCTGCACAGTTAGTGAAGGGTCCCTCCCTCCACACAAACGTCTCTCTTCTCTTTCTTTTCATCCTATCACTGCCATCCCAGCTAAAACAAAAGATATCTGTAGGGCATTCTGCTAAGTCTGCAGTGACCTTGTAATGGCTGATTTGCCTGAGTCGGTTTGGGACAGATTTTCCAAAATGAAGCACAGTTCTGTGTATAATAAACGTGCACACAGAAATCTTTATTACTCTGTGAATTGTTTCTTTTTCTAATCCAATAAATATTATGTAAAGGTCAGGGTCAGAGGGAGCTGGAGTCTCCTTGCCAGCAGAATGTAAACACCCACACAATGAAGCCAGAAAAGGCAAAGGAGCACTAATGGTCTTCATCCTTCAAATCCACATTCCTTCACTAATGCTCGCATTTGGTAAAACTGAAGTTCAAGACAACTTTTTCAATTTATGAGCAATAAGGAGCAAATGGAGAAGATCATTCATGAAAATGAGAAAGTTTTCCAATTACCAGTGACATTCATCTTTAAACCCCCAAAGCATGGTTTTCCAGAAATGTTGCAGTCAATGTGAAAATGTAACTATTGATTTTACTTTTATGGCAACATCGTAGGACAAAACCTTAGAAACTTAGCATCAGAAAGGTTTTAGAGATTCATTTTCCCACTCCATTCATTTTTACAAATGATTCCCAGATGGCTTTGGTGACTTGCCCAAGGTCACCCAGGTAAGGCCACATATAAACGTAATAACATTAACATTAATAGCAAAGAATTATTGTGTGTTGACTATGTGCCAACCATTGTGCTAGAAATTTACAAGTATTAACTTGTTTCATCCTAACACTATAACATAGTTACTGTAACAACCTCATTTCACAGATGAGAGAACGGAGGCATAAGAAGGTAAAATCACCTGTCCAAGGTTACATGACTAGTAAGAGGTAGAGCCAGGACTCAACACAGTTACTCTGACCTCAGAGCACTCATTACAGGCTTAAACATTCTTAAACATGCTGGATGAGAGGACAGGAAGAGAAAGTCTTTTCCACGCCCCTGTTTAAGATAAAGATAACGGTGCCCACACAGAAGAAATGAAGTAAAATGCAGATACACAGGTATTTCCAGTGGCATCTAAGAGAGAAAGATATTTCTATTTCCTTCTCTTGAGATGTTTATTCCTAACAGTGAGCATACATGTGACTCTGCTTTCCAGAATTGCTCCTTATACCAGAAAGAAAACCAAGAAGAAGTTGTTTAAATTATAGTGGTTATGTCTAAAAGGCTCTTTTTCTCCTCTCCAGCCATTTGAGAAAAAGAGAAAATCTAAATCAAGATACAGACCAGCAAAGAACTGCAGCTGTCTTTTTTCTTTTCTTTTTCAATTTTTTTGTAAACCAAGTAACACCTCGGGATCTCAGATCCCTCCTCTGTAAAAGGAAGAAGCAGGAATACATGGGGTCTAACGTCCCACCCATCTCAGACCCTATAAGTTCATCCTCTCCTTTGTTTCACTAGGAAGATAAGCTGTTTTGCATGAAGCAGCTAATTTTTGGCCAATGTAGGTGGCCTGTGGTGTGGCAGGAGCTAGGGTGCCTGGTGATAGGCCTGGTCCATGGAGATGCGCAGTTTTCTCTTCTCCGTTCTGTGGATCATGTGGTTTAGCCTGCATTTCAGTAATTCCCAAGTCATGCAAGGAAGCTCGTGCTGATGCACTGCCCCTTGAGTTCTCTTTATAGGCTTCCTCTCCCCACAGCTCACCAAGGGGGGCATTGGGGGCAAACTCAGCCGCACCCCAGCCTTGGGGTGATGTGAGGGGGGTGCGGAGCTTGACCTCAGCATCCCATACTCTGAATTTGGCTAACCTTTTCCCCACATTATAATAATTGGGGAGCTGCTTTGTTTCCAAACCCTGAACCCATCTTACGCTCAAGTATTTTTTTAGCTAACTATCCATCCTATCTCCCTGTGTACAAATCCAAAATCCTTGTCTGATAACAAGCAGGATATATATCACCCTCAGGAATGTATATCCTGAGGGATATAAACATAAATATATATTGATTGTTCTTGCCTATCACTCGCCCCTACCATCCCCATGGAATGGAGTCTTTCCCCTGAATCCCAACACTATGTCTGGGCTCTGCTACAGTGAAAACACTTTCCAGATGTCCTGCCCGTTTTTCTAGATCTTCCAGCACTTCTAGAATTCCCTCCGTCTTGCTTTGTTCACCTGTCACCTGCCCCATTTCAACTTTCAACTTTCATCTTCCTGACAGCCCTCTTGTCAGCTGCCAGACTGAGCTGCTTAATACCTGGGCCTCACCATATGTTCTCCGGGTCCCATGTTCCTCCTGCCTCATGTTTTCTCCAATCCCAGAGCAGAATGAATGAATCCCCTTCTTCTGTGTTGTTTCTTTTTTGTTCACACACACTGGGAATTGCTTATAGATGGGGCCAGATCTTGTTAACTTCTTAATATCTGGTGTTTAACTCTGGTGTTATGCTCAATAAACACAGGTAGAATGAATGAAGTAATGTCCCAGCACTCATTGTTCTGCCCAATCCACTGTAATTAACACTGCCATGCTATTTCATGTCCTAAGATTGACATCTCCTCCTTTCCTTCAGCTCTTCTGTTCCTATCACTCACTCACCAATAACCTGGGTATCTCCAGCAACTGAAGCTACTTCCAAGACTGTCCTTTTATCTTGCCTGGTGAAACTTTTGTTTACCTCTCGAGAACTGGTTTAACTAGCTCTGTGAGAGCTTATCTTTCTCCAGCCAAGCCAAAGAAATACATAGGCAAAGCAGAATCAAAACTAAATGAAGAGAGACATCTAAATAAGTCATCCTCTAGTGTGTGAGACATGAATAAATGGCATTTGGGTCGTGCAGAGAGAGAAGCTTTCTGTCATTGTAAACTTCGAAGGATGGCAATCAGTGTGAGTGTAAGTTCTCAACAGCACACAGAGCAGGAACAGCTGCATAAATGATGAATATTAAAACATTGCCTTCCCACCCCTCAACTAGAATTTATCAGAAATGAAGTGGGCTAGAGGAGTAAAAATAATCATTTCTAGCCAGGTAGCACTTCACATACATAATTTGATAATGTGAGTCAGATAACAGCCCCCCTCAATTCAGAGCCCTCTGATGGCTTTTTCTATATTGAAGGGTAAAGGCACAGACCTGAGGGTGGCCTGGTCTGCACCCCCGGCCTCTCTCACTTCACCTTCTACTCTTTATTCCCCTGACTTGTACCTCTCCTGGCACACTGTCTTCTTTGCTGTTCCTCCAATGTTCTGGCATACTCCTAGCCCCAGGGCCTTTACACCTGCTGTTCTCTCAGCCCAGATGTTCTTTGTATTAGTTTCCCAGGGCTGCTGTAACAAAGTGCCCATGACTGGATGGCTTCAAACAACAGAAATGTATTACCTCACAGTTGCAGAGGCAGGAAGTCTGAAATCAAGGAGTCAGTGGGGCCATGCTCTGAGGGCTCTAGGGGAGCATCCTCTCTGGTCTCTTCTAGCTTCTGGTGTTTGCTAGCACCCCTTGGCTTTCTTTGACTTGTAGATGCATCATTCCAGTCACAGGACCATTTTCTTCCTGTGGTTCTTCACATGATCTTCCCTCTGTGAACATCTGTCTCTGTACCCAAATTTCCTCTCTGTGTAAGGACCCCATCATATTGGATTAGGACCCATCCTAAGACCCCCTTTTAACTTGATTACCTCTACAAAGATCTTATTTCCAAATAAGGTCACGGTCTATCTTTAGGGGGAGGCATGCAATTCAACCCATAACAGTCTTCTCCCAAATATCCCCGTATCTTACGCTTTCACCTCTTTATTTATCACTTCGTGTTACTGAAACCTTCTCTGACACCTCATCACAAATTCCACCTCACTTTCTCACTGTCATTTCCTGTCCTTCTTCTGTGTTTTATGTTTCTCCCAGAGTTCTTACCACCATCTTACCTGCTATTTATTTTCCTTATTAATCTTGTTTTTGTCTGTCTCACTCAGTACGTTATCAGCACCACAGAGGTAGTGATTTCATCTCTGTTAGTCACTGCTGTTTTCCCAGTGCCTAAAACAGTACCTGACACATGGTAGGCACTAAGTAAATGTTTATGGAATAAATCATCTTTAATCCTCATAGCAGTCTTGAAGTTACCAGAATGATGGTCACCTCCCTATTTTATAAATGAGGCAACTGATGTTTGCAAAGATTTGGTATCTTGCTCAAGAGAATATACCTAAAGAGTTTTAGAACTGGTATTTGAACCAGGTCAAATTGACTCGAAAACCTACGATCTAGCCATTACTCTGCACTGCCCAGGGCAGAAGGAAAGACTTCCTTCAGATGTGTGAGGAACTCTGCAGCTGCTGAAATTATTTCTTTTTTCCTCCAGGTAAAAACAGCACTTGCAAAACATCATCAAAATGTAAATCTTCAACTCTAGGTAAGTGGTCTGGCTCAGTTCACAATATTACTAAGACAACTGCAACATTAGAATACACTTTGTGTATCTCTGAAATGAAAAAATAATCCAGTTAAGTAAACTACTCTTTGGCTCAGGTGATGGTTTTATTTCTCTGGACACATTAGCAAACCAAGAAGCATATGCAATCTGAGTTCCCAGATATCTGGAAGATAGGTAGGTATTGCTGCTTTAAAATTTTAGGCCCAGGAGCTTCCAAACCAGAGTGAAACTTGAATGTTAAATTAACAGATGCTGTGATTATAACCCCCAAACCCTCACCCAACCAGCAAACACATGTACTGCCTTTCCACAGGCAAAGAAAGTTAAACAATGATCTCACTAAATCAAGTCCCAAACCTGTCAGTGAGGCAAAAGAAGTTGTTTCTATTTGAATTATCCAGATTGGCTGTCAACATGGATCACATCCACTGCATAATTGCTCATCTTTCCTCCTCACTCTGCTTGCAAAGCCACCGTCTAGGAGTCACTGTTCAGCGGAAATCACCCACTGCTGACATGTTCCTGTTATGGCAGTGATCCTGCAATCAGGGACATTAACCAGAGCTGATAGTCATGTGAAGCTGTGTCCACCATCATCAAAGATGGGGCTAATCATTGGTTCAGGGACAGAAAGAGATGGTCATTCTGGGCACAGGACAAGTTCACTATATAGAGCCTTATAGTATTTGGATAATAAAAAGAAAAAAAATCTTAAAAGGGGAACCCAAGTACCAGAACCCAACATAATCATCCAACTAAGACAGAAAAAAAAAAAAAAATAGAATACCATGTCTAACCTTTGGTTAAGAAGGTTTGGGGAACTGTGGCCATAAGTGTTTTAGGTTGGCTGGATGTGTTGATCAGATCCTTTTGATAGTTATGCGGGTTTGGTTAATTTTTTTTTTTGCCTCTCTAAGCCTGTTGCATGCGGACATCCTTAGTGCCAGTATATTGCACATTGCAAACATCGCATCATGGGAAAGAGTTGACTCTCCTACCCTAAACTATACCCCATGGAAAGGAAGATCCTTGGTCTCTGCCATGGAGACATTTTAACCTACAGAAGTCCCAAATCCCCAAGGATGGCTGCAAATCTTGCTTTGCACAGCAGATGGAATTTAAGAAAAGGGAAGACAAGCTGCTGCTGGGGAGACTTTGGGCCATTCTTACACCAGCACTGACCTCTCACTGGTTCCACTACCAATAGACCATCACTTTTCTTCCTGACATGCTCCTTCTTAAGCCCCTCCAGGGAATCTGGCCTTGATATTAGTCATATTTCCCAATTCTGTGTGAAACTGGTCAGAGGCCAAAAATGACTTTAAGTGCGGTGGGTGTTAAATTTGGCTTTATAGCTTTCACTTTGCACCTCTCTAGCTTGGGTAGGCCTTAGAGATTACTGTACATTTTAGTTCAGTTTCATCATTCCCATATATTGCAGTTCCAGGAAATATTGCTTTCTTAAGCCTACAAACTTCTATTACTCTATCCAAAGATGAGGATAAAGTTTCAAAATTTATTGCCCAACCTGCTTCTGTGAAATACACCCACATCAGCAAGCACGCGGCTGAACACACCAAATTGCTCGGACAGGCACATTTCTGTCAATCACCACCTGTGAATACGCAAGCAGTGGGCATATCCTGAAGACGCAGATGGTTGTGCCTGGATGCATATGGCAACCTCATTTTCACCATTTTCGAGACAAGTACTGTGTTACAGACAAAACATTTGGACCTGCATGTCTATTCACAAAGGAATTCCCTCCTGTTGCCCTTAATGGATAGAAATGTTTTAAGTCTCTTTTAGACCACTCTCATGTTGCTGAAAGCACTGGTAAGACTGAACCAAATAAAAAGTTACAGTTATAAAGCTTGTAGCAATTTCTTCTATGTTCAAGTCACATGAAATGATATAGAAAGGAAAGATATTCACTAAAATGTTTTGTTTGGAAAACACATGTGAAATATCTAGAGCAGCCAACTCCCAGTAAACAAACAGAGCCTCCAGGGACTCACTTTGTGGGTGCAAACACTATCTCAAATGTAGAAATCTTTTAAAGAAACGTGAATTCCATTCAGAATGTTAAGGCTTATGATATGAAAAGCACCATTAAACATTAGCTGAAATAGTATCTGATATGCCAGAACACATCAGTTATGGGACTGCATAAGGATTTTAATATTGTTTTAAAATACATATGAGGTAAAAGCAACAGTTCTGTATCAATACTCTATTTAGAATACACTTGACCCTTTAAGGATTGCAAGGAGTGAGACAAGGGGCTGAGAGTTACTCAGTGAAACAGGTGGACTTGGGTGGCTGCCGTGGCTTTCCTGCTTTGTATCTTACCCCTGGAGTGGTGAGGAATTTGGCCATATCTAAACAGAGGTCTGGCCTTTGGCCTTGGCTCCTAACAAGAGTGTTTGTTATTTATAGTGTCCCCCAAACACACACCTGATAGTTTATCTCACAAAATGACTCAGGGTGGGGCTGGCCACCCTTAATAGTCTTAAGGTGGGACTGGCTATGCCAGAAAGACCAACAGTATCATTAGAGGGTGGAGTCTTTTGGTCTTGAGGTATCAGTTAAACTAGAGACTGAGTTCAACCACATGGGCAATCAATCAATCACGACTATGTAAGGAAGCCTCAATAAAAACTCTGCACACCAAGCTGGAGGGGGCTTCATGGGTAAAGCATCCTCAGGATGATGGAAAATTGGGCTTAGAACCTTCCTAGGCCCCATCCTATGAGTCTCTTCCTTTGACTGATCCTTTACCTATAATAAACATGGATGCATGAGTACAATAGATTTTAGTGAATTCCCTGAGTCTTTCTAGTGAGTCACTGAAATTAAGAGTATGTAAAATAATTATATTTATATATGTTTATCTGCCCCTAGTTCTTGCTAATACTTGGTCTTTGATCCCAGTTTATGACACAGAGTTCCTAAATCCGTTGGAATTTCCTGGGTGACAGGACCATCTTTTGTTCTAATGAGCCAACTCTTGGTGGGCTCCTGGATGAGGGCTTTTCACTAGAAAGGCCAAACTATGCTTAGAAGCTTGGGACTTTCAGCCCTACTTTCCATCCTCTAGAGAGGGGAATGGGGCTGGAACATGAGTTAATAATCAATCATGGCTACATGATGATGGCCCCATAAAAATCCCTGAACTACAGACTTCAGAGAGTTTCTGGGTTGACAAATACTTCTCTGTGCCAGGAGGGTAGCTTACCCAAACTCCACAGAGAAAGAAGCTCCTGTACTCATGACCTTCCCAGACCTTTCTAGCCCTTTCTCAATGTATCTGTTTATCTGACATTTCACTTGTATCCTTCAAAATATTCTTCGTAATAAATTGGCAAGAGTAAGTGAACTGTTTTCCTGGGTTCTGAGAGCTGCTATAGCAAATTATTGAACTCAACAAGGGGGCAATGGGAACCTCTGATTTGCAGCCAAGTCAGGTGGAAGTTGTGGGTAACCTGGGGACTTACTACTTGTGATCGACATCTAAAATGGGGAGCAGTCTTATAAGACTAAACCCTTAACCTATGGGGTTAGGATTGAACTGAACTGTAGGACACCCCACTGGTATCAGAGACTTGGTTAGTGTGGGGGAAAAAAAAAAAACTACATATCTGGTATCAGAAACATTGAATGTGTGAGAGTAGAGGAAACGGTGAGTGTTTTCCTAGACAGGGTGGTTTGGGGAAACTCCCAAACTTGTAGCTGGTGTCAGAAATTTGGGGCAAACTTGACAGTCTACAGGACTGTCCTCTTAACTTCAGAGTTTGCTATTTCCCAGGTACCTCTACATATCTGGATGTCCAGAACTCAGCCAGACTTACAAAACCTATTCAAGAGTTTTTATTTTGAGGACTGTGATGAAGGTCATTCCTTAGATTCATAGTGGAGGTGGCCCTATCCTTGAATCTGGTGGGAGAGCTAAAGACAAAAATGCTCTTGTTTCTTTGCTGCTTTGTTTTTGTTTTTTTTCCTTACCCAAGGCCCAGGTAGCACAGGAACTCACCAAGCCCTGATTGTGTGGAAGGACTAGGAAGACAAGTAACATGGGAAGATGGAATAGATGACAGAAAGAAAAGACAAGAGGATAAGGAGAAAGATGCTTGGGACCTTGCATTGAGTGATCCTTATGTCGCCAAAACCTTCAACCAGCTAGAGAGCTTTCAGCTTCTCACAGCCTCATAGAGCTCTCCATACCCACGTGGTAAGACATCCACTAATTACACAACAGATTATCTTTCATAATATTTTCACTAAAATATTTCAGAGGGCCATATTGGCGCAGGTAATATTGAACTTCTAAGTGTTAGGTAGAAATAGAAGTTACATATTGCTTTGGGGGCAGATATGGAAATGAAGTCTAGCAAAATCAAATTGCTTGTGGTTATATTCTCCTTTTCATACAAAAGTTTTGGAGAATAAAATGTCAGAAGAAATTCCTCATCACTAGTAGCAAAAAATTCCAAGGAAAAGTGAGCAAATAGGAAATGAAATGATGTGAGGAAAGCAATGAGAGGTAATGATGTTTTTTAAATTAAAAACTGAAATATATACCTGCTGCAAAGGGAAAATTAAACAAACCCTGTATGATGGAGGGTAATAAAAGAAAATATTTCACCAAGAAAAATTTTCAGGATTATATCAAGTGTTCCTCTGAAATTGATAAAAATCCTTTCCTTCATTTCTTCTCTCTCCCTCAGAAACTTTACCTTTTCATTAGAAGTCAGCCATGTGCAGGAATTATTGATAGCTGCAATATTTCATCTTGTATTTTTAAATCAGTCACTGCAATGCATGTGTAGCTCATGAATTGTGCTGTGGTTTCTAAGAAATGTTCTCGATTGCTTGGTGCAGCTCTTCCATGGTTAGGCACCAGCTGCAATGGCGATCCTGGGAGGGCAAGGTGAGTTGCTAAGAGTTAGCTGGGTTGGCCGGCCACTGATCGTAAAGGGAAAGCTGGGGAAATTTGATGAACCAAAATTTTAGCCCTTTACAGTTTCCAAAGCGTGAGCACATGTATTTTCTTATTTGCTTGCATGACAATCCAGCAGCAAGATAGTATTCTTATGACTATCAGATAGATGAACAAATGAGGGATTGAGAGATTTACTCACACTATACTGGTAGTAAGTGACAGAGCTGATACTCAGACACGCTTCCTCTATCCATTGTTTCCCAGAACTTCTGGGTCCCTGTAGCTGCAGATGGGGAAAGAAGAGTGTTACTCAACCCTGCACTGTTCACTATTAGCTCTGAGCTGAGTGGACACCACTGCCTTTCCTTTTACTTCAGGACAAAAGCTCTAGGCCGCATGCCAAGGATCTCAGTGGAAAAGCTTGGTGTATGAGCAAAAAGACCTCTCCGTGTAAGGTGAAGCATTTTAAGGCTGACCAGACTCCTCACTGCCTTTTGGACCCACCGTCTGAACACACTCTGCCTGTTCCTCTGTGGAGTACTTTCTTTCGTTTCTCTGTACTTAGATAGTTCTTCTTCCTTCCAGCTTCATTTCTAAATCTTTTCCTTAAAACCTAATTGAAATGCCACTTTTCCATGGAACCATTCCTGAATTATTCAATACCTACCTTTCTCTCTTTTCTCTGAACCTTGTTCTATAACATGTAGCTGTCGTGCACTGGAAAAAGTGTCAGGCTGGGAATCAGAGTCCCTGGTTCTGGTCCCTTTGTATTAATGAGCTCTGGCTCCTTAATCAAATCTGTAACTTCTCCAGGTTTCAGTTTCTGCTTCTGTAAAATGGGGACATTAGAATGGATGGTCTCTAAGAATGAAAATTAATAATGCACAATTTTAGGCATGGTTAGATACTGTAAACATTTATCGAGATTGCTTCATTTTTATGTTTTGTTTATACAGCGAAATTTGTAAGCTATATTGTATATTTCTTTCCTAACCCCATAAGGCTTAGTCTATTAATATACTTGATTACACTTTTTTTTTCCTGCTCAACTAATTGGTTGAAAACTCACCCTGTAGAACTTGCGTTCAGTCTTTGAGAGAGTGTCTAAATGGAATTCACCATGACCATGGACTTGTAAATGTATTTTCTCCTAGACGTAAAATAGTATGTGCATTGATAATAATAATAGCTAACATTTACTGACAACATATTAACTCCTGGGCTCTGTTCTGAGTGCTTTTTGTGTATTTACTCATTTAATTTCCATAACAATCACCTGAGATAGTCAATATCATTATATCTATTTTACTGAAGAGGAAATGGTAATGTACGGGATGTGAATATGTCACTCAAAATTGCAAAGCTAGGAAGTTTCAGAGTCAGGATTTGAACAGAGACAGTGAGTCCAGAACCCGTGCTGTCCTGCCCTGCACTCCTGTCCAAGGAGCACCATGCAAGCAAGGAGAGGCCCATGTGATGTTAGCAAACTGTTCTCCTGATCTATGGAGTGGGAACGAGAAGAGAGGTTTAGTAAATAATTTCTGAACTACTTCAGTCTGTGGCATTTTATTAATATCTCACCCTAAATTGTCAATGGCAACATTTCTATCACTGGATACATTTGTTTTAACCTCATCCCAACCTTTGTCATAATCCAGGTGAAAAAAGCAGGATACAGAATGATATACATGGCCTTGGGATTATCTATAAAATATATTTACTTGCAAAGGTATATGAATATATGTGTATCTATTATATAAACAGTGGCTACATCTCGGGGTGGGATTATGTCGTGGCATTATCCCCTCTCTTTATAATTTTCTCTGATTTTCAGATTTTCTACAGTGTGAATATGTTTTCAGATGAACTTCATTCTGAACCGTGGAAAACACTGCAGCTACATTAAGTCTGAGTTTAGTTTTAGCACCTCACATATGGCAGCTTGTGGCTCTGGCTCTTTGAAAGCCAATTTCCAACCCCTTCCTGAATTGAATGTGCTCAGCAAAATAAAACTTCTCAGCAAAATAAAGCTTCTCAGCAAAATAAAACTTCTCAGCAAAATAAAGCTTCTGTGCCTAAACCATGTGTCACCCCTCTCAGCATTGGGGTACCATGGACTGTGGTTCCCAGAAGTTTGAAGAAGCTGAGAAGACAGGGCAAAGGACAATAGCCTGGTGGTGTGTGAAATTAAACAGGTGCTTTAAAAGACAAAACGATATGTCTTTCACCCAGTATTTTTCTCCTTCAGTGACAGTTTTACATAAAGGAATATTGAGAATTTTTAGTAGAAAGCTATTGACATATGAAGACCAATTAACCACATGGATGTTCACCCGAGTCATACAACATGAAGGTTCGTTCACTCAATAATTTCTTCTCCCCGAAAAGAGAAAATCCAGGGTCACAGCCTGAATTCAGGGCTCTTGTCTCAGAAGAGATGCCGTTTGCTAATAAGCTTAAAACATCTGAAACTGCACCTCTCCGGTTAATAATTGTTATTTTAAAAGTCTGATTTTTTTCAGGCCAACACAACTAGAAAATCCATTCTTTGAAATAGACACACTATCTCTACCCATTCAAATTTGTGATTACAGGATAGGTCAATGGACTCAGGTTATGCTTTGTTGATTCATTACTTAATTTATCTACTCAGCAAACAGTTATTGATTCCCTACTATGTGTCCTGACCTGAGCCAGGCATTGGGCACACAATGGAAAACAATGCATCCCTCCTAATTCATGAAGCTGAGGGTCTAATGAGGGTCCACAGTCAAGTACACGGGCAATTGCAGTGGGACAGGCAATTGTAGTGCTGGATTTGTCAACCAATTTCTCAGATAGTTACTAAATATTTCAAGGTGTACAGGACTTTGCACAAAAGTACTTGTGCAGAAGTACGAAGAAGTTTGCTTAAATGAGTGCTAACTGTGGAGGAGACCAATTTATTTATCTTCCAAAATAAAGCATTTGGCAAATATATTCTGTTTAAAAGAGGTCAAATCTGCCACGTCTCTACACTCGGTATACTAGGGCAGCAGATGCACATTCTAAATAATAGCAACTTTATTTGCAAAACATCTTTTATCTTGTTAGTCCATAATGTGCTTTACAAACTTAATAAATGGCTGTGATATATTTTTATAAACATTGGTTAAAACACTGACGTTTTAATATATTTCATGTTATAAAATATATTCGTTTTCTAAAAAGCCCTCTAAGAACCCGCTTGCACTGCTGGTGGGAATGTAAATTGATACAGCCACTATGGAGAACAGTATGGAGGTTCCTTAAAAAACTAAAAATAGAACTACCATATGACACAGCAGTCCCACTACTGGGCATATACCCTGAGAAAACCATAATTCAAAAAGAGTCATGTACCACAATGTTCAATACAGCTCTATTTACAGTAGCCAGGACATGGAAGCAACCTAAGTGTTCCTAGACAGATGAATGGATAAAGAAGATGTGGCACATACATACAATGGAATATTACTCAGCCATAAAAAGAAATGAAATGGAGTTGTTTGTAGTGAGGTGGATGGACCTAGAGTCTGTCATACAGAAAGAAGTAAGTCAGAAAGAGGAAAACAAATACCATATGTTAACACGTTTATATGGAATCTAAAAAAAAAGAATGGACTTGAGGACATGGGGAGGGGGAAGGGTAAGCTGGGATGAAGTGAGAGAGTGACATGGACATATATACACTATCAAATGTAAAATAGATAGCTAGTGGGAAGCAACCGCATAGCACAGGGAGATCAGCTCGGTGCTTTGTGACCACCTAGAGGGGTGGGATAGGGAGGGCGGGAGGGAGGCAGACGCAAGAGGGAAGAGATATGGGAACATATGTATATGTATAGCTGATTCACTTTGTTATAAAGCAGAAACTAACACACTATTGTAAAGCAAGTATACTCCAATAAAGATGTTAAAATAAATAAATAAAGCCCTCCAACAGTAATTTCATTAGTACTTACATTAAAGGTTGTCACTTGCACTTCATAAAACATAGGATGACGGACATAGGATGGTGATTGTTTTCTCTTGATAGGGACACAGTTTTTTTGATGACGCCTTAGGCATGGGTCTTCTTTAGGGTTCTACCCTCCTTTTCCCAGACCGAATTTTATAAAAGTGAAAAGGGAAGAGATAAGGAGAGTAGAAGATAAGCACAGGATCACCTTTCTGGGTGGTAATCCTATTGTGGTCTTAGTGTAATGTTAATGAGCCCAAAATGAATGTGATGTTAATTTAGTGACTTGTGAGAAAGCATCTGGAGTTTAATGTAGCAATGTCGACTATGCAAAACATGTAATCATAATGCCGGCAGGGCTCAGTGCTCTGGATGAAGACCAAATTGTTAGCACCACGAGGGCATTTAAAGCCCAGCTGGAGAGAGGGGAATTCACAGGAAATGCCAAGACATGTTCCCTGATGCCTCTGACCTGATCCTCTACCATTAGGTTATGATACAAAAACGATTTGAGGAAGAGTTTTGTAAGAAAGGGAGCACAACCTGGAGGGAAAAAAGGAAAGGAGTAAAGAAGTTCATTGTTTTGCTTTTTTTTTTTTCTTTTATGTCATTTTACATGTGCCTCATCTGATAGGTCATAAGATATATAAATAAGACTTTTCTGTAGAATGGGCACTCATTTTGCATGATGACATCACACTTAGAGATAGCAAGACATTTGATAATGTAGAGCACTGTGCAAAGGAACAATAGTTGGAACTTGAAAGTTGAAATGGTAGAATGGGTCCTGTCAATAATAGGGATAATGTATTTTTGAAAAAGGAAAATATTACTGAAGTGCTAGGTCATTGTTGCCATTATAAGCTTCTATGATAGATCTAAGTTGGGCTTACTTGGATCCTTGTTTCCTGGAAAATAAGTTGGATAAGGAGAAGACAGAAACATACACGAGTGTTTGGAGCTGTATTTTTCTCTCTTCAGAATACAGAGAGGCTGATGGAGAAAGTATTTGATCATTTGCTTGCTTAAGCTATGCCTATGATATTTTGACATTGCCACTTTCGCTGTAGATAAATAATTCGATGTCTAAAATATGTATGTGTTAAAATTCCCTGGAGCTAATGGCTGAACATATTAAAAATTTATATCATCAAGAGAATTTGTTTGGCCTAAGTTTTATTATAGTTATGTAAGTAATAACTTTGTAAACGTCACAAACCATTGGATTGGTTGTGGGAAGGAAGTGGAAAGCGGTCCCTAACATTAGGGTTGGGGTAATATTCACATGTGTCTGAGCCCAATATTCTATTAAGCATACATATCTCAATTCTAGACCTAGTTCCATCTTCATTTGGTAACCTTAGGCAAGTGACTCTGATACTTTGTATGTCACTTTTTCCATCTGCAAACTGAACAGATAGTACCCACCCTATACATATATATTTTTGCAAGATTATAAATAACACCAAAAGAGAAAATGTATGCAAGGTTATTGTGAAAAGTATAAGGAATTACATACATTTAATAGTCTGTTGTTTTTCGAAATGATTTTAGGAAGGAAGGAGAAAGGAGAAAATGTATGCAAGGTTATTGTGAAAAGTATAAGGAATTACATACATTTAATAGTTTGTTGTTTTTCGAAATGATTTTAGTACAGCAGTTCCTCGTCTTAATGATTTCTAGGGGATATGAAAGCTCTATAGAGGAGCTGCTTTCAATGACTTTCTAGATAGAAAATAGACACCCTGGAAAGGACAAGGAGAAGTGTATGAATAAGTATATGGTCAGAGTTGCCAGTAGCCAGAATAGATTTTATAGCAATTCATTCTCTCCCTGTAAACTACAGGAAAGTGGGAGAGAAACTGATTTCAGCATCTTCCTTTTAACCTTCCTCGACACACAATGATGATATTTCATCATATGCAACAATATGCCTGCATGCAAGTGGTGATTTCCAGACTATTTTAAGTATCTCTGCCTACATACATAGTTATACATCATACAATTTGTCAGAATCCTGATTGCAACAAAAATTGATGTTTGGGCAGATGTTCATTCTCATGTTCTCACACAGACCATACATAATTGAAATGTAGAAGCAGTCAGGTGGGTAAAAAGGAACGTAAAAAGTTATTCTTTTTCCCTTCCACTCCCTACCCACCCCCAGTTCTCTTCCCATTAACAAAAGAGTATAGGAAATAAGGGACATCTAAAATAGAAAGGGGTTTGTCAAATTGCTTTTTATTGTCTCAGAAGTTCTTATAGAAGGGAATCACAAGTCTCTAAAGAAGAACCAGCATCTTCCCCTACCTGGTGATATGTTTCCTCAAATCCCAATTACACAGAGAGGGAACACTTTCTCTTTAGGAAAGAGTGATGGATTATGTCAAGTTACCAAATAACTAGGGAAGGAAGACAGGATATAACTACCAGTGTTTGATATAGTTGATGTAAAGTAGAAAAATGAGACCATTGATGGAAGAATTTATATAAAACAAGAGGGAACTCCCAAATATTCTTGAGGGGTGTAGCAGAGAGGACTATAAATTCACCAACACATATTTCTTTTCCCTCTTAGGCTCACTGCCGTACTCCATTCTCCTCCATCCTTCCAGTGATATGTGCCACACCGGATATGTGCCAAATTGTTTAAGAAGTGGGTGTGCTTTCCCCTTACTCTCTTTTCCTACCCACCAGCTCACGGGAAAAGACTACAAGGACACGGAAAAGGACAGAGATAATACAAGATAGGACCCCAAAAAGGAATTTATGCGAGTAAGAATATAACCTACCCTGACTGATAAAAAGGGAAAGACTTTTTCTCTCTACCAAATTTGTAAGGTAGTTCAACTGATCAGGAAAAGCACTGACTTGAAGCTGTGACCCAATGAGCACCTAGAGTCTACGCTCGTGTTCCTCGAAGCATGCTCTCCAAAGGAGCAGCAGAAACATTACCTGGGAACATATTATACATGCAAATTCTGGGATCCTACCCCAGACCTCCTGAATCAGAAACTCCAAAAGAAGAGCCCAACAATTTTAATAAACCCTCCTGGTGGCTCTGATACATGTTGAAATTTGAGAATCGTTTTGAAGATTTCAGTACCAGGACAGATCTTGAAACTTTTTCACATAGGTAAGAGCCTCGATGCTCCTAATTCTGACATTTTGGTATTTTCTTCAGGCATATTTGAGAACATTGGAAAAACAAATTGGAACAAAGGCAATACTGACACTCTCCTTCAAACCAGAATCACTTGAAAAAATAAAAAAAAAAAAACGTGCATCAGGTTTTCTCAGTGACTTGTGTGATCCCAGCATGTACACTGCCTGTCTTGGCCATTAGGGTAGTGTTATCTAGAGGATTTGTGTGGAGTTGGAAGAGATAGAATAGCTTCAACATTTACTAGAGAGTAGCTCTTTCTAGGGCATATTTAAAGGAGCTGAGACTCCCCCCAAGACCCTCAAAGCTTAGAAAGCTTTACGTAATTTTCCAGCAGTGTCCTGAGCACTGAGGGGAAGTGGGTTCAGCACTGTGATAGGTGGTTCTATAAGCAAGAGAGTCTAGAAGCCTGTGTAGTCAGCCTCTTGTTTGACCAAAAGCTGCACTATTTTAGTCTTAAATCAAAAGAACTGTAAGGGATAAATGCTGTGCAGTCCCTGCTTTATCATGGGGCACAGCCGAAGACCCCCATAAAAATGCTTAACCCCAGGGCAGATTCTTACTCACTTGGATAGAAATGGGAAAGGAAAAGCTATGCCATTTGAATTCTTCTGCCTGACTCTTCCATCAGCACCAACTTGCACCCAAAGTGTGGTTCATAAATAACCCCACCTCCTGGCTGGCCCTAATTCATGTCCTATCAAGACCGGCAAGACAAGATTTTATGGATCAGCTGGGAAGATTTGAAGGCCTAACCTTTAGGTCACGTAGATCTCAAATGTGTTTCCCTGCTGGCCTTTCGTTTCATGTTCAGTCCAAAGAAATTTTTGCTTCTGGATCAAATTGTGTCTCACTTCCTTTCCTCCGCAATGATCAATACCAGGTAAGAGGCCATTTGTAGAGAAGATATGTCCTTTACAAGGGTCCACACACAGACTAAAAGGGAAAGATAGGATGACTAGAAGAAAATTGATTTCTGTGACAGCCAGGGCTGGGGCTAAAGTAACGCAAGCAAGGTCCCCAGTGCACTTGCCTTGGGCACAAAGTAAAATGTTGTCAAAAAGCTCAATGATCAAGACAAATGACATTTTAATGTACTACTTAAAAAAAATCAAAATTAAACCAAAAAGATCCATGATGAACAAAAGATCAAATTTTTAAACAAGTACAGGATCAGTATTACTGAGTTTTTGCTTCAGGCTCCGATGGTTCTACGTAGCACTGTCTGCAACTATCAATCAAACAGTGGAAACGCATTCATTTCTGTGTAGAATAGACAGGTGGGTGATTAGTAAAAGTTAATCCTCTGAGGTCAGAATTCCCAGTGGTAAAAAAGAAAGGCAAGAGAGAGATTGAAAAAAAGACAGGAGGAGAAGAAGAAAAGGAAGAATAAGGAAAAAAGATCTATGGAGTGTTTTAAAGTATGAAGTGTCATATTAAACACATTACACGTATTAATTCATTTAGTCCTCAAAACAGTATGAAATAAATACTATTATTATCACTGCTTCATAGACAAGGACACAGACACAGATAGGTTAAATTAGTTGTCCAAGATCACGTAGCAAATGACAGAGCTAGGATTTCAGCTAAGACTTGAGAGTCCTTATATGAAGACAAGGAAGAGAGAAAGGAAGCAGGGAGGAATTTAAAGGGAGAGAAAGCAGTACTGAGTTTTCAGTCCTTTGTGGTCCCAAATAGCAAAGGAAGCACACAGAAATGGTGGCTGCTTGATGGAGACCAGTTTAGCATCTTTGAACAGGAGACAAAAGCATATTTGAGACACTTGCTGTCGTGCTGGCACAAAATATCTACTTAATGTTGGTTGTTTTCACATCCTGACATCTCCCAATTGACAAGGAAATGCTTAGCATGCCATGAAATGAACAGGAGCCAGAACTGAGCAGACGGCAGTGGCAGCGGATGGCGAGGACCACAGCTTGTCTGTATTCAGCTCCCTCCCTCCAAAACAGGTCTCACTCTGCCTCCTCGCCTCTAAATCTTCCTCCACAGAGCTCCAGAAATAACATCCAGAGATGGCTATACATTATTTATTTACTTACTTATTTATAGGTTATATCTATGTGTATTGTGTAAGTATTTAAAACCCAACTGGATCCAGCGCAGCAAGAGTGATGTCTCAATTGCAGGAGAGGCCATGTGGCGCAGGTTTAACTATGATAGATGGGACGCCTTCCCTTGCTTAGTAAACTGGAGAGAGAGAAACTGAAAAATCCTGAAATTAGAACGGGGTGGGACGGGGAGGGTCGTGCTGGTGTAATATGACTGGAACAAGATGCAGAGAAAAGTAATTTACTCTGAAGTGACAGTCCGAAAGCGAAAAATAAACTAACAGGAGGGAGTTTAGGCTCCTTAGCAGCCTGGTCTCAATATTGCATTATTAATGATAATAAAAAGGAGAAACGAGGGAGGAAAGGCGTATGAGGTGCGCCCCCCCCCCCCCCCCCCCCCGCCGCCAGATACACACTGGGAGCCAGCTCACGAGGCTCACAATAGCACAGGCTCCAGAACTCCATTTTAGTCAGGGCACAACAAAAGGCACCTCCAGGAGAAAGGCAGCGCCAGGCAGGAGGAAGAATGGGTTAGCACTGTTTCTGCTCGCCTCTCGCCTAAACGCCGGAATCGGTGGGGCCCCTCTGTGGGATTCTGCCTGATTTATTAGAACTTCTGCAACAGGCAATGAAGCACCCCTACTCCCCAGCCCCAGTGCTCTGCAGTCCAGCCTGGACCAGCAGCTATGAAACGTGAGACTGCGGCCAAGCCGCCTCTTGGATTTCTCAGGCTGCACCCCTTTGAGGGGCAGGCAATCCCTTCTGCCTGAGATTGCATATTGTCTGCACCTACACGATGCTGGATTCAATTTAACTTAAAATGGCAAAGGAGCTATTAGGTTCTATCTGTTGTCCAAATAAAGAAAATAATCGTTGTCTTCTATGGCACTAGGCTGCCTCTCCCAACACATTTTAATACGATAATGTGTTCAATATTTGAGGCTAAATGTATTAATAAAAGTAAAATTAATTTCACTTGTTCCTTTTTACCTTTTAGTGACTATAAGAAAACTCAAAGTACATATGTAATACATACCATATATTTATTGAGGAGCGCTGCTCTAAAGCATTGCTTCTCCAACTTCATTGTGCAGAGGAATTGCCTGGGAATCTTGTCAAAATGCAGATTCTGGTTCAGTATGTTTGGGGTGAGACCTGAAATGCTGCATTTCTAGACAGCTCCCAGGAGATGCCCATGCCACTTGTCTGTGGACCGTACTTTGAGAAGCAGGGCACCAATACATGTTGGGAATGTTTCTGAAAGTAACTCTGGTGTCACTGAACAATCACTAAATGTGAAATCAATACAGCTGGTTTTAAGTTTCATCTCTGCTTCCTATTGGCTAGATGACTTCAGACAAGTCTTTTTTTTTTTTTTTTTTTTTTTTTTTTTTGGCTGCCTCAGGTCTTAGCTGTGTTAGCTGTGGCACACGGGCTTAGTTGCCCCACGGCATGTGAGATCTTAGTTCCCCAACCAGAGATTAAACCAGAGTTCCCCTGCATTGGAAGGCAGATTACTTACCACTGGACTACTACGGAAGTCCCATGTCTTTTTTTTTTAATGAAAAATGTAGATAATAGAAATAACCATACAGGGTTATTGCAAAGTTTAAATAAAATTATGTTGATGGAATTATTTTTATATTATCAAAGCCAATTAGTCTAAATAAGTATTTACACCAATACACACGCACACAAACACTGAATATACAGGAATGAATGATGCAGAGGCAATTTTTCCAGTTTCTAAGATAATTCAGGACTACAAACCTACAAGCAGATATCATAATTACTTGGCTATTCCAAATTGCCTCGAAATTATTTCTGGCTGGATTATATGAAGCACTGTGACCAGAGAGAAATCATCTGGGAAGGACAATAGTACATGGCAAGCATTTCTCTCAGAAGCATTTGGTACTTGGGGTCAATGTTGACTTCGTTACTTTCCCCAAGGCTGAGGGAGACATTATCTTAAATACCCATCTAAATACTCAGCTCCCAGGTCTCAGGGGATCAGAGCATCCATAAGGCTGGGGGTTCCATCAGATCAGATTTCATCAGTAATTAACAAGCAACCAGAAGGAGCCACTTTGTGACGAGGGAAAAGAGAGCAGAACTGGCCTTACGACTTTGTCATCATTAGGAAGATAGGGAAGGAGGAGAAAGATGCGTAAAGCAGTAGTCCCCTAAAGCATAAATGTCATGCTGTGGTGGCAACATCCATATGGTCGAGATTAACTCAGCTCTTCCTCTAGGAGCATAGGGCTGGGAATACAAGATGGCAGGGGAGGAAAGGGAGATGCTCAGAAACGGAGCCTGTATTGTGCCGAGCCCTGTGCTAGATCCCGGGAATGGAAAATGTTGCAACTAGCTTTCACAGGAAGAGAAACTGTTTTGTTACCTACTATAAGCTCCAAATTTTCCATCACCTACACACACACACACACACACAGTTCACTTATTCTATCCCCCCTACCCAGAGAGGAGGGGTATGTAATATAGTTTCTTCTTTCATGAAAGTTACTGATACATAATTTGGAATTTCTGGACAGGAAAGGGTGGGTCATCCTCAAGCTTTCTAAAAGCAGTTTTCTCCAAGAGGGGAAAGGCTAGGCTGTTCAGAGCAAGCTTCCTGCCCTGCAATGTCCACTGCTAACCTCGTTGGTGGCACACTGCATGCACAGTGCAGAAAGCTATGTAAAACCAGAACAGAAGACCCAGTGCACCCTAACCTATGGACAGAAGATAAGTCACTCCTCTGCCCTGGGCCTTAGATGCAGCATCTTTAAAATGAGAGAGTTTGATGAAATGGTCTGGAAGGTGCCCTCAAGCCATCATATCCTGCTATTCCAAAGGGTCATTTTGCTTATACAAAGTGATCCCCTCCCCTGGCAGGGGCCTCTTTGCTGAGAAGCGCATGTGGGTGCCCTGCGGAGAGCAGGCATGACTGCAGAAGGGCTGGGGGAACACAAACACCTTGAACACCACACAGAGTAAGTGTCTGGGGAGCCTGGAAACAGGAGACTCTCGGGGACCACAGATGCATTGGTTCCCCGCTCCTTTAAAGTGAGATCTTCCACACGTGAGGAGGAAAAGCCGCTGGTGGCCTCCAGTGAACCAAGCAGAGCCTAAGCAGCTATGAGTTTGTCATCACAGCCCTCCTGGTTCCCTTTCTTGTCTCTTATACCCCAATCCAAGGACGGTAGGTCTCTGCCATCTCTTCCTTCTCTTGTAATCAGTTGTGCTCCCTAAGAAAGATCTAATAATATTAGTCTCAAGAATAAGAAGGAAATGCATATTTAAGAACCTATTATATGCCAGAAACCCGAATAAAGGATCTCATTTAATCTCTGCTCCTAGGGCCAAGACGAGGATGAGGTTAGTGGGTGTCCACTTGCTTGGGCCACAAAACATAAGGAGGCACTGACTTCCAGGGTCAGAGCGCAGGGCTGCCTCATGCACTACCTTGTGGGGAGCATCTCCTTCGATCTTGTACCCAGGCATCTCCCTTGCCTCCACCTAATTCTGGACCTCTTGACTCGATTTGTACTTGTATTCTCATGTCAGAGATAACGGAATCAGCCATAGAGAGGCCCATAGTCACACAGCCCTAGGATGGACATAAAGACCCATCTGTTTGCTCTACCCCAGCTACATGGTGGTTAATGTCAAAGACCCCAGATAACTGAGAAGAGCTCGTAGTTTAGAATTCTGGCACCTATGTTTGCTTGCTTTTACAACACCTATGTTTGGTAGCCTGGGCCAACTTACTTAAATACTCTGTTCCACTTTCCCTGTCTACAAAAAAGAGGATAATGGTGACACTGACCTCATAATGTTGTAATGAAGATCAAAGGAGTAATGCACTGAAAGTGCCAAAAATGGTTCCTGTAACAAATATATCTCAATACAGTACACGTTAATGGCTTGATGATGATGGTGACGATGATGATGACGATCCTGGTGATAACATCTTGATAAATGTTGGTTGTTATTGCTATTATCCTAATCACATTATTGACTTTCAACGCTCTGTGTGTTATCCTTTCCATGAGGTTTTTGCATTTTGGCAGGAACTAATATCTTACATAACTGGATCTCCAACCGTGAATTACTAGATACTATCCCTGAATTCTGGGAAATGACTAGATATTATCACTGAGTCCAGGCAAATTATCTTCTGCAGGAATTTACAGGAGTGGCCCCAGATCACACAATGAATGTCATTTCCAGCTCTAATGGCCAGCCTGTGAACCTGTGGATTTGCACATTAAGGAAATGACTCTCCCTTCAGAATCAGAAGCTTAATCCAACAAAGAGACTTTGTCAGGCATTGCAATTTTATGTTCACTCCAGCCCCAGGCCAGCATTGCCTAAATTTTGGCCCCATGGAACTCAAGATGTGTCTCCTCCACAGCTCAGTGACTGCTTGTTCAGGAGGTAGTCTGCTCCCTTGGGAGGTCCTGGCCCCAGGAATGTAATGTTAGATGGTCCCTGCCGCCCTAACTGGCCTCCTTTCACAGTCAGTTACCCCTCCACTAATTGTTGTTGTTGATAAACTGCAAAGCACCTTTCCCTAGCAGTGCTGAGCGCCATGGGGAAGAAAAGCAGTGGCTGGAGTTATTTCATTGACGTCCCCATCAGCAGTCCTTGCAAGTGTGGTCATGAAACCAGGATCACACAGGGACTGACAGCCAGTCCCCGAGTAGAGCTCTCATCCATCAGAATCAGCTCATGAAAGGACATTTTGCAGAGCTGTGCAGGGTGTAAAAAACCTGGCAAAGCCAAACCGGGGTCCTTCTGGTGATGTGTGAACTTGGCCTCCAGCCTGCAGAGGAGGGCCGTCTCGCTCATTCCTCAGCTCTAGACCACCTTAGGGAGGACAGACATAAAACAGGGGTGACAAATGAAAAGTGAAGGCTGAAGCACTGCCCTTGGGGCACAGAGCCTGGCACCCAGGGAGACTGCCCAGAATAAAACATGCACTGTGGCTTTCCTTCCTCGGGCTGGTGTTCCTGGTCACAGCCACTGTGGAGCTGCCTGTATCCACAGTGACAACTCTAATTTCATCAGCCTGAAGAGGATCCCAAAGGGGCACTGGATGGATGTCACTCTGGGTGTCACACTGGATGATGCCCAAACGCCCACTTAATCCCTGAGCTGAAGGGAGCCTTGAAAAGATCTGACATTAAAAACGCTCCCCTGGGGGAGAAACACTGAAGCCTGGGGGCTGTGGTACCATTACCAATGGCTTTCCTGTGAAAAGCTCCTCCTCTCTTCCTCTGTTTCTTCCCCTTTGTGTTCTGTCTCATTTTTCTCCTCTTATGAATTGTGCCATGCCCTATCCCAACACACACACATTCACTCCATCCTAAGCCCACGAATACTGGATCTCTCTATGACATTATGTTTATGCCGAATGCCTGAAAACAGATAGAAGTGCAAATAACGCATCTGATTGTGACTCAGAAAACCAAGAGCCTCCTCCCTGCCTCTCTGAAAAGAGCTTTCAATGCTGACAATTCCATTTGTGAGAAAAACAAAGACACCCCCATGCGGTGGGCCTTTGGGAACAAAGAGAACAGTTACAGAAAAGATTTGAGGAAGCAAGTGATGAAACCAGACCTCACCATAACCAAAGGAAGGCACACTCAGAACCAAAACAGAGAGAGAGAGATGACGTGGAGCCCAGTGAGGCCAGAATACAGGCTGTGCTTTGAATTTAGAAAAAAACCATAGGCATTGCCTCCCAGTTTGCCTGTGTCCCAGCTGTGCTTCTACCAGTGACGTACACATTCTTCCCTAAGAAGAATCAGGAGCTGTGGCTGCAGGCCACGTGGTGGGCTGACAGTTTTCCATGGCCTGATGCCTTCCAATAAAAAGGAGATGGGAAGAGTTTAAGGAGCCAGAAGCTAGATTTTGTGTTTTGGAAACTGAGGCCACAGAGGAATGTCCCTTACACAGCTCTAAATACAGAAAGTGGCGGATCACCAACAGTGGGCCATCTTACAATACTTGTTCTTTGTTCATTATCATGATCTTTCCACTGCTGCTGACTATGTCTTCCACAACACCCCATCCCCACACACACAGCTATGTCTACCTGGGTACATTTTTGCCCAGCAATAACTGTTGCCCGTGTGTCTGCACTTGTGTGTGCTGAATGGCCAGGCATTCAGCTGAGCAGAAGGAGAGGCTATTGCAGAGGAGACTATTAAGCACCAAGGGCCTGCCACGCCCACCCTCCTCAGGAGGAAACTTGACCCTGCAAATGGACCACTGGTCTCTGTTTGGCCATCAAGCTGTCAGATGGCCTGGCTCAAGCGCTCTGCTCAGCAGGAACGATAAGGACCCATTGAACAATGAGATTCTTTCTCAGGGAGTTCGTATGTGAGCCATGCAGAGATAAGAGAGGAAAAAAAGGGAAAAAAAGAAATAAGAAAAAGGGCCTCTGAGTACCTCTAATAATGAAGACAATGTAGGATTAAAACTTCTGTTGGACTGTTAGAGCCACACAGAGTCTTTGCCCACGCTGATCCCTCTGCCTGGATTACCCTTGTTTCATCTGGCCACATTCCATCATTCCCAAAGCTTATGTAACCCGAGAAATCATGAGGAGTGCAAACGGGAACACCTAGGGAACACTCATGGAATAATGGGTGCCTGGAAAAGTGTGGAAGATTAAAGAGAAGGCAATGTGTAACCTGGAGACATGAGCTCTGAGAAATGCCCGCAGTCCCTGCGCGGTGGCAGTGTGGTTTGGTCCTCTGAGCTTCACTTCAACCCAGCTATGCCAGGAGTCAGTAGTTGGCTGTCTTGGCTGCAGAAACAGCTGAGCTCCAACCTAAACAAACTCCAATATTGCTTTTAATCTCTTAACAAGACAGACAAACTAGTTTCAGAAAAGAAGGAAATAACGATAAGTAGGGGAAAAACTGACTTAGATGAAACAATGGATTAACACTTTTTTGCTGGACCTTCCCTTGGGAGACACAGAGCTGAGATGGAAATACTTAGGTTTTATTGTCAGACAAACCTGGCACTGAATCCATCCTCAGCAACTTACAAATGTGAAGGCTTGGATAAGTATTTTAACCTGTATGAGGCCACTTTCCTCAGGTACAATGAATATATTAATAGCTGCCTCATAGACGTATAAGGAATAAATGTGATACTATGTGTAGAAAAACTTGAGCATATTTGGTTGTAAATAAATGTTAGTTTTATGTACTAATATATTGAGCTATTAAAATATACGCCTGCCAGGTATATAGGTTTCTAGTTCCCTCTTTCCCATTCCCTATCCCAGCAGGTAATTTTCCTTGAGTTCCTTCAGTCAATGAATATTTACTAAGATCCTACTATATAACAGGTGCCTAGAAGGTGTTAGCAATATTGTAGAATATAAAATATACAAAGTATTATTTCCCTAGAAGAGAGACACTAAAGAGTGGAAAATATAACCAGTGGAAAATATAACCAGGTTTCAAAAGCAAAACAAAGAAATAAAGAACATAATGGCTTTTACCTTCAAAAACCTAAACATTTCTCTGTCTGGCTTATTTCACTTAGTATGATAATCTCTAGGTCCATCCGTGTTGCTGCAAATGACATTATTTAATTGTTTTTTATGCCTGAATAATATTCCATTGTGTATATATATATATATATATATATATATATATATATATATATACCACATCTTCTTTATCCATTCATTTGTTGATGGACATTTAGGTTGCTTCCATGTCTTGGCTACTGTAAATAGTGCTGCAGTGAACACTGGGGTGCATGTATCTTTTTGAATTATAGTTTTCTATGGATATATGCCTAGAGATTATTATACTAAGTGACGTAAGCCAGACAAAGACAAATATCCTACGATACCACTTATATGTGAAATCTAAAAAAAAAAAAAAAAAAAAAGATGCAAATTAACTTATCTACAAAACAGAAAGATTCACGGACATAGAAAACAAACTTATGATTACCAAAGGGGAAAGGAGTGGGGGAGGGATAAATTAGAAGGTTTGGATTAACACATACACCCTACTACATATAAAATAGGTAACCAACAAGGACCTCTGTATAGCACAGGGAACTAAACTCATTATTTTGTAATAACCTATCAGGGAAAAGAGTCTGAAAAGAATATATATACATATATATATATATATATATATGTATGTATGTGTGTATATATCTGAATCACTTTGCTGTATACCTGAAACTAACATGACACTGTAAATTAACTATACTTAAATTTTAAAAAAAGCCTAAGTCACCAATATGAGAAAAGATTTGGGTCTAGACAGAGCTCTGGCAGAAGCAGTGGGGTAAGCATGGCTTCCAGACTAAAAAGAGACCATGTGGGCAAGAAATCAGAGAGGCAGATTTATGATGGATGCGGAGGCTATGCAGTCTTCCTGGTTCCTGGGAGGCCGCAGAACTGCAGAGATATGTGGCTACACGGTCCATCCAGACAGTCTGCCAACTGGCCATACATACACCTGCATGTATGTTTTGTTTGGCCTGCAGAATTGGCCCGTGTTTGGACTTACAAAAGAATCTCGTCTTGAAACACTTAAGAGGTCATTGGGTCCACCTCTTATTTTATAGATGAGGAACTTGAGGGTGAGAATAGTGAAGCGACTTAGACAATTCATCGAGTAAGAGAGTAGGGCATTGTGTGACTAACCTAGATGTAGACAGTACTGACTATGGGAGGCCAAGTTCAGAAAGATGGTCTAATCTGCCTGGGGTGGGGGGGGGAGGGGAGCTTATTAAAATGCATGTTCTCAGGCCCACTCAAAGGGCTTCTGATTTTAATGGGTCTGCTATAAGAAACTGCATTTAATAGGCACCCCAAGGTAATTCTGATGCAGGTGGTCTGAGGACTAATTGCCACCTTTGCCTTCTCCAGTGCTAATTTGTATGGAAACCCGCAAGTTCTGAGATGTAATGAGATGGTATCAGTTCCATAAAATCCCTGGCTAGTGCAGCTCCCTTCTATAGGTGTAAGCTGAACCTCTTCAGCTAGGTTATGGCATGTATTTGCATAAATTACCATGCGGAACTTGTTAATATTTCCTAGATATGCTTTTTCATTGCTCCATTAGACAAGGCTTTGTGCTTTTGTTTGAGGCTGAATGTCAGCCAATACGTATCCACAGCTGTGATGGCATAGAACCTGAGGTGGTAATTTATTCCCCTCATAGAGCCCCAGTGTCACCTGTCTGTCCTAAGCAATGCTGTCTGAAATCAGTTGAATTTTATCATGCAAATTATGGGAAGTGTTATCATTATAAGCAGCAGGAGGTTCCTGATTTGCTATCATTTACACTTTAAATGAGTTCGACCTGCTAGGTATAGAGGATGAGTTTGGGAAAAAGAAAGGCAGGGGTAAGGTGGGGAGGGAGTTCACGAGGAATTGTGCCCCAGGTCTTTGTGCCTTCAGAAAAACAAGTCTTCAAAAAGATGCTTGGATTTGTTTGATATAAAAGACTCAAAAAGAGTTTGCTTTTTGGAGGAGAGGCATGCAAGAGAAGAGAAAGGATATGACTCAGCTTCTTTGTGGAGATGCCAAGAGAAAGTTACACCTACCCAGGTTGGTCAAGCGGAACTGCAACGTTAGGGAATTTGGGCATCGGTGGAATTGGAAGAAATCAAGACCTTGGGATAATCAAGTCCAACTGACTCATTTTACAGTTAAAGAGACTGAGGCCCGGAAAGGAGAAATCTCATATTCAAAGTCACATAAGAAATTTGACAGTAAAACCGCATTTCCTAATGTCCAGTCCTGCAGTGTTCCATCCCCTTTTTCTTTAAGTCTATCTCTGACTCTCCAAACCACCACAGTAGCATTACAGCTCTTGTATTTACCTTGGTTCCTAGGGGCCCTAATCACTACCACATTCTAATCCAGTTCTATTCCTTTTCTTGAAACAAAACTTATTCACCTGCCTTCTTTTCCATCTGTACTAGAATACCAAACCAAAGCTGGAAAATCCTTTCCTCCAACTGCTGTGGTCCACCTACTCCCCCAGATTGTTCCTCCTCTGGCATCTTCTCTGTCCATCCCCTTCCCTATACCCATCTCCATCTAGTTTGTACCCCTGGAGTCCAAGATAGCACATTTAGATGGTTCTTCATCCTGCAGTGTGACCTGGGTTGGGAAGTACTGCATTGAGCATTCCTCCTTGGATATGTTCTCCTCCCAGGTTAACTGCAAATAAAAGAAAGTGAAAGGGAAACCATAATACTTTAAACTTTGATATTGAAATTTCAGCCACAATTATAACAGGGATAGTAGAAGCATCTCTAGGAAGAGCTGCTTCTTAATAACTTCCCTCAGGCTTCGCTGACAAGTAATAACAGAATTTATTTTCCATTCACCCCATTCTGTGTGTCTTCCTAAAGGTGACTGAACAACAGAGAGCAATAGTTGGGGCGGGTTGGGGGTGCAGAAGGAGGAAACATGGTAGTAGACACAGATTATAGAGAACAAGATGGATAAAAAGTGAGATGCAAAATTCTCAAGCAAATGAATATAGGAAAACAAGCGAAGTTTAATCATGGAGTACGGAGTAGAATCATTGAAAAGAGTTGGTAAGGAACTCAATGACCAGGATGATCAGTGAGCTTGGAGTTAGAACACCTGGATTCTCATTCCTGTTCAGCCACAATAACCCATTTGAATTTGGGTAATCCGTTACAACTCTCTAGCCTCTGTGTCCCATTCTATAAACTAGTATGTAGAAGTGAATGATCTCAACCATTATATAATTCTAAATGACCTTATGTCCACAGGAGTCATTGACAACAAGCCTATATTAACGTTAGTATTTCTAGAAGAGACAGCCTCAGTGGTGGCTAAAGATTTCAAGAAACTGGCCAAAATAAGGAGAGGATCATTAATAACCAATAGCAAGCAGAGCAATGCTGGGTAGTCAAATGACAGGAACAAGAAGAGAACAAGTGAGAAAAGGATGTACTGGTTTCATATCTCAGCTTCTCTCAAAAGCGGTCCACGTCATCACTCAAGGAAAGTAAGAAAGTCACCTTCTGCCTGCCCAGCAAGGTGATAGAGCACATGGGGACAGGCTTCCCCAAAGACCTAAATGACTGTGATCAGGGTCCATCTGAACAAGACCAATTACCTCAGTCCCTCAGGCCTGTCATTTCCTCCTATTAGTTTTAACAACAGTGATAAGAATTTTCCTTTAGATGGTACCACTTCTTCTCCTCCTGAAGAAATTTGAGCCCAATTGGCAAATGGAGAGGGAATACTTATTTGGGCAGTGCCCCCGGGGCTGTGAGGCCATGGGGGGTTGGAAGAGGTGGTGGGATAGGAGAGGGGGATGCAAATAACAGGAATTAAGACCTGTTCTCATCCCAAACCTGGAGTATGTTCTTAACTTCAGCTTACTGGGCTGATTAAAAAAGTAGTGGGATCCACAAAGGATGTGGGAGGTCTTTTCCCCCAATCTAGCTCCATTTGTGAGCTAGATTATATGAGCAAGACCTATATTTTTCATGGAAGCCTTAATATTCATCACAAACTAAGAGTTAACAATTGGAAGTCAAGTGTTCCTGAGAATAAAACGTTCTTCTGAATCTAATTGAGTAGTAAAAAAAAAAAAACACGTATTAATCCTACTTATGAATTCAGTGGGCTGATTCTTCCCTTTCAGTGGTCAAACCCCAGTGTGTTCTGACGGTTCCAGAAATTGCAATCATTTGTTTACCTTCCTACTTCCTTCTTCCTCATATGTCCTGTCAAACATTTGGTTCAGGAAGTTTAATCCCTGGACTTAGATGAGAGTGTGTTGTATGTCTACAAGGCATCCAGCTGGGTTTTGAGGTTATAACACATTTAATTACTGGGAAAACACCTATCAAAATAAAGGAGGTAAGGCAGATGGGGTCCTTTGCTTCCCACCAACATCTCCCTGGCCAGACAAACAAATGTAAGGTGCTCAGGGAAGCTAGCCTGCAAGTGGGCCTTGGTGCTTTGTTTCTGTGATGCTCTTCATGCACAGGAGGCATCATTGCCTAGTAGCCATCCCCTGGCTGCCATGTTTGACAGTATCTCAGACACACATCCTGAGCATGGGCTGTCCCTGGAGAAGCTTCAGCACTTAATCCTGTCACCATGAAGCATCCATGCACAGCCAGGCTACAGGCAGACTCGATGTTCTCAGGGAATGGCTGTCAGTCATCAGTAATCCTATAGCAGGCAAGATTACATACTGAACCCATGTGCAGATGGGCTTGAGCAGAAATAGGAAAGGACTCAGGCTGTAAAGGGTGCTGCCAGCACAGTGAGAGTGAGATTCTGATGTGCTTTGAAGAGTTTCAGATGGAAATGATTTCCACGATGATGTCCTTCCAGGTAGTGTGTTACTGTCACGCTTGGAAGGGGTCACACCCATGGTCTCTGAGACATAACCTGCTATGGTTGATTAGGCCATCACTTTGAGGAAAATATCGAGTGACTCCTTAGAGGAGTCCATCACTCATCCATCCATTTATCTCCCATGTAACCTCTAGTGAGCAGCAGTTACATGCACAGAATGCAGCAGTGAACAATATGAAGTTGAGTTTGAAACAATGTGTTTCATGAAAGTTCAAATTTAATATCCTCAGCCACCAAAATAGACTACTGTACAGGGTTTAGGTAACTGGCCTGAAGCCATCACTCTGTTCTGTCTTTATTTTCTTTGACCCACTTCCTCCCTACAAACTCCTTTCTCCTTGGACAATGGGATACGTAGATTAAACAACTATTTCCTGCTATGCTGTAACACAGAATATCTTAAATATCCCAACACCCATGGGTATAGGTTGTAATATAATTAGCACCATTTAAAGATAATGAATCTGAAGGTGAATAAGCTTCAATGACAATGGCACATCCCCAGCTAAGGCTCTGAGTCTTCTGCCTCAGAGTTCAGCCCTGGAGTCCTCTACCCATGACTCTGTGTGCCTGTAGGGCTCCCTGCTGCCTGTTGGTCTCTAGCTGGATGAGTTAGTCATGGTCTTGGCTGCACAAGGGCCCCTCAGGAGCAGCCTGGGTTGGTGATTGTGTTCCTTGTCACAGAACTCAATTCACCCTGAGAGGGGAATTAAAGGCTCTTGAGAAAGTTTCTAACATACTGTAACAGAGAACATGAATCAAAGATTGTTGGCAGTTTCTTTGCAGGGACTTGTCTTCCGGCAAACTAGATGCCTTGAACTTATCAGGTGACAACAGGAAGGGACACAAAAGTGACTTTGAACAACTCTTTGTGAAACATGTATCCTGAAAACTGTCTAGGAGATAAAATCTCTCCAGGTCATCATGTCGGTGTTCCCTCTCTCTGTCATCTTTGATTCGAGATAGAGGGCATTTATGATGGCCTAAATTTTTTGGTCTCCTAGGATTTGTGTTTGACATTTGACTAAAGGGTAAAAAAAAAACAAAAAATCAGTGCATATATTTCCATTGCTGTGACCTTTTCACCAGGTTTTAGTCCCTGGCAGGATGGTGAAGTAGGTATGATTTACTTCAGGGCTCTCCATCTGCACTTTGTGGATTCGACCCTTCAAGTCTTTTGCATTTCTTTCCCAACTACTCTGTTTTCAGCCCAAACAGCAGTTATCTTACTTTGCATCACCCACCCTCCCTCATCTGGCCCCATAAACACACCCCTAGGTCTTTTTAAGTAAGAGATTGTGTAACACAGGAGTCAAGAGTATTTATATTTTAAAGGGGTCACCTAAGAATGTATCTATAAAGGTGCCCCCATTACCTGGGTGGGAAGTGTACATCTTGGTGCTAAGAGAGTGCTGGGAAATTTTCCCATGCTTCCTCCGCCACCTCCCACTCATCCTGAAGTCTACCACATGGGCTGAGGTGTAGGAATGGTCATGTGCTCCAGTCCCAAGAGTAATACCAGTGGGTATGTTTTCATCTCCTCAGGGATATCAAAATGAAGAGTACACTGGGACAGCACTGGTTTTTCATTATTGCCTGGGAGTGGTCTAATGACCTGAAGAAAAGGCTCCACTCACACAGGAACTCAAAGGAAAGATTCTCTGGATTCATATTGTTGAATTGTTTTCTAGATGCCACCTTGTCTAAGAAACATCAACGCATTCAACATGTACAGCCATGCTTTGCACAGAAGCAGGGAGAGGATAAAAGGAGTGGGGAATAATATTCTCAAGGAAAGATGAGAAGATTTATCCTAAACAAAGGATTCCGGAAGGGCCTAATGATGAGCTTTACATATATGAAAGTGTATTATGCAGAGAACAGTGACCATCTGCTCCCCATTTCTCCCTCATCTGAAAGTCTCCAGCACGTATTGTCGGTGACATTCTTTCAGCCATTCATCATATCCTGCTTCATGACATGTTTTCCATTGTTGTGTGGAAAAGCCATTTAACTTCATCAGGAGATTCTCCTTCTTCTTCCCAATTAAGATCATCACTCCTTGAGGGCAGGGACCAGTTCCTATTTATTTTTCTATCTCTTTCCCTTCTGAGCACTAGACTTTGCACAGAGTAGATACTGAAAAATCATGATAAATATTTTTGATTTAGTGATTGATACTGAGGGAAAAAAGATAAACTCTACTATGGGGATCTAGGTTAGACATAAGAACATAAAATCTTGACTGGAATGAGCTCAGGAGGGAGCATGATGGGAGGGAAAGGGAGTACTCTAAGATGTGGAGTACTCTTATGGGCCTGAATATAGATTCAAAATTACCATTTACCATCTATATTAGCTTAGTCAAATATTAAACTTCAGTTTACTGACCCATAAAATAGAGATAATAATGCCTACTATGAAGAACTGCTCAGCAGTTGAATGAGGTTAGTGTGTGTGAAGAACCAGCTCATAGTAGCCACAAAATACCACGGTTCAGTTTCCTGATAATAACACCTACTTCTCAGGATTCTTGTACATGTTAAATGAGTTGATGTATGCAAAATGCTTAGCACGGTCTTTGGCACACCTTAGGCGTTTAATGAATATTAAATACCATTAGATTCTTTTCATAGAAATTTCTCTTTTGCTCCAGGACAAAGCCTTAAAAATAAGAAGGGAATCCCACCTCTCTTTTCTTCTCTCTCTTTATCTCTATACATATCTTTCTTATGAAGAGCAAGAGGATGGATGATACTGCCTCTCAAAGTCCTTCCCAGATTGAGGTAAATTCTCAGCTGCTATAAAAGTGCCTTCAGGTAGATCATCAGAAGGACATCAGAGAATTCTGTTGCATAGCCAGAAGTAGCTAAGAGTAAAATCTAGGTCTGGCTGGTCTCGTATAGACTGTTACAGAAATTATAAGCTTATTACAGATCATCTGTTATATCCACTGGAATATAACATTTTGGAATGTTAGTTTATATGACACTTCCTGCTTATATTCATTGAGACAATGGAACTAAGAGCTTTGCTTTGGGTTTCTTTTCCTTTGGCCTGGCATAGTATCTTGAAAAATAGACACTAAAATATTATTTCATTAGAGTGTAAAGGATTATATGGTCTGTGAGACAGAGTTGATCCTCCTTTAGGACAGAGACACAGGCCAGATACTAGAGATAAGGCAGGTTTACAGAGGAACAGCACAGATACAAAGACCAAAAATAATACAGAGACAAAGAAATGAAACCAGAGGTAAAAGTAGAGTTAGGAAGAGGGAGAGATAAAGAGACACACCGAAGGAAAGTAGCTACTGCTTATGTTTGAAGGTCCCCTTCTAAATGTAAGGGATTTATTTCTGGAAATTCATTTGTCTTCTCTTTTAATTGCTGACATGTTTTTGAGAAGTACCATACCTGTGAGCTAGTCCCAATATATCACCTGCACATGCCTTACTGAGGGAGAAAACAGGAACTTTCTGGTTACTTAAGAGTCTTTGCCTGAAGCCCATTAGAGTTATAATTACACTATAATCTTCTCAAAAGATGCAGAGTGCCATTGTGCTGGCCTCCAAGGTCACAGTCCTCATCATAAACAAACCTCTTATGACAATTGCTAAAATGTAATTTCTCTCTCTCTCTCTCTCTCTCTCTCTCTCTCTCTCTCTCTCTCTCTCAAGGCCCATCACTTCATTAATAAACCTGTAATCCCGTGCACACCTATTTACCTGATTTATAGATGTTTCTGTCTCTTCAACAGACCCATAAATTTCCATGCCAGTATCAGGAATATCTTACTGTCTTATGGTAATAGGTTGAGAATGGTGCACCATTGTGTTCCAATTCCACACTGTGAGACTCAGAAAAGTCTCTCTGGGGTGCTGGCCACAATGCTCTGTTGTTTTCAAATGTTTCTGAAATGTACAGCCATTTGTGGCAGCCCCATGCCCTCCTGGGGATCAGAGTGGTGCTCCCTGAATCAAGTCACATTGAATCAAGACTCTGTATCAAGCCTATAAGCTGCATTATTCTAGGACCAGCACAGATAAAGGATATGCTTGGTGATCTCGGGGGCCAGATATTGCAGATGGCCTACTGAAAACGTCATGGGCATCATCACCTGGGGGAGGTGACCAGGAACAGCCCCTCAATTCACATCAAACTGTGCCATAAGCAATAAATAAACATTTATTGTGTTAAGCCCATATTATTTGGGGTTTACTTGTTGCTGCAGTTAACATTAATTACTCTGATCAATGTACCTATCCATCCTTTGGGTTAAAATCAAGTGTTTACCTCTCTCAAGATATCTTTCTTTAAATATATAACCATCTAACACATTTCTGCATTCATCTAACACTAAAGCTCAGACATTTTCCTTCAATGATGTACACTTTAGCTTTAAAATTAAATTTTAAGCACCTGGGAAAGTTTCTTTGAAGTCTGTTAAGTCTTATACGTTACCTACATGTGGTCTTTAGGTGGACAATAAAGAGAAGGATGGAAGAATGGAAGGAAGGAACTGATTATTTGACACAAAGCACTAATCCATTCAAGATCAGTTGAGCAGCTGGAGGTAAATGATTACTGTTGGCTTAGCAAAATGAGTGGAAAATATAAAGTAGAGGTGAAAATACCCAAGAGCAGGCAGTAGGATGGGAACTATGGAAGAAATAAAATTTGCAAGAAATTTTGGTAATCTCTATTTAGGAAAAATAGATTCAGTGGATGTTTATTGAATGTATATTTCATGCGAAGTGATACAATAGGTTCTTCTGCATACATTAATCCTCAGAACAGTACAATAAATTGGGTTTTGCCATATGATTGAATGGGTAAGGAAATACAGTCGGAATGTTCCAAACACTTGCCCAAGGTCTCACAGCTAAAACCTGTTTGTGAAACCAAACCGTGTTCTCATTTAATCATTTATTCAGCAAATATTTATTGAACACCTGTTACATGCCAGGCACATTTCTATGCAGAGAACCAAAGAGACAAAACCCTTGCTCTTATGAAGCTTGCATTCTAGAAGAAAGAGATATAAAATAAATGAATGCATTTATAAAATATTATGTCGTGTTGGTAAGTGCTATGGTAAAAATAAAGTTTGGAAGGGCATAAGGAATGGGAGGATGTGGGGAAATCGTGACTACAAGTTTTTTTGTTTTTTTTTTTGTGGTACGCGGGCCTCTCACTGTTGTGGCCTCTCCTGTCGCGGAGCACAGGCTCCAGATGCGCAGGCTCAGTGGCCATGGCTCACGGGCCCAGCCGCTCTGCGGCATGTGGGATCTTCCCGGACCGGGGCACGAACCCTGCATCGGCAGGTGGACTCTTAACCACTGTGCCACCAGGGAAGCCCGGTGGCTACAATTTTAAATAAGGTGGTCAGGTCAGGGAAGACCTGAGAAAGTGAAATTTGAGTTACCTGCTTAAGTAGCTGAGGAAATGAGCTACATAGATATCAGCAAGGGCAAGAATGCTGACGTGGGTATCTGTCTGGCCCAACTGAAGAATAATGAGGAGGTCGGTGTGTTTGGAATGGAGTGGGAAATGGGGAGAGGAAGAGGAGATGATGAGATCATGGAGATAATGTGGGGTCTGATCATGCCAAGCCCTGTAAGCTTTTACTGAATAAGTGCTAAAATTATTAGTGGGTTTCAAACAAAGAATAACTGATCTGACTCGTCACTTTAGCTCTGGTGTCAAAATTAAACATCACAGAGGAAAGACCAGAAGCAGAAGACCACTTAGGAGTCTATGACAGTAATCCAAGAAAGAAATAATAGCAGCTTGGACCAGCCTGGTTGTTGACATCTGTATATAGTTTGAGTGTTGGAGCTTATAAGATTTGCTGATTTGTTATAAAATGTGAGAAAAAGATAGGCATACAGATGGCTATACAGTTTTTGGATTGAACAACTGGAAGAATGGTGTTGCTGTTTATTGAGATGGAAAGACTGAGAAAAAAGCAGGTTTGGATGAGAAGATCAGGTATTTGGGTTTGGGTGTCAGAGACTTGCTATACCTTTTGGATATCCAAATAGAGCTATTAAAGCTGGAGTTGGATAAATGATTCTAGAGATCTGGGAGAGGGTTAGATTAAATATATAAATTTGGGCTTGCTAGCAAACATATGGTACTTAAAGCCATGAGCGTGATTAAAGACATTAGTGTAGATAAAGAGTAGATGTTGGAATTGAGTGTAAATAGAAAATACTGATGGCTCCAGCATTTCCAACCTTAGACTTTGTGGAGATAAGGAGGGAGACTGAGAAGGAGAGATCAATGAGATAAGATGATAACCAGAAAATCATATTGTCCCTGAAGCCAAGTGAGGAACATATCTCAAGGAAAAGAAAGTGATCAACTGACTCAAATACAGCTAAGAGTCAAATAGGGGTGAGAATTAGCCATTGGATTTAGTAAGATGCATGCCATTGTTACCATTTATAAGAGAAGCGTTGATGGAATGGTGGCAATGGAAGCTTAGTTGGCCAGGATCTGAGATAAGGAGAAGAAATTGCAGGCAGTAAGTGTGGCTATTCTGAGGAGTTTTACTAAAATGCGGCCAAAGAAAAGAGGCAGAGGTTAAAGGGGCATGTGGTCTCAAGATGGTATTTTTAAGATGGCAGAAATACTTACCATGCTTATGGCCTGATAAAAATGATCTAAAAGAGAGGGGTAAAAGTTAATGATGCAGGGGAATGAACAAAGAATTGATTATGTTCTCAAGAAAGTAAGAGGGGATAAGATCTGGGACAAAACTCAGTCCTTGAGACAGGACACTAAGCTATTTATCCAGACTTACAGTAACAGAAGGACACCAATGTAGATGGGAGATGGTTGTGGTGGGAGCTTGGAAAGTTCTCTTCTGCGTGATTCATTTTCTTAAAGAAGTAGAACATGATAATCAGCTGAGTGTGAGGATGGGGTGGATATCAGAAGTTTCAGAAGAGAGAAGGTGGTATGAAGAAGATGATATGTCTAGAAGACAGTTTGAGTCCATGCACAGAGGAGACAGAAATTTGGATTTAACTCAGGAAAGGAGTTTTGCTAGGCTAGTTCAGTTCATAAAGAGATAGGCAAAAAGAGTTGAGGAAATATGCAAGAGAGTGATTATAATGATGGCTAAGAATAGACATGATGACTTGAAGGGGTTGGCTGACAGGGAAAAGGTGGTTGCATCAATGCATTACAGGTTCCAGTGTGATAAAAGAATTGTCATGTTGGTGGGTACCAGAGGGAATGAGAAAGACAGGAGGGAGTTGGAGGGTATGATGTTATGGAGGCGGTGTAGATATTGCTGACAAAAGGTGCCCTGGTAGGGGAAACACAACACCATCAGAGAAGAAGAAGGCAAGGACTGAGAGGGCCGTGGAACAGATGCTGTTGGCTCTCCTATGTCTCCTTGGTCCACCCCTGAGTCTACCCTAGACAGTTCTCAGAAATGTTGATGTTTTCTTGCATCTCTCTGCCTGAGGGTGTTCTCTGGACACAAGCATGTCCTTGGCCTTCATGGGGTGGGGTGTTAATGTGACTCTTAATCAACGAGGGAAGGGAATTAGTGGATAAATTCCCAAATTTACTGGCCCTCTGACATACAGTTTTAAAGTATGTTCTACAATCTCTCTGAAGGTCTTTAGTTGTATTGAGCCCCAGTTCCCACACATGAAACTCACTCAGTAATCCACCTATTACTGACTTTTCTTCCTTTGTCTCACTTCCTACTGGGCTTCCTGGAATTACATCCCAAATAAATCACCTACACCCAAATCCTCGTCTCAGGATCTGTTTTGGGGAAACCCAACTTAAGATAGCTGGGGTTTGGGAAGGATAAGCTATGTGGACATTAAAGTCACCAATGAATAATTAGATAATCCTCTGTTATATGTTAATGGTATTATTTGCAGCTCTATTTTTAAGAGCAAAAATCTGGTTTGTGTGTGTGTACCTGGAGACAACCAATGGAGATTGGTTGGATATTGCAGAGAATAGTTTTACAATGAAACACCATGCAGCTTTTAAGAATAATTATAGTTATCGGTACAGTATAGTCCTGAAGATACACTCATGCTAAATTTCATGAAGAATGAAAATCAGGTAACAAAGTAGTGTGTGTGTGTATGTGTGTTTGTAGGTATGTGTGTATGTGTGAATGTATATATATATACACACAATTCCACAAATTCATATATATATAAATATATATTTTATATAAAATGCATATAAATGTTTATTAAAATATAAATATATAATTATATAATATATATTATATAAATATGACATACATATTTATTCCTAGACAATATAAATTTTTTATATCTGGATAATAGGATGATGCTGTTTTTTGTTTTCTTGAGTTTTTTTTAGTGTGTGTGTGTATGCTTTCTAGTTTTTTAACAAGTACGAATAATTTGTATCATATAAGTTAAAAACAACAGTAACACTTGGAGAAAAAAAATTATGGTGACCAGTAGTCCCAGTCAAACTGAGATGGCTGGTCACATTATGAAATACTTATACTCTTTCCTCCATCCTTCCCATTAAGTGGACAAATGACAAAATAGACTGTCTTGGAGTCCTGTACAGAAGGACATGATAGAAGTGGAAGACATCATTATTATTCCGGAAACATACATTTTTTTTGCTGCAAAAATCCAGGGATGAAGTCAACATATTTGGTTGATAATCCCCTTCACATGTGCATGTTAGTTTGGCTTTCATTTCCATCTGCAGGGAGGCAGCTGTTACTGTCAGGCCTTTGCACTATGTTTCCAAAGCTTTAAGAACCATACAAGGGCAGGAATATTCTGGGAATGAAGTTGGATGAGCTTAAGGAAAAATAGCTCACCCGCATTGTTACCTAGAAATGGACACCCTCCCTTTCCCTCTGTCTCAGTCTCTTGCTCTCCTGGTTTCTGTCCTGTGTGTACCAGGCAGAGAGCCTGGAATGAACATCAGTGTGCCTGCCTGGTACGCACACCAGCCAGACAGGAGCCTCTCACCCCATTGTTCGTAAGTGCTCTCTGTTAAACAATGTTTAATGCCATTTAAGGAGTTTAATGGCATATTATTGGAAATATTACAAAGACAAGAGGGGAAAAAAATGTCCTCCCTCTTATATTTTCCAGACCTGTCACAAGCACACTCATCCCAAGACCTGAGACCTATAGCTACAGAAGCCTTGTTCACTTTTGTTTTGTTTACTGAAATTATATATACTCTACTTCTGTCCTGAAAGAATTGAGTTGCCCATATCTCCATTTGAAGAAGGCTCCCAGCCCCCTCTCAAACACATGTAAGGGAAGCCTAGATGCTAAACTCTGCCATGTATAGAGGAATCCAAGAGCAAACAAGAAATACCAGTGCCTCAGCCCTACCCTAGAACAATTAAATAAAAATCTCTGGATCATAGGCATTGGGATATTTAAGTATTTCACCAGGTGATTCTAATGTACAGTTTGATCCAGTTCCTTCTCATATCTCAGCTCATTACTTGATGCACTCATTCATTCATTCATTAATAATTAACGTAATAATATCCTCTAGGAGTCCAGCACTATGCTATGCCCTATGGAAGACAGAAAAGAAGTGGAAGGTACAGTTCTGAACTACAGGAGAGTTATAACCCAGTGAAAGAAACAAGATGAATACACAGGCAAAGTGCCCTATAAAAGATGAAATTGGTGTAAGTGAGAGTAACCGGGGGATACTTTATTTAGAAGGTAGTGTTTAACAATATAAGAATTTAAGTCATAAAGCCAAGAGACCCTGGCTTGAGTCCTAACTCCACCATACCTAACTCTGTAAAGCTATGCAAGTTATTTTCTTCTTTGAGACTTTTTTTTTCTCATTTACAAATTGTCCTCTAAAGTTCATGAAGTCCAGCTTAAATAATATATGGGAACAAGCTTTTGTAAACTTTCAAGTTCTACAAGATGTTTTAATTGTTAGTGACTGTATACTTAATATAGGGACACATTTTCTATAATCCATTCCCAACCTGGCTTTCTAAGCTTATGTTCAAATTTCTAGCTTCAAAATCTAGGCTCTTTCTTTTACTTGCGTATTCATCTATTGCTGAACTGCCTGATCCATTCTTCTTACCTAAAACCTTCCATGTTTATTCCCATAATCACATTTTTGCTGATGCTGTTTCCTCCTGGGAGTATCTCTTGCTCCCAACTCCTTAATCCTTACTCAACTTTCCCAACTCAATTTACTGATCAGCTTATATATCAAAGTGTGTTCTAACTATGCAAACTCACACTAATCTCTCTCTCCCGGGAAATTATAGCCAATAACATATTGCATCATAATATGCCTATGTCATATTTTTCACATGTTTACACCTTATTTCACCGTTTTGTAAATTCCTTGAAGAACAGGTACCATCAAGGGTTACATTGCTTTCCTCAAGTATAAAGACTTGTGACATTTACAGGTTCAAATCATGCTTAAAGAAGGAAGGAAGGAGGGAAGGAGGGAAGGAGGGATGGAAGGAAGGAAGGAAGGAAGGAAGGAAGGAAGGAAGGAAGGAAGGAAGGAAGGAAGGAAGGAAAGAAGGAAGGGAGGAAGGAAGGAAGGGAGGAAGGAAGGGATGATGGAAGATAAAAGGAGGAATGGAAAGAAGAATTCTTTTTCATGTACTGAGATTCCTAAATTCTTAATCCTTCATATAGTTGCTTTAGCATCCACACAGTTTTAGACGATGAACTAAAACATCTGAAGTTTTAGTAGTTGAAACATCTACATGCTGCCCTTCACAAATAACTGGAACAGCCTCTTTCTGTAAATATATTTACCTATTCTTTCCTTGGCAGAACTTGCCTCCTCCTCCAGTTTGATATTTTAAGCTTCAGTTATACAGGGCTTAAATGAGGCTTATTTCTTCTAACTCTACTTCTCTCCCTTGTTTTGAGAATGAGGAGGGGGAAGTCTAGTGATAGTTTCCTGGCAAAATTATTTGCGATGCCTGCTCTTGATCAATGCTGCTCTCAGACCAGGCTGGAACCCTGCATTTGAGGTCCTGTCTGTCATCCAGCCACAGTCTCCTCATCTGACAAGTCATCCTTGGGACCAGGATATGTGCTCAACTGAATCCCATGTCCCCGTCTAGATCATATTCTAAGACCTTGTAATTTAACCAAACGGCAACAGGCCTATGTCCAGGGCCTCCATATGCCTTGTTCCTGGGTTTATTTTTCCACTGTCAGTGTGCACCCCCATAAAAGTGCCCAGAAAAGGCATCTGTGAGCCATGTGGACAGAACTTGGACATAAAAGTTGAGACTCCCATATGTAGTATGTGAAGCATAAGTAGGTAGAAAGAGAATTGGCTAGGAGTCTATACAATAACATTCCAGGTTCTGCGGGGTCTAAGAATACCAACTCAGATCTGGCTTCCAGGTCATAATAAATGTATTTGAGTGAAGGTAGTGGGTTAAGAACATACTTTATGTAGACTTTAGTATCTAGATTTTATACTTCATAAGTCTTTAAGCATATAGAAACCTCTGTTTCTACTCTATTCACAAGTCCCACAAATTAAGAACAAGCTTAAACTTGAAAATAAACTGTCTTTTTAAAGCATCCACCCTCCTCACTTTTTCTTGTTAATTTAAAAATCAACATTAGTGATATATACTTTACCAAAAATTAAATATATCAGTTTAAAGTGTACAATTCAGTGAGCTTCGACAAATACATAGACTTGTGTAATCTTTATGCCAATCAAGATAGGTCATATTTCCATAACCTCCAAAATTTCACTCGTTCCCTTTTGTTGTCAATTGTCCCTCACTCATGATCCAGAAAACTACTGATTTACTTTCTGTCACTATAGATGCATTTTGCATGTTCAAGAATTTCATCTAATTTGAATCACATGGTATTTATTCTTTTGTATATAGAATGTCTCACTCAGAATAATGCTTTTAAAATTTGTCCATGTTGTTCCATGTAAAATAGCTCATTCCTTTTTGTTATTGATCTATATTCCATGGAATAAATGTACCATAATCTGTAATCTATTCACCTGTTAATTTTCAGTGTTTGGCTATTATAAATAAAGTTGCCATGAACATTATTTTATAAGACCTTGTGTGGACAAATAAATGCCTCGTGGTGTAATTGGTGAGTTATATATTTAGCTTTATAAGAGATTGTTAAGTACTTTTCAAAGTGGTTCAACTATTTTATACTCCCAGAATAATGTGTAGGCATTCAGTGATTCTAAATTTTGTCAAAATTTGGTATTGTCAGTCTTTTTAACTTTAGTAGGTATACAGTGGTAACATTGTGGTTTAAACTTGTATTTGCCTGAAGTCAAATGATATTGAGCAACTCTTCATGTTTCTATTGGCCATTATTATATCTTTCTTTGTGAAATATCTGTTCATGTATTTTTCCTATTTTAAAAATTTGTGCTTTTTAAATTATTACTGAGTTGTGAGAGTTTTTTTTTTTTATATATATATCCTGGATATAAAAGTCCCTTGCCCATGTGCTATAAATATATTTCCCCATTGAAAGGGTTGTCTTTGAATTTTCTTAGTGTGTCTTTCAAAGAGCAGAAATTTAAAATTTTGATGAAGTCCAAATTATAATTTTTATGTTTCAGCTTTTTTGTGCCTTGTCTAAAAAAAAATGCCTATCCCAAAATACAAATATTTTTCTATGCATTTTTCCTATGAGTTTTATAGTTTTAGTATTGTCTGCCCTTTCTGTCATTTCCAGATCTGCTTCTATTGATTGATTTTTCTCTTTATTATAGGTCACATATATTTCCATTTTTTTTTTGCTTGTTTATTTCTTTTTTTTTTTACTGGATGCTTGACATTGTAAATGTTACATTTTTGAATACTGAATTTTGTTGCTTTCTTTTAAAGAATGTTGAGTTTAGTTTGGTCAGGCAGTTAAATTATGTGAAATCCTCTTAAACCTATAAATTTTGTTAAGGTGTGTCTAGAATAGCTTTCAATCTATATCTATTTTATTCCTACTATTAAAATGTGAACTTTCTAAGTTCTCTCTAATCTGTCTGGTTAGAACTTGAGCATATCCTATTCTCTCTGGGAATTATTCCGCTTGTAGCTCTCCATTACACAATTTTTTTTTTCATGACATTTGTACATTGCTCAGCCTTACCTTATCCAACAAGTGCATACTTAATATTCAGCAACCTGTTCATAAGAACTTCCATGCTGGTTTCTAGAGTTCTTAATCTGTGTAATTCCCTCCACTCTCTGGTACTCTGGATTAAACCTTAGCCTCACAAAACTCTGATTGCTGTACCTTCAACTTAGCAGGACAACTGTACTCTGCATGTGTTCCCATCTCTGCATTGTGTTCTAAAAATTGTCCCCAAGTGCTTCTCAGCCTTTTGGCTAAGATCAAGTGTAGTATCTGTTCTTATCAGTAAAAATTGTCCCCAAGCAGAAAGTCAAGGCAATAGTAGAGTTCACCTAGTTTGTTTCCCTTCCCGCATAGTTCTCTACTGCTTTTTACAGTTGTTTCATATATTTTTTGAGTTTTCTATCCTTTTATGCCAGGAGGGCAAGTCCCAGACTAATGACTGTATCATGGTTGGAAACAAAAGTTACTTCACTTGGGGTTTCCCTGGTGGCGCAGTGGTTGAGAGTCCGCCTGCTGATGCAGGGAACGCGGGTTCGTGCCCTGGTCCGGGAAAATCCCACATGCCATGGAGTGGCTAGGCCCGTGAGCCATGGCCACTGAGCCTGTGCATCTGGAGCCTGTGCTCTGCAACGGGAGAGGTCACAACAGTGAGAGGCCTGCGTACCGCAAAAAAAAAAAAAAAGTTACCTCACTTTGATTTTAATTTGTTCACATTTCTGATGTTATATGTTGACTGGCAGTGTCTATGACTTCTCTTTTGGAAATCTTTTCTGAAATTTCCTCCCCAGTCCTGCCAGAAAAAGAGGTTCAATAGGGTGTACAATTATGTCCAAAAAAAAAAAAAAATTGGGATACACTTTGACTAGAGTGATTGATAAACTTTAATTCCAAGAAATAGAAAATAGTATCCACACTTTTAGGAATCCAGAACAATATTTGAATGTAGGGAATAGAGACTGGCCAGCTCTGTGTTAAATACCTTAAAGTTTGGCAAAAGCTGTTTAGTTGCTGTCAGCTTCTTGGCTTTTCTGACACACCTCTACCCACTAACTCAGGGACCCAGTATTCTCTGACTCTTCTCATCTTTCTGGTTCAAAGTGTGTTACCTAGTAAATGTAAAATAAAATTTTTATGAGATGCTAATGACTCATAAAACTCAATATGCTATTCTAAAAATTTTAGAAAATCTAAAACCTTAAATTGAAAGAATGAATTACTAACAGTGTGAATTCAGGCCTCTGTCAAAGGGGTGGAAAAGAATATGGAAAGATTAGATCTCTCCTAGCACAACTTATATAGACTAAGATGGAGGCCACTCTACCTACATCCCACCAGAGCTAGCATAGGAGGGACAAAATAAGCATTCTAACGAAGGTCTAAGAAGAAACAAAAAGCGCCTACCATTTCACATCTTCAATCACCGCACAGTCTGCAAAGCATAGCCTAGCCTTGCAATAACCTCCACTCCGCCCCTCCCCCGCCCATTAGCTGGAACCAGTGAATTATGGTGAAAGACAGGAGCCCTCCAGCGTCTAGGGTGGAAATGACTTTAATTTCATCAGAGCCCTGGAGAAGAGACTATTAAAAGAGTTAATGGAACAAACTTCTGAATAGATGGGTCAGGCTGTGACAAACCAAAGTCTTTTTTTGATTTAAGAAGGAAAAAGAAAGCTAGAGATACAGACCTTGTAGTTCTGATGGCCTCTGAGTCCCCTGTCAAATCAATCCTAAATGCAGTAGAGTCCTGATAATTTAATGAAGGACTCAAGAGGTGATGTGGTGAATTTGGTCACAAAGTTGAAATGGGGAAGAGGTACAGTCCACTACAGGGACTGTTCCCCGCCATAGTTTTCTGAATTACAACTGGGGGCGGAATGAAGGATTACTCTATTTTAAAATGTTCACATCAGAATACAGGTTGATGGAGTTTCAAAAGACCATAGTTAGAAAGTTCTCCTTAAAGTACAAATGTGTATAAGAATAAAATTGGACTGTGGTTTAGCAAATAAAATAATTAGGGTAAACAAGAAGTGAGAGAGAGATAAAAGGAAAATGTTAGAGTACGGTTGGCAATGAAAATATACCCACAAAGTGAATTTTCCCAGTCACTCCAGGAGAAATAGTGAAATTATCATATTGTGATGGCTAAGATTTGCCAAACTCTCTGGGGTATTTGTAGATTTAGTTTGTAGTCAGCAGAGATAAAAAAGAGTATTTTTTTTTTTTTGGCCATGCTTATTCTGAAAATACCTATCAAAAGATACACATTTCAGAGAATAGAAAATTTCCCATAGAACTTTCTTTTGTAGTGATCCCAAATGTAGATCTTCAAGATCTTCAATATCCTTGGAAATAATGTTGTAAGTAGCCACACATCCCTGGAGGTCACTATAATAATTCATTGAGCAGAGTTACTCTATCTAAGCAACCTCTGTGGGCCCCAGGTTTGAGAAACTGCATCTTTAGAGATCCTTTGACTCCTCTTGAAGGATTGGCATCCAAAGCCCCTTTGTGAGTGAAGGGGCTCATTCCAAAAAGATGGAAAACCACTAATACTGGGCTTCTGACACTCTTAAAAATTACTGGACTAATGTCAAAATATTACAGAGTAATACCCAGTATCCCAAGTCAACTCCACTTACTGTGCATCATCTGATTGCCTTAAATGAAGTAGGAAGGTGAGGTTAAGTACCATATACTGAGTACCTAGTAGGTATCAGGCACCCTGCATACTCCATCTAGAGAAGACATTTTTGTTTAATGGTGACTATAGTTGATGGTACTGTTTGGACAAATGAAATTTGTGAAGAGAGTAGAATTTAAGTGTTCACACACACACACACAAAGTAAACATGTAAGGTGATGGATGCTAATTAACTCAGTTATGGGAATTATTTCACCATGTACACAAATATCACATCATCATATTGTACCTGTTAAATTTATTACAGTTTGTCAATTATACCTCAAAAAAGCTGAAAAAAGAAGACATTTTTGTTTTAGAACACCTGTATTCATTTCCCCTTCCAATTGTATCCCATTTTTCTTCATTAGAATACCACTTCCACTGAAAAGGTATTAGAATACCTCAGGTACACACTGCTATATTTAAAATAGATAACCAACAAGGACCTACTGTCTAGCATAGGGAACTCTGCTCAATATTCTGTAATAACCCAAATGGGAAAAGAATTTGAAAAAGAATAGATACATGTATATTTATAACTGAATCACTTTGCTGTACACCTGAAACTAACAATTAACAGCATTGTTAATCAATGATGCTCCAATATAAAATAAAAAAAAAATAACAAAAAATAGAACTGTAATACACGTGGACCTGTGTGTTAGGATTCCAGGGCATGAGGTACATATTATCTAATGGAGTGGTCACAAGAAACAGATGCCTGCCTTTCTGGTTCCCTGTTCAAACCTCACTGTTCTAACAAGGATCCCAAAGAACTCTGTAAGCTGATATAAGCTGATACTCAGAGGCTGGCCCTCACTCTGTGTTGATTATGGACTTATTGTTTCAAACTTTCTGATTCAAAATTAAACACATAACCAAATGACCATAATCCAAAAAAAAAGGAATACTTCACTGAAGACAGTCTTGACAAGAAACTGTAATCAAATGTGCTCCTTACTACTGAACAAGAAGTGGTCTTTGACCCAACCTAGGCCAATTAGATGTTTCTTCTGTGATATTTCGAACACCATCAGAGAGTCAAAGAAGTTCTATTCCATTTGATTGAGGATGACCGGACTAGAGTTGCTGTTATAAAATTACTGCTATCTTTTCTGCTTCTGAGCCTCCAGAACTGATTTGGTTCAACCCCATTTCCATGCCTGATTCTTCAGGTTCTCATGGATATTGTCAAACACCAATATCCGTCCAATAAACTATTTGCTTAATTTACTCAAAGCTGATTTCTTTTGCTCAAAATCAAAGAGTCCTTAAGGATATACTACTTCACTTAACACACAATTCTAAGATATTATGGTTGTGACCATTTCACTGTGGAAAAAAGTTTGACACAGAAAGATTCAATGACATGCCCAGAGTCCCACAGCTAGTAAGACTGACAGAGCATGGACCCAAATCTGGGTGTGTCTGACCCTGAGTTTCAGATTGTTAACCTACATTATACTGATTTCCATCTGTAATTTTCAAACTGCTTTCCCAAAGAGCCTCAATATTCCACATGCTGATCCAAGATTTTTCACTGCTGAAATTGAATAATGGCAGCCTTGCCAATTTAGAGGAAATAATAACTTAATGGATAGAATGTTTTCAACTTTAAATTTTCCTTCCATAAATTTTTCTTAAACCTTTGGTGGTTTCTACTGCTTGCCTGTGAGGCAGAGAACAAAACAAATGAACAAGCAGCCAATGAATATTAATGGCAAAAGTCTGAAACAACAGATCATGCCTCCCTCAAGAGCTTGTTGTTTGCATGCACGTGTGTTGTGATTTTATGTTGCATACCTATAATATAGTCATTTTCTGCTAGGAAAATTGTTCCTAGTTCAAATGCTAGAATTAAATACATCCATATTTCATAGTATTATGCAAAGAGCACCATGATTTTCAAGCTGTCTGCCACCTCAAAAAAAATTTTTTTTTAAATTTCCTCAAGTAAGCCTGAGACAATGGCAGCCAAACATTTTGGGTGGTATAAGTCATATCACCTTTAGGAAAATCAGCTCTTTATCTACATCCAAAGCCACCATATTTTGAGGATAAGGGCTTTGGCACTTACTGGATTCTACAAGAATAATGTCATTTGTCAGCCTAAATGCAAGACCCAGAATCAGTTTAAGGGACTTGAAATCTCATTTTGATTCTTGGCCTGGACACCAGCTAAAATGCCTCGGGCCTTGAGAAAGGCCAAGGTATGGTGTATTTATTGGCCATGACTGCAGATCTGGTTAACTTGATGAGAATTTATAGAAAAAGGGATGAAGCAAAGCCAGATTTGCTTTTGGCTATAGATGCATCAGAATAGTAGCCTGGCCTTAAGTTAGAATAGCATCCCAGGGAAACTTCCCAGGGTTTAAGGATTAATATAATGAGAGTAGAATTTGGACCCCTCAGTCTTCCTAGCTTCTCCTACAGCAAGATCAGCTATTTCCCATTTTCCCATTTTTCCCCTCAAAATACCTCTCTTCCAAAATTCATATTGCTTCCGAAATTTCCTGGTCTCCAAGAAGACAGACCAAAATAAAATTATTTTAAATTTACTTTGGGCCAAAAGTGGCAGAAGGAATAAGATATATACTAATGATCAAAACATAGGTGATCCTACACAAGTAAAGTTTACTGTCTAGCAAAATAAAACTTCCAGATTCCCCAGAAAATGAGCTATCTACTACTCTTCCTATCCTGAATATAAAACTTTGACCATTTTTACTTGTGCCTTCTTTAGCATATGGGTATAATATATAAATATTGTATTAGTCTATTGACTCCATGTGCTAATTGGAGTCAACATGAATTGGTATCACCTTTCCAATGTCTGTACAAGTATAGTCTCCAACTGAAATCTCCTAGATTGTAACATTGGATCTCATCAATTTAGATGAAGTAAATTTTCAGATAAATACATAGGTAGTGAAGCTTCAGGGAGGAACCCATGTATCATGCTCCCTTGGTGAGTCATTCCCTTAAAGAGGCAAGGCTGCTTCTCATCTTTCCTTCCACGAATCTGTATCTGTTTCCATATGGTCTGAATGTTTCTCTATTTCCAGGCTCATACCACCCAAAGAGTTTAAAAACTACTGTGGCACCTAGAGATGGCAGGGGAGACCTTCCATCCTTCATTGTTGATCCTTATTACCACACGTCACCAGGCAGTGCACTGGGCTCGTTTTGTTGACTTCCATCAACCATTTATATTGAGATATAATCCTGGGTCCTAGAAAAGAGGAATATTTTATGTCTCAAGTGAGTGATTCACACTCAACACTATGTTGATGTATTTTATGGGATGTAAAAATCTCTGTTCCGGTGATTTCAGCTCCATCAGCATAATTTTCTTCCACATGGCACAGGTAAATCATGGCTAAATATTGAATCATTTATCAATGAATGCATTGTAAGCCAGATCTCATAAAATCTCAGAAATAGATTGTGCTAAAAAAGCAGCTAGCAACCAACTATGATTTTCAAATTTTCCCTTCCATAATCTGTTCCTCATTTAGAGAGAAAACACTAAGGAAATTAAAAATTAGTAAGCTTTACTCCTTTATTGGTAACAATATAAAAGTATAATGATTAGTATAGAATAAAAATATTATTTGAGGGCTTTATAAGAAGAAGGAAAATTTGAAAACTCTGTGCTTCTAGAAGACAAATTGTCATTCTCTGTGAAAGTAACACATTTCAGAAAGTATACATGCATCTTAGGTTCCCCACGTTTAAACTTAAATCCACAGGGATAGAACATGGAATAAAAAAAGTTTATGATAGGATGAAGGGGTTTAGTGACCACAGGGGAAGTCAACCTTCTTTTTAAATAACTTTATGGGAGTATAATTTCTTTACAAGGTTGTGTTAGTTTCTGCTGTACACAAAGTGAATCAGCTTTGTGATATAACCCCATATCCTCTCGCTCTTGAGTCTCCCTCCCAAGCTCCCTATTCCACCCCTCTAAGTCATCACAAAGCATGGAGCTAATCTCCCTGTGCTATACAGAAGCTTCCCACTAGCCATCCATTTTATATTTGGTAATGTATATATGTCAGTGCTACTCTCGCACTTTGTCCCAGCTTCCCCTCCCCACACCCCCGTGTCCTCAAGTCCATTCTCTACATCTACGTCTTTATTCCTGCCTTGACACTAGGTTCATCAGTACCATTTTTTTAGATTCCATATATGTGCATTAGCATATGGTCTTTGTTTTTCTCTTTCTTACTTACTTCACTCTGTATGACAGACTCTAGGTCCATCCACCTCACTACAAATAATTGAATTTTGTTCCTTTTTATGACTGAGTAATATTCCATTGTATATATGTGCAACATCTTCTTTATCCATTCATCTGTTGATGGATATTTATGTTGATTCCATGTCCTGGCTGTTGTAAATAGTGCTGCAATGAATATTGTGGTACATGTATCTTTTGGAATTATGGTTTTCTCAGGGTATATGACCAGTAGTGGGACTGCTGGGTCATATGGCAGTTCTGTTTTTAGTTTTTTAAGGAACCTCCATACTCTTCTCTATAGTGACTGCATCAATTTACATTCCCATCAACAGTGCAAGAGGATTCCCTTTTCTCCATACCCTCTCCAGCATTTACTATTTGTAGATTTTTTTGATGATGGACATTCTGGATGTGAGGTGATACCTCATTGTGCTTTTGATTTGCATTTTTCTGATGATTATTGATGTTGAACATCTTTTCATGTGTTTGTTGGCCATCTGCATGTCTCCTTTGGAGAAATGTCTATTTATGTCTTCCATCCATTTTTGGATTGGGTTGTTTGTTTTTTTGATATTGAGCCGAATGAGCTGCATGTACATTTTGGAGATTAATCCTTTGTCAGTTCTTTGTTTGGAAATATTTTCTCCCATTCTGAGGGTTGTCTTTTCATCTTGTTTTTGGTTTCCTTTGCTGTGCAAAAGCTTTTAAGTTTCATTAGGTCCCATTTGTTTATTTTTTATTTTATTTCCATTATTCTACGAGGTGGGTCAAAAAAGATCTTGCTGTGATTCATGCCAAAGAGTATTCTGCCTGTTTTCCTCTAAGAGTTTTATAGTGTCTGGCCTTACATTTAAGTCTTTAATCCATTTTGAGTTTATTTTTGTGTATGGTGTTAGGAAGTGTTATAATTTCATTCTTTTACATGTAGCTGTCCAGTTTTCCCAGATCCACTTAGTGAAGAGGCTATCTTTTCTCCCTTGTATATTCTTGCCTCCTTTGTCAAAGATAAGGTGACCATATGTTCATGGCTTTATCTCTGGACTTTCTATCCTGTTCCATTGATTGATATTTCTGTTTTTGTGCCAGTACCATACTGTCTTGATTACTGTAGCTTTGTAGTGTAGTCTGAAGTCAGGGAGAGTGATTACTCCAGTTCCATTTTTCCTTCTCAAGGTTGCTTTGGCTATTTGGGGTCTTTTGTGTTTCCATACAAATTGTAAAATTTCTTGTTTTAGTTCTGTGAAAAATGCCATTGGTAATTTGATAGGGATTCCATTGAATCTGTAGATTGCTTTGGGTAGTATTGTCATTTTCACAATGTTGATTCTTCCAATCCAAGAACATGGTATATCTCTCCATCTGTTTGTATCATCTTTAATTTCTTTCATCAGTGTCTTATAGTTTTCTGCATACAGATCTTTTGCCTCCTTAGGTAGGTTTATTTCTAGGTATTTTATGCTTTTTGTTTCAATGGTAAATGTTTTCTTAATTTCTCTTTCTGATTTTTCATTGTTAGTGTATAGGAATGCAAGAGATTTCTGTGCATTAATTTTTTATCCTGCTACTTTAACAAATTCACTGATTAGCTCTAGTAGTTTTCTGGTGGCATCTTTAAGATCGCCATGTCATCTGCAAACAGTGACAGTTTTACTTCTTCCTTTGTAACTTATATTCATTTTATTTCTTTTTCTTTTCTCATTGCCATCACTAGGACTTCCAAATCTATGTTGAATAATAGTAGTGAGAGTGGGCACCCTTGTCTTGCTCCTGATCTTAGAGGAAATGCTTTCAGTTTTTAACCATTGAGGATGATGTTGGCTGTGGCTTTGTTGTATATGGCCTTTATTATATTGACATAGGTTCCCTCTATGCTCACTTTCTGGAGAGTTTTTATCATAAATCTGTGTTGAATTTTGTCAAAAGCTTTTTCTACATCTATTGAGATTATCATATGGTTTATATCGTTCAGTTTGTTAATATGGTGCATAACATTGATTGATTTGCATATATTGAAGAACCTTGCATTCCTGAGATAAACCCCACTTGATCATGGTGTATGAACCTTTTAATGTGCTGTTGGATTCTGTTTGCTAGTATTTTATTGAGGCTTTTGCATCTATGTTCATTAGAGATATTGGCCTGTAATTTTCCTATTTTGTGACATCATTGTCTGGTTTTGGTATCAGGATGATGATGACCTCATAGAATGAGTTTGAGAGTGTTCCTCCCTCTGCTATATTTTGGAAGAGTTTGAGAAGGATAGGTGTTAACTCTTCTCTAAATGTTTGATAGAATTCACCTGTGAAGCCATCTGGCCCTGGGCTTTTGTTTGTTGGAAGGTTTTTAATCACAGTCTCAATTTCAGTGCTTGTGATTGGTCTGTTCATGTTTTCTTTTTCTTCCTGCTTCAGTCTTGGAAGGTTGTACTTTTCTAAGAATTTGTCAATTTCTTACAGGTTGTCCTTTTTATTTACATATAGTTCCTTGTAGTAGTCACGCATGATGCTTTATATTCACGGTGTCAGTTGTTACTTCTCCTTTTTCATTTCTAATACCGTTAACTTGAGTCTTCTCACTTTTTTTCCTGATGTGTATGGCTAATGGTTTATCAATTTTGTTTATCTTCTCAAAGAACCAGCTTTTAGTTCTATTGATCCTCACCATTGTTTCCTTTATTGCTTTTTCATTTATTTCTGATCTGATCTTGATGATTTCTTTCTTTCTGTTAACTTTAGGTTTTTTGTTCTTCTTTCTCTAATTGCTTTCAGTGTAAGGTTATGTTGTTTATTTGAGATTTTTCTTGTTTCTTGAGGTAGGATTATATTGCTATAAACTTCTCTCTTAGAACTGCTTTTGCATCCCAGAGGTTTTGGGTCAGCATGTTTTCATTGTCATTTTTTTCTATGTATTTTTTCATTTCCTCTTTAATTTCTTCAGTGATCTCTTGGTTGTTTAATAGAGTACTGTTTAGCTTCCATGTGTGTATTTTTTACAGTTTTTTTTTTTCTCTGTAACTGATATCTAGTCTCATAGTGTTGTGGTTGGAAAAGATGCTTGATACAATTACAATTTTCTTAAATTTACCAAGGCTTGATCTGTGACTCAAGATATGATCTATCATAGAGAATATTCCATGGGCACTTGGGAAGAAAGTGTATTCTGTTGTTTTTGGATGGAATGTCCTATAAATATTAGCTAAGTACATCTGGTCTGATGTGTCATTTAAAGCTTGTGTTTCCTTATTTATTTTCTGTTTGGATGATCTGTCCATTGGTGTAAGTGGAGTGTTAAAGTCCCCTACTATGCTTGTGTTACTGTTGATTTCCCCTTTCATGGCTATTAACATTTGCCTTATGTATTGAGGTGCTCCTATGTTGGGTGCATAGGTATTTACAATTGTTATATCTTCATCTTGGATTGATTCCTTGATCATTATATAGTGTCCTTCCTTGTCTTTTGTAATAATCTTTATTTTTAAGTCTATTTTGTCTGATATGAGTATTGCTACTCTAGCTTTCTTTTGATTTCCATTTGCATGGAATATCTTTTTCCATCCCCTCACTTTCAGTCTGTATGTGTCCCTAGGTCTGAAGTGGGTCTCTTGTAGACAGCATATATATGGGTCTTGTTTTTATATCCATTTAGCCAGTCTATGTCTTTTGGCTGGAGCATTTAATCCATTTACATTTACGGTAATTATTGATAGGTATGTTCCTATTACCATTTTCTTAATTGTTTTGGGTTTGTTTTTGTAAGTCTTTTCCTTCTCTTGTGTTTCCTGCCTAGAGAAGTTCCTTTAGCATGTGTTGTAAAGCTGGTTTGGTGGTGCTGAATCCTTTTAATTTTTGCTTGTCTGTAAAGCTTTTGATTTCTCCATCGAATCTGAATGAGATCCTTGCTGGCTAGAGTAATCTTGTTTGTAGTTTTTTCCCTTTCATCGTTTTAAATATATCTTGACACTCCATTTTGGCCTGTTTAGTTTCTGCTGAAAGATCAGCTGTTATCTTTATGGGGATCACCTTGTGTTTATTTGCTGTTTTTCCTTTGTTGCTTTTAATATTTTTTCTTTGTTTTTAATTTTTCTTAGTTTGATTCATATGTGTCTCAGAGTGTTTCTCCTTTGGTATATCCTGTATTGGACTCTCTGTGCTTCCTGGATCCGATTGACTATTTCCTTTCCCATGTTGGGAAATTTTTTAACTATAATCTCTTCAAATATTCTCTTAGACCCCTTCTTTTTTTCTTCTTCTTCTTGGATGCCTATAATTTGAATGTTGGTGTGTTTAATGTTGTCCCAGAGGTCTCTGAGACTATCCTCCATTCTTTTCATTCTTTTTTCTTTATCTGCTCTGTGGCAGTTATTTCCACCATTCTATCTTCCAGCTCACTTATCCGTTCTTCTGCCTCAGTTACTCTGCTATTGATTCCTTCTAGAGTATTTTTAATTTCAGTTATTTTGTTGCTCATTAATGTTTGTTTCCTCTTTAGTTCTTCTAGGTCCTTGTTAAATGTCTCTTGTATTTTCTCTATTCTATTTCCAAGATTTTGGATCATCTTTACTATCATTACTCTGAATTCTTTTTCAGGTAGTTTGCCTATTTCCTCTTCATTTATTTCATCTTGTAGGTTTTTATCTTGCTCCTTTGCCTGTAAGATATTTCTCTGTCTTCTCATTTTGTCTAATTTACAGTATTTGTGGTCTGCTTTCGCTAGGCTGCAGGGTCATAGTTCCTCTTGCTTCTGTTCTCTGCCCCCCAGTTGTGGAGTTGGTCCAGTGTCTTGTGTAGGCTTCCTGCTGGGAGGGACTGCTGCCTGCATTTTCTTGTGGGTGGAGCTGAGTCTTTTCCTTCCAATGAGTAAGGCTGTGTGAGGTTGTGTGTTTTGGGGTGTCTGTGAGCTTAGTATGACTTTAGGTAGTCTGTATGATGATGGGTGAGTTTGTGTTCCTGTCTTGTTTGTTGTTTGGTGTGAGGTGTCCAGTGCTGGAAGCTGTTGGCATTTGGGTGGAGTTGGGCCTTGGATTCAGATAGAGGCCTCTCTGAGAGCTCTCAGCAGTTAATCTTCCCTGGGGCCAGCAATTCGCTACTGGTCCAGCATCTTGGACTCGGTGCTCCCACCCCAGAGCCTTAGGCCCAACTTCTGGTCAAGGGACCAAGACCCTGCAAGTCACTCTTCCCAGCAATAAAGGGAGGGAAAAAAGAAAAAGACTAACAAAACCCCAGACAAATAGTAAAAAGTAAAATCAAACAGAAACAAGGAAACATACACACACACAAAAGAAACAAAAACAGAACCAAATAAATTAAAAAGCAAGAGAACAACCAGACAAACAAAAGAAACCAAGAACAAAATCAAACAATTAAGAAGAAAGCTGATAAAAACACAAAACCAAAAAACAAAACCGAAACAGAGTGCCAACTGAAGAATGAAACAAAGAAACAAAACGAACTGACAAAAAAGATTTAGAAAAAAAGAAAAAGAGAAAGGGGAAAGAAGATAGAATGACAGAAAAGCAACATAGAAACAGAAATATTTTAAAAAAAATAGAAAATATATTAAAGAAAAAAAAAACAAGCAAAACACCAGAGATATGGTAAAAACAAAATCAAACAAAGACAGAAACTAGAAAACACACACACCTGTAAAAGAAACAAAAACAGAGCCAAATAAAACAAGAAACAAGAGAACAACCAGACAAATAGAAGAACTCAAAAATGAAATCAGACAATTTGGATTAAAACTAACAAAAACACATAACTTAAAAACAAAACCAAAGCAGTGTGCCAACTGAAGAATAAAGCAAGGAAACAGAACAAACCAGTAAAAATGATTAAAAAAATAATAAAATAAATTAAAAAGGGAAAAAAAAACCCAGAACAACAGAAAAGCAAAGTAAAAATAGAAATGTATAAAAAAATATGTTATAAAACATGGAGATTCCAAAAGACTAAATTTAAAAAAAAAATCTAAAACAACAACAAACAAACAAAAAGAGAAACAAACACCAAAAAAGAAAAAAAAAAAAGCTAGAACTATCAACAGAATGAATCAAACCATAATAAAATTAATAGTAATAATTGTTTCCCTGGAGTCTCAGCTGTAAGTGTCCTTGCACATGCTGTGAGTTACAGCCCACCTCCACCTCCCCAAGAGGTCCTCCTCTCCTCTGGGCTGGTCTCTGGACCTTCTGTGCACCCTATGGGGACCACTCAGACTCTGATCTGGCCCAGTTCCTGCATGTGCTTGCCTCCAAATTCCACAGCTGCCAGAGGTAGACCGTTCTCATTTGTGGGAACACTCATTGTCTACTCAGATATTCCGTAAATGCAGGGTCTACCTAGCTGATTACAGGGATTTAATCTGTAGCTTGTACAGCTGATGGAAAGATTTTTGATCTTCCTTAGTCACCCCCTCCCTGGGGTTCAGCTTTGGTTTTATCCCCACCTCTGCATGTGGTCCACCCACAGGAGTCTGGTCCTGAGGCTGCCTTGGAGCTCTTAGGTCTGCCCCTGTGAGGACCAGGCACAGAGGTGGGATGACTGCTTGGATCACAGGAGCCCCAGTGGCGCTGAATGCACAGGGAAGCCAGTGGCCACGGGCACACAGGAGATATGACCCTAGTGAGGGCCTTTTCTGGTGCCTGGTGTAAGGCACGTGAGGGCCAGCCTTGGCCAGGTTTCTCTGGCACCCTGCAGGAGGTGCATGAGGGCCATCCCTGAGCAGGGTTTTTTTATTGTCATCAGCAGGCGTCAGTGTGTGGAGAGAGAGAGGCTATAATGGTGGCTCCTTCCCCTGTGTGTGACTCAGCAGTAGTGCCCTGCTTCCATGGCAGTCCAGTCTTCCTCCATAGTCATTCCCTGCTGCAGATTTCCTCCCTCCCATCCCCTCAGTCCGTCTCCTCACAGCCAACAGCAGTTCTCTCTCAGGGCCCCTTCTCCAATCCCCGTGTACCAGCTCCCAGCCCCCTTGCACCCCTGTGAATACACATCCCAGTCCGAAGCACATACGTCCGCGGTACAGACCGTCTGTGTAGTTCTCACTCTGTCCCATCTGCCACTGATTGGCTGCTTCACCCTCTTCTGACAGCCTCAGATGCTTCCCTTCTGTCCCAATCTATTTCCCTGTTGGAGAGGGGGTTTCCCCGAATTTGGGAATCTCTCCTCTGCTTCAGCTCTCCTGCCCCAGGGTGCAGGTCCCTTCCCACTTCCTCTCCTCCTCTTCTCCCTTTTTTTTTCTGTCCTACCCAGTTATGCAAGGATCTTTATAGTCCTTTCAGGTGTCCAAGGTCTTCTGCTAGTCTTCAGCTGGTGTTCTGTGAGAATTGTTGCATCTACAGATGTATTCTTGATGCATCCGTGAAGAGAGATGAACTCCACCTCCACCTACTCCTCTGCCATCTTGAATCTTGGGTAGTCAACCTTTAAACATTCTAGTAAGGAATAAAGTGTCTGGGTAGAGATGTTCCAAAGACAAATCTCTCTGCAATCAAACCTCATTTACTTCTAAAATGGTACCACCAATTGCTTTGCTGGGAATTGAGATGAAATCAAGAAACCTTTTTCTGAAGTCCTTCAATTTGACTTGTTCATTGCTTGGTTCTGTATATTTACAAACAGGGACACATGGAGAGAGCAATTCAAGAACAAAGGAGATAATGGTTTCCCACCCCCAGGCTCCTCTGTCCATACTTGCGTGCCACATACCTGATTATGAAAAAGAAGACTAAACTTGAATCTACAGAGGGCATAGAAAATGATCCAGAGAGATGACCTCAGATGGAAATTGAGCAGAGCCTGAATATGTAAATGGTTTGATATGATTTTAAAAGATGAGATTAAGGAACTTGAGTTCCTGTCACTCTGAACATGTCTTTCCTCGTAGAAATGGCAAATTAAATATCATTGTACAAGCAGTGATTCTTTCTATTTCAAGACACTGAGTTCACTGTTATTTCAATGATTGGTGACCCAAGAAACAAGGTTGAATAAACACTCTCTCATTTAGTATGTGAATGCCCAGCCCACACCTCCTTGCCTTTGGGGATTGTTTAGAAAAAACAACCTGTCAATACACCCCTAAAATAAAATGTGTTTATTCTTGTGCTGTCAGAAGGCATTAAGGCAAACCCTAAGCTCTTTCCAAGATTAGGACAAGCTCCAGGCAAAACTGGGAAGTAAATACCTGCTTGTCATGAGAGGAATTTGATCGCAGGCAGGATAGGCTGAGTGAAGTTATCTGGGACCAGGAAGGAGTCCAAGTAGTCCCAGAAGGTCATGGTAGGCTAGAGGCAACCATGAGAACACAGTCAAGGATCTGTTATCTTTGGCAAGTCAGACAGAAATGGGAGCCCAGAGAGCAGATTCCCCAAAGAGGTGATTTATTTGAGGCATAGAAAAAGAAAATCAGTAGGGAGAAAACACCAGGGTATTTCTCTCAGTAAGGATAAAGGGGACAAATCATTAAGCTTCTAGTAGGCTGGAAATATGCACTGGGATGAGTAAGAGGATATTGGGAAAGGCAAGAAACTGCCTCTGGGGGACCAGGCTCACTATGAAACTTGGTGGTACAGAGCATGAACCTACTTTCTTGGGAATAAGGGGAATGCAGTGACTGGGTTCTTGGAACACCAGAAATCACTGATGCCTGCCCTATGAGCAACTGAGGGAAGGTGCTTCATGCCACCTGCTTAAAGCCAGAATTTGTGTCAGATAAACCTATTTGTACAAGGTTGAACCTGCAGGGCAGGATAAGTAAGTTACAGTTATCAGGGTTAGAGAGAGAAACTTTGGGAAATCCAGCAGGCCAGCACAGTACTCCTTAGTTTACCAGGCAGACTCGGTGAAAAGAACACTGATTTTAGTATTGTAAGGCTTAGTGTGAATATCAGCTCTATCTCAGGCCAGTATGGATACAAGTTAGGAGTGTAGGATCTGAAACCCCATTGTGTGGGCTTGAAGCCAGTTCTGTTGCACTGGGTAAGTTCCTTAATCATCCTTTGCTTCAGTTTTCTCATCTATAAAATGGACAATAATTATAATGTTTTTCTCAACAGTTGCTGGGAGGATTAAATGAGTGCATACATGTAGACACTTAGATCTGTGTCTGAACCTACTAAGTACACAATCAGCATTAATCATTATTATTATGAGGCATTGAGCAAGGTATTCAATGCTTAAGCTCTTTTTATTTTTGTTTTCTCATCTGAAAGTAGGCACAACAGCACTCATTTCATACAGTACTTATAAATATTTAAATAAGATAAGGTATAGAGACACGACATCATGTTTGGCACAGCATAGGTGTGCTAATTTCGAATGCTTTTGTGTCTCAGCAACAGAAAACTCTATTAACAATGACTTAAATCTAAAGAGAGTTTATTTTTGTCACAAAGAAAATAGTCCAGAGTTTGGATGTTTTACACATTTAGTCAGAGACTTCAGGATGTCTGAGCTCTGAGTCAGCATCTCTGCGATTACTTTGACTGGCTTAGTCCTTGTTTAAGACAAGGAGAAAGGAGCGGGGACACTGTGAGCCCCACACAAAGTGAAAGTATATGCCTGGATAACGTTGCCAGGTAAAATACTGGATCCCCAGTTAAATTTGAGTTTTAGATAAACAATGAATACATTTTTAGGATAAGTATTTCCTAAACAATATTTGAGACATACTTATACTAAATATCGGTGGTTTGTCTGAAATTCAAATTTAACTGGGCATCCTGTAATTTATCTACTAAATCTGGCATCCCTATGCCAGGAACTCAGCAGATTGTCACTGCAGCCTCATTGGCCAGTCTCTGTGACTCTGTAATCAGTACTGCAAAGGAAGCCGGGAAAGTATTTGATGCTTTCATTCTTCATAGTTGGCAAAGGACAAAGGGAGTAGGACATAATACTAGGTTGGTCAAATAATGTCACTTGTCTCAGTAGGCGTTCAATAAATGTTCATTTCCCCCTGTTACCCTCTTCCCAAGGGCCTGATTGTCCCTTTACACAGAAGAAAGTACATAATCAACTTTACTGCCTTGAAGTATTACATCATGAATATCAACATATGAAATCAGCAATCCATAGTTAAAAAGACAGATCTGAAACTTAATTGCAAGTCCAGGGGTTGACTACATGAAACATATGCAGGCTGAGTTTTAGCCATTCAATCATATCTGTGCTAGCAGATCTCCCTGACCCATAGGGAAGTTCTTTTCCATATTAAGCAGGGTTGGGACGAAGGTGAAGTAAGTGAAGCACTTGAGAGCACATTTTTGGGAAACACTCACTCACTTTTGTACAATCTCCTTACATTATGCACCCTCAGTACCCCACTTTCCCTAGCCTAGTCCCAGGCCTGTATGAAGTATAGCTAGTTTGTGTGTGTGTGTGTGTGTGTGTGTGTTTTGTTTTGTTTTGTTTGTTTGTTGTCTTTTGCTTAAGCCAAAGGATAAACCACTAATGACAGCCATTAGTCCTTGATTCCCAATTGTAGTCCCAGATTAGAAGTCATCACCTATGTTGTTTATTTCTGTAAAGAATGCTTTAGGTGACTTACGTTACCGAGTTTAGCTTAGTGAAGCTAGCTTCTCCATGCATGCCAGGGTTATTCTTTACCTCTTCTCTCTTCCCAGTGCACAGAAATATATATGGCTTTAACTCCTCTGAAGATAACTCTAAGTCAGGGTATATGAGGACCCATCAGCACTATGACCTGGTTGCAATATCTCTTCAGTTATAGACAGATTCCTGTTTTCTAGCAGATAAGAGCACAGTCTGAAGGTTTTGATGTGATTTGACTCTATTTTCTTAATCTGCCTTAAAGATTAAGAAAAATTATTACTGTAAAATGATGACTTCTTTTTTTAAATTTCCGTTTTCTCCTTTCTTTCTTCCCATCCTCCACTTCCCTCTTTTATAATCACTACCAACAATAAGTTGACATGATTAACTGAGAACATATCCTCCACTCTTACCCTAAATCAGGGGAGAAATTTGGAGATCAGAGAACAACTATTTGGAATGGTATATCCACCACAGGCGGCTTTGATAACAGAGGTATTCTTAGCTAAACGAGGGACCATATGAAATGGAAATAAGTCTAATAAGGAGGCAGTATGGTACTTTATCAAAATACTGATGGGGTTTATAATTTTACAGAAAGCAAAAACATTTCAATAGATGAAATATGTACATCTTATGTGAGATTAAGCTTAGAGGAAATTTTAGAAGAATATCTACACTCCTCATGCTGAGAGTGTCTGCAATTAAGTTATTCTGGAGACATGTAACCATAGCTACTTCTGCTGGCGGACCAAACTTGGGTTGAAGGAGACACTATCTCCTTCACATATCCCATCAGAGGAAAGCCCACTCAATTCTTTTTTTGACATCAGGGAGAGCCCTGGAAGAAAGCTATCCCAACTCCTACCATTAATATCCAGATGAAGCCTTCAGCCATTGAATATTAGTAAAGCCTTCCAGAAGCATCTATTAGAAGAAGGCAAGTAAGACTGGGTGACGTTGGCAGTTAGGAAAGAAAGCCTTATGCAACTGGGACAACTCCCAAAGACCTGCACTAGGATGTGGCCAAGTGGGTCCTTGCGTGGCAGGAGGAAATTGGTTAGCTGAATCAATCTGCGAATGACATTCCTCTGACTTAACTTCCTTGAAACACTTACTTAAACCTTTCATGAATAGGTCAACTTAAATCCTAATTGGAGTCCAGCATGTTTTTAATTTTTGGATGATGTGTCAGGTGATCTCATAAAGGGGCAGGTTCTGCTCCCAGGTCATCATACCCACCCTTCTGAAACAATGACAGACAGATGACTTCCCAATGTGATAGATTATGGCTGGTTTCCCTGGCCTTCCAACCTAGTTTACACCTTTCCCAAAGAAGAACAAAATTCATTCTTGGGTAAGAAAGAAAGGAGGAGCTTGACTACATGCATTATTCTGCTGAGACACAAAGAGAAGGAGGGAGACTTTACAGTAGTAGTGGCATGGGGAAAATACCCTGAAGGCCATCAAGCAGAAAACAGAATCTAATGGTAGTTATGAGGTCAACTTTGATTAAGAGGCAGCAAACCAAGGAATGAGAAAAAGCAAACCTACATTGTCATTTCAGATCAAATATTTTTGCCTTCCCTCTTCAATATCTTCTCTTTCTGTCTCCTCAGCAAATAAAATATTGTTTGGAGGAGAAACAGATTTACAAACAAACCATCTTTCTATTTGGATACATGGTCACACAAAGGAAAGGTTTTGTTCTTCCACACACACACAAAAAAAATCCTGCACAGAAGATGCATACAAATGATTGCAGTTGTCACTATCACAACTTAGAGAAAATGAAGATGGTATAAAATAATATTCGCAAATGGCTAATAGAATTTGAATAGTTTCAAGAAAGAAGAGAAAATGAAAGCACTGAATCTACTTGAGATGTGAAGAGAATGAGATGGTCCCAGGAAGAGTCTAGGGCAAAGAAACCCTTGATTTTCCCCCTGTTTAGAAGTGGCACTCCCTGGTGCATTGATTTATGTGAGGATTAGGCAGCAATCATACTCTCTAGACTAGCCTGGAAGGCATGTGCATAAAGTATGATATTTGCAATATGCAAATGTCACGTATGATGAATGGAATGCTCAGTATGTCTCGAGGATACCCAGATGCTAACCAGCCACTGCTTCTCTGCTGCAAATTGGAAAGAAACTTGGAGAGAAGGTATCTTTCTATAGCTAATTGATTTTTTTAATAACATGGTCTTTGACTCTAAATACCTGTCACTAAAACATAAGTCATTTTACCTATGTTAGCTTTGGGGGAGTATAGATATTTCTTAATAACAATAACTGTCAAGACTAGGGATTAAACCATGGAAAGCTATGTCAATCTATGTATATACAGCACATATAAGGCAAAGATGCAAGGTCAACTGAAGATTGGATTAAGGAATGGATAATAGGAGTTAAGTGCAATAGTTGAAATAAAACTTGAAAACTATTCTGCAGGGTAGAGGATGAATGGATCACGAGTATCCTCAGCCAGTCTACAGTGACTCAGAATGGTTCTTAAGGAGAAACAAGGACAGTAAAAGATGGAGGTTCCATAAAGATAAAAGATCAGCATCTAAGTAGTTTGGTAGCAAGTACCAAAAGAAGACAGGTTCAAGAGCAACAACCCAGGCAGATATGATACCACTATGGAAAGACATGGAATCTAGTCATTGCAGACCTAGGAATTCAAGGTAAGACCAGGAGCGAAATTGACTCAGGGTTGAACTGAAGGCAGTCTATTGATCTCGGGATCTTTTCTCTTCCTGTGCTAGAATGAATCCTAGGTTCTTTAGAATCTAAGAATGGGCTCGTTCCAACTACACAAAATAGAGACACAGGGCACAGATTCTGGCTGATTGTCCACATAGCCGCCATGCCTAACACCTTATAGAGGCTCAAAATGGTTTGCTGAATCACAATCTGTATCTCCCGTGTGTCAGAGTATCTTTCTTCTTACCAGTTGCTGCCTTTATCTTTTCTGTCACTACTTTGACTAGAACTAAATGTTTCATTGTAGAGGACTGCCTGAAGTTGAATGCAAGAGCCATGATGAGTGGGGAAGTTTCTGAAGCTAGAAGATAACTGAGGGACCTTCTGTAGGGCAACAGTGAAATCCCTAAGGGGTTCTTGGGTCTGGGCAGCCAGTAAGCATGATAGCGGTGAGGGCTCTAGAATTGCACTGTCCAATCCAACGGTCACTAGCATCATGTCATTGAGCACTTGCAATGTGTCTACTCCAGATGGATATGTGCTGTAAGATGCAATATACACCAAATTTCAAAGGCTTAACACAAAAAAAGAATATAACTTAATTATTTTATATTGATTGCATTTTAGAATGCTAATATTTTGGAGATGTTGGGTTAAATAAAATACAGTATTAAGATTAATCTCACCTGTTTCTTTTTATGTTTATTAATGCGGCTACTAGAAAAATTAAAATTATTCTGTGACTTGGATTCTATTTCTGTTGGATCCTCTTCTCCACAGGTAAAATCAGAATTTGGTGATCTATGTCGGGGTCCTCTTCAAGTGCTGTCTATGGCATCAATATGTATGCCGTTCCTAGTCAGTGAGGAGATAGGTGCAGAACTTGAGAGGAAGGTTCTAGAAACTTTTATATCAGTTAGGCACAGCAATGACATCCAAGTGTATGATGTTTAATGAGTATAAAAAATTGGGAAAAAAACAGTTTTTTGTTTCACCAGAGATAGTTGGAGGAACATTGAGGATTTATCATAAGACTGAGCTTCAATGGGTCAGAGAAAACTGTCACAGGCTTTAGAAACTTGGGATGGTGGAGGCAGCTGTCAGAGGTTGCCTAAGTGTGCTCCAGGGGAGACATGCTTCAGAAGCCATGCAAAGGAGGAAAAAAGGAACACTTTCCCATCATTTTCAGCAATTGCCAGTTCTGAGTCTCTGTATGGAGTGCTATGATGATTGCAAGACTAGGGAGGCTGAGAAGGCATGGTTAGTGATACTGAATGCTGCCAAACTTGGGGCATCTAGGACCCAGATGTCCCTAAAGAAGTGAGCATCTGCTTTTCAAGGCAGAATCTCAAAATTCCATCCTTCACAGGCTTAGTGTGGATATGTTTACTCATTTGGTCATCTGTTCAATAAACATTTATTGAGTAGTTACTATGTTCCAAGAACTCTACTAGAACGTGGCACTCTAAGAATAAGTAAGAAATTGTGACTACCCATAAAGATTGTACAATGTGAGAGGGGAGAGAAAGATACACCTTCTCTGATAACACATGGTGCTTGGGTCTGGAGGAACACCAGGTAGAATATGGTTACCGTTAGTCAAAGGACTAAAGGAATTCTGCTGACTCTCCAGAGAGAAACAGCTAACACTGCCTGCAAGGGCCGCTCCTAGTGGAAAGACAGCAAGGAATTGGAGAAAAAGACCAGTGGTTTCAGATTCATGTAGAGCTAGGTCTGAATGCTGTATTGTTTCTCTGCTTACAGGCATGTGGCCTTAAACCTCAGTTCCTATTCCTCTAAAATGGAGCAGATGCACCCACTGAAGAGATGTTGCACATATTAATGAAACAATAGGAGTTAAGAGCATTTTAAGCGCTCAGTAATGATAAGTGAATGCATAAACTTTACGCGCAACATTTCCCATTCCCCAGGGACAAGAGTTTTCTCAGAGTTTCTCATAAGACTGAAACTAAAGGTGGGGTTATATGGACCCTGCTCTGAAGATGGGAGAATCACAAGGTCAAAAAGCCAAACTGTTGAAGAAACAGTAGGCTGACATTGCCTTCAGGCTAGACTGAACAGAAATTTATTTCAGCTGGATATCAGGTAGATAAAAGGAAACATTTTCAGTCACTGAAGATCTTGAGTTTGGGTGTATGAGAAGTTATGAGTAATCCAAGGCCAGGTCACTAGCTTGTCAGAGAATTATATGTGAGTCGCAAAGACTAATGTTCATTGCAAGACACAGTAATAGATTAAATGAGATAATAGATGTGCAAATGCTCTGGGAAGTGGAAAAGACTAATCAAGTAGTGTGTTATTATTATTAATAAGTGCTATCTATCTAAAAATGCTCGGTCTGGGAAAAATAGGCAACACGCAAGTTCAAAGATCTTGTCTCACAAATAGCTAAACAAATGGGCGGTCCCTCCTTGAAGAAGCTGACATCTCATTAGCTGTGGAACCCTGTGCCCCAGCTCTGGGATCCAATCCAGGTCCAGAGAATGGACAGCTGTCAGCCCCAGCAGAGGAGCCAGCTGACTCTATGTAATAACAGCCATTTAGTGGCACAGACTGATGGTGGGGGAAATGAGTTTCCTTTGCATCAATAGCTCCTGCTTAGACAAAACCAAAATGAAGTGTCCTGGCATTTTTCTTGCGGTGCTGTGCAGTTAACTGGGGGTGGGGAGAGCACCTATTCAATCCCATTGATAACGTCTTTTAAAGAAACACTCATGTGAATCACCACACCCTTATGCAAATGTGGTGGCAATCTTCAGAGCTCTAATTGATGTGTGTTCTGTGCATGTGTGTGCGTGTGTGTGTGTGTGTGTGTTCGTGTGTGTACAATCAACTGTGCCTGAGGTAGCATCGTAACCATGAAGTTTTTTTTTTTTTTTTTTTTTTTTTTTTGCCGTACGTGGGCCTCTCACTGTTGTGGCCTCTCCCGTTGTGGAGCACAGGCTCCGGACGCGCAGGCTCAGCGGCCGTGGCTCACGGGCCCAGCCGCTCCGCGGCATGTGGGATCTTCCCGGACCAGGGCACGAACCCGTGTCCCCTGCATCTGCAGGCGGACTCTCAACCACTGCGCCACCAGGGAAGCCCGAAGTTTTTTTTTTTATTTGATACAATTACCATTATTAACTGGACTCATGGAAATTAAGATGAGAAAACTATATTATATGACTGTACTCTGTCACCAGAGAGCTAAAATAAGAAGAATGCCTCTTTGCACCTGCATACTGACATCCTTAGTATTAACTGAGTCAACTCTCTTGACTAACAGTGATACACATTGAACAAAGGTTTTTTTTTTCTTAATCCTCCCAAATGCTTCACTCAATCAACCACAAATGCGATTAACACTGAATTTTTTTTTTACTAAATTAACTAAATTTATATAATAGTAAAGGAATCATGTCTGTGTGTGTAGACTCACCCCTGACGTGAGGTAGAATTGTGCATATATGTATGAGAAATGGACAGGAACAAGTGTGGATTCTGGAGACATTAGGCTTTATTAGTTGGATATAGAAAAGCACATCTAAGAGAGAAAAGTGCAGAGTTTAAAGATTTTTTTTATGAAAAAGAATTAGATATATGCATAACCGCAAAATATTTTCTGGGAAAATTACATAGAAAGCAGTGTTCTTTTGGAATAAGCTTGAGATGGCCAAAATGAGTACAATGCAGACCATGTAGGAAAGCTTGCTAGACAACTCCACACCACCTAGACAGATCTGAGAAAGAGAATAATTAGTTTAGGGTAGGACTAGATTTTTACATTTTATTATATTTGGTTTTAATTCCTTACTTATTTCAGGAGGTTAATAGTGTGTCCCAGGCATTCACATTTTTTACAAGCTCCCTAGATGCACACCAAAGGTAGAGAAACACACACATGCACACATCCATCATTATAACTATTACATAATTGCATTAGAAAAAAGAATAATTATAAAAGACAATGATTACGCATACTTTTACTCTCTTAACCCAACTACCTGTAGCATTTTGGTTTATTGACTTCCAAATTTTTCCCCGATGTACATGGAGTGTTGCTATTTGTAAGCAGACTTAAAACCCCGCGACTACTAAACTACCTACTGGATTTTAAATGAAACTTAAAGTGGAAGTCTTAGTGACTTCTTTTGTAAGGCTCTCCCCTACTTATTACCTCTGCCAATCAGGAGCATTTATCTCCTCCCTTGACACTGCCACCAAATCACCCTCCTCTGGGATTAAGCTCAGGGCACCTGACTACCTTTGTATTAATTCAGTTGTTCTCTTGGTGAGTGCCATACCTTTGTCAGAAAGGCTTGAACTTAAGTAGCAACCTGGGGGAGCAGGCCGAGATCTTAACCTGGATTTATCCATATTTTCCACTGTGATTTCTACGTTTATGTATACTAGAGGATATCGAAGCACTGCTTGGAATCCCTCACCTCCCATGAGTTCATGAATCTCTCCCTTTCACTTACACTGCAGGGATATTAAACACATTATTCTGTTTTGATTGAACGCCAGTAAAATTAAATTCCATCTTCCCATCTGTGCACCAGGAAGGGACCACTGCCTTATGGAAAAGGGGAGTGTGGCAATAGAGGAGAGACCCCTTCAGGACACTCATGGGCATGCCACTTTTTGCTAGACAAGACGAATTTCTCATTTCCATGACACAAATCTCAACATCTGCTCTGTCTTTACCTCCCAGACATCCTGACAGGTGTAGCCATCTTTAAAGCATTGCTATGAAGCAACATATGGACCGTCAGCAGTGAATAAAGTATAAAACGATGCAGGGGGGGAGGGAGAGGCTCTGCTTCTGATCTTTCAGCATTATTATTATTTTTTAATTTGGTTTTAATTTCTCCAGGCTTTCACTGGGTCCATCTTTCACTGTCTTCTTGACATGCTTGGCACAGAATTCTGAATTTCATCCTTGCATTTTCCAGCTGTTTCTCGCCATTTAGCCCCCTCCCAGTCTCCTTGCACCCTCCTCACCTCCACAGGGAGGGGAAAGTTAAAGGATGTTAATTTGCCAAATATTTCTGATCATTAGGAAGCCATAAAAATTAACATAACCATCAGAGGAAATTAACTGCCAAAAAGACAAGGTTAGAGCAGGGTAGTGAGACTAGGGGGAAAGGGGGAAAGGCAGAAGGGAGCTTTGTTCCTCCTTTGTGGTTTTGAGAGGCGTTGCAGCTGCAGGAGGCCATGTGCAGGTCTGCTTCCCTTACACTTAATTATAAGAACAGCCCCAGAATATCAAGTGGTGCTAGTGGTGAAAGACTAGGAAGGGATACCCTTGATTCCTCCCTTTTATTCCTCCTGCTCCTCAGAGGGAGATTTTTGGTTATTTTTTAATTCCATTTGAAAATACACGTTGGGGGGAGGGAAGCCTACACTGGCCTCCTGCAGGAAATACCATTAATAATTAATACCCAATAATAATCAAATCCATGGGAGACTCGTTACAAGTAACATCTTGACAGACCCACCGATGGATGCCCGTAGCTTTACTTCTTCATCAGCTTGCAGGATTGGTTCAGTGGGGATTTGAGTGCACATAAGCAGTGACAAAAAAAAAAGCATAAATAGCAGGTTTGTTCACAGAAAAGGCTTATTCACCCCTATAGGATCTTTTTCAGTTTAGATTTACGGCTTGGTGGGGAATTTCCCTTTAATTGGGATTGTAATGTAAGGATGGAACCTGTCCACATTTATAAGAGAGATGGGAGGGTAATTCTTCCTAAATGGTTTGTTGCTATTATTACAACTGTGGCTCCTTTAAGAGGCTCAGTGCAAAGGAAGCAGACAATCAAGATGATCAGAGACAAAGTAAGCTAGTGAGAGGAGAGGGAGGAGACACACTGCCAGTCACAGGACCTACCTGCTGTTAGCAACCGTTGGACTCTCAGACTGGAGAATGTTTAGTGAAGTGTTTATACTTCGTGACTCCGAGCACGTTGCACATTCATTGTTTCATTTCATCTTCACAACAGACCTGTGAGGTAAGTGCTAATAATAAGCCCATTGTCTAGAGGAGAACAGAGAGGTTAGGTAATTTCCCCAAGACCTCACAGCTAGTAAGCTGCAGGATTGGATTCCATCCCTGGGAGACTGGCTGAAATATCGGCTCTGACTTGCTTCTCTCTTCTGGCTTTGTATAGATGTAAGGAAGGACTCTCTCCACAGTCAGGAAGCAGGGGAGGAGGAGAAGCCTGGCCTTCCTCAGCAGGAAGTTCCAGTCATTCTACTCTGTGTTCTATAAATATATTAAAATATAGGGCTTCATTGTCCATCATCCTCACAGAGAAAACAGGTGGGGTCACAGTGGGAAAACAAAAGTGCACTCGGCTGGTTCATCCAAAGACAATTTAAAGCAGGGACTATATACAGAGGTGAGGACAAGCTGAAGAACCAAGTGCAGATGTAAGGAATTCAGAAACAAGCAGGAGCAGCGTGACCACTAATACCTAATTCTAGGGCAAAACTCCAACCCTCAGCTCCCTGAAAACCATAAAACACTTCCTTAACCTCTAAGCAGAATCCCACCCAATGCAGGCAGTGTGGGTATTTGAAGGACCTCTTCAATTTGGAATTTTGTTATTTTACGTAAGAAAATATTTGGAATGAACAAAGTAAACAAAATAATATAAGAAACCCAATAAGTTCAACATCTAAATTTATCAAATGTTAACACATTAATGTATTTGCTCCACATCTTTTTTATTTTCCAATATGTTTAAGGTTAAAACTTAATGAAAGGCTGACCTTCATGCATCTCAGACACCTTCCTTCTCACTGTGGGCAATCACTATTCTGGAGTTGATGATGTATCATTAGTATGCTTTTCACAATTTTACTATATGTTAATATACCTACAATCATATGTATTATTGCTTTGTGTAATTTTAAATACATATAAATTGTATTTATAAGTACAGTTTGTATATAAACTATATGTATTTTTAAGTGACTTGCCTTTTTTCATTTAATGTATTTTTAAATTAATTCTCAGCATAGATACACTGATTTTATTTTATTATCTGAATGGCATTTCATTTTATGAATACACTACAGTTTATCCCTAATTTATTAATGATATTTAAGTTGTTTTCAATTATTCTCTGTTGAAAAACAATGCTACATTTCCTCTAAGATCAGGAGCAAGACAAGGATGTCCACTCTCATCACTATTATTCAACATAGTATCAGAAGTCTTAGCCACAGCAATCAGAGAAAAAAAAGAAATAAAAGGAATACAAATTGGAAAAGAAGTAAAACTGTCACTGTTTAACAATGACATGATACTATACATAGAAAATCCTAAAGCTGTCACCAGAAAACTACTAGAACTAATCAATGAATTTGGTAAGGTTGCAAGATACAAAATTAATGCACAGAAATCTCTTGCATTGCTATACACTAACAACAAAAGATCATAAAGAGAAATTAAGGAAACAATCCTATTTACCATCGCAACAAAAAGAATAAAATACCTAGGAATAAACCTACCTAAGGAGGCAAAAGATCTGTATGCAGAAAACTGTAAAACACTGATGAAAGAAATCAAAGATAAAATAAACAGATGGAGAGATATGTCATGCTCCTGGATTGGAAGAATCAATATTGTGAAAATGACTACATTACCCAAAGCAATCTACAGGTTCAATGCAATCCCTATCAAATGACCAATGGCATTTTTCATAGAACTAGAACAAGAAATTTTACAATTTGTATGGAAACACAAAAGACTCCAAATAGCCAAAGCAATATTGAGAAAGAAAAATGGAGCTGGAGTAATCAGGTTTCTTGACTTCAGACTATACTACAAAGCTACAGTAATCAAGACAGTATGGTACTGGCACAAAAACAGAAATATAGATCAATGGAACAAGATAGAAAGCCCAGAGACAAACCCATGCACATATGGTCACCTTATCTTTGACAAAGGAGGCAAGAATATACAATATAGAAAAGACAGCCTCTTCAATAAGTGGTGCTGGGAAAACCAGACAGCTACATGTAAAAGAATGAAATTGGAACACACCCGAAAACCATACACAAAAATAAACTCAAAATGTATCAAAGAGGCACGGGTTTCGGTTTCGGAGCGCAGGGAGAGGACTGGGGTTGGCGGCTTGAACATAGCCTGAAGGGGTTCGTGCACCATGGCTAGCCGGGAGGGAGTCCGGGGAAAAGTCTGCACCTGCCGAAGAGGCAAGAGACTTTTTCTTCCCTCTTTGTTTCCTGGTGCGCGAGGAGAGGGGTTTAAGAGCGCTGCTTAAAGGAACTCCAGAGACGGGCGTGAGCCGCGGCTAAAAGCGCGAACCCAGAGATGGGCGCGAGCCGCGGCTAAAAGCGCGGACCCCAGAGACAGGCAGGAGACGCTAAGGCTGCTGCTGCCTCCACCAAGGGGCCTGTGTGCGAGCACAGGTCACTCTCCACACCCCTCTTCCGCGGAGCCTGTGCAGCCCGCCACTGCCAGGTTCCCGGGATCCAGGGACAACTTCCCCGGGAGAACGCATGGCGGGCCTCAGCCTGGTGCAACATCACGCCGGCCTCTGCCACCGCAGGCCCACCCCGCACACAGTGCCCTTCCCTCCCCGCCGGCCTGAGTGCGTCAGAGCCCCCGAATCAGCGGCTCCTTTAACCCCGTCCTGTCTGAGCAGAAAACAGACGCCCTCCAGCGACCTACACGCAGAGGCAGGGCCAAAGCCAAAGCTGAGCCCTTGTGAGCTGTGAGAACAAAGAAGAGAAAGGGAAATCTCTCCCAGCAGCCTCAGAAGCAGCGGATTAAAGCTCCACAATCAACTTGATGTACCCTGCATCTGTGGAACACCTGAAAAGACAAGGAATGATCCCAAATTGAGGAGGTGGACTTTAGGAGCAAGAACTATGATTTTTTCCCCTTTTCCTCTTTTTGTGAATGTGTATGTGTGTGCTTCTGTGTGAGAGCTTGTCTGTATGGTTTTGCTTCCACCATTTGTCCTACGGTTCTATCCGTCCATGGTTTTTTTTACAATCTTTTTTCTTAATAATTCATTTTATAACTTTATTATACTTTACCTTCTTTCTTTCTTCTTTCTTTCTTTCTTTCTTTCCTTCATTCCTTTGTCCTTCCCTCCTTTAGACAACGAATCATCCCAAATTGAGGAGGTGGTCTCTGAGAGCAAGATTTATGATTTTTTCCTCTTTACCTCTTTTTGTGAGGGTGTATGTGTATGCTTCTGTGTAAGATTTTGTCTGTATAGCTTTGCTTCCAACATTTGTCCTAAGGTTCTATCCGTCCCTTTTTTTTCTAAATATTTTTAATTCAATAACTTTATTATACTTTATTTTATTTTACTGTATCTTCTTTCTTTCTGTCTTTTTTCCTTCTTTCCCTCCTTCCTTCCTTCCTCCCTCCCTCCCTCCCTCCTTTCTTTCCTTCTTGCCTTCTTTCCTTCTTTGCTTCTTTCTTTCTTTCTTTTTTCTTTCTTTCTTTCTTTCTTTCTTTCTTTCTTTCTTTCTTTCTTTCTTTCTTTCTTTCTTTCTTTCTTTCTTCCTTCCTTCCTTCCCTCCTTTCCTTCTTTCTTTCTTCATACTTCTACTAATTCTCTCTACTTTTTCTCCCTTTTATTCTGAGCCGTGTGGATGAAAGGCTCTTGGTGCTCCAGCCAGGAGTCAGGGCTCTGCCTCTGAGGTAGGAGAGCCAACTTCAGGACACTGGTTAACAAGAGACCTCCCAGCTCCACATAATATCAAATGGCAAAAATCTCCCAGATACCCCCATCTTAACACCAGCACCCAGCTTCACTCAATGACCAGCAAGCTACAGTGCTGGACAACCTATGCCAAACAACTAGCAAAACAGGAACACAACCCCAGCCATTAGCAGAGAGGCTGCCTAAAATCATAATAAGTCCACAGACACCCCAAAACACACCACCAGACATGAACCTGCCCACTAGAGAGACAAGATCCAGCCTCATCCACCAGAACACAGGCAATAGTCCCCTCCACGAGGAAGCCTACACAACCCACTGAACCAACCTTAGCCGCTGGAGACAGACACCAAAAACAGTGGGAACTACGAACCTGCAGCCTGCAAAAAGGAGACCCCAAACACAGTAAGATAAGCAAAATGAGAAGACAGAAAAACACACAGCAGATAAAGGAGCAAGATAAAAATGCACCAGACCTAACAAATGAAGAGGAAATAGGCAGTCTACCTGAAAAAGAATTCAGAATAATGATAGTAAGGTTGATCCGAAATCTTGGAGATAGAATGGACAAAATGCAAGAAACAGTTAACAAGGACCTAGAAGAAATAATGATGAAACAAGCAATGATGAACAACACAATAAATGAAATTAAAAGTACTCTAGATGGGATCAATAGCAGAATAACTGAGGCAGAAGAACGGATAAGTGACCTGGAAGATAAAATAGTGGAAATAACTACTGCAGAGCAGAATAAAGAAAAAAGAATGAAAAGAACTGAGGACAGTCTCAGACACCTCTGGGACAACATTAAACGCACCAACATTCGAATTATAGGGGTTCCAGAAGAAGAAGAGAAAAAGAAAGGGACTGAGAAAATATTTGAAGAGATTATAGTTGAAAACTTCCCTAATATGGGAAAGGAAATAGTTAATCAAGTCCAGGAAGCACAGAGAGTCCCACACAGGATAAATCCAAGGAGAAATACGCCAAGACACATATTAATCAAACTGTCAAAAATTAAATACAAAGAAAGCATATTAAAAGCAGCAAGGGAAAAACAACAACTAACACACAAGGGAATCTCCATAAGGTTAACAGCTGATCTCTCAGCAGAAACCCTACAAGCCAGAAGGGAGTGGCAGGACATACTGAAAGTGATGAAGGAGAAAAACCTGCAACCAAGACTACTCTACCCAGCAAGGATCTCATTCAGATTTGATGGAGAAATTAAAACCTTTACAGACAAGCAAAAGCTGAGAGAGTTCAGCACCACCAAACCAGCTTTACAACAAATGCTAAAGGAACTTCTCTAGACAAGAAACATAAGAGAAGGAAACGACCTATAATAACGAACCCAAAACAATTTAGAAAATGGGAATAGGAACATACATATCGATAATTACCTTAAATGTAAATGGACTAAATGCTCCCACCAAAAGACACAGATTGGCTGAATGGATACAAAAACAAGACCCTTATATATGCTGTCTACAAGAGGCCACTTCAGACCTAGAGACACATACAGACTGAAAGTAAGGGGATGGAAAAAGGTATTCCATGCAAATGGAAACCAAAAGAAAGCTGGAGTAGCAATTCTCATATCAGACAAAATAGACTTTAAAATAAAGACTATTAGAAGAGACAAAGAAGGACACTACATAATGATCAAGGGATAGATCCAAGAAGAAGACATAACAATTGTAAATATTTATGCACCTAACATAGGAGCACCTCAATACATAAGGCAAATACTAACAGCCATAAAAGGGGAAATCGACAGTAACACATTCATAGTAGGGGACTTTAACACCCCACTTTCACCCATGGACAGATCATCCAAAATGAAAATAAATAAGGAAACACAAGCTTTAAATGATACATTAAACAAGATGGACTTAATTGATATTTATAGGACACTCCATCCAAAATGTATCAAAGACCTACATGCAAGACCAGACACCATAAAACTCTTAGAGGAAAACAGGCAGAACACTCTATGACATAAATTACAGCAAGATCCTTTTTGACCCACCTCCTAGAGAAATGGAAATAAAAACAAATATAAACAAATGGGACCTAATGAAACTTAAAAGCTTTTGCACAGCAAACGAAACTGTAAACAGCACAAAAAGACAACCCTCAGAATGGGAGAAAATATTTGCAAATGAAGCAACTGACAAGGATTCATCTCCAGAATATACAAACAGCTCATGCAGCTCAATATCAAAAAAACAAACAACCCAGTCCAAAAACGGTGGAAGACCTAAATAGACATTTCTCCAAAGAAGACATACAGATGGCCAACAAATGCATGAAAAGATGCTCAACATCACTAATCATTAGAGAAATGCAAATCAAAACCACAGTGAGGTATCACCTCACACCAGTAATAATAGCCTTCATCAAAAAATCTACAAACAATAAATGCTGGAGAGGGTGTGGAGAAAAGGGAACCCTCTTGCACTGTTGGTGGGAATGTAAATTGATACAGCCGCTATGGAGAACACTATGGAGGTTCCTTAAAAAACTAAAAATAGAATTACCTTACGACACAGCAATCCCACTGCTGGGCACATACCCTGAGAAAACCATAATTCCAAAAGATATATGTACCACAATGTTCATTGCAGCACTATTTACAATAGCCAGGACATGGAAGCAACATAAATGTCAATCAATAAATGGTTGGATAAAGAAGATATGGCACATATATACAATGGAATATTACTCATTCATAAAAAGAACAAAATTTAGTTATTTGTAGTGAGGTGGATGGACCTAGAATCTGTCATACAGAGTCAAGTAAGTCAGAAAGAGAAAAACAAATACCGTATGCTAACGCATATATATGGAATTTTAAAAAGCGGTATTGATGAACCTAGTGGCAGGGCAGGAATAAAGATGCAGACATAGAGATCAGACTTGAGGACACGGGGGGGTTGGGGAGGGGAAGCTGGGATGGAGTGAGAGAGTAGCTTTGACGTATATACACTACCAAATGTAAAATGGATGGCTAGTGGGAAGCTGCTGCATAGCACAGGGAGATCAGCTCAATGCTTTGTGATGACTTAGAGGGATGGGATAGGGAGGGTCAGAGGGAGGCTCAAGAGGGAGGGGGATATGGGGATATACGTATACGTATAGCTGATTCACTTGGTTGTACAGCAGAAACTAACACAACATTGTAAAGCATTTATACTCCAATAAAGATGTGAAAAAAAATGCTACATTAAGCATTCTTATATATCTACATGAGCACGTAATGCAAGAAATTCTCTGGGAGTAGAGTCACTGGGTTATAAAGTATTCCTATCCTTGATTATATTAGATTGTGTCAAATTGTCTTCCAAAGTGCCAATTTTTATACCAGAAACACTGAATAATAGTTTACATTTCCTCACATTGTAGTTTTAATTTACACCTTCTGGTTCTAATTTATATTTCCTTTATTACAAATGAGGTTGAACTTTTCATATGCTTACTGAGCATTCATATTTCTGCTTTATGAGTGTTTCTGTCCAATTTTTTTTCCATTTTTTATTGGATAATCTTTATTTTACTCTTTAAAAAGTGCTTACTATTCCAGTTACTAATTTCCATATGTGTTACAAATATTTACCTTTTCATTTCTTTTATGATATTTTTAGTTGTGCGGAAGATTTTAATTTTAACATGGTCAAGGTTGTCAGCTTTTTTTCTTTACAGTTTATTGTATGTGTATGTGTGTGTCTTGTTTAGGAAATCCCTCTTTTACTGCAAGTTTGTAAAGATATTTTATATGTTCTCTGTTAAAAATAAAATATTGCTTTTTACATTTAGGTTTCAAATATATATGGAATTGATTTTTTGTGAATGATGTGGAACAGAGATATCATGTTATTATTTGTGTGTATATGTATATACATATACACATACATTATATATTTTTAAAGATTATAATATTATGTCTTCATTAGACTATGCTTGCTCTACCTAATTTAAAATGTTATTCTGTAGTATGCTTTATTTATACAGGCCAGAGTTGTTTTCTAAGTGTATTCTAAATGTGTTCTATGGGTCTTTTTGACTATTCTTACACCAGTGCCTCACTATCTTAATTCATACATTTTTTGATAAGCACTCATAAACCTGTACAGTGAGTCCTCATATTTTAATCTCCTTAGATGTTCTTGGCCTTTGCTCTGCCCTACCAGTTTTAGCATTAATCACCTTTTATGAAAACCTCTGTTAATATTTATAGAATTGCCTTGAAATATTTTTTTTAATTTGGAGAATTTTCATCTTCATGTAACTATTTCCATTTACAAGTATAACATATCTCCACATTTATTTCTATTTTTATGTTATTCAAATATTATTTTTCCCCATTACATATCTTGCTATATTGCATATATTTTGAAAGATTTATTGTTATATTACTTATTGTTTGGCTGTTATGGTAAAGAGTATCTTTTACCATTTTCACCTTCTATTTGTATTTTGATGGTATGTAAGAATAAATTTTAAAATGTTTTCTAATTAACTGAGATATAATTCAGTTTCAAATGTGTAGTGCAATGAGTTTTGACAAATGTATATTCCCAAGTAGCACTGCTGACATTCAACATATAAAACATTTTCATTTTCCTAGTCAATCTCCCCTACTCCAGCTCCAGTAAATCTGTCATTCTGTCACGATTAGAGTTTATCTTTTCTAGAGTTTCATATAAAGTAAATCATGTATGTATATAGTTCAATAGTAAGCAAATTGGTTTTTTTAAATTCCAATCAGTATGCCATATATTAATGTTTTCTTCTCTTATTGCTCCACTTCAAAGATGAAAAAGGAAGTGGTGAGAGCAAACATTCTTACCTTGTTCCTAATCTTAGGGAGGGAAGCATGCAATTATTTCACCATTAAGTATGAAGTTAGCTGTAAGTTTTTTGTAATGACTTTTTTAGTTTATGGACTTTGTTAGCTTATGGACTAGTTATTTTATTAGTTCCCATCTACTCTTAGTTTAGTGAAAGTTTTTATGATGAATGCATATGGGATGGTGACAAATACCTGTTCTGAATGTATTGAAATAATCATATGATTTTTCTCCTTTATTCTGTTAATAAGACTGATTATATTTATTGCTTTTTGAATGTTAAAAATCCTAGCATCCTTGGAATTAAATTAATTGGTACAAGGCATTATCCTTTGTATGTGTTGTTAGACTCAATTTGATAAATGTCTTTAAGAATTTTTGTATCTATATCTATGAGAGATGTCTGTCTAATTTCTTTGATGCAATGTTTTGTTTATTTAATGAAGTAATGTGGGCCTCATAAAATGAGTTGAAAAGTGTTTCTTTGTTAACCTTGTAAAGAGAAGGTTTATTACTGGTCATTGCTCCTTTAAATATTTCATATAATTCACAAGTAAATCCAACTAAGATAGTAATTTCCTTTGTGGAATTTTTAAAATTGAAATGTCAATTACAACTATATCTATCTATATATCTATATATATATACATACATAAAATCTGATGTTCTATTTCCTCTTGAATCAATCTTAGCAATTTCTGTCTTCAAGAATTTTATATTTTGGACTTCCCTAGTGGCACAATGGTTAAGAATCTGCCTGCCAATGCAGAGGACACGGGTTTGATCCGTGGTCTGGGAAGATCCCATATGCCGTGGAGCAACGAAGCCTGTACAGCACAACTACTGAGCCTGTGCTCTAGAGCCCGTGTGCCACAACTACTGAAACCTGCATGCCTTAGGGCCTGTGTGCCGCAACTACTAGTTCCATGTGCTGCAACTACTGAAGCCCATGCGCCTACAGCTCATGTTCTGCAACGAGAAGCCACCACAATGAGAAGCCCGTGCACTGCAACGAAGAGTAGCCCCCACTCGCCACAATTAGAAAGAGCCCATGCACAGCAATTAAGACCAAACACAGCCAAAATAATAATAATAATAATAAAACAAATTTTTAAAAATTTGAAAAAAGAATTTTATACTTCTGAAATATTTTGTTTAATTTATTGGCATAAAGTTGTTCATAATATTTTCTTAATTCTGTAGGATCTGTAGTGAGGTCTCCTCTTCAGTTCCTGATATTTGTTATTTGTATTATCTCTTTTTTTAATCAATCTATTAACTGTTTATTAATTTTATTATTTTCTAAAATACTGCATTTGGTTTCATAGATTCTCTATGATTTTCATTTTATAATTTGTTTCTGCTCTGACCTTTATTATTATTTTATTCTATTTACTTTAGGTTTAATTCACTCTTCTTTTTCTGGCATTTTAAGGTGGAAATAAGTCATTGATTTTATTTTTTTCTTCTAGTTTTACTGAGATGAAATTTGCATACAGCACTTATAAATTTAAAATGTACAGCACAATGATTTGGCTTACATACATGATGAAATAATTACTACAATTAAGGTCAGTGAACATCCATTATCTCACATAGATACCAAATTAAAGAAATAGAAAAAAAATTTTCCTTTAGATGAGAACTCAAGATTTACTCTATTAGTAACTTTCATATATAACATACTGTGCTGTTAATTATATTTATCATGTTGGACATTACATCTCTAGCACTTATTTAACTTATAACTGGAAAGTTGTACTTTTGACTGTCTTCATCCAATTCTGCCTCCCCCAACCCCCTGCCTCTTGTAACCACAAATCTGATCTCTTTTTTATGAGTTTCTTTGTTTGTTTATTTTTCTGAAGTATAATTGACCTAGAACACTATGTTAGGTCCTATTACACAACATAGTAATTTGATATTTCTACATATTTCAAAATCATCACCATGAAAATTCTTAGTTACTATCTGTCACCATTCAAAGATATGACATAAATATTGACTATATTCCTCACACTCTTAATTTCATACCCATAACTCACTTATTTTGCAACTGTAAGTTTGTACCTCTTAATCTCTTTCATCTCTTTCTATCCTCCCCCCACCCCATCCCACACCCCTCTGGCAACCACCTGTTTCTTCTCTGTATCTATGACTCTGTTTCTGGGTTACACTTATTCATTTTTGTTTTTTGACTCCACACATAAGTGAAATCATTCAGTATTTGTCTTTCTGTATCTGCCTTATTTCACTTAGAATAAAACCCTCTAGGTCTATCCATGTTATCACAAATGGCAAGATTTCATTTTTTATAGCTGAGTAATATTCCACTGTGTGTGTGTGTGTGTGTGTGTGTGTGTGTGTGTGTGTGTGTGTGTGTGTGTATTTATCACATTTGCTTTATCTTTTCACCTATTGATGGGCATGTAGGTTGTTTCCAAATCTTGGCTACTGCAAATAATGTTGCAATGAACATAGGACTACATATATATTTTTTTAATTTTTTAATTGAAGTATCATTGATTTACAGGGTTGTGTTAGTTTCAGTTGTACATGCATATATGTTTTCTAATTAATGTTTTTGTTTTCTTTGGATAACTACCCAGGAGTGAAATTGTTGGGTCATATGGTAGTTCTATTTTTAATTTTTTGAAGAATCTCTATACTGTTTTCCATAGTGGTCACACCAATTTACATTGCCATCAACAGTGCATGAGGGTTCCCTTTCTCCACATCCTTGCCAACACTTGTTATTTGGTGTCTTTTTGATAATATCTATTCTGACAGGTGTGAGGAAATATCTCACTGTGGTTTTGATTTGCATTTTCCTAATGCTACTAATGTTGAGCATTGTTTTTCATGTGCCTGTTGATGTATCTCTTTGGAAAAGTGTTTATTCGGATCCTCTGTCCATTTTTTAATTGAGTTGTTTGTTTTCCTTGATGTTGAGTTGTATGAGTTCTTGTATATTTTGGAACTCCTTATTGGAAAAATCTTTGCAAGTATCTTCTCCCATTCAGTAGGTGAACTTTTCAGTTTGTTGATCATTCCTTCACTGTACAAAAGCTTTTTAGTTTGATGTAGTCTTATTTGTTTATTTTTGCTCTTGTTTCTCTTGCCTGAGGAGGCATATCCAAAAAATATTACTAAGACTGATGGTAAAGAGCTTAACACCTATGTTTTCTTCTAGAAGTTTTGTGGTTTCAGATCTTACATTTAAGTGTTTAATCCATTTTCAGTTTATTTTTGTGCATGGTGAGAAAGAGTAGACCAGTTTTATTCTTTTACATATAGCTGTCCAGTTTTCACAACACCATTTATTAAAGAGGCTGTCTTTTTCCAGTTGTATATTCTTGCCTCCTTTGTCATAGATTAATTGTCCATATAAATGTGGGTTCATTTCTGTGTTCTCTATTCTGTCCCGTTGACCTATGTGTTTGTTTTTATGCTATACTATAATGTTCTGACTACTGTAGCTTGTAGTATAACTTTAAATCCAAGTGCATGATACCTCCAGCTTTGTTCTGCCTTCTCAAGATTGTTTTGCCTATTCAGGGTCTTTTGTGTCTCCCTACAAATTTTAGAATTATTTGTTCTAGTTCTGTGAAAAATTTCATTGGTCTTTTGATAGGGATTGCAGTGAGTCTGTGATTGACTTTAGTAGTATTTTAACAATATTAATTCTTCCAATCCACAAACACAGTATATCCTTCCATCTGTTTATGTTGTCTTCAATTTCTTTCATGAGTGTCTTATAGTTTTCCAAGTACAGGTCTTTTGCCTTCTGAGTTAGACTTATTTCTAGGTATTTTATTCTTTTTTGATGTGATTGTAAATGGGATTGCCTTCTTAATTCTTCTTTCTGCTAGTTCATTTTTAGTGTATAGAAATGCAACAGATTTCTGTATAAGAATTTTGTATCCTGAAACTTTACTGAATTCATTGATGAGCTCTAGTAGTTTTCTGGTGGTGTGTTTAGAATTTTGTATGTATAGTTTTATGTCATTTGCATACAGTGACAGTTTTACTTCTTCCTTTCCAGTATGGATTCCTTTTATTTCTTTTTCTTTCTGTGCCTAGGTCTTAAGAATTTATGAATAAAGTTAGTATAAAACATTTATGTACAAGTGCTTATAGGAATATATATCTTCATTTCTCGGGAACAATGCCCAGGAGTACAATTGCTGGACATATGGAAGTTGCATGTTTAGTTTTTAAAGAAACTGCCAAGTTGTTTTCCAGGGTGGCTATACCATTTTTCAGTTCCACCAGCAATGTATGAGTGATCCAGTTTCTTTGCATCCTCACCATCACTTGGTGTTGTCGTTACTTTTTAGCGTTTCCATTTTGATAGGTATGTTGTGATATCTCATTGGGGTTGTAATATGCATTTCCCTAATGTCTAATGACAGTGAACACCTTTTTATATGCTTATTTGTCATCCATGTATTATTTTTAGTGAAATGTCTTTTCATATATATTGCCCATTTTCTATTGGGCTTTTTTTTTTTTTTCTCTTGAGTTTTCAGAGTTTTTTGTTTTTCCATATTCTGAACACTAGTTCTCTGATGGGTAGATGGTTTGGAAATATTTTCTCCAAGTATGTAGCTTGTCTTTTCATCCTCCTGACAAGGCCTTTTGTAGAGCAAGAGTTTATAATTTTGGAGAAGGACATTTTGTCATTTTTTAAAATTTTATGGATCAGGCTTTTGTTGTTAAGTCTAAGAATTTACCCAGTTCTAATTCCAAATATTTTCTCTTATACGTGTTCCGAAAAGTTTTATAATTTTATGTTTGACTTTTACATCTGTAATATATTTTGACATAATTTTTGTTTAAGATGTGACATTTAAGTCAAGATTCTATTTATTTATTTATTTGTTTCCTATGTCCAGTTTTTCCATCACGATTTGTTGAAAGTGCTGTCTTTCTTCTATTGAATTGCTTTTGTACTTTGTCAAAAATCGTTTGGCCATATTTGTCTATTTTTGGAGTTTTATATTCTGTTCCATTGATCTATGTGTCTACCCCTCCACTACAACCTCTTGATGACCTTAACCTGACATCAGGTGGACTGCTTCCTTCCACTTTGTTCTCCATTTTCAAAATTGCTTTAGTTAGCACAGTTTTGTTTTTTTTATTTTTGATTTACTTTTCATATAAATTTTAAAATAATCTTGTCTATATGTACAAAACACTCTGCTGAAATTTTGATAGGAATTGTGTTAAACCTGTATGTCAGTTTGGGAAGAATTGACATCTTTAATGTATCCTACAACCTTGTGTCCTACAACATTGTTGAACCCATTATTAGTTCTAGGATAAAATGTCTAGGATAAAATTAGTTCTGGTAAAATGTCAACACAAGTGAACTGTGATATTGGAAATTTGAAATATGGGAATCATCGGTATGTTCCATATTTCTTCAAATCTAAGTCACCATTGATTATAAGCTGTACCCCTGAGGAAAAATAAACCTACAAATTTAACTATGACATAACGCCTTAATAGTCCCGTATGATGCATGAATTGGCCAAAGCTATAAGTTGCTTTATTTTTTCCAAAGTATTTGACAAATTCTCTTCTCTCCACTTACTTTAATAAGTATGTGATAAGTAATCCTTTTGCAGATATCTCAGTAAAAAAATATAAAAGAGATTTTCTTGAAGGTATCTTATACTCCAAAGATCTATAAAGCTCTTGGTTGTTACTTTGAAAAAAGAAATTAAAGTTTTGTCAGTACATATTCTTTCAAATTGCTCTATTTCCACGGTTTTCTGCATAAATAATAATAATTTTCTTTTAATGTCAAATCACAGTATTAATTTTTAAGTTCATTTTAAATAGCATTAAATCCAACATGTCTAGTACCATTAATCCACAAATTTTTATTGAATTAAGATAGTGTTAACAGCAATAACAAAGTTCTCATGGTGTAGGCAAGGAAGACTAAGTCAAGACTGCTGCCTGGGTGATGACAACCATTTGCGGATGCGTCTTGTTCCAGATATGTAAAAGGTGAAACAATTTGTGTTTTAGATTTGATAAAATGTGGCAAGTATTTCCACCATGGGAAAAATTGATATCACATAGTAAAAGTTTCAAAACAGTAGAGGTGAGCTCTGAGGTTTGAGTTTGGCAGAGAAGACTAAAATGGAGCAGCCAATGAGGTAGGAGGAAAATAAGTAGAATGTGGTTTCTGGCAGGTCAAGGAAGAGAAGGTTGCAAGAAGGAGGGAGTGATCTGCAATGTCAAATCCTGCAGAGAAAATGCAGAAGGGGACTGAGAATTGCTCACTGGCATTGGGGACATGAATGAACATGAATCTTTGGCAACATGAATGGATACCATTTCTTAGGCATGGTAGAGAGAATAACCTGATTGAAATGGGATTAAGTGGGAATGGGGGAATTCTCTGGAGATCCAGTTGTTAGCACTCTGCACTTCCACTGCAGGGGATCCGGGTTTGATCCCTAGCTGGGGAACTAGGATCCCACAAGCCACGTGGTAGGAAGTGAGATAGTAAATAAAACTCCTCCGTGCCTGGTGTGTTGCTTTTTACTTGTTTGTTTGATTTTGTTTTGTTGTTGTTTTATTTTTAAGCAGGAAAATAAGGGCTGTGGTTAGAAAGGGACAGGAGATTAAATTTTTTTATATTGAGAGATTTTATAGTATATTTATATGCTACTGAGAATAATAGTAGAGAAAGGAAACTTAATCATGCAGAAGACCAAAAGAATAATGCCCTTGCTTACACATAAAGGAATAGGATCCAGTGTCATCCAAGCCTCTGTACTATTCCCATGTTGTATAATCATTTATATGTCTAAATTTCCCAGTCTAGGAATTCCTTTATGCCTGGGATCATGCTCCATTTACCTTTTGCTACCCAGGCCAAGCAGAATAGCACAGTGTTCATTAGCGTGGGCTTTGGACTCTGCCTGGATTTGGAACCTGAGTCATTTGCTTGTTAGCTGTGTTCTTGAGAAGCTATACATGAAATTTTCTATGCCTCAGTTTCCTCATCTATAAAATGTGGATAATAATATTACCCACCTGTTGTAACAATCAAAGTCTGAATGCATGTAAAGTGCTTAGAATGGTGTCTGACATGTTACAAACACACAATATATGTTAGTTACACAATAAATTTAAGTTACAGAACAGCACACTGTATGCATTCTGTGGATGAATCAATGCATATTATTTTAAAATATCCTTATAGTTGACTTGTTTTCTACATAGCCCTCTCTTGATCCCAGTTTTGAACTCTGTTCTTCCTATAGCTAAGATTATTTAACTGTCACCTGCAGACTCAGCTCATGCTGGTCTTCTGAGATCAATTCTGACCTTAGAGAAGAAGGATTCCAGAGACCTTTGCCTGGATGTTTAGTCCTGACCCTGTACACCATTTACGCAAACTAAGTGGGCATCTGCCTTTTTTTTTTTTTTTTCTGGCACTCAAACTCCCTTTTTCTTAGAAATTCTTGCCTCTCTGATTGTTTCTATGTCTGTTTCTTATTTTCTTTTTTGACTCCATATAATCTGGGCTTACCTTGTGTGCTTCTAAGATTGCAAACTGCCTAGCTCCAGGCATGACTTTGGAATGGGCATTAAGCTCCCAGGGCTACCCTATAATTAATGTTCATAATTAGTGTAAATACGCTGCAGAGATTTGCAGCACAATATGCCACACGTGGACCTAATTAGGACCAAAGGACTAGTAGCCCAAGTTCTGAGGCCTTTAGGATAAGGGAATTAGAGGCATCTAAGGGGTTCAAAGAAGGCTAATAAGGCACAGAGGATTAGGTAATTAATGGATCTAATGCTGTCCTGGAAAATGTTGTAAAAAGACTTCTCACCAGCCCTGCTCCTCTGAAGGCAAATTACTTGATGTGGGATAATTCTTCATTCCTTTCAAGTGTGGGGGGCTTTCTCTCCTGGGAAACATCTAGGGAGAATATAGCTTTGGTTTGCATTTCCTTATGCCTGTAGCCTTAAAAGATTTAAAGCTTTATCAGCAGAATGCCATGAAGTGGAGTATTGAAGCAATTATCTGGATAATCCACACTGAGGAAGAAGGAAATCTTCATTTGTGGGTTTAGATTATCTTGCAGGGCTCTATTTTCATGAATCAGTAAGGCAACCATGCAGAGGGCATAAGGCACAAAATAGAAGTTCATTAAATATTTGCTGGATGGATGAATCTTTTATTCAAAATATCAATTAATATTAATAGTCCTTAATAACTCTGGTTTCCACCTGAATACTGTATGTGTTCTCATCTCTTGGCTGCGTGAGTTAATGAACAGAGATATGAAGGCTAATTTCTAGTCCCCAAATGGGCCTTAGTTTATTTACTCAGCTGTGGAAGAGAGTTGGCTTTTACTGGATAGTTTAATGTAAAATATATTTTTTTTAACAATTTACCAGATAATGTTGCACCTTTGCTCCCTTAATCTGAGCAGTTTAGATACCATGATGGCCTTTGAATCTGGTGGGGAAAAAAGATCAGTTAAGCCGTTAGTTTGCCTTTCTTCAGATGAATTAGTGAGTTGATTGATTGGCTTGTCACACTTAACGTTTGTGAACGACTGTGTCCAAAGCCTTTACACTTTGGGGCAGGACATTGGCTTCCATGTCCTATACCTTCCATATATCCTGACATTGGTGACCCAGAAGAGTTTTGATTATCACAAGACCCTCAATCCTTGACCAATAACTTCCACAGCTTGGAAGCTAGAGATTTCCAAACTAAGAGTAAGATATAAGGAAGAAGGAAAAAGGACCAAGGTTATGGACACAGAAGGGTCTGGATTTTGAGTTTATCTTTTTCTATGTTTTCTATTGTTCATAGAAAAAAATGAGAAAAGATTCAGGAGTCAGAAGTTTGGGTTAATTCACTTTGATTTTGCATCATTTCCTTAACTACCCCGTGCCTTATTTTGCACACCTGAAGAAAGGGAACGATTATATCAACTCGCAGGATGTTAGTAAGAATCATGAGAAATGCATGTGAAAGATTTAAAAATTTACTAATCTGCCGACAAATATAAGGTGCAATATGAGAAATATCTGCAGCATGAAGAAATTTTGATTTTGATGTAGTGGGGATAGCCCGCAACCAGAAACTTAGAAAACTAATTCCGTCAGAGAACCTGCTATGGCAATATCCATGTTCTAAATCATAGATGAAGCAGTAAGAAAGAAGGTAGTATCCTGCCTTGAATGAATTCTGCACCAATCAGGCCCCTAAGACCGTGTCCTAGATTAGCCTGCAGTGTAGGTAGCAACAAAGTAATACAAAATGCATTTTACAAAATCAACAGACTATATTTCATAACAGGTAAAGGATAACCTCCTCTCTCTTTTTTCCCCAATACCAACTGCTGGAGCACTCCGTGAGTTAGCAGAGCCTAGGCCCGTGAACTCCCTTCACACTTATAGGAGTGCTCATGTTTCCTCCTCACAGGGTAGAGATAAGGAGTGATGAATTTGTGATGACTCTCTGTTTAGGACCATTCCCTCGATATACAGCTTAAATCTCCAGCCCATCCAGTTTTTGCAAGGTCCCCTTCAGTAGCAGAGAGAGCTTATGTACTTAAAGAGAAAAAGACTGCTTATATCAGCTCTGCTTCTTACTAGCTGCGTGACATTGAACAAATCACTTAACCTTCCTAAATCTTAATTCCCTAAATTTTTGTATAATTTTCTCTAAGTGTGGAAAATAAAATATACCTCATGTGTTTGCCGGGGGAGACCTAGATCATTGTGGGTGGTTAATAAATGCCAGTTTCCTCCACAGTTCTCTCCCCTATTTGTTGGCTAAGGAGAGCCAAGTGAGTTAACCCTTTGTACAACTACCCAGTGTCTTCCCACTTCCCTCCCTTTCCCCTCTGGATGACAAAATTAGACATCCGAAGCATCCCAGTTATCTCATCACTTCAGCCCTCCTGAGTTTGTTCTCACTGAATATTAGACAGAACAATCACATTCTCTAGTACTCTCTTGAGAGCTCAGTGACGGTTCAATGACACCCTGTTCCAGGCCAAACAAACCTTCAAAGAAGAGAGAGAGACAGAGACGGACAGAGACAGAGATCACAAACAGGCATGTCTTTCATTTGTCTAGGAGTTGGGAACAGAGAGAAGCTGAGAAGGAAGGCTGCATTACAGAGAGGGTGGTGGGAGAGGCAGGCAAAAAGTAATTGAGCTCAGTCACTGTTCTAGCTAAGCCAGCCTGTATTAGGAAGTCAACAAACTCTCAGTGGGTGCTAGGCACTAGAGTACAGAGATGAATGACAGTTTAACTGAATTCTGTCCAATGGCATATTCTATGATAATGGACTTGTACTAGTTTGCCTCTGTCCAATATGGTAACTATTAGCCATTGTGGCTACTGAACACCTGAAATGTGGTTAGTGTGGCAGAAGAACTAAATTCTTAATATTTAATGTAAATTAATTTTAAATGTAAATAGCTATATGAGCTAGTAGTGGTCACATTGGGAATCTGCTGTTATTAATATTTTTTAACTTTTTAAATTAAGATAGAGTTGATTTACAATGTTGTGTTAGTTTCAGGTGTACAGCAAAGTGATTCAGTTATATGTATACATATATATCTAATTTTTTCAGATTATTTTCCATTATAGGTTATTATAAAATATTGAGTATAGTTCCCTGTGCTATACATTAGGTCCTTGTTGGTTATCTATTTTATATATAGCAGTGTGTATATGTTAATCCCAAACTCCTAATTTATTCCTCCGCGACCCTTCTCCTTTTGTAATCATGAGTTTGTTTTCTATGTCTGTGGGTCTACTAATAGTAATCTGTTGTTATTAGAGACATGGATTTCTGAGTGTCAAAATAGGTAACAGAAGATGATTTTAATCTACCTACTCTCTCTTCTGGAATTAGTGGAGTTACTTAAGCCACTGCTGTTATGTAACTGGATTGTGGAGAGTGGAGGAACGGTGGAGACATATTTGACGTATCCATTTAGCCAAATGGATAATACGCCAGACCTCCATTTATAACTGCTTATCAAGGGCACTGGCTAGGTTCCATTCGGACATGGTATATCAACCTCTGTCTTAAGGCTGGCTGTCCAGGTTGTGCCTGCCAGTTGTCACTTGAGAAGCAGGCATAGAGGAAATTCCTGTTGAAGTGGTGGTTAAAACAACCATAAACCCGCTGCTGATCCTTAACCTTCTGCTCTTTGTAAGAGGATTCCTTGCACAGGTCCAATCCTTCAAAATCCTTTTTTTAATGGTCTCTTGAGACACATCAACAACCATTTAACTCTGAGCCTGTCATTTCCAGAGCCCAAGAAAAAATAGTTCAGAATTAAAGTAAGGTTGTAAAGACAACAAAGAGATTTAACTGAGTATGCACTTTATTCTCACAGTGATGTTCACTGTAGTGTGGTACGTACTGAAATACGTTAAGGTTATATTCTACGTTAAAGGACTAAACACCTACATTTAGGAAAATAAATAAAATAAACCCAGAGAGCATGTAAGACATCTTTTGCAAATGCCATCTGGTACTGCCTTCTTTAGTTCTGGGTCTAGATTTTTCCCTTGGTTTCTGTCCCCATAGATTCTAACCATACCATCATTTACAAAAGCAGAGACCTCCTTAGGAAATTCTACCCGAGGTTGGGTCTAGGATGAGTCTTATTGCCATAAATCCTGCATCCGGGGTTCCTGGTATCTGCTCTGGAAACAGCTCTCCATGCTGGTGTTCGCTCAACCCCAATTGTATTGGCTTCTTCCATAAAAATGAATTTCAGTACTCTAGTTTCTTATAAGAATCCCAAATTCTTTGACCAGCCATCTTACATCTGACTGCTTAGTTCTTGTTCACCTTTGTTTCTTTTCCTTCCAGCTGAAAGCTGGGATTTTTCTCCAAACCAAGCCACCGTGTTACCATACATTGACTTAATGTTCCCCCATGTCCTGGCCATTCTCACTGGGAGGCTCCCAAGAATGTAGATTTTGGCAGCAGCTAAAATAAAGCCTGACTTTGCCAGTCTCCTCCCTGATTTCCATTCTCCATCATTGCCCATGCACTGAATACCAAACTTTAGCTTAGAATTGGTTCCTTCACCAGAAGGGCTTCCTCTTCCTCCCACCAGCACTTACCATCTCAATCCTAACCTTCCTCTGCAGCAAACCTGCTTGACTCATGACTAACCCCAGTGCTAAGTATTTCAGGGATTCTGAGAGCTTACTTCAAGTCATGCTAATGCTTGACATTTGGTAGTTTGGTACACTTTGCAGTTGGTTACAAAATTCCCAGTGCCTTATCCTAGGGACTGTCCAATGCTAAATACTTCAGCACTTGGAGTGTCTGTGACATTGAATCAGTAAAGGTCACCAGCAGAGACAAAATGAATCATCCCTCATGGCTTTAAGACACACTTTCCAGCTCATTATGATAAGATGCCTATTAAATTTTTTGTCCCCTTCTATAGAGATTAAGCCTCCTGTGTGTTATCTGCACTAATGAACCACTTGCTCTTATATCTTTTTTTCTAGATGGTTTGTCACCAGGGCTGTCCTGTCCTGTAAAGCCCCAGTGACAGTGAGCTGTTGACAGAGTACTAGAAAGAGCTCACATCTTTAAAGCCAGGGATGTGACAGATAATTTTTTTTTTCATTTTCCCAATCTCTGCAGTCTCTGTGCTCTAACACTATTCCATTAAATCATAAAGATTAGAGCTTCTCAGGCCCTTAGCATCTTTCCTTTGATTTGCAAAACGAGTGGGGGATTTGTTATTTATTCTTGTTGTTGCAGCTACAGAGCAGGCACCATTATCTATAGCTAAGCCATTAAACTGATTGGTATTAATCAGAAGTGTCCCATGAGTCATATTGGTTGAAGAGGTCTGGATGTTTTTCAGTAAAGGGGCTTTGTGGAATCAAATGAGAATTGATTGATGATCCCAAAGTACATGTATGCAAGTAAAGAACCAGCTACATTCTGGGCATCTCACTTTAATGAAAGAACTGTCCTCCCTGCATGCAAAGAAGGCAAACTGGTTTAACTGACCCGTGGCAAAGACATTCTGGAGTTGCTTCTCCACAATAGGATTGGAGAGGGAGAGAGAGAGAAAGAGAGAGAGAGAGAGAGAGAGAGAGAGAGAGAGAGAGGAACTGGCCGAACTGGCCCACAGAAGGTAAATATGTGATAACTGGCATCCTGTACACTCCAAACAGGTACTCTTTGGAAGATTTTGGCCCAGAGATGCTACTGAGCACCAGCCCTTACAGAGCATCTCCAATGGTTCTCATAGACTGAAGGGCACACATGTTTAAGGCAGGCTTCTAGGTGCAGAGTCTCCAGCGAAAGCACAGAAACAAAGTCAAAGAGTCCACTAAGGGATTAAGCCCATGACCTTGGTATTGTCAGAACCATGCTCTAATTAACTGAGCCAACCAGAAGCAGATGGTCTGTACCACTGAGCTAACTCTCTATAGAAAATGCCAAAACAGAAAAGCATTCCTCACAGTTTTCAAATTCTGTTATTTCCTAGTCAAACTTCTTAAACATTTTTGCTGAATGGTTGTCCTCAAAAACTTTCATATTTATGACATGTAAAGAACCTAGATATTTGGACAACTACCCAGATTATTAAATACTATTTACATTGAATAGCATAAGGAATATTTTTCAGTTGGAAAAAAATAGAATTACATTAGTAAAGGGTTTTCCAGTAACTTAATCCTAATTAATTTGTCATTTCCCATGCTGCCCAAATACAAACAACAAAGATCCAAAGGGGACCAAGGCAAAATGTGGTATAAGGTTTTCTCTGGCCCTGACTTCCTACAGTGAATCATCTCTCTTATGAACTCCACAAGACAGAGTGTAGTTTTTTCTGGTTGGTTATATCCTGTTTTAAAAAAGGACTTGGGGAAACTTATGGAAATATGTTATATAGTATATGAAAATATACACACCAGTACTACAGTGTAAAAACATAAATAACTATAGAAATTCAGTGAAGTAACAAACAAAAATAAAATAAAATCAGAAATAGAGTTAGCATGCATAATACAAACAAGGAGGTTCTGTGGAATTGCCAAAGGTGTTTTAAAAGTTTGATTGTTCAGTTGAATTAAGAATCACAATATTCATAAAATACAAACACTCATTACCCAGAAGCTGCATAGTGGTTCCTGATACCAAGACCTGAAATAAAGGTATGCTGAGGTTTCTACTAAAGGGACCTGGCACCTGGTGATAGAGCAGATGAGGTCTTTACCCTTGACATCCCAAGGGGAAGTGTAATAATGAATGCCTTATGGTTGTTGCTTTTAGTGTTGATGATACAGGTCTTAAAACACTTATTGTTTATTTCACTTACTGACCCTTAACATGCACTACTTAGATTGTAGATTAAGTTTTCCTGTGCCCACGTCTTGACCTTCTATCTAAACTCTACCTCTCCTTAGTGCAAAGGTTAAATCATATTGTTTCACATTACCTGAAACATATAGCACAGACCACTGAGTGGAGGAGGTTTCTCAAAAAAGTTTGATTAATCAAGATATTGACCGATAAACAAAAATATGAGACTTCTATCATTTTATCTACTCACCCCATATATACCTCCCCATTTTTTATTCAACACCTTCTAATTCAATACCATCTTTCCCTATTTACATGGTTACAATGGATAGGGAAAACATGTTCAAACACTGAAACCCCAAACCCTTGACCAAATCCAAAGATGATTTGGAGGAAGGTACTAATCTGAGCTGTGCAAACCAGAATCTTTACCTTCAGGAATTTGGAATTGAGATTAAGCTGGTCTAGTTAATGACTTAACTTTTCAATGATGGTTGTAACATCAGGTACTCTTGATATTATTGAGAACATTGTTATGCTCTGAAGATATATAAAATGATCAGTTCTGTGGAAATTAGAGAAGAAAGACTCACAAATGCTGGGAAAAGGGAAGATATGAGAGCCAGAGAGAGAAACTTTGCAGATTCTACTCAGTGCTTCATTCTCTGAATAAAGTCTTTTGGTTCCATTAGACATCTGTGTATCCACATGATAAATGAAATATTTTTGTTTAAGCTAGTTTAGTGGGTTTCTGCTATTCTCAACCAGAAGTGTTAACTAGTACAGTGAACCATAGTAATCTAATTTGCCAGTGATATTTACTTACTCAGCTGAAAAATATTTATTGAGTAGATATTATGTGCCAGCTACTATTTGAGTTTGAGATGCATCATGGAACAAAACAGACAAAGATTTCTGCCCTGTTCTATATCATATTACCCATCCCTATACTTTGCCAAAGAGATGGGTGATGTTTATCAAGAACACAGTATTCAGGTATATTAGAATAGTTGTTTTCACACACTTGAAAGCTAAACAGACTTGAAAAAAAAAGGTACTTGACCTAAAGGAATCAGGGAGGGAGAAGCTACCAAAACTATTACAGTTTGATAGAAAAAATAAACATTCAAAGTTGTCTAAAGCAGTGCTTCTCCAACTTTAGTATCCACTACAATCACCTGTAGAGCTTGTTAAAATACAGCCTAACCCACTCCCTGAGATTATCACTCAATAGATCTGGGGTGGAACTTAATAGTTTGTATTTATAACAATCTCTTAGATGATGGCAGATGTTTCTGATCCATTCCTCAAACATCAATGTTCTAAAGAGTAGATGAGCCTTGCTTCATGGTAAATTCTACCAGATGTTTATAGAGTGAATATAAATCCTCCACACATGCTTCCAAAAAATAGAAAAGGAAAGAGCATCCAGAAGGAGATCAATTGATGAATGGATAAACAAAAGGTGGAATATCCTTATGATGGAATATTATTCAATCTTAAAAAGGAATGAAGTATTGATACACGGTACAACATAGAAGAACCTTGAAAATATTATGCTAAGTGAAATGAGTCAGTCACAAGAGGACACATATTGTGTGAAATATCCAAAATAGGCAAATCCAGAGAGACAGAAAACAGATTAGTGGTTGTCAGCATCTGGGGAGAGTGAGGATTAGAGAGAGACAGCTAATGGGTTTATTTTGGAGTGGTGAAAATGTCCTGAAATTTGATAGTCATGATGGTTGCCTAGCTATGGATAAATGAAAAACCACTGAATTGTATACTTTAAGAGTATATATCAATAAAGCTATTGTTAAATTTTTTTAAAAAAAAATAGAATGCATGAACCACCTTGCGATTGCTAATGGACTGGCATTTCCAGTAAATTTGCAGTTATTGGAGTAGCCTAAACCTAATTGGACAGCCCTTGGGATGGATATTAAAGAGAATATAATCTAGAATCTTACCTTCTAAAGTCCCTTCTAATCCTGAGTAAATAGATCAATAAAAAGATTGAGATTTTAAGATTATACTTATGCTACAATACCATAGACTAGCACATACTACGTGTTTATCTCAGGAATTCTTCAAGTGATGGGAATCAGCATTGTTGCACTCTTCACATTACTTTATGCAATTTATGACCTCCCTCATATGTACAGGATGAAACTCTAAATAGAACTTCTAATGTAACATGTTAACTTCAGTGCCTCATGTATAGATGAATACCTAGAAAGGAATCATAGAAACAGCACATTTAGACTCTTGTAGATCTAAGAAGCAAATTCGGTATCACAGAAAAGTGCTGATGTGAAGAAAATAGCACAGCTCACTGGATAAAATTATGGATTCTGGAGCTAGACTCCCTGTGTATTAAACCTGGCTCTGTCATTTACTTACAATGTTATCTTTTCAACTTTCTTAACCTATTAGCTCCTCACATCTCTCATCTGCCAAATGGAAATAATAATAATACCTACCTACCTACAGTTGTGGCTTGTTATGATTATTAAATGACTTAATATTTGTAAAGCACTATATGAACAGACGCCTGACACACAGTAAGCACCATATAAGGATTTGTTAAGTTAATCCCTGGAGTCCAATTTGGATAATTTTTTCATAAGAATGTCTATTTGGGAAGTAGATACTTGTGAAAATGGGGTGACTCTTCCAAATTGTCCCCTTTTCTTGGATGATTCCTTTTTTTTAACCACATAGACGAATTCTTAATTGCTAGTCTCCATTTAAGACTTAACAGAAAAGTGGAACCCCAAAATTGATTTTGATTCTTAGGAATATAATCAATGGTACATTAGTTTCAGTATAAAATATATTGAGCTCTGTGTTCTTTCTCTTAAAGAACTAATAAGGGGTATGAAAGATTTGTCTTTTCTTTGATGTTACTTCAAAATTTTTTCTTACCATAAAATTATGCCTTAAGATTTATGTGTACTAGACTCTAACTCATTTAATCCTCAAATAGGCACTATAATCTCCATTTTACAGACGAGGAAGCCTACTCTCAATGGATTTAAGTGACTTCTGCCAGGTGACACAGCTAGCAAGGAAGAATAGAGACAGGGGTTAAACCCAGGGCAGTATAACTTTAATACAAATGTTCTTTTCACTCTCTTACATTTCCTACTGCACCTATAGTGATCTATAATACATACATTTTTGCCTTTTAAATTTATATTTTCATGCTGTACAAATTCTTGACTGTGAGTTCCCTAAAATGTAAAACATTTTGTAGGTTTGCCACCTTCAAGCAACAGAAAGAGAAGAAAACCATAGGAGAGAGGCTGAAAAGTTATGCCCTGGAATTAACCACCCCCATGTCCCAGGAAAGGAGAGAAGGTAATTAGTAATTCCCAGGGTTGTCTTCCGAAGCTTTTGCGAACCAACTGGCAAGAGGTCCTGCTAAATGTTCACTTCTCTTGACTGCTTTTGAGGACCAGCTGGATCCTTGTCAAGCCTGAATGATTGACCCCAGGTCATTCGTTTGCCTCTCTTCAAGGATGCAAGGCCCCTCTTGCCTTATCTAGAGACATTAAACAAGGCTGCTTGACGTTGGACATCAAATTGATTTCATGCCAAGATTTCACTCAATCACGGGTGACAACCATTGATGTGTCAAAGCCTTACAAGTAAAATAAACACGTCTGATGCAAAGAGTTCTTTGTTTTTGATGCCAGGTTGAATTATTCACCTTCTCTTAGATCTGACACTGGCTGCGACTGTTTGCTAGGAGGCTGAATGGAGGCATGTAGGGTCTCAAACTGGAATGTCAGAGAAGGTCACACAACAGCTGATTCAAAGTTGGCTGCAAATTTAGAGCTGGAGAACCTTCCTTCTTTCTATGTCCCTCATCTTCCTTCAGTCTTGTGGAATGGAACCCTACGGAATCCAACTCATCATTCTCTGGCTCCCGCTTTTGAATACGCAAAGTCATTTACATGTTTGTCCTCCCTAGACATCAAGCTTGCTTCTTAGAAATGACTAAAACCATAAGAATATTCCTCTCTTCAGTCATGCCTGCTCAAGGTGACATATGTCTTAGGACAAGCATTCCTAGCAGGCATCCCAGCTGCTTTGGCTTGGCTAAAAGTGGGGACTGCCCACAGTTCGAGCCTTTGTCTGTGGCTATTTCTTCCCCTCCCACCTAGCCTGAGGGATCATAATCACACCTCTGATGAGTTTCCTAGCTTCTGGTTTCCCTGAAATCTTTTCATTCAGCTGTGCCTACTCTTCTTATTTTTTTTATTTTTTGTATTTGGTCTGAAGAAGACTAAGAAATTGCATAATTAAGAATGACCTGAGCAATCTCTGCTAATGCCTCCACTAAAACCTCTGACTATCCCTGTTAACTAATTACATCTATCATTGTGTCAGACAGGTAAAAGACTCCTTCAGTCTGTTGAGACAACATTATTCACCTGGGATTATCAAAGGTTTCAATTCTGGCCATTAGCTGAAATTGCTTGGGTCATTCATTATGACAAATTTTGCATCCTTTCCAGACAGAGCAAAGTAAACGCAGAATCAGGAATAGATTAAATAGCCATGCATCAAGAACCTAATTCAGATCCTCAGCCCCTTCTTTTCCTTAGAGCTAAAGGATGAAAAATGAACAGAAAAACCTTGTGTTTTCCTCTCCTTACAGCAGTGAATATGTGAGTTCTTACTTCAAAAAGTTGGAGATGACTCTCATTTCCTTATTTTTAGTTGGCCTTGTAAATATATGGTTTAGCAAAACAATAAAGAAAAAACAAGCCCTTAGATTTGAAATTAAATCCCAAAGTGGGCTGACATCCTAACTCCCTATTTTCAGGTTCTCAGCTTCCCCCTTTAACCATAAATTGTAGATAGGGCTTTGAATCACTATTAGGGCAGGGATGGGTAGGATGTAGGTAATCTTTCAGTTAAAGTGACTTTATCTGAACTGAAACAGAACAAGGGGAGGCAGATTAAAGATTAAAATTAGACATGAGCAAGGAGTGGGAGGTGATGAAAACATCTCTGAAGGACTTGAAATATAGGCATAATTGTTACTGGGTTGAGTAGTTATAGCAAAACCAGGTGGCATACTAAGTTCCTTCTGTATATGTCTTTCATTTATTGGACACATGGTTTCATCTGTCCTGTCCTTACACAGAATTCAGTGTCCTTGTCCCAAGTCAATGAATATATTTTCTCTGTTGATTCTGAGTCTATTATGTACAAAAACTATGATGAGCTTGGTAAAAAAATGTTAAGTAATACATTAAAATATAAGTAGTTTATGTTCACTATGGGAAGACAAGTCATATAAAAATAAAGGTAACTAGCAATTAAAGTTCACTAACAGTATTTTTCATTAATTATATGATAGTATGACTTTTGAAGAAAACTCACTATCCAATCATAATGTCTAATTTATTGTTTTTAGACACATCTCCATTTAATGCACATGGGTACCACACTCATTAAATGTGTGCTTGCCTTGCACAAAGAGTAAGCTGAGAGATCATAGATCAAATCATTAGAGAACCCAAAACATTGGTTAGTAAAAACATCTATATAAGTGATCAAAATCTATTATTTCCTTCAGCTTTTGGAAATCTGAGATAAGGTCTATATTTTTCCTATTTCTCAGAGAAATTTCTAGCCAGAAGGAGGTTGGGAGAAGATGGAAATTTGAAGTAAGCAAGATGCTTCATATAGTAATTCATTAACAAATATTTACTTGTTATGAATTACTATTCATAATAGCAATTTGAATTCTGATTATCGTGGTGTACAGCATGTTAGGGATATATCAGTGAACAAAACAGACAGCAATCCCCACCCGTATAGAAGTTATTTTTTATTGTGGAGAGACAGACATCAAACCCCGAACATAATAAATTAAGGAAACAATATATTGTAATAGAAAGTGATGGACTGGAGGGAGACCTTCAAAATAATGGAGGAGTAAGACATGGAGACCACCTTCCTCCCCACAAATACATCAGAAATACATCTACACATGGAATAACTCCTACAGAACACCTACTAAACGCTGGCAGAAGACCTCAGACTCCCCAAAAGGCAACAAACTCCCCACGTACCTGGGTAGGGCAAAGGAAAAAAGAAAAAAACAGAGACAAAAGAATAGGGATGGGACCTGCACCTCTGGGAGGGAGCTGTGAAGGAGGAAAAGTTTCCACACACTAGGAAGCCCCTTCATGGGCGGAGACTGCAGGTGGCAGGGCGGAAGCTTCGGAGCCACGGAGGAAAGCGCAGCAACAGGGGTGCGGAGGGCAAAGTGGAGAGATTCCCACACAGAGGATCGGTGCCGACCGTCACTTACCAGCCTGAGAGCCTTCTCTGCTCACCCACCGGGGTGAGCGGGGCTGGGAGCTGAGGCTCAGGCTTCGGAGGTCAGACCCCAGGCAGACGACTGGGTTAGCTGCCTGCACACAGCCTGAAGGGGGCTAGTACACCACAGCTAGCCAGGAGGGAGTCCAGGGAAAAGTCTGGAACTGCCTAAGAGACAAGAGACCATTGTTTCAGGGTGCGCGAGGAGAGGGGATTCAGAGCACTGCCTAAATGAGCTCCAGAGATGGCGCGAGCCGCGGCTATCAGCGCGGACCCCAGAGACGGGCATGAGATGCTAAGGATGCTGCTGCCACCACCAAGAAGCCTGTGTGCGAGCACAGGTCACTATCTACACCTCCCCTCCCGGGAACCTGTGCAGCCCGCCACTGCCAGGGTCCCGGGATCCAGGGACAACTTCCCCGGGAGAACACACTACATGCCTCAGGCTGTTGCAACGTCACGCTGGCCTCTGCCACCTCAGGCTTGCCCTGCTCTCCGTACCCCTCCCTCCCCCGAGCCTGAGTGAGCCAGAGGCCCCTAATAAGCTGCTACTTTAACCCCATCCTGTCTGAGTGAAGAACAGGCACCCTTAGGTGACCTACACACAGAGGAGAGGCCAAATCCAAAACTGAACCCCGAGAGCTGCACGAACAAAGAAGAGAAAGGGAAATCTCTCCCAGCAGCCTCAGGAGCAGTGGATTAAATGTTCACAATCAACTTGATGTTCCCTGCAACTCTGGAATACCTAAATAGACAATGAATCACCCCAAAATTGAGGCGGTGGACTTTGGGAGCAACTGTAGACTTGGGGTTTGCTTTCTGCATCTAATTTGTTTCTGGTTTTATGTTTATCTTAGTTTAGTATTTAGAGTTTATTATCATTGGTAGATTTGTTTATTGATTTGGTTGCTCTCTTCCTTTTTTTTTATACATAGATATATTTTTTTTCCTTTTTCTCTTTTTGTGAGTGTGTATGTGTATGCTTCTTTGTGTGATTTTGTCTGTATAGCTTTGTTCTTATCATTTGTCCTAGGGTCTGTCTGTCCATTGCTGTTGTGGTTATTGTTGGATTTTTTTAGTATAGATTGTAGCACTTCTTATCATTGGTGGATTTGTTTTTTGGTTTAGTTGCTCTCTTCTTTCTTTTTTTAAATTAATTTTTAATACTTTTTTATTTTCATAACTTTATTTTATTTCATTTTTTCTTTCTTTTTTTCTCCCTTTTCTTCTGAACCATGGGGCTAACAAGATCTTGGTGCTCTAGCCAGGTGTCAGGCCTGTGCCTCTGAGGTGGGAGAGCCGAGTTCAAGACATTGGTCCACCAGAGACCTCCCGGCTCCACATAATATCAAACGGGGAAAGCTCTCCCAGAGATCTCCATCTCAATGCTAAGACCCAGCTCTACTCAATGATCAGCAAGCTACAGTGCTGGACACCCTATGCAAAACAAGTAGCAAGACAGGAACATGACAACACCCATTAGCAGAGAGGCTGCTTAAAATCATAGTAAGCTCACAGACAACCCAAAACACACCAACGGACATGGCCCACCAGAAATACAAGATCCAGCCTCATCCACCAGAACACAGGCACCAGTTCCCTCCACCAGGAAGCCTGCACAACCCACTGAACCAAACTTAGCCATGGGGGACAGACACCAAAAACAATGGGAACAACAAACGTGCAGCCTGCAAAAAGGAGACCCCAAACACAGTAAGTTAAGCAAAATGAGAAGACAGAGAAATACACAGCAGATGAAGGAGCAAGGTAAAAACCCACGAAACCAAACAAATAAAGAGGAAATAGTCAGTCCACCTAAAAAAGAATTCAGAATAATGATAATAAAGATGATCCAAAATCTTGGAAATAGAATGGAGTAAAAAAGTGAAACACTTAACAGGACCTAGAAGAACTAAAGAGCAAACAAACAGTGATGAACTACACAATAAATGAAATGAAAAATTTTCTAGAAGGAATCAATAGCAGAATAACTGAGGCAGAAGAATGGATAAGTGACCTGGAAGACAAAATAGTGGAAATAACTACCACAGAGAAGAATAAAGAAAAAAGAATTGAAGACAGTCTCAGAGACCTCTGGGACAAGATTAAATGCACCAACATTCAAATTATAGGGGTCCCAGAAGAAGAAGAGAAAAAGAAACAAACTGAGAAAATATTTGAAGAGATTATAGTTGAAAACTTCCCTAATATGGGAAAGGAAATATTCAATCAACTCCAGGAAACAGAGAGAGTCCCATACAGGATAAATCCAAGGAGAAACACAGCAAGACACATATTAATCAAACTCCTAAAAATTAAAAAATGAAGAAAATATATTAAAAGCAGCAAGGGAAAAACAACAAATAACGTACAAGGGAATCCCCATAAGGTTAACAGCTGATCTTCAGCAGAAACTCTGCAAGCCAGAAAGGAGTGGCAGAACATATTTCAGGTGATGAAAGGGAAGAACCTACAACCAAGATTATTCTACCCAGCAAGGATCTCATTCAGATTCAACAGAGAAATTAAAACGTTTACAGACAAGGAAAAGCTAAGAGAATACAGCACCACCAAACCAGCTTTACAACAAATGCTAAAGGAACTTCTGTAGGCGGGAAACACAAGAGAAGGAAAAGACCTACAATAACAAACCCAAATCAATTAAGAAAATTGTAATAGGAACATATATATTGATAATTACCTTAAATGTAAATGGATTAAATGCTCCATCCAAAAGACATAGACTGGCTGAATGGATACAAAAACAAGACCCGTATATATGCTGTCTACGAGAGACCCACTTCAGACCTAGGGGCACATACAGAATGAAAGTGAAGGAATGGAAAAAGATATTCCATGAAAATGGAAATCAAAAGAAAGTGAGAGTAGCAGTTCTCATATCAGACAAAATAGACGTAAAAATAAAGACTATTTCAAGGGACAAAGAAGGACACCATATAATGATCAAGGGATCAATCCAAGAAGAAGATATAACAATTGTAAATATTTATGCACCCAACATAGGACCACCTCAATACATAAGGCAAATGCTACGAGCCATAAAAGGGGAAATCGACAGAAACACAATCATAGTAGGGGACTTTAACACCCCACTTTCATGAATACACAGACCATCCAAAATGAAAATAAATAAGGAAACACAAGCTTTAACCAATACATTAAACAAGATGAACTTAATTGATATTTATAGGATATTCCATCCAAAAACAACAGGATACACTTTCTTCTCAAGTGCTCATGGAACATTCTCCAGGATAGATCATATCTTGGGTCACAAATCAAGCCTTGGTAAATTTAAGAATATTGAAATCTTATCAAGTATCTTTTCCAATCCCACTGCTATGAGACTAGATATCAATTACAGGAAAAAATCTGTAAAAAAATACAAACATATGAAGCTAAACAATACACTACTAAATAACCAAGAGATCACTGAAGAAATCAAAGAGGAAATCAAAAAATACCTAGAAACAAATGACAATGAAAACACGATGACTCAAAACCTATGGGATGCAGTAAAAGCAGTTCTAAGAGGGAAGTTTATAGCAATACAATCCTACCTCAAGAAACATCTCAAATAAACAACCTAAACTTACACCTAAAGCAATTAGAAAGAGAACAAAAAACCCCCAAAGTTAGCTGAAGGAAAGAAATCGTAAAAATCAAATCAGAAATAAATGAAAAAGAAACGAAGGAAATGGTAGCAAAGATCAATAAAAGTAAAAGCTGGCTCTTTGAGAATATAAACATAATTGATAAAACATTAGCCAGACTCATCAAGAAAAAGAGGCACAAGACTCAAATCAACAGAATTAGAAATGAAAAAGGAGAAGTAACAACTGACATTGCAGAAATGCAAAGCATCATGAATGATTACTACAAGCAACTATATGGCAATAAAATGGACAACCTGGAAGAAATGGACAAATTCTTAGAAAAGCACAATTTTCTGAGACTGAACAAGGAAGAAATAGAAAATATAAACAGACCAATCACAAGCACTGAAATTGAGACTGTGATTAAAAATCTTCCAACAAAAAAAGTCCAGGACCAGATGTCTTCACAGGAGAATTCTATCAAACATTTAGAGAAGAGATTACACCTATCCTTTGCAAACTTTTCCAAAATATAGCAGAGGGAAGAACACTCCCAAACTCATTCTACAAGGCCACCATCACCCTGATACCAAAACCAGACAAAGATGTCACAAAGAAAGAAAACTACAGGCTAATATCACTGATGAACATAGATGCAAAACTCCTCAACAAAATACTAGCAAACAGAATCCAACAACACATTACAAGGATCATACAGCATGATCAAGTGGGGTTTATCAGGAATGCAAGGATTCTTCAATATATGCAAATCAATCAATGTAATAAACCATATTAACAAATTGAATAAGAAAACCATATGAGCATCTCAATAGATGCAGAGAAAGCTTTTGACAAAATTCAACACCATTTATGATAAAAACCCTCTAGAAAGTAAGCACAGAGGGAACCTACCTCAACATAGTAAAGGCCATATACAACAAACCCACAGCCAACATCATCCTCAATGGTGAAAAACTGAAACTATTTCCCCTAAGATCAGGAACAAGACAAGGTTGTTCACCCTCACCACTATTATTCATCATAGTTTTGGAAGTTTTATCCACAAAATCAGAGAAGAGAAAGAAATAAAAGGAATCCAAATCAGAAAAGAGGAAGTAAAGTTGTCACTGTTTGCAGATAACATGGTACTATACATAGAGAATCCTAAAGACTCTACCAGGAAATGACTAGAGCTAATCAATGAAGTTGGTAAAGTAGCAAGATACAAAATTAATACACAGAAATCTCTTGCATTCCTATACACTAATGATGAAATATCTGAACGAGAAATTAAGAAAACACTCCCATTTACCACTGCAATAAAAAGAATAAAATACCTAGGAATAAACCTACCTAAGGAGGCAAAAGACCTTTATAGAGAAAACTATAAGACACTGATGAAAGAAATTAAAGATGATACAAACAGATGGAGAGATATACTATGTGCTTGGATTGGAAGAATCAACATTGTGAAAATGAATATACTACCAAAAGCAACCTACAGATTCAATGCAATCCCTATCAAACTACCAGTGGCATTTTTCACAGAACTAGAACAAAAAATTTCACAATTTGTATGGAAACACAAAAGACCCCAAATAGCCAAAGCAAACTTTAGAAAGAAAAATGGAGCTGGAGTAATCCATCTCCCTGACTTCATACTACACTACAAAGCTACAGTAATCAAGACAGTATGGTACTGACACAAAAACAGAAATATCAATCAATGGAACAGGATAGAAAGCCCAGAGATAAACCCACGTACATATGGTCACCTTATGTTTGATAAAGGAGGCAGGAATATACGTTAGAGAAAAGACAGGCTCTTCAATAAGTGGTGCTGGGAAAACTGGACAGCTACATGTAAAAGAATGAAATTAGAATACTCCCTAACACGATACACAAAAATAAACTCAAAATGGATTAAAGACCTAAATGTAAGGCCAGACACTATAAAACCCTTAGAGGAAAACATAGGCAGAGCACTCTATGACATAAATCACAGCAAGATGTTTTTTGACCCACATCTTAGAGAAATGGAAATAAAAAAATAATAAACAAACGGGACCTAATGAAACTGAAAAGCTTTTGCACAGCAAAGGAAACCTTAAACAAGAGGAAAAGACAACCCTTAGAATGGGAGAAAATATTTGCCAGTGAAGCAACTGACAGAGGATTAATCTCCAAAATTTAGAAATAGCTCATGCAGCTCAATATCAAAAAACAAACAACCAAATCTAAAAATAGGCAGAAGATCTAAATAGACATTTCTCCAAAGAAGATATACAGATTGCCAACAAACACATGAAAGGATGCTCAACATCACTAATCATTAGAGAAATACAAATCAAAACTACAGTGAGATATCACCTCCCACCAGTCAGAATGGCCAACATCAAAAAATCTCCAAACAATACATGCTGGAGAGGGTGTGGAGAAAAGGGAACCCTCTTGCACTGTTGGTGGGAATGTAAATTGTTACAGCCACTATGGAGAAAAGTATGGAGGTTCCTTAAAAAACTAAAAATAGAATTACCTTACGACACAGCAATCCCACTACTGGGCATATACCCTTAGAAAACCATAATTCAAAAAGAGTCATGTACCACAATGTTCACTGCAGCTCTATTTACAATAGCCAGGACATGGAAGCAACCTAAGTGTCTATTGACAGATGAATGGATAAAGAAGATGTGGCACATATATACAATGGACTATTACTCAGCCCTAAAAAGAAACAAAATTGAGTTATTTGTAGTGAGGTGGATGGACCTAAAGTCTGTCATACAGAATGTAATAAGTCAGAAAGAGAAAAACAAATATAGTATGCTAACACATATATATGGAATCTAAAAAAAAAAAAAAAGCTTCTGAAGAGCCTAGAGGCAAGACAGGAAAAAAAGACGCAGATGTAGAGAATGGACTTGAGGACACAGGGGTGGAGAAGGGTAAGTTTGGACGAAGTGAGAGAGTGGCATGGACATATATAGACTACCAAATGTAAAACAGATAGCTGGTGGGAAGCAGCCGCATAGCACAGGGAGATCAGCTCGGTGCTTTGTGACCACCTAGAGGTGTGGGATAGGGAGGATGGGAGGGAGGGAGATGCAAGAGGGAGGAGATATGGGAATATATGTATAGCTGATTCACTTTGTTGTACAGTAGAAACTAACATACCACTGTGAAGCAATTATACTCCAATAAACATGATAAAAAAAAAAAGAAAGTGATGGATTCTATAGATGTAATAGATGGGGGTTGCAGAATTTGGGAGAACTGGGAAGTACAAATAAATACTGTTGTGTGGAAAGGCCTCATTGAGATGATGACATTTGGTCAAAGGCTTGAAAGGAGATAAGGAAGTGAGCCATGTGGACAACTAGAGGAGGAATATTTCTGGCAGAGGGAACAACCAGGAACAAAAGTCCTGAGATAGGAATGTGTCTGGCCTATTCAGAAACTTGCAAGGAGGCCTGTACAGTCAAAGATAAAAGAGGGAGGAGAAGAGCTGTCATAGGGCATAAAGTCAAGAGCAAACTAGGAGAGTCAGGTCATGTGGGGCCTTTTAAGTCATTGTAGAACTTTGGCTTTTACTCTGAGCAAAATGGGAAGACATTGATAAGTTCTGAGCAAAGAAATAAGATGCACGTATTTTTATTGTTAAAGATAGTCTGGCTCTCTCCTAAGAGTTGCCTGTGTGGGGGTTATAGAGAAGCAACAACAGTGAAGAGCCCACCATGAAGAGTACTGCAGTATTGAGGTGAGACATGCCTGTGGTCTGGATCCAGGCATTAGCAGAACAGAAGCGGGGAGTAGTCGGATCATGGATACTTTCTGAAGGTGGGGTCAATAGGATTTGTTTAGAGATTGAATGAGGAATAAGAGAAAAATAGAGAAGCCAATGACTCCAAGACTTTTGTCTTGAGCAACATGGAGATATTAACAGAGGCAGCAAAAGCCACGAGTGGAACCGATTTAGGAGGAAAATCAGATGTTTGGTTTGGGATCTGTTAAACTTGAGATTCAATTAGATACCCAATTGAAGATAGGAAGTAGGCATTTGGATATTCTAGTCTGAAGTTCTAGGCAGAAGAAGATATGTAAATTTGGGAACTGCCAGTGTAGAGATGCTATTTAAAGTCGTCATACTGGATGGGATCATGAAAGGAAGTGAGTGTCAACAGAAAAGAGAAGTCAAGGATTGAGGTTTGGGTATTCCAGCTTTACGAGGTAATAGAGAAGAAAAGAAGTCAGAAAAGGAGACTAAGAAATCTAATGAGCAGAGTGTTACAATAGCCCAAGGAAGAAAGTGCTGCAAGCAGGAGGGAGTGAGAAACTTTGCAGAGCTATGCAGGTAAGATGACGCTGAGACTTGGCGGTGAGTTTAGCAACTGGATGCAACTGATAACTTACAGGAGAAGTTCCAATGAAGCAGGGGGATCAAAAGCTTGAATTTAGTTAGTATAATAGAGACTGGGCATAGTGGAATTAGAAATAGAAAGAACAGAAACCCTTTATTATAAAATAAAAGATGGATAAAGAAACCTCACAAAAACAAATATATGGCTTAATGAGTTGTTAAAAGGTGAACACACTTTTAATCACAGCCGAGAGCAGGAAATAGAATTTGCCAGCTACTCCAGAAGCCTCTTCACGTGTTACAGCCCTATTCCAATCCCAATCAAACACTCAGCATCTTGATTTTTATAGTTATCAAATCCTATGTTTCTTTATGATTTTACAAAGTCTGGGAGATAATAGAAAATACATACATTGGTCTCTGTACCCAGTTCCCAGCACGGAAGTCCTAAAAGCCTTGTAAATTCCTAAGTGATAAGAGCACTTAGGAGCATTGTTCTAGTGAGGCAATTCTGGGCAAGCTCCTGGATGACTCCTGGATGGGGGCTGGTCACCAGAAAGACCAATCTCTGATTAAGAGTTTGTCATTTTCATTCCGCCCAGTCTGCCACTTCTTCGGAGAGGGCAGAGGGGTTGAAAATGGAGTTAATAATTGGTCATGCCTACATGAAGAAGCCTCCATAAAATCCCAATAGCCATGGATAGCCATGGGTTCTTTACAACCTTTATTGACAGCAAGATTCCTTCAGCCTAAATTCTCTGTGTTTCTCAAAGTCAGGTCTTCATTGAGTACCACCTCTTACTGGTCCTCTTAGCACATTAGAGCTCACCACAGGATGGGGTCATCCTATTTAATGTGTATTACTTAGGACTGGCTGTGGAGGCTTTGTACTGGGTCAAATTAGCCATCCTGGAAAAACATTTCCCAGAATTCTCTTCCCTGTATTGTTTTTGGTTAGTGTTAGCCATAGAGAATCCTGAAATTTAGAAGGTAGAAATGGAGGAGTGATCATTGTTTTTCTGAGGGTAAATGTAGTGTCAGGCATTGTGGCAGCTCTTGTATATTGTTGCTGATCAGCTGGCCACTCTTCTGGATATGGGGCTGATCCTGGACCTGCAGCTCCTCCAGAAGCTTTCCAAAACTGAAGGATTTCCTTCATTGGTTTCTCTAAGTCTTGAGCCAAGTGTGTACACATCTCCACGGTGAAGAGCACAGGCGTCTCCTCTTGGTAAGCTTGGACTTCAAGGCTGTTCTTTCAAGCTTGTAAGAAACAGAGAAAGAGTCCAGCTTGTCCTTGGGGTTTCCAACTTGTCCTTGTGGGTTTCAGTGTGTCCCTCCTCATATCCATGTCAAGCTTTCCTTCCTGACTCCTAGTCTAGCTGACCTATAGCAACTTCAGGCCCAACAGCAGATTCAGGGCGGCAGACCTCTCTGCCAGCTCCTATGATAGCATAAAGTCTCATCTCTGTAATAGTCCCCTTCTTCTATATCACTTGGCAGTTTTGCTCTTCTTCTTAAACCCTGACTGATACATTGGCAGTTGTCTATTCTTTCAAGTCAGCTCCCTTTGCAGCGGACCAACACTGCTAGCCTCCAATAAGGTTATCCTGGTCCAAATATTGAAGGTTCTTTATTGCAGCCAGTAAAATGTAAGAGACAGCCGGTCTCCCCAGTCCTCTCATTCTGTGACAGCATGAGGCCAGGGCTTTTGTCCCTGCAGATGTTTCTTTTCTCGGGTGAATCAAACTTGCAGTTCCTAATATCAGAACAATGTGGTTGCCACGCTGGAGCCTGAGATGAAATGATTTTCATAAGAGCTAATCAGATTCTACATTAATGAGAGAAATATGAAGCTAATCAACCCCACAGAAGGTCTCTAGGCTCAGGCCTATTAAACTTCATAAAAAATTAATGACTGAAAGAGCAGACTCTTTTGTAAGGGGTCTCTTGTGGTTGGATAAGGGCCTGAAGTCCCATTCACCCCTCATTACATTGAATTAGCCTCACTTTCCAACCCAAAATATAATCCATCAAGTGGCATTTTCCACTGGGTGTTAGACGGGCAGTGTTTGAAAACACTTGTAAAATATTTATTACTTTTCCTCCTTCCCTTTCTTCCCTTCATCCCCCTCCTCCTTCTGCTCTCAGCCAAGCTCCTCTCATCTCCCGCACTCTGGCTTTTCCCATTTTAATTAAAGAGATTTGTACTCCGAAAGCCTTCTGGGAAATGTCTTCAATGACTGTGGTTTGTAGATGCCTCTGGAACTGCTTGGCAGAAACCCCCTGGCCCTTTGCTCAAGGCATGTTCAACATCTGCCTGCAGAAGCCAAGAAAGGCGAGGAGGGGATCTAGATCAACTGGACTGAAAAATAATCCTAGCACTCTCCTTCCTGAACTCAAGTGCACTATTCTTTGTGGATGAGTATGGGCTGTAATCATTGAATAGATTCAGAATAAAAGAGTTATCTACAAAGCTGGTGGCCTCCACTCCAATTAAATCCAAATTCCTGCCTCCCTCTCCTATTATCTTTTCCCCAAACTATAATCCACCTTACTCTGGTTGTTGCTGGAGGTTAGAAAGCCAACTGCATTATTCACCCAGCAGGACACAAGAGGCAGCACTTGGAGCTGGGAGTCAGGATGCAGGTAATTATAAATAGTGGGTTGAAGGGGGGCTTCTGTGTGCTCTCTAACCAGAAAACGGGCCGTTAGAGTCATCCCTTTAAATACTGAAATGTTTTCCACCTTGAAGAGGCTCCTATAAAAATGGCACTGCCATTAGGAGGCATCCCGCCTTAAGGGGTTGTTAGGTAGTGCCACACAGAGCTGTCCCTGAAATGCTGAGGACAGAGTCTTAAAGAAATGGGCAGAAAAAAAAAAAGAAATGGGTGATATGCTGGGAACCCTGGGGAGAAGTGTGTTGGCCAGGGACCCTGGAATGAGTAGAAGAGAAATGAAGTGAAAAATGGAAGCAAATCAAAGAAAATCTCTTGAATTTGGGTGGAAAGCCAATCCTGGTTCCAGAGCTTCCTAAAGTCCACCTCCTTCCTAACTCACCAGCCTCCAGGCCATATCAATGCACAAGGGCTACCCAGCACCCCCTAAATGTTTTTTCATCATGTTTCTTCTTCGGAAGATTCTAAACTTGGATGCAGCTCTAGGGATTTTTGTAACACAAGCTTTAACAGATCCCTGCAAGCATGTGCCAATAAAGGCGCAAAAAGGGGGGGTCAGGTTACACTGGCAGAAGCTTTGTCAAGATGTGTGTTTCCCTCATTGTAGTGCTGGCTCATTTCTGTTTCTCTGTTGTCATGGGCCGGGGGTCAGAAGCAAGGGTAGTTCAACATGTAGGTTCTACCTGTGATTCAGGAAATACTGGCTTACAATAAAGTTCAGTATGTCTCTCAAAGTGGCTCTGGGAATCCACTGACTGTATTAATGTGTGAAATAGACAACCTGGTATGACAGTCCTTAACACTCTGCTTAACTGTTCTGATGCCCTATACATGGTTTTACAATCAAAGCTTATTCATGAAGTACAAAAATGCCCTATTAACCCAATGGTCAGCCTTCTATGAATCAAAGTTATCCAGAATATAGCTGTTAAGCTGGACATAACAGAAAACACACAGGAAACTTTCATAAAGACCATACACTTTACTTTATAGAAGAGACATTGGGCCATCTTCAGAGGATGAACTTAAAAATAATGTAACAAGTTTTTACCATTTAATTTCCTCCAACAATATTTAATTCCTTTTAAGCTATTGTCTACAACAGAGGTAAAGTAGTTAGGTATGGAGAGTAGAAAACTCCTATAAACCAATACATTATGAAATGACATCTGAAAAGAACAAGAGGAAAACATAATTGAAAAAGAGACATGTACCACAATGTTCATCGCAGCACTATATACAATAACCAGAACATGGAACCAACCTAAATGTCCTTCAACAGATGAATGGATAAAGAAAATGTGACACATATATACAATGGAATATTACTCAGCCATAAAAAGAAATGAAACTGAGTTATTTGTAGTGAGGTGGATGGACCTAGAGTCTGTCATACAGAGTGAAGTAAGTCAGAAAGAGAAAATCAAATACCGTATGCTAAATTATATATATGGAATTTTAAAAAGTGGTATTGATGAATGTAGTTTCAGGGCAGAAATAAACATGTAGACATAGAGAATGGACATGGGGTGGGAGAGGGAAGCTGGGGCAAAGTGAGAGTAGCATCGACATATATACACTACCGAATATAAAATAGATAGCTAGTGGGAAGCAGCCGCATAGCACAGGGAGATCAGCTCGGTGCTTTGCGATGACCTAGAGGGATGGGATAGGGAAGGTGGGAGGGAGGTTCAAGAGGGAGGGGGTATGAGGATATATGTATGCATATGGCTGATTCACTTTGGTTTACAACAGAAACTAACACAGGATTGTGAAGCAATTATACTCCAATAAAGATCTATTTAAAAAAAAAAAAAAGAACAAGGGAGGCTCTGGAAGAATCACCAAGGTTTGGACGTACAGGTGAATGTGGGGGTAATTAAAGGAGAAGATAAACTACATCTTCTTCACTAAAACAATTCTAAGAGATCTCTGTACTAAGATATAGTACATTAACTGGTGTGTGTGTTTATGACCCTCTCTCATCAAGAAAAGTTTAAATTGCTTTCTGCCTACTCTATTCAGTAAAACTAGGGATTTTGGTAGAATTGTCCATAACTGTACATATGCACACACACAGTCACACACACACACACAGTGATGCTTGGAAATCATAGTCATGTGCATAAATACTATGGAACCTCTGGTCCACTCTTCATAAAGTGTTTAATTCCTGTTTAATTAACCCTTTTCATTGCCCAGTATTTTCTGGTGCTATGTTCAACCTGACTTTACCCCTGTGATATATGCCCATAATGATCGCAGCCATGGGCAAGTGGTATGTACCAGCTTCATCACTTTTTGAGTATAAAGTTAGGTTACATTTCAGTTACTAACCAAATTGTTATAACTTAACCAAATTTTTGCTAACTTTGTCCAGGGATGCATGCTATCCTTACAGGTTGCCCAAGTTCTTGAATGCATCCACCTGGCAAAGATGTTCCTTCTTCCCCTGCTAATAGGATTGCCCTTGTCCTAAGATGATAGCCTGCCTTATCCTTAGGAGAATTCCAATCATCATCCACAGAAATATTGATAGAACACTGTATGCTTGCTCAAGAACACAGTGATCCCAAAACAGTGAGTTTCTCAAAATCTAAGTCATTTACCTTCTATTTTATAGCAACTGTCCATGCAAGGTTGAATTTTGTGAACATAGAACTTCAGGTCATTCCTAAAATCCTTCTATCTCAGCATATGTCCTGTAAACAATACTTTTAAGCTGTCATTTGTAGATCATCTACAAAATGCACATCATTGGACAGAGTATTTGACACACTTTATCTCATTTAATCCTCACAATAACCATATGAGCTCTATAGTTTACATCATTGTTTTTTGTTTTTTTTTTAGTTGGGATAATAACACTTACAGGGATTAAGTGACTTTATCCAAGGTCACACTTTTAAAAGTAGTAGAATTATAAGACAAGCTCAGCTCTTATTACTTTTCAAGATTGGGCAATTACTCTTAACAACAGATTGAAGTTTATAGGCCAGTGTAGCATCAAATCCACATAGAAAAATAGAGACTTTTTTCTCTCTCACTCTTTTGTTTTTCTTTTTTTTTCCTTTTAAAATATTGAGATATTACTGACATATAACATTATATTATTTTCCAGTGTATAATATAATGATTTAGTATTTGTATATATTACAAAGTGATCACTGCAATAAGTGTAGTTAACATCTAGCACCACACTGAGTTACATTCTTTACTTGTGATAAGAACTTTTAAGATCGACTTTTCTGGCAACCGTCAAATGTACAATACAGTATTATTAACTATAGTCACCAGGCTGTACATTACATCCCCTCTCATTCTTTTTAAAGTAGCAATAGACAAATCTCTGAGTATGGTATGAAAGATGTTTTATGTCACTGTGATAGTTTTTCTCAAAAGATGCCCCAATGAACCACACCCCTGATATCCAAGCCGTTGTGTAGGCCCCTCCCCATTGAATGAAGGCTGGCCCTTTGCTTCACAGTAGCCAGTAGAATGCAGAGCTAAGTGCCATGGAACCACTCCCATAGAGCAGGACTGGACTCTAATCAAGGAACTAGCATGTGTGTCCAGTTATGGATCAGGAACTACAAAGTGCTTCCCGCCTCTCCCCACTTTTTGATAGGGAGTGTCTCTTGTGGTTATCTAATCCTTGTCTCACCATTGGATGTGGGGTGGAGGTAGAGGGCAGGTAACTGGTCTCTTTAGTCTATAGGTCATCAGACTGAGAGAAATTTACTGAAGGAGGCTGCAACCTCATCATCACCTGGGTCTAATTTAGAGGGTAAGATTCTGAACCTCAAGCCCAAGGCTGATGCCTTTGAGAGTATTAGAAAGGTAGATGAGTGGATTTGTATGTGGGAAGAACATAAGTATTGGGAGGCAGGGATCTTTAAAGGTGACTCTCAATGAGCTATCAGGACTTCTTCTCTTGGAGGGTGCTGGACTCTCATCTTTGTCTCCCCTGCCCTGCTTGTCAGGGGGTTTCAGTGTAGCTTTTTTAGCATAAAGCCTTGCCTGGCTTCAAAATTTGAGAAATGTCTGAGCAGGATGCTGGCTATATGTCTTAGGCCTCTCAAATCTCCAATTTAGTCACTCCCATCTCTGTACAACTACCAAAGTATCTGCTGGTTTTTCTGGGACCCAGCAGTGGCTTTATGCCTTGGATAATATCAGTTACTTGTCTATGCTAGATTTAGCCAAGCAGATGCAGAGCATCAGCTCACTTTCTACAGTTTTCACCTCTCTAGAAATTTAGCCTGTCTGGTCTGAAGGATTCTAGTATTTCCGTGATGCAATTACACAGATGAACTTTGTCTTTTGTCTGGTTAGGTTTTTGTTTGTTTGTTTGTTTGTTTGTTTTTCTCAGCTGGAACATTGGGCTATTGCAAAGTACTCCATCCTACCAGAAGAAGTTGTTTTCTTGACCATTCAGTTTAAGGTAGCTGACTCTACCATTACTCTCTTTGAACTATTGTCTTCTTGGAACCTATGACTAACTTAAATTATCTTGCCTGATATTTTTCTCATTTTCTCATTTTTGTCTCTCTTCCCACTACAATATAGCTCTCTTTATATTTTGTAAAAAATACATATTGTCCTTTTGGTTAATTGCTGAATATTCAGATAAAAAGAGAACCTGGCACATAATAGGTTCTCAGTAAATAGATGTTGAGTGAATGAATGTTGAAGGAGTGAAACACAGCCCCTCAAATCAAGAGCTCTGCTTTTCCATTGGTTTGGATTCTACCTATGGCCTAAAATAAAGTTCTGCACCTAAAGCGCTACAAAATTCATTTCAAATAATTTGTTCCTGAAGGAATTATAAATGAGCATAATTATAAATGAGGGTATCCAACAAGGATGAATTCTTCTTTATTCAATACCCAACTTATCTAATAATTTGTCTCAGAGTCATTGTCTTTCATATCTTCTTTTTTAGATTTTCCTTGTGTTGTTCTTGTTGTGTGTGATCTCATTTCAACTAAGGAAAATAAACATAAGAAAAAGAGCCTTGGACTTCCCTGGTGGCACAATGATTAAGAATCCACCTACCAATGCAGGAGACACGGGTTCGATCCCTGGTCCGGGAAGATCCCACATGCCACAGAGCAACTAAGCCCATGCGCCACAACTACTGAAGCCCACGCACCTAGAGTCCATGCTCTGCAACAAGAGAAGACGCTTCAATGAGAACCCGTGCACAATAACAAATAGTAGCTCCTGCTCGCCTCAACTAGAGGAAGCCCGCGTGCAGCAATGAAGACCCAACGCAGCCAAAAATAAATAAATAAATAAATTTATTGAAACAAAATTTAAAAAGCCTTGTCTGTGTCCAGCTCTGACGAGATCTAGTTCAGTTCTATTTTCATCTGAAAAGTATGGAAATATAATGATTTTGTCTTGATTTATTAATTTTTAAATAAAAATTGTATATTTTAAGTGTACAACATGATGACTTGAAATGCACATACATAGTGAAGTGATTATTACAGTCAAGCTAACTAACATTGATGACTTAGCAAAATTAAAAATCACTACATGAAATGGAACTTGAAGATCATTTGCCAACAATACAATCTGAGATTTTAAAATGTAGAAAGCTGAGGGTCTACTTCAACTTTGAGTTGAATATGCTAGGGAAAGCTAAGTTGTTAATTGGCATTATATTAAAAAAGGAGGGATTAAGATAAGTTTGGAAAGTTCTGTATTAAACAAATCCAAAGGCTTCTTTAAGGTATCTTGTACCTTTAATTTTTTGAAATATCTTATGAACTTTCAACCTTGTACAGAAAGTAACTAAAAATAAATATATCCATTATCGATATAAGATATATTTTATATATGTATATGTATACACATAAACTATATATATATATATATATATATATATATATATGCAAATCTTAGTGAATTATGACTATGGCATTAGTTATAGAAGAGTAGATGTAACATTTCACAACAGTTTGGACTCCTAGAGAAGAATCATGTATAAGAATTTCTAGAAAGCATCTTTGCAATTTTCCAATTTCTTCTTTTTATATATAAAATACCCTGAAGTTAAATGATTTAAACAAGACTTTCAGCTACTCAGTAGCAGAGCTGAGCTGCAGGTTTTCCTATATATTGATTTTTAAATTGCATTCAAAATTTGATTTAGTTTAGCATTTATTAAATAGCTAATATATGCCTAATAGGATAAAAAGAAGTCTGTGTCATGTCATTATATTTAAGATATTTACAGTCTCATTTTTAAGAGAAGACTGGCTTGCACAAGCAATGAGGCTTGCAGAGTTTAAGCAACTTGACTATATATTCTCAAAGTCCAGTCAATTTAGGCCCCAAAGCCCACACTTACTTCATTACTCTACACTGAGATGCAAGTGGTCAGGATTCTGCCTCATTTATTCATGTATTTGGAACAACTAGAACAGTAACAAGCACCTCATTAAAGCTCAGTTAGTATCTTAATGAATAAATGCAATGAATCTCAGGCCTTTGATAATGGCTAGAATGTGAGTAGAGGAAAAAGTGGGGAGACTATTCCACCTTTGGAATCTTGATTACTAAGTAGAATGGGTTTCACTGGGGCAGGAAAAAAAGGACAAGAAGTACAAAGGTTAACTCCAGATGAACTCCCCAGTTCTGTGCTTTTTCTAGGGCTTGTGAGTCCCTGCATTCTCAATGTTTTCCCTCCCAGACCAGCCTCTCACCATATTCCTGTGGATAAAGAAAGATGATAGGGCAGTGCTCTTGTCTTCACCTCTGGACACTTCCAAGTCCTCCCTTGGAGTAGGTGATCTGACAGGGAGTTGGGCAGGGATGCACTGAGCAAGGGTTGGTGAGAGCAGGCAGGGATTGGTGGTGATGAGCACAGAGGGGTTAAAGCAATTTGAGCAGTTTAACTTATTTCCCCTAATGCATTATTTGCTCTGTCTTCTCACAGAGCATGTTTCTGTGGCAAAATGCACCATAGTTTTCTTTCAAGAAATGAAAGATGCTGCAAAGAGATGAAACACGTTGCCTGATCTAGAAATTACCTAATTGCTGAGGAGAATGCTTAGGTTTATATGGGCAAAGCACACACACACACACACACACACACACACTCATATGCTCAGACAGATGAACAACTCAATGGGGCCATGAAAATAACACTGACCCTGAGTCTGAAAAGAATCAAGTTTCAAGTCTAAAAGAAATTGAATAGTTCCTAGTTTTTCCTTTCTCTTGGATTTGTGTTTGCCTTCCACAGGAAGCTACAACTGGGTGCTGGAGGGAACTGATGTTCTCTTCTTACTTGGGTGCTGGAGGGAACTGATGTTCTCTTCTTACCTGATCCAGTTCAGTTTAACTGGCTGAAAAAGTTTATACAGTAAGTCCCCTACATACAAACCTTCAAGTTGCGAACTTTCAAACATGCGAACATGCGTTCACGTGTCCAATCACGTAAGTTAGTTCGTGCGTCTGGTGTACATTTGTCATGTGCGTGCATCCTCCACAAGTGGTTGTGCTTTGTGTACTTTACTGTGCAGTGCTGTATAGAGTACAGTAGTACAGTATCTTTATTTCAAACTCAGGATGTCTGGAAGCAAGCATAAAATCAGCGGTGATGTAGCTGGTACTGCTGAGAAGCACCAAGCGATAACGATGGAAACAAAAGTGAAAATAATTGAGAGAGTGGAGCGAGGCGAAAAGGTGGTAGATGTTGCTCGTTCTTATAACATTCAACTCCTTGCTGTGCAACATGAGGAGCTACTAATAACGAAGACCTGATGGAATTGGAGGCCCAGAGAAAGGACGAAGAGAGACAAGAGGAAGAAGAAGTAACTGCAGAACCGAAGAGATTCACGACGCAGGAAATGGCAAGGGGATTTTCTTTATTTGAGGAGGCGCTGTTAGTTTTAGAGGCACAGGACCCAAATGTAGAACGGTACATGAAGGTTGCAGCAGATGTTCAGAATGTAATCCAGTGCCACCGTGTCATCTATGACGAGATAAAAAGAGCTACTACCCAGACATCACTGGATCGTTTTTTCAAGAAAGTAAGTAGAATTGAATCCAGCAAGGAGCCAGAACCTGTGCCATCAATGTCCGTGAGTGAAATGGCAGCTCGCCCCCCGTCTCCTATCGCTGACGATCTTTCAGCTCTACCACCTCCCACCTCCTCTCCCTCCTCCAGTCAGTAACTCTTCTTGCCTGTTCACTCGATGCCAGCCCTTGTATGCCAGCTGTTGTACTGTACTACTGTACTTTTCAAGGTACCGTACTGTAAGATTAAACATGTTTTCTTTGCTTTTTGTGTTTGTTTGCTTTTTATGTATTCTTTGTGTGAAGAGTACTATTACAGTACATTACTAAATAACCAATTGTGTTAGTTGGGTACATAGGCTAACTTTGTTGGACTTATGAACAAATTGGACTTATGAACGCCCTCTTGGAACGGAACTCATTCGGATGTAGGGGACTTACTGTATTCCATATTATACAAAAGGAAGTCACTGCTCCTTGTCCAAGAAGTAGCTGCAATGTCTACATGACTGTTTCCAGTAAAACTGGATATTTAGAGAATTCCATACAACAGTGATTAATATGTATACAAATCATCTGAAAATCTTGTTGAAATTCAGGTATTGATTCAAGAGGCCTGGGGTGGGGTCAGAGATTCTGTATTTCTAATAAGCTCCCTGGTGATGCTGAGGCTGCTAATTTGTGGACCAGGTTTTGAATAAAAAGAGTACTCAGGAGGTCCCTTGTAGACAAACACGTGTTATGAGATCTGAAGAGAGAGAGAGAGAGTAGCATCATAGCTGCGAAATGGTTTCCAGCATTTCCTAAAATGATAGTTGAATAGGAATCGGTTGACTGACTCAGGAGTGGACCTCTCTCATTTGCTATCTAGGGAGTTCATTCCCTCTCAAGGTCTATAAAAACCGTCCTCCCAAAGGCATCCTGGGAGGACTTCTCCACCCCTTTTCGTCCTCCTCAGGTGGTGTGGGTGTATCTAAGAGCAGTTTGTGCTTCATTGCCCGTTACTGACAGGCTTCTAGCTTGTCACTGCCCAGAGTGACACTGATTGGTCCCTCCATTCAACCCTGCTATGTGCAACCAGATTAAATTTATACACTCCTTCACCCCGTGGAGAGGTGTCCTGACATCCAGGGAAAATTGAGGTTAAGGAGGTCACCGCCGCTTTATTTGAGGCCCAAACTCTTTTCCTGATGCTGTTTGACATTATCCCAGATACATTTTTAAATCTGTGGCAAGAGTGAAGAGTTGTAATTGGTTTAAGGTACCCAGAGAATTCTGGGCAGTCAGGATCTACGTTGCTGCCTCTGTAAATTACCGACAGCTGAAGTATGGAGTGTAGAAAATGAAGCTCTCTACACTGGCTTTAAGGGAGACTCAGGCTCCCAAGACCAGGGTCCCCCCTTATACATTCCTTGTCCTCTGTGCAGACCAAGCCTGACAACACCCAACGGAGCCCATCTCCTCTTCTTTTAATCCTCCTCAGTGCTCCCTGCCCTGCTGAAGGGAATAATCTGCAAAATCACCCTCTCGATCTTTCTCTTATAGTAAAAGGAGTTTCTCCTCTGCAGCACAAATATTCTGGAGCCCAAGCTAAGCTAAGTTCAGCAGATTTCAAGTTCACTCTGCATATAAAGCTTAGCTCCTTCCCAGCCCAGCTGCCCTTCATCCTGAAAAGTCTCTTTTCTTAGTGCTGTCAGTCACCCATAAACTTGCAGCACTGTCTTTCCTCAGAGTTTTTCTCACAATATTTTTCTTATGAAAAATAAGACCTTTTGTGGGCTGCTTCTCTGGTGCCAGGTAACAATGCATCCAAAACCTTCCAGAGGATTATTCTTCCTTACTCCAGACCCTGACATCTCTAGAACCTCTTCTTTAAAGGCTGCATTACATTGTCAGACTGTCCTTCTCCAGATCTTGACTTTTCCTTAAAATACTAATTCCTTTTAGTTCTTGAGTATTTTTCCTCTAGATTTCTTCCTATCTTTCTCTCTCTCTCTCTGTCTCTCCACGCCCCCCAACCTCCATACACACACACACACACACACACACACACACACACACACACACACACACTCCTCATCTTTTCCTACTCTCTGCTGTGGAAGAGAAAGACCCTATATAGATACCAAAGGATGATTTGAACTTGCCCTTAGGAGAATGGCCAGGTGCTATCTTGAACCCAGGAAGTGTATGAGTTGTATAATCAGTAAAATGCATTAGATGAATTGCTTTTGGTTTCCTTCCTTCTATGAAGAAGCCTGAATTCTGCAGCAGCATGAACCCAAATTTTGGTCTTTCAGTGAAGAGTTGGGAGTAGGCAGGAAAGAGCATTAGGTTGTAAGTGGTTGTAATCTCTCACGGCCACCTCCACTGGCTGCTCCTTTTCCTCTTGCTCTAGTTTCTCTCCATATATCCATGACCCATAACAAATTAATTCTTCAAAGTATCTGTAGTCACCAGTAATACACAGATGAGAATTCTTCTGGAATAAGAAAGAACAGAGTCTATGTCAGGGCTGTTCTCAGGTCTCATAAGTGGATCATTTGAATGTGGACCTTTTGTTATCCTATTGCAATATATGATCTTAGGTCAGAGACACTTGCTTCAATCCTCCTGAAGCCGCATTCCATCCCATTTGCCATACTTCTGATTTCCTACATCATGTGTGTAATTCTCAGAACTGACATCCAGTTCCAAACCGCTAGATGTTACCTTGCTTCTCACCTTGATTATAATTTGCATTTTTCCTCCAGATACCTGGCCTACCTAGCCATACATGGGTCACCATCAGAATTGTTTAGGCTGGTCCTCACAGAAGTCATCACCACAATACTCATCCAGTATGCATTAATGGGAACCAGACACATAGCATTTACATAAGTTGTGTGTTGTTAAGTACATATTTCGATTTTAACAAATATAGCCAAATTTATATACAGTTTAGTTTGGTTTTTAAATGATTGCTTGCTTACCCATGGTGATGCATTATCCAAATCAGGTATCTTGCTCAGTTTAGTTCTATGGTCTGGATATTTTTACTACCTTTTACCAAAACTGGCCTTCCAAGATCTGTAGGGAAGGCCCAAGGGACATTTCTTCAAGGTTACTGCTATGAAAGATGATACAAATAAGAGGAAGAGAGAAAGAGAGAAAAAAAAGCAAAATCCCCCATGAGGAGCCAATGCTTTTTTTTTAAATTTTTTATTTATTTTTTATTTTTGTTGCTGCACGCGGGCTTTCTCTAGTTGCGGCCAGCAGGGCTACTCTTCAGTGCGGTGCACAGGCTTCTCATTGCGGTGGCTTCTCTTGTTGTGGAGCACAGGCTCTAGGTGCACCGGCTTCAGTAGTTGTGGCTGGCAGACTCTAGAGCACAGGCTTAGTAGTTGTGGCGCACAGGCTTAGTTGCTCCAGGGCATGTGGGATCTTCCCAGATCATTGCTCGAACCTATGTCCCCTGCACTGGCAGGCGGATTCTTAACCACTGTGCCACCAGGGAAGCCCGGAGCCAGTGCTTTTTAGCTGATGGCTTCATAGTCATATTTCCATTTACTTTTGAATTTCTGTAAAGATGCTGTAAGTGATTTGGACTTGCGTTTGAGAGAACGGACACATGGTACCTTGAACCCATGGAGTAAATGTGCTGTACTATGGATAAAACACATTAAATGAATTGCTCCGACTTCCCCCACCCCCATGAGAAAGTCTTGATTCCTTTTGCTGCACACTGCATAGTCCCAGCTGTTGGTATTAAAGGAAGGGAAATAGGGAGAGAAAATAATGGAATCTGATACTGAAAAATTAACACCGACTAGACCTCTATTCAGCAAGTTCTATAAATGAGGGCAGTTTCTCCCCTCTTTGAGCAGCACAAGATGCTTTAAATGTGTGTGGATTATGGACCTCATGCTTGTTGAGTGCACATCAAAAATAATGATTAAAACCCCTCTGCGGTTAAGCATCTTCTCTCCTACAAAGGGTAGTTATAAGCTGCCCAGTTGCACAGGTCAGGAGTTAGAGCTTCCCTGGGTGGGTGGGAAGTGTTGGAAGGAGGCTTCCTCCAATAGAAAAGCACTTTACTGAATAATCATCCAAGAACAGTGAGATCTCATAGGAGTCATGATAAAGAGCCCAGAGGGGCAAGGACTCAAGGGAGTGGGTAGAGATGAGCTGCTGCCAAACTAAGAAAGACAGCTGGTTTCACCAGCAGAATAGTCATGCTGAAAGTGTTGGTTAGCCAAAAATAATGTAAACATCATCATTTGAATATTCAAAGCTATCCTGTGTTAAACCCTACACTAATTAACATATATTATTTCATTAATCTTGTGAGGCTGGTACTTTTATTTACTAGTCCCATTTTATGAATAAGAAAACAGGCACAGAAGGTAGATTTCCCTCTGCCACATGGCTGACTCACAGGCAAATAAAGATTCAGACCAAGGCAGTTGTCCTCAGAGTCCAAGTCCTTTAAGCCTACATGGTACTAGAACTAACAGGAAAGGGTATCTTCCTTGTTTTCCTTCTTGAACTTCGATCATTTTTAGCATATGCTTACAAGCTTGCCTGGTAAATTCCATGAATATCAAATGACATAGACAACTATTCTGTTTGGTGGGATTGCTCAAATGAACACACATCCGAAAGAGACAGGAACCAAGGACAATACAGCCAGGATAGGCTCTCAGGTACTAGAGGAGCATCAGAAGCTGAAGGCACACCCTATCCCCACCCCACAAAGGGAAATAGGAGAGTTCTAAGTAAAGAGACCCCTTTAACTCCCTTTGACATTGATGGAAAGATGCCAGTTAGTCTGGGACTGAGATGTTGTTCTAAACAGAAGGCTCTGAAATTGCCCTTAAGGCAGGCAGGCAGGGGGTAGGGAGCAGGGAGAGGAGGTTGATTGCTGGAATTCCATAATTAATTGTTTGACACCTGGAGTAGTGTGACATGAAGTTTCCTTTCAGCCCTCACTCTCTAGGGAGTTATCATTGCTTAGAATTCATAGAAAGCAAGAATTAAAGAACTATAAAGATAATCTAGCTCATACCCCCCAATTAACAGGTAAGGAAATGGAGACCCCAACAAGGGACCTGACAAGCCCAAGGCCACAGAGCTAGTTAGTTGCAGAGCCAGGCTAGACCTCAGAATATCTGACTTCTAGTCTGGGGCCCTTTCCACTCCACCTCTAAGTTGCAACAGCACAAAAGAGAATGCCCCAGGAGCCTCATCACCAAATAGCAGTGCAGAGTTTCATTAAAGCAGTGGAGAACAGAGAGGTCGAAAGAATAAAAATAACATCCCACTCAATTATTTTAATGATGAAGAACTTCTAAACAACAGGAGGGTGAGGAACATATCTGCTAAACTAATATTAGAAGAATAGCCATTAATTGGTTTGCCAACATTGGTATTTCACAGACTATTAATATTTTAAGACCATTGTCAGTTAGAAGTTGTATTTGGACATCACTGAACCCAATCTTCTCATGTATAGATGATGAACCTGTGTCCCAGGGAAGGAGTAGTTATCCAGATTAACTCAGCTTGTCAATGGTAGAGCTGGGCAAAGGAACTCAGGCCTCAGGATCCCACTCAAGTGTCCTCTTACCTATAACACATCGCAGTTTTCCTTTCATGAGCTGAGTGTGCTGAGGGAAGGCAGGGGTTGGAAGGTCAATGAGAAATCATCCAGCCCAGCCCCTATCTTTTCTTTAAAGAATGACTTGTAATTATCGTTTCTCCGAGTAGCTTTCAAAGGATAAAGTCCAAGGTGAAAATTTCACACTTGAACTTCTATGAAGGAAAGAACTTCCCAGATGTGGCCTAAGAGTTAAGGCAGAATGGATTTTATGTGAAATCTCCTTAGTGAGATCACCCTTCCAAGTGGCAACCTCGAAATATTCGTAGGAGGAATGGAGAGGGAGTCAATTTTGTTGAGTGCCTGTGAACAGGTGTTGTGTTAAGCCTGTGGATATAAGAAGCCTAAAGAGAATCTCTGAAAGAGCTCTCAGTCCATTTGGCCATATAGAGCCAGATCTTTGGGCACAGAGTAATGGACTCAACATGGGAGGCCCAGGGAAGAAGGCATGAGAAGAGAAGATTTTTTGAACAGGAGTTTGTTTAACAGATTTGGGAAAAGGGACATTCCAAACAGGAGCGACATATAGGAGCACTGAAAGTGTACTAAACTCATGTCATGTTCAGAATTTTCTTCAATAAATCTCTCTAGGAGGTAAAAAGACACAAACCAACACCACTTATTTGGACTGAAGAAAAAAAAAAAAAAACAGTATTTCACCAGACCCATGAAACTGGTCTCTATGATTGGCTTGGTGAGCCAAATCCATAACTTGCTTGTCTGCTGGTGGACCTTTTTCTGAAGACCCTCTTCAATTCCTCAGCAACCCAGGTTGCTGTTTGCATCAGAAGAGGCTGTGGCTTAGTATTGGAAATCTGTCAAATCCAGGGGGGATATCTGAATCTCAAAGAGCCAATTCTTCAGTGCCAGAATCATGTTTTAGGGTCAGCCTGTTCTACCTGCACAAGGCACTGCTCCCTCCATTCATATCTAATGTAATGTGACTGGGGAGCTGCTCTGTGAAGAAATTAAACAAAAGTTTTGAGTCCAAAATTAGTTTACAAATCACCCACCCTACACTAACCCATCCTTATGCTCCCTAGCCCAGCCATGACAGTGCTTTGATCTCTCTAGGGTCCTTGGCCTGCTTAAACTAAAGAATATGGGTTGTTAGAGGAATGTTTTCTTTCATTTTTATTGTATGGTCTTATGCTGAAACAACCACCCACAGAAAAAGGATTGGAACAAGGGAGCTATATTTTTCCCAGGAAGAAATAGATACAAAAAAGGAGAGAAATCTAATGAAGGACACATCTTAGAATCACATCTTAGAATGTGATGCAACTTGCCATCTTTCCACAGTGAATGAATGTGTTCCAAGGAGCATAACTCAAGAAAAATTGTGTGAAGCCATGAAGGAAACTCTACCAAAAGGCCAATGGCCATAGCCATGAGTTTCAGCCTCTTCCTCCTGCACCTTACCCCCACTTCCCTCTTGAGGCAAATTTATGAGGATTTGCAAAAAGAATGACTACCATGGCTCCTTAATGATTTCTTAGTATCTGATGATTCTCAGCTGATTGTATCAGAGAGAAAACCAAGGGCTAGAGTATGACATCCAACCTGAGGGGCCTGAGAGGAAATGAAAATCAGAAAGTTACTGTGTGTTCTAGTCCCTAATTTTGAGCCCAGTCTGAACCTTCAGGCAAATTCTATTTCCCTCTATTTACCCAGATCAGAATGGGTTTCCACGTTACCCTTTATGACCCTGGGGTGTTTCTCAGGCTGAAGAAAGATCTAAGAGAAAGCTATAGGAATGCCAACTGTATCCTCACGATTTTGCATCAAATGAACAGCCTGGGGGAATATGGAGTAACTCAGACACTGACACATCTGATGCCAACTTCGGAAAAGACAAGTAAAAATATGTGGGGGGGTCGATTTCATGGGTCATGCTTTCTGATCCAATGGGTAAAATATTTGATAGGAGAAAGAAATGCTGCTGTTGACAAAAGATACAGTGATTTATTTGCAAAGAGTGTGTCTCTTGAAGGTGGGAATGGACCCAAACAGGAAGTCTCAGGACCATTTGGGTAATGAGTCCCCATCAGGCAAGTTGATTGTATTATGTCTGTTAGGATCAATGGGAAACAGGGGCAAAGTCCAAGGACTATATGGCTGATCATGTGGATGAGAAGAAATGGAGAGGTTTGGTCAGCATCTGACTTTTATAAAGGACAAACAAATGAGAAGAAAGCCCTACTTTAACCCCTGGAAACATTTCCTAGAGGTTATTTACTTTTTCCTGCTGGAAAACAGTTTGTTGAATAAAGATCAGTGGAAGGAGAGTAAAGTGTACAGAGAGAAGCATATGTACAATATTTACAAGCATTATCCTTTAGCACACATGGGATGCTCAAGTGCCTATTTCCTCTCCTCCATTTTTTCCTGCACTTTTCTATCCCCTGTTTCTCCCCTGAAATGTGGTCACCCAATGGAATTGAAACAGAAGCCATAATTTGCAGAACTATACCGTGACTCACAAAACAGATCAACTGCATTAAACCATGAAAGGAAGAAAACTATGTAAGCCCAAACTTTAAACACCAGCTCGTTCTGACCCATAGGCTCTATATGTCTGCAGAAAAACTGACCACACAGTAACCCTGCACAGATTCAGGTGTTCTATAGATTAAACCACTGAGCAAGCAACTCTGCAATTTATGAATTCTAAGCAATCTCTGCAAAGACCATCCTATGATGAATCTGTCCCCAACCCCCTCCCCACAACCTATAAGAATCCTTCCCTAACTGCTCCCTTTTGAGACACCCCATATTTCCCTATTAATAACTATTCTCTCTTGCTGCAAGCAAGCCCATCAATTGAACTTTAACTACAGGTGTGTTCTGGTGCTCTGGCCAGCAGACATGAACATGTATGTCTCTGTTAACTGACTTAAGGGTTGTTCTTCACAAAAGATGAAAGGTCCCAGTCTATCCCCTTTTCCTTCTCTCTCATTCTCTCAGGGTGTCTTCATAGCTGGACTGTGCCCCAGCAAGAAAAGTTCCTAGAAGAGAAGCGACTAATTTTCTTTGACCGAACCAAGTTCTTCTGCCAATTATTCCTTAGCTGAAGTCAAGAAGGCTTTACTACCTACCGAATTCACATTCGCCTATCTCAGTTTTAATTCCATCCTTTCTTCTCTCTGGAGGAACCGTTGACATTTGCAAAAGAAAAGAAAAAATACACAAAACATCTCTTTGAAAACTCAGAGTAAAAGCATAGCCTCTGGAACAGTCCCATGGTTTTCTTATTTGGGTAGTGTGTTCAAAAGGAGGGCTTGTTAACATGGACCCGATTGTTCAGAGCTCTGGGATACTGCTTTTTATGACTGACATAGGAAAACTCTGATTCATCACCCTCATCACCCTGCTCATTACCAGGGATGTTAACTCAAACACTCCATTTATTCAACAACTATATAAAAAGCTGAGTGGGGTTCTTTTAAAAGTAACTCAGTTTATTGTTTCATCTTCAAAATAGGTGTTACTGAATATTCAGAATATAAAGATATTATTTTCTATACTTTATATAAAAAGAACATAAACAATAACTGCATTCATGCAAAAAAGAAAAAATGATTTAAAATCCTATTATCAAGATATAACCACTATTTATAGTTTGATGCATTAAGCTTCTAAACATTTTTATATGTAACTGTACACGTAGAGTTAGTTTTAAATAAAAAATAGTTATCTACAAGAGACATTGAATCTAATCTATACCTATGGTAAATACCAGGTGGATTTATTAGATTTCTGACTATCCGTTTACCTAGATTTACTCTTATCACTGTTAATAAAAATAGTACTTTATTTTACACACCATTTTAACATTTAAAATTACTTTAATGTATTTTATCACATCTGATTTTCTTACTACCTATAAGAGAGAGGTAAGATACTAGGTATTATTCTGATTTATGCTATGGGAAAACAACAGCCAGGCAGCAAGATAGGGGTTGAACAGGGTGTTGTAGCTTTGGATAGAAAATGTGAATGTCACGTGGCAATCAAAGTCAGCAGCTGAAGAGGCCAGCAGGCTGGGGGTCCTGAGAGGTCTAACAAAGAGGCATTTGTCTTGCCCCAAATTCACTGTCCCACATCCACAGGCTCCAAGTCCTTACCTTCTCAGTGTTTAACACTGGAGTGATCTGGCTCAGGGAAACTAGCTCATACAAAGTTCACTTATACTGATATCTGGAATCCCAATTGTAATTCCTTTATTTATCATAAGAAATAACATACAATTAGGCTATATGTTCACACTGACTCATCAACACAACCATTCCCTATGGGCTAAATATATTAGAAGCCAAATTTTTTTCAAGATATCTTTTTGTTATTAATTTTTTTATTAATTAACATAGTTAATTTACAATGTGTTAGTTTCAAGTGTATGGCAAATTGATTCATTTTATATATATATATTATTTTATAGATTGTTTTCTATTATAGATTATTATAAGATATTAAGTATAGTTCCCTGTGCTATACAGTAGGTTCTTTTTGTTTGCCTATTTTATATATAGTAGTGTGTATATGTTAATCACAAACTCCTAAGTTATCTCCTCCCCTTCCCGCTGTCCGTTTTGGTAACCGTACGTTTGCTTTCTATGTCTGTGAGTCTATTTCTGTTTAGTAAATAAGTTCTTTGTATCATTTTTTTAGATTCCACATATAAGTGATATCTATGATACTTGTCTTTCTCTGTCTGACTTACTTCTCTAAATATGATAAAGACATGGAAGCAACTTAACTGTCCATCAACAGATGAATGAATAAAGAAGAGGTGGTATGTATATACAATGGAATATTACTCAGCCATAAAAAAGAATGAAATAAAGCCATTTGTAGCAACATGGATGGACATACAGATTATCTTTTATGTTAAGCCAATTTTGTGGTTAGCTTGAAGACCACTGACTAACAATGATGATTGTCAATTATGTGATTCAAATGTTAACCACACACTTGCCATGAACTCTCGTGACCCTTGGTCTCCTTGTATGCACCCCACCCCCCACCAGTGCATAGAGGTCCATTCTTACTCTTGCTTCCTTCGCCTTCCTTATTTTGTTCTCTAGATTGACCAGTCTTCTACTCCTACCTCCTTTCTCCAAGTAGGCTAGAATGGAATATACTCCACATCAGTTTACTAACTTGTCATCACATCCTTGCCTGTTTCCTTAAGATTATAGCCGGATTGTCTTGATATGGTTCAGAGTATTCTCAAAATTATTAGTCACACATTTATACACAGTCTCTTGGTTTACCCTCACAAGTAGTTCATCTTATACCTAGTGTGTGGATTTTGTTAGTTTAGACCAGTAATTCACACTCTACCTTAGCCCCCTTGCTTTTCCTGAAACAGCCATGCTCCACCTCAAGACCTTTGCATTTGCTGTTTCCTCTGCTCAGAGACTTTCTCCACCTCTTTCAGACCTTTGTGCAACATCGTCTTCTCATGAGGGGTCCTTGGATACCCTGCAATGTTGCAATACCTCTCCCCTCATAAGTGATACCTCCCTTCCATCTTTTCTTTTTCTTCTTAGCACTTTTCACCAACTTTTATACCATGAATGCTATTGATTTATTTGTTTGCCATCAGTCAAAATCTGCTAGCATGTAACCTCTGTAAAGGCAGAGATTTTTGTCTGATTTGTTCACTGCTTCATCGCCAGCCTCTAGAATAGTGCCTAGCACAAAATAAGTGATGAGTATATGTTTATGAAAGTAATGAATAATTGGTTCTCAACCCTGGCTGACATTAGTATCATCTGGGAAACTTTCGAGATATCTTGACCCCACCTCCCAGGGAGATTAATTTAACTGGTCTGAGATGGGGCTCAGGCACTGGCACTTTTAAAAACTCAGTAGATGAATCTAATGTGCAGCAGAGTTGAAAACCATTCTTTTGAAGTCAGAATACAAATTTACCTCCAATTTTGCAGGTAGCACACACCATTACCTCCATGTACCAATAACATGAACCACATCCCATATCTTCTGACGTCCTTCCATGCCTGACCTAGCAAAGAACATAGAATAAAATTGGGGGAAAGCGTACATTTTATTTCAAGAGTTACTCACTCATATGATACAGTTAAGTGAAGTAAAACCACAGAAAAATGAAAATTTCCAGAAATCTTTGATCCTGATAAGAATGACCAACACCTGAACAAAGGGTATTTCAAAAAGAGGAAGTAAAATTCCCCAGGGCTAGAAATGTTTCAGATTGTTATGGCTCTACATGAAGATAACCAGGTTCATAGAATAAAATAATAACGTTGCATTTAGAGGCTGGGTAAACAAATCAAATTTTATAACCTCTTGTTTCAGAAATGTAGGCCTCCTGTTGGTCCTGCCCCAATACCCTCCTAGCAGTCCTAATTGATACGAAACTCATTTAGCCATAATTGCTGTGTAGCCTGGTGCTGGAGAAGGTGCTTGAATATGCACCAAGAAGTCATTCTGGTCCTCACCAGTGCTCCCCTCTGGGAAGGAGAAAGTAATGTCTTGGCCACCCCATGCTAAGCAGAATCCACAAGCTAAAATTAGGGTTAAAGGACCCAACAAGTGGCACCATCTTTTCTTTCATCAGGTATTTGCTCTCAGAGATCTAACAATGTCATCAGAGCCGTTTTGTTCTTGGCACATTTAAGAGGCAAAAGGGTGCACGAGGGACTGTACCAACGTAGTAATTTTCTAGGTAATCATCCTAATGTTTTTATCCTGAGTACCTTTGCATGAGTAAGTTAATTAGGGAAGTTAATTTTCACAAATGGCACAAAAATGCCATTTGCTGGCAGTACTGCCTTGTGCCAATGCCTGGCTCAAGGTAACCAGAAAAGAGAAGTTGATGCTCTGCATCCATTCCTGAAGCCCAGCTTGGACCAAAAAGCACCACATCTGCCAGCTTGGCACATGTGACCAGGGTTCGGTGTTTTCTAAAGGTTGAGAGAGAGAAGTTCTAACTCTGCCATCAGCAACTAAACAGTATGGTGAACTTGTTTTGTATGTGTGTTGGCCAGCAGCCTCTAAGGTTTGGTCTAAGATAAAAACAAGAGAAGCGGCTCCACGTGGGTGTGAGCCCAGACAGAGAAGGACTGTTAAGCCTAGTCTGCCTGCCTAGGTTCTTTTCTGAGAGGAGATTTTGTCTCTTGGGCACTCCAAGGCTGCAATGATAGCAGCCACATGATGGCAAATGGAATCCTTGGGAGCTCTAGCTTTTCATTCCTGCAATACGGTGACTCTGGAATCAGACCAGATGGTAATAAAGCAGTTTTTTCTCTCCAGGAGAAAATATGTTTTTCTTGTGTGGAGGTCGATGATAAAATGAAAACAAGGAAAAGCTCCTTCTACACCATTAGTGGACTGTGGGTGCAACTCAGCTTTCAGGAAGGAGGAGAAAAAGGGTGGTGAGGGCATACCTGTTCTCAGGAGTGGCAAGAAGCCAGTCAGCTGCAGGGATGATAGACGCCTGGAGCTCACACCTACCTTTAAACATTTGTTTGACATTTTCTCTGTGGATCTCTATGGTCCATCCCACCCTAGAAGGGAACACAATACAAGCAGACCTTAGGATACTGTAGCTTCTGTTCCAGACCACAGCAGTAAAGCAAATATCACAATAAAGTGAGTCACACAAACTTTTTGGTGTCCCAGTGCATAAAAAAAGTTATGTTTATGCTATACTGTTGTCTAGGTGTGCAATAGCATTATGTCTAATGAAACTATGTACAGTCCCTAATTAAAAATACTTTATTGCTAAAACATGCTGACCAGCATCTGAGCCTTCAGCGAGTTGCAGTAGTGACATCAAAGATCACTGATCACAGATCACCATAACAAAGATAATAATGAAAAAGTCTGAAATATTGTGAGAATCAGCAAAATGTGACACAGAGACATAAAGTGAGCAAATGCTGTTAGAAAAATGGCACCAATAAACTTGCTAGATGTAGGGTTGCCACAAACCTTCTGTGTGATATCACTTATATGTAGAATTTAAAAAATACAACAAACTAGTGAATATAACAAAAAAGAAGCAGACTCACAGATATAGAGAACAAACTTGTGGTTACCAGTGGGGAGGGGGTGAGGGGCAATAAAGGGGTGGGGGAGTGGGAGATACAAACTATTGGGTATAAGATAGGTTTAAGGGTGTATTGTACAACACAACATGGGGAATATAACCAATATTCTGTAATAGCTATAAATGGAAAGTAACCTTTAAGAACTGTAAAAAATTAAAAATAAATAATAAGAATATTTTTTAAAATAGAGGTTCCCCAATCCCCAACTTCAAAAAACCCATACTATGTATGAAGTGCAACAAAGAGAGAAGCAATAAAATGAGGTATGTCTGTATCATCAGAAAAGAACAGTCTGAGTCCCTGTCTTGATCCCTAATGGATTCTATCACTTTGTGTAAATTTCCATCTTGCAGAGCTACTTTATTTTGGAAATGAAAGTGTTAACACCTTCCTCAGAGGACCAGTGGGCAGATGACATCAGATAGTTTGGGGTCAACCCCTTGCACATAGTAGGCTTCAGTAAACATCACTTCCCCTTTGTGGCATTTGAGATGAAATACTTGTCTCCCTTCCCAAAGAGCACGTTATGTATTTCATCCTAATGAATTATTAGAATGAAGAATCTCTGGCCTCTCCCTAGATTTTGACAGACTTTGTTTTTATGAAGTAACATTTCACTTCTGTCACATCTAAAAGTGTAATTGTCTTGACTTTGAGACAAAAAAGAAGGTGGATAAGTCTATTAGTCATTAGCATTAACTGGTGGAAATCTGGCAGGATGGATTTTCCTAAGACTGACAGAGAGTTTTATGAAAGGACAATAAACCATTCCACCTTCATGCAGAGAATAAAATATATACATTAGAACACATGATGGACAACTGTCTGAAAATACCTTGGAGGACAGGAGGAAATCTGGCAGAGTTAATCACAAGCCAGATTTACCTTGTCAAGCACTGCTTTTCCAAGCACTCTGGTACTCTGTGCAGGTTTTGAAATAGTAAGTCCCCAAAACTACAGCACCCACACTTCAGTCTTCTTACTGATACAAAGTTTTCCTTTCTCCCTCCATCATTTGGGGCCTCACCAACTTCAAAAAGACAAACAGAGACACATTTAGAACAGATATTTAGAACAGATTCCCTGGAAATACACATGCTTATATCCTATGATAAGATAAACTTTGAAGGTGGGACAGAGGCAGGAAGCAAAATTTTACCTGCTCACCCCGAACATTCTTGAAAGATTTCCAAGCAAGATTTGGAAAAGGTGGTTTTCTTTGCCTTACTTCAACTTTCTGAACCATATCTCCCTAAATATTTTCTTCTTTGAGAAGGCGGGGCATGGAAAGTGATTCCGCACTTGTGGGTGCTTTAACATAGGATGTCCAGAAGTCCTTGACACAAAAATCATGAGATGTCACACAAGGGAAGTTTTCTTTTGAGTTAATCATTGCTCTCTCGCTATATCTACTTTAAAAATGCCAATATTCCTGGAAAAAATGCAATGCATAGCTTTAGAAGAAACTCAAAGACGATCAATTCCATGTCTTTTCTGTTCTGAGGACTTTAGTGGTTATTTCACCATTATGACAATCTTGTGGAGGATAATGTTTTCTCCATTTTGTACAAATGGATGTTTAAGTGATGAAAGATTTGCTCACTTGCCCAAGATTTCTCAGCCTGTAGTGATAAAGGCAACATTCAAACCTATGTCTGTTAAGAAATTATAGTTTTTCTCATTATTCAATTGGCGCTCCCAAGAGTGTTCCAGGTACTTGATCACTGGGAAAAGGTGAGGAAGAGGGTCCAGCAGAAAGGCAATAAGGACAAGTTGTGCCTACAGCAATTTTTCAGAAGAAGCTGGCCAACTCCTTGATATGATTATTCCTAAAATGGTAACAACCTTAGTGAAGAACTTCAGAGGAACATTTTTGATACAGCATGATAGTTCTTGATCAAATTTCAGAACACCCAGAAACTTACAGTTAAGAAGTGCACTTGCTTCATTCTTTGTAAAGTTTCCTAATAACAGCAAAATAGAAAACCTCAAAATGTGCCTTCCATTTTTCCAGGAGCAAGAATTGTTGCAGCCTCTATGCATTCACACATTTGTTCAACATTTACTGTTTACATGCTCTTTTCCAGGCGCTGTGTTGGGAGCCATGAGCTAGTCAAAGATAAGTAGATATGAATCCAATCCTCAAGGATAGAGGGAATAAATAATTCATCAGAAAATGCTCCTGCTGGAGATATGCAAACATAATTAGAATTCTGGGTAAAAACTGAATAACCACCATAAGAAAATAATGCATTAAATACAATGTATTTCAGAGAATGGAGGGATTTTTATTAGTTATAATGATCAGAGATGGCTTCATGGAGAAGACAGTATTTTAACATAGACTTAAACTAATAGGTAGAAGTCATACGCGTAATGTTGGGGTACAGTGAAACACTCTAGGAGGAAATTTTAAAACTACAGAATTTTATCTCATGGAGTGATTCTCAAAAAAAAAAATCTCATTAAATAATTAATCATTTTATTCTCTGTCTGGATTCTTTCTAAGGTCTATGATCAAAGAACACTAGTTCTAACCCAAGAACATCCTCTTAGTAGGCTTCCTTTTTACTCTTGAAGAAGCTTTTAAAAATAGGAGCACATTTTAGAGTTAAGTGGATAAAGATGCCAGCTGTCAATGCACACACAAACAAAAAGCAGACACATAAAATCTGCATTTAATGAATGCAGGACACCTATAACTCACAAGCAGAATATGTGAAAGTGAGAAGTGGATGAATAAGTAGCAATACATTTAAAACTCAGTTGAACAGGAATAGGGAAACCAATGAGGCAAGCTGCCTCGCCCAACAGAAACCCAGAAAATCTCAGAACAAATAAACAAATTTTTAAACAAATTTATTTGTTGTAGACAACAAATAAAATGAATTGGAATCAGATGTGGTGTATAAATCAAGGAGATTGGTTGAAATTCTGTTTCCATGCTATGTCCTCATCCTAACTCTGCCCAGCCAGCCAACTACTTCTCCTTTACCCATGGCAGAAGTTTAGAACAACCTTCTTTGGAGTGTATCTACAGACTCAGAATAAAACCCCCAGATACTAATATTTGATGTTCCTTAATATAGGTTACCTTATAGTAGAGCCTACCTCAAACATGTGTAAAATTATTTGGCAATCTTAGGAAACTATCATCTTAAAATATACTTTTTATAGTTTTTCAATCATAAATAGAAATAGTCAAGGATCATCTACATGAAGGACATAAAACAAGCAAGGAAAATGAAACAATAGATAAAGCAGGGAATAGAAGAAACACATAAAATAAAAGATAATTAATATTCCCAGAGAGATAAAGGAAGATAATGCTGCCATAGAAAAGAAGATGGTATTATGAAGAAGACGGTATTATGAAGATGGTGTTATGAAGAGGAGGAGAAGAAGGGGGGAGGGGGGAAGAGGAGGGGGAGGGAGTGACAGGTGAGTAAGGAGGAAGAAGAAGAAAAGAGGAGGAAAAAGAAGATTTTTAGAATAAGAAGGTCTCCTGGATATTAAGTACATAATAGTTAATTACAAATAAAAACTTAGATAGAAGGATGGAGGATAGAGTTGAGACAACCTACAAGGAAGCTGGACAAGAACACAAAAGTATGATCAATAGTAGTTAATAAATTTTTAAGCATAGGATTAATTAGGTAAATCTAACATTTGACAGAGAATTCTAGAAAGAAAAAAGAAATAAAAAGAAATTAGGAAATAAATAATATAATAAATCCCAGAAATGAAGGAGATTTTATTTTAAATATATGCCAATACCAATGAATCAAAAAAGATCTCAGCAAGTCACAACATTATAAAATTTTTCAACTTTAAGGATAAAAGAAACCTAGAAACTTCCAAAGATAGAGAAAAAGAAGTTGTATCTAAAGTATCCAGGATCTGAATGACATTGAACATCTCAATTGCAACAACAAGACTCAGAAAAAACTGAGCAGTGCCTTCAAATTCTGAGAGACGATGATTTTCTACTCAAAATGCTCAATGTAGCTAGATGAGGAATCAAGTGTGATGGTGGAATAGTGATATCTGCAAATATGAAGAGTCTGAAAAAATGTGCTTCTCACACATCCTTTCTCCTTGGAAGACTCTAGAAGTTGGGTTCTTTCAAAACAAGAAAGAAAACCAAGAAAAAAAAGAATGCAAGGAAGCTAGGAAATAGGGGCTTTAACGTAGGATAAAGTGAGTAGACTTGGAGACTAAGTTATCCAGATTGGAGCAGGAGCCCAGAGAGATCCAGAAAGAATATTTTCAGAAAAAAATGAAATAATAGTAAAGGAACTTACAGATCATCTGGTACATTTGACTATACAGAAAATTGTATTCAGAGACTGTGTTGGTTTTCGGAAGATAGTCAACATTTCAAAGAAAAATAAGAAAATGGAAAGAAAAAATGAGAGAATTAAGCATTGTAGTATAACTATACTGGCAAGAGGAGTTGTAAGATTGCTATATTTTCTTTTTCTTTTTTTTTTTTTTTGCAGTACGTGGGCCTGTCACTGCTGTGGCCTCTCCCGTTGCGGACGCGCAGGCCCAGCGGCCATGGCTCATGGGCCCAGCCGCTCCGCGGCATGTGGGATCTTCCCGGACGGGGGCACGAACCTGTGTCCCCTGCATCGGCAGGCGGACTCTCAACCACTGCACCACCAGGGAAGCCCAGATTGCTATATTTTCTATTATCCTAAGAGCGGGAGAAGGAAGAGGAGGAGGAGGTAGAGGAAGAAGGAGAGGGAGAACTGACGGGGTGAGGAAAAAGAAAGACATCAACAACAAAGAAGAGTTAGAATTTGTTGCCTCTGGGGAGCTGAACTGGAGGGTGAAGGGACTTCCCTCCCAAAACAAAACCAAAACCTTTTAGTAGTATTTAACTCTAACTACGTGTATGTATTACTTTGATAAAATAAAATGTTCGAAGACTGACTAACATTTAGAATTAGGCTTGCAAAAGCAACAAGATTTGTGGTTAGTCTGAAAACTTTATTCTCTTTTTCTCCTCTGAGTAAACAGCTAAAAGAGAGCTTTAAAAATACCTTATGAAATGCTACCTACCCACTGAGAACAACAATTTCTGGTTTAGAACAATTGAAAGGAGGCTTCTTAATTTCTAATATTTAGGACACATATATTAAAGTGTTACTCTGTGTTTTATACTAGCTCATTCTCTTACTTAAAGCTGAAAAGCACCCATTAGCACTATGGAAAATTTAAACTATGATGGAATGCTAAACAAATACATGTAATAAAACATCATGTGAAACTAAGTACTTTTCCAGTGAATAAGATCAACAGTTACAACAATATTAGACTGAGCACACTGAGATTTCTGTATTCTTTTCTTCTTAGATTCTAAAGAAGATGCTAAAGCAAAATAAGAAATAAAAAGTATTTCCCTAGTAAGAATATGCTCAAAGATTTAGGTGTAAGAATGTTCATCTCAGCCCTTTTTATAATAAAGATTGAAAACTACCTAGAATGCTGTCAGTGGAATATGGGTTGATAATGTGAAGTATTTTTATAATGGAATATACCCATCTGATACCCACAAAAATTATTGGTATCAATACAAAAAGATGCTTAATGTATTTATAAGGAAAATAAGTGATCCTATATTTGACTTAATTTGTCTTATTTATATATTGGTGTATTTTGTCTCAATTAGAATCTTGCTCTACAACTTACTGTAAACTCTTGTCAGTAAACAAAGGATGTTTCCGCCATCAAGTCTTAAGACACCGCAGCTACCCCAACTGTGCACCCTGAGGGGATTCAGGATGAAAAGACCATGATACTGGCCTTAGGCAGTTAAGGTGCATATCAAAGGAATAATTTAATGAGCCCAGACTCTTGCAACTTCCCATACATAGAAAAGTGCTAAATTCATTAACTTGAGATATCTGGTTCTTCTTTAATTAACAGTAACCTTATGATGTTCCAACTACCTGGTTTTTGTTGCAGAAGCTCCTATATGTCCTGAATCCTCCCTTACTTCTTCGGAGCAGTCCCTCAGAGCTATCTTGACAGGCTGCCGCCTGGGCTTAAGTCCTCAGTTTGTCCACTGAATAAAATATAATTATCAACATTTAGGTTGTGCATTTTTTTCAGTCGCCAAGCTTTAGGCCTCGGTTCATAATTTGTAAAATAGGAATACTGCTAGAACCTATGCCATAAGGTTGCTGTGCAGAGTAAATAAATTAATATATGCAAAATGCTTTGAATATTTGCTGGCATGTAGCTATCAATCTGTGTCTCTTGCTGATGTTATTAGCAGCAATAGAAGTATTGCTCTCATGGGACATCGATAGTTATCTCTGGAAGGTGGATTGTGGGGTCCTCAGTTTTTTTTCTTGAAAAAACTTATAAATAACTTTTAAATTTTCTATGATAAATACATTGTTTTTTGTGTGTAAGACATATTTTAGTAACAATTTTAAAATAATCTATTTGGTAATAGAAAAAAATAAGATGATGCATCTCTAGCCAACAACCTTCCATGGTAAGGAAAGAAGAACAATTCCATTTTTTCTGCTTTAAATATTTCTTCTCCCATTAGACAGTGTTAATCAGGGATCTACAGATAAATTCTGTAGGTGGTCCAAAAGCTTTCTTATAAAGTATTCTAATTCAAATTTCTAATTTCAAAGATAATCCTAAAAAATTAACATAAGTGTATCTGGACCCTCTAGATGATCACATAAGCCTAAACACTGCCGAATGGTTTCAGCACATCATGACTTTGTCTCATGTAGGAAACAAAGAACAGCCTTAAAAATAATGGTGCCATTTGGCTAAATAAGTGCCCAATGATCTGATACCACACAACACAAATAAAGGTTTTGCTGTATTGTGTACTGAACACAGGAGAGTAGTGTAAGAAATGAATCATGCCAAGCTCAAAATCTCCAAAGAACTTGGGTCAGAGCAATTCCATATCATTGATGTGATTTGCTTTTGGTAAACATCATATATTACAATAAACTTATACTGTTCACTTAAATTTTACAGCGTTTATACTATTATTTATACTTAATTTTATAAATTTGTTTGGGTTTTATAGTGATTTAAGAAACTTAAGTGTTTATTAGGAGTTTATATTTAGTTTTATGTTTCTATGTTTAAGTGATGCAATAAAAATAAATATTGGGTGTTTACGAGAAAGAATTTTTCTCTACAAGGGGTTCATACATTTAAGAGTGATAAATAATATACTGTCTAAGCTCTGACCAGAATAGAATTTTCATTTAATTTAATTTGAATATCTTAAAATCCTTATTATATTCCTAACACCAGGCTAGCACTCTGGGTAATACAGAAAGCATTTACTATATTATCTTGGTATTGATTGGTTTACAATTTGTAAAACATTAGCCATGAAGTTTTAAGTAACAAAATAAGAGAGACTGTGATCACACACCTAGAGTTATTCAGATAGTAAATACCCAGGACTTTAACTCAAGAAGAAAACTCCAGAGGGTTAGAATGGCTAGCAAGGCACAACTGCCTGGAGGAGCTTGAACCTGTAGCTGTGAAGGAGGAAGAGAGGGATTCCAGCCAGAGTCCCATGGAAGAAGATGAGTAGGTGTAAATGAAATGTCCCTTCTTTCCCGTGTTTGAGAAGGTATGGAATGGGGTCCCTGCGTGCATGGCCTTGGGGCAGCAGACAGAGAGCCGTTGTAAGTATTTTATCAGAAGAGTGATATAATAAAAGTGATATTTTGAAAAGATGCTTCTAATAGAAGCATTGGATATTTCCCTGCTACATGCCCAGCACTGCACTAAACCTAAACAAATTACTTCAGGGCAAGATGGACTCTAACGGAGGCAGGGAGACACCACCTGGGACAACAATCCACATCCCAGAAACTGAGCCAGGTCTCACTGACTGTCCTGCTTTGTTGCCCAAAACAGACAAAATAGACGGGAAGAAATGTAATAATCAAAGTCATAGCTGCCAACTGAATAATTCCTTGGTTATGGCCCTCTCATTATAACAGCACCCGGTGCCCTGTACTTCTCAAGCAGAGAAGAGGCACAGAGGGGCAATAGATATGTAGATATGAGACTGGGTGTTGGGTGATCTCCTCAGTAAGAGCAAGACTGAAAAAAATACAGACAGGGCAGGGAGTGGGAGTGTGTGTGTGGGAGTGTGTGTGTGTGTGTGTGTGTGTCTGGGGCAGCTGACCCTCTTATTTGTTCAACTTGCCCTTAGAGGTCAGCCAGTATCCTGGATGATCTGCCCTTTATCTTAATAAGCTCAGCCAGGCCACCTGTGGTGGTAGCACAATCCTGCCATCGGAACTGGGTGACTCTGGGTTTAAACGCCAACCCTGCATTTTACTAGCTCTGTGATCTTATACAAGTCCCTTAACCTCTTTCTACCTCAGTTTGCTTAGCTGTAAACTGCAGATCATAATACTTCACGGAACTGGTGAGGGGAGGAAGCGAGGAATATCTTGTGGATGCATTATGTGTGCATCCTTCCCCCCGCCCCGACTAATGTTTTCCTTCATTGCAGTTCTGGCCGTTGGTGAGGTTGGGGTCGGGGCAGTGAGGCAGACACTAATCCTGGGCTGGCTCGGCAGAGGCAGTGGAGCAAAGGAGGACATCTGCTGAGGGATTCCTGACCCCACCCCCCAGAGCAGCACCCTGGAGTCATGTGACAGCCCCGGATGTAACAACTGGGCTGTAAACAAGGCTCACCCGCTGCCACTCACGGCTCCTTCAGCGTCGCTCTTACAGGGTTGACCACCGCACAGACAGCTCAGATTCACTTAGAAAATGGCAAGGGACTGGGATAGGGATGAGCATGGCACGGAGGGGCAGGCCTGAAGCAGCCACACATAGGAGCCGCTCTGGGCTTTTACCCTTAGATACCTTTTCTGCCCTCCACCGTTCTCCCCCCACCCCATTCTCTTTCTCACAAACTCCTGGACTGAGAAAAGCACAAACAAGACTGTCAGAGATCTGGAGTGACGTAGCAGGGCCACATCGTGTGATACTTGCCCACACAGATGGGTCTGAAGCAAGAGCTCCCACGTTGCCCAGGAAGCGAACTCAGATGTATGAGCTGAACCCAGACATCAATCTCTCTGAGGCTGCGTATAGAACTGTCCTGAAGTGGGAAATCCATACCTTTATGTTCACCCTATGCTTTTTTCTCCTATAAGCAGCAACTTAGGGTAGACATATATTCCTTTTGCCCAGCTCACAGCCTCTCATCCTCTTGACTTTGCCTGTCTACAAAAGGTCATTGATTTTATATTCTGTCGTCCTTCATTTGGCCCTTGAATTCTCCTGATAAAAGACTAATTTTCTAGTACCAAAGATAGAGCTCAGAGCAGGTTCTTCTATTTAGAGATAAATGGACTTTTACACACACACTTGGACTCACTGAATGTAATTAAAACATAAGGGAGCTTTAATGCCATTCCAGTTCTTCTGAAAGCCCATTACAGAAGAGACAGGTAAAGCTTCCAACCATGGAAGTGAGTTGAGTGTTTCTCACGACCCCAGTGGGCTGATTTTTTTCCCTATTTTACCACCCCTTCTAATTCACTATCCTTACCAAGCACAGGTTGAGGAGTCTAATCATACTACATGGGACCAGGAGTTTAACGTTTAGTGCTGGCCAGGACAGGGTCTCCCCAGCAAAAGCACCTCACCCATCCTAATAGCAAATCACACACTTAGATGTCTCACATAACTTTGGCACCTGAATTCAAACTATTGAATTTTGAGAATGTTGGGTCCACCAGCTTTGTAACAGACCTACAGGCTCTAACTATACAGAGGGTACACTGGTGACTAAATACAAAATTAACCTCTTTATAAAATGGGTTTACCTTAGAAAACCCTTGGATCCCCAGGGAGATTGTTACATACAGTCTTTTTTTTTTTTTTTTTTTTTTTTTTTTTTGGTATGTGGGCCTCTCACTGTTGTGGCCTCTTCCGTTGCGGAGCACAGGCTCCTGACCCGCAGGCTCAAGGGCGATGGCTCACGGGTCTAGCCGCTGCACAGCATGTGGGATCTTCCTGGACCGGGGCATGAACCCGTGTTCCCTGAATCGGCAGGCGGACTCTCAACCACTGCACCACCAGGGAAGCCCTACATACAGTCTTTAATTCAACCAACATTAATTTGACAATCTCCTGGTACCTGACCAGACTGAGCTATGTGTTACAGTAACTTAGTTCAGCAATTAGTGTAAGGTAAACTTGAATCCCATCATCCAGCTGAGTTTAACCAATCACCCTAAACCCCTTTTTAATTCACTATCTTTATCAAGCACTGGATTCCTTAAACCAGCTCTTCACTGCATGATACATACCCCTTTGCTCTTCTTACCAAGAGATGAATAAATGTCCCCGAGTTCCTCGAGTACCATATTGTCCTATTTCCATACGGATCCTCTAGAAAAATGAACGTAAACTTCTCCAACATATATAGGACTGAGAGACCCCATCCATTTCCTCAATACCCACATGAGCCATGTTTTTCATGCTTCCACAGTGTCTGGGCCAGAAACTGAGGACATGCTTCCTTACTTCCATTTTTGTAGGACTGAATGGGCTGGGGAGAGAATAAGTGACAGACCTAAGAAGAAACAGAATGAATCCCAACTCTACCCCATCTTCCTTCTGAGAGTGGCATCTGCTGATACATCTTCCACCTTTGCTAGACCTAGCAGAAGGTGATTGGTGAGAGTTCCTACTTACTTTGGAGGGCTGGGAGAGCCAAAATTCCACTGGCTATTTTCTTTCCTCTGTTACACTTTGTTGTGCTGGATCCCAGAGTCAGCACTGATCTAAACCCCTAAGCTTAGCTGTCTGCTGCCTACATTTCTTAGGGAAGTAGCTCTGGGGTACAGGGGAGGAATGAGCATGGAGAGAGGTAACAAAGCTGTTTAAAACTGTGACTTTGAATATAGTAAGCCAATTTGTTCTGCATAGAGGAAATCTGAGAAGGATGGTGATGAGTTTATGGGGTGTGGAGGGGGGCTGAGTGGAGGGTGTTACGGAAGAAACCACACTGGCCATGCAATCCAGAAAATCTGTACCCTAATTTAGCTAGAAGACTTAATGATTTTAATGATTTGTTATGATCTCAGAACAACAGTTAAGAGAGAAATCCACATCATTAAGATCATTATGGTGTTTTGCTTCATTTAGCAAATGGTGGTGGGTTGAGGGGCTAGGGTTGAATGTTTGAGGTTGTTTTGCTGTGAAGACACCCACATTTAAATAATAAAAATGGGCTCCTGGGGCTGAGGAACAATTGGCTCTGAAATCCTTTGCCGGCAGAAACAGAAAGGTGTCCTTGAAAACTTAACCCAAAAGTTTGCTAAATGTGTTTTCTGTGTATTCTGGGCAGAAAGCAAACAAGCACAGAAAATTGAAAGTTGATTGTTTTTCATCTTGGCTTGTGGACCCAGTCTAGGGGGAAAGAAACGTGATTCCCAGAGCCTTGATGCTCTAAGGGAAAAGTCTGATCGTGCCTCTGGGTGAAAAGTCAAAGACCATTCCCATCGTTATGTACAGAGAGAGGATCTGGTGATTACACTGTTCTTTCTGTGATGAGAACCTAGAACTGTCAAAACAATAAAACAGTAAACTTGACTATTTGGAGTTCTCTATTAACTGCACTCAAGCATATCTACAGTACAAAGATCATCAAATTTAAATAAAGATTCCAAGGCACTAAATATATTCTGAAATGCTCTGGAGTCATCAGCAAAAGCTCCTGCATACTTACGTCTCTTCTTTGAACGTTTTTGCTTTTTACTAACTTTTGCCTCAAGGTACTGCCTTCCCTATAGCTTTCTCAAATGGTTTAAGTCAGAAAATTCTAGAAAATTCCAGGCCTTCATATCACAGGTAACCCTGCCTATAGGGAGGCTATCTGTCATCCATTCTTCTGCCACTTCCTGACCTTTAGCCCTCTTACCTACCCAACTCCCTCTTACCCCTCTCCAGCTCCAATACTAATGCCATCAAATTATGTCATCCTCTACCCCTACTTTTCAACTGTAGATGCCCAGATGGATCAATCTTCCTCATTCCTTGATGACTTTAGCTCCTGGTATACTGAGACTCTGCCCAATACAACTCCTGTCACAATTCTTCATTATTTCAACATGCCTGAAGATGATCCTTTCAATAACCTGGCCTCTCAGTTCCATGACTTACTTTTCTCCAATGTCTCAGCCATCCAATCCAATGGTATTTTCCTAGACCCGTCATTACCCATAACTGTACCTCATTCTTAATACAAATTTTAACCATCCTATTGTCCTATCAGCACTTGTCTTTCCAACTAAGTGTCACAACTCCAATAATTTTTCCTTCCAAACTTGACAAATTAAACCTAAAAAATCTATTGATCTCACAATCTCTTAAATGTCCTTCACCCTTCTCTTATCATCACTTCCTTCACATGGGCTTACGTTGCATGTTGAATTTTTTTTTTCAATTTTTATAAAATTTTTAATTTTGTAACTCTTAAATGTCCAATACTCATACCATATTCAATATGTACATTTACTTTTTATTTTTTATATTGAAGTATAGTTGATTTACAATATTAAGCTAGTTTTTGGTATACAACATTCAATACTTTTATATATTATACTTCATTTAAAGTTATTAAAAATATTGACTATGTTCCCTGTGCTGCATGATGTATCCTTGTAGTTTATTTATTTTATACATAGTCCTTTGTACCCCCTTAAACCCCTACCCCAATCTTTCCCTTCCTCCCCCCTTCCCTCTCCCCACTGGTAACCACTAGTTTGTTCTCTATATCTATGAGTCTGTTTCTGTTTTTGTTATATTAATTCATTTGATTACCTTTTAGATTCCACATATAAGTGATAACATATAGTATTTTTTTTCCTCTGTCTGACTTACCAAAACATAGTACCTTCCAAGTCCATCCATCCATCCATGTTGTTGCAAATGGCAAAATTTCATTCTTTTTTATGGGTGAGTAGTATTCCATTACATATACATATATAATTTCTTTCTTTTTTATGGGTGAGTAGTATTCCATTACATATACATATATATAATGTTGTTGGACACTTAGGTTGCTTCCATATCTTGGCTATTGTAAATATTGGGGCAATGAACATGGGGTGCACATATATTTCCAAGTTAGTGTTTTCATTTCCTTCAGATAAATACCCAGCAGTGGAATTGGTAGTTCTATTCTTAGGGTTTTTTTTGAGGAAACTCTGTATTGTTTTTCATAGTGGCTACAACAATTTACATTTCCACCAGCAGTGTACAAGTGTTCCCACATCCTTGCCAACATTTGTTACCTTTGGTATTTTTGATAATGCCATTCTGACAGGTTTGAGGTGATATCTCATTGAGGTTTTGATTTATATTTCTCTGATGATTAGTGATGTTGAGCATCTTTTCATATGCTTGCTGGCCATCTGTGAGTCTTCTTTGGAAAAATGTCTATTCAGGTCTTCTCTCTATTTTAATTTTTTTTTTCTTTCTTGGTATTGAGTTGTATGACCTGTTTATATATCTAGGATATTAACCCCTTATTGGTCATATCAGTCATATCATTTGTGAATATTTTCTCCCATTCAGTAGGTTGTCATTTCCTTTTGTCAATGGTTTCCTTTCCTTTAAGTTTAATTAGGTCCCATTTGTTTATTTTTACTTTTATTTCTTTTGCCGTAAGAGACGGATCCAAAAAAATATTGCTACAGTTTATGTCAAAAGTGTTCTGCCTGTATTTTCTTCTAAGGGTTTTATGGATTCCAGTCATATATTTAGGTCTTTAATCCACTTTAAGTTTATTTTTATATGTGGTGTGAGAAAATGTTTTAATTTCATTCTTTTACATGTGGCTGTCCAGTTTTCTCAGCACCACTTATTGAAGAGACTGTCTTTTCTCTATTGTCTATTCTTGCCTCTTTTGTCATAGACTGCAATTGTGTGGGCTTATTTCTGGGCTCTCTATTCTGTTCCATTGATCTATGTGTCTGTTTTTATGCCAGTACCATACTGCTTTGATTACTGCAGCTTTGTAGTAGAGTCAAAAGTCAAAGAGTGTGATACCTCCAGCTACTTTCTTTTTTCCCAAGATTGTGTTGGCTATTTGAGATCTTTTATAATTCCATATAAATTTTAGGATTATTTTTTCTAGTTCTGTGAAAACTGTCAAGGGCATTTTGATAGGGGTTGTATTAAATCTATAGATTGCTTTGGGTAGTAATGGCCATTTTAACTATTAATTTTTTCAATCCATGACTAGAGGGTATCTTTCCATTTCTTTCATCATTATTTTATAGTTTTCAGAGTATAGGTCTTTCACCTCCTTGGTTAAATTTATTCCTAGGAATTTTATTCTTTTTGATGTGATTTTAAATGGGATTGTTCATGATGAACTATTACAATCATTCTCTTATCCACAATCTCAGCACACTTGACTTTCTCTTTTTTTCTCTCTTCAACATAATCATCTAGCAAAATTCCCATCTAAGCATTTAAATGTCTAGATAAAAACACGATTTTGCTAAATCAACAACAGCCTCAAGTAAACTCTTGGCTTTGCCAGACAATATTTCCCAAGACCTTTTATTGTTTCAGTTTTCTAGGTGACCACTTCATATTTTTTCCTCTCTCCTTAAACTTCCATTTTCTGCTTCCTGCTTATTACACTCAAACTGATGGCTTTTCTTCTCATTTAACTAAGATAGTAGAGATAATTTTAAAAGCTTTCCCAATCACTTATCTACATCTGTCCCTAAATAATTGGTCTACATGTGGCTTACTTAGTATAATAAATATAATAAATAATTGGTTTACATTTTTATGGGTGAATTGTCTGTGTGCTTGCTAAGTTTTCACTCAGGCACTAGATCCCATCTCCTCCCACCTACTCAACAATGTGTCTCCAGCAATTTTCTAATCTTCCTCTTACATCACTAAATTTTCTCTCATTACTGAATGGTTCCTATAATTGCACAGTCATCCTAGAATGGTCACTCATTTTTGGCTCAGGCCAAAATACCTGGAGTTATCTTTGACTCTACTTTTCTTATATATCCTACCTCTGGTCACTTGACAAATACAGTAACCTTCATTTTCATCATATACTTAAAATCCAATAATTTTTTACCACCTCCACATCTACTACCCTGGTCCAAGCTATTAACCACTTCTTACTGGGATTATTATAATAGCTTATTAACTAATTTCCCTGCCCCTGACCTATGCCTTCTAGTTTATGCTCAACACTGCATTGAGAATGATTCTTTCAAAATATGTTGGTCGAATCACTCTGTTTAAAACCCCCAATGACTTTCCACTTCCCCAAGATTAATATACAAAGTCCCTTCAAGGGTCTCATGTCTGTTCTCTTCAGTACCTCACTGATCTTATCTTCCAATACTCTCCACCTTGCCTCCTCCATTTGCTGACCATAATGGCTTCTTGAATTTTCCTTGAACTCCAAAAGCATATTCCCTTTAAAAAAAAACCTGGGCATGTGTCACCCCATCTGCCTGAAGTACTCTTTTTCCCAGAAATCCTTATAAACTCCCAGCAGACGGGGAGATATTTGGTGATGCTACATAGGAGAATCTTTTCTGTTACTATTGTTGTAATTTAACAACAAAAGAAAATGACTCTTCTAACTAAAGGGAGTAAAATAAAACTTTCATCTTCTATCTAGAGTACCAGAGAAGGTACAGAGAATACAGAAGTTGTGGCAGGAGACCACAGTATGCAGATAAAAATCTACACAGATGACAGAGAGAGAGAGAAAGAGAAAAAGAGAGAAAGAGGGATAATACCCAGGGGATCCCACAAAGAAAGCAGCAAGTACTATGCAGAGCTTGCTGGGGAAATAATAAAACTTCCATAAAAATTTATGTAAACCAACTGTGTAAGTCAACACAGACAGGACTTTGTAATAAGTACCCTCAAAGGAAGGAAACAGCCATCACTATCTCAGATGTACCAGGACTATTCTCACTGGGACACAGAAAGAGAAAATTTTTTGAAAGTAAAATAAAAACACAGGCCCAAGACAGAGCAAGAAGAAGCATCCAATCTTTCCAAATTTGAGACTCTTTTCTTGGCCACAATAGTGAAAGATTCTTAAGTTAATTTTTCTTGGTGAGAAGAGACTAGGAATTGCTATCAAAATTATACACTGTAGTTTTTATAGTCTTAAAAAAATGCATGTCTAAGTTAACTATGTAGAAAACTCTATATGATTTCATGCTAGAGTGGAGTATAATACAGGTTCAGCCATTCTCAAACGATGCTCAGTCTTATTCCTTTATTTATTCATTCATTCATTTAAGAACTGTTAATTGAATACCTGTTGTTCCCCAGACATTATTTCTGTCTCTACTCTCATGGAATTTACATTCTCATGGGATCACCCAGCAATGATATTGTATATCAGATAATGTTAAGTGCTATGGAGAAAATTAGAAGTGGAAGTGCTAGGGAAAGCTGAATGGTTATCAGTAGAAATCGCTTGGTTTGGGAAGGTCTCACTGATACCGTGACATTAGAGCAAACTCCAGAGGAGCTGAGGAAGTGGTTATTTGGAAATCTGGTGGGAAACATTCCAAACAAAAGGACCATCAAAGACAAGTTCTCTGAGCTGGTAGCAGGTTTTCTTTATTTGACACCCAGCAGAGACGGTAACATGGCTAAATCATCGAGCAGTGGGACAGTGGGAAATGACCATGTGTAAAATAGATATCTAGTGGGAACATGCTATAAAGCACAAGAAGCTCAGCTTGGTACTCTGCGGCGACCTAGATGGGTGGGATGGGGGGTTGCGGGAGGGAAGTCCAAGAGGGAGGGGATACAGGTATACATATAGCTGATTCATTTCATTGTACAGCAGAAACTAACACAACATTGTAAAGCAGTTATACTCCAATAAAAATAAAAGATGAAATGAAATGAAATAAAATAAAATATTTTTATTTTATGTTCATGTTTCCATCTCTGAAGTTAGGCTTGGAATGAACAGATATGTCGGATCATGAAGACACTATGGGGAGAGGTGACATTGGAGATCTCTGCCCCATTCCCTGTTTTCCTTAAACTGCTCCAATAATAATGATCAGGATTACAGCCATTCTGTCATCTGGAAAGTGTGATCATGGAGCTGCAGGCTGGGAGAGTTAGCTTTCTGAGGCCACTTTCAATTCAAATGGACTGAATAAAATTATTTTTCTTTGTATTCTGCCAGGTGGAGGCTTGAGAGAAACACTGCAGGTGTTATAGACAAAATAAAGATTAATTTTTCCAACTTGTCATGAGAGTTGATTTTATGGCTCTATCAACACAACCAAAGAAGGAGGTTTGTTCACATCACTTTCAGAAGTCATAACAAACAATCGCAGAAAGGATGGGGAGGTAATGGATCAGAGAGCATGCCTCTGTAAATGTTGTCCAACTCTTTAGTTCCCTCTGAGAGGGTGGTATCCCTAAAAGACTAGAGGAACACAGTTTGAATCCTTAGAACTAGCAGCATGTAAAAAAAGAAATGGCACAGAAAGCTGCTCAGGGGCTTCTGGATACTGTAATGAACTAGACCAAGAGGTCATGTGGGACAGAAGAAAAATTACTCTGAAAAGAGGAAAAGGGGTGCCCAGGTGAGCAGGGGAACAATGATGTGGTTGGATTGGGAAAAGGCTGAAGTGGAGGAGTTGCAGAGATCCTTAAAGTTCAGGGAGAAGAAATTAGACTTGACATAGGAGGAAATAGGGAGTGACCTGAATTTTTATATCAGAAGAGATCCAAGATAGAATGAGCATTAAGGAATATTCTGCTACTGTGAATTGGAGAGAAGAAAATGCAGACTGCAGGGTCTGTTACAGAAATACTGGGAAGGCCAATGAGACTTTGTGTAGGGTAGACACTGTGGGGGTGGAAAAGAGGCCACATGTACATAGTGCAAGATGCTGATAGGAGGATTGCTGTCAAGCAAAATGAGTATAAAATGGCTCCTGAGAAGTGCCTTCAACAGACAGGAAGTTGGAGAAGGAACAGATTTTTTTTTCCCATGGGAAAAGAGGCATAGAAAATGACGGTGCTGAGTTTGAAGTGGTGGTCAAACACCAAATTTTATTTGCAATATAAATGTGTATCTTATGCATGGATGGAGCCTAGGGCAGAGTATGGCACACACATGTAGACTACCCTGGTCCAAAGACATGCTGGATTACAGATTCAGGGGCATCATTCTCCCTCCAGGCTCACCAGGCTGCCTGCAGCAAATTTTTTTCTCTTTTCTTCCTTGTGGAATTATTTATGAATAGGAGTCTGGTAGAGTTATTAAAAACCGTTTAAAGACATGAAGACCCAGAGACTCAGAAAACTAGCTATTTGCTCCAAATCACACAGAGAGTCTGTGGGGGAGAAAGATCACAACCTGAGTTTCTCCACCTTTTATTGCACTATTGCCACAAGATTGCTTGATGATCAACAAAATATCTTAATTACCTGCACAGAGAAAGGGACTTGGAAAGTGTTCTTTTGGTTCATATCCTTGTGACTGAAGTGCTTCTGACCAGACCTAGAGTTACATCTAAAAAAAGAAGAGGGCTTCCCTGGTGGCGCAGTGGTTGAGAGTCCGCCTGCCGATGCAGGGGACACGGGTTCGTGCCCCGATCTGGGAAGATCCCACATGCCGCGGAGCTGCTAGGCCCGTGAGCCATGGCCGCTGAGCCTGTGCGTCCGGAGCTTGTGGTCTGCAACGGGAGAGGCCACAACAGTGAGAGGCCCGCGTACCGCAAAAAAAAACAAAAACAAAAACAAAAACAAAAAAAATAAAAAGAGAAGAAAGAGTCCCAGATGGGGGACAAAGCTAGGTCAATAAGGCCTGGGTTTTATTGTCTGTATTTTGTTAATTGCATATTTTGCCTCTGTAAATGCTGTTGTTTCCCCATTTTCAAAGTGTGAATTGCTCACTGGATTAAGGGATAGAGCCTCTGCATCTCTATTTCCTGGTATGTCAATCATCACCCACTGTTACACAATAGTCCTCAGAGGGTCAGGATTGTCTTCACTTGCCTTTTAGCTGCCAGTTAGCCATGAATAGAGATCCCAATTTTGTCACGAACACAAAGCCATCTGTGTGAGCTGGTCAATTGACTTGGTTGGCCCAGCATCAATGCTACACATGTCCCAGTTAACCTGGATGATGATAGGTGTTCAATAAATGTTTGCTGAACTGAAGGAGAGGGTCCTGTGTGACAGATGTTGGATTGAGTGCATTACACACATTATCTCAACGAATCTTCATAAGAATCACATGAGGTAGATATTAATTTCCAAATTTTTTCAGATAAGGAGATCAAGATTCTGAAGGATTGCATAACTTACCCACAGTCTTATTCCTAAATAAGCTGAAATTTGTCTACTTGTAAAGACGTCATCTTTCTGCCATCCCAAGTTTCTTTTCTTGCTGGTTTAGAAAAGGTGGTGTTCTGTGCTAAAAAGAAATGCCCTTGTGGGCAAATGAAAGGAAATGCACTGGGGTTCTGTAGATGATCCAAACCACAGCTGGTTGTGTAATAATTGTCTTTGAAAACCTGATTCTTTATTTGAATAAGCAGTTGTTTGGCAGCTGGAGGAGGAACTCCTAACAGTAGTGGGAATAACTAGAAGATGAATTTTGGAGCAAAATCATCCAGACATCCTGATACTGGATCTTTCTGATTTAATCTTGAGGTTTCCAAGTTGAGAAGAGAAAAATAAGACTTTACATCTATTAGCCAAGATTATCTGAAACACATCCTAGGTGGGTGCTATGAAGGAAGAACCTATCAGCCTTATAATTCAATTCTCAGTAGCTTCCTCAGAATGTTTCTTGAAAAGAATTATTTTAAATTCATGCATGTAGCATTATAGCACTAAAGACGCTCCTCACAAAAGAAAGCTAAAAACACGCAAAATCCTACCACTCCAGTAAATAAGAGCTATTTTCATTTATTTCTGCTCAGAACTTGTCCATTCAAAAACATAATTTCATATAATTTAAAGTATGGTACAGGTACAATTTCATTGTTTAATGTAAAATTATATAATAAATATTTTCTATGTTGAAAAATAAGCCTCATATTTATCATTTTAATCACTGCATAATGCTGTATCATTCTAAATTGATATTGTTATTATTTAACCATTCCTATACTGTTTAAATTGTTTCCAATTTCTCACTACTGTAAATAGTGCTACAATAGATTATCTTCATGTATGTAACATTTTCATTTTTAAGATTATTTACATAGGTTATATTCCCAGAAGTAAGATTACAGAGTCAATTTAGAATATATATTTTGAAGTTATTGATTCATATTGAAGTATTATTTTCCAAAAATATCCTACTACAGTAGTATTGCTGTCATTTGAATGTATGCAACAATTTCACAAAGGTCTCATCATTATTGACACTCTGTTTCTTTATTTTGTTTGTTTTTAATTTATATTTTAAATTGAAGTATAGCTGATTTCCAATATTATATTAGTTCCAGGTATACAATATAGTAATTCAATATTTTCATAGATTATACTCCATTTAAACCTATTGCAAAATAATGGCTATTTCTCTGTGCTGTACAATATATCCTGTTGCTTATTTATTTATACATAGTAGTTTGTAACTCTTAACTCCATACCCCTGCTTTGCCCCTTCCCCTCTCCCTGTGCCCACTGGTAACCACTAGTTTGTTCTCTATACCTGTGAGTCTGTTTCTGTTTTGTCAGATCCCACATATATGTGAAGTATTCATCTTTTTCTGTCTTATTTCACTAAACATGACAGCCTCTGGGTCCATCCCTGTTGTTGCAAATGGCGGAATTTTATTCTTTTTAATGGCTGAGTAATATTCCATGTATAAACATATCACATCTCCTTTATCTGTTCATCTGTTGATGGACACTTTTAGGTTGCTTCCATATCTTGGCTTTTGTAAATAATGCTGCTCTGAACATTGGGGTGCATGTATATCTTTGAATTAATGTTTTTGTTTTCTTTGGATATATACCTAGCATTGGAATTGCTGGATCATATAGTAGTTTTATTTTTAGTTTTTTGAGGAACCTCCATACTGTTTTCTATAGTAGCTGCACCAGTTTACATTCCCACTAACAGTATACAAGGGTTCCCTTTTCTCCACATCTTCGCCAACATTTGTTATATGTGGTCTTTTTGATGATAGCCATTTTGACAGGTGTGAGATAGTATCTCATTGTGGTCTTGATTTGCATTTCTCTGATGATTAGTGATGTTGAGCATTTTTTCATGTGGCTATTGGCCATCTGTGTGTCTTCTTTGGAAAAATGTCTATTCATGTCTTCTGCACATTTTTTAATCAGGTTGTTTTTTTGGTATTGAGTTGTATGAGCTGTTTATGTATTTTGGATATTAACCACTTAGTCAAATCAATGGTGAATATTTTCTCCCATACAGTAAGCTGTCTTTTCCTTTGGTCAATGTTTTCTTTGCTGTGCAAAAGCTTTTAAGTTTAATTAAGTCCCATTTGTTTCTTGTTTATTTGTTTGTTTTAGTTTTTTACTTTGTTTTCTTCCTTTACCTTAGGAGACAGATCCAAAAAATATATTTTTACAGTTTATGTAAAAGAATGTTCTGCCTATGTCCTCCACTGAGAGTTTTATGGTTTACAGTTTTACATTTACAGTTAACCACTGTGCCACCAGGGAAGTCCTATACTAACTTTGATGAGAGATTTTATCATGAATGAATGTTGAATTTTGTCAAACGCTTTTTCTGTGTCTATTGAGATGACTGTATGAATTTCATCATTCCTTTTGTTAATGTGGCATATTACTTGATTGATATGTGAATATTGAACCATCCTTCCATCCCTGAAATAAACACCACTTGATCATGGTGTATGATCCTTTTTTATATATCGTTGAATTTGGTGTGTTAATACTTTGTTGAGTATTTTTGCATCTATATTCTTCAGAGATATTGGCTTGTAATTTTCCTCTTATTATAGTGTCTGTCTGGTTTTGTTGTCAGCATAATGTTGCCCTCATAGAATGAATTTGGGGGTGTTCTATCCTTTTTAACTTTTTGGAAGAGTTTGAGAAAGATAGATATTAGCTCTTCTTTATATGTTTGGTAGAATTCTCCTGTGATGCCATCTGGTCCTAGGCTTTCGTTTACTAGGAGTTTTCTTATTAAAAACCCAATTTCACTACTAATGATCAGTTTGTTCAGATTGTCTATTTCTGCCTGATTCAGTCTTGGAAGGTTGTATGTTTCTAAAACTTTGTTCATTTCTTCTAGGTTGTCCATTTTGTTGGCATATAACTGTTCATAGTACTCTTTTATGAATTTTTGTATCTCTGTGATATCGGTTGTTAGTTCTTCTCTTTTATTTCTTATTTTGTTTATTTGTGTCCCTCTATTTTTTTTCTTGATGAGGCTGGCTAAAGGTTTACCATTTTGTTTATCTTTAAAAAAAAAAACTTTTGGTTTCATTGATCTTTTCTATTGTTTTTTTGGTCCCTATTTTATTTCCTCTTTGATCTTTATTATTTCCTTCCTTCTGTTAACTTTGGGCTTTGTTTGTTATTCTTTTCTCTAATTCCTTTAAATAGTAGGTTAGGTTGTTTATTTGAGATTTTTCTCATTTCTAGAGGTAGGCCTGTATCACTATAAACTTCTCTCTTAGAACTGCTTTTGCTGCATCCCATAGATTTTGGAAACTTATGTTTCCATTTTCATTTGTCTTAAGATATTTTCTGATTTCCTCTTTGATTTCTTCATTGACCCATTGGTTTTTAGTAGCATTTTGTTTAGTCTCCACATGTTTGTGCTTTCTCCATTTTTCTTCCTGTAATTGATTTCTAGTTTCATACCACTGTGGTTGGGAAAATGCTTGGTATATTTTCTAGTCTCTTAAATTTGTTGAGACTTGTTTTGTGGCCTAGCATGTGCTCTATCCTGGAGAACATTCAATGTGCACATGAAAAGAATATGTGTTCTGCTGTTTGAGGATGGAATATCTTATAGATATCTATTAAGACCAACTGGTCTAATGTGTCACTTAAGACCACTGCTTCCTTATTGGTTTTCTGTCTGTATTATCTGCCCATTGATGTAAGTGGGGTGTTAAAGTCCCTTACTAGTATTGTATTATTGTCAATTTCTCCCTTTATGTCTGCTAATATTGTTTTGTATATTTAGGTGCTCCTGTATTGGGTGTGTATATGTTAATGAGTGTTATATCCTTTTCTTGTATTGATCCCTTTATAATCATATAACGCCCATCTTTGTCTCTTATTATAGACTTTGAAGTCTATTTTGTCTGATATGAATATCGCTATCCCCACATTTTTGTCATTTCCATTTGCAGGAAATATCTTTTTCCATTCTCATTTTCAGTTAGTGTGTGTTTAGTTCTAAAGAGAGTCTCTTGTAGTAGCATATAGATGCATCTTGTCTTTTGGTCCAATCAGCCACTCCTTGCCTTTTGATTGGAACATTTAGTCCATTGACATTTAAAGTGATTATTGACAGGTATGTACTTCTTTCTCTTGTGCTTTGATGATTTTCTTCAGTGGTAGCTTATGTTTCTTTCTCTCTAGTTTTTGATTTGTGGTTATCATGGGGTTCACATATGTTGACCTATAAATATTTCTACTTGTTTTAAACTCATAGTCATTTAATTTCAAACATATTTAAAAATCTACAATTTTACTCCCCTCCTCCATGTTTTGTGTTTTCAATGTTATATTTTACATTTTCATGTGTATCCCTTTACTGTTTATTGTAGTTATAGTTGATTTTACAGATTCTTGCCTTCTAATCTTTGTACTAGCTTCTTTAAGTGGTTGATCCTCAGCTTTTACTATATATTTGCCTTTACTATTGGGATTTTTCCATTCCTATATACTTAATTCTTGTTATAGCCTTTTATTTTCCTTTTAGAGAAGATATCTTTAATGTTTCTTTTAAAGCAGGTTTAGCATTGATTAACTTTTTCAATTTTTGCTTGTCAGAAAAGTCTTTTATCTCTCATATTCTTGCTGGGTAGAGTATCCTAGATTGCAGGTTTTTCCCTTTCAGCACTTTGAATATATCATGTTATTCCTTTCTGGCCTACAAATTTTCTGCAGAAAAATCAACTGACAGCCTTATGGGAGTTCCCTTGTATATGACTCTTTGTTTTTCTCTGGCTGCCTTTAGAATTCTCTCTTTATCTTTAAATTTTGCCATTTTAATTATGATATGTCTTAGTGTGGGTCTGTTCGGGTTCATCTTGTTTAGGACCCTCTGTGCTTTCTGTACCTGGATATCTGTTTCCTTCTTAAGTTTGGGAAGTTTTCAGCCATAGTTTTATTAAATACATTTTTTTTTTTTTTTTTTGCAGTACGCGGGCCTCTCACCATTGCGGCCCCTCCCGCTGCAGAGCACAGGCTCCAGGCATGCAGGCTCAGCGGCCATGGCTCACGGGCCCAGCTGCTCTGCGGCATGTGGGATCTTCCTGGACCGGGGCACGAACCCGTGTCCCCTGCATCGACAGGCAGACTCTCAACCACTGTGCCACCAGGGAAGCCGTATTAAATACATTTTTGAGCCCTTCTCTCCTCCTTCTGGGACTCTTATAATACAAATGTTGTTACATTTGATGTTGTCCTAGAGGTCCCTTAAACTGCTCTCATTTTTTTATTTGTTTTTCTTTTCGCTGTTCTGATTGGGGGGTTTCTATCATTCTGTCTTCCAGATCACGTATGCATTCTTCTGTATCACCTAGTCTGCTATTAATTCCTTCCAATATGTTTTTTTTTTTTTCATTTTGGTTATTGTATTCTTCATTTCTGACTGGTTCTTTTTTATATGTTCTAATTCCCTGTTAAAATTCTCACGGTGTTCGTCTATTCTTTTCCCTCATTCAGTTAGCATTCTTATTACTAATGCTTTGAACTCTTTATCTGGTAAATTGTTTATCTCTGTTTCATTAGTTGTGTTTTCAGGGGTTTTCTCTTGCTCTATCAATTGAAACAAATTCCTATGTCTTCTCATTTTTCTTATCTTTCTCTGTCTCTATGAAATTATGTGAAACAGTTACATATTGTGGTCTTGAAGGGGTGTCCTTATATGGGAGCATCCCAATACAGTCTGCATGTGTCCAGTGGCTTTGGTGAGAGAGCTCTATTTGACATAAACACAGGTCACATCTTTCCTCAGGGAGTGCTGGCAGCTATCACCTTGGTAGGAGGTGGGACTTGAGTTGGATGGGCCAGGGCCAGAGCCAGTGTGAGCTGGGACTTCTCCCCTGCTCAGTGGCTGTCACTTCCCTATATAGAGTAGGGTCAGGTCCCAAGATGCTGGAGTAGAAACCCTGAAGGTCAAGTTCGAGCTGGCTCTGTTTCCTCTAAGTGTATAATTCTTCCTGCTCCCAGTACCAGCACACTTGCCCCAGAGGTGAGCAGTGCTGCAGCAATGGGGCTGGTGCAGGTGCTCGATATGGGTTGGGGCACAGGCTGTGTCAGCCTCAGTCATAGTCAGCAACCCAGACCACTTCTCATGCATTGCCTGTATCAGCAAAAGTAATGGCTGCCCTACCACTGCTCAGATGATGCTCCAGGCCTGAGCTGCCTTTGTACCTCACAGCTGAGCTATCCCCTCAGCCATAGAAGCCCTCATTACAGTGTGGTACTGTGTCACATAGCAAGCTGGGCTGGAGCGTTTACTCGGGCTCAGGTCAGGGCACACACTAGGGTGGATGGGAGAAGTTGGTCAGTGACCCGTGCAGTTTCAGTCTACCCTCTCCACCTTATTTCAGGAATAAGCAAGTGTGTGTCCTCCTCATGAGCAGAATCCAGACTTCTCACAGCCCACCTATTAATCCTACTCATCCTCCAACCAGCCAAAGGCACTCACCTTCCAGTGTCAGACACCAGTGTTGAGGCACCCTATACGTGCTCCAACCCTCACCCCCAGGGTGGCTCTTTTCCTGTGTAATCTCCCTTTTCCTCTGAGTCCCTTCCCACAGGCACAGGTCCCTAACTAACCACTTCTCTGTCCTTCTATCTGATTCCGTATGGATCTTTCTTACAGCCTTGCTTATAAATGAGTCTTTCTGCCAGTCTCCAGTTAGTCTTTGGTGAGAACTGTTCCATGTGTATATGTATTTTTGATGTGCTCATGGGGGGAGGTAAATTCCGTGTCCTCCTACTCTACCATCTTGATCTCTTCCCTTGACACTCTTTTCCTTTTTCTAATCTGGTTGATGTAAAATCTCAGATCATTTTTCATCTTTCCACCCACCCATTTGGACTTTAACTCTGACCACATACTTCTCTGTAACTTCTGGCTTATATCTCTTTACCTTATTAATGTATAATTTTGTTTGAGCTCCTACAATATAGTTGGCATTTTATTACATGTATTGAGATACAACAGCAGAAAATATAGGTTTTCTGCCCTCAAGTACCTTTCAGTCTATGGTATCAAATAAGGCAAAAAAGGAAAAGAAAATAATGGTACCACATGAGAAAACTTTATTGGAAATAAGTTCAGGGACTAAGGGAGGAGAGTGAGGGAGGGGCCAAACCACATATTGAAAAGGAAGAGAAGGCTTTCTGTAAGAAGTAACATCAAAATTGAAACGTGAAGGACAAGTTGGAGTTAGAAACGTGAAGAACAAGTGTGGAGGGAGATGGAGTATCCCCCATTGGGGGACTGAAGAAAGTGTTTGCAATACAGGCAAATAACATGGACACAGGCTCAGAAGCAAACAAGAGCAAGCCTAAGTGCATAAACACATAGCTTAATATCACTAACCATAACTCCCAGGCATGAGATATTGGTGAGATGAGTCCCAGGTCCATTCCTCATCTCCCACCCCACCCTCATGGATGTCATCTCTCTCTTTCATGGCCATTATGCACAACGGTTCATTTTCTCCCCTCACAGCAACCTCTGCCAACTTTTAATTGCACTCACAAATGGAGAAATTGAAAACCTGTCTTGTTCCTGGGTTGATATGGAGTGATAAGCTGGGAAGCGTCTGCCTGGGCATGTTTTCCTTTATATGTTGGAACAGAAAAGAATATGCATAGATAAGCAGTGCAAGCAAATTGCAAACCCAGCAGTGACTATAAAAGCACGGTCTGTCTTGTGTCTCCACCCCAGGCAAGTCCTTCAATTCATTCCTTCAGACATCACTCAGAAATTGCCAGTGTGGTTTCCCACTGTCAGACTGTACTGCAGTCCTGTACATCTCTTCACTACAAAGTGGGAGATGAGACAGAGACAAAGAGAGAAATGGTTTTACTGTGCTGGGGAAGTTAAGCACACACTGGGTTAGAATTTCATTTCTACTGAATTAAAAGCTCTGGCTCAGCATGGATGGCACAGTGATGTTCCTTTAATAACACAAAGTAAATAAAACACGAAGGTTTTCCTGTTTGCTTTGGAGGACATTCATGCACCCATGCTCTGCCTCTCTCCTGTCTAGGAATATTAGCCCCTCTCTTATTGCCTTTGTACTACCCTAAAGCTGCAAGGGTTGACCTTATCCTCAAATAAAGTCATAAAATGGTTGAATTCCTTGGGGACCAGCCCCTGAAACCTCCACAAATCCACAGTTCCATCAAGTCCCAATACCTGGGGAGAACAGACAACACCCCCAGCTTATGGTAACTTGGATTCGGTGACCACTGGGGTAACATCTGCTAAGTGGGAATAAAGATATACCTTAGAATAGTATGATTCCTGGTTGGCTGGCATTCTCCTGTTGGCCCTTCACAACTTCTGGAGCTTCTACACAGGTAAAGGTTTGTCATGACTGTGTGATAACTTGCCCGGCACATTGCAACTTCTCATCGTGCCCAATGTTTGCTGCAGTCCCAGAACAGTTACTATACCCCTTCTCAAGCTCATCCTCTAACTAGCAAAGGGATTTTGAAAGGCACTATAGAGTACAAGGGCTTTCTAGTTTGTTTTTTAACCTAAGCTATGTTTTAAATGTATGTGTTACCAGTATTTTATGAAAGTTATGCCTCAAAAGCCCAAAATTCAACAACTTCCACTAAAATGTATTAATATATCACTCTATGTCTAACCTAGCCACCTAAGACTCACCTCCTTTTGGAAACTTTTCCTGCCCTCCACAGTTTCTCCAGATATGCAGGGGTTTTACTGCACTCAAGACAGTCTTCTGTTACAGTGCTATGACCCTTTCTTGCATTGACTTGTTTACATGTCTAACTTTCCTACTGCACTATAAGCTACCTGTGGCAGGTTGCATTTTCTAAGATGGCCGCAGAAAATATCTTCCATCATACATGTTCTTGTACAATGTGATCTCGACACACCTTTCATCAAGAGATGGGATTTATGTTCACTTCCCCAGAATCTATTTGGGCTGTGATTTTCTTGTAACCAATAGAATGCAGTAGGAGTGATACAACCTGACTTCTAAGAAAAGGTCAGAAAAGGCAACACAACTTTTGCTTATAGTTAGGACATTCTCCTTTGGAGTCATATTAGAAACCCAATACATGAAAAGGCCACACGAACACTGGCCAATAGCCCTAGCTGAGGTCTCAGACAACCAACAGAATCTACTGCCAGACATGTGAGGCTAAATACAACTTCAGATGATTTCAGCCCTCAGCCATCTGGTCACCCTCAGCCTGGAGTTTGTCAGCTGAGACCACAGACATTGTGGAGTAGAGTCAAGTCATCCCCACCATGCCCTCGGAATTCCTGATTCATGGAAACTGTGAGAAAAATAGAGAAACTCACAAAGCTTTGGAGTGGCTTATTATGAAGCAATGGTTTACTGGAATACTGCTAAGGATAGGAATAATACCATGCATGATTATATTCTCAAAGTAAGTTTTCAATATATATTGATTGTATCAATGAATGCATATAGGTGTTTTAAAGAGTGTGTTCAGTCATGAACTAAGATGTGAGATGTGCCAAGAGTGCACCCCCCACCGCAGAATATCTCCTAAGACTGAGCCCAGGGAAAATGGGAGTAAAAGCTAAAATATTATCAGAATTTATCAAGTAAATCTACCTTTTTCCAGTCACAAATTGGCCTTGCTTTAGGATGATATGGATTTGCAAGCTGGATAAGAATGTTAATTGTTGATATCTAATAATTCATAGAGTCCTTACCTTGCAGCTTATTTTATGATTTCTTTAATTTGGGTTGGAATTGCAAAGGAACAGAGTAAAGATTAGATATGGTACATTTCCCATCTCTCTTGGGTAGTTTCCCAGAGGTTCAGACTGAAATGGCTCGAGGCCTTTTCCTATGAAAAAAATTTGAAACAGATGGTTAAATGTTTGGTATCTCTGATTAAACAACAAAAATATATGTTTTCTTTTTGAAAGAAAGAGAGAGAGAGAGAAAAGAAGAGATGAAGACAGATATCAAGGAAGTGAGTAAGAAAGAAATCCAGTTAATTATATCAATTTCTGAGTACATCCCTGTGAAGTGATGGAGATTCAGAACAAAGGGGAAAAAAGGAAACGAAAAAAAAAATCAACAACCACAATCATTTTTAGGACTAGTGTTTTGTTTTTATTTTTTCCATTATTCCCCCCTGGGCTAATTAGACACTGGAGTATATCTTGTGGCAATACACCAGCAGACACTTTTGTACTTGGGATTCTGATTTGGACCACTGCTTCTATGTAAACCTTTGTAATGGGGCCTGCCAACTCTGTGATGCTGAGAAATTATCCCTCTAGGTAGAATAAATGTTGTTTAATTTGCTGCATGGAGGTTTCTTTAAATAAATCATACATTCATGGAGGCAGAGGAAATTAACAAGAAACTTTGCCTAGAAGGCTAGACATATTGTACAAGACTTCAAATAGCCTGGAGTGCACTTTGCAATTCAGAAGATATATATATTACTGGATGTGCAAAGGCAACACTGTATATATATATATATATATATATATATATATATATATATATATATACACACACACACACACACACACACACACACAGAGTGGTAGCTATTTACAGATATTTGTGTACATATATGTATGAATACAAATTTGATCTTTATGCCTATATACACTTTTCCTTCTCTAGAATGAAAAACCAAAACAAAAGTCTGTCTTTCAGTGAAATCTCATTTCACTCATAACTCTGAATCATGTTTATTCATTTAAACAATCATCTGAGTGACTGATGGGAATTGTGCTTGATGCTAGGAGAGCAAGAAAAATAAAACATGATTCCTGTTCTCAAGCAACTCAATTCAATTTGGAAAATGGAGAAAACTCAAGCTGTCCTCAGGACAAACTTTACCTGTGCAATACATCCAGTGGTCTCAGAGTTGCACTCAACTCAAAAAGTATCCATTTAGCACTTATTATGTGTCAGTCCCTGTGCTTACTGTTTCAGTTATAAAAAGAAGTAAGGCACTGTCCATCCAAGAGACTGTAATATAAAAGAGGGAGAGAGAAATGCAGACCAATAATTATAATCCAGTGAGAAATGTGCAAGAATAGAAGTGTATATAAAGCGGGGAAACAGCGTGCAAGAGAGAGAGATTAACTTAGACTGGAGTGTGAAAGAGCAAAAGGGAAGGATTAAAGGCATAGAAAAGTCTCACAGGGACAGTAACATTAAAGCTGGGTTTTGAAGAATAAATAGGAGTTCCAAAGAGAAATCATTGATGAAACATTCCTTGTTGAGATAACAAGATATGAATGACGTGGTGATATAAAATAGCATGGTTGATTTAGGGAACTCCAAATAGTTTATTGTTGTTGGAGTGAAGACAATGTGTGACTAGGGCAAAAGGTGAAAAGAAAAGATGAGAAAAAAATGGAGAAAGTGTAGAAAAGTCTGGAGAAGTAGGCAGAAATGAAGTCATGTTACTCTTCTGGTTGTAAATAGCTGGATGGTTTAAACAGTAGATGAAGAGTATTGATGGTGATCACCATGAACATTCACTCTTGATTGCCTTCCAGTAGTGGGGAGCTGGACCACATTCAACGTGGCAGCTCCAGAGGCAAATCAAGTTAGCAAAGAATAGGAAAACCAAGCAACTCTAGAAGAGTTAGACAAATCTAGTGTTTATCCTGAAGAAATGATTTAGTTTAACAGTAAAAGCTGTCTTCAAATATTTCTACAAGAGCAGTTAGATTTATTTCATGAAACTTTTTAGAGGGCTGGGCTAGGGATAATGAGTAGGATGTTACAAGAAGTACATTTTGACCCCATATAAGGCAGAACTTTCTAACATTCAGAGCTGTTCAGAAATTAGCTGGGCTATGTTGAGAGCTGGTAAGCTCCCCGTAGCTGAAGTGTGCAAGCAGAGGCGCAACACACTTGTCAGGGACGCTGTTGAGGGAATTACAATGAGGGCTGGGTGGATACAGGTGACCTTCTCCAAGTCAAAGATTCTATTATGAGGATCAGAAATGCAAATATATTAAAGGGCCAGGTAAGGTAACATCAATAAATAAAGTATCCACATGAGAAAATAGGGATTGGCGGGGTTATGGCTAACTCTACACACAGTTTGTAATAATGTTCACATTTCTTTTTTTTAAAATTAAATGACATATGGGTCAAACAAAACCTGTCTGTGGACCTAATTTGGCTGCTGACCTCCTTTCTGTGCCTTCCTTATTTGTCATGAGATCTGGATTCTGCTCTAATCTCTACCACTCAATTGCTACATATAATGTCTGATCTTAGGCCATTTATAGATCTCAGTTTCTTCATCTGTTCTATGAGAAGCATAGATGACCACTGAGTCCTGCTTCAGGTCTAATTTATCTCCTAACTCAGATAAAAGCAGAAAGTCAGAAGGATGGAACAAAGCTAAGTAGACAGGAAGCATTATTCTTGTTGTGCCTTTATTACTTAAAATAGTAGTGTTTGCTTACAGAACTCTGTACCGGGATGAATAGAGATGAGTTCCTTGAGAGTAAGGACTATGTGTTAATCAACTTTCTCTTGTTTTTTTGCTTTTTTTTTTTTTTTTTTTGTGCGGTACGCGGGCCTCTCGCTGTGGTGGCCTCTCCCGTTGCGGAGCACAGGCTCCGGATGCGCAGGCTCAGCGTCCATGGCTCATGGGCCCAGCCGCTGCGTGGCATGTGGGATCTTCCCGGACCAGGGCACGAACCCGTGTCCCCTGCATCGGCAGGCGGACTCTCAACCACTGCGCCACCAGGGAAGCCCTTTTCTCTGTTTTTAATATTAAAAATATACAGAAAAACATGGAGAGAAATCAACCTGTGCACCCAACAAGAGAATTAATACATTTTATATGTGCATTGATATATCATTTTTATAATAAAATGTTACAGTTGTGACTAAATCTGCTGTGTAGGACTCTGCAGTCTCATTCACTCCCTTTCTCTGCCCTCCGTGTATTTATACTTGGACCATATAAGTAAGTACCATAAACAATTTATAGAATTTTTATGTCCTAAAAGCTGACTTAAATGGTATCATATTCTACATACCTATATGTACTACATAATGCTTCTTTCACTCAATGGTTCAATCTTAGACTCATCCACATTGATACATATAAATGTAATTCAGTAATTTTAATTGCTAAATGGCATTACATCCTATTACAATACCACAATTTTTTCCCTTAAAACCCTTCCAATTATCTGCTTATTTTAAAAAATGCATTAAATATCATTACACACATTTTTCTTTATATGTAAGTTTACCTGGAAGTGAAATTGCTGGGTCACCAGGTACTTATAGGTCTGTTTTACTAAATATTTCCATCTTGCTCCAACGTTTGTGTGCCAGTTTACACTCTATTCTGCAGGATATATGAATTCTTATCTTGTCAAATCTGGTCACCATTTGGTATTCTCAGACATAAATTTTGCCATTCTGATGGGTGAGAAACATCATTAAAATTTTAAATTAACATTTTTCTGATTAATGAAGTTGGGCATATTTTCATCTTTATTGGCAATTCCAGCAACTCTTCTATGCATAACCTGTTCATATCTTTGCTTGCTGTTCAACAGAATTATTTTTCTTTTGCGGGGAGAGGGGCACAATTCTACATAGTGGTTAGCAGCAGACACTCTGAACTGCTTTAGTTTTGATTCCAAATGTGTCATTAACAGTTGCTTGTGCTTGGATATGTTACTTAAATTCTCTATGGCTCAGTTTCTTCATCTGTAAGATAAAGATAAAAATAGTATCTCATAGGATTATTATAGTGGTTAAGGGAGTTAATACATACTAACCACTTAGAACAGATCCTGCCATAGAGTAAATACTTAATAAATGTTAGCTATTATCATTATCTTATTGTTGGTGAAGTGTTCTTTACATATTTTGGAGAGATTCTTTGTTATGTATATTGCAAAAAATCTTTGTGGTTTGTTAACTGTGGTCATGCAGACATTTTAAATTTTAATGTAAATGAATCAATTTTCTTTACAACTTGGGCTTTTTTCCCATGTATCTAAACATATTCTTCTTCACAGGATCATAAAATTGTCCTTTTTTATTTTAAAACTATTTTTTAACAAATCTAAGCCTTTACTCTACCTGGAATTTATTTTTTTTATATAGAGGTAATGATCTAATTCTCTTTCTTGCTATACAGATAGTCAATTATTCCAATAAGTTTCAACTTTTGAGGCCAACTCTCTCATAAACCAAATATACATATAAGCCAGAGTTTACTTCTAAGCTATCGAGTTTGTCTAATTAATCTATTTTAACCCTACAAAATGCCATACTGTTTTAATCACTATAGATTTAAAATAATTCTTGATATCTACAAGAGCAAATTCTCCGAGTTCTTCTCATAGCTGCCCTGCCTATTTCTGAACATCTGCTCATACACAGGAATTTTAAATAATTTCACCAAATTTCATGAAAAAAATCTATTGCGATTTTTATTAGAATTACAGTAACTTTGTAGGTCAATTTGGGTAATAATTTATAGTACATGTCCCTGATATTGAGCTTGTATATGCATTAACAAAATGTTTTTATCTTGTTTGATTTTATAATTTTCTTCCATAAAAGTATTAAGTACTATTTTCTATATTTTTTCCTTGGGTACCATGTAAATTTGAATGTAATTGTGAATGGAATTTTTAATAACATTTTCTATTTTCCAGTAACTGTTAAATATAACCTTACATTTTAATTATTTTTGTATGTTGATCCTATTTCCAACAAACTTCCTGAACTTTTTTAATCTAAGTGGTTTGTCTGTGGATTCTTTTCTATTTTGTATGCAATCATCTGCAAATAACAATTGTGCCTCTTTCTTTCCAATAATTATAAACTGCAATTCTTTTTGCTGTGTTTTTGAATTGCCTAGAGCTTCCAGTAATTGCTATATAGAAGTGGTTTTAGTGAATAGCTTCTTGTCTTGAATTTAATGTGAATGTTTCTAAAATCTGAAAATCTAAAATACAGCAATTGCTATGGGTTTGGGGTAGATGTGCTTTATCAGGTTAAGGAAGTTTGTTTCTATTGTTAATGTACTATTTTTTTCACCTTAATTTATGGACAGGTACTGATTTTTATAGAATATTTTTCTAGATCCATTGAGATGCCCACCTTTTCTCCCTTTTTTCTGTTACTGTGTTGAATTATATAAATAGATTTTCTATTTATTTACCTGTTTTACTTATTTTTAATGTTGATGCATCTTCTCATTATTGGGATGAACCCTGTTTTATCATGATGTACTCTAAGTACAAGTCTGGATTTGCTAACATGTTATCACAATTTGTTCATCTACATGGTAGTGAAACTGAACAATTAATATCATTTCTTATATTTTCTGTGCCTAATTTTGATATCACATATAGGTAGTTTGCCCTTTTTTTTCATTCACTAAAACAGATTGTATAAGATAGGGACTATGACTTACAGTTTTTGGTAAAATTTCTCCATAAAATTGTGTGGGCTTGATGTATTTTACAGGAAGAATTTTTTACTGATTCAATTACTTTTTTACCATAGATTATTATTTTTCCAACGAATTTTTGGGAAAGTCCACTTGTATTTATTTTAATATACTAATAAGATAAAATGTCTTCTATGATATCAATTATTAGAAATTTCTGAGAACTTTTGTAATCTCATGTATAATCAACTTTCTAAAATAATACATGTATGTTTAAAAATCATATGTTCTCCCTATGCCTTGGACATAAGAATAAACCTATGTTATGTTGTGTTATGTGTGTTACATTACATTATATTGCATATGTATATGAGAGAGAACAACTTTGTTAAAATCTTCTGCATTGTTACAAATATTGAGTCCTTGATCTATCAGTTTCTAAAATACATGTTAAAATATTTACACAAGTATTATATATTTCTAGATTTCTTCTTGTAATACTATCAACATTTATTTTATAGATTTATATATATGTATAAATCTATGATAGTAGTAGTTTCAGTTATATTATCAGTGTGTTTTATCAGATGCAGCTTGGGTTCTCTGGGAGGCAGACACTCAGCAATTAGCATGCAAGATGTTTATTAGGGAGGACTCTTGCAATCAAAGCCTGTAGAAGGGCAGGGAAGGAAATGGCATTAGACAGAAGGAGATGAGCTGTGATGCAGTCTCAATAAAGATCTAAGATGACCGCATGAAGAGTTACGGAGCTATGGTAGTCTTTTGGAGTTGCCTCCAGTTAAAACAAGGGTGCTGGGTCTTTATTCCTTCTGTCTGACCAGTCATTGGATTCAGGCTTCCCTGGAAAGAAGTGTGCTTTGGGGTGAAGCAGGTTTTTCCATAGATGTAATCCCCCAGTAGAAGTTTAGAGCTGAGGGCCATCTTCCAACAGGACTCCCAGAAGTAAGGAGGAGTAAGTCCTCCATTACTAAGAGAGATCTGGACAGAACATTATATATTCCCCACAGTCCATAACCTTACACTGCTCAGATCCATTTTTTTTTGTATAGATTTTTGGGACTAACTCTTCTACCATTCCAGTGGGCCTCTATCCCTGGGGAAAACTTAGGAAAAAAAATAGTGGAATAAACTACAGTCCCCACCATTGGAGCTGATCCCAGGGCCATAACCAATCCTCATTATCTCCTTTCTCCACCGTCTATTATAAATTCCCCTCATCCTCAGCTAGCACCTCTGGTGGTCTGGAGATTTACCTGGTGTTGTGAACTAGACTTTCATTCCTGTGGGGTAGAATTCCTTTCCTGGTGACCATGACCTTCTCAGGCCAGAATTATTACACTTGTCCATTTGCTGTGAAAATTTGGTATTGGAGGACTAAAAGATATCCAAACCTATCACCTGATCGCTAAATACAGTCCTCCTTCTCCCAAAAGGTAACAGCATCCTTATCTACTCTTGCCAAGATGGCAATTCATTTCCTTAAAGGCTGGTACCTTGGCATGAGCTGTCCAAAGTGCATAGGCAGCAGCCAAAGCTAGAGCACTTTCAAAGCTGGCAGGTTTTCATGTCATTTTACCAGACTAGCCTTTCCACCTGTTGTTCCCGGGTGTGGAATATACTGCCCCTAGCACCCAAAAAATCATGCCAGGAATTTCACTTCCTTCTTCATGCTGAGAAATACAAGTTTCAATAATTTATTCTTTATTGGGGGGTGGGGGGATGATTCTTAGAATGTCATAAACAACAGACACCTAAAATTTTACTGAAGTTGCAGGCCCTGAATGTTCATAGGGGTTATCTCCAACTTTCTGGAACACCTGCTTCTTAACAAAGCCCCCGACTAGTATCTGCTTTGAGCCCATATGTTTCCATTAGCGTGACGTCATCAATATCATGAACAAATGTGATATTCTGTGTGAATAGCCAGATAATCTACATCTCTTCAAACTATATTTTGACAGGGGGCAGAAGTGTTAACACAGCCTTGGAGCAAACCTGTAATGTATTCTGTTTTCATTTTTAAGTAAATGAAATCTCTATCTTTTCTTCTTTTCCTAAGGATAGAAAAGAATGTGTTTGCCAGATCACTGGCTGCGTACAATATATCTGATGCCATGTTAATCTGTTCTAGTAAAGATACTACATCTGCTCTTGGACATAATGCCTGGCTGTGTTTGCAGTAATCCACTATCATGCTTCAGGATACGTCTTGTTTTTGTAGTGTGCGATTGCTGAATAAATGGTGACTGCCGGGAATCATTCCTGCATTCTTTAATGGATTTTAAAGGTGGTACTAATTTCAGCCATTCGTATTGGACTATGTTTTATTTTCTAATTTACTATCTTTAAATAGGGATGGCAGATGAGGTAGTTTCATTGGCTTCCACTTGGCTTTTTTCACTAGAAATCTCTTATCCTACGGACCAAGGACCCAACGTAGAGTTTGTGCTGACTCCCAAGTGTATCTATTACAACTATAAATTAGGGTTTGGGGAAATGAGCACTAGTTAGGTTCCCAGACACAGCGGACCCACTGTGAGCTTACCTTGGCTATCACATGTTTCCACTCAAACAGAGGGGACATAACAACACTTTGGCATCAATATTAACTTGAACCCTGAATCCAACAATCCTCAAAATGCTTGAATATTCTTCTTTCCCTAGTTACCCAATAAATGGCAGCAGGTCCCCTTGGGAAAGGTCTGAGAAAGCCATTGTCATGTATATTTGTCATGATATTGCAGGGGCCTTCCTCTGAACCAGTCTCTTCTTTAGTCAGTGGGTCTGTGTCTGAAAACTGGATATTGGAATGAGGATTCTAATTTTTATTAGAATGATTGCTCTCAGTCTTATGATTATCACCCTCAATTTTTTTTTTTTTTACTTTACAGATAGAATCATACTTATGTTGGTGCCCATATATTTTGCCCCTAGGGATGCCACACTCTTTTAACGATGTCTGTAACTTTCTAAACATCAGGCTCCCTGGCTGTTCTTCCAACCATGTCACTTATTGTAATAATTGTAGAAAATTATTTCTACAATTAAGTAGAAATAGTAGAGTAGAAAATTTTGCCACCTGGCCTCTATTGTTTGCAGTCAGAGTGTTTGAGGGACCCCCTTTGCTATGTGTTAATGAGCCTACCTCTGTAGTGGTTTTTCCTACCATCAGCCCTGAGTTATAGCAGAGAACTATGTCTGAACTTCCTACTGATGCTAGTGCTTTTCTCACTAGTATGTTCCTTATTGCTCTGGTAAATGATGTATCCTCTCAGCCCCCTTATGAGGTATAGTCATCTAATAGGTTTTCTGGTCTTACGTGGTACATCCACTGTAACTCATCCACTTTTCTGAGCCTTTTAATTTCCTTTTTCCACTGCCTTGTGTGACTGTTCTGGCTTTTATTCTTTACTTAATGTAGAACATCATGTTTCCCATGTTCCTAGGTGCTTGTTCACAGTGCTTCCTGAGGTCCTGGCCAGAGTGTTAATGCCTTAATGCTTTCATTTCTATAACATGCTCCCATTTTGATAAAGTCTCTTTCATCCACATTTATGTTCCTTTTTCTCAGTCTAACAGCCTCAGAATGCAGTCCCAAGTATACCTTTCCAGCTCCTACTGGTATTCTAGTAGGTCCTAAAGTTCCATGGGGGGGTTAGTCCCTTTCTTCTCCCTAGTGGACTCAAGTACCCTTAGTATGGCTGGGTTATGTTTTGACTTAATCCTGGTTATTGGCCTACTGACCCGAAGAATGATGGGGACAGAACCTGGGGGCAGAGTAGAGGCTACGTATGTTTTCTCTACATCATCTTTAAGCAAGGGGGAGTGCTAGATCTTTATAGGGAAGGGCCACTTCTGAAGGGTCCCCAAGTTCAGATGTATCTGGGAATTCAAGACTTTCAGAGGCATCAACCTGGATGCCCCCATGTCATATGTCCCAACAAGAGCCTTGACCTTGGCATAGCAGGCATACCTGGGTTAGAAGTTAAACCTTCTTTAGAGCTTGGCTACACCTACAGTTTAAGTCCTGGGCCTGGTCCTGAAATTTCTCTGCCATCCCTCTGCAGGACAGGAGAGTCTCCTTGTATACTAACAAGGAGGCCCGTTAGCTTTCACTCTTTTCACTCTTGCTATTAATTGCTAATTAATCACTCAGCTTTTAGGTATCTTTATCCAGAGCAGTCAATGGAGCATAGCAGTAGCCACTAAATTCTTCTCTCCTCATAGTTATGATTTCCCCCATATTTTTTCCAAACACCATACATCCCACCAACTAATGCATCTAAATTTATTAGTTCTTTTTTAGTATTTGCCTGGTATATCTTTTCCTGACTTTTAAGGTTTCTTATGTATTTTAGGGATTCCTGCATATAGCAAGAATTCTTATTTCCAATTTCCAATCTGTCTTTTAATAGGTGAATATAATTCATTCAGATTTATAATAATTTCTGATCTATGTGTGTATACCTGTGTATATCCTTTTATTTGACATTCTCTATTTACTAGGCTTTTTCTTATTGAATTGGCTGCATTTTCCTTATTTTCTCTGTTTCCTCCTCTACTGATTTCAAGGTTAAACAAACATTCTACTTCCTCTTTTCTTTTTTGAAGGGGGGGGATCTTTACCTTTATAGTTTTAATGCACAAAGTTACCCAAATATAAGACTAATCAATATCTCTATATGCTACTGAACACATGAGGAATGTAGAGTGTTTTAACTCTGAACCACCCCCTCCCAATATCATCCATGACTGTTGTATCACAGTTTGGTTCTACTTGGTTTTGATACCACCCCCCCCCCATTAGGTGCATATTTGGTTCATTTATCCCCACAGCAAATTTAATTCTACTATTCTGGCTTTGAGTTTCCTTTTCATTTCTAGGACTTGGTGATTTTTTTCCCCTTTGTGCTTTCAATTTCAGCTATGTATTTTTAAGGAAGATTTGTGTTCTATCTTATTCAGCATTTCTATGTGTTTAGGGCCAGATAAGAAGTTTTCCATTTCTGCTTAGCCCACCATATTAACTAGGAGTTTCTTTTTATTAATCTTAACTGCTTTTCAATCCTTGAAAGTTATCTTGCATGTAGCAGATCATCAAATTTATTCATTCAATAGTTATTTATTGAGCACCTACTGAGAACTGATGTTAAACCGTGGAGTTAAGAAAACTTGCTCCAATATGTCTGGAAAATGTTTACTCTGTGACTGAAAAGGTGAGGAGAGGGTATGCCTTTCACAGGGGGTTCTTGTAATCCTCTCTTTTAGTTAAACATTCCTGGGGACAAAAGCTCTCCTAAAAAGAGGTAAACTGACAATCTAAGAATTTCCACTCTGTTAGAAATGACGGCAGAGTTTTGATTCTCTGAAGTAACAGGCCTCAGGGAAAGTGTGTGTAACTGAGATTCACCAAGAAATTGAAAACTCATTTCAGCCAAGAAATCCCACCTCACTTTTTATCCACCCTTCCCCCTCCCTCCTCTCTAATGCACCAAGCCTTTCCACAGGGTTCTCTCTCTCTGGGAGAACTCCAGGGAACAGAGCAATGGTTAGAAGTGGCAGTGGTGAGAAGCTCAGGGCTCTGGATGGCCCACGTGAAGCCCAATGAGCAGCACAGTCTTTGAAAAGGCTCATCCTCTATGGCTTTGGTGCAGCCACTGTCCTCCTCAGGGATCTGTACGTGATCTGGTACAAAGTCAGTGCAGGCATTGTTTTACTTTCATTGTATTTTTCTCATTGTTCACAGTGTTTGTTTGTCTCTCTCTCCTACAGGCCTTCGCCCACTGAGTAAGAACATGCAGGAAATCAATGTGGCTTGAGTAGTATACTAAGCCTCTGGGAGGTGCAGGAAAGCAATAGAAAAACAAGGAACGTCAGTCTCCCAAGTTTTCCACACCTTCCTCCAGAAACACCTGACCTTAGACTCCTGGCTCTGGCTCTCTGGTTCTCTGGAGCATCCTGTCAGGCCCCAGGTGGTAAACATCACCCGGTTCTAGAGTCCTGATCCATCTGAGCAGGTTTTTGGAAACAGCCTCTGAGAGCTTGTTTTCCGTCAACCCTCTGACACTTCTGTCTCCTTCCCAGAGATCCGGTAATTGGGACCTCCTGGGTCCTGAGCTACAGACACTTCCCCACTTTACAAAGATTTTCTTTTATAAAACACAGGTTTGTAACTGAAATGGTTCTTTCCCATACCCAAGCTTGTGTAAAAACTCATCTAATTTTCCTTCTGGTCTTTGGTTCAAAAATAAAAGCCTTTATTTTTAAGTGTCCTTTGTTCAGGTGGCCTAAAGAGCTTTAGGTTTATCAAGTGAATTATTCCCTTGTGCCACCTTTTTTAAAAAAAGATTATGCATTTAAGAATATGAAATGAAGTGTCACTGTAGCTCTCCTTCCACACTTCAATTTTTTCATATTGTGATTGATGATGATGATATAATAGCAATGGGATAATATTAGCTAAATATTGACTATATGTATACCCATCACTTTCAAGATGCTTCACGTGTGTTGTCTTCATTCAACTTCACAACAACCCTATGAAATCATTACTATCAACCTCATCTCTGTAAAGATGTGGAAAATTAGGCTTAGAGAGGTGTTATCTTACATGTCATACAGCTACTAGATAGTAAAGCTGCAATTTGAAACCCATAACCTGGTTTTGTAGCCACCCTATTGTGCTACCTTCTGAATAGCCAACAAATGTTTCTTTAGGCCATACTCAATACAAGAATCACCATAATTAGTAAAACAACTTCATTGCTGGCAAGGAGTTTACACAGAAACAGATCATTGAGTCTTAGGAGAAGTTAACCACACAAAAGTTGTCAAAGTATTGCTGCGGGAGAGGCTAAATGAGCAAAGGAAAGGATCGTAAATGAATAGGGGTGTGTGTCAGCAAGATAGAGGCCTAGGGAACCCCACTGCTCATTCCTTCCACAAAAGCAATAAAAACAATAAATAAATAGCTACAAACCAATGAAGATAGCTCTGGGGAAGCTCTGGACTAAAATGAAGAAGCAGCAGAAATCCTGTGGAGCTCAAAACCTGAGGATGGTCACATAGAAAAGCATAGGAAATATTTTACCTGTGTCACCCAATCCACCAGTCCAGAGCAGCTCAGCGCCAAGAAGAATCCTTGGAGGGATTTCACCCCTTGGGGAAAAGGAGAGCAGGAGAACTCCAGAAATACTTACCCACCATAGATGTTTGCAGCCTTTGTTACCGAGGACCCCCACATTTGTCACCAGTGCTGAACCTAGTTGACAGAACTGCCTAAAGTTCCTACTGCTGCGTCTTCTCCTCAGGGATGAAGCTGTTCCAGTGGTGAGACTTGCCCCCAGGGTCCCTAGTCTCTGCTGTGCTCCACAATCTAGTATCAGGATGCCACAGCATGCAGAGCTTCCGTTGCTCTGCACCCTGCCCTCAGGTCCCAAGTCACAGCTTTGACCCATCATTACTGGGGCTGAGCTGCTGCTGCTCTGTGCCCTGCCCATGGGTTCTAAGTTGGGGCTTTGACCCACCATAACCAGGTCTGCACTACTTCTTTCTGTAGCCTGACCCCTGGGTCCCAACACACAGCTTTAATGAGCCATCACTGGGGTCATGCTGCTGTTGATCTGTGACTGCCCGGGGCTTTAAATCACAGCTTCGTCCCATCATCATTGGGCTGCTCTACAACTGGGGCCAGAATTGGGACTTTGACCAATTATCCCCAGGGTGTGCTACTGCTCTCTGGCTCTAGTTCCAAGCCAGTATTGCACCCAGTCATCCCAAGGCTCATGCCAATCTGCTTCTCCATCCACTATCCCTAAGTCTGACTCACTGCAGTGAGCCCGAGACGCAGTCTCCAGCTCCACAGAAGATCTGCACAAGCCCTCACCTCATATGCTGGTGCCACCACCACAGCAACTACACCTGCATCCCAAAACCCAAGCACAGTGGTAGTTTTACGTGCACCTGATCCCAGCCCTTGGCTCTACTGCTGCCCTGAGCACCAGTGTGCTAGATCTGGCACCAAGAGATTCCCTCAGCTAGAACTTCTTCCCCCAGGCAAAAATGGAGAATAGGAAAACCTCAGAAGCCTTTGTCTCCAAAGATCCCTATAGCCTCTAGCTGCCACCACCACCCATGGGGCTGCTTCAGCCTTGCTATTGAAGAACTCTGCATTGTTCACCAACATTAACTTCAGTTGTTGAATCTTCAAATAGATTACGCTGTTTTGCCCTCCCAAGAACTAGAGACACTACACCCCACCCAGCCAAACTTGCAGCCACCTTCAGGTGAAAGTCTTTCCCCAGGGATGCCAGTCTGAAAAGGTGAGGAGGTAACTGCCTCCTCAAATGTACGGACATCAATGCAAAGCTGTTAGAAACACAAAACACAAGAAAACATTACATCACCAAAGGAATACTTAGATTTTCAGTACCTGACCCCAAAGAAATGGAAATCTGCACATTACCTGAAAAACAATTAAAAATAATTATTTTAAGAAAGCTCAGTGAGATTCAAGAGAACACAGATAGATGACTCAATGAACCCAGGAAAACAATACACCAACAGAACAAGAAATTCAACAAAAAGTATAAATCATAAAAAAGAACCAAACAGAAATTATGGTGCTGAAGAATATAATAAATAAAATTTAAAATGCAGTACATCATGTTCAATTGGGCAGAAAAAAAATTTGTGAACTGGAAGACAGATCTCTTGATATTATCTGGTCAGAGGATAAAAAAGAAATAAGAGTTTAAAAAAAGTGAAGAAAGCCTACATGAATTATGGGATACTGTCAATTGAAACACTATTCAGATTCTGGAAGTCTCAGAAAACAAAAATTTATTTAAAGAAATAATGGCTGAAAACTTCCCAAATCAGGGCAGAGATATGGCAAACGTGAAGCTTAAAGACCCCCAAACATATTCAATCCAAAGAGATTTTCATGGAGAGACATTATAATCTATCTATCTCTCAAAAGTCAAAGTCAAACAGAAAATTTTGAAAGCAACAAGAGAAAAAAAGACTCATCACTTTCAAGGGAACCCTAATAAGGCTATAGGTAGATTCCTCAGCAGAAACCCTGCAGCCTGAGAAAGAATGAGATAATATAGTCAAAGTGCTCAAAGGGAAAAACTACCATCCAAGAACACTTTAACCAACAAGGTTGTCCTTCAAGCAAAGAGATAAAGACTTTCTCAGACAAACAAAAGCTAGAGAAATTTATCACTATTTTACCTGCCTTATAAGAAACACTAAAGTGAGTTCTTTAAGCTGAAATGTAAGGACACTAGTTAGTAACATGAAAACATATGAAAATATAAAGTTCCCTGGTAAAGGTAAATATATGGTCAAATTCAAAATATTCTAATACTACCATGGTGGTGAGTAAATCACTTAGAACTCTAGCATATAGTTTAAAGACAAATGTGTTAAATAAATATAGCTACAATATTTTGTTAATGGATGCAAATATAAAAAGATGTAAATTGTGACAGCACCAACATAAAATGTCAAGGGGGCAAGTAAATGTGTGGAAGTTTTTTATGCAGTTGAAGTTGTTATCAGCTTAAAATTGACTGTTATAACTATAAGCTGTATTTTGAAAGCCTCATAGTAATCACAGCAAAAATCTATAATAGGTTCACAGATGATAAAGAGAAAAGAATTAAAACAAACCATAACCAAAAAATTATCAATTTGAAAAGAAAGACAGCAAGAGAGGAAGAAAGGAACAAGAAATTACAAAGCAATCAGAAAACAATTAACAAAATGATGATAGTAAGTTCTCACCTGTCAATAATTACTCTAAATGGAAATGGCTTGAATTCTTCAACTAAAAGACAAAAAATGGCTGAATATGTTAAGAAAACAAAATCTCAAACTCTTCCAAAACATTGAAGAAGAAGGAACAATTTCAAACTCATTTTATGAGGCTAACATTACCCTGATACCAAGCCAGACAAGGATGCTAAAAGAAAATAAAATTGCAGGCCAATATCTCCGATAAACATAGATGCAAAATTCTCAACAATATACTAGCAACTGAATTCAATGGCACATTAAAAGGATCATACACCATGATCAAGTGGAATTTATTCCTGAGAAATAGGGATGGTTCAAAATTTGCAAATCAAACAACCACCCTTCAACACTGAGGCAAGACCCTCCACCAGCAAAGAGATTATGACTTGCTGAAATTTCTTATGATGTTTAGCATTTTTTTAGCAATAAAATATTTTTTTAAATTAAGGTATTCTTCAAAGACCACAGGTGCAGTTCAGTCAAGCAGAAAGACATCTGATGGCAGAAGGAATCTCTGTCCTGTTTAAAAAATAATTAAATCATGGATGGACCTAGAGACTCATACAGATTGAAGTAAGTCAGAAAGAGAAAAACGAATATCATATATTAATACATGTATGTGGAATCTGGAAAAACTGGTATAGATGATCTTATTTACAAAGTAGAAATAGAGACACAGACGTAGAGAACAAACATATGGATACCAAGAGGGAAAGGGTGGGGGGGATGATTTGGGAGATTGGGATTGACATATGTACACTATTGATACTATGTATAAAATAGATAACTAATGAGAATCTACTGTATAGCACAGGGAACTCTACTCAGTGCACTATGGTGATCTAAATGAGAAGGGAATCCAAAAAATAGGGGATATATGTATACATATAGCTGATTCACTTTGCTGTACAGTATAAACTAAGACAATATTGTAAAGCAATTATACTCTAATTTAAAAAAAAGAGGTGCCAATTAATTATCTTTTATTGCCAATAAAACCAAGATCCCTTAGAAATAATAAAAAGAATCACTTGCCACTAAAAAAACAAAAAAATTACAAATCAATAAATGTGATATAACACATCAACAGAATGAAGGATAAAAATCACATGACCATATTAATAGATACAGAAAAAAAGCATTTGACAAAATTCAACATCCTTTCATGATTAAAAAAAAAACTCACAACAAATTAAGTATAGAAGGAATATATAATCTCAACATAATAAAACCCAAATATGAAAAGTCCACAACTAACATCATACTCAATGGTGAAAAGTTAAAAGATTTTTCTGTAAAATCAAGAACAAGACAAAGAAGCACATTCTTGCTACTTCTATTCAACAAAGTCCGGAAGTCCTAGCCACAGCAGTTAGGCAAGAAAAAGAAATAAAACATCATCTAAATCAAAAAGAAAAAAGTAAAATTGTTTGCAGGTGATGTGATCTTATATATAGAAAACCTTAAAGGTGCCACCAAAAACATGTCAGAACTAATAAATGAATTCAGTAAAGTTGCAGGGTACAAAATCAACATACAAAAATCAGTTGCATTTCTACACACTAGCGATGAAGTATCTGAAAGAGAAAGTAAGAAAACCATCTCATTTACGATAGTATCAAAAATAAAATACATAGGAATAAATTAATCAGTGAGGTGAAAGAGCTGTACACTGAAACTATAAGACATTGATAAAAGGAATTGAAGAAAATACAAACAAATGGAAAGATAACCTGTGTTCTTAGATTGGAAGAATTAATATAGTGAAAATGTTAATACCATCCAAAGCAATCTGCAGATTCAGTGCAATCCCTAACAGGATCCCAATGGTAATATACACAGAAATAGAAAAATCTATCCTGAATTTTGTATGGAATCACAAAAGACCCAAATAGGCAAAGCAATCTTGAGAAAGAAAAACAAAGCGGAAGGACATCACAATTCCTGATTTCAAACTGTTATAAACCTATATTAATCAAAACAGTATGGTCCTGGCATAAAAACAGACACATAGACCAATGGAACAGAATAGGCATCTCAGAAATAAAACCACGCATGTGTGGTCAACTAACTTTTGACAAGAGTGCCAAGAGCCCACCATGGGGAAAGAATAGTCTGTTCAATCAATGGTGTTAGGAGGCATTGAGTTGACATGAAGCTGCTCACCCACAACCTGCTGAGTTTGCCTGTGCAGGGAATTGGGGCCTGTGGCTTCGCCCTGTGCCTCCAGACCACTGAAGTCCGCATTAACCCTGTGGAGTCCAACCCCGACTTTGTGGCGGGAATGATACCTAAAGTGGAGTGGGCAGTGCTTCTGGAGGCTTCAGACACCTTGCATCTCTTCAAGGTGCCCAAAAAGCCAATTCAAGGACATGAACATAAGGAGAATTTTCTGAGAAATATGCACCATGTGCTGCTAGAGGTGGATGTGTTGGAGGGCATCCTGCAATGCCCAGAGTCTGGATTTCTATTCTCCATCAGACGTGGGATCCCCAAAATGTTGCTGAGTGATGAGGTAGCCTAGACTTAAAACAGTGCTAAGCACAAGTTTCTCATTCTGTGACCTTGTGTATCTTTGTTTACATATATCCTGTTTGTTAGTTCTGTTCTCTGTATCCCCAACCCTTGGCCCAGTGACACATGAAACACAAAGTGTTCTTGAGCTCGATATCATATACATATTTTTCTCATTAAAGGTTCAAAACCAAAAAAAAAATTAAATAAAAATAAATGGTGTTAGGAAAACTCTATACTCACATGCAAAAGAGTGAAACTATACCCCCCTATCTTACACCACTCACAAAAATTAACTCAAAATGGATTAAAGACTTAAAGGTAAGACCTGAAACCATAAAACTCCTAGAAGAAAATGTATAGATATAGACATAAAATTCACCCATATAAAAGGAAATCCGATCATTTGTGATAACATGGATGAACCTGGAGTGCATTATGCTGTGTGAAATAAGCCAGACAGAAAAAGAAGAATACTGTATGGTATCACTTATACTTGAAATCTGAAAAAAAATTCTGATTTTTTCACTGTGTGAAGTGATGGATGTGCTAATTATCTTGCTCTTGGTAATTATTCTATAATGCATGCATATGTTAAATCATCACATTGTACACTATAAATATATACAATTATATTAGTCAATTATTCCTCAATAAAGTTAAAAAAATAAACCAGTAGGGAGCATTCTAGGAACAAGAAGTAATTAAGGGTTGTGTGGCTGGAGATTTGGCTAAGGGGTAGATAGGAGCAACACTGTGAAGGGCCTCACATGCCATGTTGGTCCTCTGGGAGTCTTTGCTTATAATCAAGGTATAAGAGTCATCCTGGTTTGCATCTTATAGAAGAAAAGAGCTATAGATTATTCAGGAGTGAGTGCAACAAAATTCTGATATGCTTCTGCTTTTCCTGAAATAGTTCTAATTTCTGTGAAAGAAATTCAGTCTCATCCTGAGACTGAGTAACACCCTTCTGGAGGCTGGAAGACTAGTGATGGCTCCTTGTCTTTCATGGCATATCAATTGATGCTAAGAACAGAGTTCTTGACTGCAACCAAAATAGGACTTTTCATTCAACAAACTTTAAAAAAAAAATGTGTTTACAATGTGTCATGCTGTATGACAGTTGCTCAGGATACTTAGTCAAATAAAAATGACCATTCAAACAATTTAAATACTGGTAGAGGATGCAAATATATAAAAGAACAAGTAGATTATAGTGTAAAATGTTCAATGATTAGAAGTAAGCATAAATAGTATAGGAGCACAGAGGAGGGATATGGTAAATTTCTGGGGCAGAGGCTTGAAAATGGGTTCAAGTTCTGACTCTGTCACAAATTATTAGCTCTATGATTTTAGATAAGACATGTAATTTCTTGGGGCTTCATTGCTCCTATCAAAACAATGAGAACATTAGATGATATCTGAGTAAGCTCTCAGTTTTAAAATTAAGTGATTAAAAATGCAATCATAGGGCTTCCCTCGTGGCACAGTGGTTGAGAGTCCGCCTGCCGATGCAGGGGACATATGTTCGTGCCCCAGTCCGGGAAGATCCCACATGCGGCAGAGCGCCTGGGCCCGTGAGCCATGGCCGCCGAGCCTGCGCATCCGGAGCCTGTGCTCCGCAACGGAAGAGACCACAACAGTGAGAGGCCCGCGTACTGCAAAAAAAAAAAAAAAAAAATCATAAAAATTGCAATCATTTTATGATTCCAATAACTTAAACATACTTGATTTATAAAATTCAGCACATAGAAATATAAGCTAAGCATCAATTTCTTCTCCTCAACCCCCACTACCTCTAAAAGTCAACTTCCTTTTGTGTATTTGGGGGAAATACTCTCAAAAGATATTTTGTAAGTTGATGGTTTTGGTCTCAAAATTTAAGTTGCAGTGTCCTAGTCTAGCCCATAGAAATATAACATAATGCTTTTAAGCATAAGCTTGGGAGACCAACTATGCTTGTAACCATGGGAAAATGACTTAACCTTTTGTGCTTCAATTTTTTTATCTGTGAAATGGGATAACAGTTGGTTATACTTTTTTAATGTTGTTAAGAGGAATAAATTAGTTAATACATGCAAGGGTTTAGAATAATACCTGGCACATGATAAACATTCAATAAATATGAATTATATCACCTATAATGAAGCTCAGTGGTTTTATATATATTTTTTAGTTGTGGGCTACTTTCTACCAAAAAGTTTTATGCAATTAAAGTTGTATATTGTAAACCCTAAGGCAACCACTAAAAACACTTTAAAAGTGGTAGAAATAATGTCAACTTAGGAAACAAAATTGAATCATAATAATGCTCAATTAACCCAAGAGAAGGCAGATAAAGAAAAAAGAAATAAAGAACAGATGGAAGAAATAGAAAACAACTGGCAAGATGGTAGATTTTAATCCAACCATATCAATAATTGCATTAAATATGAATGTCTGAATGCACCAGTTAAAAATGACTGTTAGATTAGATCAAAAGGCAAGCACCAACTATATGTTTTCCTCAAGAAACTAACTTTAAATATAAATATAAGTGTAGTATAACTATACATATAAGTTAAAAGTAAAAGAGAAGATATATCATGCAAACACTAACCAAAAAGAAAGTCTGAAATAGCTATTTTAATATCAAACAAAATAGATGTCAGGGCTAAAGAGAGATATTACTTGATAATAAACGAATCAATTTTCCCAAGAAAAAATAACAATCCTAAACATTTATGCCCATAACATCAGAGTTTCAAAATACATGAAGCAAAAACAAATAGAATGAAAGGAAATATAGATAGATCCAAAATTGCTGAAGATTTTATCACTACTCTTTCAATAACTGATAGATAAAACATGCAGAGAGAAAACTAGTAAGAATACAGGAGCCCTGAACATTGGCATTTATGAAACACTCCATTCAACAACAGCAAAATACACTTTCTTTTTCAAGTACACATGAAACATTCACCAAGATAGACCATATGACTCACAAAATACACCTCAATAAATTGAAATGAATAGAAAGTCATACAAAGATGTTCTCAAACCATAAAAGAATTAAACCAGATATAAATAACAGAAAGCTATTTAGAAAATCTCCAAATATTTGGTAAATAAACAACACAATCCTAAATAACCCATGGGTGGAAAAGAAAATCTCAAAGAAATTTTAAAAATATTTTGAGGTAAAAGAAAGTGAACATACAACAGCACAAAATGTGTGGGATGTAACTAAAAAAATGATTATATGGAAATGTATAGCATAAAATGGCTATAACATAAAATAGTTAAAATGTAACATATAGCATAAAATGGTTAAACAAAAAGAAGAACGATCTCAAATCAACAATCTAAGCTTTTACCTTAAGAAACTAAAAAAAAGGGGCAAACTAAACCCAAATCAAGAGTAAATTAAGTAATAAAAATAATACCAGAAAGCAATGAAATTGAAAAGAAAAAATATATGATCCTCAATAGATGCAGAAAAATCATTTGACAAAATTCAATCTCTATTTATGCTAAAAAAAAAAAAAAAAAACTATCAGCAAACTAGAAATAAATGAGAACTTTCCTAACCTGACAAAGTATACATGGAATATCCAGCAGCTACAGCTATATTACACTAAATGATGAAAGACTGAATTGTTTTACCCTATTATAAAACACAAAGTAAGGCTGTTCTCTCTCTCAACATCATACTGAAAGTCCTAACTAGTGCAATAAAGCAAGGAAAAGATATAAAAGGCTTGCACATCAAGAAAGGAAGAAATAAAACTGTATTTAAGGGACTTCCCTAGGGGTCCAGTGGTTAAGACTCAGTGCTCCCACTGCTGGGAAGTAGAAGCTTCCCTGGCTGGGGAACTAAGATCCCACATGCCTCATGGTGTGGCCAAAAAAAACCCCAAAAAACAAAAGCTGTATTTAAAAAATGGCATGACTGTCTATGTAGAAAATCCCCAAAGAAGTCTACAGAAATCCTCCTCGAACTAATGAAAGGGGTTAGCAAAGTCACAAGATAGAAAATGGACAACTGGAATTCAAAATTTTAAAAATAATGCTATTTATCATAACATCCAAAAAAACTTAGATATGAGTCTAAAAATTTATGTGTAGGTCCTGTATGCTAAAATCTGCAAAATACTGGTGAAAAATATTAAAGAAATCCTAAATAAATTTAGGGTCACACCATGTTAATGGCTTTAAGACTCAGTATTGCTGTCAATTATCCCCAGTTCAATTGAAAACCCCAAATAAAATCCCAGGAGGTTCTTTTGTAAATATTAACAAGGCGATTCTAAAATTTATAGGGAAAGACAAAGGAACTAATATAGCCAAAACAATTTTAAAAGAGAACAAAGCCAAAGGACTCACGTTCCTCTATCACAAGATATACTCTAAAGTTGTAATCAAGACAATGTGGTATTGGTAAAAGGATAAACACATAAATCAATAGAACAGATAAAGAGAGACCAGAATTAGATCCACATGAATAAAAACAGTCAACTGACTTTGGTAAAGGTGCAAATACAATTCAATGGAGAAAGTATAGTGTCTTCAACAAATAGTGCTGGAACAGTTGGATGTCTATATGTCCCTGTCCCAGAAAAAGAAAGAAGGAATCTGAGCCATACTTCAAACATTAACTCTAAATAGATTATAGATATAAAACATTTAGGAGAAATAATGTGTGAACAAAGAATTTTAGTTATGTCACCAAAAGCATGATCTATAAATTTAAAAACTTGATAAATTGTACTTCATCAAAATGAAAATATTTGCTTTACAAAAGACAGCCATAGCTTAGAGAAAATATTTGCAAATTACATTTCTGGTGAATAATTTCTAACCAGAATATATAAAGAACTCTCAAAACTAAACAATAAGAAATTAAGCAAACCAATTTTAAAAATGGATAAAAGATCTGAACAGACACATCACCAAAGAAGGGACGAGGGTGGCAAATAAGCCTACAAAAAGATGTTCAATGTCATTAGCATAGGGAAATGCAAGTTAAAATTACCATGAGACACCACTACACTCCTACTAAAATGGTTATTATTATTTTTTTAATGGCAGCACCAAGTACCTAGAAGGATGCCAAGCGACTGGAACTTATTACATAGTTGGTGAGAATGCAAAATATTACAGCCTCTTTGGAAAACAGTTTGGCAATTCTTATAAAGTTAAAGATATTTCAAGCCACCCAAAAGAAATGAAAATTTATGTACCTGCAAAAACATGTATATGAAAATGTGTAGCAGCTTTATTCAAATTCACCAAATATTGGAAACAATTCAGATGTCCATCAACCAGAAAATGGATAAACAAGCAGTGGCACACTTGTGCAATAGAACACTCTACAGCAATGAGTAGGAACAGACTAGTGATTCACAAGCAACATGGACAAATCTTAAATGCATTTTGCTAAGTGAAAAAAGCTAAACTCAAAATGTTACATGTTATATGATTCCATGTATATGGGAATAGGAAAACCTTAAGGGAGGAAAACAGAACAGTGGTTTCCAGAGGTTATATGGTGGGAGGAGCAGTTGTCTGTTAAAAAGCAATACAAGGAAATTTGGGAGCCAATGGTATTCTGTATGCAAATATGGTGGTGGATACATGGATCTATACATTTGTCAAAACCCATACAGCTCTTCACCAAAAAGAAGGACTTTTACCATATTAGTTTTCTTCTTTGTTTTTCTAAACTGTCAAATTGTTGGGAAGGGAGGATGGATTCCAGGTCATGACAGATTGAAGGATGAATTTAAATTATTTCAAATGAATCACATGACCTCACTAAGGGGAAGGGGGAAGAAAGTAGATGACCTAAGTAACTTAGGAAAGTAACATTTTCACTGGATACTTAAAGACAGAAGAACTATTCAGAAACATTATACTCTAATGGGTAATTTGTTTCTCAGAGGGGTATGGGTTAATACAGAAAATATTAATACACTGAGTTGAAAAAATAAGTAAATATATTTTATCTAATTAGAGCTAGGTTTCTCATTGTCAAGAAGGAAGTTACAAATAAGGAAAGGGGAAAAACTAAAATGAACCCTGTGGTCCTGGATTGGAGTCAAAGCTATCCATATAAACTCATGCATTATTTTTTCTTTTTTAAATAGCACAGCATTGGGGAAGGATAATTGTGTACTATATGAACTAACAATCCCATTTCTTTTTTTTCTTTTTCTTTTTTTTTTTTTTTGGCCACACCACGTGGCATGTGGGATCTTAGTTCCCCGACCAGGATGGAACTCACGGCCCCTGAAGTGGAAGCGAGGAGTCCCAACCACCGGACCACCAGGGAATTCCCCAACTCATGCATTTTTTTTTTAATTAGATAGATTAGCTAGCTGGCTAGGTAAAAATAGATGTATGCATGCATTAGTTAGCTTTCATACATTTATTTCCTAGCTCTATCCACTAGACCAGAAGCAGTGATTCTTCTTGTATGTATGTTCTGCTGGCTCTGCTTTTCTGGCCAAAGTCTCACTGATACAACAAGTAACAGTAGAGCTGCTCCCGAGTGGTCCATCTGACAGGTGCTTTTCTATACCACCTGACCCTCCCTCCCTCCTCACTTAGTTTTACTGAGCATCGCTCTGACTTACTTCCCTGCTACGGTATCTCTCAAAATGATGTTCCTGCTCCACACAGCTCTCAACAGAAAGTTGGATGTGGGGAAGATCACTTCTGTGTGTTTCTCCCTATTCCCCATAATGCTGTAAATAAGACCATGGTACTGTATCCAACTTGAGAAACAATTTGAGGTGGGGAGTAACTAAAGTGAGTTGCAGTGTAAGAGAGAGAAAGGAAAAAAATCTGTTTTCATATCCAAGGGAAAAGCTCAGAAGCATTTAATAGAAGTTCTACATTTGTTCCCACCCTGTTTATAGGCTTGTTTCTCTTCTCCTCAAGTCTGCCTTACTTTCAAAAATGCCTCCTTCAATTATCTACAATATAAATCCCTCATTATTCTTCAAGGATCAACACCACAGGAATTGATCTGATGTAAGGATCCATTTCATTACTGCCTTAGGCCCAGGTCATTCATCATAATACAATTCCTAAATCTAGATTAACTCTATGAAAAGGGAATGTTAGTTCTCTCTACCTGGGTATTATTTCCCTAAATACAACATAATTTACAGACACCTTTGCCTAAACGGGATTGTGTTTTAAATTACGTTAAAGCAGAATAGTGTTATTTGTCCCTTGAACCGCCCTGACCCACAAGTACCCCCCAGTCACCACCACTTCTACACAATTTATTTTCCGCTTCTAAAGTTTACCCCCTTGTCTTTGGGAACATAAGAAAAAGGTCCCATGAGTGTGTATTTTTTCAAGTTACCCAGCCATCTATCCCCTGGAAACTGCCCAGTAAAAGCTTCAAAATCACCTTTCCCAATACCTTGACCTGTGGTTCATTCCTAGTAGAAGGAAGGAAGTACTAGAGTTTATTTCCTCACATAAGACATTCCAAGGGGTGGGAATTGGGGATTAGGAGGTAGCCAGTGTTTATTCTTCTTGATATAATAGCTGAAATCCCTGATATCACTCTCCTGGAAATTTGAAGGGTGGAAATTGGGTTAAAGCACAATGTCTTAGATAATCTCCAGATTCAGAATTTAAGTTCCAATAATAGCAACTTAAAGAAAATGATCCTCTTACAAACTTCACATATAGTCTTAAATCTACCAAAAATTTATCTCAACAACCTGAAAAACCTTACTTCCATTAGTTGCACTAACTGGATTTCCATAAATTAGACATCCATTTATAAAACACATAGAATGGCATTCAATCCGTCATCCCTCTCTTAATGTAACTTTGATTAGTAAGGTGCTCTGCCCCATCCTATACCAGTGATTCCCTTGTGCTCAAACAATGGAGTGATATTTGAAGGGTGGGTTGAAAATGGGGGAGGGTAGCATTGAACTGGAAAAGTAAAGTAAATCTTGAGCTTCAAGCTTCAAGATGTCAAGCATATAGCTGAGACTGAGATAAAGCAGCATGAACACAGGACTTGTCTAGAGCCAAAGCAGTAGGAACTGGAAAAAAAAATGTCCACCAAGACAATGCCAAAATTAATGGTACCTTTCTCAAAGTTGTAACTTGGACCAACTCTGAGTTCCAACAAACATTGAATGGATTCCGTCTTTCTTAGTAAGACCCCTTATTCCCCTCTTATTTTCAGGGGAGCGCTAGTAGTTCAAATGTTTAGGAATTTTTAGATTGTATCTTCAGATCCTTACAGGCCAGGCCTCCACCTCCACTTCTCCTGCCCCATCACTGCAGCAAAACCTGTGTCTACTTTGGACAATGAGTTTCGGCAAAACCATTCATTAAAAAAATTATTCTACTGGAAACAGACATCATAGCTATACTATCTATATAGATACATATCTAGAGAGAGAGCTAGAGAGATATGTAAATGTACATAGATAGACATCTAGAGAGAAGGAGAGAGCTAGATAGAGAGAGAGAAGGTTGTTTCTAACATTCATGCCCTTAGGTAATTCCCTCCCCTGTATGTGGACTGAACACAGCCTTCCTTCTAAAAAATATATATCTATAACATAGAAAAATTGATGAAATGTCACTTTTTAGATTCCATCTTGCCTGTACCCTCTCTATTGCTCTTCTCACTTGCTCACTCTGATGAAACCAGCTGCCAAGTTGTGAGATACCCAGTGGAGAGGTCCACATGGCAAGGGACAGAGGGAGGCCTCCAGCCAACAGCCATCAAGGGACTGAGGCCCTCAGTGCAACAACCCATGAAGAACTGAATCTTGCCAACAACCACGTGAATGAGCTTGGAAGCAAATCCCTCCCCAGTCAAGCCCATGGGTGAGACTGTAGCCCAGCTGACACCTTGATAGCAAACTTACAGAAAACTTTGAGCTAAGCTGTGCACAGATTCCTGACCTACAGAAACTGTGAAACAATAAATGCTTTGTAACAAATGGGGTAATTTGTTACAAGCAAGGTAATTAATACCATAACCTGTAAATTATATGAAATTTACATGTAAATATAAATTATATAAATTTATATTTATATTCTATGTAATATAATATAATATGTATATGTTTAAACCAACTACTACAGGTTGGCCTGGGAATTTGGACTCCTGTGATAATGTTGTTCTTGTGGGAAAGTATGCGGGTATGCTTTGAATTTTACAAAATTCTTTACAAACTATTGAAATACAATGCACTGGTGAGTTGAGGACTTAAAGGGCACTCTTTTAAAAATTTTAATTGATATTTTCATTAAACTTCCTAGGATCTAAATTGAAGAATTATGTATGATTTGATGTCTTTTTTGTATTTTTTTCTGCATTTTCCTCAATAAATATATCCCACTTTTTTCTTCCTGATAAATTCACATTAATTGTTCAAGGACCAACCCAGCTATTACTTCCCATGAAGCTTTCCCTCTTCCAAGGCAGGACTTAGTACCTTTCAGTTATCCCATCCTCTATCGGTGGTCCCTCTCTCTTAGCTCTTATCACACTTTATCATAATTTATCTTTCTAACCTGACTTCCCCACTTGACAGTGTATATTTAATCAATTTCATAAGTCCTCTAATAAAATATTCTCATACAGAGTAGGTGTTCAATAATAGCTAATGAAAGAATGAGTAAACAAACAAAGGAAGTTGGGAAAGAACTTCAGGCACTGGGAGAATATCCCTTTTTTAACTGGCTATTTAAATGCCTGTCTATTGATGTTATGGATACTGGATTAAAAGAGGCAGAATGATTTCTTAAAAAGAAAATCTTAAGTGCTATCCTTACTTCAAACCTTGCTCACAAGAAAAGGCTTGAAATCTTTGTGGACTGGCCTCTACCTATATCTAGAGTGTCTCATCTTTTCCAAGTTCTCCCCCTCACTTTCAGCCTGCATTCAATCACACTGGGCATGTTCCACTGATTTGCTACATTCCCTCCCATCATTCTGCACATGCTGCTTTTTTTTTTTTGCCAGGAACAGCATTTCTCCCAACTTCTGTAATGTTATCTTGTAATATTCATCACAGTTGTAACTTTGCCCTTATTTGTGTGATCATCATGTATTAGTCTGTCAGCCATTAGACAAAAAACTCTATAAGAGAAGAAAGTGGTTTGTTTTTGCTCACCAGCACTCATGAGTCAGTGGGTGCCTTTCAATCGCAGGAGTTTGCCTCTTCAATATATTCTCCAGTTGTATGATAAAAGGCTCAGTTCCTTATTATAGGAGTTAACCTGTAAGCAAGCCGGCAGGAAGAGGATTTAAGGTTTGATATGAAGGTAAATTTGATTAAGTCCATTTCAAGTCACCAAGAAGAAATGAAGCCCTAAAAGCCGTATTGTCATGCCCCACCATCACTCCAAGGTTCTTGCTTCTCTAATTTTGGGGAACACAAAAGAAGACATATTGACTGGTAGATGAACCTACTCTAGGGATCTTTGTGAAATAATTATGAATCATATTAGCTAAAACTTACTGAGTATTAAGCACTGTTCTAGCAGGTTACACACATCATCTCAACCTTCACCATAATATTTTGAGACAGTGACTGTTACCTGCATTTTAAAGATGGGATGGAGGCAAAAAGAAGTCAAGTTTACACAACTAGAAAGTGGCAGACCAGGAATTCATTCCCACTTAGCACCTATGCTCTTAAGTATTTCAAGACACTGGCTCTTTTCTGTTGGAGGTGAGGGAATTTGAAGGTCCAGCAAAGATTTCTTCCAAGAACTGGAGCCACTTTGTGTCTAAGATTAAGAAAGATCCCTCATCTGCTTTCCATCTGAACTCCATCTGAACCCACTTCCCTCTCCCACCTTATGTATCCCTGGATGCATTTTTCATGCTCACTGTTATGTTAGAAAACACTCAGCATGAATTCTGGGGCGAAACTACCTAAATTAGAATCCCAGCTCTACCGTTTACAGTCTGTGTGAACTTGAAAAACTTACTTGCACTCTCTGAGCTTCAATTACCTGTCTGGAAAATGGGATCAATATCTGTGTTATTTGTTGGGAGTGCTAAGCTTATTTAATGCATATAAAGGTTTCAGAACAGTACCTGCCCCATAATAGGCACTGAATTAGCTGCAGTTATTACTGTTGGACACAGATTTAGTTGGCATTCAATGGTATTATTTTCATCCTATAAACCCACTTTTGTAATTTGTAAAACAAGATTTTGGCAACATTGCATTGTTGGGAACATATTTCTTTCATGAACATAAGAATCACTGTGAAGGAATACCATGTGTGTTTAATAACAGAAATAATTTTCATTCTAAGTCGTTGTGTTCACATGCCCTTTGGTCAACTAGATTGCTGAAGAACTGAAAGAGTTAAAAGCATGGCACCCCAAAATATGCCACTATGGTTTAAGGATTATTTTGAGATGAAAGCCATTGAGAAAAAAAGACACAGGACAAACTCTCTACTAGGAAGGACAGGATGATTCTTAATCACTGGAGATAACTTTAGATTCTTAACAGCCCAGAGAAGGCACCAGAGCCAGCCATGTAACAAACCTTCCTAAAACAACACTTATCTTCCATTAGTTTCCCCCATCTGCTTTCCCTTCCACCCCTAAAAGCCTAAAACTGTTTCCTTTGTTTTGTCACTTCTTCATTAATTGATTGCTCTTTGTTAAGATGCTATTAAACCCCAAGTGCTAACCACTCCTTTGAGTTACTCATCACTAATTTTCTGCCACATGTATGCGTGCTGCAAGTGTTAATAAACCCCTCCTTGTTTTTATCTTGTTAAGCTGTCTTTTGTCAGTCTAGTTTCAGGGCCCTAGTCAGAAAACCTAGAAAGGTAGAGGAAAAGTTTTTGTTTTGTTTTGTTTTGGTTTGGTTTTTTTTTCCTTTCCTACAGAACAAATCACAATCTTGGTCTCACTGCAATTTTTTTAATTTTTATTTTTAGAAGTACATTTGCAGTTTAGAAGTATGATGATTTTCCTGATCGTCAGTACTGCAGTCCAGATGCCTGAGTTCTCATTTCTCCACCACTGCCAGCTGGGGAGGTTGTCTGGGCCAGTCCCTTTCTGTCCATCACTCCTGTTTTCTGATGCATGAACCCTTCCTAAAGCTGGGGAGCAGCATCAAAGAAAGATTGTGGAGCTTATTACTGTGTGTAAAGTACCTTGCAATCCCTGTCTGAAAGAAGCTATAGAAATGCAAAGAATTCTATGTGATTTTATCTGCAGAGTAAGCTCCGGTTAGAACATCAGTCTGGATTTAAGTTATATCTTTGCTTCCACTGCTATTGTGGATTAAAGTCAGTCCGTTTTAATGTTACTAAAATGTAATTTCTTTTCTGAGGATAGCTAGACATGCAATGCTGAAAAGGATTTAATTCACTGTGTCGTCACAGGGATGATGATGTTGGCTCAATTTTGAATGTCAGGAGAAAGCCATAGGATGCTAAACTCTCCCACTGTTGCAATTCTTACAATACAATATAATTAAGAGGAAGCAGAAGGGCACCTAAGCAAAATGTTAGGATCCTAGTAGTTTGAGAGTAGGGTCAGAGACGGTTGAATTTGGTAGTATGGCTCCCTGGTATGGGGCGTTATCAGGCCAGAATGGATGAGGGGAGAAAAAGAGACCCAGTCAGCCAGAGGATAACAGAGTGCAGTTAACTTCTGGAGGGCAATTCTGAATAAACCACAGAGTATTTAAAAAAAGAAGACACCCTGGGATTAATTGTCTTCCACTGGCCTGTGAGGTAACTGATACCAAATATAATTGAATTACTTTGTAATTATTTCTTTTGGAGTATTTAACCTAAGCTAGGCTTTGGAGATGGATTTTTTTCTCTCTCTTGCTTTGCACTGCAAATGGTTTTGCACTACGGATATTTTTCTGCTTTACTGTATTATCTTGTGCAAACTACTCTGGTTTGTTTTCCCCCCTCTTCCTTGCCAATGGGGTTGTTTACTTATTGGAATTAAAGTCAGAAGTGAGCGTCTCTTGCCAGTAGGACAGAATTTCTAATAAATATGTAAATAACGCCTCTCTCTTCTGCGGCTGCGGGCTCTGCTCTCACGTGGCCCACCTGGGCCACAGTCTGGGGCTCAGGCAGGCTTGGAGAAGATGAGAGATTTTCATCAATCTGTAGATCAGAAAGAAATTAAATTAAATCCAATCTGAGAGGGCAAAGGTAAGGTGGTAAGAAAGGGTATTTGTCCTTGTGGTTGTAGAAATGGGCCATTTTCTTTGGCCTATGGGTGAAAGTTGTCTGAAGGTTGACACAGCCTGTCATAAGAAAGGGACTTGGAGCATTCAGGGGTGGCTCAGGGTGGAGAGAAATAAATGTCTCCTCTGCAGGCAGGCCATGATTATTTCAATAATAGTAATAGCAATGCCATCATCAATCAACACGTACACCTGTCTCGTGACCCAATTCTATGCCGGTGGTAATTAACACCCCGTGTCTACATTGCACCTTGAACTCAAAAATATTTTGAGGACTTTTGATACATTTACCATTCTGCAAAGAAGAAAATAATATCAAACTTCCACAGGTCAAGGATATACCACTGAGTGATGCTTAACAGTATGAGCTCTGGAACCAGAATGCAAGGAATTGAATTTTACTTTGCCACTTACTATCTCTGTGCCTCAGTTTTCTGATGTGTAAAATGGGTATTCACGCATTCAACAAATATTGATTACCTAGCATATGCCAGTCAAGTTCAAGCTTAGGGAGATACAGTAGGGAACAAAACAAAGGCCCTCTTGTTAACAATAGTGGTACCTACCTCAATGAGTTGCCATGAGCATTAACTGAATGAGTATATCCCCGGTATATAGTAAGTTCTCAATAAATGTGAACAAGTAGGGTTTAAAGTCACATAAAAAGGCATTACAGAGTAGCAGGCTCCTCAGCCCAGGATCTAGTCACTGAGCAATATTCAGTCTGCCATTACACAGGGCTACAGCCTGGTGATGGAAAGAGCCATGGTGAAGTTCTATAAGACCGGGATATGCTTGGATGTGCTCAACAAGCTCCAAGAGAGAGTGGCTGTTAGGGTTTCATGTAGCCAACCACGTGATGAGCTAGGAAAGTGTATAATATCCAGAGATGTGCTATGAGGAGCCACTTGATTTTCTGACATGCGCCCCTGCCGCCCCCCTCCACCCCCACCGAGGACCTGTCTCAAAGCCTTTGCAATAGAGTATCTGCTCTTGGTGAATGTGCCCTGGTTGCAGTTACACCTTATTTACTCTCTGGCAGACACTGGGTCCTCTTAAAGGAGATGTGGCCTCAGTTAAATGGCACAGTCAGATTTGTTCTCTGTTAGTCTGTTCCTTCATGAAATAAAGCAGAATGGGGGAGGGATGCCACCTCTCCAGTGCTCTCGATCTTTTGCCAGCCTAATGGACTTTGCAAAATGAGTTCCCAGCAAGGAAATCCAGGGGTTGAGTGGGGCAGTGTATGGAAGCTTTGTCAGAGTGACATGCTTGGGTGAGCCTCTCTCCATGATAAAGGGAAGAACTAATTAGAGCCATAAATTATGGATTATTAATTACTGTGCCTTGTAAAGAAAAATATGCAGATAGGTTTGGGTTTTGGGGGGGCCACATGTGTGTTTGCATGCTTTAACACAGCCTCCTCTGGGCCTTCTTGCCTTTCTACTCTTCCCTTCACTTAGGGTGTCTGACCTAAATGACATCCTAGAGGCATTATTGGCTTATCCACTAGAAAACCAAGAGTGCATTAGCTTTAAAAGTCTCAAGGAGTAAATAGTGTTAGGAAGTACTAGAATCGCCAAGCAGATTGGCTGCTACATTTTGGATTGAGGCCATAGCTAAAGAGAGAAATGCAATTTTGTTACATATTTAAACAGCAACCTCAAACTGTCATCAAGCCATGGAGACAGATCCCTACCACTACCACCGTTTACCCTCCCCAAAAGTAAAATAATTAGTTTTAATATTGGGCAAGAAGACAAATTTCAAAATTAAATTTCCAATATCATAGAATGTTAAGCAGCTATTAAAATGATATTTACATAGAGTTTTTAATGATATGGAAAGAATCTTATAACCTTAAGCACAAAAATGGAATAGAAAATTACATTAATACACAGAATGTTCTTAATAAGGTTTTAAAAGCATGGGGGAGATGTTTAAAAAAAATAAGCCAAAATTTCAGGATGGTAGAATTAAACATGATTCTTCCAGCTTTTAAAAAATGTATGCATTTTCCAAATTTTTAAAACATGAGCATGTAGTATTACATTTAAAAGTAATGTGATTGGCCTTACATTTAGGTCTTTAATCCATTTTGGGTTTGTTTTTGTGTATGGTGTTAAGGAGTGTTTTAATTTCATTCTTTTACATGTAGCTGTCCAGTTTTCCCAGCACCACTTATTGAAGAGGCTGTGTTTTCTCCATTGTATATTCTTGCCTCTTTTATCAAAAATAAGGTGACCATATGTGCATGGGTTTATCTCTGGGCTGGCAGAACACTCTATGACATAAATCACAGCAAGATCCTTTTTGACCCACCTCCTAGAGAAATGGAAATAAAGACAAAAATAAACAAATGGGACCTAATGAAACTTAAAAGCTTTTGCTTAGCAAAGGAAACCATAAACAAGACGAAAAGACAACCCTCAGAATGGGAGAAAATATTTGCAAATGAAGCAACTGACAAAGGATTAATCTCCAAAATTTATAAGCAGCTCATGCAGCTCGATATCAAAAAGACAAACAACCCAATCCAAAAATGGATGGAAGACCTAAATAGACATTTCTCCAAAGAAGATATACAGATTGCCAACAAACACATGAAAGGATGCTCAACATCACTAATCATTAGAGAAATGCAAATCAAAGCTACAATGAGGTATCACCTCACACGGGTCAGAATGGCCATCATCAGAAAGTCTACAAACAATAAATGCTGGAGAGGGTGTGGAGAAAAGGGAACCCTCTTGCACATTGGTGGGAATGTAAATTGATACAGTCACTATGGAGAACAGTATGGAGGTTCCTTAAAAAACTAAAACTAGAATTACCATATGACCCAGCAATCCTACTACTAGGCATATACCTGGAGGAAACCATAATTCAAAAAGAGTCATGTACCATAATGTTCATTGCAGCTCTATTTACAATAACCAGGATATGGAAGCAACCTAAGTTTCCATCAACAGATGAATGGATAAAGAAGATGTGGCACATATGTACAATGGAATATTACTCAGCCATATAAAGAAACAAAATTGATTTATTTGTAGTGAGGTGGATGGATCTAGAGTCTGTCATACAGAGTGAAGTAAGTCAGAAAGAAAAAATCACATACCATATGCTAACACATATATATGGAATCTTAAAAAAAAATGTTTCTGAAGAACTAGGGGCAGGACAGGAATAAAGATGCAGATGTAGAGAATGGACCTGAGGGCATGGGGAGGGGGAAGGGTAAGTTGGGACGAAATGAGGGAGTAGCATGGACATATATACACTACCAAATGTAAAATAGATAGCTAGTGGGAAGCAGCTGCATAGCACAGGGAGATCATCTCAGTGCTTTGCGACCACCTAGAGGGGTGGGATAGGGAGGGTGAGAGGGAGACGCAAGAGGGAAGATATATGGGGTATATGTATATGTATAGCTGGTTCACTTTGTAATATAGCAGAAACTAACACACCATTGTAAAGCAATTATACTCCAATAAACATGTTAAAAATAAAGAAATAAATAAAACTAATGTGAAAGTATGAAAATTTAAAAACCAAAACAAAGCCCTCCAATCAGCAATAACATTCAAGTTGATCAAAAACCAGTTTCCCAGCCCCAAATATTAGCCTTTCAAATTGTTCAGGAAGTAAAACAATGGGCAGTTGAGGGAAAGACACTGTTGTATCAGTGCATTTTCTTTGTTGTTCCTGATTTTGGGAGAGTTCTGGCTGTCTAGGGATCCATGCCAGTGTTTCTAGCTTAGAATTGGTGATTAGTGAGTGTTTTTGAAAAGAGCATCCTGACAACAATGTGAAGAGTGTATCAGAGGGGTGCCAGAGTCAGGAGATTACAAGGCTACACAGGTAAGAAACAATGGTTGTTTGGACAAGTGTGGAGGCAATGAAAATGAGACAGAAGTGGACACATTTGATACTTATTCAGGAGCTTAAATCCATAGGCCTTAATAATGGATTTCAAATTGGGGAAATGAGTAATAGAGTTAGTTGTCAAGAGTGATGCCTCTTTTTCTGTGTAATGGATGGATAGTGAGTTTTTCACCAAAAGAAGCACTGTGATATGATATGTTTGTTTATTAGGAGGTCAGCAGTGTGGAATATGTTATCTATTTTTGCACAATAGATTGTCTCAAACTTAGTGGTTTAAATTAATAAATATTTATTATCTAAGTTCCTAAGTATCAGGAATTCAGAAGTGTCTATGTGGTTTTGGCTCAGCGTCTTGGAATCAAGATGTTGGTCAAAACCACATTCGTCTGAATCCTTGACTGGGGCTGGAGAATCTGTTTCCAAACTTTCTCATGTGACTGTTGGCTGGAGGCCTCACTTTCTTACCACATGGGCTTTTCCATGAGGACATTGCAGTTGGCTTCCCTAGAATAAGTGACCCAAGAAAGGGAAAGGAAGTAGGCAGCTGAAGTGCTTTATACAATCTGTTCTCTGAGGTCACACACTGTCATTTCTGGTTTTATTCTATTCATTATAAGTGAGTCACTAAGTTCAAGCCACACTGGAGGTAGAATTAAGCCCCAGTTTTGAAGGGTATGTCAGATAATTTCTGGACATATTTTAAACCACCATGGGAGAAGGTGCTAGATCATGAGCTTATTTTTTGACATACTAAGTTTAAGGAACAAGTAAGAAATTCATATCTCAAGTATAGGTAGATATGGAGGTCTAATAAGAAACTGCAGCTAGAAATATAAAATTGTGAGTCTTCTAGCTTTACATCTTTGAGCATGGAGGAGATTGCTTAAGAAAGAAGTGTAGAGTGAGATAAAAAAGAATCAAAGGGTAAGGAATTCTAACCTTGGGATATCCATTTTACATCTGAATAGAGGAGGATGAATTTGCAAAGGAGACAAAAGAAAAGACCAAGTGAATAAAGAGAAACAAAACATGAGAGTGATGTATCATTCATGAAAGCCACTGACTTGGTATCAATCATTTCTAAGAGAATGGTGTTTAGAAACCAAGATCTGGAAACTAGGTGTGCTCATCATAGTTGGACTGCCATTGCTTCTAGACCCTCTCAGAAGACAGAACTGGAAAATAGATATATATGTATACTAAGTGACACACACAGAGACATAACATTGCTCTATCTATCTTTATGTGTGTTTGTGCATGTGTATGTGGGTTGGTGTACATATTTGTTTGCAGTTGACCCTTGAACAAAGCGGGGGTTAATCTGCATATAACTTATAGTCAGCCCTTCACACCTGCAGAGTCAACCAACCTCAGATCATCTAGTACTGTAGTATTTACTACTGAAAAATATCCATGTATAAGTGGACCCATATAGTTCAATGGTCAACTATATATATATATATATATATATATATGTTTATATATGTATATATATATATAGATGTATTTTGTGTATATACACATACAAATCATGGGTTTATACGAACTGATTCCAATTAACCTCCACAGAGTTTATTTTAACCTTCCCCCTTTCTTTATTTCTAACTTCTCCAATAACAAGAAAGCTGACCCTCATTTATAAAATATACTTACTAACTTGATTGTTCTGGTATACACAAAAGTTATTTTACAACTGTCAACCCATATCCCTATGAGAAACAAATTAACTGAGGAAATTCAGCATTTGTACACAGTTCTTTTTACCTGTAGTCTTATAGTATCCAGTCAAGATACTGTATACCAAAGTTAGTTCTTTTCTTCTCTCTCTAGTGTGGTTATGCTATTCATTCACTATAGAGTTTATAGAGTTAAGTTCATTTGTCACTTTTTGCATTTCATTTTAGTTCCCCCACCCTTATTTGCATTTCATTTTCGGTCCCCCACCCTTATCCTGGTTGGTTTGTTTATTTTGTTGGAGTTTGAAGGATATGTGAAACATTAGTTTGATGTCAAGAGCCAGAAGTTACACTCAGAAGTAACCTCCTTTCTCACTCCTACTACCCCATTCCCACTTTCTTTGAGTTCCCCTTCTTTTTACACATTTCCCATTGCCTGTTCCCTCCAGTGGGTAACAAGTTTCCTTAATCTGTGTTTTATCCTTCCATTATTTCTTTTGTACAAATGAGTGGGTACCTGTGCATTTTCTTATATCCTCTTTTTTCACACAGGAAAGTAGCATACTATACATACATTTTTGCACTTTGCTTTTTCACTTACCAGCATGTCCTGGAAATCATTCCTTACCACTTCATAGATATCTTCCTCATTCTTTTTTATTTTTATGGCTGTGTAGCTCTTCTTTGTGTGGTTTTAGTATAGTTTATACAACCACTCTTCTATGAATGGACACGGGTTGTTTTCAATATTTCGTAATTGTAAACAATGCTGCAGTGAATAGCCTTGTATATATATTTCCCTGTTATTGGAGGTATATTCCTAGCTGTGGGATTGTGGGCCAAACGGCAAGTGTATATGTAGCTTTGTTAGATAGTGACAGATTTACCTCCAGAGGAAATGAGAGATTCTGCTTTCCTGCAGCTTTACTAGCAGAATGTGTTGTCATATTTTTTTTATTTTTGCCAGTCTGTCAGATGAGAAATAGCATCTCAGAGTTCTTTATATATATATATATATATATATATATATATATATATATATATATATATATATATATATATATATATATATATACCACTTATTATGAGTAAGCTCAAACATTTTTTTCATTATCAGAGGGCTTGTTTGTAAATGTCTTTTTGTGTCTTTTTACATTTCTCTATCAAGGTTTTGGTCCTTTTCTCTTCAATTTTAAAAGTTTTTTTTTTTTATTTATTAGGGATATTAGCTCTTTGTCTATGTTATAGTTTGTGAATATTTTTGCCCAATCTGTCAGTTTATTTATGGTATATTTTTGATGCCAACATTTTTTTAAATGTACCAGTCTTTCCTTTTGTTATATCTGGAATTTTAGTCACTCATTACATATTTATTGGCTTAATTCATGCCCCTGTTCCCAATCCAAGCTAAATTTTCACACTAAACACTCTTAACCACCCAAGGACAAAATAGTCTATATTTAGTTCTTGGAATCCTTCTCTCACCTTGTCTAGAAATAAACTAGAATTTTCCTGGTCTCTAAGCAGATGGTTCATTCATTTGCTAACTTCTATGCAACAATTTCTCATTTGCTAACCAAGCTTTAATTTCAGCTCAGATAGATTTCTCAGTACTGTTTAATATGTGGTTTTACCTGTGACTCAGAGATTCTGTCTCCTGGAAGAACAGAAATCTCTTAACAGTTAGCCACCTCCTATCTACCTAAGAGTTGGCAAAACAAATGTTTAACACAGATTATAGGCAATAGATTCCATATATATATATATATATGGACCTGTTTCATGGAAGGTTATAGTGTCAGCAGCAATAAATGAATTTCAGTGTGACTGATTGCCTGCTTAAAAAATGAGGTCTGTGCCAAGTGCTGTAGGTTCTATGAGAGAATTATAACACACAGCCCCTGCCCTTACAGATCTCACAGTTTTAACAAAACGCTAAGGTGAACTTACATGAAAGAAGTAAATCACAACAGAACATTGTCTATAAATAAGACCCCGCCTCTAGGTTTCAAAGCACTGACTTTAGATACAGTAAACATTAATTCGAAGAAGGGAGGAATCACTGAGGGCTGAAGTTATTGGGTGAATCTTGAGCTAGAGGAATGGGTAGGATTTGGATGGATAATGAAAAAAGAGAGCAAGCAGGAAGAGGAGCAGTCACTCATTTCACAAAATTGGATTGAATTGAGCACCTACTATGGGTAATGTAGTAAATATCAGTTTCATATAAAATGCAAAACACTACAACACCTGACTTCTTCTTAGAAAGTGCACACACATATACACACCACAGAATTTCTTCATTATTTTATTATTTTCAAAGTACTTTTTACTGAGAAATTTTAGGTGAGATTTACCCAAGTGTATCCTCTAAAATATTAGAGATAGTCTGATCTGGTGTATTTGCAAAACTCATAGAAAATAATTCTTTTCAATTTTTTACCTTTTAAAGACCCTTTCACATTTGTCCCCTCTCTCACTTCCCTATTTTTAACCTTTAAAAATATCATTGACTAGTGAGTATTATAATCCCCTTTTCACTGGTGAGGGAACTAAGATCCATGAAGTTTAAAAACATCTAACAGAAGAGATGAAAGAGGATCCAGGGCCAGCACTATGAACCCTAGCTCATGTTACTTTACCTTCTCTCTACTGGAAGAGTTGTTTGTGGAACCGAGATGAGTCTAGAGTCTAGACAACAATTCCCAAGCACTAGCCATGATGTCTATAGAACTACTGGCTTGGTTATTAACCAAGTGCTGTGAACAAGTCTCTTTCTTTCCCTTTCCAGATCTCAGCTTCTTCATCTGAAAAATGACGGATATGGACTGGACATTCTCTAATGCCTCTTGTGTGCAATCAGTCTCTGCTTCTAAGTGCCCAGCCAGCTCATGCTGTGTTCTCCTGTGCTTGGTCATCAGACTCTTCAGTAAAGTCAAAGTGGGAAAGAATTGGGGCTAGTAGACATTTTGAGCCACGCTCCACCTCCACCTCTGTGACAGGGAGTCCCCATAAGAATGCTACATTCACTTCACTCCAGGGGCCTTTGATGTAGTAACCAGAGAGCTGTGAGCAGTGGAAGGAGATAGTTAGGAACACAGTAGAGGAAAGCATTTCAGGAAAGAATTTGCCTCTGATGTAGATATCTTAGGTTAAAGGATTTTGTACTCAAGTAGCAAGAAATGTTATAAAATAATCACTGGGGAAAGTGAGGTCTCCTGTCCCCTGCTTTGAGCAGCACTGTGAAAAATGAAGTGGAAAAAGCCAAATTTACAGATCATCTAGGGAGGCTGAAATCCAGCAGTAGGATATTAAACACAAAAGAGCTGAAGTTAACATGAGGCGTTATTGGTGTGGGGAGATGGGTTATTTCCCCAAGGTCCATAATTAGAACCAGGAACCTTTTGCATGTAATTAAGAGTTAGAGATTGGTTTAACAACCACAGCTGAGCAAGTCTGAAACATTTTTTTTCCAACTAGCATTTGGGATTAGGGATTTTTTTTTTTCTCTCTCACTGTAAAATGTGAGAGTTTCCTATTTAGGAAATTGAGGCTAATTCTACTTCCACAGCACTTTTGTTGATAATAATAATAGGATACGTTTTGCATATGTGATGTGAAATCAACAAGGTGCCCTACAGAAGTAAGATGGCCTTTGAGGCACTTTTTCCCCCTCAAGGAAGCTGTCACTGAGCAGCTGATTAATTACTGTAATAATCATAATTTTAAAAAATTTAAAAAATTCCTCTTCCCATTCATTAAGTACACTGCAGATAGGCGCCAGAGGTAATTATTGTCTAGAAGTACTTCCGAATTATCTTTTCTAATCCAGCCATGCTGACATTTTTGAGAGAAAAAAATGTGTTTGTCTTTCCTCTTATGTACGGGGTGACATTTGAATATGCAAACAGCGTCAAAGTCTGCCCTGTGGATGTTTTCTGGAGGTATGATTTATGAGGCCAGCCTATTGTATTTTCTATCACACTAAGAAAAAGGTCATTAGACAACGGAGCTCTACCTACTGGGGTCTACAGCTCATCTTGTGATATTTTAATTATTGCTCTTATGCTGATTTCCAGGAATGCCTCATGGGGTGAACTGTGTGGGCATCAGTTTGCCTGGGCTTTGTGTATATTATCTAATGTTTGTGGTGTGGTTTGTGCCAACTTTTAGCCACTCCTGGGATAGATCAGTGGTGTTGAGAATAAGGGAAGCCCGTGAAAATCTAAAAATCTCATTTTACTCAATGAGTTCAATTTTCTCCCAAAGACAAATAATTGTTTCTGAAGTATACAGCATAGTCTAAACTTGAGATTATGAAGAAGGTGAGCTGTCTGTTGGCAGTTCATCTTTAGGGAGACTGACTAAGTGCAATGTCCTTTCATTGGCTCAATGGTAACTACAGCTGCAGTTAAATCATTCAATCTTAGAATTGGAAAGGACTCAGATGTCATCTTCTCTAACCCCTTCTCACAACATGACTCTCTTCTCTAACACCCCCAGAGTGGTCATTCAATCTCTGCTTAATTAGCTACAATGACAAGGGATTCACTTTCTACTCTACAAGAAACCACATCCATTTCTAGGCAGGCCTGAATCAATAATTATAATTTTTGATGCACTGAAATTTGCCTCCTTTTCAGATTTGCCAATTTGACAATCTTTAGTTCCAATCTGTAGAGCTATGTGGCAGAATCTTTCTCCTGTATCACAAATAAGCTCAAAGAAAGCTATTCCACAAATCTGTCCATCCCTTGGTTAAACATCCTCTCAGCTGAGTATGGTTTTGCATCCTCTTTTAATGTCCTAATAATTAGAATAGTACTCACCATTTTTTTTTAACCACTGCAGTAGACATACTGGATCATAGTCATATAGGTGTGCCCGGTGTTACATACAATCCCTAATGTCCTAGATACAACTCCACCCCTTTATCTCCCACTAGGAAGAATACATTATTTGCCTGTTTCTGTCAGTGTCTCCAACGGAAGCATTACTAGATATGGATGTGTGTGCGTTGCTGAGTGCAGGTAACGCAATTTCTAACAGGAGTGGTGATAGGAAGCAACCAGTGATTCAATGCTCATAACATCACATTAGTCAGTGGACTTATGTTTGTCCTTCAGTGCATCCTGGATAAAGGCAATGAATGATTTACACACTACCTCATTTATTTATATCTGCTTCGTCACTTCATATTTAGTAGGATATCGCTTAGGGAAGATTTATTCATTACCAAACATAAGTCAAGATTCTTCCAATAAAGACCTTATTTACAAAAGAAAGATCTTCTCCACTTAAGTTAATAATCTATAAGTTCCCACTTGTTGGTGTTAAACCTTATCGTTATTCTTTTTTGCTATCCTTTTTCTCTCAGGGCAGTGAATCTCCCATTGTGACTCTGAGCTGAGCCATAATCAAATGGGAGGTGTATAAGTCAGTATTCAGTCAAGAAAACAGAAACCAGCTTCCGTTTGAAAGAGGGAGTTTGATACAGGCAATCAGTCACAAAATTATTAGAATGCTTTCATTCTTCAAGAAGATCTTGACTCAGGGACTTTTGGTCCCTTGTCTGAACTAGGTTGTTGGCATTGGGGTGTCAGGTGCTGATTGTTCTATTGAAAGGTATGTCATGAAGGGCAAGTTCTACAAACAGATTCTTAATACGAGTTAAGGTTATGTCCATGCTTTAGGGGTCCTGTGAAGTGGTGCCAGAGCAGCCTCAGCAGCCAGCGTGTCTGAGCTCTGAATAACACCATCTTCTATCCTGTTCTTTCAGCTCAAGGTGTGATAATGGTTCCCTACCGTTATTCACCTTTAGGTAATCTCTTTTTCACCCTTTTTGCTTCTTCAATCCTTCCAATAATTCTGTAACAAAGTCCCTAAACAAAATTTTATCTGTTAGAAATACCTAGACTGGTTTCTACTTTCCTGCCTGTGTAGTACAACTTTCCTTGGATGGTATAACTCCAAACCAACCATGATTCAGTAAGCCACAATGAGATCCACTGCCCTAGAAATCACCATTTCCCTAGCACAAAGCATGCTTGAAATTTGGGGCCTAAATTTCCTGCTTTACAGGAGGTAACAACATATAACTTCTGCCCATATCACCTTTGTTTCATTTAGAGTTAGCTTTTGTTTTGTTTTGTTTTGTTTTGTTTTGTTGTATGGCTGTATGGGACAGAAATTCATTCAAAACACCTTAAGATAATGCAGTTCCTGGATTCAGCTGCTCTCTTTCTTCCTCAAGGGCCATATGACCACTCTCTCGTGATCTTTTTTTTTTTCTGTGCATTTGCTCTATTCTCCTCCTACCGACTTGCTCCTACTGACTTGGATCCCACAGTATTTCTTAACTTGAAATCTGGAGGAAGTGAATCTGATTAGCCCAGCACCCCTCTCTTTGTCAAGCAATGCTAGAGGCCTTTGACTATTGTGGATATTGGCTGCCATTAGGTCAGATTCTACCTGTGGTCCAGGCAGCTGTGCCCTGGGATGAAAGATACTTGACCAGAATAAAGCCCATTGGCTTCTTTCACATCAAGGGGGCAGAAACAATGTTGACATGTTCAAGATAAGCTTCAAAGTAGATGGTGCATTACTTTTCCTGCCACAGACTCACAATGATTCAATGCCCAAGTTAAAAGCTATGTCTTTTTTTCTTGTTAAGCTGGTGTGTTAACATGTATAAAATCCTTATAAAAATGGAGGCACATGGGAAATATTTTCTCTAAACCATTAAACAAGTTAGGAAATGTCCTGGACCTCATTTCTCAAAAAAAAAAAAAAAAAAAAAAGACTCTGACTGCAGATATTTAGATATTGATTAGGCAGTGTGAAATAATAAAACACAGCAAAAAAACGAAGTCCGGCAGATCTGGGTTCAAAATAATACTTAAAAAAATCTTCAACAGCGTGGGTGGACTTCAAAATAATCAATGTGCATGAAAGAAGCCAGATTTTTTTAAAGTACATGCTGTATGATTCCATTTATACAAAACTACAGAAAATGCACCCTAGTCTATAGTGATTAGCAGCTGCCTGAGATGGAGGTTGGGGGCAGGGAAAGAGTAACTTTTGGGAATGACAGATAAGTTCACTATCTTGATCGTGGTTGTCTCAGTCTGTTCAGACTGCTATAACAAAATACCACAGGCTGGGTGGCTTATAAACTGCAGAAATGTATTTCTCACAATTCTAGAGTCTGGAAGTCTGAGATCAGGGTGTCAGCACAGTTGGGTAAGGGCCCTCTTCCGAGTCTCAGACTTCTCCTTGTGTCCTCACATGGTGGAAGGGGCTAGGGAGCTCTATGGAGTCCTATAAAGGCACTAACCCCATTCACGAGGGCTCTACCATCATGACTGAATCATGTCCCAAAGGTCCTACCTCCTAATAACTTCACCTTGGAGGTTAGGATTTCAACATATGAATTTGTGGGGGGGCGGGGGACACAAACATTCAGATCACAGCAGTGGTGGTGCTTTCACAGGTGTATATTTATATAAAAATTTATCAAATCATACATTTGAAACGTGCAGTTCATTGTATATCAATTAGATCTCAATAAAACATAAAAAAAAATTTTCTCTGTTCAAATAACTGGCAAGGTTTCTGTCCCCTGACTAGACCCTGATGGCACAGGTGGTTCTGGCTGGGGATCAGAGCTCCCTGTGGGATCTTTGAGTCTCTATCAGTTTTGCTTTCTTGACATCACAAAATTTGACAAAGGAGTAAAGCAGAGGTGGTTTGGGCCTGGCATACATCCCAGGCAAGTGTCATGCGCAGCTCCCATGTCCGAGCCTAAGTAACACAGCTTCTCATCCTTGCTTCTGATGTTCACCCTCTTGTAACTGAAGCACTTGGCTTCATTACTATGAAATATTTAGAAATAAAGTGTATTTTGCAATGGTGTAAGAATTCGTTTCTCATTAAACCAAAGAAAACATTGATTGGAAAATGTCACAAACCACAGAAAAAGAAATTTTCTTATATGTTAAATCACTGAAATATACAATAAATGTCACCCTTTATGCTCACATCTTAATTTAAAGGGAGAGACATGTAACATAAGTCACATATTTCTATGTTGAGATAAGGGCCCCTCCCATGTTGGATCAGCTTTTAAAAACAAACTGCTTATGCATAAAAGTTATGTATGACATCCTCAAAACCTCTAAAAGAAGATCTAGCATAAAAAAAAACCTGATTAAATGTATTCCATTGTTTACTTTCTAAAATTTCAAAGGATCAAAAGAAATCTGTATCAGCAGGATTGTACCTAGTAAATTTATCCACCTATACCTCACCTTCTCAAGTCTTTTATTCCTACCACCTTGTTATTTCTTGCAGGTTCTTTCCCTTGATCTTCATCCTTGTCTATAACTGCCTTCTTTCCTGATACTCACTAGTTAAGTCTCGTGTTATTCCCTCATATCTATCCTTGCTTCCTGGACTGCCTTAGACTTTCCCTCCACTTCCTTTGATTTCCATGTTTCTGCAGGTTATCCCACCCAGTGGCTGGTTTGTGACACAAAAGTATCGGTGGATGCTTGAGGGACTAAAAGTTGTTCCAATGGTTTTGGAGACAATTAATCTGACACCAGTTCACTTTTTAAATACAGCTTCTGGGCCAGATAAGAGGGGATCTGTTTAAAGATGCTTATTGACACAGTAAACTTAAAAGCCAAAATACCATTCAGGTCCTGGACTTCATTTCTTGTGTTGATTTAGGGGATCGTTGTTTTTTCCCTCTTCTCCATTCTCTAATTTATGATTCCACTTACACAAATAAATATTTCAAAATCCAAAATAAGGATGTCTAGGTTATTTTTCAATTCCACCAGGCCTCTTTTCCTCCAACTCAAGGCTGCCACACATTTTTTAAAAATTCTGATTTCTTACCCTGACCAGATGAATAAAAGATCTTTGTCTATTTCAATATTTTTTTTAATTTTAATCAATATTTGACTTTTTTTCTTCTCATTTGTCTTCATCCCTCTCCCTGAACATGACATGTCCTATTCATTATCTCTCTCTCTTTTTTTTTTATTGAAGAGAAAAGGTGGCTGTTTCTGCAAGCAATGTAAATCCAACTTCCTGGTCATTCAACTGTGATCATTTCACCTGGGAGACTGAACATACTACATCTATGAGTTGTGCAACATTTGCCGATAAGAATGAGATGGGTGGGCAATCTGCAAAGCAGCAAACATCCAGAGCAAGAGCGTGGACTGATGCCACAGTCACGCCTGTTGGGAAGCCAGCCGTTACCTACTGTTTCCTCAGTCTTCCTTCCACAGGTGTAGGCTGTTTACATGTTCTGCAGGCCCCAGAAATTATTCCCATAGTCCAAACATGAAAATCCATTAAGTAAATAAAACACCATGGCCCCACCCAGAAAAGGACTTCCACAGGAGTGACTTTTGTATTTTCTCAATCCGCAGTAAGCTGTGTCATTCTCAGAGTGGCAGGTTGGGGCCAAAGGGAAGAAGGCAAGAAGACTGACTGGTGAGAGTACAAGATTTGGATGAAAAGCCTCTTAAAGGAGAGCAAAATGCCTGGGAAGTACCATTGAAACAGTAAAACTGGGTGGTCAGGAAGACTTGCTTTCTGGTATATGCCTCTCAGGGAACTCTCACTTCAGGCTCTTGGACAAGTCACTGACATAGGAAGCAAAGATCAAGCACTTAGAAACATGTTTGTGTACAAAGAACTCACACTCATTTATCTCTTCATTTATTCAAATATTATTTATTGAGCACTTACTACATGGCAGACACTGTCCTAAACACTAGAAATAAAACAGTGGACAATATAATCACTGCCCTCACGGCAATTATAATCTAACAGAGGATATAGACAAATAAAAAAATATAAAAATAGTTTCACATCTGACCCACAAAGGGGGAAAAAGCAGAGTAAGTAGAGAATCACAAGGTGGGTGTGGTTACTTGAGACAAGATTGTCAGGAAAATCCTTCCTGGGGGTGACCATTGAGTAGTGAATGGAGTGTGGAGGGAACCATGCACCTATCTGTAAATGAGGATTTCATAAGTACTACTAGAAAGGGCACAAAGTAGAAGTGTGCTTGTTGTGTAAGAGCTGCAAGAAATAAATGTGGATGAGCATGAGGAAGAGTGAAAAAAATGGTAAAGAAGCTAGAGAACAGAAGAGGGAGGGTCTTATAGGCCCTGGCAAAGAGTTTAGATTTTATTCTGATGGTATTGGGAAACCATAAGATGTCAGCTTGGAGGTATTGAGATCGTGATGACGATGATGATGGTGGTCATGGTGATGTGTGTATGTTCTATACAACATGTGCCAGACTTGGCTCCATTTCTGTAAAATGGAGTCATATAACCTCCCTACCTCCTGGACTTTTTGATTATTAAATGATATTGCATGCAAAGCATTTGAAATAATGCTCAATCAGAGTTATTACAGTATTATTGTAATCATCAGGCACCAGTCTATTTGTGCTCACCATTTCAATCCCATTTTGGCCCCCAAGTACATTTCAGGTACAAACATTTTAATCACAATTGTGCTAACTTCAAAAAATGTTTGTGGAGGGAGTACTTTCCCACTGAACCCCATTAAGCCAATTTAATTCTTTGATCCATGTCCCATATTACACAGTTTAATCATTTGTAATTTTTCCCATTTTCATTAGCACCGTTTTTGTTTCCATTTTAAATTTACTGCAAGATTAAACTATCTCTTAAGTTTAAATGATGAAGTCAAATGACAGTTTCAAATCGGTATGGTTAAAATATCCTGCTGCTTAAGAATCCTGAGGCTCAGGGAGGTTAACTGATTTTCCCAAAGATGTTCAACTAGTAATTGACAGAGGTGAGATCCAATCTAAGTTTATTTAATTCTGATACCATGATCTTTCACTATGGTACTTTTCTAGGAAAGAAAGAGAGAGAAAGAGAATAGAAGAAGGAGGAGGAGAAGAAAAGGAAGAAGACCTACCTACCAGGGTTAATGTGAGGCTTAACTGACATATGAGAAAGTGCTTTTGTAAACTGTGAGGTGCTATGTTATTGTTAGTAATAACAATAAAGATGAGACGCATTTCCGAGTCTAGAAGACCACAGTCAATGCGTTCATTCCTAGCTGAGTGGGCTCACCTAGATTGGTGAGCTTCATTTCCTAAAGGTCTTGATTTGTCAAATGCATCACAGACCTACTTTAGCATATCTTAAGAGCCTCCAGAAAGGAGAAAGATAGATTTGGGGACCTGTTTGGATTGACCCAAGATGGGTCTAAGAACAAAAATTGACTACAGTGGCAGAGGTGGTCTTTAAGAGGATCCTGGAGATCTAAAACAACTTTAATTCAAGCTCTAAAGTACAACTGGAGCCTGTTTTCTGTTAAAGAGGGTCTAATTCAAAGAGTTCGGCATCAAGACTTCAGGGAGATGATAGTTCTTGGCATAAGTGGCATTCGATAGTCCTTCTTTGAGTACTTAATATCTTGAGGCACTGAGCTAGAGGCCAATGGTATGAAACGATACTATCTCAGCTTCAAGAAGCACACTGCTTCTTAGGGGAGATAAGCTTGCTAAAAAGAATAAGATGATACAATATCAAAGCCATGGTGGAGGCACAGGGGTGATACATCTACCCCACTAAGAGAAGAGTTCCTAATTTTCAAGGACAAATATTAGTAACGAGATAGAAAAGGTGGAGAGTGCATTCCAAGAAAATAGGATTGTGCAAGCAAAGGGATAGTAATGAAAGAGAATGGAGCTGCCAAGAGAACATAGGCCATGACATCAGTGCAGAGGGAATGAGGCAAGTGAGTCATGCAGTGACTCAGGTTCAGAAGGAGGAAAGCAGGTGGAGTAGGAATGGACAGGTGAGCCAGAGAGTGGCTCAAATGGAGAGAGAGTAGGCAAAAAAGGCTGGGAAAGAGGCTGAGTGCATATCCATGCAAGGCAGGGTGGAGACTACAGAGAAGCAGTCTCATGTCTCAGGAAAGAGACTGGCAGAGACCAGCTCTGGTCACAACCCACTGCAGACACTGATGCTTAAGATAGTGACCAAGGCCAAAGGTCATTTATCAATAGATAAGAAGGGATTAGTTAGATAAAAGAGATCTTGCAATTGCTACTAGACTAACCAAAAAACTAAATACACCCCAAAAAATTAGGAAAATGAGCCTAGAGGTGCCAGTGGTTCCTGAAGGCCAGTGTCTTGGGCACAGCTTCTAAATATATGGCCCAGGAATGAGTGAGACTGGGGCTGCAGGTGGCAGATTTTGAAACACAACTGGATTGGGGTGGGAGGGCTGCTGGAGACAGACACAGTTTATATCCCAGCAGTATCTGTGGGCTCTTGGAGATAAAGTTTTTCCTGATTCATTAATAATTGTTGATTATATTACATTAATAATAATTCATTAATAATTCAGTTACCATTTACTGAGTCTTTTTATTAAATTCTTACTTCCAGTCTGTGAGGTAGTTGTTATCACTCCTGTTCTGTGTATGAGGAAAGTGAGGCACTCTAACTTGCTTGAAATGAATTAAGTGGTGGCTCCCAGAAAGATAGATCTATGTCCTAAATTCCTGGATCTGTGAACATTTCCTTAAACTGCAAAAGAGTAAATTATCTTATATGGGAAAAGTTGACTTTAAGCTAAGGATCTTGAGAGGAGGAGCTTATCCTGGATTATCCTGGTGGGCCTTAAATGCAATTCCATGAATCCTTATAAAATAATTATACAGAGGAGAAGACACATAGAGAATGGGAAAAGGCATTATGACCACAGAGCCAGAGACTGGAGTGATGCGTTTGTAAGCTAAGGAATGCTGGGTGGCCAGAGCCTCTGTCAGGTGTACAGCTCTGCCAACACATTGACTTTAACCTTTTGGCCTCCAGAACTGTGGGAGAATAAGTTTCTTTTGTTTTAAGCCACACAGGTTGTAGTAACTTGTTACAGCAGCCACAGGACACTAATGCATTCCTCAAGGTCACGGCGCTGAAGGTAGAACCAGCATTCACACCCAGGTCTGTCAAATTCCAAAGCTCTTGACTTCTCTTATACCATACCATCCTACAATGGTGCTAAACTGGTTCAAGGTTTCTACAGAACAAAATGCAAAAAGGTGATGTAGAAGCAAATCTCATGGTGAATGACTAGAAGAGCTGATGCCCATCACCATGGACTTTGCCATCAAGTGATGGAGCTGCAACTTGGCAGCAAACTAGAAAAAATAGCCAGAACTGGAGACAGGAAGCAGGAGGTCTGGAGGTCAACCCAGATGATGGGCTCAAGGTGAGAAAGAGGTCAAGGAAGCAGGTCAAGTATTCCAGACTGGGGAGACTACGGACTGCTAGGGGTCCTCTTATTACACATCTTATCACTAGACAGACAGAACACATATGGGCTCAGGATACTGGCAGTGCCAAGAAACAATAAAATAGATTGGCGGTGACATGAAGAGCAGGAAGAATTTGCTTTTTTTTTTTTTTAAGGCATCAAAACAATCACCGTGGGAGAAGTCAGAACTTTATACAACTTCCTAACAAAGTCATAATGTTTTTATTTTAAAGTATAGATGACTGGGGACTGATCATAATTTTTTTCTGTATTAATCCATTCCTGTATTACTACAACTATGGAAGGAAGGAAGGAAAATCATAAAATGCTGTCTCACCCCAGGAAGCCTGGGAGGAAGGAAGAAGGCCTATCTGTTATGGGTCCTGGGACCAAGCAAGGGAAGGACCATAGAGAGGCAGGGAGGTAGGGGAGGAACGTCTACTCATACTTCTGTTGTACATCTGACATCTGAACATGGTTTGAACCAGACTGAGATTGAGCAGTTGTGGCGGAGGGGGGCTTGGCTTAAATGGGGCACATGAGGTCCCAGGGATGCTGCAGCAAACACATAAAGCCAAGTAGATTCATTTGCTGAGGTTGCCATAACAATATCACAGACTGCTGCCTTAAACAACAGAAATTAATTTTCCCACAGTTCTGGAGACTAGAATTCCAAGATCAGGGTGCTGGCAGGGGTGTTTCCTCTGAGGCCTCTCTCCTTGGCTTGCAGATGGCTGCCCTCTTGATGCTTTGTGCTCACCTGGTCATCCTTTTGTGCCTGAGTATCCCTGGTGTCTCTCCTTCTTCTTATAAGGACAGCAGTCATGTTGGATTAGGGCCCAACCTAAAAACCTCATTTTAACTTCACTACCTTTTTTAAAAATTTTTAACAGCTTTATTGAGGTTTAATTTACATGCCATAAAATTCATTACTTTCAAGTATGAAACAATCAATACTTTGTAGTAAATTTATAACATTGTGCAACCATCCCATGATACAGTTTTAGAGCATTCCCATCACCCCAAGAATCTCTCTCACGGTCACTGTACTCACTCCCCATCCCCACTCCCAGACTCAGGCAACCACCATTCTATCTCTATAGATTTACCTTCTCTGGACATCTCATATAAGTGGAATCATGCAAGTCCACATCTTTAATTTTTTTTTCTTTTTCAAATTCTTTTCCCATTTACATTATTACAGAATATTGAGCAGAGTTCCCTGTGCTATCCAGTATCTTAACTTACCTTTTTATTAGTTATTTATTTTTGGCTGTGTTGGGTCTTCGTTTCTGTGCAAGGGCCTTCTCCAGTTGTGGCAAGCGAGGGCCACTCTTCATCGCGGTGCGTGGGCCTCTCACTGTCGCGGCCTCTCTTGTTGCGGAGCACAAGCTCCAGATGCGCAGGCTCAGTAGTTGTGGCTCACGGGCCTAGTCGCTCCACGGCATGTGGGATCTTCCCAGACCAGAGCTCGAACCCGTGTCCCCTGCATTGGCAGGCAGATTCTCAACCACTGTGCCACCAGGGAAGCTCTTAACTTACCTTTTTAAAGGCTCTGTCTCCAAATGCAGACACATTCTGAGGTACTGGGGGTTAGGGCTTCAATCTATGAATTTCAGGGAGACAAAATTCAACCTAAAGTGCCAGTAATAGACCTTGACGTGGACTGACAAATTGGACAGAAAGAGAAGCGGGTCACAACACGCAAAATGGGAGGAAATCTGGGCATATTCTGAGAGAGAGAAAGCTAAGGTGACAGAGGATATCTAAACCCAGATTTTATACACTCTGAACAAACTTCTACTAGTGTAAATGTGTTTATTTAAAGGATACAGGGTAAACAAAAGGTACAAGAGTTAGTACCCTGCACACAAAGAGCTCCCAATATACAAATGGCTTTGGAGATGAAAGTGAAAATAACATTTATTTGAGTACTTTCTACGTGTGAGGCACTGTGCAAGGTACCTATGTATATTGACTATTTAACCGTCTGAGATAGGGACTACTCTTATTCTCATTTTATAGATGAAATAACTAAGGCACAGGATGGGAAATTAACTCACCCAAGGTCACACAGCTAAAAACAGATGGAGCTGTTATTTGAAATCAGTCTAACCCCAGAGCTGCTGCATTCAAGAACTACACAACAGTGACAGAAGACAGTGTCAAAGAGGCATCAGTACCAGCCAGATCTGGGTTCAAATTCTGGCTCTGTCACTTATTAACAATTTGATTTTGAACAAATTGTTTAACTTCATGAGCCTTAGTTTCTTAACCATGTAATGGGAATTACATATCCCTTTCAGGGTTATTATGAGGAATATATAAAATAATTACACAGGCATATTACATGCCAGGAACACTCTATATGTGCTACCTCAGTTAGTTCTTGTATCAATCTTATGAAGTACTGTGCTATTATTCTCCACTTTAAAGAAATGGAGGTACATTGAGGTTAAATAATTTGACTAGGTTTACAGCCAGTAACTGACAGAGTTGGGATTTAAACTCAGGCATTTTGAATCCAGAATCCTCATTCCAAATCTCCTCATATGAGACAAAGGAGGAGGTCCATGAATATTATTATTATTATTATTATTATTATTATTATTATTAAGATCAAACCCATGTGATTTGAGGACACTGAAGTACTAATTTGTCCAAGTATCCAATGTATGGTTAGGGACAGATTGAAACTTGTGGACTAATATTTTAAAATATTTGTCAACATTTACATAGAGGAGAATCCAAATGCTATACTTAGCAGTAGAACCAAAGACAGCATCACTCAACCTCTCTTCTGTTATCCAGGGCAACTCAGCTCTGGTTCCACACTTGCATAACCTGGAGAGCAAGAGAAAAGTCCTGTCGTCTAGTGCATCCACTCTTCTTGGAGGTTGTGTATCAACTGTGTGTTGTTCTTACCTGTGCCCATCCTAAGTGTCTTAGTCATCTTCCTTCCCACCATATACAGTCCTATCCCAGGAAGATGTTCTGTTAAATACTATTTATCCATCTGGTCATATTTCCGTGAGTGTTTTAGCACCCCTTATATACTTGCTGCCTCAGCAGCTACTCAGCTGGTCTCCACTTAGTATGCCCTGTAGTTGATGAAGCTACCCCCAGCCTAGGCCTCCAGGTAGAATCAGAATGTATTTATCGGTAGAAAAGGACAGATACCCTATACACACAGCATGTACCTAGGTGGGAGTAACTCTCTTGCTCTCTAGTGAGCTTAGATAATTCATTAGATTACATAGAAGCACACAGAGCCAAAGCTTTGGGGGTTGGGTAGGAAGGGGCAAAGAGTGCAAGATGGAAGATTGGGGCAACTGGGCTAGAAAATCCTAAACATTGGTAAGTTTTTTAAATGTTAGCTATGATCATTTTTGGTCTAGGAGTTAGAAGCCATTATTTCATATTTCGTACAGGGTTTTCAAAATCTTCACATCGATCTGTCCCATTTTCCCAAAGAAAGAAACGGTTGAAGCGACCAGATGACAGAGACAGCTTGTGTCCCTTCTCAAGACCTGGATGGGACCAATGTTAGGGCTGCCAGCAAAGCCTAAGCAAGTCCAGTTTTCATAATGTGGATTTGGTGACAAATCCATCATAGTAGGCAATGTGTATGTGATCAGAGTGACTACGAAGTTTTGAATCAGGTCTCTCTCTGAATGTTCTGGGTCTTACTCACAAAGCGGATTCAACCTAAGATTAGAAATCTTTACGAATTGAACATGCCATAAATTAAAGATTTCTTTTACTTCCAGGCATTCAGAAATTAATTCTCATGTGCTTGAGTATTTTCATGTTTATACTACATTACAAAATAAAAACCTATTTTTACTAGCTTAACTTATTTGGCTTATTAGCACCAATTATCTATCAATGAACACTAAGCTACCTACTCCTTGGGGCAAAGAATGTATTGAATTCTCCATATCTTAAGGGACCTATACCTAGCAGATGCTCATTAAATGTTCACTGGAGGAAAAGAGGAATGATTTTTGTCTTTTATTTTATATGTACTATATTTTAAAGTGGTCAAATAGTAATCCTTATAAAAGATTGCTATTCAGACTTTTCCAGAAAGCATGTTTTGCTCAAAGCTGCACCCTATCCTTTCAACATTTCCAAACAGCCACCTTTCATAGAATTTACATGACTGCTTCAAAATTTAGCAATTAAATTCACTTTTATTCTAAAGAATTTGATGAATGAAGTCATGAGGATTCCCAGGTTGATGCCATTATTATTAGCATTTCATAGGTGAAATGAGAATTTTCTGCTATGTTTCCTCCCCATATAATGGCCCACTCATGAGCTGGGCACTGCTCCCAAATAAAGGGTTAAGGCAGCATTTTTCTTGGAGCATTTTGTTTCCCTCCAGATCTCCCTTGCTGCTATAAATTTTTCAATGTGGCTTTTATGTAAATATAGCAAGACAGAAAAATTTATATGTAAGCTTTAGGGGGAAAAATAAGGAATCTGAAACCGTTTATTGAAAATAAATGAATATGGAATGTAGAATAGAGACCAAAGAAGACGTGAATATTTTGTCTTAAGTACCACACAAACAAACCCCTAGGGTAGCAGGAGGCCAATGGGGACTTGTATAGGGGCAACCAGGCATGCTTTTTCCTCCAGCTCCAAAGTCTCTCTCACTCTAAAAAGCCATAGGTCCCACCAAAGACCACATCCTGGGCTGGTGGTCAGAACTTGAAATTTAGTCCTATTTTTCTCCATCAAAATGTGACCTAAAGCAGGTCATTTAATATCTCTGCTGCCCTCCTGCATCTCCATCCGCCATACCCAATATTTCAGGCCCTGCCCCCACTTCTGATAGGTTCGTATTTTCCATACTCTTTTTTTGTTGTTGTTGTGGTATGTGGGCCTCTCACTGTTGTGGCTTTTCCCATCGCGGAGCAAAGGCTCTGGACACGCAGGCTCAGGGGCCATGGCTCACGGGCCCAGCCACTCCACGGCATGTGGGATCTTCTGGGACTGGGGCACGGACCCGTGTCACCTGCATCGGCAGGCGGACTCTCAACCACTGCGCCACCAGGGAAGCCCCGTATTTTCCATACTCTTAATTAGCTTCATTGCGAAATGGAACTAGGTACTATTCATACCTGTGTACACAGGGACTTCACACATAGCAAGCCATTAATACATTATGTTATATGAAGGAACTTATTAAGAACCTTTAAGTATAAGGTGCTTTGTCAAGCACTCTGTTTTAAAATACAGGTTTTACAAAATGAAAAGACAACCTGCAGACTGGGAGAAAATATTTGCAAATGATGCGACCGACAAAGGCTTAATTTCCAAAATATTCAAGCAGCTCAGACAGCTCAATAGCAAAACAAACAAACAAACAAAAAAAACCCAATCAAAAAGTGGACAGAAGAACTAAATAGACATTTCTCAAAAAAAGACATACAGATGGCCAACAGACACATGAAAAGATGCCCAACATCATTAATGATTAAAGAAATGCAAATCAAAACTACAATGGGGTATTCATGTCAGTCAGAATGGCCATTATCAAAAAGTCCACAAATAATAAATGCTGGAGAGGGTGTAGAGAAAAAGGAACCCTTTACACTCTTGGTGGGAATGTAAATTGGTGCAGCCATTATGGAAAACAGTATGGAGTTTCCTTAAAAACGAAAAATAGAGTTACCATATGACCCAGCCATCCCACTCCTGGGCATATACTCAGAAAACACAAAAACTTTAATTTGAAAAGATATATGTACCTCGGGGCTTCCCTGGTGGCACAGTGGTTGAGAATCTGCCTGCCAATGCAGGAGACACGGGTTCGAGCTCTGGTCTGGGAAGATCCCACATGCCGCGGAGCAACTAGACCCGTGAGCCACAACTACTGAGCCTGCGCGTCTGGAGCCTGTGCTCCGCAATGAGAGAGGCCGCGACAGTGAGAGGCCTGCGCACCGCGATGAAGAGTGGCCCCCACTCGCCGCAACTAGAGAAAGCCCTCGCACAGAAACAAAGACCCAACACAGCCAAAAATAATAAATAAATACATAAATAAAAATTAAAAAAAAAAAGATATATGTACCTCAATGTTCATAGAAGCACTATTTGCAATAGCCAAGACTTGGAAGCAACCTAAGTTCCCATCAACAGATGAATAGATAAACTAGATGTTTATCCATTTATATAATGGATAATACATATATTATTATATATATGATCCTCTGATGTGTTACAATGCCAAAAAAGCCTAGTATTTAGATTACCTAAAAAAGAAAGTTTCAACCCCAAAAATTGTATTATCTCTACTAAATTATTCCCCTCTCCCTGCTCATGGTTTAGCAAGACTTGGTCAGCTTAGGTTCACCAGACCAGACTTCATGACTATGGACACGTCAACCACCATAGGCTGTGTTAGAAGTGAGCCACTTGGACAGGTGGCATCCTGGGGTGCAGTCTCACCATGCACCCAAAGGCCTGCTTCTGTAAGAAACACTGCTACAAAGGTGATTACAAGAAGTCATTTGGCTTTGAGCAGTCCTGATGAGTCATGACTCTTGTTCCTGTGCAAGACTGGATTTTTCTTCCTTTTAACTAAAAAAAGAAACATACAGGCATTCCATAAATAACATCATCGGTGATGCAAAGAAAGGAAAGGCACAAAGGATGGAGAAACTAAAACAACCTAACTCTAGCACAGCTTGTCCTTTACCTGCCTCCCCTGCCCTGTCTCAGTACCACCCGGATTACAGGGGCTAGATGGTCTCTTTCTGAGCCTGCCCTACCCTTGTGGGGGAGGGGGACGGAGCGGGGAGACATTCTATATCATGGAGGACAAAAGAGAAAGGCTTTGTTCACATCCCACAATAACAGAAATAGCAGACAGACAAGGCCATTGATCATTTGCATTGGAACTCGGACCATCTCTGTGTGAAGTCATTAGGATGGCTATAGAGACAAAGCAAGGGATAGGAAGTGAGAGGTTGAGTTTGGACATTTTTAATTGTTGTTTAGGCATCAATATGACATGATCCAGTGCAAAAAGTACTAGTGTTTTCTCCTAATGTTGCCTTTGTTTTTACTGTGTGACCTTGGACCAACACTTTCACCACTGAGCTTTTTTTTCCTATCCATTACAAGGAAGGCTAATCCTGATTCTTTCCTTCATTCATTCAACAGACACTTTTTGATCATCTGTGTGCAAGGCATGGGGCTAAATGCTTCCTTTGGGGAACCCATGGCCTAAGTGTGGGGGGGTGTTATTTGATGAGATCTTATGCACTTTTCAGACGATACAATGAGCCATAAATCACAGCTGCTCTCACCAAAGCATTTGGATGATTCTGAGTCCCTTCCAGATTTCACAGTCTGTGATTTGTTGAGGAAGTGATGTTAATTCTTTTGGGTTCCTGGCAATGTTTTGAACTAGCAACTCATTAGATCTTTAATCTTTTAAAAAAATTAAACCATTCTAATAATAGAATCATTCGCAGAATTCCAACCCATCAAACAGTCAAAAGCGAAGCTGCTCTGGTTAGAGTTGAGACAGAAGGCCTGCAGCTTCCTGCTTGGACTGTCCCTCCCCTCCCTGGAGCACCTTCCTCTTAATCGTCGGACACCATAGAATTTAGTGTGAAAACCACTGCTCTATTACCTTTCAAAGAGACACAGAAACTGAACAGTTTAACCTGAAGAAGAATGAGTTAGAGTGAAGTACATTGTTTTAGTCCATGTGCCTACCTTTGTTTCTCTGGCCCATGTCTTGTGTAGAGAGAAGTTCACAGAACCTAAAAGTGAGCCAAGGGAGCAAGAACTGAATGGTGTAGGATCACTGGTGGTGGCTATCTCCCTGAGTCTTGGGCAGTAAAGTACCTATTCTTCCAGTTTAACACTTGACTCCCACACGGTAAGAGCAAAGTAACAGAATTTAATCTCTGCCTAAGTTTGAGAAAATGACCGGGGAGATATCTATTGGAGACAGCTTGGAGAACAAACCATTTCCTACACTCTGAGTTCTTTGAGGGCAGGATCCATGTCACCTTCATAGTTGTATTCCCCACAGCTCCAAGGACAGATATATGTAGTAAAAAATATTTAATAAATATTATTGATGAAATAAATGAATAAGTGAGTTAATTAATACTATATATACTGTTTCAAAATAATTACAGAAAATCATCAAATAAAGATGGTATCCACTCACAAGTTCAGAAGAAAATGCATTGTGGACTTGTAAAATTAGGACCGTGGCATATTTGTCTTGGAATGCCAACATCTACCTTGGTGTTTAGCACATGGTAGACTGTTTTAGATCACTTAGGCTGGTGTGGTGGTCTTTAATGATACTCTGAATTCTTCAGGCTGTCTTGCTTCCAGGCACATGGTAGGGTTGTACTTCCTTGTCTTGACTGGGGCCATTTGACCAAGTTTGACCAATGAGTTGTGGGTGGGAGTGATGTGTGTGACTCGTTGGCTGCTAGTTGAATGGCTGATGAAAGACTCTCCAGGACTGTTCCCTCTGTCAGGTGACCAGCAATGATCCAACAAAGGGGGTGACAAAGTGAGCAGCATGGGAGAAGTTCCCTCCAACAACCTCCAATGTGAGTAAGAAATACACATTTGTGGTTTGAACCACTGAGGTTGTTGAAGAAATACATTAAAACCTAGTTCATCCTAATTACTATAGTTAGGCTATAGTAATAAATAAATCCTAACACTTAATGGTTTAATAGAGTAGAAGTTAAATTTTTGCTCACTGACTGTGCCACATTGGTGAGATGAGTATAGGAGGGTACACTGGTCCCCACAGTTTTTCATGATCCAGGATGGTGGCCACTTTGCCTTATTGAACATACAGTTTTCAAGGTCATTTATGGGCCTCTCCATCCCAGTCTTATCATATTGAAGTCTCAGTCACATGGTCACACCTAATTGCAAAGAGAGCAGGGAAAAGTATAGCTATGCCCAGAAAAAAGAAATGGATTTTGGTAAAGAGTTAGTAATCCCTGGCACATAAGTGCTCAATAAGTATTTGTTGAATAACTGAATAAATGAACAAACATAAATGCAAAGTAATGGCTAGATTGATAAAAGGATATTTTGAGTGTGCAGACCAGTGAATCATTTTACCTACACAGACATTATGACACTGCAGTGCCCTTCTAAGCCCCTAGTTCCCTAACCTAGTGTGCATGTTTCTACTTTTCTGAACCCAATCACATTTCCATTTATGCCCTGTACCTAGAATGATATTCAAAACATTTAACAAACCAGTCAGAATAGGCTTTTGCCAATCAATCAGCATGGCTGCCAATTGTAAACAGATATTATACTAGTCATTTCAGGTGAATATGCTCTCAGCTTCTGATTCTAGCCACAGTGACCACATTATCCAAACCAATGGTCAAGGTCAGAACATGTGATCTAATAAGTGACTAGGTCTAAATATTAAATCATGCAAATATTAAATTCATTCTGCTAAAAGAAGAAATACAACTACATAAAATTGAGAATGTCCAGGAAAATCTAAGATAAACGATCATCATGTTAATAATGGGAATGAGAATTCTTATAATTCCCCCAAGGGAATTATACTTTACGGAAAGTATAAACAAAGGTTATGGAGGGTGACAATCAGAGAAGACTTCATAGGACTGGTGGCATTTGAGAGGGTTTGGAAAGGTAAGCCATATTTTGAAAACCAGTGATTGGTAATGGTAAGGACTTTCTAAACAGAGACACCATCATACAGAACATTTTGTTTTTGCCTTTCTTACTACACTTATTCTAGTCTATCTTATATGCAACTTTTGTGGTTATTTGTCTTATCCTCTCTACTAGACTGTGATATTCTTAAGGGCAGGGAAGAACTCTATTCTCTCCATCTCATTTCTTTTCTACAAGGAAATTATAGGTATCTAGTAAGTGTCTACTGGCTGAATAATAAAGGATAGAAGCATTGAACAGTGACTAGAGCAAATTTAAAACACAGTAGCACAGTATCAGCAGGGTAAGATCCATACTTAGGATATCTATACTTTCAGAAGTCAACCTTAGAGATTCATGCACTTAAGGAAGATGCAAACCCTTAAAACATGAGGTCCTAGCTCTTAAAATAAACCACTATCCAAGGAACCTCCCCACCACCTTTATTTACTTCCCAGCCTTTGGCTGTTGGTTCATTTCTATCAGCCTCAGTGCAGTGGGCATTTATTTGCCTTCCTTAGACTTTAGTCTGCCTTAGTTATCTACTGGGCAACCTCACTCCCTTTCTCCATTCTCTGCAAACTCTAGGCCTCACTGCTTTGCTTTTTCCTCTCCTGGCATAGAACCAGGAATGAAAGGATGAAAATAAATGAGCATTCTGTGATGAAATGTTAATGGTAGGATCACCAAGATATTAGTATCTTGATCACTCTTATTTAAAAGTTTAGCTAATGAAGTAGAAGAAGAAATATCTAGCGAAATCTCCAAGTTTGTATATAGGTAACAGAGAATTTCTTCACATGGACAAAAGAAAACTCCTCTGATGTACTTCTGTAAAACGTCAGGAAAAACCAAGTAGAGGTCAAAAGGTGGAGGAACATTTCCACATGAACAAGAATAAGGCAAAACAAATAAACAAAAATCCATCTACTCTCAAAGGACACTGGGATCTGAGTGATTATTAGAACTTGATAAGGGGATTCAGGAGACATTGTAGCCTTTCCCTGAAGAGAGCCTTTGGCCTTTAGGGGCAAGAAGATACTGTAATAAGACAGAAAACATTGCTGCATCCTTGTACAAACCATAAATCTTCCACTCTTGGAATCTTGGATTCAGCTCAGGCTGCTTAACCTGTCCTCATTTTATAAAAGATGAAACAACACTGCAAAGGTCCAGAGAAAACAACTAACATTATCAACAGGATGCAATATATGAAAATGAATCAGAAAGATTAGAACCATCTGGAAAGAAAAAAGCTGAGAGGGGTTGTGCTTTGAATTCTTTAAAAGACTACAGAGTATGAAAAAATTGTGTCACATAAAGTATCCACTGACGGTACTGAGTATATATGTGAAGTAGGAGCTAACTCTTGGATCTTAAAAAAATAAACTTGAAACCAATAAAGGATTCAGTGTTTGTCAATACTTGATTCTTTATTGTTTCCTTTCCTAAAGATTTGTTGAACACTCACTATGTGTGAAGCACTCAACTAGACTCTCAGAATGCCCAGATAAATAGGATGTGACTCTGCCCCTGATGGAAAATTTAAGAAAAGAGAAAACACTATAGAAAAATTGACGTGATTACATTATTGTAAGTGTGTGGTAATAAGAGAAAAGGGTCACTGGGTTTCACAGTTGAGGTGACATTGGATCTGAGCTTTGAAGAATGAGTACGATTATGTCATCAGGCAAGGCGGAAAAGAAGATTTCAGAAACAGAAAAAGACGTAAGAAAACATATGGGGATATGAAAATAGATGGTCTGACAGGAAGTGTGAGGGGCTGATGGTGAACTTGCAAGTTAGTCTCCAGCCCAGGTGGAAGAATCTTTTGAGACACTACCAAGGGGTAAATGAATGACAAATCCATTGGAGTTTTTTATTGAATTATGGTTGGTTTAAAATGTTGTGTTAGTTTCAAGTGTACAGAAAGTGATTCATATATATATATATATATATATATATATATATAAATACATATTCTTTTCCATTATAGGTTATTATAAGATATTGAATACAGTTCCCTGTGCTATATAGTAGGTCCTTGTTGTTTACCTACTTTATATATAGTAGTGTATATCTGTTAAGTCCAAACTCCTAATTTATCCTTCCCCCTCTTTCCCCTTTGGTAACCATAAGTTTGTTCACTATGCCTGTGAGTCTGTTTCTGTTTTGTAAATAAGTTCATTTGTATCATTTTTTTTAGATTCCTCAACTATGTGATATACAATATTCATCTTTCCCTGTCTGTCTTATTTCACTTAGTATGATAATCTCTAGGTTCATCCATGTTGCTGCAAAAGGCATTATTTCATTCTCTTTATGGCTGAGTAATATTGTGTATATGTACCACATCTTCTTTATCCATTCATCTGTCAATGGACATTTATATTGCTTCCAAGTCTTGGCTATTGTAAACAGTGCTGCTGTGAACAATGGGGTGCAGGTATCTTTTCGAATTAGAGTTTTCTTATTTTCCAGATGTATGCCCAGGAGTGGGATTGCTGGATCATATGGTTACATTTTTTCAGTTTTTTAAGGAACCTCCATACTGTTTTCCATAATGGCCGCACCAATTTACATTCCCACCAACAGTGTAGGAGTGTTCCCTTTTTCCTGTTGGAGTTATTAAGCAGAAAAATGACACAATCAGACTCACATTTTATAAATGTAGCTCAACATTGTTTGCTCTCTGATAGTAATGTAGCCTAGAAAAGAAATATCTCAGTTCAAAAAGTTTGGATGAATTAATACATAACAGAAAATTAGAAGAATTCATGGTATATTCCAAATCTTTTGAGGTCAACATCACCAGAATGTTAGGACAGAATAACAGATGTCATGGCTTTATCCTTGCCAAGCACAAGCTAGGGCCTGAGCATAACTGTACAGTTCTGTGTACAGTTTTCTACACTGTGACCACCCAAAACAAAGCCAGCTTGGGCTGGGTGTGTCCATGAGTGTAATAGAAAACTAGAAGCCCTCTTACAAAGAGAAGCATTGCCTTTTTTTTGGCATTGAAGTTTTGTGAACCTGTGTGGCCTTTGCACAGCCTGATAGTAGGACCTGTGAGATTTCACATGGATATGCAGCTGCTGTTCAAACCTGTCAAAGCTGCAGCAAATACAAGGGCAACAGAGTAACAGTCCATGAAAAAGAATCTACTATATGACAAGGAACTGGCACAAGGGGAGAGAATGAAACCATGTGGTTACCAACTCAGGACCTTTTTTTAAAAAAAATGTGGAACACATTATGTATGTAGGATGTAATATAATGAATCCTAAGTCTTTTTTTGCTAACATTCACAGGAATCGGTGGTAGGTGGTACTTCTACTTGGGTAAAATGGAAGTAGGAGAAAGCCAATGGATTTTCAACTGCTGAAGTAAACAGTTAAGAGTTTTCATACTCAAACTGGGGTTGAAGGAGAAGTAATAGGAGTAAGATAGTTTATGAGAAATATTTAGAATAGGAGTCCGAGTCAAGATCAATTATCGATCATGGAGCACATGAGTGAGATCTAGATGAAACCAGTAGGAAACTCTCCCCAAAGGTAAAATAGTTGTTTATGACTAATCTATCTTCCAAATAGAATTTCTCTGTGTATAGCTTACAAAATACTTTCACATTATTTATTTCATCCTTACAATTTTATAATCTATACATTTTACATACAGATAAACCTGAAACTCCATGAGGTCAATGGCTCAGCCAAGTTCACACAGTTAGTAGTAGAGTTGGTAGATCTTCTGAGACCTGACTCTACTCTCTCGTCTGCACTACCCCACTGTGGTATGAGACAGCTCTGATTCCTCACATTACTGGGCACTCAAAAGACAGGCCTCATTGTGTATCCCTGTTGAGATGTCTCAGTGTGAATAAGGCAACAGTAATAGAAGGAACCTCCTATTCCTTGGGCTGATGGTGGACCTTTGAAGGTTCTCAGGTGGCAGCAACAAAGCCAGAACCAAAAGCTTCAAAGCACCTTGAAATTCCTGAAGGGTAAAAGCATTCTTTCTTTCTCCTGGAAACTGTAAGCTTAGACCTACAGTTGCCTCACTTTGACAAAGTACACTACTAATCTCAGGGCACATTCATTAGTCACCTCCCACTACCCTTGTGAGACAAAGAAAGGACATTTGGTCAGTTTCACAGCAAACAGGTGAAGTAGGTGATCAGTATCACTTAGAAGATCTTGGGCGGAGATAAGAATATATCACTTAATATCCCTTTACACCTAGATCCTTGTTTGTAGCTTCCTATATATGCCACTTCTTAGGCTACATGTTGTTCTGGAATATGGTACCTATCACAAATGCATGTAGCTAGAGGACAATGGGTAAGAGTGTCAGATGATTGCCCCTTTAGAAGACAAGAGGAGAGCCTTGAAATGATGGCCAAAAATCAATTTTTTATCAACATTTGAGCTTTAACATGGCTATACAATAATACCATCTTAAATGAAAGCAGCACTAATTTCCTTTTATTTTGCTATAATGGACTCAGTGATACCAGCTACCCTACCAAGAGGCATCCTTTACTGCAGAGCAGTTCTCCACATTGACAAAGGGAACATTTAGAAGCCACTTTGAGCAGGTGCTGCTCGGTCTATACATTCATACTTAAAGCTTTTGGTGCATTTAAATTGCTTTTTGCAGCAGTCAAAGGGATCAATAGCTTTTAGACTCCTTACAGGATGAATAATATACAAGATGGACATCTTAAGATCTTTAGAAAATATATTCATGATGTTGTCCAGTTTCCCCTGGTACCCAACTTTTCTGGCGACATTTATTAATGTTTTTGCAGCAGACAGGAGGAGGAGTTCTCCAAAGGCTCTCATCTCTGCTCTTCCAGAAAATATTGATTTTTTTTAAACAAGAATCAGGGAGAGAGGAAGGGGTAAAAAAAAAAAAAAACAAAAAAATAAAACTGCTCAAAGCAAAAAAGAAATCTGACAAAAGAATAACTTAGCTCAAAGCTGGCTAGACAAAGTAATTCTGTCTAAATAGCTTTGTGCCTCTTGATAGAGAAAATTTCTGCTGATTTTCTCTTTGAACAATTTCATAGTCTTCATGAGAGGCATACTTTGAGAATCTCATGTTCTTAATGGTAATGCAAGACGTTTTACTGAATCTTCCTACAAGTGAGAGAGGACAGCTTTACATTACTGTGGATTTGGAAAGTAATTTTAAATTCCAATTAATTAGGATTACTTAATGAGACATTTGGTTAAAAAAAAAAAACACTTTGAGATGCCAGACTGGGGAAAAAAATAACTGCTTTGTGGTGGTTGCTTGAAAGGAAATGCTGTAATGCATTAAAAATCTCCAACTGACTCAGAGAGACCTGGAAGTGTTTGGGTTTGTGACTGAGTTTGAGAAAAATTGGATATTGGAATTTCTTCCTCTAGAAAAGAAAAAAAAATAATAATTACACTGACTCTCTTTTGTTAAATTGATGTTTTATGACTTTAGACAACAGAAGATAAGTATATTTGGATGAGCTGGGCATGACAGCAGTTAGAGGATAGGGTGCACAGGTATCCATTCATCTCAGCACATTGGAGACAACAAGGTCCCAGGCACCACATGGGACTGGAGAGATAACAGCATACAAAATAGACCCAATTCTCACCTGCACATTGCTTTCAGTGCTGAGCTAGACTGCAACAAGTGACTCACACAATTTACAAACAGGCATTTTCTTAGTTCACAAAAGATTGTTTTAATTAGTTGTTAACATTTGGAAATGAGTAGATTTCACATGCAAATCCGCATGTTTAGCTTGTCCTGAAAAGATGATTACATATGACAGCACTAGATAATATTCCTGAATCTCCTGGAGCCCAGCAGTGATGCTCCCTTTGCTCCAATCCCCCTGTCTCTAGACTCATATATTACCACTGCTCCTTTCTGTGGGCATTGACTTTGCCACAGTAGTTACAGACACACACATAAAAGGGGAAAATACAGGTGACCCATGCCCAAAGTGAGGACTGAGGAAGACTTGTGTCTGAATAGCTGGAAATCCTTGGCTAGCTATTGTGACTGGTGTGTGCACACTCCACATTTCATCTGGTCTTTTTGCTGACCTTTTTCAGTAATATTGGAGACCTTCTTTCTCCTCAAGGATTCCCCTACATCCCAAAACCCTTTCAAGTCACCCCTCATTATTGATCATAACGCTCCAGCTGGTTTCTCCTGGGTTCTAACCCTGGAAGCCCCTCTGGAAGAGAAGATATACTCCCCCACCAACATATACACATATGTGTGAATCATTGGTGAGGGGCAGGGGAGGCTGAGAAGTGTTACCTAGGTAACCAGAGAGTCTGCTTCCCTTAGCCAGCTGGCTCTTCTTATCTACTAGGATGCAGTGTAAGTGCCAGTTTCCAAGAGAATCCATCCGTGACCACCCTGCTCAGAGAAGCCCCTTCCCAGTTTCTCACTCTCACATATCCTTACTTACTGGTTTAATAGTGCTTAATACAAGATAGAATTGTGTTTTTTTAATTATTTTTAAGGTTTTTCAGTGAAAAAAAGAGACCATACTTGTCTTGTTCCTCGTTGTATCCTCATGTCTGGTTTAATGCCTGATATACAGAGGACACTTATTACTTGCTGCCTTAATGAATAAAATCCAAAAATATTGCACATGTGAAAGACCCTCTGGCAATTATGGGAGAGAGTCAAAGAATGCTTGTGGTTTAGACTTCAACCCTCAGGAACTAAACCCAAACTGAAGTGTATCTGAGCCATTTCATTCCTGTGGAAATGATACTCCAAGCCTAAGTCAGGGTCACTGGTGGGCCCACTTGACCAGATTGTCATTGAAGATATATTTTCCTAAGCAGTTAAAAGGTTTAGGGGCTCTGCCCAGAGGTGTTAACTAAGAAAACACCACCTCTGTGATCTTAAATGATCAATCTCAGCCCTGCTCCCATTATTTTCCCTGTGGTGCCAACTTTGGGCTTATTTTATCAATCAAGCAGAATAACCCAAGTATTTGAAGCCCCTCCCCACCTCAAACAGAAATTTTAAATAATAAGAGATTTATCTTCCTTGGACCCAGCTTGTGAAAGACAACCACACAGTACTTTCTTACTACATTCTGTGCTATACTAGGAAAGTGGTGAGAAGTTTGGGCTGCTGCTTTATGGTGAACAGATCAAAGAAATGAACCAGCTTCCCACTGCCCAAAAATACAATTTCCGCAAATGGAAATAATCATGCTTTTCTTTTCCCAACTTAAAAAAAAAGAAGGTATTTTGAGCTTGTCGATTCTATCTTTTGCTTCCTTTGATTTCCTTTGAGTTGTTCTAGACCAAAAGCTATTGTCCCTGCTTTTAAAATGTCTAGAGGTAGAAACTGTAAAATTCTCTAATATTTTATTCCCTTCATTTTCAGACACTATCTCTTTCCTCTTTCCCAAACAATTCAAGATCCTAACTAGGAATCAGCTACACATTTTCCAAGTCATCGAGTATTAGAGGATGTTGTTTTTTTCTTTTTTCCTGCTGCTAGGTACCAACAAGTTTACATATGCTATGAAATTAAATGAACTGTGAGTGTTCTAAAAAACACTAAGCACCATGGGTTGGGAACTGCAGAGTATGGGTTTTCTGGGGTGAGTCTAGAGTGCTACAGGGAAGGAGAACACAAGAGGACCAGAGGCATCAGAGAACCTGCTTTTACCCAAGACCTTGGAATTTCCTGAACAAGCGGGAAACACAGGAGGGAGGCCAGCTCAAGGCTGTAAGAGAGTAAGGTTTATAACCGCTTCTTAGACCTGAGGATCCCATGAAAGATCCCTACTGTGCAAAGAAGACCCCCAGGTAAAAACTAAGGATTCAGAAAGCCAGTAATTGCAGACATCAAACAAGGGAGCCAGTCCTCTGTGGGCAAAAATGGTGCTCCGCACGGGTACCATTATCTCTTTCCTGCCTTTCAGGACCTTTCCTTTTGATGTCATTCCATTGGCCCAAAGGCAAGCTGAAACAAAAAGACTTCTTTCTAGAAAGTACAATTTTTTTTAACTGACTGTTGATCAGAATAACCCTGTTCTTCATTAAATTTCCTCCAGAATAATCTGATATTTTTGTTTCTTGGGCATAGTTTGTATACCTCCTCAAAAATGGAGGAATCCTTGCCTTTGAAAATGCCACCAAATCCAGTACATTTAGACCTTTCCTCAAGTGTTAGACTCACACAATGTAAGAAATGATTCCTTGAGAGGACTCTTGCCCTGGAGGTGAGTCAGTGTATGTATACAACTGGCAGATAGGAAGCAATGTGCTAAGTGCTGTTGGGAATTTATAGACTATTCAACATGCCGTGCCTCCAAAGAGCTTATTGTCTAATTAGAGTCCAAAAAATAAAAAAAAAAATTGCAATACAAGGGGTAGCACCTGGCTGTATCAAAGGGACATTAGACAAGTCATATAAACATAAGTATATGGGCATTTGAAGGACAGAGAGGTTGTGTTTGGAGGGGCAGGAAAGGCTACATCAAAAAGAAGAGAGTTGAGCTGGTCATTGGAGTATGGGGAGGATTTATGCAAGTTTAGTACAAAAAATACGGTCGAGGGATGACATTCTATGGGTGAGGGGAGGGATGGGGGCAGTGAGGAGTTAAAGCAAAGAGAAGCAGTGCACCCCAGCTATAGATGTATGTATTTTCTCTAGAGTATCCCCAGGAGGCTTGGGTTCTGCCTTTTTATTACCATCCCCTGAAGTACTCCGTTATTTTATTAGTTCTCCATATAAATTATTTATCTGAGAGATTGCTGTTGCTGACCAGCTCTGATAAGTAATGTCTTCTATGGGAAATACTGCTGGATGGATTAGAGTCTCCTGTGGCTGTCAAAACATTGAAAATCAATTTCAATTCCTGTGGTGTGTGTGTGTGTGTGTGTGTGTGTGTGTGTGCATGCGTGTGTAAAGGGGTGTGTGTGTGTGAAGGGGTGTGTGTGTGTGAAGGTCTTTGAGAATGGGAGTTGTTCAGATGCCCTTTCTAGTGGGTCTCCATCAGATCTACCGATTAGATTTCTGGGGGCAACATTAGGGAAGTTGCCTGGGGATGCTACTCAGGGTATTGTTTGTTATAAAGCAACTCATAATAACTTGACTGGGAGCAGAACATTAAAAGGTCACCTCATTTTATCTCCAATATTCTTCTTTTGGAAAATGTCACCTTGCAGCCACATCTGAAGAACCATTTGTTAGTGTATTTACCTTCTCCTCGTCATTCGGGCTGAGCAGATCAGTCAGAAAGATCATCACTTTCCAGGCTGTTTCAAAAAGCTCATAAAAGCTTTACACAATTACTTTTGCTTCCTTTACCAACAAATGCCTCCCTTAACTACTCAACTGCTGGTGTTTGCCTTGATGTTCTATGGAGTTTCTCTGTCTGTTCTCAAGGGTACAAATAATTGCCCATAACATGCTCCTTTTAAGGAAACCTGAGCTGTAATAGTCAAAACTAAAAGCAGATAGGTAACTTGATGGACAAAGAGTAGAAATTACATGAAGTGGAGAAGGGGCTTTGCTTCGCCTCGCAAAATATTCTTCGTGTATCTGGCATGCTCCCTTTGTGCTCTTTCAAGATTGACTTAACTTACAATTTTAATTTGTACACGACTCACCTCCTCCTGTATAAAAGTAGAGATAGCACGTAGACTTCACCAATCTAATGGCAACTTTGCATTATAGGAAGAACAGCTCATGTCAACATGGGCATAGCATTTGACCCTATTGGAATGGAGTTTTGGCTCATGGTTTTTCAGTAATTAGATATCCTTGAGTCTTCAGTGTCCTAGTCTCTGTCGTATATACATATATTTTTCCCATGATTTGGCAATACTCCTGGACAATTCTAAAGAGACTTCTGATGAGATCAGGCACATTCATGGTGGTATGGCCATAGACTAATAAGACTTCTGAATTACACTCCACCTCACAACATTTTTTGGAAGTGCATGCTTAGCATGAAAACTACTGCGTACTTAGCATGAAAGCTGCTGCTGATTCTCCTGAAGCTGCCATCAAGCAGCTGTGGCTATCTTTCTGGCAGCCAATGATAGACAAAGGTTCAGCTTGGGGTCTTAGTTCACATGTGTGAGTTTGGATTCTCTCCTATGTTTTACAGACCATCTTACCTGAGGTGAGTTGTGAGGTCTATAATCACTTGCCTCTAATTCCAGGAAAGACATGAATTAAATATCCAGGAGAAGGCAGATTTTCCTCCTTGGTATGACTGCCTTGGGGTGAGGGTGTTCAACTCCAAGGAAAATCCTAGCCACCGGTGCAATTCCACCTGGACATCCCGCAGAGGAAGTCATGACGAATTTGCTAGAGTGGGTACTTCATTTCTCTCCATATGCATCTTGAAAGTAAACACTACCAGTCTATCAGTTAGAGTTGCTTTTGGCTTCAACAAATAGATAAAGACACTAAGGGGCTAATTTTTCTGGTGCAAAAAGAAGTCCAGAGGTAGGCTGCTGAGGAATAGTGTGGTGGCTCAAAGATTCCAGCAGAGACCAGGTGCCTTGGGCTTCTTCTCAGCCACCTCAGTGGTCATCTGTCATCCTCAGGGTCACAAGCCTCCTGGCTTCAATTCCTAGAAGAAAGTAGAATGAGCAAGGGGGGAGATGTGAGAGCCAGATTAATCTGTACTCCTCCCAAGACATCTCTAGAAGTTCCATCCTGTGACTTGCATTTACACCTCACTGGCTAGAACTCTTCCATGTGGCCAACCCTATGTGCAGGGAAAGGCTGGGAATAACTGGGGTCACTGCCACCCTAAAAAAGGCAGAGCTGGGGGGAGGGTTAAAGTAGGAGCTTGGGATTAACATACACACACTACTATATATAAAATAGGTAACCAACAAGGAATTACTGGATGGCACCAGGAACTCTACTTAATATTCTGTAATAACCTATATGGGAAAAGAATCTGAAAAAGAACGAATATATGAATATGTATAACTGAATCACTACGCTGTACATCTGAAACTAACACAACATTGTAAATCAACTATACTCCAGTAAAATTAAAATTTAAAAAATAATAAATTAAAAAAATAAATTAAAAAAGTTTTAAAGGCAGAGTTGAATTATTAAGAAATCTGCAGTAGCAGCCACAAAGAGCAAGAACAATTTTCTTTTTTAGACCCAAACTACAGCATGAAAATTAATATATATTACATAGGCTACAAATGAGAAATAATCATGTTTCTTGTAAGGATAGCTAGAAGCTTCCATTCCCTTGTTTTTCCTCTGCTGGCTTTGCAAGTTTCTTACAGTTGGTATTTACTGTGGCCTAAATCTAATTCATTCATTTATGAAGCTATCTCCGGCACCAACAGAAGTCATAAACTATTCATCTCTGGAATGTTTATATTTGAGAAGGTCACGGTATTGAGTGTGTATATACCTCAAGGCCCCCCTCTCTCTGTTGGGGCCCCCTGTGGCCTTGGCCTGCTATTTTCCTTGAAGCAGTGAAATGAAATGTACACAGCTCAAAATACATACTGTGTTTTCCCACAAACTCCAGAGAACTCCCAATAAAAGAGGTTTGGACCCTCTCTGACTCCGTTTTTCTTCTCCATTTTTCTTGCTCTCTCTACTGCTTTTGGCCATATGCAAGCATCTGGTGGTTAGAACAGTTTTCATCTTCTTCATGATTTTTTTCCCACCGTGGGTGTCTCTGAAATCGTAGCTCAGAATGTAGAAGAGGGGAGATTTCAGCTCCTCAATCTTTCATTCTGAAACCCCAAATAAAAAAGGAGGTAAAAGGAGAGAAATGCTGGCTTCTTGAGGAAAAGTGAGCCTAGAGTACTTCTACAGTACAACACCCTTTCTCATCTGCTCTTTGGAATGATCTTGCAGCTGAAGTAAGTATGGGGTCCAGAGCATACAGGTTACAAATTATTATACTGATGCCAGCACAGATTGGCTTTGGGGTTGGGATAGCCCATGTAGCAGAAATATTCATATTCTAAATATTAATTTAGAGCTAAATAATAACACATTTTTATCTATGGCACTTTAGCATATTATCATCTTAAATCAGAACAAGAACTTTGAAAAATATAACTGAACCTATTTTAGCTTCAAGACAATGAAGTTCAGCAAAGTCAAATGACTAACCCTTGTATCTATAGTCAGGGTCACCTCTGATACTTAATATCTGTGCAATTTCTAGTTTCCAAAAGCAGAATGTAGTGCCTCCCACTTTTCATCCCACACCCACCACCCCTTTGAGCGTTACCCTCCCTCAATAAGTTTGGTTTGGCATCAAGTCTGTCCCTCCTAGGTCCCACTGCTGCCCATGCCTCTGCTGCCACCTGGCTGTTGGTCATCACCGCCCTTGCTTTCTGAGGACTCCACCAGCTTATCAGCTGCTAGGATCCTGGGATGCAGCTCTCTCTTCCTATGATGCTGCTATCATTTCTGGGCCTCAAAGACTCCAGGGATGGGGTGCTAGGAAGGCCACCCTCCTCCTCACTGCACAGAGGCCCAGGCAGGGGCTTTCATTCCACCTAACACCATGAATGCGATGCTCAGCTGTGAAGCAAACATTTTCTTGAAGGCTAATGGGATAATGTTAGGGCGACATCAAACATTCTGCCTAATAAAGGTCCAGAGCCACCTCCACTGCAAGGGGGCCACTGTTCCCCTCCTTATCCAGATTTGCAGAACCCACAGCCAATTTCCACTCAGGCCAGTCCATTCTTCGTTCTATCAGCAAGCAAAGAACCCACTAAAACTCTCCTCAAGAGGAAATCTACCCCACCACTCTCCCCAGTCAGAACACATCAAAAAAATCTCTCTAGCTCAGGGGAGTATGCACTTTTATTTTATTTTATGCAGTTTTATACAGTCAACTTAATTTCCCCATTTTAGACAAACCCAAGGCTGTGCCTTTTATGGCCAAAAGGAAAAAAAAAAAAAAACATTATAGTATATTTCTAAACAACAGAATAAATTTCCCCCTTGAGGTAAATTCTGTGACTCCCCTAGAATTAAAAAAAAAAAAATTCTTAAGTACATCTATATTTAGTTCCTTATTTAATAGTAAGTTCCCCTTCACAGTGTCTGCCTGGGAGCCCTGACTGTGTATTCAGTGCCTCAGATTCTAATTCAAGAGCTGTCACAAGCTGTGTGATTCGGGACAAAGTCTATTTCTCTGGCTCTCAGTTTCTCTGAGTAGAGAGTGAGGGTAGGACTAACTGATTTCTCTAAGACTTCTTCTAGCATTATAACTCAAAAATTTCATCAAACGTGGTCATAATTGAGAAATCAAAAAAAAAATCAAGATTTCGTGTATCTTGAAGGCTATTCCTGGCTTGGGAATTAAGGCTATCTTTGCCTACGATTCCCCTCAGGCATCCAGGAAGGATTAAAGAGTTTGAAGTCAATTGAACACAAAGCTATTTCAGCAACTGTGGGTTCCAGCCGAGAAGCCCAGCAAGCAGGCTTCTAATAGCCTCCACTGAACCCAGGGAGAGCTGACTTTGCTCCCTGGGGGTGATATTGGAGAGCTGATGCCTTGCAGGTGGCACAAGCAGACATTTTATTTTTATTGGTTTTGCAATTTGTTCGCATTTTGCTGTCATCTGCCTTAGTGGCCATGTATCTCTACATTAAGATTTCGATTCCATTCCCCCGGGCTCCCGTGTTTTATGGAGATCGCTCATGTTTGCCGTCTTTATTGAAGTTCGTGCACGGCCCCTGGCTGCTGTGTTGAGCATAATCAAATGTCACTTATGAAGTCCTCCAGACACCGGAGGACCGAGGGAGAGCTGTGTGGCCCACGCCTGAGCAACTCAAAGAGACAGGCAGCCTCCGAAGTGCACTTCCAGGTGCTGATAAATTAGGAGGCTGAGGCTTTTGATTATGTCTGACCCTGGATTGCTAGTTGTGAGTTATAGGTCACTTAAGTCTGCTCCAATGAGTTTCTTCCAGATGGGAATGCCTGACAACTGAGCCGCAGTCCCCTTCCTGAATCTCTTGCCTGGAATAAGCCAACCGTGGGAGGCGACACAGAAAGAGCAACGGACTCACGTTCTGGACAGGGTTCTAATCCTGACTTAGCCCTTATTTCACCGTGTGACCTCGACAAAGTCATTCCTAGGGCTCAGCTTTCCCATCTATCCAGTGAGGGTTTGATTAAGTAATAACTAAGGATCCCTACACTTGAATTATTCTTTGTTACTTGCATGTAGTATTTTTCCCTGGCTTCCTTTTGTATGCTTGATTCCTGGCTTATGTCTACTTTCTATTTTTTGAATCTCACTTTCTGATAATGTCCTCATAAACGCTATAATTGCAGTTTTTTTTTTGGGGGGGGGGGTGCCTCTCACAGTTGTGGCCTCTCCCGTATGCGGAGCACAGGCTCCGGACGCGCAGGCTCAGCGGCCATGGCTCACGGGCCCAGCCGCTCCGCGGCACGTGGGATCTTCCTGAATAGGGGCACGAACCCAAACCCATGTCCCCTGCATCGGCAGGTGGACTCTCAACCCCTGCGCCACCAGGGAAGCCCATAATTCCAGTATTTGATCTTGGAATGATGGTTACCCACTCAATAACTTTTCTTCCAAGCCCTTTCTTCTTTCTAAATGTTTTACTAATATCACTAATGGCTTCCATGTTGCAAAATCCAATGGCTCCTTTTCTTACTTGATATCTCAACTAGAGTTCAATGCAGCTGGCCAGCTGTTCTTTCTTGATATACTTGCTTCGATAAACCCACATGCTCCTGGTTTTCTCTCCACGTCACTGGTGACTGCTTCTCTATGCAACCTCTAAGTGCCAAGTGTATGCCACCAATTCCCACATTTTTGTCTCCAGTTCCAGATCCATATACACAATTGTCTATTTAGCCTCTCTGTTTAGGTGTCCCACAGACTTCTCTAATGCAGTGTGTCTTGAACTCAACTCCTTATCTTCCTTCAACCTAAACTTGTCTCCTACTTAGAGTTCCCTTTATCAGTAAGTGGCTTCTTTGTTCACCTTTGCCCAGGCCAGAAACCTGGGAGCTGCCCTTAACACCTCCCTATCTCTCATCCAATTAAATTCCTTTCTTTATACCTTTCTTTCTTTATACCTTTCTTTATACCTCCCTTTCTTTATACCTTTCTTTATACCTCCAAAACGATCCCAAATTAACCCTCTTCTTTCCATCTATCTCCATAACCATACCTGGTCCAAAGCACATTTCTTCTGGACACCACTAAGATGTCTCTTCTAGGCTTACTCCTGGACCTAATCCATTCTCTTTACAGCATTAATGTGATCATTTATAAGCACAACATGATCACCTCACTCCCTACTTAAGGCCCTTTAATGGGTTTCCATTGCTCTAAGGATTAAAGTCTAAAATGTCCCATGTGGTTTCCAAGGTGCTACATGACTGGGCTCCTATCTGAGCACCAGCTCTGGTCTTCTTTTAATTCTCCACATTTGCTGTGCTATTTGTAGCCTCACAGACTTTGAAGAAAAACTTCCCTCTCCCTGGGACACTCCTTCGGCCAATTTTCATCTGGCCACCTGTATGTCCTAATGGACTTTCCTTAAAAACCTTCCATCTAAGTCAGATGTTTCTCTTATTTTCTCTTGTAACATCCAATAATGTTCCTTCATACAATCATGACCAGTTTAAATTGTATATCATTTTGTTTGATTATTTAATTAATATTTGTCTCCCTATCTAGACTATAAGCTGCATGAGGGAAGTGACTATGTATGTTTTCTACTTCACTCTACCTCTAATACATTTTTCGGAAGCTATTATATAATAAAGACGTGATAAATATTTGTTGAATTAATTAACGAATCCTAATGTCTGTTCATTGTTCTGCCTACTTGCTGAGGCTCAGAACCTCATGCCCTAGTTTTTGACAAAGATTTCACTTAATTTCTTTGTAGCAGAATGTTAAATTGGAAGTTTCACATGAGTTACAATTATATTGGCCACCATGTTCAGATACACAATTAAGATGCAAATTTTCAGAGGAAATGATAAGAACCAGTGTTATGACTCTTAGACCTTCTCAGCCCCATGAAGGTTTTACAAGGGTCAAGAGAATAGAAATGAAGAGAATTGTGATGAGAATCTCTTTGGGGAGAGTGGTGTCATGAATATCCCCTCTTGACCTTCACCTAATTTCAAAAGAGGGATTAAATGAGAACACTCAGTGGGCCTGATATGTGTCCCTGCAGTTGGATGCGGGAGAAGGGTGCCACAGTGGACTGATGTCTTAAACCCACTCTGGAAATCAAGAGAACAAAAGATAAACTGGCTAGCTGCTTTGGGGGTAGAACAAAGGAGGACTTCTGCTGTTGTTCATCCAACCAGCAATATATAAATGTTGGCAGATCAAAGAATATTAAAGAGAGAGTCAAAATTGAGGGGGTTTTTTTTTAATGCTTTTCAAATTAGTTCACCTGAAAGGATGCTGAAACTTCAACAGAGAGAATGTAGAGATGGATCATGGACTGAGAAGGAATAAAGTTGGGCTAGAGAAGCATAGACTCAGATTAAGAAACTGCAGGTGAGAAACTACCAGTGACGGAAAGTCTACAAAGAACTTATAAATGAGCCTCACAAAAGAAAGAGGAGATATATACATCTACCTCTCAGGTCCAGAAGTGCCTGTAAGGTAAGAACTTTTCCACTCCCCTTATCTCTCTTCATGCCCTGCTACCTGACCGTCCCCCCCCCCCAATTCCACACCCCGTTTTACCCCAGGAGGGTCAGATATAAAAAGAGAAGAAACCAACCACACCATCTTTCTGAAGGCAAGAGACTCATCTGCAGCATGCCCTTAGCAGGCAGGAGGTGACGGGGTAAAATGTGACCTTTTGCTGAAGTTGGAAGTTTTGATTATTATGTAGGATAGACATGTTTAATCACCAAATTGAATCTGGATTTGCAATCTTAAGTAAACATAGGACTTTGTCTTTTCTAGAGGTGAGCAGAAAAGTTGTGAGATTTAGCCTAGTTTGTACCAATGGGGAAGGAAGTATCTTTACTACTGAGCAGGTATGAAGAGAATGGAAAATAAATATAGAAGTGCTTTCTGATCAAATCCCATGAGTCCTGCTTATTCATAATAATAGTTACACTTATAATGCTACAAGTAAATAACCCCTTTGAAGAAAAGTGAAAGAGGTATTTTCAGCTTATGATAGGCTTACAACATTTGAATTAAATTAGGCTAACTGAAGAAGCAAATAACCCTTCAAAAATGTATAGAACAAACACAATAAAAGCTTATTTCTTGCTGGTTGGTTGAACAGTTCGCAATTATTCAAGGACCCAGACTAATGGGAGTTTTGCCACTTTCTAGACTTGGGTGTTCCTCTTCAGAGATATCCCTGTCACCTAGATAAAGAGATGCACAGGATGTGTGTCGGCCAAGCCTGAGTGTGACTCACATCATTTCCATGTGTCACATTCTACTGCTAGACACAGATGCACCTGCTAGCAGGAAAGGCTGGCTTCACATTCTGCCTTCCCAGGAAGAAGAGGAAAGCATGGACTTTGGTAAGAAGGTAGCCGTTTCTACTTCATGGAACATTATAAAACTAATTCTATGTTACACTGATGCTCACAGGCCTCATCAGCCTATGGATATAAATGAGATGACATTAATATTTATGTCAACTTTGCAAAGAATTGTGTATCAACTGATTGACTACAGATCCTCAGTGCTCCCCTGTAAAAGCTTATGCAGGTGCTTGTGGGAGCTCCAGCAAGGTATCTAATGAGCTCAAAAATAATTGCATTAATGATACCCTGCTCTGAATCCCTTATAGGAACAATAAAAATAATAGCAAATCAATAACAGAAAACACTTGCTGAGGACTTTCTACATGTTAGTCACTGCTCTAAGCACTTAACATGCACTTACTAATTTAATCTTCAAATATTAGACCCATTTACCAGATGAGAAAATCGAGGCACAGAAAGGTCAAGTAATTTGTGCAAAGTTGCAGAGCGAGTGAGTGGCACAGCAAGATACAAATCCTTTCAATCTGGCTCCAGAGCCTGCATAAACTCTCCACCCTTCCAGTGTACTCTACAGAAGCAAGGATATCTGTGATAAACGTGCCTACTTAACTCTGCTCAGGTTGCCATAACACAATACCAGAGACTGCATGGCTTAAACAACAGACATTTGTTTTCTAACAGTTGTGGAGACTAGAAAGTTCAAGATTCCAACAGAGTTCAGCTCCTGATGAGAGTTTTCTTTCTGGCTTGTATGTGGCCAACTGTCCTCACATGGTGGAGGGAGAGAGAGCAAGCTCTCTGGTATCTCTTTCTCTTTTATAAGGATATCAGTTCAATGGGATCAGGGATCAGTGCCCCACCTTTATGAGCTCACTTAGTCTGAATCACTTCCCTAAAGGCTTTATCCCCAGTACAGACACATGAGGGGTTAAGGTGTCAAGATGGGAATCTGGGCGGGGGGGACGCAACCAACTCAGCAGGTGCTCTCTCCTGGTGTCTCTCAAACCATAAATCCTAGAGGTGCCTGAGCTTCAGAAATAAAAAGAGAGCCTCTCTCCTAAATTTCCTTTGCCACCTGGATCTTAAGCAACAATACTTGTGCCTAGAATTTCACGAAGCTTCCCAAGAAAACTGGTCCTGCAGCCCTCTCTGCCCTGAAGATCAATTTCAGCTCCTCTTCTCAGTCTAGCATAAGAAAAACAAGCATTGCCCCCTTTTAGTCTCATTTTCCCCTGTCTTTCCCCAGAGAAAATTCCTTCTTTTCTTTTATTCCCCAAATAGAGGATGTTATGCATGTTAGCTCATGCAAAGGGACTGAAGGAGAGATTGTCAGTCCACCATGGTCTGAGCTTCAGTGTGGCTACGCTGGTTCCCTCAGTCATAAGAAGTTCTGGAGGATCTCCCCTTTCTGTACAGCCAAGTTGACCTGGAGAAGTGGGTGGAACTGAGTACACAACTTGTCAATCATCTCTGGGCTGCAAATAAGCTAAAGCAGGATTCACCCCTCTGAGAGGAAATGGGGATTTATGAACTGGGTGACCCAAAACAGAAAGAGACAGCCTATCTCGGACCATCAAATGAAGCTGTCATGATGCAGACAGGCTTCAGGGAAAATGGTGTGTGTTATCTAGGCAGCTTGGCCATTATGTATGACAGCCGCCTGTCCTGAATTTTCTAGGTCAGTCCCAGTTCCAAATCTTTTTTCACCTTGTCAGACCATGTATCCCAATTTTGCCTTTGGAAAATGTGGCCACCAAATCTTTCAGACACTAGATCAGCATATTCACTTAGGGGATAGAACCAGTCATAATAATATTGATGAATATGTTTCAGAAAAATAAACCTCTTTTTTCAGGGGCAAAATTAGAGCTTATAAATGGAAGCCATAGAGACCTCTAGCAAAAGGGAAATAATGACTCTAAGTCAGTATACGAGTTTCTGCTGCCCTGAGAGGTATCTGTAAAATCAGATAGGATGGGACCCTCTTCCTGGTAGATGGGGAAGAGGAAGTTTTGAGGGACAGCAGTCTCAGAGCATGAGTGTGGGCAAGCCCTCGACTCCCAAACCCACCCTGCCAGGCCAGAGAGGATGAGCTGAGGGGCTGGGCAGGGCAACTGGCCCTACACACAGGTTTGGGGAGGGAGACTGAGGACTCCATTATAATCCAAAGTTGGACCAACTGAAATCTACCACAGGCCAGAAATCTGCACATCATCCTTTAGTGTCCATCCCAGAGAGGGGTGAATAGAAATAAAGCAACTGTTCTCTAAGCACTCTGAAAAATGCATCACCGTTCTCTGACCTAACAGTGAATAAAATTATGCTCAGATGTCTATTTTTACGAAATACCTCTTTACTTGTTTGTGGAGTCTGCTTTTGTTTCATTTTTCTAATTACTGTCCCTTTATAAAACTCCAAACCTCATTTTTGCTGAAAAAGAGGAGACAGTATTTTCTTCTCCTTGGTTAGAACAGAGAGAGGGCTTGAGCTCCTATAAAAGAAAGTTCGTGGTACGGCGTAAGTTTGATAAGCACCAGGGGTTGGGGGATGCGACAGAGCTTAGATGGGTCAAGTGTATGTGTGTGTGCGTGTGTGAGTCTTGCATGCATGTCGGTGACAGGCACTCAGAAGTTCATATGGCATTGGGGAGATTGATCCCTTTCCCTTCCAGTTTCAGTTGGAGGAAGGTTTGTATGTCAGCCCTCACCCCTGATCCCCGACATACTCCTCTGAGCAATGACTCTCAAAACCCTTTCAAATCATGATAAAGGTAAGCAATTTACTAAAATCAGCAGTCCTTGGCAACATCTATTCTCCTTGTATTCAGGTAAATATAAAATGAAACTTTTTGAGGACATGGTCATTTTTGTTGTTTGTTAAAATTTCTATAGGAGGAAAAACCACCAGCGATGTCAGTGTCTTGATTTCTGAGTAAGAAAGTATTTAGTTGCCATCGGCTACCAGTGCTTCTTACTTTAGGCAAAACCCACACCCACGGCCTCTGAGAAGCTATACGGAGACTTTGTGCAAATTAGAAAAAGGTGTCTCTCCCTCCTGGTGGCACAGCCACAGGCCAGGGCACCAGGCTTGGGAGGCAAATGCAGGCTGGATGGCAGGGATGCCTCACGGTGCCCTTGGGTGGCCACGTGCTTCAGCTCTGCCCACAGCCTTCTGTACTGGTTTTAGGGCCGAGGAGATGGCCAACTACCCGCAATCCATGCCTTAGGCATTTGTAAGAAAATCCCCCAAGTCTGAAGTCACTTAAAGACAGAATGAGAAAATCACCTCCGCAGAAATATAAGCTCTCAGAGCACTGGCACGTTGGACCATCCCATAAACAAGGGTCAACTGTTTTCTAAGACCTCAGAGACTTGATGATTTTTGATGCTTTTAAAGAGTTACCACAGGCTGGCCATTTAACATGGATGCACGTCCCCATAGGAGACCTCAAAGATGAACAGGGTAAATCCGTGCCCTCTAGAAACAGAACCGTTTTGTATGGGTGACGAGGCAATGAAAATGCAAAGCTATGTAAGACTCCAAGTGAGTGGAACTGAGATGTGCCGCAGAGAAGGGGAAGAAGGAGCATTATGGGTCAGGGGACTCACAGAGGCTTCATGGAGAATTCAGACATATGAAAAGGAGACAGGGAGGGGAAGAGTGATGTGCTTATGACAGTGCAGCAAAAACTGTCTACTTACAGTGTGAGGCCAGCAGAGGGCAAAGAGGATGGACATGAACAAAGTTGGAAGGTCTAAAGTGAAGCCCTGGGACCATGTCTATGTTCTTAGAGAAAAACAGTGATGAATATTGCATATGCATATATGCAAAGTAAATATTTAAAAGACAACACTTATTTAGAAAGTCAGCTTGATGAACTGAAAAGATTAGGGGCTTGGTAATACGACAAATGCAAGTTCAAAGCCTGGCTTCACTCCTGGTTAATTATATAACCATGGATCTGTTACTTAATCTCTCTAAAACTCCATTTCCTTATTAGTAAAAACAGAAATAAAACTCCTAGGTCTCCAAGATAACAACAGTGATTAAAGGCAATAAAGGACATATGTATCTGTCACATAGGTCTTCAACAGCCATAAACTCTCAGGACTATGACAACATCAAAATCCTCTAAACATGAGTCACAAGATCAAATAATTCATTTTACCTTGACTTCTAAGACTACTGGAAAAATCGCTAGCATCTATGCATCAATAGTAACCAATTATAAATTGTAGTGGTAAGATGATCCCTTGTCAAGGTTCCTGGTTATAAACAACAGAAACTGATTCTGTTTATCTTCGGCAGAAAAGAAGTTTATTGGAAGCGTATCAGGTAGTGCACTGAACTGATTAGAAGGAGAGGTTCAAGCAGAAACCAAGACAGGCAATATGCGGTCACGAGCACAGCAAAGGCAATTTTTGTGGCCGTGTCACCGCTGAACACTCGCTGCCGTGTCACTGGATCCCTCTACCCAGCACACTCACCACCAACCAGCTGAATGGAATGTTTGCTTCCAAGAAGTTACTACATCAAAAATATCTCTAACTGGCCCATTGCATTATTCTCTTAAGGCTTAAAGTCCCTCCAAGTAGCATTTCATTGACCAAAATTAAGTTATATGCCCATCCTGTAGCTGCCAGAAGTGGGGAGATAATTCTCCTTTACTTTATCTTCTATAGTAAGAGGCAGGCAGGACCAAAGCAACTCCTCTCTCCTACCGTAGAATTCCCCCCAAATAGAAAAGGAGTGTGAATGGCAAGATAGTCAATATAAAATAGCAATAAAGATCCATTAAATGAATGTGCCAAATCTAACAAGAAATGTGCAAGACCTATAGAAGAAAACTATAAAACTTTCCTCAGGAAGGAAAAGAAATCGCAAGTAAATGGTGAGGCACAGTTTCTGAAAGAGAAGTGTCAATATCGTTAAGCTGTCAATTCTCTCCAGGTCTACAACCTCACTGAAATTCTGATCAGAATCATAAGAGTTTTTGTTTATTTGCCGTTTTACAGTTTGACAAGGTAATTCTAAAACTTATGTAGAAAATAATATATGTGAAAGAGCAAAGACATTTTTGAAAAAAAAAACAAGTGGTATTTGCTATATCAGATATCAAAATATAGTATAAACCTATCTTTGTGTAGTATGGCATTGAATTAGCAATAGATATGTAGATCAATGGAGAGAAGAGAACCCAGACAGAGTCATTATACAAACAGACATTTAGTATATAAAAGAAGATATTTCAAATCAGTAGGAAATCAGGGATCAGAAAAAATTAATATGTAAATTTATGGATATGTTAATTAACGAGATGGTAGGAATCTTTTCACAATGTATATGTAAATCAAATCACCATGATATATACTTCAAATATCTTACATTTCTATTTTTCAATTATACCTCAATAAAGCTGAAAAAATTAAATTAAATTAAATCTTTTAAAAAACCTTGTCCTTTGTGTAAAGGAAGAGATTACAAGTACTGTAGGCTTTGTGAGACATATGGTCTCAGTTACAAGTAATCCACCCTGCTGTTATGATGTGAAAGCAGCCACAGACAAAACTGAACAAATGAGTGCAGCTGTGTTCCAATAAAACTTTATTTACAAAAACAGGTACCAAGCAGAATTCAACCCTTTATATTAACTATTCAATAAATGATGATGAAATTAGTGGCTATCTCAAAAAAAATATCTAGACCCTCACATCACGCACAAAAATAAAATTCATTTAAATCAAAGATTTATGTAATAAATGTAAACGTGAAAACTATAAAAGTATCAGAAAAATCTAGAAGATGTAAAAACATGAAAAAAATTTATAGATGTGACTACATAAAACTTTAAAATTTCTGTGCTCAAACAACCACAAGCAATGATAAAACACCAGGAAAGCCTGTGAGAAAGTATTTGCAATGATCATAGAAAACAAAGGATTAATACCCAAAATATATAAATCACACCTACAAATTAATAAGAAAAAGGTAAATAGACCAATAAAAATGTAAAGAATATGAACAGGCAATTCACAGAAGAAATTAAGCAGCCAATAAAAATAAGAAAATTTGCCGAACATCACCAGTAATAAGAGAGAGACAAAGAAAGATATTTTCTTCCTATCAGGTTAGCAAAAATAAAACATGCAATAATAGTGTAGGCAAGGACACACAAAAATAGGTTGTTTGTGAGAAAATGAATTGATAAACTAATTTCTAGAAGAGAGTAGTATCTAATAAAATTTTAAGATGCATACCCTTTGATATGGTAACACCACCTGCCTAGATCTATTTTAAAGATGTACTTGCAGGGACTTCCCTGGTGGCACAGTGTTTAAGAATCTGCCTGCCAATGCAGTGGACACGGGTTTGAGCCCTGGTCTGGGAAGATCCCACATGCCAAGGAGCAAATAAGCCCATGCGCCACAACTACTGAGCCTATGCTCTAGAGCCCACGAACCACAACTACTGAAGCCCACACGCCTAGAGCCTGTGCTGCGCAACAAGAGAAGCCACCGCAGTGAGAAGCCCGTGCACCACAACGAGAAGTAACCCCCGCTCACTGCAACTAGAGAAAGCCCACATGCAGCAACAAAGACCCAATGCAGCCAAAAATAAATAAATAAACAAACAAATAAATATAAATAAAGATGTACTTGCATACATGTACAAAGATTTCTTTTTGTATAAGTTTGTTAAATAAGTTTGTATTGGCGGAAAAACTGGAAGCACTATTGCAGACCAAAAGTAGGATAAGAATATGGTAAACCCATATATACACTGATATGAGATATAAATTTAACAGAAAATGGCAAGATGGAAAACAATACAAATAAATATACGTAACATAGCATGAGCCCATACATTTAAAAAAAAAAACTATACGTATGGAGAAATACAGAAAATGCATTTTTTAAACAGGTCTGAAGAAAATCCTTTAGTAGTGGTTACCTCTGGGAGAGGGAGGGACAGGGAAAATGAATGTTAATGTTTAATCTATACATGTCTGTCAGTGGGAGGGACAGGATCCATCTCCAGAAGACAGGTCTGCCTGCTAGCTCCTTGCTCGTTCCCTTTTCTAGCTGCCTCTTCCTCACATTAGCCAATTTTCTCTTGTACAGCCAAAGTCATACGTGTTTACGTGAAAATATCTTCATATTTTAATTTTATTGATCACAGTTGTGGGTTGATGTGTCACCCAAAAATATATGTTCAAGTCCTTTCCTCTTGTACCTATGTACGTGAACTTATTTGAAAATAGGGTCTTTGCCATTTTAATCAAGTTAAAATGAGGTCATACTGAAATAAACTGGGTCCTAATCCAATGACTGATGTCTTTGCAAGAGAAAAGAGAGGGATATTTGGACACACACAGAGAATAAACAGATGGGAGAGAAGGACCACGAGACGATGGAGGTAGAGATTAGAGTGATGCAGCTATAGACCAAGGAACACCAAGGGTTGACAGCAACTGTCAGAAGCCAGGAGAGAGACGAGAACAAATTCTCCCTCAGAGTTCCAGAAGGAACCAACCCTGCCAACACCTTGATTATGGATGTCTAGCCTCCACAGCTGTGAGAGAAGAAAATTTGGCTGTTTGAAGCCACCCAGTTTGTGGCGACTTGGTACAGCAGTCCCAAGAAACTAATAAAATAGCATTTCTGAACGCTATGTTCTTTGATCCACAAGGCGCTCTGTGTGTGTGTCAAAAAGTTGTCTGAAAATTGACAAAACTGAAAGGTCAATGATAGGTGATTTCCCATCACGGATGAGAGGAAATCAGGGAGCAGAGGCTGGATGGTCACCAGTTAGGATATTGTATGGGAGGTTCCCACTGAAGGGTGGACTAGATGACTTCCTCATGTTCATAAACAGTAGGAGTCTCTGAACCTCTGAAGCAGACAGCATCATGCTTAATAGCCAGGATTTAGAATGAGAAAAACTTGGATTGGCATACTGGTTTCACTATACACTAGCTACTTGACCTTGAACAAATTTCTTAATTTCTAAGGACCAAAAAAATATGATGTTTCTTTAACGAGTCAGCATTCTTAGATGGAAGAAATTGACACCAGCTGATATTTTAAGGAGAAAAGAAATGTGTTAGAAGAATATAGGGTAGTTCACAGGAAGCACCAGTAATCACTGCTGCCACTGATGTCTCTAGAAACTAGTCATAGTTACTGCTTTTGCAGCCAGCCACTTGATACTAACTAAAAGGGATTTATATTTGGTAACCCCTGCTTTTTCTTGTCGGCATGTGAAGTGAATGCGTTTGACTGGTGCAACCTAGGTCGTGGACCCACGCTCTAGCTGCTAGGGCAACTGGGAAAGTAAATACGATAATGGTAGCTGTCATTTATTGAGCACTTACTATGTGCCAGGCACTTTTCTGTATTGCCATATATTAATTCACTTGATCATCACAAGACTTCTATGAAGACAGTTATGTCAACTCAATTTTCACTGGTGAGGAAATTGAGGTGCAGTAAAGCTGAGTAACTTGACCAAGGTACCCAGCTGGTATATGCAGAGCTGGGATTAAAACCTAAGTTGTCTGGCTCCAGAGATTGTCAACTTTGGGAGTATTCCTTTCTGCTCCTCACCTGGCATTTCCAACTTCTACAGAAAAGGTCACTGTCCACCTCCAAAGGCGACAGATTCTTCAAACATGAGAATGGTATTCAGATTCTGAATGACCAAATTAAAAAAAAAAAAAAGAAGACAAATGTCCATAACCTACAACTTATCTCACAGAGGTGTTGCATGTATGAAAAAAGAATGATCCATATGTAATGATTTACACAGTGATGGTGCCTAGTAAGCATTCCACCAGTGGAAACTGTTCTGCTACTATTACTCCATCATTCTTGCCTTTGATCAACCACTTCTTGGTTGCTTCCACCATTTTTCATTTGTTCTACAACAGCTCTACCGCTCATTCACCCTGTGACCCCAGGTAAATGAGCTCACTCCTCTGAGTCTCAGTCTCCTCACCTGTAAAATTTGAAAAGGGGCAAAGTAATTGAACTACATCATTCCAGGGCTCTTCCGGTTTTGACATTGTTTCCAACTCCGATCGTCCAGCCCACAATGCCTGATCCCTTCCCATGAATTTCTATAAGTCTTGTCATCTGCAATGCACAATTTCATTCCAGGTTATATGCCAACTTCTGTTACCCTATAATTGTCTCCTGTTTTTTCCTCCTCAAAATTTGTTGCACAAAATGGCATTTCAGAACATCCAGTGTTTTTTTGGAAAGTGAATCAATTTGATGAATAAGAGATTAGTTGTAGGAGCCCCTCTTATGTGTACACACACACACACACACACACACACACACACACTCAGTATCTGACATGATGCTCCGGTGGGCAGTCTAGTCTAGGTGGGTCAGTACCAGGTTGTTTGGCTGTTAGAGAAAAGGGGGTATATCCTAAGCTGCCTCAGAAAAAGACCTGGAGGTTTCCTCAAAATGGCAGATTTCTTCCCTCTTTATCTCCACATGGGACCTTAACGGTGTCCTGGATACATATCCCCTGGGGTTTCTTAGAGGCCAGTGCCAGCATTGTCCTCCGTTTCCCCTCCTTAATCCCCATATTTACCTCCCTATTGGTCAGTCATCAAAGGTTCCTTGGGTCCTTGTTCTCAGATGAGATATTTTGTGCACTTTGGTTACTCCACCTTGTCTTGTAACTTTAAAATTTTTGCTTAGGGCCTTCCCTGGTGGCGCAGTGGTTGAGAGTCTGCCTGCCGATGCAGGCAACACGGGTTCGTGCCCCGGTCCGGGAAGATCCCACATGCCGCGGAGCGGCTGGGCACATGATCCATGGCCGCTGAGCCTGCGCGTCCGGAGCCTGTGCTCCGCAACGGGAGAGGCCACAGCAGTGAGAGGCCCACGTACCGCAAAAAAAAAAAAAAAAAAAAAAAAAAAAAATTTGCTTAAAAAAAAAAAGGAAGAACTTTTCCTGTGCCTTTGTCTTTAGTCTTAAAAGTCCTTTCTGTTCAGCACCTTTTCAGCTTTGCCTTTCAACCACGTCACCTCACATTTACTTTCATTTTATGTCGATAGTAAGAGTTCCCAAGATTCTGTATTCATTTTTCATATTGAGAAAAACAGCCATCATTTTTACATATCATTAAATAATTGACTGAGTGAATTCTCCTACATAGTAACTACCCTTGAGATAGGCGCTCTTAGCCCTTTTACAGATAAGAAAAATGAGGCTCAGAGAGTAAAGTTACCAGCTCAAGGTCACATAACTAGGACATGATCTAGTTAGATTAAGACCCCAGATATTCTGTCTCCCTGTTCAGTATGTCATCTCCCTGGCATTGTGGAAAGGTACGGTCAGGCTCCAGACCACTGTCTCATGTGTGGTCGGTACTCAGGTGACTCTATTGTTGGTTATTCTGAAGCACACACTGGTGTCACTACAGCTTCGAGGACTGCTGTCTCCAATGGGCCTTGTCACCCTCCTCAATAACCCTTTAATAGCCTCCAGTTACTTCCAGTTCCAGTTGTCCTGTGCCCTCAGTGGTCCCTCCCCAGCCATGTCTCAAATTGGACTTGCCCATGTCATTGTGGTGAAAACAAAAGCCACCAGCAAGGGCTCCCTCAGCTTTCTCCCCTGCTGCCGCATTCTCACCTCCATCGGTAACTACTCTTTCTTCTCTTCTGCTGTCTAAGAATAATTTCTCTATTAATGTTTTAGATCCCATCTTTTGTACTTCCTAACCATGCTGCTTCATTTCTTACCTCTCCTGTTTATTCAACCTCTCCCCTTGTGACGGAAAATAAACACTCTCAGGTCTCACCCATTAAAACAACAACAAGACAAAACAATGTAGATCAAAACCATAACCTCACAGCCATAGAAAACAAACATGGTTACCAGAGGGGAAAGGTAGGGGGGAGGGTTAAATTAGGAATTTGAGGGTAACATATAGACACTACTATATGTAAAATAAACAACAAGGACCTACTGTATTGCACAGGAACTATACTCAATATTTGTAATAACCTATGTGGGAAAAGAATTTGAAAAAGAATACACACACACACACACACACACACACACACACACACACACATATAGACACAGAAAAACCTGAGTGAACTTTTTGGCCAACCCAATATATATATAAATGTATATATAACATATATTATATATATATAAGACTAAATCACTTTGCTGATACATAGTTATATATATTGTATATATTATATATTTATATATTTATATATATAATATATCTTTTATTTATATTATACATATATATAAAACTGAACCACTTTGCTGTACACCTGAAACTAACACACTATTATAAATCTTCTATACTTTAATTAACGATTAATTAATTAATTATTTTAAAAACCATAAAAAGCACCATACCCTTTTGCCCAAACTTCCTATCTACCTCCTTCTCTTTATTATCTTCTCGAAGGCGTTATCTGCATCAGTTGTTTCCAATTTCTTATAATGCATAATTTCTCCCACTCATGATTCATCTCCTTGTTATAGGGCTTCCAACAATACCTCACTCATGAAATTGATCCTTTTAGGACACTAAAGCCCTTCGTATCACCAGACTCTCCAAACCGTCCTACCTCTGTCTTCTAAAGCACTTAACCATGTAGAATTCTTCCTTATTAGAACTTCCTCCTCTTTTGGCCTCTGTTGAAACCACTGTTCTCCAGTTTTCCTTCTGGCGACTCCTTGACCTCCTTCATGGACTCCATCCTCATCTTTCATTTTTCTCAGGCTTTACGGTTTCATCAGGTGATCTTGTCCATAGTCTTCTATGAATGATAAATTGAAAATCTATATTTTCAGTTCAGATTTCTTCCCTGAGACCCACAAAGCCAACAGCGATGCTGGTATCTCCACTTGATCATTCTTCCAACTACACATTCAAAATATCCTAAAAAGAATTAATTACTTTGCTTTGGTTAATGCTCTTGCCATGCACAGCTCTGATTATATTCACTATTTCAGTGAATGACACCACCATGCAAATAATTGCCCAAAGCAGAATCCTGATTCCTCTTTCCCTTTTATCCTTACATGCAAACAGTTCAAGTCATTTATATTCTACCTCTTAAATATCTTTTTAATATATAAGTCTTCCTATCTCTAGCAACTGTTACTGCTTTATCCTGGATCCCACCTGGATTACAGCAATAACTCCTAACGCATCTTCCAGCCTTCAGCCTGGTCCCTTTCCAACACAACCTCCTCCCTGTAGACAGAGTAATCTGTCCAAAACATAAATCTGATACTTCAATTCACCCCTATTAAAATCCTTCAACAGCTCCCCTTAGTCTTCAAGATAAAGTTCAAACTCTTTAGCCTAGCACATAAAACTCTTTGTGATCTGGTGCCTGAATAATTCTCTAGCTTCTTCCCTTCCCTCCCCCACTACTCTACCAAATACATCCTTTACTTCAATGATTTTGAAGTTCATGCAATTCCCTAAGCTCATTATGCTAGTTACATGCCCCATACCCCACTGCATCAAATAAATGTCCCAAACATCTCACCTCGATTTCCAGTTTATCCAGAGTGCCCCTACTCCATTTCAAAATTCAGCTCAATGGCCACTTCCTCCAGGGTGTCCCACCTGACTGTTTAATTTGATTTACATTTACTTCTCTGTGCTTTTGTAGAAACCCTAGAACAGCTATAACATTTTTCCCTGAAAGCATAAATGGATGGATGGATGGATGGATGCCTCGACTCATTCATCTTACACCCCCATCACCTAACACAGTCCCAGACACATACTAAATAAGAATTTGTAAGAGTTGATTTTACCTGAGAGCTGCTTTTGTGCAATTAATCAAAATTATAGTATATCTTCCTGTGGACCCTGAACCTCACAGTGTATGTTGTCCACCCTAAAGAGTACCCTGGGCAAGTCTGTATATGGATCTACATTTACACATGACATGGATTTCCTATGCTTATTCTCTCATAAAGATACAGAATTGTCAGGATAAGAGTCAGAGCCCTTGAAGATAATATTCCAATATGGCAAGGAGCCACCTAATGTGGAATAGCGGAAGTTCACTGGCAGGGCCTTCCTACACCTTCCCATGCACGCTGAGCCTCTTGACTGCATGGACTTGGTGGATCCAATGTGGGGACCGTAAAGCTTTTCAATAAAAACATGATATGCCAGCCAGCTGCAAACCCTCCCTGAAATTTCTTCTCTCCCTTCTTCGATCCTGGGGAAATATTTCAGTGGATGCTGTCAGATAAGAACAAGCCATTGATCTGTGCGTGTGAGGCAAGGCTAGAGTACTGATGTCACAGATTTTCTCTATGTATAAGCTGTTCCTTAGTAAATGAAGTGCCTTGGGAATTCAGGCTCCTTGGACTAATAAACACCTGAAGGAGTTAAACTTACCAGCAGGTTCTGCCTCCACTCTGTAGGTCTGGGCCCTCACAGCCAACAGAAATTGGGGCCTAGAAACTGGGATTCATATAATGAAAGCAGTTACCTTCCTTTACCATGAATTTCATCCTTTCCTTGAGTGTGCTTTCTTCTTTCTGCACAGTTGAGTATGAGAGACCCCATCAGGTAGTAAAATAAAACTGGACCAAGATTTGAAAGGCCTGGGTTCTACCTCCAGGTGACTGACTAATATTTCCTTCTCCTCTCTCTTGGTGTTGACTTCTCCATAAGTAAAGGGATGACCTGGCTCAGATTAGGGATTCTTAACCTGAGGCCCATGGATGAGATTCAGAGCTCTGATAATCTAAGAAATTAGATGTAAAATTTGATACCTATGTACCTTTTTCCTAGAAAGAAGGAACATAGCTTCTTTTCAGATTCACAAGTAAGTCCATGGCTCCCTACATTAATGAAATTGAGGGTTGTACTAGATCTCGGTGTTTGTATTGCTTTGGGGCAAAGAATTATTTTTAACACTGTAGGTGACGTTAAGGGGGAAAACCTGAACTTGACAGTTGGACAGACTTGGGTTCAAATCCTGTCTCTTCCACTTACTTTCTGTGTGCCTTTGGGTGAGTCACTTTACTTCTATGACTCTATTTCTACAAAATGGTAATATTAATACCTATCCCACATGTCACTGAAAATGAAAAGGAACAGTACATATGAAAACATTTGTGTTGCATGTTTCCCTGGAATCTTCAAGGAATGCTTATTCAATGTGTGTCTAAAGAAGCAGAACATTGGGAGGCATTACTTCATCTCCCACCTCAGAAATCTTACCACCTAAATTGATACTTTCCCATGTGAGCTCATAGACTGACAAAGTCATCATAGTTTGGTTGTTTTTTTTTCCGCAAGAAAGGTGAGACATAGGCTTATACGATTAACATGTTTCTACACAAATGAAATCTATTGGAATTACAGAAATATTACAAGTGTTCTAAGAAAAAGGCAGCCATACAGCATAAGCTTTGATCTGAGCCAAGAAAGAAAGGCCCTTTCTCCTGAGACTTTATTCGGACACCATGTCTGTCCACAAAATCTGGTCATCCCAGGAGACAACTCAGGGCCACGCTTAGAGGGGTGTGAAGGTAGAGAGAGCAGTAGGGAAGAAGCCAGGGGCTGACAAGAAGGTGGTCACCCAGCCAGCTTGCACCATGATAGATCTGGCAGACCTGAACTTTTAAAATTAGCCCATAACACCTGCACCACTACCTTCTGTACCCATGCCACCAAAAGGCTGGCTGCTTTACAGTGCACACTTCCTCTCTCTTACATCCCCCTCAACCTGTATATACATCTCTTCCCCTTCAGAGAGGTTCCTGATGTTCAGCAAAACATTCAGTCAATAAAAAATAAGATTGTTATAGAATAAACTAAGGAATTAACATTTTTTAATCATGTCAACCTTCAAGGCATTATTATCTTCATTTTATAGAAGAAGAAATAAAGTTCATGAGGATAGTAAGAGACAGAATAGGTTTGAATCCAGAGCTCTCTGATTCAAAAGCTTTTAAACTAAACCCTGAGCCCTCCAGACACAGTGATGGATAAAATATGTCCCTTGCTCTCATGGACCAATGGGAAACACAGACATGTAAATGGAAAATGTTAACGCAGTCCTATGTGCTCTCTAGGTTGGAAACAAACACAGGAGGCTGCAAGAGGAAAGAAGTTCAACTACCTAGAATTGGTGGAGAAGAAGAGATAATGTGTAAAATTCAGGAAAGACTCTTTGGAAAAGTTGAATCTTTGAGGATGAAGAGTAACTAGTCCAGGAGAACCAAGCCATTCCACAAAGAAGAATGAGCACATCCAAAGCCACAGAGGCAAGAGCAAGCCATCAAGGAACCCAAAAGCATATGTCACCTCAGATGTAAATGTTCCTGGCAGTGTGACTTGCAAAATACCTTGCATTCTCTTAGCAGTCCTGAGAGTTGGGAGACGGCCCTGCTGCCGAGAATGAACTTGTGCTCTTAGCTCTGGTGTTCAGGAAAGAGATAAGAGCTTTGGGGACCCCAGAAACTGGTTTTCCTCTCCTCTTCTCTAACCGAGACATCCCAATCTCAGCAAAAGGTTACAATTTCCCAGGGAAGAAATTGTGCTGACCTCAGGTTTTCACAAAATATGTGGTATTTCTGCTTGGCTGCACAGCTTGCTGAAACACTGCTAAAATGACTAGTGAGAAAGACATCCCCAAAGCTAGCAGCTGCATGTGAGGGCCAAGCAGGAGTTTGTCTATGGTTTATCCATCTCACTTTTGGATAAAAAAGTAACTAGTTTCTGAGAAGTTGTAAATGCTCCAGGGCCTCACTGCATCTGGCAGCTCGGTTCCTCCAGTGACCACTTTCTCATCAAGCTTCAAATAAAGGGAAGTGTCCACTGCACAGTTGATATCATAAACAAGGAGGGGCTCTAGGGCCAATCAAGTAGTCTACGAATAAGTGTTCTTATTTGCACCTATCTCATCAATTATAGATTGACTAAGACTCTCCAGGCCCTTATTTGCCCCTCCCTAAAACAGGAAAATATTTCTCACTATAATGCTGTGAACTTAGTTGCCACAAAAATTTTTAAGTATTTGATAATGACGTTTTTAAATGAGATAATGCATAGATCTTGTCTTTGAATTCTAGGAGTTGTAGAAATTAATCCTGATTCTAACTTTATTGATTAGATTTATTCAATGCTTGAATTGAGAAAGCCAAATAAGGCAGAATAAGTATTTCCCATTGCATTTTCCTAACTTTGAACATTCATGAAAGAGATATCCCCTACCCAACCCATATTTGCTAAGGGCAAATACATTTAGAGTTTAATTCTTTGGAGTTAACAAATTCTTCTTTTAAGAACAAAAATCTTATGAAGAGGGGGAAATAAATTATTAGCCCTTAAGTCTGATTATTTTAATCAATTTACTGTTCCCCAACTTCATTGATGGCATAGAAATAGGAAGACTGCCTGAGATGAAAGAAAGAAAAAATGTAAGTAATTTTGGAGTTTGGGATATGCCTAAATGAGGAACCAATAATGAGGAGCATAGAAAAGTAATACCCAACCAATATGAAGCACTTCTTATGGCATGGACACCAAGTTTGGTGAATCTAGATAAAGGATCCCATTTCATCCTCACAACCACCCTGTGAAGCAAATGAGGAATGAGACACTTAACTGCCAGGAGATAGGATGCCAGGGGAAATGAAACCCTTACTTCATTCGACAATGAAGGATCTGCCCTGCCTGGAGTTACCCAATTCCAGTTTGAGTTACAAAGTGAGGAAAAGCAGACAGAGATAAAATAAGATGGAAGTTTAAAGAGGTTCCAGCTAAGTGCTCTTCATCCACTCACACAAAGTAGAATAGATTTATATTTAATTAATTCACTCATTCAACGTTAATTTAGTTAACATCTACACATTGTGCAGACAATGTGCAATATCAGACACCTATCTTTTCCCCTACTGGAATTCTCACAGTGCCTTCAGTAATCTCAGCACCTTTCTAAGTGGTTCCTTTTGTATAAGCCACCAGTTTGATGCTACGTATTCATGTGACGTCGTAACAAGTTATTGGACTAAGGATAGGTACTTATTCCAAAGCAACCGTCTTGTCAGCAGCCTATGATGTAACCCAGAATGAGAGTTCAGCCCAGTTAGATTGAACGAAGATAAATGGGCTGAAGGGGAGATTCATGTAGAAGGAAGGCAGGAAGTTAAAACTATGATGCAATAACGCCATAAATAAGTAGAAGCCAATCTTCTACTTGGCTGTTACTAGAAGCCTTCTATCGATTGACTGAAAGAGGAGACAGTCAATCCATAGAAGGATAAAAAGCAGAAGAAAGACAGAAAGAAGCTGAGGCACATCGTGACTACAATAGCAGAGCAGTTAGGTGGGGAGCTGTAGAGGATCATGAGCTACCAAGATTATAATACCTGGTTGTCATAACCACAGTCTCTGTTGAAGTATGTTCTCATTCTTCTTGGTGTTTAGCTGAGTTCCTGAGAAGATTTCCTGTCTTCCTAAGTTTCTTAGTAACATGACTAAAAATCTTGTAAATTAGAGTAATTAGACACAGCAAAGATCTGCTTTTCCCGCAGCCTCAATGAACCAAAATAGCGTAACCTACAATTTAGAAAAAACTATCTTATGTACATATGTAAATAAGACATTGACCTAACAAAGTAGTTAATTAACTCATAGATTGGATCAGAAATATATTCTTAGATAAGCAGGTTCAAATCTTTTATGAAATAATTAGAATTATAAAGATAGGTGAAAAACTTCAAGTTTAAAAGTGATAAGTGTTTAATTTCTTTTAAAAGAATTGATAAATCTCTTAGTAGGAATAATGGCCCTCTTAGCCTACTTTTGTTTAATTCTAAAAGTGAAACAGAGTATTCTAAGCTTGAGCTTCATACATCAACTTATTCCTCTATTTTCACCTAGTGATGCAACATAGGAAGGATTAAAATACTTTAAAATGAAAAAGCTAACAGCCCAACTCAACTCTGAAGCAAGCAACCTTCCTTTTATAATAACAATGCATTCATATGCCCTAGTCCAGCTTCTGAGGATAGTCTTAGCAAAGAAGCCTCCTTACCTATCATGCTGGCTGTCCTGTCATCCTCCAGAATCAGTGACTGGGATATTGTAAGGTGGAAATCCTACAGAGTGCTCAGATCTCATGATGGGTGAAGATAGAATTTCCTCAGTTACACAATGGCACTTGCCTTGATGACACTTTTCACAAGAACACAGGTAACATGCCCTCATTAGGAACTCTACACAAAGCCCGCCAGTCTCAGTCCTTCTGAAGGATCCTGTAACCACATAGAGAGAGCCCATATGCTTAAAACTCCAAACCCATTATCCTTTCCCTACTTCTATTTCCCTAAGGCTTTTGTCCAGTTCCTGCCTTTTATCTCAGTAATAGGTCCTTTCTGGCAATCAGAAAAATATTGATAGCTTATGAGAAAAAGTTGATAAAAATTCATTTACTAATGACCTCTGTTTCTGACTATGATGAAAAAACTGGGATCAGATTTATCCATCTGCCCTAAACAATCGGAAAAAAACTTCTTCAATCATTGGAACACAGCACACTACTGTGAATCTTAAGAGAAAAAAAATTTGAGGTAGTCTGCATGATTGCACAAGATTACTTTCTGGAAGCAATTTCTAGGCTACTGTTCAAGAAAGGGAAACCCATTTAGAGCCCGATGGTCTTGCTGAGTTGAAGCTGTGAAGTAACAAGCTCGAAGAAAATCAAGCAGAAAAACGTAAAGCCACCAAGGTGCATCATGGTGAAATTGCTGAAAACCATTAATGAAGAGAAAATCTTGCAAGAGAAAGAAAAGACACATTATGTACAGATAAGAAAGAAAGTAGACTCGTCAAATAAAACTATAAAAGTAGAAGTTAATGCAATGACATCTTTTAACTATCTAAAGAAATAAACTGTCAACCTATAATTCTACATCCAGGAAAAATGTATTTCAAAACTGAAGGTGGGGCTTCCCTGGTGGCGCAGTGGTTGAGAGTCTGCCTGCCGATGCAGGGGACATGGGTTCGTGCCCCAGTCTGGGAAGATCCCACGTGCTGTGGAGCGGCTGGGCCCGTGAGCCATGGCCGCTGAGCCTGTGCGTCTGGAGCCTGTGCTCCACAACAGGAGAGGCCACAACATTGAGAGGCCCGCATACCGCAAAAAAAAAAAAATAAAAAATAAATGAAGGTGATTTGTATGGAAACAGTAAAGACCCCAAATAGCCAAAACAATCAGGAAGAAGAAGAATAAAACTGGAGGTATAATACTCCCTGATTTATACTACAAAGCTGCAGTCATCCAAACAGTATGGTACTGGCACAAAAAAACAAACACATAGATCAATGAACAGAATAGAGAGGCCAGAAATGAACCCACACTTAAATGGGCAATTAATCAATGACAAAGGAGGCAAGAATATGGGAATTCCCTGGCTATCCAGTGGTTAGGACTCCTCATTCCCACTGCAGGGGACCCAGGTTCAATCCCTGGTCAGGGAACTAAAATCCTGCAAGCCGCACAGTGTGGCAGAAAAAAAAAAAAAAAAAAAAAAAGAGGCAAGAATATACAGTGGGGAAAAGACATCTTCTTCAATAAATGATGTTGGGAAAACTGGACAGCTACACGCAAAAGAATCAAACTGGGGGACTTCTCTGGTGGCGCAGTGGTTAAGACTCCATGCTCCCAATGCAGGGGAACTGGGTTCAACACCTGGTCAGGGAACTAGATCCCACATACATGCTGCAACTAAGAGTTCATATGCCACAACTAAGGAGCCCAAGTGCTGCAACTAAGGAATGAGCCCTCCAGGTGTAACCAAACAAATAAGTAAATAAATAGTTTAAAAAGAAAAGAATCAAACTGGACTACTCTCTTACACCATGCACAAAAATAAATTCAAAATGGATCAAAGACTTAAATGTAATACCTGAAACCATAAAACTTAGAAGAAGTAAACATAGGCAGTGAGCTCTTTGACACTGTGCTTAGTAATACTTTTTTCTTGGATATTTTTCCTTAGGCAAGGGAAAAAAAGCAAAAATAAACAAATGAGACTACACCAAACTAAAATGCTTTTGTACAGTGAAGGAAACTGTCAACAAAGGGAAAGACCACCTACTCAATGGGAGAAGATATTTGCAAACAATATATCCAATAAGGGGTTAATATCCTAAATATAAGGGGTTAATATCCTAAATATAAAAAGAACTCACACAGATCAACATCAAAACAAACAAACAAAAACACTACCAGATTAAAAATTGGGCAGAGGATGTGAATAGACTTTTTCCAAAGAAGACATACAGATGGCCAATGAACGCATGAAAAGATGCTCAACATCCCTAATCATCAGGGAAATGGAAATCAAAATCACAATGAGATAATCACCTCACATCTGTCAGAATGGCTATTATCAAAAAGACAACAAGGGCTTCCCTGGTGGTGCAGTGGTTGAGAGCCTGCCTGCCGATGCAGGGGACACTGGTTCGTGCCCCATTCCGGGAAGATCCCACATGCCACGGAGCAGCTGGGCCCGTGAGCCATGGCCGCTGAGCCTGTGCGTCCAGAGCCTGTGCTCTGCAACAGGAGAGGCCACAACAGTGAGAGGCCCGCGTACTGCAAAAAAAAAAAAAAAGACAACAAATAACAAGTGTTGGCAAGGATGTGGAGAAAAGGGAGCCCTGTACAATGTTGGTAGAAATGTAGATTTGTGCAGTCTCTATGGAAAACAGTATGAAGATTCTTCAAAAAATTAAAAATTGAACTACCATAAGATCCAGCAATTCCAGTTCTGGGTATTTATCCCAAGACGATGGAAACACTAATTAGAAAAGATATATGCACACTTATGTTCATTGTAGCATTCACACACACACACACACACACACACACACACACACACACACACACACACAATGGAATATTACTCAGTCATAAAAAAGATGAAATCTTGCCATTTGTGACAACACGGATGGACATAGTATTAGGCTAAGTGAAATTAGTTGGACAGAGAAAGACAAACACTGTATGACTTCACTTATATGTGAATCTAAAAAACAAAACAATGAACAAACATAACAAAACAGAAACAGAGTTATAGATAACAGAGAATAAACAGGTAGTTGCCAGAGGGGAGGGGGTTGGGGAAAGAGGTAAGGGAAGTTAAGAGGTACAAACTTCCAGCTGCAAAATAAAAGGAGTCACAGGTATGAAATGTACAGCGTGGGGAATATAGTCATTAACTATGTAATATCTTTGATGGTGATATATTGTAACTAAACCTATCATGGTGATCATTTTGAAATGCATAGAAATATTGAATCACTATATTGTATAACAAGAATTAACATAGTATTATAGGTCAATTATACTTACAAACAAACTCATAGAAAAAGAGATCAGATTTGTGGTTCCAGAGGTGTGCAATGTAGGGAAAGGTGGAATTGGATAAAGGCAGTCAAAAGGTACAAACTTCCAGTTATAAGATAAGTACTAGAAATGTAATGCACAACATGATAAATAAAATGATACTGCTGTATCTTATATATGAAAGTTGTTGAGAGAGTAAATACTGAGTTCTCATCACAAACAATTTTTTTTCTATTTCTTTAATTTTGTATTTATGTGAGATGATATATGCTCACAAAACTTACTGTGATAATCATTTTGTGATGTATGTAAGTCAAATTAGTATGCCATACACTTTAAACTTATACAGTGCTGTATGTCAAATATATCTCCTTAAACTGGAAGAAAAAAATGAAGGTGAAATAACGTTTTTCCAGACAAACAAAAGCTGCCATAATTTATTGCCAGCTGACCTGCATTACAAGAAATGGTAAAAGAGGTTTTTCAATCAGAAATAAAATTATATCAGAAGCAAATTTAGATCTACACAATGGAATGAACATCACCAGTATATAGTAAATATAGAATTAAATGTAAAGCCTTTTATCTCATTTTCTAATCTCTTTAACGAATAATTTACAATTAAAAGCAAATATAATAACAATGAATGTGTGGCTTTTATCATAAGTAAAAGTAAAATGAATGACAAAAATGGTAAAAAAGTCAAGAAGGAGAAGGGACCTACAGTATTATAAGAGTCTTACACTATATAGGAAGTGATTTGATATTACTTAAAGATAGACTATGTTAAGTTAAAAATGTATACTGCAACTCTAGAGTAACCACTAGAAACATAAAACAAAGAGTTATGGATAATAAACTCACAGTGGACATAAAGTAAAATTAATATTTTAAAATTCAACTAATCCAAAAGAGACAAGAAAGGGGAGAAACAGAACAAAGGACAGATGTAAACAATAGAAAAGAAGCAGCAAGATGGTAGATTTAAACCCAGCTATATTGATAACTACATTAAATGTAAATGCTTTACACATTGTAATTAAAAAGCAGAAATTATAAGAATGGATAAAAGACCAAGGCCAAACAGTATGCTGTCTGTAAGAAAGCTACCTGATATAAAGAGATATGGGGTGGGATAGGGAGCGTGGGAGGGAGGCACAAGAGGGAGGGGATATGAGGATATATGTATACATATAGTTGATTCATTTTGTTATACAGCAGAAACTAACAGAACATTGTAAAGCAATTACACTCCAATAAAGACATAAAAAATAAATAAATAAAACCATAATAAAATTTTTAAATGTTTAAATATGTAAAATAAAAAGAAATATAGATTAAAAGTAAAAGGATGAAAAATAGACTGTACAAACACTAATAAAAAGAAAGTTTGCAATGCTACATTAGTATAGACAAAGTAGACTTAAGAACCAGAAATATTACCAGGGATAAGGAAATTATAGTTATAAGGACTATATAAGGACATAGTTATAAGGACATCATAAGGACATAATAGTTATAAGGACTATATAAGGATATAGTTATAAGGACATCATAAGGACATAATTTTTCTACATGTGTATTCTCATAAAAACAGAACTACAAAATATGTAAGCAAAAGCTTATAGAACTGAAAGAATAGACAAATTCACAATTATTGTTGGATATTCCAACACTCCTCTCTAGGTAATTGATAGAGTAACTAGTCAAACACACACAAAAATAAGGATATAGAACACAGGAAAAATGTCAACAAATGTGACCTAATTGGCATTAATAGAATACCCAAGAGCAGTAAATGCTCCTATGATTTTTCCATGTACACATGGAATATTCACAAGATAAACTATACTTTGAGCCATAAAACATGTATCAATAGATTTAAGAAATTAAAATCATATATTCTCTGATGGCAGAATGAAAATGGAAATGAATAACACAGAACTATCTAGAAAACCCCCAAATATTTGGAAACAAAAAATACATTTCTAAATAACACATGGTGGAAGAAGAAATCAAAAGAAAAATCAGAAAATATTTTGAAGTGTTTTTAAATAAAAGTGAAATATATCAGAATCTATAGAAAAAGCATTATATGAAAGAAAATAGTCTCAAATCAATTATATAAATTTCTACCTTTAGAAAAAAGGAAAAGAAGAAATCATTAAACCCAAAATATCAGGAGAGCAAAAATTTGAACAGTGAGAGCAGAAATAAGTGAAGTTGAAAAAAGGGCAGCAACAGAGAAAACTCAAAGAATTATAAGCCAATTCTTTATCAATAAGACTGATACACCTCAAGTCTTGAACTGTCCAGTATGGATCCCACCAGCCATATCCGACTATTGAGTAATTAAAATGTGGTGAATATGAAATAAAATATGCTGTAAATTAAATAAGTACATACAGAATTTTAAAGACTTCTAGAAAAATAATAGAAGCAAATCCTTATCACCTTAGGTAAACAAAGATATCTTAGGACACAAAAAGACAAACCAAAAACAAAAAAATGATAAAGTAGATATTACCAAACATTTTGAAAGTCTGCTCTTCAAAAACAAATTGCTAGGGGCTTCCCTGGTGGCGCAGTGGTTGAGAGTCAGCCTGACGATACAGGGGACACGGGTTCGTGCCCTGGTCCGGGAAGATCCCACAAGTGCAGAGAGGCTAGGCCCGTGAGCCATGGCCACTGAGCCTGTGCATCCGGAGCCTGTGCTCCGCTAACGGAAGAGGCCACAACAGTGAGAGGTCCGCATACCGCAAAAAAAAAAAAAAAAATTGTTAAAAAATTGTGATGGTAAACAGCAGACCAGGAGAAATGTTTGCAGAATATCAATACAACTGATAAAAGACTTGAATTCAAAATATATAAAGAACTCTAACAATTGTTAGAACACAATAAAAGATAAACAACACAATTTAAAAATGGGCAAAATATTTGAAGACACTTCACCAAAAAAAGATATATAAATTCATATCAGTATATTGAAATATACTCAATATAAATAGTGAACAGGGAAATAAAAGTTAAAACTGTAGTGGAATACCTACACACCCACTAAAGTCAAAGTGACCAAAAACGTAAAGTACTGGGGAGGATGAGGTAACTGAAAAACTCATACAACCTTGTTGGGAACACAGAAGGCTGCAATCACTCTGGCAAAAAATTTGACAAGTTGTTATCAAGTTAGGCATATACTTACCAGTGCAATCACTATCCCCTACACCAGATTCATCCAAAAGAAAAGAAAATACATGTACACAACAAAGACTTGCACATGAATATAAAGTAACAGCCCTCCAGCCAAAAGTCCCCAAGAAGAAGTCTGTAGTTGAACAAGTTGAGTTGATTACTCACTGCAGTGAGGAAGCAACACATACCATGGGGAATCTTGGGGTTTCTTAGTAAGAGGACATTGGAGAGGACTATTATAGGATTTGAGCTCTAGTTGGGTCACTTGAGGGGTAAACTAATGAAGTAGGGTCTGACTCTAGACTGAGGCTGTCAGAAAGTAAAGTCAATTCTATGATTGTGTGTCTGAATAATAAATCTATAGGGAGGGAAGACAAACATAGAGCTCTAATTAGTAAAGAAGTAGTAGTCATTCATTTTATCTGAGAAAGAGGACGTATAGTATCTTGTGGGTAGCAGATGACGTTGTTTTTGTCTGTACTCGGACAAAATTATAAAGTAGACTTGCTGTCTCATTGTATCATGGTCTGGAAGTAACCTCGTCTGAGTTTTGTGTTTGTAAGTTTGTTTACATCCTATAGGAGAATAACAAGATCTAGCTGTGAGTGTCAGGTCAGCTTTCAACTGTCAGGGGATGCTCTTTTTTTTTTCTTTCTCAGTCAAAAACTGGAAACAATCTAAATGTCCATCAACTGGTGGTTGAATAAATAAATTGTGGGGTGTCTGTATAATTAAATACTAACCAACAATGTATTTATTTATTTATTTATTTTTATTTTTTAGATGTGTATTGCTGTGTCCTTTTCAAATACTTGGCATACTGCAGTAATTTTTTGTTAATGATTTCTAACTTACTTTTTTTTTTTTTTTTACAAATGAGACAATTTAATTTAGAATAGACAAAAAAAAAAGAATTTAAAATATACAAAATATTATAAGATTGATTTATACCCTACAAACAAAGATTACCATTCCATTTTTCAGTGCCGAAGAACATCTGTAAAATTGGACTGTACATTAAGTGAAAAAAAATTTATAACAATTTCTGAAAGATAGGGCACCATATTCTCTGACCATAATGCAATAAAAGTAGACAAATAAAAAGTAACAAAAAAGAAAGACGGACTATTAAATCCTTGTAAATAATATTTTGCTAAAGAATCATGGGTTAATTTCATAAATGAGCTTCTATTATATGCAATAATATAGATAAATCTCAGAAGTGAAAGAAACCAACCATTAAAATCTATATTCAGTTGTCCCCAACCTTTTTGGCACCAGGGACTGGTTTCGTGGAAGACAGTTTTTCAATGGACCTCGGGGGAGGGGAGGTTCAGGCCGTAATGCGAGCTACGAGGGGCGGCAGATGAAGCTTCGCTCTCTTGCCGGCTGCTCACCTCCTGCTGTGCAGCCCGGTTCCTAACAGGCCTCACACTGGTACCAGTCAGCAGCCCGGAGTTTGGGGACCCCTGTACTATATGATTCCATTTTTATGAAATTTTAGGAAAGGCAAAACAATGGTAGCAAAGAGCTGATCATTTGATGGATGCAGAGGGTAGATGCGGGTATTGACCGCAAAAGGGCAGGAGGGAACTTCTGGGCGTATGAAATGGTCTATGTCATAATGGTGATGGTAGTTATGACTGTAAACATATGGCAAACCTCATAAAATTGTACTTTTAAAATTGTTGATTCTTATTGTATGTAAATTTTACCTCTATAATCCTGATTTGTAAAAAAATCTTTGTCCTCCTTCTGGGTAAGAATGGTTCAGTTTTAGAAACAAAATAGCCTATCTCCCCTCTCTAGAGTCAAGTGAAAACACTTCCATGCCTTCTGGTTAGTTAACCTCCCCCAAGAGTAACCAGAAGTTTTCTAACACAGGAAAAAAAACAAAGAGTTGATTTCTTAGTGGATCACCCCGTTAGCCACTGGTCAAGGGATACCTGACTACTTTCCTTTCCTCAGAACTGACCCCATCAGTGGCCCCACTATTTCTGTTTTCATAGAGTCACAGTCAGCTCTGAAGAAATGAGGATCAGCAAACAAACATGTGCAAGTCATTTCCTTCTCTTGACCTCAGTTCGTACCCTACACAGAGGGAGAGGGATGGATATAAGAAGTTCTCAGGGGTCTTCTAGCTCAGAAATATTTACTGTATGAGTTGCACTTCCAAGGCTCAACTGAGATGACCACTTGTCTCTGGCAATCCGTGTGTGTTAATGTGTGTGCACACATGTACGTATTGTTGTGATGTGGGGTGGGTTGAACGGATGCAGGAGAGGAGTAGATGCTACAGGGGTGGAGGCTTGTTTCATTGAGCCAGAACTGCAGCAGTCTGGATGATTTATGAGAATTCTTGAGAGTGTATAATGCTTATTAATTTAATAAAAATGGTTATTGCTTATAATAATGGAAACTGTCTAATAAAAATAAGATAGAAATATCCTTAATGTAATCATTTGATGTCAGCTCTGATTCTTCTCACATTAACTCCTCCAAATTCCACTGAGCTTCTAACACCAATGCTATGCTTTGACCCCATGAGAGGAGCCTCCACCCTGGGCCCCACCTTTAGAGGGCCCCTCTTTGTCCCCCTTCTCCAACTGCTCCCCACCCCAGGGAGGAAGATGTCCATGGGGCCAAGGGGAATGTCTACTCAGAGTTTATCTGTCCCCCCCAACCCCATCTATCTAGACCACACTCAAGAGTACCTAGGCCCCCAACCCCTTACCTGATCAGCTTGAGGTTCACTTCTAGAACCTAGGTAAGCCTCTTCTCCAGGTCTGCTGTTTTCCCACACATCAAGCTGAGGGGGAGAGAGAGGTTTTGTGGTGAAGACTGGACAGAGCTTGGATGTGCAGGCTATGACATCACATGAATGCTCACAAGAGCCCTTGCAAGTCAGATTCAGGAGTGGAAAGAAAAAGAAGGAGGACCATGGGCCAGGCAGGGGCCAGGCCTTCCCATGTCACCGTGCTATCATGTTTAACAATTCTGAGTAGTCTAAGAATTCTAAATGAAAACCTGGTCTTCAAGTTATTACTTAGATATAATTGTTGATGTAGACATTTAGAACATATTTCATTTCACAGCTTTTTACCTTGATTTAGAAGATTTAAACACATAGACACATAGCATGTGAGACTTCATTTGGTACTTCCTCCCTGGGGTCCTGTAAATGCTAGAAGCTAGCTTGTTCCAAACCCATGGACAGGTTGAGCAGTGTTTATTCACCTAAGCTGACTTCCTCAGAATATGCTAACATAGGAATATCTGAAGGTACACAAGTGACTCCCATTCTGTTGTTAGCTGGAAGAATTCAAAGTGTGATCCTCAGTGCTCTGAGTTCCTCCCATTGATCATTCCACTTAATTTAAAACAAAACTAATAAATGAAAGGATTCTCATTACAAACTCTGATTGGTGGTATATTTAATATATATTGACCTTAATTTGCTGCCACAGAGATTAGTTTAGGATAAAGCCAAATCTAGCATGAAAGGACTGGGGAAAGAGAGATGTTTTTAAATGAGCTAAAAGAAACTATTAAAAGGAACTTTTAGCTGTACCAGTGAAATTGCTAGCTAGAGAAGGAGGTGAATCAAGAAAATAAGCAGATAATAAAGTACTTGGAGAACATATAGGACACATTAGCCAGAAGTAGAAAAAATATAGGAAAAAAAATGATGGCAAGGCCTATTTACCTGTGTAAGCCCAGCCATGATTAATTCTCAGGCTTTCCACTGGAGGGTTTTGCGTGTGTGTGTGTGCGTGTGTGTGTGTGTGTGTGTGTGTGTGTGTGTGTGTGGAGATGGGAGAGGATAGGAAAATGAGGACTTCTTTTGTTAATACATATACCTACCTTGATACAAATGGACAGTGTTCTTCCCTTATGGGCAAAACCCCTGTAAATAACTCCTTGTTTTTTTGTAGAAAATAACTCATCGGTTATCCTCCATGGTAAGTCATATTTTCATCCAGCTTCTTCACTGGGGGAAAAAAATCTCAGAAGACACTCAGCCTCCCCAGAACTTCTCGTGTCATCCCTTTGCCTTCAAAGTCCTGAAAGGTTAAGAAGGGCATGTGAGAAGAGTCTTGTTACAGAAGGGAGCATTTGTGATTAACTGTAGGATTGACAGGTATCCAGCACACCTGGTAATCTTGATATTTTGTTGCCAAAATAGACATATTGGGAAGGTATGTGGATTTAAGAGATGTGTGACTTGGCGTCTGCTTATTTCACATGAGGAGTTATTTATATGATTTATAGTTGGGTTTCCAAAGTACATAAGCCACAAGACAGAGACCCACTCAGAGTCAGCACTAAGTACTGGGAGCCAGCAGGCTGGGGCAGGTCCCTGGCTGGAGGAGAGCAGAGAAAGCAGGCATAAAGACTTTAGAGCTAAAAAACCCCATACTCCGCTGAACTCATGGAACACTGAAAAAACCATGACACATCTCATTAAAAAAAACTTTAATTTGATGGATATAAGATTCTGTGAAATGATATTAATTCACTCATCCAGTGGGTATAAATGGTGAGAAAGTACCAGGTTGGGATCAGGAGACCTGGCTTCATCCAGCTAAGCAAATCACTTTCCTTCCCTATGAACCACCACTTACTGAGCACTAACTTTATTTTTTTTTACTGAAGTATAGTTGGTGTAAAATATTATGTGTTAACAAGTATACAACATAGTGATTCACAATTTTTAAAGGTTATACTCCATTTATAGTTATTATAGAATATGGACTATATTCCCTGAGCTGTAAAATATAACCTTGTAACTTATTTTATACATAATAGTCTGTACCTCTAAGTCCCCTACCCTATACTGCCCCTCCCCCATTCCCTCTCCCCACTGGTAACCACTAGTTAGTTCTCTATATATGTGAGTCTGCTTCTTTTTTGTTATATTCACTAGTTTGCTGTATTTTTTATAGTCCATATGTAAGTGATATCATACAGTATTTGTCTTTCTCTATCTGACTTATTTCACTTAGCATAATATCCTCAAGATCCATCTATGTTGTTGCAAATGACAAGATTTCATTCTTTTTTTATGGCTGAGTAGTATTCCATTGTGTGTGTGTGTGTGTGTATGTGTGTGTGTGTGTGTGTAGAGAGAGAGAGAGAGAGAGAGAAATAAAGAGAGCGAGAGAGCGAGAGAGAGAGAGAGATGGGTCTGTTTTTGTGCCAGTACCACAATATTCTGATTACTGTAGCTTTGTAGTATAGTTTAAAGTCAGGGACCATGATCCCTCCAGCTCTTTTCTTCTTTCTCAAGATTTTGGATCTTTTGTGTTTCTATACAAATTTTTAAATTATTTGTTCTAGTTCTGTGCAAAATGTCATGGGTATTTTAATAGTAATTGCATTGAATCTGAAGATTGCCTTGGGTAGTATGGTCACTTTAACAATATTACTTCTTCCAGTCCAAGAACACAGTATATCTTTCCATCTCTTTGTGTCATCTTCAATTTCTTTCATTAGTGTCTTATAGTTTTCTGAGTACAGGTCTCTTACCTCGTTAGGTAGGATTATTCCTAAGTATTTTATTCTTTTAGAGGCAATGGTAAATGAGATCCTTTTAATTAAAATCCTTTTAATTTCTCTTTCTGATATTTTGTTCTTAGTATATAGAAATACAACAGATTTGTGAATATTAGTTTTGTATCCTGCAACTTTAGCCAATTTATTGATTAGCTCTAATAGTTTTCTGGTGGTGTCTTTAGGATTTTCTATGTATAGTATCATGTCATCTGCAAATAGTGAAGCACTAACTAGATAACACTGAGACACACCCCAGGAATTGAACAATGAGGGAAACAAGAGTAGCTGTTTATAACTATACATTCCACACAAAGTGTATAAGAATAGGAACATTAAAAATGGTATTACAGCGTTTCTGATTACCAGGATAAACTTAAAAGATGAGGAGTAGAAACATGGAACATAGAAACATCCATCTGAGCAATGTCCAGGGGAGAAGATACTCCAAAGAGTCAAATGCGGGTTTGATCCATCTGGCAGGCATACCCCTATTATGTACATTGCAGGGAGGCACTAGACAATATTAAACATTTAAACCACATAGGCACTTCCTCATTCTGAAGCTATCCTCCACAATAACACTTCTAATTACACTTGGCTTCCTATGTAGCTTGTCAAAAGGAAGATATTATTCTTGCCAGAGAATGAAAGTGTAGTGTCAACTTAGAAGTTCTAGTTTCATTGCACAATAAAAAAATTCTATTTTTAGGCCTTAATCTCTTGTGAATTTATTCTGACTCTACCACTTACTAGTTGGGTGTCCTCGCCATGTTACCTTCCTCTAAACCTCAGCTTCCTCACTTATAAAATGGAAAATACAACCTTTCCATCCTCTTGGGGTTGTAATGAGGATTTAGAGATTAATGTATGTAAAACCACTTAGTAGAGAGCTGGGCACATAGTACTGTCTAATAAATATCAGCTAGGGCCATTGCTATGGTCCTTTCCCTCACTCTTTCTCTCTTCTCCATGCCTCTCATCTCTTCACCCATTTATCCCCATCTATTCACTCATCTACCCAACCAGCCAGCCAATCACTAGGTCATTGAGTGTTCATTTGCCATCTATCAAAATGTAGTTAGGGACCAGGCACAAGGCTGGACACTGAAGCTACAGAAAAAATAGTACCCAGATCCCCTCCCCAGGGGGTCACTCTCTCCCCTGCACCGGACTCTGCCATTCTTTAACATCGTGAAGGGCACACGATAGGTGCAGTTTTATTAAACATCTCATGTCATTGTTGATGGTATCAGTCTCCCTAATGAACTCTAGGAAATGGACAAAATTGAGCCTCTGAACCTATAAAGCTGAGCAGTAGTCTCTAAACCTTGGCAAATCCACTACAGTCTTGTTAGGCTTCCTAGAAGCCAGGCCTCCCTTGGTGTCATCCCTCTGCATTTCTTATCACTATTTCTCTCTAATAGCTTCTTCACCATGTGATATGATTCAAGGTGTTTGCACATAATAGAATCTAGATTATTTGAATATTTGATGTTGGCAGCCCTTGGGCCAGACTACCCAAATCCTATGTACATTTACCCAGATCTCATAATACGCTGTATTATTCCCCTTGAGTACGTTTTCCACTATTTTATCTCTGCCTCCAAGTAGCTTGAAACCATAAAACTGCATCTATTTTCTTAAAGGTATTGTGGTGACTGAGTTAGAGCATCTGCCTTCCTGCAAAGATATTAACATATTCAAAATTCCTTGAAGAAAATTGTTCCAGTGATTATCACCTTTACTCTTGTTCCTAGAATCTCTGAAGAAAGGTTGGGAAGGGTTTTTCACAACTATAAATGGATTTGAAAAACCCAGAGTAGGAAATTATCTGTTTCTGTGGTGAGCCAGAGTGACATGACAGACAATTAGTAGGATGACCTGTTTTTCTGAGATGGGAAGCTTAGCCATATCAAGGACTTAAAGCCCCCAGCCCATCTTCTATCCCCTAGTGAATTCCTTCTCTGCAAACAGCCAGCTCTGCCAGCTGACAGTGACTTTCACCTTGAATCCTTCAAAGTCACCTTTCTTTTTAAATCCCTTTGCTATGATGCAGAATAGCAATAGCTTTGCCATCTTGGCTACTGTTTGCAGGGTGTGTGGAGGTGGAAGCTGAACACCGTAAGGACTGACCTATCCAACGGAATCATGCTTTGAATATGGATGTGCTTCACATTCTGTCTTTCCTTTGCACAATTTCTCAGCTTCACCTTTAGAGCATAGAGTCTGAAAAGCTGGGGAGCTCCCCAGATACCTATTTGAGGGAAGAGAGTCTTTAGGTCAAAGCAGGGGAAAATGCTTCTCCCCTGGTATGTTATGCTGAATTATTTTGTGTGAATGTGCAAGGATGCTTTGTGTAAGAGGAAAATGGAAAGAGGTGATATACAAGGGAATCGTTTAGCAAAGAGGCAAGTTACCCAATCTATTTCTCGAGACTTGAGCTGATCACTGCTGAATTTTAAAGGTATCACAATTTGTAATCCATAAATGTTACCTTTGAACAGTTTTAGAAGCCTGTTTCTAAAACATGCCCTTTGGAGTAAATTGGCATGTATAGAAAATCTTTAACTTTCTTTTCCAGGAAGGGGTAATTTTACCTAACTTTCCCATAGTTTTTATCTACATCTTATCCAGTTATCAGACTCCTCCCCAAAAGTGAGTAAGATGTAGGAGGGTGAAGAAAACTTCTCAGAAACTTTACAGAAGAGCCCCCGGGCTATACCTATTGAGAGAAGACCCAGGAGCTCAGCAAGCATGGAGAAGCGGAAGAGCAGGCGAGCTCAGGCATCTGTTCCTGTCACAGCAGGAGGAGCTCCCTTTGGTGTCGGTTCCTAAAATTGAATTTAGGCTTATTCTCCTGACTAATTTACCATCGTTTTTTCTTACTTGTTCAGTCTCCTTCCAGAAGTGACAAACAGGCAATTGTCAGTGTATCATTTCCTATCTCAGTATGCTTTAAAACATCTCACTCCAAAAAAATAGCATGGGACCAACCAATGTAGTTTAGATGACTAAAAATGACATGTAGCAAATCAGGCAAAGAATTGGTGCTATCCAGGCATCCATTCCGTAATCAAGCCATAAGCACGGGGTGCTTCGTCTCTGCCAGGCACGGAGCTAAGTGCTATAAATAAGATCAGCCATCACGCTCTCCTATTCTTCTCTCCTCACCTTTTTTTTTTTCCTTCCTACTCTCTTGTCCCAATAACGATAATAGCTAACATTTACTGAGCACAGGGTGTGTCAAACATGTGCTGAACAAGTATACATCTCATTTGATTGTCCCCAAACTGTACAAATACTTACTGTCCCTTTTGTCATCATCATCATCATCATCATGGAGGGGTTTATCAACTTACACAGTTAGGTGGAAGAGTTAGGATTTGAATCCAGGTAGTCTGATCTGATGCTTACTCACTAACATAACTTTATATCTTCCTTACCCATTGACCTTAGCTCTGTTAAGCATGTTGATTCATGAACAAACCAGAGAGCTTTAATTATCCTAGAAGTTGTAGGTTGGTTAAAAGCAGCGGGTTTCCTTGTGATAAACTAGAAGAAAGTAAGCTGAATTGCATCATGGGAAATTTAAGTTAGCTATAAAGAAGGACTTCTTGAAGGCAAGGCATATTTTAATTATCATTCCATTATCTCTTGGGATTAGAATAAATTATGAGGAACAGAACATTTATACTTACGTTTTCTGTTTGGGCAGTCATTCCTCAAGCAGAAAATAAGATCACTCATGTAGAAGCTTCCTAGACACAATATTATTGTGTGAATGAATTCCTGGTTTGGCCTGTTCCCAGCTCTCTCCTTCCACAGCACATGCAGGGAAGCAGTCTCTTGGCCCATGAGCCCACCACTTTTTCTCATTTATCTCCTTGCTTTTTGTCGACTGAGAATTCTTAAAGGATAGAATAGCTTCCCCTGAGTGTCAGCTCGCAGATCAGTTGGTAATGACTGCCTCTTTTGCTGAACCAGGAGGCGCTGGCAAGTCAGAGAATGCCAGGATCCATTCCCCATGCCTGCCACGGACTGAGGGAGAGGGCATCTGCCGGGTCTGCAGAGTCTCAGTCGCCCCCTTCAGAATGTATAGAGGGTAGAGGTGGTGCAATGGACACTGGCCTGAGTTGGGAGCCTACAGCAGTAGGCTGATGAAGTGTAGATGGAATAGCTTCAGAAGTTGGGTTGGAATCCCCCAAAGTCCCAAATTAGCTGTGTGACCTGGGATAAATTATTTAAGCTTTCCAAGTCTCAGTATCCACATCTGCAAAGGAAGGCATGAAAGTGCCTACTTTTATTGTTTTATAAAATCAACTTCCTTGTTTGATTTTTAATCATAATCTGAATTCACTTTATTTTTCTCTATATATATTCCTAAACTACTCCCACTCTTGTAATCAAACTGAACTATTCAAAGTCTTTCCTATCTTTTTGTTTAATCTGGAATGTTCCTCTTACTCCAAAAAATCTCCCTCCTGAACACTTTTATGGATCCTACTATTGTTTAAATCCTATATTGCCTAAGAAACTTTCCCCCAAATATTTAAGCACACATCTCCTTCAACCCTCAAAAGCACAAAGGATTCTTTGTAATCCAAACCCTAATTTGGGTTAATCCACTTTCCCAGCCTCATCTCCTGCTACACACCTCTCAATTTAGGCTTCAAAAATACCAAATAATTCATAGCTGCAGAAGTCACCATATTGTTTCATGTGTCTTTTTTGGAACAGGTTTTCTTGTCTAAAATTCTTGTCCTTTTGGTGGACTCCTACTCATCCTTCAAAACCCTATGGGTGGGTCACTTCTCAGTAAAGTATTCCCTGATAACCTCTTTAACCCACAAGAATTCATCACCCATATTTCTGCATTAATTCAACAACTTTTGGTTGCTATTTTTACTTTTTTCATATATTATAAATCACTTTTTCATGTATGTCAAGGTATGAACTCCTTGAGGACAGGCAATGTGTGGTGTATATTTTGTATGACTAGTGCCTGGCATGTAGTAAGAAGGTGCTCAAAAACATTTGAAAGGTTAAACTAAATATTTTGCATTTGATGATATGTTTTCTTATTCTGTTGTTACACCTATCCGTCTAGACTTCTCAACAGATTGTAAGCACTTTGGAGGCAGAAGGGATTTGGTTAACTCTGTGTCTCCTATAGGGCTGGGAATTTACTAGATCATTATTTGTCAGGTGGGACAACGCAATAGAGAAGAGGGTGGGAATGGATTTGCAGCAAGAAGTGAGTGGATCCCTATAGCTCCCAGTTACGAGGCTGGCAATGACCCTTCCAAACACAAAGGAAAAGGACCTGGGGCTGATCACACACTTGTCCCCCAGAGAGAGCTTGGAAGTCTTATTTATAAGGTAGAACTCATGTTTCACGAGTGGAACAGGAACAGAAAGAAAACCCAAGTTCTGAAGTTGAATTCAATTGTCAAAAACCTCTCCCTAGCTCCCTCCTAAAGACCATTGGATAGCCTGATATAGAAAGGTATTTTACTTTAAGCAATTACACATATTTTGCAAGTGCTAATAGTTCTGTATTGTCTAAGTAAGGCATAGACATAAGGGACTGAAGACATAGACTGAAGGCATAAGGGAAAAAATTTTAAAAAAAACAAAGAAAAGTGAGTGAGAGACAAAGGAGCTGGTTTGAAGGGATTTTATCTAATTTCATTTTAATTAGATCTTTTTTCTAACTGAGTTTCTAATTTTTCAATTAGCAATTAGCAGCTGCAACTCATTCTGAGCATCACGAGGTGCCAAAGACACTAATTACACCACAGGAGTAGGAGGCTGGAAATGAGAAATAAAATTATCCATGAATGTTATTAGAAGAAAGGAATGATTACTCTCTGTAATAATGTGAGCCTAATTAGATTGAAGGATTCAGAGAGAAAAAGTGAGATTTAAAAATGGATTACATTTAGATGCCTCGAGGTCATAATTTTGCTATAAATATTGTTTTAGAACATCTCACTTGAAAACAGGTTTGCAAGCCTGATGATGTTTTGTCAGGTTGCTCGGCAATGACCCACATCCCTGGTAGAAAATAACGCAAAACATCAATGACTTCTGAAATGCCAATACTCTTCCTGTAAAACATGTGTCTGAGATTTCAAAAATAAACACTCACTCACATGCACATACATAAACAGAGCAATAAAAATAATACCCAAGCACTGGGAGATACCAAAGCAAAGATGCTGTTTTTGGCATTGCAAATCGGGAGTGGAATTTAGTTTCCAGTCGGCTGGTACAATTAGTCTCCTTCCTTCGATGACAGCGCCGAGCCTATCACTGTGTTTCAGGGAAGCTGCAAGCCGTTGTCTCCTCCATATCTGGAAGCTGCTGGTTTGAAATATACTTCAGTCAAGAGCTGTGTAGCTTTCTATTAACAAAGCAGCCACACAGACCATCCATGTTCTCAGAGAAGAGCTAATTTTCTGGCTCTGGACACAGAGAATCAACCTATGGTATTGATCCTCAAGAGTGATTCCCAATTAGCTGCAAAGTAATCTCCCAGACTCCCGGAGGCCAGAGCGGCTAATGATGGCTTTGGAGGACTCCAACAGAGCTGCATCCCTTCTCCTCCTTAAGTGCCGCGCCAGTGATTGAACGCATCTTAGCAAACATTCTTACAACCTCTGTGGCCCATAGGTTGCGTCCTCACAGAAGGAGATAATACTGAGTCCTCTCCCCCTTCCTGTCCTTGGGAGAAAGGTAAGATGCTTTCGAAGGGCAGCAGGAAATTCCATGAGCGTTAAATCTACACACCCACCTCACCTTCTGGTAAACTTCCTGAAAGTCTTGCCGCCATCCCCTTGTCTCTTCTCATACCCTTCAAAGAGTTCCCCAATTCTCCTGGTTTTTCCACTTTCCTAGTGATTTCAAAATGCCTTGACCACTTTCCTAAGCTCTAAGCCTGGCAATTTTTACAGGCAGTTAACTGGCAGTGTTAGCTGTAGGTCTCAACAACACTTTAAAATCAAAATTGGCAGAATCTATCACATTTATGGTAATAAATTCTCTGTTCCCACCCTAAAGTGCCCCTCAACCTGCATTCTAGATTTTGTCAACGGCATGGCCATCCTCCCAGGAATTTAAACTTCAATCCTTGAAGTAATCTTTGATTCCTCCCTTTTTCCTGTATCCCCAGCTCCTTCCGTGGCATTTCAATCAGCCCTGTGAGTTCTGTCCCAGTAATTCTCCCACAATGCATCTTTTCTCATATCCAGTGCCCCAGCGTAGGCATCTTTTATTTCTGACCATAAATTTCTAACTAACTCCCCTCGGACAAATGACTTCTGCTCTGCACTCCTAGCTTCACCTTTCTGCAAAACTGCCTGGATCCTGTTCTTCCCCACCAGAACTAGTCAGTGGTTGCTCCTGCTTTGGCAAAAAGCTGCAACTCCTAAGCCTCTGTGTTCTTGTTCCAGCCCACATTTTGGATGTAATAGTTTCCACTTCTGTTTCAATATTCTATGTTACAGCCAAACTAATGTATGGGTTTGATGCCTTGCTTGTTCTGTATCCTTTAATTGATATCCCTCATATCTATTTCCAGAAAGTCAAATCCTATTTATTCTGCAAGATCCAGCTCAAATAGCGTTAATATTCCTAATCCTCCTTTGCATGTATGTAGGGCTTTTAATTTTCAAAGCAAGTCCACATCCATACGGTTTATTTTATCCTCACAACAGCTCCAAGGGAGGCAGGAAGAGTAGGCATCATTAACCCTCTTTTACAGAGGAGGAAACTGAGACACAGTCAGGGTAAGTGAATTGCCCAGTAATCAATGGTAGACCAGATGCAGACCTGCTGACTTTCAGCTGATGCCCTTTCCTTTGAGGACTGCCAATGCTCAGAGTGTGCTTGCTTTTGCTTTCCAGTCATCGGGATGGAGTTTGCAGTAAAACAATTGCCCTCCTGATGGAACCTGGAAAAATTGATGAGCTCTCATTCCTTAGCCCGCCTATCTATCTTTATATATCTCACCACATTTGCCACTAATTATATTTCTCTTTATAATCTGAGCTCTCCAGTTAAGTAATGTAATTGATCACTCCTGAAAAATATCACTAATTCCAAAATGGCCCAGAAGTATTTTGTCATGCTGTTCCCTTTTTCATTTCTCTACCCCTGGTGTTAGAATTATTAAGGTGTCACATGCATCAGAAGAAAAACAGTACTAAAAGCCTAAAAATGTAGCTTCTGCATGTGTCAGAGGAGAGAAGGAGTAGGGAACAAATGTGTTTCTTTTTTTAAAACAGTAAAGTCAAAAATTGATTTAAAATACAAAAGAACAAAAAGAGACAGAAATCTTCATTAATCTAAAGCTTCCAAGGAATATAGCATCTGCAAAGAAGAGAAAGTGGGCACAGCCCTTAGTCTGTAAACTAATCATTATCTTTCAGTTGTCTCTGTTATTGCCCAGAGTCCGTGACCATGCTGTCAATGAGCAGAAAAGCAGGATGGGGGTGGGATCCGCTGGCTTGGAAGGGGAGGTGGGTTTGTGTTGGAATTTCCTACCACCCCAATATATACTGCTTAAGCTACTATTCTCTTTTCTGTCATTCAGGAAGCTAAAGCCAAAGAACTGCCCCCAGCTTGCAAGGAGGAGCATGGAGGGAGAGGCATGATGGACACTGCCTCCCTGTGCTGGTTGGAGTACAGAGCAGTGCTGGAGGCATCTGTGTGGCTCTTCTGTTTCACTCCCAACTCACTTGAGCCGAAAGTTGGATAAGGTAGAAAAGGAAGAACCAAGAATGATGATTCTCAGGACCTCTCTGCTCTCAAATTTTCCTCTTCTTCCCTTAGAGTCTTAGTTTTAGCCTTGAATTCCCTCTTCTGGATCTTAATGTCCTGTTTTTACTTAGACAACACTTCTGGATCTATATGGGTTATTTGGTCTAAGTGAGGACTAGGGAATTACACCTAAATCAGCAATAGAGACAGAATATAGACAGAAGGACTAGAAGTGTCACATGTTGAGTACCTACTATGTGTCAGACACTATGCTAAAGACCTACTTTATCTCATTTAATCCTATAGCACACAGTAGGGTCAATGTTAATCCCATTAACATAGCAGAGGAAACTGACCATCTTGCCCAAGTTCCCAGAGCTAATAAATGATAGATCTAGAGTTCCAACCCAGGTTTGACTGATGGCAAAGCTTACCCCTTTCCATTGGACTACTCTGCCCCCACTGACCTGCAAAGTGTCACCTTATCTGTTCCCTAGAGTCATGGACAGAACATGGCTATAGGGTCATCCATATCTGGTTCAAAGCCTGCCTCTACTGCTTACATACTGAAGAAGAATAATTTTAATCTTAAATAACTATTTTAAGAACTAAATTACATAAAATAGTTCTCCAGCGCATTACCTGGGAAAGATGAAGGAACCACTTTGACGGGTACACTGTGCTAGCCCCATTCTTCCACCTGCTATGTGAAAGGCAGAATCACACAATGGAAAGAACATAAACTATTACATTAAAAAAGAAAATTAGGTTTGAATTCCAGTTATGCCATCCAGTAGTTGTGTGACCTGATGCAAGTCACAACCTCTCGGAACTTTCATTTCCTCTCTAAAATGGGCATTCTAATGTTATATATCCTACCAGGCTATCACATGAGTCACATCAAAGGTGATAATAGATATGGAAATACTTTTAAAATATAAATCATTATAAAAATATTTTAAAGATTATATAAATATCTCATTTAAACATAGATTATATGCATATATATGTGTGTATATATATATATTTGTATATAAATATATATGTATATATATTGTATTTTATATGTGTGTGTGTGTATATATATATATTGTGTGTGTGTGTGTGTGTGTGTGTGTGTGTGTGTGTGTGTGTGTGTGTTGCATAACACACATATGGTTAGGAGAAACTAACCATACTCTTCCTCCACACTGAGACTCTTTTTCAGCCCTATATATCTTTATCCAGGTAGGAAAGTGCCCTCACACCATCCAGCCAGATCAAGGGATGACCACCTATTAATGGGAAGAAATGACTAAATGGCATTTCTCATTGCCCTTGTTTCTGAGCAGGGCTTGAGGAGTAAGAAATCTTTAATCTTCCCGAGTGGTGCAGTAATAGGCAGCAGGGAGAAGCTCTCTGATGTGGGACAGGCCATGTGATCTTCCAGGATGAAAAGTTCAGCCAGAATAATTTGCTCATCAAGAATGGGACAGAACAAGTGGTGGGCACAACAGGACAGGGATGGCCAGACCCAGGCCATCCTCTTGCTATGGAGCTCTGTTTCTATTCCATGTTCTGAAATTGGGAGAGCCTGAAACATTCCAGAAAGACCATTTCAGTTGCTGATGAGAGACATTGTCCCAAAGATGGGGGTGGTGAGAAGCAGCCTCTGCTCTGAAACTCACTGGATCTCACAACCTACACCTCCTCCTCTCCCTCCTCCTCTCCCTCTTTCTCCCCCACTTCTCCCCTTCCCTCTCCCACTCTTTCTTCCTCTCTCCCCTCCTTCCCCCTCCCTCTCCCTCCCCCTCCCTCCCTCTCCCTCCCCCTCCCTCCCTCTCCCTCCCCCTCCCTCTCCCTCGCCTTCCTTCCCCCTCCCTCTTCTTTCCCCTTCCTCTCCCTCCCCCTCCCTCTCCCTCCCCCTCCCTCTCCCTCCCCCTCCTTTCCCCTCCCTCCCCTCCCTCTCCTCCTCTTCCCCCTCTTCTACTCTTTCCTCCTCTCCCTCCTTTTCTCCCTCCTCCCCTTCTCTCCCCTCCCCCTCATCCTTCTCCTTCTCCCCCTTCTCTCCCTCCATCCCCTCCTCCCCTCCTCCTCCTGCTACCAGTTGCCTAAGGGGAGGGATCTTGGCCCTACCCACTAAGTGGCCAGGGATGGACCAAGAAGGCTAAACGGTGAGGAGGGCAGGAGGCTGAAGCCTTTCCTATCTCATCAGTCTTCCCCATCCTGGGCTGAGGCGAACGGTGCAGTTCCCTGGGCTTGTGACTATCTTCTGGGTCTGGAGCTTGGGTGGCAGCTGTCCACAGCAGGCCAGACTTTTGAACATCTAGTCAGAGCCTTTCTTGTCTCACAGCCCCCATCCCCCCCAAAACTAACACCCCTTTGTCTCCAGCTGGTTCTTGGCCCCTAACTGTTCTCATTTGTGGTTTTATTTTCCCTGAATGGGAGGAGTTACTCAGAGCTGGGCTCTTGTCCAACTGGTCCAGCACCATCTTTCGTCTCCCTGGGCCGTTCGCTCCTCTTCAAGAGGATTCTCGCTGGGTCTGCCTTCCCTCTTTCCTCTCCATCTGGCACTGCATGCCCTACTGCGTGGGTTCTGCAGGGCTGGAGTTGGCCAGCCAGGCAGCACAGCCAGCAAGCAGCAAAGCCTTTATAGCAGTGATCTGGGAATCCAGGCTGCCTACGTTGTTTCTCTGCCAGTTTATGTCAGAGAGACAAAACACCTAGACAGGTTTAGAACATTCAAGAGAAGAAAAAACAAACACATAGCATGAGAGAGCTTTGTCCAGCCAGCAATTTTACTAGGAAAAAATCTGCTTTAAAAATATATAAAGAAATTGGGCTTCCCTGGTGGCATAGTGGTTAAGAATCTTCCTACCAATGCAGGGGACACAGGTTCAAGCCCTGGTCCGGGAAGATCCCACATGCCACGGAGCAACTAAGCCCACGCGCCACTACTGAGCCTGTGCTCTAGGGCCCATGAGCCACAACTATTGAGCTCGCATACTACAACTACTGAAGCCCACATGCTGCAACTACTGGAGCCCGCGTGCCTAGAGCCCATGCTCTGCAACAAGAGAAGTCACCGCAGTGAGAAGCCCGCGTGCCACAATGAAGAGTAGGCCCTACTCCCCGCAACTAGAGAGAGACCGCGCACAGCAACAAAGACCTAATGCAGGCAAAAATAAATAAATAAAGTTATATAAATAAATAAATAAAATGTGTAAGGAAATAAAGAACAAAAATTGGGCAAATTGCTTTGGTGGAAACCCATTTCTCCCACGTTCAGCTATTTCCCTGCATCAGCTCTTCACTCTCCCAGAGAGCACCTCCAGCCATGTAAGACAACAGTGCAAATGAAAGTCACCCCAAGCCCCATCGTAGGTCTGCTGCAGGGCACAGATTGCTGCGGGCCTGTGGTCCAGCTCGCTGGCTGCTGCAGCTGGAGGAGCCCACTGGGTTTCCAGTTTTGTGCTGACCCTTGCAAGTGTGCTTCAGCTGGAAAAAAATTCACAGACCTATTCATCTTCGTGTTGAAGCCCCCAGGGGAGGCTGTGGCAGATGAGCCCTAAGTGTCTCATCTTCCCTGATCCCAAGGATATCGGCAGGTCCCTAAAGGGGTCCAGAATGATCTCAGCCAGGCTGCCAGGAAATGACTGCTTACCAATCAGAAATAGAGCCTGATATCTATTCTCTGGGGCTGGAGGGATAGAGGTCAAATGAGTCTGCTTTAAAAATATCCATGTATAACCTGTCAGGTGTTCATCACTAGCTGTGTAATTGTAGGGCTTCAGGTCCTTACAAAATAAAAGGGACATGTAATGGGAGATGCCTTGTCACGCATCTCTGAATGCAGAGACCCGTACTAATTTCCCAGGACCAGGCTCTTAACTCATCTGCTGTACCCACGTATATCTGTGGTCGTTTGAGACACACATTGGGCCCACATAGTATTTTACAATACTCCAAGAAGAGCAGGAAAGCTTCCAGGGCAGGGTTAAGATACAAGCCACCCATGCACCGCTCAACATCCTTCGGAAAGCAGGGTCTGCCACCTTCTCTAGGAGGTTCTTGCTGATTGCTTTGGGAGTTTGAGTCTCAGTGACCACACTCTGTCCTGGCCTGACCCCAAGGGTACATCCACGTAGTAACCTGGAGGCGAATGCATAACCCCAACGAGAGTAATAATGTCGTGACCAAGAAATAATCACTTGAACAATTAGTGCTCACCTCTTTGGAATTTGTGTCTCACCTCAGGACAGCCTTGTTCTGCAACCTTGTCAGTATATTGATATGTTATAAATAAGTGGTTTTACTGGAAGTGAGATGCAAGCTATCTTGAAACTAACTGAGCGTGACCAGAATACACCATCCCCTACCTCCCAGGAAATCATTTGCATTCTGAATGCAAAATGATGCTAGAATCCGAAACTTCACCATGGTCCTCAGCAGCAGTAAGGAACACTGACGCAGTAATGGGCTAAGTAACATTCCTACCGGTGACTCTAAGCAAGGAAAAAGAATAAGGAAGAGGAGGAGGCAATAAAAAAAGAAAAACACAAGCCATCATCTGGGAACCTGGGATGATGGAAGGCGGAGGGTGGGACATCAGAGCAGGGAAAAAAAAGTGGTAAGAGACAGAAAGGGGTTATATGACAGGTGCAGTACAGGGCCATTCACTGTGTTAGGTGGTCTCTCTCTGTGGCAGTTTTTTTATCCACTTAATTAATTCAGTACAAACAGATTGAGCACCAATTATAAGCAAGGCTCTCCAGAGATCCTCATGGGTGAGGTATGGAAATGAGCAAGATATATGTTTTCCGCTCTCAACTTGCATACAGTTCAATTGGGGCTAAATTATAGACACAAATACCAATATTACAAATTGGACATTACTAAAGAAGAAGAGATTCTTGGCAGGGGGTGGGAAATTTCTTAGAGGAGCTGAAATTTGAACATCATCTAAGGTAAACGAATGCCCTCTTTCCTGGCATGGAGGAATTTTTCCTTTCCAGGGATTCATGGTAAAAAGATACAATTCTTGGGCTTCCCTGGTGGCGCAGTGGTTGAGAGTCCACCTGCCGATGCAGGGGATGCGGGTTCGTGTCCCGGTCCGGGAAGACCCCACGTGCCACGGTGTGGCTGGGCCCGTGAGCCATGGCCTCTGAGCCTACGCATCCGGAGCCTGTGCTCCGCAACGGGAGAGGCCACAACAGTGAGAGGCCCGCACACCGCAAAAAAATAAAAAATAAAAAATACAATTCTTCATCTCAGAGGAAACAGTGGTACAAAATGACAAATGAGTTGATGATGTAAAACTGCTTCCAGATATTTCCAGGTGTACAAGTTTGCTCACATGATGCATCCACAGTCATGTATCTCATTCATTCTGACTTTGTCTTCTACGTTGATTTCTGGGCCCCTCCTCAAGTCTCCTAAGAATTTAGAGCACCTCCTATCCCTGGAAGAGGCACTGTTTATGTCCCTGGATGAAAGACAGTCTCCTGGGAGCCTGTTGAAATACAGATGAATCGGCCCTCACCCCAACTAACTGATCAGGACCACAGTGGGTCAACCTGAATTTCTATATTTATGACAGGATGCCTAAATGAATCTAAGGAATAGTTGTATCTGTAACTTACAGGACCAATGCTCACGGTGTAAGTTTCTTCCACCTGTTACGTTGAAATCACTGAAATTTCCTGATTATGATATAGATATATATTGTGACATTTCTCTTCCTGCATGGCAGCAGGTAATGATGACAGGGAGTGTTTCACTTGTTGATTTCTTGTGGTGGTTGTTTTCCTGAAGGATGAGGTGGGGGTGTGGCAAGACCGGCAGCTAGACCCCAGGATCTTTGTCCAGCATGGCTGCAAAGCCACCTATGACCTGGCCTGTTACACTGAGATTCAACCCCATATCCCTGGCTGCAGTGTACCAGGACACCCAATTATTCTGTACCAGCTCCATAAACTTTGGGCTGACGAGCCTCAGGTGAAAGGCTCTTGAGAGTAAGAGCGGAAAAACCTTCATTCCTCTACAAGGAACTCTCCCGCAGGAGGATGTTCTTTCTTTCCAAGAAACACAAGGTAACTAGCTGCCACTAATGACCTCCAGACCAACACAAACCCACTTCCCCTTGAAATTAACCTTCTATTCTGAATCTAAACAATGTCTCATTAGCCCCAAGCACTGGTGAGCTAACTAGAAGAGAAAGCTCTAGGAAATTAAAATGGGGGCTAGCTTTACTGATGAAAAAAGAAGAAATAGCAAAAACCCTCTTCCAATTATCCTCTTTCTAACTTCCGCCCCCAGTTCCTTATCCTGCATCTTCATCTGTCTTCCTTTCTACAAACCTTGTAAAGGAGTCTGCTTTTCAGACAAATATTTTTCCCATCTCATTTGACACTGAAAAGGCAGGAAAAATATCGCCCATCACGATAAATATCAGTATAATATTCCAATTTTCCAGCATTTGACAGCAATCAAGGGAAGAGTAATGTGTCCCCTCTGTGACTAAATCATTTAGAGACCAAGGTATTCTGTCTCACTCTCATTAGGAAAAAAAATATTCCAATAATCTCATTATTCCAGTGTGAATAACAGTAAAAAAAAAAAAAAAAAAGCACCAAGACTAATGACTTCTTCTACGCTTGCCTCCACTGATCCCAGCCAGGCTGCACTTTTATGAAACATGTCTTAGTAATGGGGTCTTCTTTAGCAGTGATCTGACAGTATCTGCTGCTCTGAGAGTCCTCCCTAACAAAACACGTCCTGCTTTGTCTGCAGCCAGGGATACACACACCCCTCGACTCCAAAGACTCTTTTTATGTACTTTTTTAGAAAACGAACTCCAGTGGCAAAAGAATGTGTCATGGCATGTTAAACTTTATGGAAATTCTTCTGGAGAATAACATAATTTCACAGTGCATTACTCTGAAATGACCTAGTACTTGAACAATTAATTTTTAAGGTGTAGCATTGACTTCCCCTTGCTGTATTTAACGCATCTGAAATTGTCAACAAAGCCAAGGGTTGGACAATGAGTTGTGAGAAGGCAAGAGCCTGAAAATTATTCCCTGTCTACTGTGTTTTCTTTCATCAGACATAACACTCCTCTCTTTGGCTCAAAATGAAAGGAGAAAGGAGCAGTTACTCTAATTAGGGGCACCTCATAAGCAGCACAGCCTGGCAGGAAAACAGTTCAGGAGACGTAATCTCTACTTCTTACCTGTGCCAGTAATTTACTGTGTGACCTTGGACAAACTTCTTTTCCTCTCTGGGCGTTAAGGTGGGGAAAGCATGGATCTTGCTTCTTAGGCACCTAAAAAAAATTCTGTAGTGGTAAGTAAATAAATTTATAATATGTCCTCTGACCTCCTTGGAATAAAAGCTACAAATTTCTCCTAATTTTTTTTGTTGTCCTTTCTACACCTTATTTTGGCTTCTACCAACTTGCTTTCCTCACCCCCTGCCCACACTCCTTCCCACCCCACATACACACAGAGAAGCAGAGAATTGGTATGCAAAAGCATCTTCTCACATGAGATAATTTAAATTCATAGGAAAAAGCCATAGTGTGGTGGAGTTGGAAGGAATCTTATAAAACATCCATCTGAGGTACTTCACTCTGGGGGGGAAAAAGGATTCAGAGAGGAGAGATTTTTTTTTTTCCCCAAGGCCACACAGTTGTTTATTGGTAGACCCACCAACTCCCAGTCCAACACTCTGCCCTCTAGACCAAAGTAGTGCCACAACTTTTGTTTTCTGTTATATCAAGTCCAGGGTTCATGAAGGCAATACTGCGCTCACATATACAGGCATCGGATTGAAAAGATTCTAGGGTTTGAAGAAAGACTTATGAAACACTGAGGCTGACCCGCTGGGTGGGTGACCAGACATCTACTTTTGCCAGGGAATGAGGGGGTGTTTAAGACATGGGATCAAAACCAGGAGGGTCCCAGGCAAACTGGGATGGGCTGGTCGCCCAAGCTCATCGTCAAATGACACTTACAATTTATTCTCCACCCCACAGCATTCTAACTTGAATGTCTTCAACATTAGGGCATTTGCGACATCCTCATTTAGTCAATTGCATTGCTGGAACTTCAAGCTATAACTATGCATCTGCATTCTGCCCTTTAGGGTCCCACTGAACAAGAGGATGGATCTGTAGATGACTGACCACAGTCGTTCAAATACCATTCCTCTCTTCCAGAATCTGAGAAGACAATAAAGTTAAAAGCTATGTGGACACAGCAAAGCATTCCAGGCATGATTTTCCTCTCTGTCAGGCTTTGTTTGACGAGAGCCTCTTCTCTCTTCCTGGCTGCTTCTAGGAAGCATTATTAAGTGACTGGAGAGCAGGATTTTTTGCTTTGTTTTGCTTTTCACTTATCTGAGATTCCAAAGTCTCAGATCCCATTCAGAGGCAGTCTTCCTTTTACGGGCTGGTGATCAGATAGCCAGAGGAGACAGATTTCTGAGGCAATAGAACAACCAGACTGCGTGGCATTTTGTAAAAATCTTCCTAGGACCCAGATGGCTTTCCAGCTGCATGTATCTGATAGGGCAACAATCCCTCCCCCTGAAAATGATTTTCTTTAGTCCTCTGATAAGATGCGTGGCTGCAGCAACCTCACCACTTATTTCCTTGGAAACTGTCTTGGCTGGCCATTAGTTCTGTTCAGGGCATTGGTAATGACCTTCTTCCCATAGGACAATGGTCATTTGGGTGATTTTCCAGGCCGTAAAGGCAGATAGCTGAGTCCACCAAAAAAAAAAAAAAAAAAAATTGCGAAAAGACAGAAATTTTGGTGGAGTTTTCTCTCCTCCCAGTCTTCAACTTTTCCCCATCCTCCTCACAACTGCAGACTGAGCAGCTGCCCGTCAACATCCACCTCTCTGATTAGGTACTTTCTTTCTCCTAAATGCCACATGCTCCAAGCAATCAGCACCCCCAAAAGTTTTTAATTAAAGGAAAAAAACAAAAGATTCTCGCAGTTTGTGGTTCTGAGATGTGTCCAAAAGAAAGCATTTAATTACCTGATTCAAGAAATTCATACTAGGTGAGAATATGAAGTTTAACTTTTATAAGGGTTTTTGTCTTAAAGGAGAAGCTCATTAACCATAAAGTAAGTCCTTAATGGATATTCAAAATGCATGGAGAGGAAAGGGCCTTCTCTAAGCCTTTCCTACTCTGGTTGACTACTGCCCTTTTTGGCTTGGCCCGTTGAAAGCTTACCATTTATATTTTGAACTGGGGTGGACGCTGGCAACTCATCTGGCTGCTTCTTTAAAAATAAAAATCATTGTTGTGTGCAACCAGTTACTTTGTAGAATAATCTTCAATTTGGATCTGTTTGACGTTTCCTCACAATTATTTTCAGGTTATGTTTTTTTGTTTTTGTTTTTTTTTTTCAGAAATGCCACAAAAGTGATACTGTGTTCTTCTCAAAGAAACACAACAGGAAGCAGGATATATATTTGTCCTATTACTGATGACGTTAACCACTTTTATCTCTTGATTAAAATGGAGTCTTCCAGGTGGCTCCACTGTAAAGTTACTAAGTATTTTATACTTATTAATTAATAGGTAAATTTGTGAGGAGATGCTTTGACAGTACATAGATACCTTGTTTCTATTCACACTTTTACCCACCAGTTTAAGTATCTGTTGATGATACTTGCCTGCACTAATTAATATTATGATGGTACTGAAATGGTGGTTTTTCGAATGCCTATATTACTTCTACATTTATTAGTTGTCATCCTACCATAAGATACAGCTTTCCCTTCTCTTCCATTCATTCCTTCACCTGTATTAATACGGAAACATAGATTCTTATTTTACTCAGTGGGTCACAGCCTGTTATTATCACTATTTATTTTGATACTCAAATTGCCAGATACAGCTAGTAGGAGTTCACACAAGCAGGTTCTTATATGCTTCTGTCATAACTTCCAAAATTCTTTGAGCACTTTCTTACTTTCTGATGCATGAAGATGTGGCAGACTCAAGAAGTCCTGGTTTCTTTTAGTGAATAATGGTATTTAGAAAGCAAAATCTAAGTGTGTTCATTGTTCCTGACATGTCATTGATTCTAGGTCCTCTCGAGGGGCAAAGCTATCAAATATATTTGTGTATATACACACACGGCATCTGTATTTATTTCCATTTCTCCATCTATGTATATATCAATAGGTAGGTAAGTAGCTAGCTAGCTAGATAGTTATAAATCCATGAGTTCACAACAATACTTGCAGTTCTAACCCAATACCACAAGGCTTATTATGGCCTCCCTTCTTTTTATATTTGTAACTCACTTCTTTAACGGTCAGAAACCGGCCCCCACCATTCCTCAAAACATTTGCTTATTTGCTCAATCTCCCTGCATTTAGCTAATATCAGATCCTTTCCTTGGCAACGGCCACACTGATCCTGACCACACAAATTGCTTTATTGGCTTTGGCCCTACTAGACAACCCCAAGTAAATTCTTGGCCCTGGTCCCATAAGATATACTGGACAACTGATCTGTTCTTCACACTCAAGCTACATTGCTAAAATTTCTGTGTTGACAGTCATTAGTCCATTAGGGAAGTTTAAAGAAAACATAGGGACTTCCTTGGTGGTCCAGTGGCTAAGACTCTGAGCTCCCAGTGCAGGGCACCCAGGTTTGATCCCTGGTCAGGGAAGTAGATCCCACATGCCGCAACTAGGACTTCACATGCCACAACTAAAAGATCCCGCATGCACGCAGCAAAGAAGATCCCACGTGCCACAACTAAAGACCCAGTGCAGCCAAATAAATAAATAAATAAATAAATATTAAAAAATAAAGAAAATATAAAGATCTTTTAGATTTACCCACAGTTCTACCCTTTGTGTGTGGTATTCTTTATTCCTTCCTGGAAAATTATCTGGTATCAGGAAAATACCCTTTATCATTTTTGTAGTTCAGATGTGCTGGAGAAGAATTATCTCTGCCCTTATCTGCCTGAGAAAAACAAGGATAATCTCACTTGATATAGAATGTAGAATTTGAGGTTGACAGTTTTTTTTTTTTCTTTCAGTACTTTATAGGTGTTGTACCATTGTCTTCTCCCTCCATTATTTCTGATAAGAAGTCAGTCATCATTCTTGTTGTTCCACAGTCCATGTGTCTTTTTTATCTTTTAAGACAGTTTTTATATTTAATATTTATCAGTTTGAGCATGATGTACTTAAGTGTAATTTTCTTTCTATTTATCCTCCTTGGGGTTTGTTGAGTTTTCAGGAATTGAGTTTATATCTTTCAACAATTTTGAAGACTTCCAGATCATTACCTATTCAAATATTTCTTCTTCCCTAGTCTTTCTCCCTCTTCTCCTATCCAACTGTATGTGTTCTTGACCTTTTGGTATTGTCCCAGAAGTCTCAGACACTGTCTTTTTCTATTATTTTTTCTTCGATTTTTAGTTTGGATAAGCGTATTGACCTATATTTCAATTCACGGATACTTTCTTCTGCTATACCGGATTGCTATTTGGGCCGTTGAATGAATTTTTTATTTTTGATATGTATTCCTCATTTCTAATATTTTCGTGTGGTTCTTTTCTATACTTTTCATTTTTCTGCTGAAATATTTAATATATTCATAATGGTTAATTTAAAGATTTATCTGCTACTTCCAATATCTGGACCATCTGTAGGTCTCTTATTGACTCTTTTCTTTTTTTATAGGTCATATTTTCATGCCTCTTCTCATGTTTTATAATTTTATTTTATACAGGACAGCATGTATAAAAGAACAATAAAGACTGAAGTAAATAAAATTTATCTTCAGAAAAAACAATACCTCTTTATATGCCAGACTGCTAGAGTTTGTGAACAGACTAAATCTGATCGGCACTTGAGCTGGGTCTGGGATTTTTTGCAACTTTAGTTATATTCACCTTGCCAAATATTTTGAAAGTGAAATCATGTCTTTTTTCCTTCAGCAGGGCTTGGAATCTGTGTACTTGTGATAACCTGGAGACCTCTCTAGGCACTATCCTTCCAAATTGTGGATATCTCTCTCCATTCTTGCCTGGATGTCAGAGTTTTGGGTCACTGGATAGTTTTCTTTGCTTTCTAATTCTCATGCTGTCTCTCTGTATCTCAGAAGAACTATCTATTCTGTAAGACTGTACCTAGGCTTTATTGGGTCACTTAGTACTTGTACCTGGTAAAGTTCTAGTGGAACTTAAAGGCATTTCTGCCACCTCTTCTACCTATGCCCTGCTGAACTCCTGCCTTGCCCTTAGAAAATACCCCTTGCACTCAGGGGTAAATCTCTCTGTTTTTCTGCCCTGCCCCAACTTTCAGCACACTGCTCTAGTATGGTAGGGTGGTACAAAGAATGTCCATGGAAAAGAGTTAGTGGGTATATGCAGAATCATTCTGTTCTGACTTGTCATGCCACTCCAAATGCCACCATGAAATGTTCATTAAGAGTTAGACTGGGGGACTTCCTTGAAGTCCAGTGGTTAGTACTCCACACTTCCACTGCAGGGGGCACAGGTTCAATCCCTGGTCGGTAAACTAAGATCCCACATGCTGCACGGCGTAGCCAAAAAAAAAAAAAAAAAAGAGTTAGGCTGACTTCTCATTACCCTTTCATGGTGGGTTCACTTTCTTTTTTAATATGTCTCCAGCAATTAAAGCAGCTGTGAGACTCTTTTCTCTTAGGAAGGACTCATCTCTTTCTGGATCTAATTCATTTAGAATTCTTCAAATCCTCAGATCTCTGACAGGTTTTTCAAAAAACCCTTATAGAGGACTTCCCTTGTGGTCCAGTGGTAAAGAATCCGCCTTCCAATGCAGGGGAAGTGGGTTCAATCCCTGGTCAGGGAAGTAAGATCCCACATGCCACGGGGCAACTAAGCCCACATGCCGCAACTACTGATCCCGTGTACCTCAGCTAGAGAGAAGCCCGCGTGCCACAAACTACAGAGCCCACGTGTCCTGGAGGCTGCGCACCACAACTAGAGAGAGAAAACCTGCTCGCCACAACTAGAGAGAAGCCCACGCACCACAACGAAGAGCCCATGCGCCGCAACGAAAGATCCAGCATGCCACAATGAAGATCCCGTGTGCCGCAACTAAGACCCAATGCAGCCAAAATTTTTTTAAATAAATAAATTAATTAATTAATTAATTAAATATTTTTAGAAAACACTTATGATTTTATGGTTTTTCGAGATTGTCCTCATTGTTAAGATGAAAACAATTGTCTCCTGTACCAGCCCTATTTTTGATACTTTTCTTTCCCTTAGTTTCTGCAACTCTAATCTTATTGACTTCTCTGGCTTTTTATTCTCTTTCTTTGTCGAAATCCTCTTCATATCAAGCCTTGAAAAGGCACAGTTTGTGGGATCTATTCAAAATACAAACTTATTTGTATATTTCACTGTCCATTTATACTTTTTCATTAGAAGATGTCTTTCCCAAGTCCCTGGATAAAACACTGGGACAGTCACTCTTGGGAAATAAATAAACGAAAGAATGAGTTAAGTCATAGAGTCTCAGTTTGAAAGTTAGAAATTCCTAGTTAACTATGTTCATTGGCATTTAAATCTTCATTTAAAGTTATAATAGCCCCTTTCTGCTCTTCATACCCCAAATAAGGCACAGTTGAAAGCAGACTGACTACCTTCAAGAAAGGAGGTGAGGTTCATTTTTTTTCTCTTTTCCTTTATTACCTCATCCTAGTAGCTATTTTTAAACTTGCCATGTTTGAACTGGGGATAGGATGAAAGAAGGAGGGCAGAGGAATGAGAAGGTTCTGCCTTGACTGATATTGTCTTAAGGAGGTTCAGTTGTCTCTGGGCTTGGCAAGAACATGAAGCTGACCCTTCCTCTCATGAGCAAATGAGTGGGTATTTTGGAGGCTCCCTTGCTAAAGCCTCCAACTAGATTGCTCTATGACATAAAGTCTCTCGGCCAAAATAACTTTTGAAATGACATCATATGACATCTTATCATGAGGTCCACATCCTTTCTTCAGAATCATCCACCTTGGACACATTATCAGAAGGAAATTCAATGATCTCTCACTATACTGCTGTCAGAGGTCAGTTCAGCTGGCCGCTTCCTCACATTATGATTCCTAAGGCATATGTTAGACGTCAGGTGATTGCCCACTCCCCAAATACAAGGTTTACATACCAAGCTCTCTAAGTGATCTCTTTTGAGACTCTTCCCAAGAGAGTGGAGTGAGAAATAATAGAAATCCCAGAATCCATTTTTCCCAAAGAAGCCCTCATCATAAACTCTTCTATCCATCTCTACAGATCCTTTCATATTTTCCTTGTTGACATGAAAGCTAGCAAAAGATTCTCAGACATCTACTTTTAAATTTCTATCTGGTGATCTGATCCTTCACTTTGCAATTTTTATACTTATTTTTTCTTGTCTTAGTGAAAGCTTCCAGTTTAATATCCTGTTTCATCTTCCTTTCCCCACCCACTAAATATTGGTATTCCACAAGTTTCTGTCCTTGAGTTAATTATTGCTTCACTCAATAAACTTGTCTTCTCTGAGCAGTTTTTCCAATCTCATGACAGCAATTATGTACATGCAAATTACTTCCAAATCCTTATGTCCAGTTCCATTCCCCCACCTGAATCTCTGACTCCTAATTCCCACTTCTTATTGAATAATAACACTATGGAAGTTCCATGGGAACTTTAAATTTAATAAATCCCATAACAAACTTACTCTTTTCTTCATTCGACTTCTCACTTGCATAATATATGCCTTTAGTTCTGTTCTTCCATCTTTTTGGAATGCTCTTACCTTCCCTGACACATTTCATTGCTTTCTATACATTGACAAAACTACTAACCTTCTAGCTTAGATGTCAACTTCTCATTTCCCACACCTAGAAAAATGGATTGCTTCTCTTCTGGATTCCTCAGGTTTTTCTCTCCTCTATCAATGCCATTACCTTTTATATAAAGTCACACATGTGCCTTTCTGCTTCATACCAGGGGAGTTCCTCAAAGGCAAGGACCACGTAACATTCATCTCTGTATCCTGCCATGCCCAGGGCAGTCCTGGTACATAATTGGCTCTTACCAAATGTTTGCTTTATGTTAATTTTGGTTTACAGACATCATATCATTTGATGCTTATCACATATCATAACAAAATTATTACTATCCCCAAATTCCAGACAAGAAAATGATGGTTCAAATATGTTAAGTCACTAGAAACAAGGTCTGACAGATAGGAAAGAAACACTTTTAAACTCTATGTTTCATCCACAGCCAAGGACTCTTCTTTTCTAGGGTGTTTGTTTTCATTCCAACCTTATGGTGTTTGGACTTTCTACCATCACTAAAGATAATTCAATCCTTAAGCTCCTGCTACACTTATTTATATAAGAGATTTATGTGGACTCTATCCCTATTCCACCTCCTCCCAATTCCTTTCAAAGAACAGGACTAAAATACAGCAATCAATTCATTTGACTAATTGATATATCCTAGGCTTTCTACTTTGTTTCCTCATGATGTCTATATAAGCTATGCCTAATACTAGTTCAATGCCTCCTCTATGCTTCTCTGCCTCTTTTGTTTACACAAGCAAGTCATCTCCAGCTTGGCTTGCAGCTAAAAGAGCATCGCAGAGCCATGTATCTCCCCAAGAGCTAGGCGTCATGGGGAGAGAGGCTGCAAGCTGTTTTCCCCCAGTTCTGGCCTGTGACTCACAGGTGGGTATTGTAAAAAGAGACTGAACTTTATCTTATTAAACTTGTTTGATTCTGATAAAGATTTTCCTCAGCTTTGCCAGTTAATATATTTGGCATATGTCTTAGCAGAACCTGAGATAAAGCTTGCGTGCAGGTGATCCAATCTCACGGCAACAATTATGTACATGCAGGTTACTTCCAAATCCTTATGTCCAGTTCCATTCCCTCACCTGAGTCTCCGGGAACAGGAGTTCCCAGAGAGGACAAAATTGAAGAGGGTGAAAAGCCAGTGTGAGAGGGTGTTACTGAGCTGTGGACATCTGGACATCGATTTCACTAGGACCGTCCGTCTGAGCAGCTGGTATAGAATACCCTTCAGACACGTCCACCTCAGGGACGGAAGTGGGTAGCATTTGTCACAAGCTCACGTTTCCCATTGGGCAAAGATTGTTCCATGGAATATTAACTCCCACTGACTTCTAAGTTGTGTATATGGATGACAGTTACTTTCTGTACCAACCATCGCTATTGTAGTGTTGCACCATCCTAAGGCAGAAAGCAAGCAAGGGAATATTAGTTTACATTGGTGTGAAGCTAGCTGCCCTGGCAATGACTGGGCTAAAGAATGGACCCAGCAAATGTGAGATGATGCACGTGAAGAGTCCACTATAACAGGTGTGTCTAGTCTTAGTGACAGGACTGCACCAGAGTTTCCTTTAGGAGCAAGCAGAGAGGAGGGAGGGCAGTCAGGATGCATGCAGGGGAGTGTGAGAGCTTCTCAGAAGCTAGGACCATCAGGGCCCGTGCCATTGACAAGAAGAGTCGGAGGGCTCAAAGGGAGTCCTTGCCACAGAACTGCTAGCAAAGCAGAGAGGTAGCCGGAAAGCTGTGTACTGGATCCAGCAGGTCACGTAAGTCCAGGATTTTCCAAGTTCTTCTTTGTCTTCTGCCACTGGCCTGTGTGCAGCCTGGCCTATCAGGGCTAGACAGACATCCACATACTCCTCAAGGAAGCTGAGTGCTCCAGAGATCAACCCCACTCCCCTCCCCACCCAACCGCCACCCATGCTTTCCTCAGTGAAGTCAGCCTAGGTACATATAAGAAGGCAGTGTTGTCCTGCATCACTTCTGCCTCCAGCTGAGCCTCTCTAGTTTAAATCCTCATCTCCCAGGTACCCACCCAGGAGACCAGCACCTCCTACTCCTCTTCATCATCCCTGCCCATCACTGTGGTGTTCTCAGTGTCCTCCCATGGTTTATTACAGGCAGCACTCCATGACTTGGCCGGACGCCACATCTCTTCCCCCAACCCTTTGTAAAACCTTCCTTTTGTGTTGTTTGAGCCTATGGTAGGCCAAGTAATGTCCCTCCTCACCAAAGATGTCCATACCTTAAATCCTGGAATCTGTGAATATGTTACATTACACAGCAAAAGGGACTTTGAAGATTTAATTGTTATAGGCCTTAAAATAGAGAGGTTATCCTGGATTATTCATGCAGGTCCGATCTAATCACTTGAGCCCTTAAAAGGTAAGAAATTTCTCCAGCCAGAGTCAGTTGGAGATGTGACAAAAGAGAAGCAGGAAAGGTGAGGGAAAAGTGGAGGTCAGGGAGATTGAAATGTGGAAAGGACTTGACCCATCATTGCAGGATTTGATGATAAAGTGAGCCATGAACCAAGGGAGACAGGTAGCCTCCAAGAGCTGAAAACAACCCTCATCCAACAATCAGCAAGGAAACCAGCAAGACCTCAATTCTTCAGCCACACTGAAATGGATTCTGCCAACAACTCAGAGTGAACTGGACACAGATTCTTGCCCAGAGCCTCCAGAAAAGAACACAGCCCCACAGACATCTTGATTTTAGTCCTATGAAAGCTATTTCAGACTTCTGAGCTAAAGATACTGTAAAATAATAAATTTGTGTTACTTAAAGCAGCTAATTTTTGGTAATTTGTTAAAGCAGTAATAGAAAACTAGTACTGAGCCTTAAGTGTTTCAAAAATAGCGGTTTTGTTTATCTCTGATAAGCTGATTGATTTTAAGGTGCTTTGGATTAGCTATCTTACCCTTCTCTGGAGAAGTTGCCTTTTCAAACTTGGGAGCAATATGGAAAAAATGGAAGATTCTGAGACCTCGGTATCCATCACAAAGGAGCCCTGCTCTCCACCATCAAACTTAAAACCTTGGGATTAACGTTATCAACATGAAGGTACACAGCAAAAATTGTTGAGGGTTCCCCAATCTGTATGGTTAGTGTTACCTCAGCCAGCCACCTATGCTCATCCCCATTGCTTAGAATCCTGAGAAATGTGTCACTGGGACGCTCCAGACAATTGCACACCCTGCTTCCTAGGATCCCTCATTATTCTCTTGTCCCTAAGTTCTGAACTGGGCAGATTTGTACTCCCCCCTTTCCTGACCTCCCAATTCCCCCTTGCTCTGGCTTCCTTTTTTCTCTTTCCTATTTAGCTTTTTTAGACCTGGCAGGGCACTTCCCAAACAAATGACAGGACCTGATCCAACTTCCATTCTTTCAGAGAAGTAGAAAAGGGAAGCCAGGAAGCAATGAGAAATAGTATCACAATTTCTACTTCTCCTATCAAAGGATTCTCTATCCAGAAAAGGAGGTAAAGGGGGGTATTACTCTGTGATGTCCCCTTTGTATCATCTTGTTCATGACCCCCTTAAAGTCCCTCTCTGAGATTAGAAAGAAAAGAGAGGGGAAGAAATAATGGATGTGTAAAGCAAAACAAGAACAATGACAATTAGGTTCCCATTATTCATCTCTTAATGGATATGAGAAAATAACCATCCTCCATGAATAATCGCAAAATCTGCCTACACTGACTGTTTCTCTGTTATTACAAAACCTCTTGTTAATTGATTAAAATGCACCTCTGCCAAAACCCTTGTATAATCCTCCTCCTTGGCAAACACCTTTCCCCTTTTAGCACACTTTTCACAGCACCTAGGTAGCTCCAGTCAGTCGCCTTCTACCCATATATTCAAACTGAGTAGTTGTTTTCATTATTTTGCATGCCTTTAGGTCATGTGTCTTGTCCAAGTTTCCTTTATTTCTTGGCTAATGTGACAGCCTGGTCTTAACACTGGATACCAGTTACATCTGGGTTTCACCTATACTTTTGATCTGTATTTCCAGATTATGCCTTACTCTGACACATCACCTTTCGGTAACAGTTCAAACTCATATATCAACTCTCCTTTGATTTCAACCAAAACTGGCCCATGTTGTCACCTTGGTCACTCAGGCAGAATATGAAAATCTGATACCATTCTCTTTCCAGACAAGTGTACTCTATGAAATGTAAAATATATAGGAAGTAACAAATGGATGCTAAAATTAGTGGGTAAAATTTATGGAGAAACAGGAAAAGTATATCTACCCCCCCAAATATATATTTATAAAGGGAAAATAGCACCTTTTTGGGGAGAGACCTGGTAGGTACCACTTTAACCAAATGATCAATGTCAACATCAACATTTATAAGATATCAATGTCTTGTACTCCCTGATATGATGTACAGGCATACCTTGGAGATATTTCAGGTTCAGTTCCAGACTACCACAATAAAGCCAATATTGCAATAAAGCAGGACACACAAATTTTTTGGTTTCCCAATGCATATAAAACTTATGTCTATCACAGATGTAGAGAAAAAACTAGTGGTTACCAATGAGGAGAGGGAAGGGGCAAGATAAGGATAGGAGATTAAGACGTACAAACTATTATGCAGAGAATAAATAAGCTACAATGATATATTGTATAACACAGGGAATATAGCCAATATTTTATAATAACTATAAATGGAGTATAACCTTTAAAAATTGTGAATCACTATGTTGTACACCTGTAACTTGTATAATATTGTACATCAACTATATCTCAGTGAAAATGTTTTTTAAAAGTTATATCTACACTCTACTGTCTATTAAGTGTGCAATAACATTATGTCTAAAGAAAACAATGTACATACCTTAATTTAAAAATACTTTATTGCTAAAATATTTGCTAACCATCATCTGAGCCTTCAACAGGTCATAGTAGTAACATCAGTGATCACTGGTCACAGAACATCATATCAAACATAATAATAATGAAAAAGTTAAAATATTGCAAGAATTACCAAAATGTGACACAGAGACACAAAGTGAGGAAATGCTGTTGGAAAAATGGTGCTGACAGACTTGCTTGATGCAGGGTTGCCACAAACTTTCAATTTGTAAAACACACAATATCTGCAAAGAGCAATAGAAGGAAGCATGATAAAACAAGGTCTGCCTGTACTGAGAAAGGCATATCACATCTGTAGGGTTTTTACCCAAAATGTATAATCTCAATCAGTCATGAGAGAACATCAAACACAAATTGAGGAAAATTGTACAAAATATCTGGCCAGCACTCTTCAAAAATGGCCTGGCTATAAAAGACAAGGGAAAAGAGGAGCTGTCAAAGATTAGAGGAAACTAAGAAGACAACACAGCATCCTGGACTGGATCCTGGAACAGAAGAAGAAAATCAGTGGAAAAACTGGTGAAATCAGAATAAAATTTATGGCTTTACTAATAGTATTGTACCAACATGAATTTCTTAGATTCAATCACTGTAATATGATTACATGAGATATTAACAATAGGGGAATCTAGGCTAAAGGAATAAGGAATATTGTTGCAACTCTTTGTACATCTAAACTTAACTTTTTTACAAGTTACCTGTATGACGCTGAAAAATTAAACTCTTTGAGTCTCAGTTTAGTCATCTTTGAAAACTTTTAGATCAATGATCCCCAAAGATTCAAACTGAAACAAAGAGAAAAGCAATAGAATAAACAATTAAAACAAGACAATGAAAACTGAAATGTGCACATTTATAAGACAAATCTTTCATATATAACTTTAATCTTCAAAATAACCAAGATAATCATATGTGACAAAGGAATAAAAGTTCAGCAAGATAGTGAGTAAAAACACTTATCACACATAGTAAGCACTCAATAAATGTCACTGTTTATGACTCAACAAGGTAATTTAGCCTAGAAAGTAAAAAGGCATTACTTTGGATCCAGGCCTTTTAGACTCCTCATATAGTTCAGAGAGAAGGAGTAGTAAATTAGGGAACAGTCTGGAAAATAAAAAAGAATTGACATTCTACAAGAGACGATTTAGATCTGAGAAAGTCAAAGAAAACTGGACAGTCAACAATGATGCAAGAAGAGAAAAATCCCTGGTGGAGTAAAATTTGAGGGTGAAGAGGATGATTTAAGTGTATTTGAAATCCCATGACTCTAGGACCATACATTCAACTGGACCAGCTAAGTGAGTTCAGGATCACAGGACCACTCCTCCCACCCTCTGCCCCCGATCAGAACCAGTCAAACAGATCAGATCACTAGGGCTATATTCATCCCCCTCTCTGTGTAACTCTGAATAAACAGCGGTAGAGACTAGGCTGCCTTAGACTTTGCTCTAAAGAATTCCAACTTTAAATGGTTTTGAAAATGGGCTTTTTTGGATTGGTACAAAAAACATACACATCTTAAAACAAGTTCAAAAGAGTAATCAAGGAACAGTTTGAAAAAATACAGAGGAGTTCTGCTTCTAGTAATGGCAGGCTAGGGTATTTGAACTAATTCTCCAGCTGAGAAAAAATAAAATGCTGCACAAAATATTTTTAAATGTTTTCTTTAAAGTATCGAAGAGCTGAGGCAGTGATGTCACCAAGATGGCAGAATAGGAGACCCCAGCCTCCATTCCCCAACAAAGATCAACAATTAGATAGCTTATCCATGGTTGAAAACAGCTCTGGGAGAGCTCAGGAGTCCATTTAAGAAGCTTCAGTAACACAGTGAAACGAAAAACAAATCTGAGAATACCACCGAAAAGGGGTAGAAAGAATAGCTTCATTTTGCCTGCATCATCCCATCCCCCAGGCCAGCACTGCTCAGCACCAAAAGGAAACCCCCCAACTCAAAAGAGTTTCCTTTGCCAGCAAAGGGGGAGTGGGGTGAGCAATCACATTCCCCAGCTTTCAAGGCACTGCATGAAGGACCTGCTTTGATTTCACCCCAGCCGAAGACCGGTAAAGCTGAGACACCTAGAAAATGCTAGGAACAAGGAAGAACGGCAGGGGCTACCAGTATCAGCCACACGGTGGGAGCCACCATGGTTCCCGGTGGCCTGCTCTTCAAAAGACCCCAGTAGCCTTCACCGATGAGGACAACAGCCCTGGTGGATATTTCGGGCACTCCCAACTTTCATCACTGAGAACCTTGCCGCAGACCCCAGGACACTGCTTTGCAGAGGACCCCAATGGCTTTTCGCCCACGAAGAGACCAGAAGTCAGCACCGCCATCCTGGACCCTCTGCAGATTTCACTGCTAAAGTTTTCTCCACATTTGCAGATGCCAGCTGCAAGAGTCTCTCCCCACCCCAACCCCTCTCCCCTCCCCAGAGCCCAGGATCCCCACAGGGACAGCCAGCTCCAGCCTCTATGGCTGTGGGCATGCAAGACGCCAGTCTAGACACTCACAGCTGACGCCCACCACCATGCACTCTTGGCTAGCCCCAGGAGTTCGGGAGAGTACACTGACAGCCAGGGCCCCCAGAGCTGTTTGTGATCCCAAATGGATCCAACCCTGACTCCTGTCACTGGCCAGCACCACTGGGCTCACTTGCAGCTAGCCCCTGCCGCTGGGCCCCGGCACGCTGCCATCCTGACTCCCATCATGAGTCTCCCTTGCCATGCAGACACGCTTGCTGAGAAACTGCAGCAGCACGAGTGTGTGCTGATAGCCAGGGCCCCACAGCTGCTACTGAGCCTGCAGTTGGCCTGGTCCTCTGCTGACGGCCTCAGCCCTTGCTACTTTGTGTGTCTGTAGCTGGCCCTTACCACTACACAGACACCTGCAGCCAGGCCCCTGCAACAGAGCATGTGTGCACCACCCACTTCTACCTGCCCTGGTCCCTGGCTGCTGGACCTGGAAGTGTTGCTGAGGACCCCAGCAACCCTTGCAGCCACTGCGCATCGCCCATGGCTCTCTTGCCAAGGTCCACACAGTGGGCAGTGTGTGGACCCCAGCAGCCTGAGCTGGTGAGACATCACACCTCCCCTAGCTGGAACCCTCCCATTCCCCTGCACTTGGTGCCCTGCACCCCTAGACCCAGGCTTACAGCATACTCCAGGGTGTCCCACGCCCATGTGAAGGTCTTTCCTTACTGAAATCGGTCCATAAAATCTGAGGTGACTGCTTCTTCAAATGCACAGACACCGGTACAAGGCTACAGGGATCAAGAAAAATCAGGAAGAGATGACTCCACCAAAGGAACACAACAAACTTCCAGTAACAGACCTTGAAGAAATGGAGATACATGAATTGCATGACAAAGAATTCAAAATAATTGAAGAAGCAAACTCAGATCAACTCTGGATGGCGCTATCTTCATCCAGAACCTCTGAGAATTTAAACAAATAATTCTCAAAGGCCATGAGTGACACCGAACAGTTTTCAATTATGTAAGGAAAAAGGATAACAGGAATGAGAACTAACAGACAGCAACAAGGAGCAGAAACGAACCCCTAAAGACTTCAGATACTGAAACCATTAGAATCGATTTTAAACCACTATACTTACTATTTAAAGAAAATAGAAGTTAAAATATCTGTTTTTAAAAATGACAACATTTGAGGAAAACAGTTTTGAACTTGGTATACAAGGAGCTTGGGAGTCATCATTCCCATCCTCACAAAAAAAGCTGAACAAACTGAAAATCAGCAACTTAGATCCATCAGAGAATTGAGGTCATAGGGCACACTGACACTCCCAGAATGGGAGAGACAGACAGGTAGATATAAAGAATCACAACTTGAAACAAAAACCTGCCCAGGAACCAGTACTGGAGTAGGAAAACCTGAACTGTAATTGATGAATTGCTGGAGCCTCAGTGTGGGCAATCTGAGAGTTAAAAATTCCAGAGAGGCTCAGTATTTAGGGGTACACACACACTTTTGTGAGTTTTACCTCCAGAAGCTGTATCAAGTTCGCACAGTTAAATCCCCTCGAGAAACCATTTTAAAATACACCAGAACATTCTGTTCTTCTTAACAAGGCCTGCCTTTAAGAGGAACTATTTTAACAGAGCCTATCTAACCTGGAGGTAGGGAAACACCCAATTCCAGCCCATGCTAGCCCTCCTGCCTCACCTAAAGGGGAAGAAAACAACAAGACAAAACAAGAAGCACTTGTGAAGGTCACAGCCCAGGAGTCCAGGCTCACTAAAAGACTGACACCTAATCATAAGACTATAGAATACTTCTGTTCCTCCCCACCTTACATCAATAATGTTCTGTATAATAACAGGGAAATACAACTGGAAAAAAACTGCCTGTCTCAGATCTTCTTTAAAAATTGTATAGGGAAATCAAAAAACAAGAGGGAAACAAATATAAGGATACCAGAGTAAATTTTAGCTTCAACATTTAGAATTACAGCAAATAGTAAAACACAGCCTAACCCCTAGCCAGAAAAACATAAAACCTCACATTAAAGGTCTATTTACCTGTTTCTTTTTACCCAGAAGATCATATCTGACTATGAACAAAAAAATTACAAGGCATACTAAAAGAAAAAAACATAATTTGAAGGAAAAAAATAATCATCAGAGCCAGACTCAGATATGGCAGAAATGCTGGAATTATCAGACCAGGAATTTAAAATAAATATGATTACTATGCTAAAGGCTCTAATGAAAAAAAAGTAAACAGCATGCAAAAACAGATGGGTAAGGTAAACAGAGAGATGAAAACTCTAAGAAATAATCATAAGCAAATTATAGAAATCAAAAACACTGTAACAGAAATAAAGAATGCCTTTGATAGTTTCATCAATAAACTAGACGCAGCAGAGGAAAGAATCAATTTACTTGAAGAAATGTCAATAAAAATTCCACAGGGAAATGCAAAGAGAAAAAAGGAAAGAAAAAGACATCACAAAATATCTAAGAACTGTGGAAAAATTACAAAAGGTATAACATAGACATAATGGGAATACCATAAGGAGAAGAGAGAAAAGAATCGTAGCAATATTTGGAGCAATAATGACTGAGAACATCCCCAGATTAATGATAGGCACCAGACTGTAGATCTAGGAAGCTCATAGAACACCAAGCTCATGATAAATACCCCAAAAAAAAAGAAAAAAATCTACACCTATGCATATTATATTCAAACTGCAAAAAATCAGGCACAGAATAAATCTTGAAAAAAGTTTCAGGAGGTAAGGAAAGAGAAACCTATAGAGGAGCAAAGGTAAAAATTGTATCAGATTTCTCAGAAATCATCCAAGCAAGAAGAAAGTAGAGTAAAATATTTGGTGTTGAAAGAAAAAAACACCAACTTAGAATCCTGTGTCTGGCAAAATTACACTTTAAAAGTAAAGGAAATATAAAGATTTTCTAAGACAAAAAACATTGAAGGAATTTATCACCAGTAGATTTTCCTTGCAACAAATGTTAAAAGAAATTCTTCAAAAAAAAAAAAAAAGAAGAAGAAATATGATATCAATCAAAAGCTCCAATTTACGTAAAGAAAGGGTATTAGAGAAGGAATAAAGGTAAAATAAAATTTAATTTTTTTTCTTATTCTGAATTGACTAACAGATAACAGCTTCAGTTTGTCAAAATAATAATAGCAACATGTATTTAGTGATTATAGCTTATAGATGAATAATAACAATACCTAGTGGGGTTATTTTTTTTTAATAATATTGAAGTACATGACAGCAAGAACAACAAAAAATCCATTTAATCCATGAGGCGTTAAAATGTTATGAGGTTCTTGAATTATCTAGGAGGTAGGTAGGCATATTAATTACTTTTAGACTTGCCTAATGTGCATGCTGTAAATTCTAAGGTCCCTAGGAAAAAAATAGAAACTATGTCTCTAACATATAAACTAGTAGAGGGAAAAAATACAATGATAAAAAATTATTAATCTGAATTTTTGCAAGACAAGTAAAAAATGAATATAGAGAAGGTATGGCAAACATAAATCACAAAATAAGATGTTGGATTTAAACCCAAAAGCCCCAGGAATTATATTATTATAAATGGACAAAATATTCTAGATAAAAGACTGACTTTCAAAAAGCATAGTTATATGTTATTTAAAAGAAACATATGTAAAAGTTAAGGATACTAAAGGCTTTTAAAAATTGAAAACTTTAAACAAAGGAAGTCTCATGCAGCTATTTTAATATCAGTCAAAATTGACTTTCAGATGAAAAGCTTCACTAGAGATAAGGATAAAGATTATAATGATAAAGACTAAATATAAAAGTAAAGTATAACAATTTTACATTTGCATGCACTTAATAATATGGGCCTCAAAATATATAAAGCAAAAATTTATAACTATTAGGAATTGGTATAACAAGAAAAAAGTCAGTAAAGAAATAGGATATTTGAAAAACAAAATTAACAAAATAAATCTCATAGACATCTGTTGAAGACTCAATTCAGGACCTATAGAATATATATTTTGAAGCATACATACATAGAACATTTTTTAAAATAATTATATACTGGGACATAAAGCAAAATGAACAACTTAAAAAAAAATTAACTTCATAGAATATGCTCCCCGACAACAACTCAATTAAGCTAAAAATCAACAATAGAAAGACAACTTGAAAAAGCCCTGTTTGGTAAAGTTAAGAAATATACTTTTAAATAGGTCAAAGAACAAAACATAATAAATTTGTTTTAATATTTTGAATAAAAATATAACAAAATTATGTATATACTTTACCTGGGATGAAGCTAATGGAATATACAGAAATGTATAGCCATAATTATTTATACTAGAAAAAAATAGAAATGGAAAGATTTAACAGCAGTAAGCTAAGTGTCTCTCAGAAGAAATTAGAATTAAAAACGCCAAAATAAACCCAGGTAACAGAGAGGAAAAGAATTAATATAGGTAAGAGCAGAAATTTAACTTTTAAAAATATTTTTAAAAGAGTGAAGCTATTTATGGACTCTTCTGGAATGATGTCCAAGACATATTGTTAAGAGAAAGTTAAAAATAAATGTTGTATATATAATCTGCTACAATTTGTGTAAAAGGGATATATTTATATTTTGAAAATTTTCAGTGCTTATACTCTTCATAATTTCTGAGTTTTAAACAAAATGAAGGTTACACTTTTTAAAAATTAAGTAAATAAAAATTTTAAATTGAAAAGAAAAAAATGATCAGCTGTAGCTCCCAAAAGAAAAGGAACCAGAGGCAAGGCAGACTCACAAAGCCCTCATTCAAATATAGGGAAGGTGCCGCTGCCTACTCAAGTATTGATCTGAAGTGGATCGGGTGGCAGTGCTGGTGGTGGTGAAGGTGGTGGGATTGTGGTGATGACGGTGATGGTACTGGTGATCGCTGTGGCACTAGATGTGAAGGTGGAAATGGAGGAGGTGCTGGAGGTGGAGGTGGAGGTAGTGGTGGTAAAGGTGGGTCTGGAGGTAGTGGTCATGTTCTGGTCGGAGTTTTGATGGTAAAGTTCTTGGAGCTGTTCCCACAGGCCACAGAGGTTCTATTTGCCAAACTTCCTAGGCAACAGACAAGGCTTAGTCATCAATATGAGCCAAAAAACATGAGAAATTTGATCACATCACTCCAGTTGAGATCACCATGTGTTCTCTCTCCTTTGTGCTCTGATTAGATCCCTAACATCCAGTCTCCTCATTAGTTGCCATCTGGTGCTGAATTGATCTTCAAAGGGCTGGAGAATAACCCATCACGTGGAAGTTGACCATGTAACATAAGGGGTTTGAGAAGAGGTGAGCTATAAGGTATTACTTTTGATTGCTGATGCGACCATAGAATCCGAGAGCAGTTACCAAAAGAACAATTAATCATTTTATGCCTTGAGTAACAACTGCTATGTGTTTGAACAAGGCCATGCACCTGTTGGCCAAAGGAAAGCTGAGAATGGGTCTTTAGAGGTGAAGGGCAGGTCCCTGGGTGATTTACAATGAGGACATGTGACCAAGTTGCCATGGAAGGAAATAATTGGTAACCTCAGGAGAAAAGCCAAAACCTTGTGTAGACCACAGGGGTTCTACTATTCCTTCTCCCCCTCAGATTCACTGGCTCTAGGTCAGAGGTGAGGTGACTGGATGGGTTCCTTTCCCCAGAGAAGAGATTAGCTCCTGAGGAACAGCATCTCTGTATCACCAGCCAGAAGCTTCAGTTTCCCTCTAATCATGACCCTTAATCGGTCCAAGCAGAGGGGATTGATTGTTCAAAGGGGATGAAAAGCCAAAACCTTAGAATAACATTTTACCCACATTTAATCAATCATGTTTCACTCTACACCTCCCACAATCCCCACTTAGGCAACAACGCAGGAGCTCTTTGATTATCTCACTGGGTTCCACTGTATGCTCAAAAATTTCCTGAACTCAAATTGTCTTAGTTCACTTTTATTTAGAGAGAAATTCAGAGATTGCATGGTACATGATGGTTTTAAGGGGAAATATACAGCCTTAAGCACTGAACGAACAATAGGAAGAAAGAAGGAAAGGAAAAAGGTAGGAAGGAAGGAAGGAGGGAAGCAGAGGGGGAGGCAGGGAGGCAGGAAAGGAAGGGGAGGAAGAGAAAGGATACAGAAGGATACAGACTTACTACCTTGGGAAAGTGCTAGTCAAGAGAAACTTTCCTGCCCCTTGCTAATTTGGGGCCAAAATGAGAACCAATGTGAAAAAAGCAAAACTGAGCAGGTCCGTCTATCCAGGATTAAGTTCTCCTGGGAGTGAAAGTGAGTGACATTTACTGCTTCAGGAGGATCTTGTTATCATTAACAGCATTATTGTTAGTCCAACTTCTTCCCAGTCCCTTCTTTAACATCACTAAACTCCCTGAAAGTGACTTCTGTCTACTTTGGTCCTTTCAGTACCCTTTCAGCTTCCTTTGCATTATAATACACAGGCTAACAATACTATAATTTTCCCCCATTGAAATGTACCCTCTCCCCACCCCCCAAAATAGACTAGTGTGATTATTGCATAGCTCTGGGAGCTTTGTGCTTCATCTTTTCTTGCAGTAACTAGACAGCCCTTTCTTATTCTTATGATAACTGAAACATTTGAACAATCATTGTCCTACAGAGGAGCTGATCTTAGAGCAATTGTGCTTTGTACCAACCCATTCCCTTTGGGAGCAAGATTGGTTTTAAAATAATGACTTCTCTAGCAGTTTATTACCAGCCTGGAGTCATTTTCACACCTCAGAAGTGAAGGCTTAATGAGCAGAGAAATTAAAGAGAAAAACTCTGCTACTGTCTTCTTAAATGGTGGCATTTTGGCAGCTCAGGAGAAACTTCCAAAGAGGAGCTGAACACAGTCACCTTGTTCTCCAAATGACCTTTAGGTAATGAACCTCAAAGTTTCCTCACCACAACTCTACCCCCTTCTTTTCCATCCTGGAGATGTCTCCCAGGAAGATCAGATGGTGATAATGGAGTTGTGTGGGCATAATGAATTCACCTGACACAATGCTGGAAAAGACAGTAATGGCTCAATAAAATCTTCCTGAGTAGTGACCACACACCCCCAGAGCCTCCCCACCACAGCAACTCCTTACCAAGAGTTGCAAATTCCTGGGCATCTTTTAGAAATACACTCAAATACCACTTGTTCTTATAACCCTTTCATAACTCTCCCAATTCCTCCTCCCTCTTCAGGGTTTTCATATCAGTAATATACATCTATTATGATTATTGTTTTATAATAGTCTATTTACATATCTGACTTTCCCATGATACTTTGAGTTTTGCAAGTGCAGTGACCAAGCAGTGTTCATTTTTCATCCCTAATGTCCATTACAATGCTTAGCAACAATAAGAATATAGCAAATATTTGGTGAATGAATAAATGATGGGATGATTCCAATGATTCTTCTTCTTTTTTTCTTTTTTGTATCTGTGCTGCGTGGCATGTGGGATCTTAGTTCCCTAACCAGGGATTGAATCTGCGCCCCCTGCAGTAGAAGCACAGACTCTTAACCACTGGACCACCAGGGAAGTCCCCCAATGATTCTTTTCAAATGAATGATAGTATTGTCACCAAGGCTGTTGCACCAGAATTATACCCCTGCCCCTCCCTTGAATAGAAAGCAATTACTCTTATCTAAGTTTCAAGAGGAAGCTACAAAGAGGAAAACCAAGAACTGGTTAGAACCAACTAGGCCCAAGATGGCAGAGGATTTGACTTCCAGTAGACCTTGAGCCTCATTATACTCTCATTGTGATACATTAGCATGCTAAATGACACAACCACCAGAGCCATGACAGTTGAAAATTGCCATGACAACAACCAGAAAAGCCCACATAAGGACTGAGAAGGAGAGTTGCATCATTTCAGGTCCAAACCGTACCCCTATTCTCTGATAACTCATGAATATTCCTCCCACTCTTCTCAGTTCTCTCCCTTTTATCTCGACCCTCCTATATATTTGGTGTCTCCGTCTGAATTGGGTTGAGAAGCCGATTTGTGAACTAAGTTCCCGCTTCTCCATTCTTTGGCCATTGAATAAAGTTTGTGCTGTTCCAGTCTCAGCATCAATTTTGTTATTGGCTACACAAATCTGATCGAGAAAAGAACCTCCCTAATGGGACAGGGGGTCTTGGCCCAGGTTAGGACCCCAGTGCGTGTTCAGTCAACAAATTAGGTAACAGTATCAGGGCTCATGCCCACTGATTCAAAATATAGGAATAAAGACCAGTAGGTAGATGTAAAGATTGACTTCTCTGCACTTGAATGCCATGGTGAAGTTAGAGAAGAAAGAGGATTTGCACATCCAACCTCTTAAATTAAACTTTCCATATCACTGCTAAATAGAGATGTCCTGGAAGCATTTATACAAATCTATTAGCTTTCCCACCTGGGCTGGAAAGATCAAAGATCTCACGTTTGAATGGTCCTTCCCTCATAACATCTGTAATCTTTGGGGATCTGTTTCTGGCTAAGAAATCTGCTGTGAGGGTATAACCAAATTGCTCACAGTAGCCGGGTCAAATTAACGAAGCAGTGGAAATCAGTCTATCTCAGTGGCTGCCGAGCCAGCATCTGCCTGTTTAATTGCATATTTTGCTTGGTTGGATTTGAGGCTTTCATTGATATCTGGAACACTTTTCCCTTTCTGTTAATATTGGTAGTTAGAGCGCTAGATTTTGATTCCCAGTACTTTCATTTATTTCCTCTTTGTGACAGGGAAAGCCATAGAGGGAAAAAATGAAGAGAAAAATGGCTGTTTAGGGGGAAGCAGGAGTATTGGATGCGGAAGGGAAATAAATATAGGAATATGAGAGTCCTTTTCCCTAGAGAACTCGGGAAGGCTGAGCTCTCTTCAACATGATTGGCAGCCAATGTTATTAATAGGCATGGAAGGCGTTTCTATGCAATCCCAGGTTCCATACTTTTGTTGCGTAGGGCTTATTGTCACCAGAGGCAGGAGATTCACCCCTCCTCTGCAGTAGATATAAGAAATGAGGCTGATTGCTTTAGAAAAGCCAATGGAATTAAGCTGGTGTTTACTGCTTCATAAAGGAATAGTGGACAAATTACCTAGCTAGACCATATTGGGTGGAATTGTTAGTTGAAAGTGACAACCAGGCCTGTAATTTACACGCACTTTGGAAATTTCAGCTGGGAGGCTTGGAGCTCTCAATTGTGCATTGTAAAGCTTCTTTTGTACTTCTGGCTCATTTTGTGCTGGGACTCATTTAGCCATTGACTTTAACTGCTAATACAGCTCCATCAAATACCAAGAATAAATCAAAATTACTCGATCATTCAAAATCTGTCCTCAGAGTTTATATGTATTTTTTCCACCATTACTTCAGCAGAGGTGCAAGAGAAGCTGCTAAATTATGATATATTGTGCATGCCTTGTTGCCATCTTCCTAGAGCCTCTTGCAAATAAGACGTAATCCATGACAAATTCTTCTAGTTATACAAAACATAAATAATGATAATAAAAAGGGAATCAAATTTATGAAAAATGAGGAAGAGATGGAAGAGGGATGTTTCAAATAAATAGTTCTTACTGGGAAAGACAAAGGAGGAATTTTAAAGCTAATTTCACCACACAAGGGCCTAAAATCCTATCTGTCTAGTGTACGAGAGAGTGATAGAAGATTCTCACATACATTGTTTTTTTTTTTGAAGCTGGATCTACTAACTTTTAGCTTTATATATAAAATTTCCAAGCATTATTTGTAAAACCATTTCACCCAAAGAAATACTTGGTGTGTACAAATCATCATGGATCATGAAGATAACAGTGAGCGAGACACAACCTGGTGATTCCAGGTTCACTAATATTCATTATATGTCAGTAGACCTCAGATGGTAAAAATCACTGGAGTATTTAATCTGAGCAAGTCTGCCATCCTGCCTGAATCTTTGCTTTATGGCTTTTTAAATTGCAGTTCAAAGGATAGATGGATAAATAAATTAGCATTAGATTTATTCACAGTGGAGTAAGAAATATTGTGGCAGGAAGAAATTGCTAATATCTTAAGTCTCTCTGCCTCTCACCACTTTTACCTCTAAAATTTCTAGCAGACATGTTTGGAAAATTATAAAATCTACCTACAAATGTTAACAATGTCTTGTTAATTGAAGGCCCTACTCCTATTTTCTACTTAAATCATTATTTTCTCCCTTTGTGCCATAGATACATCTTGTAGATCTGTGTGATATTCGAAGACATAAAGCAACAAATCAAAAAAAAATCCTTTCTCAAGACATCATGGTCATTAATCTTACATTAACACAGCACAATAAAAGATTTAGGAGTGGGCATTTATCAAATTATACTTTCCCCTGACTGGTATTACAATACAAACATAAAGCTGATAGATGAGGCACTAACTGAACTCTCCAATAGGAGCACCAACAAAGACCATTTGAGTTATATCATAATAATAAGACATATTTTTTTTCAGATTCCAGAACTCAGGAACGTCTGCTTTGAAGGAGGTTTCAGAAACTGTTGAGTCTTGTAAATTTGGATTGTCACTGCTGTATCCTCCTAGGCATCGATAATCAGCCACTATTACAGAATGTTGGCTCTCCAGGGCCCCAGATCAAATCAGCAAAGCAGTTTAGAAATCTAAAAGAGAGAGAAGAGCCTTTGCAATTAAGAGTGTTCTGCCCATTTATAGAATCACATTTTCCAGGAACACAGCTTAGTATAAATCACGTTTCATGAACATTTCAACATAATATAACGAACACAGGCATTTCAATGAAGCACATAGCAGAGCAATTTGTACTGGCAGATGGTTCGCCCTGGGATCAGAGCAATTATCTCCTTACTCTACACATAGGGGTAGCCAAAGATTCAACAGTTGACTATTCAAAGCAACTTAGCAATAGAAGGGAATTTCTGAGATATTAAAACAAACAGGGTTTGCATCCTTCCCTCCGCACAAGCAAGCCCTGGAGAATGTTCTGAAGAATAAAAGACGATTGTTTATCTGTATGTGCACGGTCACCCGGCTGAGTTATCTCAGAGAGCTGGACCCAGAAGATGTGAGGACTCAGAAGACTGTTCACCATTCCGCCACCCCTGGAAGGCTTAGGCCTTTTTCTTGACTATTGCCTAGGAAAATGATTCTCTTCCTTCTTTTATCTTTCCACTTTGTCATCCTAAATCTGTGGACAGCTTAAATTGCCCTACCTAAAACAAATCAATAATTACCAAAACAAAGTTTGCAATTCACACTTCAAGTGAAGAGATAGGAATTTGTATAGCATTTTCTGATATGCAACTACAGAAATGCAGCCAGCGCACCCAAACCAGCTAAAGAAAGATGTTTACTGGGGAAAAATATGGTTGAATACAGAAAATAGATATATAACCTGTGTCTAGTTCAAAATATTAGTTCAAATCACCTAAATTATAAATACTTCTATCAGTTCTCCTGGGTTATGGTGCAAACACTCCCAAATTTTGGACATAACGCCTAACTTTGGCAGAAGTAATTATGATATGAATATGAATTAAACATGTTATGTATGGGCTCAGTCCCTTCTGCATACCTAAATAAAACAAAAGTTAGAAGTGAAAATAAACAAACAAGAGTTGGCGGTGGAAGGTGGACATGGAGGAAACTTAGAAATCAGGCCACTATACAAAATGGAGAGTTACAGGGAGACAGCCACCCAGGAAAAACCTGAAACAGAGAGATAGTCACAGAATTTATGACTTGGAAAAAAAAAAAGAAATTTAAGAAGATGGTTAGTGACGGAAAACTAAGGGAACAGGGATGCTCAGAATGTTGAAGGCTGGATTACCCGTAAGTCTTACAGACACCAGCCAGAAACTAGGCACGCCAGCTGCCTCCATCCACACAGAAATAGAAAGAGGTGGCCTCTAGCTTGGAGTAGAGGTGAAAACCAAGGAAGAATTAGGAAATATAATATAGAGGCTACCCTGAAATCCTAAGCATTACCTTCAGCAGAGTCTTTTTGGATTCAATGACTTCTGGAGTCACTGCAATCACTACCACGTATGACCTTCTCCCCTTAGATGAGTAAAGTGGCTTTACATGCCTCATGGTTGACTGAGCAGGTTTTAGGTGCATTCTCTATTTAGGAAGAAGGCCTCCCTCAGAGAGATATAAAAAGGAAAGTTTATACAGAGACAAAGTGGGAGCCTGGCATGAGAACTCCCTTGGCCCTGGCAACTGAGTTAATTTTATTACCTCTGACAAGATAGTTTGCTGAAAGAGTGCTTTACTCTCTTGTTTCCACTCAAACAATTTCAGACACTCCGAGGTCTCTATGTCTACTTTGGTCTCAATGAGAAAAATAAGAACGAAAAGAATGACAAAAGTTTTTAGTTTTATTTTTTAAAATTCTTTAAAAACACTTAGACACCTAGTGCCAAGCATCAGTACTAATTACTTTGAAGATATTATAATTTAATCCTCATTACACTGTATGAGATAGGTCTTATTATGTCCATTTTCCAAGTGAAGAAACTGAGGTTATTATTTTATTTTTTGGATTTCAGACTAAAACTCTGACTATCCTTTGAATATATTTTTTGTTATTTGAACCAAGGATCATTCTGTCACTATGAGATCATCCAGAGATATCTTTCTGCTTTTTCACAACTGACTTTTATTTAAGCTATAGTAATTTAACCCAAGATTATCAGGACAAGAAACCTCATATTGAGATATAGGTAACAGGATGGAAATGAAGAGAGGGAAGAAGGTCGTCCAAACACCTCTGGTGATTGTACTTAACTGATAATGTGGGTTTTTGGTGAAGGGAATAAGCTTTTTTACCCTATCTGTTACAATGACAACAACAAAGAAAACAACATCAGCAAAAACAGAATATATTTGCAGTAAAAGGACTTGCTATGTGCCATTCATTGTTCTAAGGGCTCAATGTAAGTCATTTAATAAATTAACTCATTCACAAGAATTAATGTAGCACTCATACAATTATCCTTTTTATGTTCTTGTCTTTTATCTAGTCACAGCTGTGACAAATTTACCATACAATTAAATGCCAGTAAGTTTTTTTTAAGAACAAACATATTAACGGTTGTAGAGATCTGAAATACAAGTTGCAAGCATTTTTTACACTAGAATTATAGGCTTTACTTTTTCAGCCACTCTAGGAAAAAAAAGAGTTTATTTTGCTCTTTATTTTCCTGTTGAGCAAGAGGTATATAAGCCAATTTATTACACAAGACTAGAAATCTTGAATTTGAGCCTGTCCTGTTTTCAACTTTTAAATTCTATTTTAAGACATCCCTGTACCTAGTCTAAAAGGGCTCAGGTGGCCCTAATATGAGCTGAAGTAATGCCATCTTATTTAATGATTTCAAAAGCATCAGGCATTAGGTTTTCTTGCCAACTCACTCTCTTCCTCATAATGATACTGGTAAAAAAGTACAACGGATGCATAACAGCTGGCTCATGAACTTCAACGTCTCAGCCATTTCTTGGCACCACTATCAATGTTTCTCCCCAAATACCAATTCTAATTGGTTAGCATTGTGCAACTCTGGGGTTGGAAGTCTTAAATACACTACCTAGTTATCAATTTCCAAGTTACATGATTCCACATAATAAGTGGTAAATAGTTGGGCCCTTATAGTCCCGCATAGCTTTATTTATCATGAGCATAACTTGTAGGTTATAGGACTTTCCCCTAATTAGTTAGCTTGCAAAGAGTCATTTCTTTCTTAAATTTTATCCGACAGTATAATTTTTTTATGGTTGAGTTGTAAAACCTTTGAAAATAGGATTTTATAATAGGAGGTGACAAACTAGCTCAGTTCAACCATCTTCCTTTAATAAATACATGTTCCTTTCCCCCTGCAAACCCTGACATTTTCTTCCCATGACCCAAGGTCAATCAGTCAGAGAAAAAGAGAGGATGATAATTAAAAAGAGACTGTTGGTAAATCCGCACTATAAAAAAATAGTTATAAATGAAGTGCATATACCTCTGAGAAACAGCACTGCCAGAACCTTACTTTCAAATACACTTTTCTAATATTTACTATTGTCTTCATTAATGGCTCTCCCACATCTAGTCACGGTGGGGCTTTTTAGCACCATGGACAGGGACACATGCAGCAAACTTCTCACTGCACGTGGCAACATTGAATATTGACAGTTTGAATGACAATTACACACATTCATCTTAATTTGGGGGTGGAGGTGGGCGCATCTGGCCTGTAGGAGCTGCTGGGATTTCAAAACTCAGTGAAGATCGATATTGCCCAGGAGGCTGAAGCCGTCAAGCAGACCAAAGGCAAATGTGCCAGTCCAATAGAAAAAATATTTTTTAGAAATCATCATGTCACCTGATTTCCTAATAATTATGCTGACTTTAATTCAATAATTTTGTATTTTGGAAGCAGAGTGCCAGGATCCATCAACATTAGGTTTCTACTTTGTCCCCTTGAGGAGATTGATAGAGGTGAGGCCGTCATCAAAAGTACTGTTTTATAATTGGATTTGTTTTGTTTCTTTCAGTAACCTGTTTTGAGTATGGTGGAGAGATATTTTGGAGTGCAATGATACGAACTAGAAGTAGAAAGAAAGGGGCAGGAGCTGAAATGTACCAAGTGGGCAAGTTAGAAAATAAAATGTAGACTTTTAGTTATGAAAGAACTTAGATACGCTGTTTTCAAAAAACACTTTATACTGAGAGATGGAAAGATATAACTATAAATATAGATATATAGAAAAAATTATTATCTTTATGTCAAATAGAAAAACTTAATGGATGTGGGATGAGTCAAGGAAACAGAGTATACTTTCTGCTTTAAGATTTTATATCTTTAAGTCTATCTATAAAATTTTGCTTCTAGTCTTCTTCTAATTTTCAGAAATGGAACACAATTTTATGCATGTTGGATAGAGGTGAGGTATGGTGACTTTAAAATATTTATTCAGAAATCACTGTTGCTTATAATCATAAAATTTAGATTTTTTTTTTCAAATCCAAAGAACATGCATTCAAATGTTCCTTCCTAGTTCCACCAAGCAAAGCAATTCATCTGCTTTGCTCGTGGCTGAATCTCTAGCACATGAAAAAGTATCTGGCAGGTACTCAATACATATCTTTAGGTAAATGAACATTTCTGCCTTTCAAATTTATATTCATTCTTAAAGCATGCATCTTCACTTCTCTTTCACTAAGTTTTCTCTGACCACCTCCATCCCTGCAGAAGTTGGCATGCTTCTCCTCTAAAAGCCCATAACTCCATGTATATGCCTTTCTTGTAGCACTTGTATTATTTTGGCTTGGAACAAAGTAAGTTGTGTAGTTTTCTTATTCTCTTTACTCAAATACAGTCTTTAAGAGAGCAGGGAGTGTGAAACTTGAAACTGATAGATGTTCAGTGAATATTTTTCCACGGAATTAATATTTTAACCTCAATCCTCTGCAATGACTAGTTCCCTCAGAGAATTCCTGGTTCACAGCTCCCTTCTTGCTTTATACTCTTCTGGAAGAGTCCAGGTCTCTGTCATCCACTTTTATGAATAATAATAATAGCCAATATTTGCTATTGAACACTGAACTAACTGCCTTAATTTCATTATCAAGCTTTATCTTCACACTAAGGACATTATGGTCCCCATTTTAAAACAGGCAAAACTGAGCCTAAAAAGGGACAAATAAAACTTGTCCCAGGTCACATAGCTTGTAAACAGCAAACCAACCATCTACAGGGCTGAAACCGCTAGCTCTAATGGAATTCTAGCCAAAAAAACAAAAGCAAAAACAAAAACAAACAAACAAAAAAAACAGATTTTGAAATTAATGTGTAACTTAAAAAATGAAATTCATGCCCTTAGATGAACATGTTAGAACTTCAAGTTGTCAAGGTTCTAAAGTAAATGTCTTTAGATTTACTCAATTTCCAAACTCATATGTACTAAGGACACTTTTAAACACAGAAAAAAAAAATTAACCAATTTGACTTATTCTGAGAATTTCATCATGACAAAAGAGAAGGCCTGGGCTTCCGTGGTGGCACAGTGGTTGAGAGTCCGCCTGCCGAAGCAGGGGACATAGGTTCGGGCCCCGGTCCGGGAAGATCCCACATGCCACGGAGTGGCTGGGCCCGTGAGCCATGGCCGCTGAGCCTGCGCATCTGGAGCCTGTGCTCTGCAACAGGAGAGGCCACAACAGTGAGAGGCCCGTGTACCGCAAAAAAAAAAAAAAAATAGAGAAGAGCTAACTTGTGTATTTCTCAATTAAAAGGTATTATTTGTTCTTTTCATTATTCTTAATTTTACTTATTTATCTACACACACATGCATTTCACATAATCCAAATACTAATTTTGCCTACTGTCACCTGATGTTTGGAGGTATGATTTTTCAATGCAGGAAAGGACTAGGGGGTAAAACAATCTTTAAAGCCTTATGAAATGAGATCTTTATTTACAAAGTTATGTTAACAAAGCTGCATAACTGTTGCAGACAGATTTGTAGTCAGTGTATTTGGAGGCTTACATGCATTTTTCACTCCAGCCTTTGATCCCTTTTCTCCTAAAATGCATGCGCTTATTCTCAGCTTACTTTAGGATTTCAATTCTGCCTCAGAGATATTGCCCTGATGGTCTGAGTCATTGGTCATATTCTCAATAAAGTATAGAAGATGGATAGCTTTAGCACGTTCCTTCTGTTCTTATAAATCTAATAAATGGCTTCATCCATATTGTCTCTTCTGGAATCCTTCACATTGCTTTGGTTGGTTTTTGTTACAGATAAGAAAGGGGAATGTCTGCCAATCTTGATACTGATGAGACTGAAACAGCTACTCTAATAATTCCACATCTATACAGCTTAATTCTTACTGTTCAACCAACAATGAGCGGCATTCCCCAGGCGAAAAAAACCATGTGGCCAAAGCAGTAAAGAATCAGATATTGCCAGGTCATTTGGTGCCTAAATTAGGCTGGGCCAGGCAACTCTCTGGGACTCGTGAAGGTGAGAGACGAGCTGCTAGCAGTTGCTACCAAATGTTGCTAGCAGCAGTTCACTCCAGATAGTCAAATAAGGAGATTAGAGAAATTTTCTGAATGTGTCCAAATTCTTTGATGAAAAACAGGAAAACTGCCTCATCAGAATGAACTTCCTTCCTACTGTATAGCACAGGGAACTATATTCAGTATCCTGTGATAATCTATAATGGAAAAAATATTTTTGAAAAATATATATATGTATAATTGAATCACTTTGCTGTACAGCAGAAATTAACACAACATTGTAAATCAACTATACTTTAATTTAAAAAAAAGAATGAACTTCCTATGAATAATCAAGTTTCTAAAATTAGGAGACACAATATGCTTCAACAGAAGAAAGAAATCACAAGAACCAGACCCTGAGCAAGGGATACTTTTCTCTGCTTTACCCCGTATCTCACCTGTCTTATATTTTGTTTCAGCATATGCTTTGTAAAACTAATTTCTTCCCCCATGCTCCTCACCAGGACTCTTTGTAGATGTAGAGATGATTTTTCAACCCATGAGACTGAGTTAGATAATTTTAGACCTAAAAAAATTATTGTAGGGTGTTGGGTTGTTCTTAAGGCAAGTGAGAGAAAAACAAAAAAATAAATAAAATAAAAGGACATTACTTGTTATTCTACCCTGATTGGACTGTAATTATAACAAGATGATTTACAAATTGAATTATGCTAGAAAATGCAGTCTTGCCATGAGTTTAAGAGAGCTGTCACCATTAATATGATTGCTTTCTTGATACCCTTCTTGATCATGTTTTCTGAGATTTCCAAAGCTCTCAAAGAGATTTCTTATGTCCCTTATGCTTAAACAAAATTTAAACAAGCCTTACCAGGATCTATGTGGCACACTACAAGAGAGGACAACATCTTTGTGTTGTACTTACTGAATTATCAGTTCACGTGAACCCTTTAAGGAAGCCCAATATACTCACGTTTGCCACTTGGTTTCTCACTGACAACAGTAGGACGAGCCCAACTGTTCCTAGCAGCTGTTCAATATAGAACTGGCTGAGCTGAAATACCTTCCAGCTGATGGTGGTCCCCAGGAGTGCTAGAGGACAATTGCCCTGTCTGGGGATGGGGGCCAGACCCAAAGGGAGATAAACCCAAAGCGGAGAGAAGTATGGAAACCACACCCACATCCTACCTCTGCCTCTTGAAGAAAAAATAACTCTGTAAACCTGTTCATTCTCAGTCTGTCCTCCAGAGGGCTTCACCTTTATAATGAGCTAGACTACACAAGGAGATTCCGTTCGACTCCAAATGAATTATTGTCATAATAGGTATCTAGGCTGCCCATCAGAGACCCCAGAACTGGGGTAGCAGTAGAGTGGAGGGGGTAAGAAAGAGGAGCGGGAGAAATTTACATACAGAGATAAGCATGGACAGTCATTAAGGGAACAGGCCTTCACTTCAAAAAGACATGAACTCGGCACAGGTCTCCTGCCTGCTTAAATATGTACAGTGTGTGCTTATTTGATGATGGAAATCAGAGGATGGCTCTTTGAATGGAAATGAATTTTAATAAGCGTTGGAGGCAGAAGAAGCAGAAACCCTCCATTCTCCCTTCTATCGCCAGGCACTTTCTTGACCATCATTACCACAAAGGAAAGAATGCCAGCATGCTAATCATCCCCGAAGAATGGGGGATGTCTTTGTGGGTGATCATTAACCTTGTGGGCTCCTCAGCCAGCAGAGTACAGCTGTCCCGTGGACATTTCCATATCCCTTAAGAAAAGCAGGATGCCGAGTTAACCTCAGAGATCCTGGCTGTAGAAAAAAGTGGGAGAAAGCTCCCTTAGGAATAAAAGCAAAGGACTATTAGCGTTTAGCACTTACATTGCACTATTTAAAAATTTGCAAAATATTGCACTTACTTTGCACTTTATAAAATTAAGTATAATATGGTTATTTATTTCTCATTTTTTATCCTGACAGAGAGACAAAAGAAGCGTCCTAGTTTGGTAAATCCTAATCTCCACCTCGTGTCTGAAATGAAAACTAAGACAAACACCCTTGGGTTATTTATCTCTTGTTGGTGCGTAGCCTGAGAAGAGACAAATATTCTGGTACCCTTAAGAGGGGATGAAATCTATCCCTTTATTCCACCAAGGAAAACCACACAAAAAATCATTCTGGTAAAGACAGCAGAATAATTTTAAGACACTTCAAAGAAGTTAGGCTTGAAAATGGCAGAGTTCATTTGGGAAACCACAGATTCTCTAGTAACTGTCTTTGCCCAAACTTCTCCATACTAATTCATATGGTGATTGGGTTTTTTCTCTGTGCACTAGTCCTAAATTTTTAAGGTCATTGCTTTTAAAGGCAGCACCATTTCAGTTAAACTTTTCAGCAAAAACCATGCAATAGATTTTTTTTCCCCTACTGTCATTTCTATTGGTTCGTTAAAGACAGTAAGGCTCTTCTAGTTTATTTCATACTAAACCAGATAAATTGTGTTTTTAGGATGGAAAGAAAGAAAATACTTCCATTCCCTGGTAATAGAATATCTACTAACTTCAATATCTAGAAATAAATATTGTCATTAGCAAGATTTGTGGCCTCTCTGTCACTAACCCCACTGAACACCAAAGCATTTAGGAGGGAAGAAAATGCAGAAGTTCTTGCCAAGTGTCTCTGTCTCTAAAGCAAGTATTGCATTCTTAAAAGCATTTGCAAATGAATGTAACTGGCATGTGTGTCTAGGATACATTTTCTATTTGTGGATTTGCCTTCTGAGGACTAAGACTTAATCACTGATACTCTGCCATGCAGTCCCTAATATCCTATAATTTTTTTTTTTACAAAACCTCAGTATTTGATGAAGCGGGAGAAAGCAAGCACAAAGAGAGCCCCACCAAAAATAAATAAATAAATAGTTCGCCACTCCAGAAAAGTAAAATTAACCTTTGTATTCCTTTTTGCTAGAAAGGTACTTTTTAAAAAGTCAACGATAAACTTAATGAAGTTGTTCTCTCTAATCTTCCTTTCCGCTGGAGCTACTCTTACCAGCCCTGCCCCTGGAGTCCCAAGAGTGGGTCGGGTAGAAGAGCACTAAGCTGGGGCTAGGCTTGCAAAAGTCTCGGCCAGTTCTTCCCCATTATTACCCCTTTCAGTTGCTCAGGCTCTGACAGCCTAACAAGGTGCTAATGGGCCATACGTTCTAGCCCAGTTCACAGCAGGTTGTTTCAGATGGGTTGAGGGGGTTGATTTGCATTCAAAATCTTCTCTCTCTCACTTGCTTTTTTTGTTTGGCCCCTTGATTTCTACTCCCCAGACACTCTTTGAGGCTGACTTAGAATGGAACAAAATCACATCCGTTCAGTACTTGAATTGCCTGAGTTTGGATTTTAAATGTGCCCCATTATTTCATCAAATTGTGGTGGTGGGGGAGGAGCGAAGGGAAAGAAAAGAGCAAAGAGATTTTAAAATGAAAGGGAGAGTTGATGGCAGATGGATGCAAATGTTCCTTTTAAGTGGAGAGGACCAGCTGATGTCAGGGCATGAAATTAAATTAGTACATCTGTGGCTGGATGCCTGTCCTTCAGTCTCATATTTTCTACTACAGAGGCAGTGGTTGCCTCATGATTAGCCGGCTTCCTTTCACAGAGCCATGCATACTTCCTACACACAAGAGGGAGGTCATTGTCATCAAAGGGGGCTGCAGGTGGAAAAACACACTCTCACATCATGGTGTCCCACCAGCCCTGGAAGGAGGAGGTGGTTTAGTTGAAACTCTTGTTCCTAAAGTCAAAGGGAGGTTGAGGGGGGAATGAAATAGAAGTCAGCACATTTTCCAAGGAGACAGTGTTTATTAGTGGCCTGAGATGTGCCGGGCAAGTGGACAATCTGCATTTGAAAACCCTGCCTGACACATCCTGGAAGTGCTCAGGATTCGTAAATGTTTATGACCATTTCTACAAAGGGACAGGCCGAGCTGTTTCTTCAAGACCAGGCTCCAGCGGTGCTCCCCATAAATAACGGTGCTCAAGCTTCCACATCCCTGTTGAAAGCCTAGCAGTCCTCACGCATTAGGGTTGTTACCAGGAAGGTATATGGCTCAGCTCAGCTCCTAGCTGTCCGGTTTTCTCTCCTTCATTTGCCTCTCTATTTTCATTCTCTTTCACCCAAAAATCTAAAGGTCTAAGCCAATTATCTCCCAACCAGTAAGTCCTAAGACAAATGAACAGGGGAGCCATATCAAACCCAGTTATATGAAACTTAAAAAAAAATTTTTTTTGAAGCAAAACTTAATTCCTTGATATCTACGACAGACCCAGTAATCACCCTTGCCCACTTGTTGTGGCAGTATTCTAAGACTTGTTCCCAAAATGTTTCATGAACCTATGGGTGGGATCACAGAGTCGCTTGCTTGCTTGCTTTCAAAGACATTATCCAGGGTCAGCTTGAATCTATCTAAAAAATAAGAAAAACAATGAACTTAAAAGTACCATCATGATAATGATCCAGTTACAAGAGCAATTGAAGTCTTTTTTCACCCAACAAACAATTTCAGGGGCTTAAAAATAAAGTTTAAAACCCTCACTATTTTCCTGTTCTTCTCTCTGCAATGACAAGGTTCGGAACATGTTACCCCAAAATACAACACCTTGGCATATTGAATATTTCAAGGTGAAGGAATTTAAGAACCAGTAAGTGCAGGAAGGACTTTCTGAATTTCCCCTGAAGCAGTTCATAAGACCCTCAGACAAGAGGTGCTCTCCCTACACCCAGGGGAAAGGAGCACCCTAGCCCCAAGACAGAGGAACTCCAAGAGGAATCTGAATGAATGGGCCTTGCTAAGTTTCCCCCAGTTTACTACTCTTAGCTCATACCCCTTTTTCCTATCACATTTTCCCACTACTGTCCGTTCTTCATCAAATCTGGTATAAAAACTGTCAGGTTTAACCATTTCATTGGGTCTTCATTTCCTTATGAAGGCTCCCATATCATATAAAATTTATATTAAATACATGTGTATGCTTCTCTCTTACTAGTCTGTCTTTTGTTACAGATCTCCAGTTGAAGACCTCGAAGGGTAGAAGGAAATATTTTTTTCCTCTCCTTCAGCAAACAAAAGAGAAATGAAGAAAAATGAATGCCCCTTCTATACAGACCCCAGCATTTTATGAAGACTTGTTCCAAATGGTGTCCACCTATCAAGGTGCATAAACTTGGGAGGAGGCTTAGGTTTTGCTATTCACATCATCTGCTTAGGTGAGCACACACCACACACGCTGTGGTCTTTCTTCAGGCAATTTTCAAGTTGTCTTTTCAGATTTCTTTACACTGGAAATACACACACAACCAAGATGAGGAATGCATAATGTCAGTGAAAGAAAAAGGAGAGAGAGTCCCCTGTAAATCCATCAGTGCAAGGTATTCTTCCTGGATACTCCTTCACCTTTCATTTGCTTCATCTTATGCCTACAGCCCAGGCAAATTCCCCATAGTATTTTGCCCACAAGATATAGCCATACTGCTCGGTTCCCCTTCAGAGGTGATGAGCCAGCTAGCCCATATTTAGCTCCTGTGGTTATTCCTTTCCCAGCCAACTCCTTTATTCCCTGAAGCACTTCTGATGTGGTTCTTCGAACTGTCTCCAATATGCTAGGACTGATCTGCCCCAAGCAAAATGCTCTTCCCGTCTGTTCCAGGAAGATATTTGCATTGTTTCCCATCGATCTTGCTCTCTCCAAAAGAATTGGATAAGAAAACATGTCTTATTCCATTGTTGCCACTGTCCTATAACAAGAATCCTAAGGGAATCACTAAGGGAAAATCAAGCCTGAGTCAGAAAGTCAAGTAGCTTTGCTTCAGTAACCAAGCCTATATAGATAGAAGGCTGTGATGTGTGGGAAGTGTACCTTGAGTACTTTTTCACTTCCCTCTACAGAGCACCCCTTCTTGCTCTAGTAACCCCAGTTCCTGGCACTGTTCCCACAGACCCTCACAAGCAACCCTAGCTTTTCACTATTTCTGTTTTCTAGAACTTTTTTGCATCCTCCCCCACCAGAATTGGACTTTCATCTATTCAATGTCCATTTTTTTAAATTAATGCTAAAGTAATTCACATTAACAGTTTATCTCATTATCCCAACTGATGTGACAATGGAATTCAATTCCAAAAGAATGACTGTGACACAATTTTGAGGTCCCAGAATATATCCAAGAGAATTGGAAAAATATGTCTATGGAAAAACTACACAAATGTATGTACTAGCATTATTCGTAATAGCCAAAAAGTGGAAATACCCAAAACGTATCATTTGATGAATGAATAAACAAAATGCAGTATATCTACAATGGAATATTATTGAGCCATAAAAGGGAAAGAAATACTGATACAGCCTACAACATGGATGAACTTTTATGTAGTAAAGAATTCACTTTTACCCAGAGAGATCTGGTCTTTTCCCTTGACTCCTGGGAACCTAGGCTTACAATGTCCTATTAAAAGTGTTTTTGTTACCTTGGAGCCTTGGGCCAGCCAGATTCTAACAATGAAGTGTAGGATGGGGTTTTGAGACACTTTTTATTGGTTAACCTCTGAAGACTGGAGACTGAAGTCAGCCACATGGGTAGTCAGTCCATCAGGTTTACATAATCAAGCCCCAATATAGACTTTGTACACCAAGTCTCTGGTGTTATTCTTTAGCTACAATAAACTGTAACCATGAGTATAACAGCTTTTGGTGAGTTTTGTGAGTTCCTCTAGCTAATTATTGAAACTGGGTGGTCTTGGGGACCCCCAAACTTGCAATTGATATCAGAAGTGAGACTGATCTTGCAAACTGTTCCCTCTAACTTCTCAACTTTGAAAACATTATGCTAAGTGAATGAAGCCAGACACAAAACATGGCATATATTATTCCATTTTTATGAAATGTCTAGAACAGGCAAATCCATAGAAGCAGAAAGTAGATTAGTGGTTACCAGGGGCTGAGGAAAGGAAGAATGGGGAATGACTGCTAATGGGTATGAGTTTCTTTTTTGGAGTCATGAAAATATTACAAAATTAGATAATGATGATGGTTGCACATCTTTGTTAATATACTAAAACCTACTGAATTTATACCTTAAATGGGTGAATTTTATGGTGTATGAATTTTGTCTTTAACAAAAAAGTAACTCGGTTTTGGCACCCAGTAGGTTACTCTTGACCAAGCCCAGAGATGAAGAAGAAAAAGGGGATTGACTGGAGCTAGTAATTCAGCTATCCCAATTTCACTCATGAGCATGAAGCCTTCCTGGGGAGTAATTCTTCAGCACTCCTCTGTGTGATTTCTCATGAGTGTCTCCAGTGGGAGAGACTAAGGGAGCAGAAGTAACAAACAAAAGTCAACAGCCTTAGGTTCTGCTCCCCCATCCCACCAGTACCCTTTGGAAGGGCAGTAAAATTCAGTGCCAATTTCCCCATAAAAATTCCTGTTTAAGGAAAAAAACAAAACAAAACAAAAAAAACTTTTCTGCTTCATTTCTCATTTAACTGTCACTTTTGACTCATTTAGAAAGGGTCATGTTAGATGTTGGCTCTAAAACCTTTGACAGCTACTGTATTTGCCTAAATGTCCAATAACAGTGATGTCTCTCACAAGTTTAATTTTGAAATTTCTGCCAAACCATTAACATGTAACCAGAGTATAGAAATCAAGAGAAATTAGAGATGAGTTGAAAACCAGTCTCATCTGTCTCTGGACTGTCACCTATTCCCTAGGCCAGGACAAGTCCTCCTGAGTTGCCGTTTCCTGGTGTAGGGAGAGGAGCCCTGGGGTCTGATCTGTAGTTCTGCCTCTAATTAATCACATGGACTCAGAAGTTATTAAAAAATTTTGGTGGTCTTAAAAATGAAATACTGGGGCTTCCCAGGTGGCATAGTGGTTGAGAGTCCACCTGCCGATGCAGGGGACGTGGGTTCGTGCCCCGGTCCGGGAAGATCCCACATGCCGCGGAGCGGCTGGGCCCATGAGCCATGGCCACTGAGCCTGCGCATCCGAGCCTGTGCTCCGCAACGGGAGAGGCCACAACAGTGAGAGGCCCACGTACTGCAAAAAAGAAAGAAAGAAAGAAAGAAATACTGTTGCCTCTCCAGCCCTACATTCTGCCTGAGTGCCATTTTGACAAGACTCTTCTACAGATAATTTCTGTGAGCACAGAAGAGTGAAGAGAGATGTGTGCATAGGAAGATCCAGGAACACCCTGAAAGAGCATTTAGCTTAGTGTTGGATTGGGAAGACTTCATGCACAGAGATAGAAATGGGTTAAAATAAAACATTGTATCACGTGGAGTTGATCACTTATAGGTAATATAAGAGAATGCATCTAAAAAAAATTTTTTTTTAATTCCTAAGGGATTGTGTCTCAAGCATCATGGTGGAAACTTCACCTCTTCCTTGGTCATTTAATGACATTTAATCCTTTCCTTAAATCCTTACAACAAACATTCTATAGATTATTATGCTCCCCATTCTACAGATGAGAATACTGAGCCCACAAAGTTTACATAACTTCCTTAAACTTCACTTGACTGACTTGTGGCAGAGATGGACCTTGAACCATAGTTTTCTGAGGATAACACCCACGTTCTGTCTCTCATACCTGTGGCTTTCAGATCTGATGATAATCAAAATTGCCTCTGGTATTATGAAGATCAATAGGCATAGGACCCACTAATACATCTTCTTTCCAACTAGTCTATCCTAGAGGGACTTTTTAAAAATTTCATTTTTAACACAGTGTTGCATCTTTCATGATTTCCCTGGCTCTTTCTTTCCTAGAGAAATTTCTGGATTAAGTCCAGGAGGCAGCATAGTGTCGGGGGCAAGTACATGGGTTTTGAGCCAGTATCTGAGCTGAAGCCTTTGTTAGCTATATGACTTATAGCAACTTATTGAACTTTATTATGCCTTTGTTTACTCAACTATGCAATAGAAATAATGCTCCTTCAAAGGATTATTACAAAGATTGAGCCAGTTAATGATGTAAAATGGTTAACAAAGAGCTAGGCACAGAGTAAGTACACAACAAATTCCACCTTGTAGTCCTCTATCCTACCCTCTTTAGAGGAGAAGGAAAAGCAGTAAAAAGAGCCAAAATCCAAATCCATTTAAACAGTCTGTCCCTGGTAAGAATGCCAGTCAGTGACAGCTGAGAATCATGTGACCTTCCATCCAGGAATTGTTGCCTCTACAGATCCAGTTGTTTCCTGTAAATTTGTTTTCCAAATCAACTTAGAAATTTTATTCTACTTAAAAATTAGAAATACAGATGCTAATGAAAATTCTAATTCAATCATTATTTAATGATCACCTACTATGCACTAGTCACTGGGAGATAAATCGAGATAAGAGGGACACAGTCCCTGCCCTTGATGAACTCACAGTTCATTAAAGAGGGTTAGATAGGAACGTGAATTATCATAAATAAGGTGCAATAGGAGAAGGCCTATAAGAGAGAGAAGAAAAGTGCTCTAAGAATTCCAGAGAGGGAGAAGTTACTTTCATTTCAATAAAGTCCTCATGAGGGAGGAGAATTTACCCAACTTTGAAAGATGGGTATGGGAATTCCCTGGTGGTCAAGTGGCTAAGACTCCATTCACTGCTGAGGGTGCAGTTTCAATTCCTGGTTGGGGAGCTAAGAACCTGCAGCCTGTGCAGTGTGGCCAAAAAAGAAAGAAAAAAAAAAAAAAAGAAATTTTTTGGGTAGGATTTCAACAAGTGAATGGAGTAGGCAGAAATATCAAAAGAACATTCCAGGTGGAGGGAATAGCATCAACCAAGGCAGGAGATTGGAGCAGTGAGATCTCAATTGGATAAAATCAAGGAGTCAACTTCGCCTTGAAATCAGAGATACATATATAAGTAGAGAAAGAGTAGGACAGGTAGGTGATAGCCACATCCTGGAAACTAAATTCTGAGGATAGGGGAAGGGCAGAGTTTAGCTCAATTTAAATATAAAGAGTCAATGAAGGATTTTGTACAGGGGGCAATATGATTGGAGTTTTGATCAGCATCCATTGACCACACGGCAAATAATAATAGTCATCTCTGAAACCAAGCAGGACACTGTGGGGCTCCTGGACATGGAAGCCTTTCAAACAGTTGCTAATCGGGGAAGGGAGGGGATGCAGAGACAGACAAGGGAGGAGCAGTCAAGAAACACTAGTGCAGCCTTGGGGCAGGGTCCTGGTTCCGCCTCAAGGGATACACAGAACAATATCTTTGAGCTCTTTACAGAACTAAAACCCCCCACAAATAGAAGATGATAGCATTCTTCATTCCAGAGAAGATCACAGCTTGATAACCTCAAGAAGCCCATCAGGAGACCACCTGAGACCAGATTAAAGGAGTGCAGGCCCTGCACATGCTGTAATCCTTATCGGCAACCCCACCCTTGAACCATAGCTATAAAACTCCTCACCAAATCCTCCCAGTTGGGAACATACAGTTTTTGAGGCATGAGGCCACTGTGGCCCCCTTTGCCTGGCAAAGCAGTAAAGCTATTCTTTTCTACTTCACCCAAAACTCTGTCTCTGAGATTCACTTTGGCACTGGTGCATAGAGGCCAAGTTTTCAGCATTACCTCTTGGGAGGTGATGAGGAGTGAGACCCAAAACAGTAAAGCATCTCACAAATTTTGATCAGTATAAGATTAATTCTAATGCTCTTCTCCCATCTACAGCATGCAGAAAATCCATTGTTTCTGAATCTGAGTGTCTGTGAGCTGCAGAAATGGGCCTAGAGTCCTGTTAAGGCTCTGCTGTCTGTGAACGTCTTCTTCCTTCCCAGAATCCAGCTAAAGAAGGGGCCACCCTGTAGGCCAGGGGACAAGCTTGCATGACCTCTCGCTCTTTACTTCAGCCTGAGGAACTTAGAATTCCATAGCTTAAGCCCAGCCACCCTTGCCCTCCCTGCTAAAAGCCTGCCTGTGGGAAAGCTGGCCTCTCTCATCTTTTTTTAATCTCTCTTTAGAGGATTGGTTTGACTGACCAGCCAACATCACTTGCATTCAGGAAACGTGCCTCCCTCATTCTCCCCACTGCACTGAACCTGGAGGGTGATTTGGGGGTTGGTAGCCTTTCATTTTTTTTCCCTCTCCCCTTCTCCTGCTGCTAGGAGTATTTTCTCCCTGATAAGAACCTTCTAGCAGCTTCATCAGAGCCATTGTTAAGAGAAGGCGAGTCTCCTCACAATGGATACCTGATGACTTCTCCTTTCTGCAGACAAATCAGTCCTTGGAGAAAGGTCTCATTATTGCTCTAGTGTCATTATTGTTAGTGTGCCGGCTCCGGCCCCCTCATTCCCACGCAACGGGAAGGGAGGGCAGAGGGAAAGAAAAATTCTGTTTCTTACCATTCAGTTTTTTAAAATGTGGCTGTGAAAATACTCTCTTTCTCCACTAATGGGATTTGCACTTCTTACCCTCACCACCATGTCCTTTATAGAATTTGAGGTTAACTGTGTTTTTCTGGGCTTCCTCTTCTCTTGTCTGACTCAGGGTGTTTCATCTCCCCAGAGATCAAAATGCACTGACCTCTGCCCCCTCAAGCATTTCACAGTGTCTTAAAATTGAAAAACCATTCTTTCCGCCCTCTGTCCCTCCTATGTAATTTCCCTTGTCTTTTGTTCTCACACCTGCAGGCTAGCCTCCATCAGAACACTCAAAAATCATGAATTCAGTGTCCCTCGTGGTTAAGGCACTGTGATAGGCACAGTGGGAGACAAATTACCTCTGAACCTTCTGTTTCACATTCCTACATACCAGAGAGAAAGGACAGGCACTTTCATTGTAAAAGGCCAAATTTTTCATGTGGCCTAAGAGCCTTTTAACACACCTGATTTGCTTGTTTTTTCCCCCAGGTAACAGACACTCATCAGAGTAATTCTTTAATCACAGCTAGTCATCAAAGAATATTTAAATCTAGATTTCCAAACTCACCCCTCCACTCCAGCCCCAGATTTCAAGACTAAACACGTATGAATGAGTTTCTCACTCAATCTTTGGCTGCCTTTTGGAAAAGGGGACATAAGCTATTTTAAGTCAAATTGAGAAGTGAATATACTGACCAATAAAAGGAGAAAAAAATGTATTGGCCAGAAAAAGGAAAGGTAGAGGTCTCCATCAGTAGGCAAGAGAGAAAAAAGAGAGAGAAGAACAGAGATTTAGTGTTATGACTGAATCATTTGTTAGAGAAAAAAGAAAATCCTGTACATTTTGCTAGAAACTAAGCAGGACCCTGTGGGGCTCCTGGGCACAGAAGCTTTTCAACAGTTGGTAATCGAAGAAGGGAGGGAATGCAGAGACAAGGGAGAGGCAGCCAAGAAACAACAGTGCAGCCTTCGGGGAGGGTCCTGGCTCCACCTCAAGGCATACACATCATGTAACAGTATCTTTGAGCTCTTCTGCAGAACTGAAGCCCCCAACAAATGGAAGATGCTAATTACTTGAAGAGGTATTTTTCAGAGAAGATCAGGAGACCACCTGAGGCCAGATTAAAGGAATGCAGGCCCTTGACACATCCTGATCCTTATAGCAGCCCCGCCCTTGAACCATTGCTCCACTGAACCAGACTCCTCACCAAATCTTCCGGGGTTGGGACACACAGTTTTTCGGGTCACGAGCCCGTTGTGTCCCCCTTTGCCTGGCAAAGCAATAAAGGTATCCTTTTCTACTCCACCCAAAACTCTGTCTCCGAGATTTGATTCAGCACCAGTGCACAAAGGCCGAGTTTTTAGCATCGTTACTATTGACCTCTCAAGCAGACAATTTTAAACAGAGGATCAAATGCATTAATTTTGGTAAATGAACATGAGAAACCAACATGGTTTTGATAGCAGAGCCACATCCCTCTCCCTGCCACCTTTCATCCTTGTCACCCTCAAGAAGTGGGTAGAGCCAACTCTCAACTGCCCAAGAAAAGGAAAGGGCTGTACACCTTCTTGAGACTCCAAGGCCTCCTCTGTAGGAATTAGTGTTTTGTCTGCATAATCTCTCCTGTGAAATAAAATTTGTATTTTATGGGAAGACAAGAAAAATTTAAACATAAAAAAGTTTTCTCTGCCTCCCCTCTCCCCCAACTGAGCATTGTGTATCTGCATTATGCACTGAGCAATCCTTCCCCATAGGCAGAAATGCCTGCTCAGCCATAAAGGGCAACATTCTCCTAGCACCAGCAAGACAACTCCTTAAAGATAGCATTCCTTCTTGATGAGGGGTCACATGGCACTTAGATCTGGATTGTATAAACTGTCAATAATACTTCATTTAATGTTCAGCCCCTATCTCAAAAAACTTATATAGGGCTTCCCTGGTGGTGCAGTGGTTGAGAGTCCGCCTGCCGATGCAGGGGACACGGGTTCATGCCCCGGTCCGGGAAGATCCCACATGCCGCGGAGCAGCTAGGCCCGTGAGCCATGGCCGCTGAGGCTGCGCGTCTGGAGCCTGTGCTCCGCAACGGGAGAGGCCGCAACAGTGAGAGGCCAGCGTACCGCAAAAAAAAAAAAAGAAAAAGAAAAAAAACTTATATAACTATGCCTTGACTTCTAATAGCCAGAACAGCTCTCAGAGCTTTCTGAGATGCTCTTCTCAAGTTATAATCCTCAAATTTGGCTCAAATAAAATTTTCTATTTCTTTCTTAGATTGACTGATTAATTTTTCATTGACACTCCTTTCTAACTATTGAATTTAGATAGTGGCATCTCTTTCAAACTGAGGGTATTCTTGATTTGCTTCCTTATTCTTCACTACATTTCAGTAGAACTGGGGTCATTGAGTGACACTCTGCTTTAGTCCCATTAAAGATTAATGTCCAATGCTAAGGGAATAAATAAGAGCAGGGTTTTCCTTTAACCAAATGGGTCATTTCTCAGGAGGTTCACATAGCTTCACATTGAAGTTCCCATACATTCACTAGACGTAAGTAAAATATGAACAAACCTTAATGCCACCCTCTGTACTCATAGCCCAAGACGGGAGAAAAGTTAGCATCTCTGGTCCAGGTCTATAGCTCTCACCAGCTCAAACAGGGTGAAGACAATGCTGATGGATGAACCTTGGTCTGGTAGCCTGTGAACTCTGAAAAAGTGCTGAGTTCTCTTTTGGTCACAGGGAGGGTCATCAGTTCTATTGCAGGTTCTAGAATGGGCAGGTATGATAGGATGCCCGAGAGGGAAGTGGCTACTAGTTAGATATTCATGTGCTGGGGATCCATGCTAAGACTTACACTAATTCTTTCAACTTATACCCCTCAAAGTCAGCCACATCTTTCCAAATCAAATATGACATTTGCACCTATATTCAAATAATATCAGTATAATAAAGTTGAATCTCCTTGTAACTCAGTTTGATTTCAAATGTTGACAAGAATAGTGCCAGGAGAGTGGCCAAGATGTTGGAGTGGGAAGACCCTGAACTCACCTCCTCCCATGGGCACACCAAAATTACAACTGTTTACAGAGCAACTATTGATGAGAAAAATCCGAAAACTAGCAGAAAAGACTCCTACCACTAAAGTTATAAAGAAGGAATCACAATGAGATGGGCAGGAGGGGTTGAGACATGGTGTAGTCAGGACCCATACCCCTGGGTGGGCAACCCACAAATTGGAGGATAATTTAATTGCAGAGGTTTTTCCCAAAGAACAAGTGGTCCAAGCACCATGTTGGGCTCTGCAGCCCAGGGGTCCTACACCTGGAAGACAAGTTCCCAGAACATTTGGTTTTGAAAGCCAGTGGGGCTTACTTTCAGGAGATCCAGAGGGCTGTGGGAAATAGAGACTCCACCCTTAAAGGGCACACACAACATCTCACAAACTCCAGAACCCAGGGCAGAAACAGTAATTTGAAAGGAGTCTAGGTCAGACCCACCTGCTGATCTTGGAAAGCCTCCCAGGGAGGCAGGAGGCACCTGGAGCTCATTCTGGGGACACAGACACAGGCAGCAGCCATTCTGGGGGCTTGAACTACGATGTGAACACTGGTGCTGGGAAGCACCATTTTGAAATTCTCCCTCTAGCCTATTAGCATTGGGATGCAGCCCTGCCCACCAGCCTGTTGGCACGAGTACTTGGATGCCTCAGGCCGAGCAGCTAGCCAGGTGGAGACACAGTCCCCCCACCAGCAAGCCTGCTGTCTTAAGACCCCCTGAGCCCAGAGCTGGCCCATGAGCTGGCCCTGTCCACAAGAGTACCCAGGACCTGCCCCTGCACACCAGTGCACTGGCACTAACCGCGAGACACCCAGAGCACTGCAGTCAGAGACACTCGGACCCAGCTCTGCCCACCAGTGTGTAGGCAACAACACTAGGACCCACTGGACCATGGTCCCACCCATCAACAGGCCTATATAAGCTGCAAGACACCTTGGACCTCTCAGCCAGCTGCCCTAGGATCCAGCCCCACTCACCAGAAGGGCAACGTCAACTTTGGGACACTGGTAACCCACAGTGTCAGGAACTGCCCCAACCCACCAGCAGGATGAACACTAGATCCAGGAACACTGGTCCCACTGAAACACACTCCACAACTTGGCTTTGCCTGCCAGTGGGCCAGCACTAGCCTCAGGACCCCCTGAGGCCCCGCAGCCAGCAGTCTTGTGTCCCAGCCCTGCCCATCAGTAGCCAACAGCCTCCGCTCAAGGCAGGGCTTAGCAACCAAGCAGACCGGAGGCCAGCTATGCCCACAAGACTGCCCACAGTAATCAGCCTGCCACAAAAGAAGGATGCGCACATCCTTGCCCAATTAGGGGGAAGCCCTAGAGCATAAAGCTCTGGTGACCAGAGGGCCATGCTCTGCTGAAACACATAGGATGTCTTCTACAAAAGACCACTTCTCCAAGGTTGGGAAACATAATCAAGTTACCAGATATATAGAAGTAAAAACAGCAAATTAGGCAAAATGTGGTGACAGAGAAATATGTTCAAAATGAAAGAAAAAGATAAAATACTAGAAGAAGAACTAAGTAAAGTGGAGATAGGCAATCAGCCCAATAGAGAGTTCAAGGTAATGATTATAAAGATGTTCAAAGAACTTGGGAAAAGATTGGATGAACAGAGTGAAAAGTTAGAAGTTTTTAACAAAGAGTTAGAAAATATAAGCAAGAACCAAAAAGCGATGAAGAGACAATGACTGAAATGAAAAATACACTAGAAGGAATCAACAGTAGAATAGATGATACAGAGGACTGGATCAGCAAGTTGGAAGACAGAGTAGTGGAAATCACTGAAGCTGAACAGAAAAAGAATAAAAAGAAATGAGAACAGTTTAAGAGACCTCTAGGACAACATCAAGTATTCTAATATGTGCATTATAGGGGTCTCAGAAGGAGAAGAGATAGAGAAAATGGCAGAGAACATATTTGAAGACATAATAGTTGAAAACTTCCCTAATCTGGGAAAGGTAATAGACATCCTGGTCCAGGAAGCACAGAGAGTCCCTAACAGATTCAACCCAAAGAGGACCACACTAAGACACACTGTAATTAAAATGGCAAAAATTAAAGATAAATAGAGAATATTAAAAGGAGTAAGGAAAAAGCTACAAGTTACATATAAGGGAACTTCCATAAGTCTGTCACCTGACTTTTCAGCAGAAACTCTGCAGGCCAAAAGGAAGTGGCAGGATATATTTAACGTGATGAAAGGGGAAAAAATTACAACCAAGAATACTCTACACAGCAAGGTTTTATTCAGATTTGATGGAGAGATTAAACATCTTACAGACGAGCAAAAACTAAATGAGTTCAGCACCACCAAACCAGCTTTACAAGAAATGTTTAAGGGACTTCTGTAACTCAAAAAGAAAAGGCCACAACTAGAAACAAGAAAATTACAAAAGGAAAATTCTCATCCGTAAAGGAAAATATATAGTATAGGTAGTAAATCAGCCATACATAAAGCTAGTAGGAACGTTAAAAGACAAAAGTAGTACAATTATCTATATCTGCAATAAGTAGTTAAGGGATGCACAAGACAAAAAGATGTAAAATATGTCAAAAACAGTAAATGTGGGGAGAGGGGAGTAAAAATGCAAGGCTGTTATAATGCATTTGAACATAAGAGATCAGCAACTAAAAATAATCAGATAGGTAGATAGATAACTATGTACAGTGTTGGAAATATAGTCAATAACTTTGAATATCTTTGTATGGTTTCATATTATAACTAGACTTATTGTGATCATCATTTTGAAATGCATAGAAATACCAAATCACTATGTTGCATAACAGGAAGTAACATAGTGTTATAGGTCAGTGATACTTCAAAAACAAACAAACAAACTCATAGAAAAAAAAAAAAAAGATCAGATTTGTAGTTACCAGAAGCGGGAGTGGGAGGAAGGGGAATTGGATGAAAGTAGTCAAAATGTACAAACTTCCAGTTAGATAAATAAGTACTGGTAATGTGATGTGCATCATGATAAATACAATGAACACGCTGTAGGTTATACATGAAAGTTGTTAAGAGAGTAAATCCTAAGAGTTCTCATCACAAGAAACATTTTTTTTCTATTTTTAAAATTTTATATCTATGATGATATATGCTCACAAAACTTATGTGATAATCATTTTGTGATGTATGTAAGTCAAATTATTATGCTGTACAGTTTAAACTTATACAGTGCTGTGTCAATTATATCTAAATAAAACTGGAAAAAAATTTTAATTAAAATGCAGCTTTTTAAAAAGTTTTAAAATTATAATATGACTCTTCTAAAATGCTCAAAAGCAATGTAAAAGACAGTGTACAATGGATTACTCAAGGAGGTAACTTGTACCTGTTACTGCCTTGCTAGAATTTGAGCTTTTACAAAAAAAAGAAGAAAAAAAAAAAAAGCCTGTGAAAGAATTGGGTCAAAAAAAGAAAAAAAGAAAAAGAGAAAAAGAATAGTGCCTGCTTCTTATACTTTCTAAAGTTGAGGTTGATTAAATAAGATATGCAGCTAAACACATAGAACAGGGCTTGACATGTAGTAAGGGCTCACTAAATGTTGTCTAGTGTTCTTGTTGTCGCTATTGCTACAATTTAAAATCTCTGAGCTTTAACTTATTAGAGGTAGAAGCTGGTGTCTAATTCAAGAAAGAGTCATTGCAAGGCTCAGGCTGCACAAAAAAAGAGAATTTTCTAGGGTCTCCTGATCAATACACGTCCAGATAAGTGAGGCAATCAGTATTATATCTTCCTTTAGCAGAAAATTCTCCTTCTGAATCTGTTTCACTTTGGCTTAAAAAGTGCACTAATTAACAATCTCAGTGAGAGCATGCTGTGTGGGTAGGAAGGAAAGCCAGGTAAAATTCCCACAGCCCAGCAAAGCATCCTTGACAATAAATAGAAGTTATCCAAGAAGTTAAAATACAAGATTATCCACAAATTATAGAATGATAATCAAAGTTAATGTATTATTCTCACTTAAATTAATAATGTTTTTAATTGGTCAGCAAGGTAATGGAGTAGCAGAGAACATATGCTGAGATTCTCTGGTCTTGGGTGAGCTTTCTATAGATGGTGGCAGAGAGAGGGAGTCTAGGGCAGGTAGTGGTGACATTTGCGATAACTGGCAACCCAACTGGGACACAATCCCATAGTGGACATGGAAATGACATAATCGTAACTAACTCTCTAGCTCCATGTTTTAAGAATTATACTGCAAGAATCATCCATCTATATAGACGATGGTGATCATCGCACAACATTGTGACTGTATTTAATGCCAGTGAATTGTACACTTACAAAAGGTTTAAATGATATATTAGGCTTTGTATATTTTACAAATAAAAAATTAAATATAAAATAAAAATAAGGATCACCCATCCTCAGTCCAGAAAATAGGACATCATGGCAACATGCCTACCCACCAAATGGTAGGAAAAATCCACTGGTGAGAAAGTTAGCTTGAAGAAAAGGAAGCTGGCCATCAGTCATTTCTAATTTCAAAGAGTATCAGCTGCTACTCAGATTATGTATAACCCCAAACATATGTTGGAAATGGAAAACTAACAATTAGGAAAGATTTCTCTGTAGTTTAGAAAGGTAGCCAAGGAAATAAAATAGATTCTGCCTGTAGCGTTAGTAATCTACCCAGCAAAGACAGCCCTTCTCTCCAAGGCCCAGTTCCTTGGGCTACATTCTACACTATGTGGTTGAGGTTGAGTGGGGCCTCCAGCCCAGGCTCATGGGCCTTCAAGACTTCTTTTAAGAAGGCTATCGATTCCTCTTTCAACGAGACCAGTCTGGTCCAGAATAGCAAGACTGTCAGGGACCCCATGCTTTTGTCGCCACTCATAACACCACTACGTGCTGCATGTCCCTGGTACATGTAGGGGTGAGTCTCTATAAGGTGCCCACGGCGCCTAGAGTGGCAGGTGTGATCAGGTGCAATTCTCTGAGGGGAAGAGAAATAGGCTAACCAGCAACCCTTTTCTTTATTGGACTCTTCCTTGATTCAGAGAGAGCACCTTCAGGGTCACTGCAGGGCAGAGCCCTGGATGCCCTATATTTCAATGTATATACCCAGGAATTCAGGACACTTAACAAGAGCGTCATATTCCTCTTCATTTATTTTCCAGTGAAGTCCAAGAGCACACATGCAATAGAAATTCTAGATACTATTCTGGATATATAGGTCTCCAGGGTAGAGAGGTAAACTAAATGCTGATAGCAACAGTGGCGGAAACTGGCTCTGACTCACCAACACTGTTCCTTCTTCCTAAGCCTATGGCTGGACTGTATTTCCCTGCCAGCCTTGCAGTTGGGTTTGGTCAGTGATTGAGTTCTAGCTCATGTAATGTATGAAGAAATGATAAATGCCACTTTTAGACCCACAAAAACTCCTACTCTTGGTCCTCCTCTTTTTTTTTTTTTTTTTTTCCCTTCATATGCTGGCTGAATGGGGAAAATTTCCAGTCCCTGGAGGACAGTGGAATTATAATATGAGACATAATCCAGGGAAGAACATGGACATTGGACTGTGACATGAGTGAGAATTAAACTCATTGTTTTAAGCCACTGAGAATTTGGATTTGTTTATTATAGCAGAAATTATTACTTGGTCTAAATTGTACAGGGACCCTTGTTCTATTTTCAACATAGCATGCTAATAAGAAAAACAACTATGCATATAATAAAAAAGAAGACAATAAGAAGGAAAAAGTCATATATCTTTTCCATGAAAAAAAACTATCTTTACTTAATGGTATAAAAAGTTTCCAGTAAGTTGATCATACCAGAAATGATTGTTAAGAGAATCATATTTCTACAATGATAACTATTATAAAACAAGTTATATGTTTTTTTGAAGAAAAGACAGTCCCCTATGTGATAAAATTATATACTTTAGGACATAAATATTTTATGAATCAAATTTATAAAAGGAAAGTCAGATAACATATCACAATGATATACTACCATAAGTGTTAAAAAGAAACAATAGGCCCAAAGTGGAGTCACTTATGCCAAACCCCAGCAAGACTTACTATCTAAACTGGTTACAGTTTCAGCTCCTCCCATGAGTGGAATTTTAAACCCACCAGTCTGGAATTTCCTGATCGACACTAGTGAGGTAATCTGCTTAATAAGACTCTCGCCTTCCCCTTCAGGAAAGTGACCTTGCCTGAAATAATCCACTCTTTAACTTCCTTGTCCCTCCCTCCTTCTGCCTATAGAAACCTTCCACTTTTGTTTGTACAGCTCCTGGGGTTTGTTAGATGGGATGCTCCCTGATTCGTGATTCATTGAATAAAGCCAATTAGTTCTTTGATTTTACTCAGTTGAATTTTTGTTTTTTAACATAAGCTATACAGAAATTATCAATAGCAGTGTGCAGCATTCTAATAAAAGAAGTATCTGATTTATATCACTTGGTGAATATTATTCAGCTGGCAGAATTTCACTGTTAACAGCCTCATCAGGAAGATTCTGCCCTTTTGTCCAATGGTGGCAATAAGGAAAAGCTGGCTGACCATCTGGCGGGGGCAGGGCGGGGGGGGGGCGGTGCTCTGGTGGGCATGCCTGCCCTGGGTGGATATAAGCTGGAGGACATTTGAATCCTCTTTCAACCCTGAGAGTTTGTGTCCTAGGAAAGGAGCCGAATAATTTTGTACGATCACCAGATTCCTTAAGTTTTACAAATGCTATTTTGGGGCTTCCTGGAATGATTTTGTCAGTTATTTTGTGAAAATTCCCAATTCTAAAATCTAAATAAGTAAAGCAAAAAGAAAACAAAGCAAAACAAACAAAAAACCCCAAACATCCTTGCATGTAGTGAGGTCTTCCTGTTTCCTTGATGCTCTTTTGGAAAATAAAATTATAGTGACTTTTCCTTACCTGAGCTCTTACTAATTCAGGGATAAAGGGACTGGTGGATGGAATGTCAATTCTTTCATCCTAAGGAGCTATCCACATTTCAAAAGAAGGAAGGTCATTCTGCAACTTCCCTGTATAACTAGGAGGGGAAATGCATTTGAAATAAAGTAAATGGTTAAGAACTAGTGTTAATTGAAGATCAATCAGAAGTTAACCTACTTTACATCTGAAATTACTGTGCTAATTGATGTAAAGCCAGGATTCAATTTAAAAGCAGATGGTTCACATGCAGATTTTCACAACTCAAGTTATGTAAAAGATTAGATACCCTGCCGTAATTGTTTACCCCTTCAATATCGAGGAATGGACCCCTTCAAAGACATAGGTGAAAGAAAGAAACTTCCTCTTTCGTTTTATTCGTTTAATTTCAAAGGGCACCTATGTTGGGAATGGAGTAGGGTAAGGACAGTGTCTGGACGGTGAGAAGATAAACGTACATATTACCAGACATAAATTGCCAGGAAGCTTCCTGTTTAACTGCTGTTGCACATGGAATTTCTGTTTCCAGCAAGGAGAAATTTGCAGGCTGGTCGCATTCATCACCAGGAAAAAGCACTGGATTTTATGCTGCTGTTGTGTTTGGTGTCTTGTTTTAATTAGGGACCGGGAAATTGATCAGTTTTAGCCTCCCAAGCACGCATTCGGGCTTAGGTTCTTATTCCTTTTGCTGCCATTTTCAGAATTAATTTCTACAATTCTTCAGCTGCATCGGCACTTTGACCCTGAGTTCACATGAATTCAAAACAGCTGGTTGAGTTGGTCAATGCAAACAAGGAAATTCATGAAATAAAGTCAAGAAAAATCACTGTTTCAGTCAAATAGTTGATCTAAATGAAAGACGAAGAGCTTGAAGTCTCCCTCTTTAATGAGAAGCAAACGGCTGTGAAGAGAATCTACTTGGAGGCATCTTATCTAAGGCAAAATTTAAGATAAGACAAATGTTTTAAAAATGTCACTATCTCAACAACCTAAAGAGCCTCTGGCACAATTTCCACGGGTGTCCTTTTAACAATGAATGAATTTAGCATTCTGTAAACACTTGCCTGTATTTCAGCTCTGCACTCCAACACACACACACACACACACACACACACACACACACACACACAAAACAAGACAAAGCCACTAGTTTCAGATGCAAAAATTGCTCTCTTGCCTTAACTGATACATTCATCGTTTAACAGAACTTATTATTTTGGAAGCAAATAAATCCTTTAGTTCTTAAGATGGTATCAAGTATGACATTGCCTTGCATTTCAGAAAACATTGGTACACACATGGTCCAGAATTGAAAACAAGAAAAAAGGAGAAGAAGGCTTTAAAAGGAAAAGGTTTTACCAGGTGATGAAAGGGATGTTCTGTAATGATTGGACAATAAGAAATTAAACCCATACCACACATAAAGCACAATTGGACGCTGCCTGGTTCTTTGTGAGGTCTCTGACTGCTGAAACACGTCAATGGACGTGGAATAACTTAGCAGGGCCTCAGTTGCTCATGGCACATTAGAGAGCATGCAACCAGCCACGTGGAACCCTGACCAAGCCCCTCTGACTCTCTGGGCCCCTGTTTTCTCATCTACAGAATAAGAGGATTCATAAAGATCAGAGCTGCCCCAAAAGAGTTTGGCAGAACTCCAGTTCCAGAGGTGACAGTATAAGGTGAAAGAGTAAAAATATTGAATTAACTTCAATGAAATAATTCTATAGTCAAACACATTAGGGAAACAGAGGGTTAAACAAGGTTAAGCAGGTGTCTTTAGGCAGAGCCTTTCTGTCCTCCTGGCACTCTTTATCATCCCTGTGGCACTGTGCTTTCCTTCCTGGCACATACTGATGGCCTGTTTATTTATTATGTGTCACCCACTTGGCCCCTCCAGTTGAATGTCAGCTCCACGAGGGCAGGGGGCCTTTTTGTGAAAGGGAGTGGGATGGTGACAAGGGCCGGCTCCATGGGTGTGTAGCCTGTAGAGTTCCACGGGGTCCTGTGTTCAGATGGGCCTCAGCTTGCTTTCTTGCTCTATTGTTTCTGTATTGAAATTCTTCATCATTTTTGAACACTTGGCCAGATTTTCATTTGTCACTTGGCCTCACAAATTTTGGACCTCCTCCTGGTATTAAATCACAGACTCTAGAGACATTTTAAAGCTCAGTTCTGCCACTCACTACCTGTTCCATTTGGGACAAGTTAGTTCGACCTCTGTGACCCTCAGTTTCCTCGTCTGTGAAATGGAAATCATAATGGTAGCACATGCTCATTGGGTTGTTGCAAAGTTTAAATGAGTTAAAGCAGAACACTTTGAACTGAGTCTGGTGCACTGAAAGTATCGTATATGCCTTGATATCACAGCCCACCCCTCCACACCAGAATATGTTCTGACCTACAGTAACACTACATAAATATTTAATAAACTAATGAGTACATATGCCACAATGTTTGTGTAAATCTTTCTGAAAGGAAAATACAATATACATTTGACCATTGTGTCATCTGACTTCCAAAACTGTGTTCTTGTAAAACCCAAAAAGTGTACACTCAAGGCTTTCCTCAACCCTTTCTGTTAGCCACCCCACATCTCTTCTTGGGGTCAACCAATGCCACCAGTTTCTTAAGTATATTTCAGATAGTACAGGCAGAAATGAGCAAATATAATTTTTTTCTATTTTTCCACAAGTGGTAACATATACAGCAAATCTTATGTCTATATACATACATAAACATATATGTTTTGTTATACATATTTGCTATATATATGTTTGTTACATATAAATGTGTGTGTATACATACATACACCTTGATTTTTTCACTTATCTTGATTTTTCAAATCTTGAAGACAATTCTAAGATCCTTGGCAGTCAATTTATGGATACATTGTATTACAATGTACAGGTACACCACAATTTACTTAATGAGTCATGCACTAAAGGATGTTCAGTTTGCTTCCAATCTCTTGATGTGGACAGCCTTGCTTACAGATTTATCATTGTGTGACTACAACTTTAGAATACATTCCTAGAATAGAATTGCAGAGTCAAGGATATACATGTTTATGTTTATAATTTTGATATATTTTTGCCAAATTCCTTATCAACACTGTATGATGGAGACGTTTCCCCTACCCTTATAACAATGTATCCAAATTGGATACACAACGTATCCAAAAACTTTAGAACTTTTACTAACTTATTTGAAACAAATACCGATTTAGTTTTTTTGTTTTGTTTTGTTTTTGTTTTTTATTTGTTTTTTTTTTAACATCTTTATTGGGGTATAATTGCTTTACAACGGTGTGTTAGTTTCTGCTTTATAACAAAGTGAATCAGTTATACATATACATATGTTCCCATATCTCTTCCCTCTTGCATCTCCCTCCCTCCCACCCTCCCTATCCCACCCCTCCAGGCAGTCACAAAGCACCGAGCAGATATCCCTGTGCCATGCGGCTGCTTCCCACTAGCTATCTACCTTACGTTTGTTAGTGTGTAAATGTCCATGACTCTCTCTCGTCCTGTCACAGCTCACCCTTCCCCCTCCCCATAACCTCAAGTCCGTTCTCCAGTAGGTCTGTGTCTTTATTCCTGTCTTACCCCTAGGTTCTTCATGACATTTTTTTTTCTGAAATTCCATATATATGTGTTAGCATACGGTATTTGTCTTTCTCTTTCTGACTTACTTCACTCTGTATGACAGACTCTAAGTCTATCCACCTCATTACAAATAGCTCAATTTCATTTCTTTTTATGGCTGAGTAATATTCCATTGTATATATGTGCCACATCTTCTTTATCCATTCATCCGATGATGGGCACTTAGGTTGTTTCCATCTCCGGGCTATTGTAAATAGAGCTGCAATGAACATTTTGTCACATGACTCTTTATGAATTTTGGTTTCCTCAGGGTATATGCCCAGTAGTGGGATTGCTGGGTCATATGGTAGTTCTATTTGTAGTTTTTTAAGGAACCTCCATACTGTTCTCCATAGTGGCTGAACCAATTCACATTCCCACCAGCAGTGCAAGAGTGTTCCCTTTTCTCCACACCCTCTCCAGGATTTACTGTTTCTAGATTTTTTGATGATGGCCATTCTGACTGGTGTGAGAGGATATCTCATTGTAGTTTCGATTTGCATTTCTCTAATGATTAATGATGTTGAGCATTCTTTCATGTGTTTGTTGGCAGTCTGTATATCTTCTTTGGAGAAATGTCTATTTAGGTCTTCTGCCCATTTTTGGATTGTGTTGTTTGTGTTTTTTGTTATTGAGCTGCATGAGCTGCTTATAAATTTTAGAGATTAATCCTTTGTCAGTTGCTTCATTTGCAAATATTTTCTCCCATTCTGAGGGTTGTCTTTTGGTCTTGTTTACGGTTTCCTTTGCTGTGCAAAAGCTTTGAAGTTTCATTAGGTCCCATTTGTTTATTTTTGTCTTTATTTCCATTACTCTAGAGGTGGGTCAGAAAGGATCTTGCTGTGATTTATGTCATAGAGTGTTCTGCCTATGTTTTCCTCTAAGAGTTTGATAGTTTCTGGCCTTACATTTAGGTCTTTAATCCATTTTGAGCTTATTTTTGTGTATGGTGTTAGGGAGTGATCTAATCTCATACTTGTATATGTATCTGTCCAGTTTTCCCAGCACCACTTATTGAAGAGGCTGTCCTTTCACCACTGTACATTCCTGCCACCTTTATCAAAGATAAGGTGTCCATATGTGCGTGGTTTTATCTCTGGGCTTTCTATCCTGTTCCATTGATCTATATTTCTGTTTTTGTGCCAGTACCATACTGTCTTGATTACTGTAGCTTTGTAGTATAGTCTGAAGTAAGGGAGCCTGATTCCTCCAGCTCCTTTTTTCGTTCTCAAGATTGCTTTGGCTATTCAGGGTCTTTTGTGTTTCCATACAAATTACGAATTTTTTTGTTCTAGTTCTGTGAAAAATGCCAGTGGTAGTTTGATAGGGATTGCATTGAATCTATAGATTGCTTTGGGTAGTAGAGTCATTTTCACAATGTTGATTCTTCCAATCCAAGAACATGGTATATCTCTCCATCTATTTGTATCATCTTTAATTTCTTTCATCAGTGTCTTATAATTTTCTGCATACAGGTCTTTTGTCTCCTTAGATAGGTTTATTCCTAGATAGTTTATTCCTTTTGTTGCAATGGTAAATGGGAGTGTTTTCTTGATTTCACTCTCAGATTTTTCATCATTAGTATATAGGAATGCAAGAGATTCCTGTGCATTAATTTTGTATCCTGCTACTTTACCAAATTCATTGATTAGCTCTAGTAGTTTTCTGGTGGCATCTTTAGGATTCTCTATGTATAGTATCATGTCATCTGCAAACAGTGACAGCTTTACTTCTTCTTTTCCGATTTGGAGTCCTTTTATTTCCTTTTCTTCTCTGATTGCTGTGACTAAAACTTCCAAAACTATGTTGAATAAGAGTGGTGAGAGTGGGCAACCTTGTCTTGTTCCTGATCTTAGTGGAAATGCTTTCAGTTTTTCACCATTGAGGATGATGTTGGCTGTGGGCTTGTCATATATGGTCTTTATTATGTTGAGGAAAGTTCCCTCTATGCCTACTTTCTGCAGGGTTTTTATCATAAATGGGTGTTGAATTTTGTCAAAAGCTTTCTCTGCATCTATTGAGATGATCATATGTTTTTTTCTCCTTCAATTTTTTAATATGGTTTATCACATTGATAGATTTGCATATATTGAACAATCCTTGCATTCCTGGAATAAACCCCACTTGATCATGGTGTATGATCCTTTTAATGTGCTGTTGGATTCTGTTTGCTAGTATTTTGTTGAGGATTTTTGCATCTATGTTCATCAGTGATATTGGCCTATAGTTTTCTTTCTTTGTGACATCCTTGTCTGGTTTTGGTATCAAGGTGATGGTGGCCTCGTAGAAGGAATTTGGGAGTGTTCCTCCCTCTGCTATATTTTGGAAGAGTTTGAGAAGTATAGGTGTTAGCTCTTCTCTAAATGTTTGATAGAATTCGCCTGTGAAGCCATCTGGTCCTGGGCTTTTGTTTGTTGGAAGATTTTTAATCACACTTCCAATTTCAGTGCTTGTGATTGGTCTGTTCATATTTTCTATTTCTTCCTGATTCAGTCTTGGCAGGTTGTGCTTTTCTAAGAATTTGTCCATTTCTTCCAGGTTGTCCATTTTATTGGCATAGAGTTGCTTGTAGTAATCTCTCATGATCTTTTTTTATTTCTGCAGTGTCAGTTGTTACCTCTCCTTTTTCATTTCTAATTCTATTGATTTGAGTCTTCTCCCTTTTTTTCTTGATGAGTCTGGCTAATGGTTTATCTATTTTGTTTATCTTCTCAAAGAACCAGCTTTTAGTTTTATTGATATTTGCTATTGTTTCCTTCATTTCTTTTTCATTTATTTCTGATCTGATTTTTATGATTTCTTTCCTTCTGCTAGATTTGGGGCTTTTTTGTTCTTCTTTCTCTGATTGCTTGAGTTGCAAGGTTAGGTTGTTTATTCGAGATGTTTCCTGCTTCTTAAGGTGGGCTTGTATTGCTATAAACTTCCCCCTTAGAACTGCTTTTGCTGCATCCCATAGGTTTTGGGTCGTCATGTCTCCATTGTCATTTGTTTCTAGGTATTTTTTTATTTCCTCTTTGATTTCTTCAGTGATCGCTTTGTTATTAAGTAGTGTATTGTTTAGCCTTCATGTGTTTGTATTTTTTACAGATCTTTTCCTGTAATTGATATCTAGTCTCATGGCGTTGTTGTCGGAAAAGATACTTGATACAATTTCAATTTTTTTATATTTACCAAGGCTTGATTTGTGACCCAACATATGATCTATCCTGGAAAATGTTCCATGAACACTTGAGAAAAATGTGTATTCTGTTGTTTTTGGATGGAGTGTCCTATAAATATCAATTAAGTCCATCTTGTTTAATGTAACATTTAAAGCTTGTGTTTCCTTATTTATTTTCATTTTGGATGATCTGTCCATGGGTGAGAGTGGGGTGTTAAAGTCCCCTACTATGAATGTGTTACTGTTGATTTCCCCTTTTATGGCTGTTAGCATTTGCCTTATGTAGTGAGGTGCTCCTATGTTGGGTGCATAAATATTTACAATTGTTATATCTTCTTCTTGGATCGATCCCTTGATCATTATGTAGTGTCCTTCTTTGTCTCTTCTAATAGTCTTTATTTTAAAGTCTATTTTGTCTGATATGAGAATTGCTACTCCAGCTTTCTTTTGGTTTCCATTTGCATGGAATATCTTTTTCCATCCCCTTACTTTCAGTCTGTATGTGTCTCTAGGTCTGAAGTGGGTCTCTTGTAGACAGCATATATAAGGGTCTTGTTTTTGTATCCATTCAGCCAATCTGTGTCTTTTGGTGGGAGCATTTAGTCCATTTACATTTAAGGTAATTATCGATATGTATGTTCCTATTCCCATTTTCTACATTGTTTTGTGTTCTTTATTATAGGTCTTTTCCTTCTCTTGTGTTTCTTGCCTAGAGAAGGTCCTTTAGCGTTTGTTGTAAAGCTGGTTTGGTGGTGCTGAACTCTCTCAGCTTTTGCTTGTCTGTAAAGGTTTTAATTTCTCCATCAAATCTGAATGAGATCCTTGCTGGGTAGAGTAGTTTGGTTGCAGGTTTTTCTCCTTCATCACTTTCAGTATGTCCTACCACTCCCTTCTGGCTTGTAGGGTTTCTGCTGAGAGATCAGCTGTTAACCTTATGGGGATTCCCTTATGTGTTATTTGTTGTTTTTCCCTTGTTGCTTTTAATATGCTTTCTTTGTATTTAATTTTTGACAGTTTGATTAATATGTGTCTTGGCGTATTTCTCCTTGGATTTATCCTGTATGGGACTCTCTGTGCTTCCTGGACTTGATTAACTATTTCCTTTCCCATATTAGGGAAGTTTTCAACTATAATCTCTTCAAATATTTTCTCAGTCCCTTTCTTTTTCTCTTCTTCTTCTGGAACCCCTATAATTCGAATGTTGGTGCGTTTAATGTTGTCCCAGAGGTCTCTGAGACTGTCCTCAGTTCTTTACATTCTTTTTTCTTTATTCTGCTCTGCAGTAGTTATTTCCACTATTTTATCTTCCAGGTCACTTATCTGTTCTTGTGCCTCAGTTATTCTGCTACTGATCCCATCTAGAGTACTTTTAATTTCATTTATTGTGTTGTTCATCGTTGCTTGTTTCATCTTTATTTCTTCTAGGTCCTTGTTAACTGTTTCTTGCATTTTGTCCATTCTATTTCCAAGATTTCGGATCATCCTTACTATCATTATTCTGAATTCTTTTTCAGGTAGACTGGCTATTTCCTCTTCATTTGTTAGGTCTGGTGCATTTTTATCTTGCTCCTTTATCTGCTGTGTGTTTTTCTGTCTTCTCATTTTGCTTATCTTACTGTGTTTGGGGTCTCCGTTTTGCAGGCTGCAGGTTCGTAGTTCCTGCTGTTTTTGATGTCTGTCTCCAGTGGCTAAGGTTGGTTCAGTGGGTTGTGTAGGCTTCCTGGTGGAGGGGACTAGTGCCTGTGTTGTGGTGGATGAGGCTGGATCTTGTCTCTCTAGTGGGCCGATTCACGTCTGGTGGTGTGTTTTGGGGTGTCTGTGGCCTTATTATGATTTTAGGCAGCCTCTCTGCTAATGGGTGGGGTTGTGTTCCTGTCTTGCTAGTTGTTTGGCATAGGTTGTCCAGCACTGTAGCTTGCTGGTCGTTGAGTGAAGCTGGGTGCTGGTGTTAAGATGAAGGTCTCTGGGAGATTTTCGCTGTTTGATATTATGTGGAACTGGGAGGTCTCTTGTGGATCAGTCTCCTGAAGTTGGCTCTCCTACCTCAGAGGCAGAGCCCTGACTCCTGGCTGGAGCACCAAGAGCCTTTCATCCACACGGCTCAGAATAAAAGGGAGAAAAAGTAGAGAGAATTAGTAGAAGTATGAAGAAAGAAAGAAAGAAAGGAGGGAAGGAAGGAAGGAAGGAAGGAAGGAAGGAAGAAAGAAAGAAAGAAAGAAAGAAAGAAAGAAAGAAAGAAGCAAAGAAGGAAAGAAAGGAGGGAGGGAGGGAGGAAGGAAGGAAGGAGGGAAGGAAGGAAAAAAGACAGAAAGAAATAAGATACAGTAAAATAAAATAAAGTATAATAAAGTTATTGAATTAAAAAATAATTATTTAGAAGAAAAAAAAAGGGACGGATAGAACCTTAGGACAAATGTTGGAAGCAAAGCTATACAGACAAAATCTTACACAGAAGCATACACATACACCCTCACAAAAAGAGGTAAAGGGGAAAAAATCATAAATCTGGCTCTCAGAGACCACCTCCTCAATTTGGGATGATTCGTTGTCTAAAGGAGGGAAGGAAGAAAGGAAGGAAGGAAAGAAAGAAAGAAAGAAAGAAAGAAAGAAAGAAAGAAAGAAAGAAAGAAAGAAAGAAAGAAAGAAAGAAGGTAAAGTATAATAAAGTTATTAAAATTAATTATTAAGAAAAAAAATTAAAAAACGTGGACGGATAGAACCCTAGGACAAATGGTGGAAGCAAAGCTATACAGACAAGATCTCACCCAGAAGCATACACATATGCCTTCACAAAAAGAGGAAAAGGGGAAAAAATCATAGATCTTGCTCCTAAAGTCCACCTCCTCAATTTGGGATCATTCCTTGTCTTTTCAGGTGTTCCACAGATGCAGGGTACATCAAGTTGATTGTGGAGCTTTAATCCGCTGCTTCTGAGGCTGCTGAGAGAGATTTCCCTTTCTCTTCTTTGTTCTCACAGCCCCCAGGGGCTCAGCTTTGGATTTGGCCCCGCCTCTGTGTGTAGGTCGCTGGAGGGCATCTGTTTTTTGCTCAGACAGGACGGGGTTAAAGAAGCCGCTGATTCGGGGGCTCTGGCGCACTCAGGCCGGGGGGAAGGGAGGGGCACTGCGTGCGGGGCGGGCCTGCGGCGGCAGAGGCCGGCGTGACGTTGCAGCAGCCTGAGGCGCGCCGTGCGTTCTCCCAGGGAAGTTGTCCCTGCATCCCGGGACCCTGGCAGTCGCGGGCTGCACAGGCTCCCCGGAAGAGGGGTGTGTATAGTGACCTGTGCTCGCACAGAGGCCCCTTGGTGGCAGCAGCAGCAGCCTTAGCGTCTCCCGCCCATCCCTGGGGTCCGCGCTTTTAGCCGCGGCTCGCGCCCGTCTCTGGAGTTCCTTTAAGCAGCGCTCTTAAACCCCTCTCCTCGCGCACCAGGAAACAAAGAGGGAAGAAAAATTCTCTTGCCTCTTCGGCAGGTGCAGACTTTTCCCCGGACTCCCTCCGGGCTAGCCGTGGTGCACTAACCCCTTCAGGCTATGTTCAAGCCGCCAACCCCAGCCCTCTCCCTGCGCTCCAACCGAAACCCGAGCCTCAGCTCGCAGCGCCGCCCGCCCCGGCGGGTGAGCAGACAAGCCTCTCGGGCTGGTGAGTGCCGGTCGGCACCGATCCTCTGTGCGGGAATCTCCCCGCTTTGCCCTCTGCACCCCAGTTGCTGTGCACTCCCCCACGGCTCCGAAGCTCCCCCCACCGCCTCCCGCAGTCTCCGCCCGCGAAGGGGCTTCCTAGTGTGTGGAAACTTTTCCTCCTTCACAGCTCCCTCCCACTGGTGCAGGTGCCGTCCCTATTCTTTTGTCTCTGTTTTTTCTTTTGCCCTACCCAGGTACGTGGGGGAGTTTCTTGCCTTTTGGGAGGTCTGAGGTCTTCTGCCAGCCTTCAGTAGGTGTTCTGTAGGAGTTGTTCCACGTGTAGATGTATTTCTGGTGTATCTGTGGGGAGGAAGGTGATCTCCGCGTCTTACTCTTCTGCCATCTTCAAGGTCGCCCCCACCAATTTCTCTTTCTTTCTTTCCTCCTTTCCTTTTTCCGTGTGCGCGCATGCACAAGTGTGTTTGTGTATCTGTGTATGTGAATTTTCTGTCCATATTTTCTTTTTTTTAATTTTATTTTATTTATACTTTTATACAGCAGGTTCTTATTAGTTATCCATTTTATACATATTAGTGTATATATGTCAATCCCAAACTCCCAAGTCATCCATATTCATCCATGTCTGTATTTTCTGCATGGTTTTGTATTGAGATGAACTATTTAAAAATAAACTGTGACTTTATTATTAAATTGTAGAAATTCTTGATATACTTGGGAAACAAGCGTTTTGTGGTATGAATTGAAAACAATTTACTAATTTATTTTTAAAATTTTTTGTAAGTTTATTACATACACAAATTTTCATTTTCATGAGGTCAAATTAAGGTCCACTTTCATGATCATTTTATTATATTGCTTATCTGAGCTTATCCAGTTGAATGTACTAATAAGAGTTCATGTAATTTCATCTTACTCTCAAGAAGAAGATACCTTTCTTATCCCCAGTTTACAGATGAGAAAAATGAGGTTCAGTGTGGATACGTAGCTAGTCAAATGGTGAGTAAGTGGCAGAGCCAAGGTTTAAACCCAGGTCCTCTGATTAGAATCCATCCTTTCAGCTGCCTCGCTGTTTGCCTCCTGAGATACCTGTGAGACCCATGAAAATTGTGCCTGCCTTTATTTTCTGTCTTTTCATAGTGCTAACACATGGTGAGGCACATAGATGTTCACAGAATGTGGGGCCGTTTGCCTTTACTTCTCTCTCTCTCTCTCTTTTTCTCTTTAAATGTAGCTCTTCTGAGTAGCTCGTGCTAACTTCCTTTCAGCCTCTTATATTGATTTTTAGGAAATCCACAAAGTCCCCAGATAAGAGAGAATACACAGGAAGACAAACATCAGACACAAAATAGCTAAAGGACATTTGCTTTTAGAATACTCTAGGGTGGCTTCATTTGGCCAGATAAATGTTTTCACTTTAATGGGAAGCAAAGACTCTAACTGCACACAGACACCCAAGTCCTCAAATAATCACAGGTTCACCTCCACAAAGCCAAAGGCCAGGCAGGGAGCCAGCATCATTTCCCAACCACAGGGAGGTGTGATCTGGAAATCACCGGGCTTCAGCCACCACTCATATCCCGTGGCAGGTAGCGACCCTCAGCCATAAGGCAGCCCATCCCTGGTAGCCCATTTCTGGGATAGCAAGCATGTGAGCTCCAGTCTGTTCCTCACAGAGCCACCTCCAACATGGACATTTCCCACAGCTGCCTGTATTTTTCTAACACTCCCTGAGCCTCTGAGAGGCAGCAGCAATTCACTTTGCCCGAAAATCAGCCAGTGAGTAAAGGGCTCCATGGCCCCAGCTGCTTCCTGCCATCGATTAAAAATAGAAGCACAAAAATCAAATCCATTAAGGTTTTACTTAACTTTGGCTTGAACAACAAGCCTCTTTGCTTAGGCAGCATGGAAGAGAGAAGCAAGACACTGGCTGTTCAAACATCTCTGCTGGGCTTTTCAAAAAAAAAAAAAAAAAAGGATGCTAATGTCCAGTATTAAAAAAAAAATGACCTGTTTCTGAAATGCAGTCTCTTGTACAGCCTTGTGATCACTTACCTTTCCTCCACCACGCCGCTAGATAATGCAAGGCAGCTCCCTCCTCTCCTACCCCAAGCCCTTTCTTACTCCTACCCTGCTCCATAGCGGACACAAGTTACCAGCCTGGCTGGGCTGGAGAAACCCTTGGGAAGTTTTTAATATGAATCTCCAGACCTCAGTGCAAAGCCACGGAATCAGAATGTGAGGTAGGGGGTGGTGGTAATGGGGGGGGGGGGTGTGGAAAGCTGGAGATACAGGCAGAGGTGGTTTTCAGGAACTTGTATTTTTTGTTTTGTTTTGTTGGTTTGCTTTGTTTTTCTTAATGATTTTAATACAACAGGCCAAAAATGGCCAGAGTCTGGAAACTACTGCTATAGAAGAAACTTGGGGTGAGCAATTGAATTAAGTGAACTTTAAAGTGCTTTTCTACAGTCAGGTTCTGACCTTTGGTGGTCAGGGCATGATAACCAAAGCCCATTAAGGGGCAGAGTGAGAAGTGGGTAAATAGGGTTTGGATCTTTGTTCCATGACTTACCATCTGACCTTCACCAAACTACTTCACCTCTCTAATCCTCGACTTCTCCATCTGTGAAATGGGGGTAGTGATTGTACTGACCTCATACCATCATGGTAAGATTTACCTGGCATTGGGTATAGAGAGGGCCTCATGCATAGTAAGTACTCAATACATGTTAGTGACTTCAAATTAATTGAAAAATCACTTAGGTTCTTAGTTTTTTTTTTTTAATTTAAGCAAGTATTATATCTATTTATTACTGTCATTGACTTCCAATGGTTACCCAGACTCTTTTTGGGAGCTCAGATAAGCTGCTTGCTGTGTTCACCACAAAGGAAAGAAGGCTGTGCCTGACCACTGGTAGCTGGCAGCCCAGGGCATCCCGAAGTCAAACATTTGCCTGAGTAAATTGAGAGGTTACTGAAGGTGTTTCCCCTGTCTTCAAAAGTTCCAGGAGCTCCAGAGGCAGAATTGTAATTCAGTAAACTCTTGGAGTGAGGAGTTAAGGTTTTATATTCTATCTGCTGCCTCCTGGGCAGCCTCCATCCTCCCCGCCCCCGCCACCCCAACCCCTTCAGTCCTTTGTATGTTTACTAATCAGAGTCCAGAAAGGAACAGTGGAAGCAATCTGGTAGTATGATTGTAATTGTTTATGCTTCTGAATATTATCATCATCATCCAGATCATTTCTGTTATTATTCTTATTCTTACTCTCAAGGTTTACACAGTGGAGATGCCAGTTAAAGCCGTGGCAGCGCCTGAGGTCAGGACCCCAGACTGGCAGAGGCAGCGATGACAGTCTCTCTCTCTCTCATTCACTGAACTGTTGGCTTCCTCCGACAGCTCCTTGTTCATCTGCCAGCCCTTTGCAGAGACAACCTGTAAGTCATTTCCCGGGGACTTGAGGGAATTGCAAACTTATTCTCCTGCCACTAGATGGCAGGCAACACGATGTGCTTTTTCCAAGTAAGATATTAACGGCAGTCAAAAATGATCCCCCTGGGCTTCCCTGGTGGCACAGGTGTGGAGAGTCCGCCTGCCGATGCAGGGGACACGGGTTCGGGTTCGTGCCCCGGTCCGGGAAGATCCCACATGCCGCGGAGCGGCTGGGCCCGTGAGCCATGGCCGCTGAGCCTGAGCGTCCGGAGCCCGTGCTCCGCATACAGGAGAGGCCACAACAGTGAAAGGCCCGCAAAAAAAGATCCCCCTCTGTCTCTAAGCGTTTATTCCTTATAATAAAATCAGTAAATCTCAAGCTCACTTCTGATTTCAAGCTCAACTTGCTCCATGTCTGAGAGCACCCCGGGTCTGCCTGCTGTAATGCTCTGCCCTTCAGGGATTCATAATCGCCATGCTGATGAGAGCAAGACTGTGTGTCTACAGCGTTTCATAGTTTACAAAGCACTGAAGGGTTGGCAGGCTCTTTTGCATCCAGGATCGTATTTGACAAGTGAATGTACATACGTATGGAGCCCGGCCATAATGCGGCTTCATTATATTGATCAACAATGCCCACGCAGTGCCCCGTGGATATATTTGCATCCGTTTTATATGAAAACAGTTGCTACACCAGCTCTGGGAATGAATGTCAGGATTTGAAGGTGCTCAACAAATGATCAGCATCATTTTGGTTCAGTCTTTCTGAGACCTGAAATGCTCCACCCTGCGGGGAGAGGGGTGTGCAGCTGAAAGGGCAAGCTTACCAGGCTGGGCACCCTGGGTCAGCATTGCCCAGCTTGGCTGGGTAATGCCACACTATGGGGTACGGTCTGTTCACTCCACACAAAAAGGAACCAGCCACAGATTGTCATTTGCATGCAACCAGCCTGAGTTGTCACTCCTGCACTTCAGGAATAAATTAGTTCATTCAAGAAGGAAAGAATTCCAGCGTGTGTGTGTGTGTGTGTGTGTGTGTGTGTGTGTGTGTGTGTGCTGGAGGGTTTTATTTGGGGGAATTGAGTGTGGGTAAGACAGCTGAAATCCACTTGTCTGGAATTATTTTCATCCATCTCAATTTTATAACTGCAAAGGTCTGATTCCTTTTATTAATACTTGAAGGTTTTTCTCCCAGTCTGAAGTTCAGAGTCACACTGACTCTGCACAGGCAGGTAATGATAGACTGCAGGACTCATTGTTTTCTGCTGTGAACTACAAATGACACACATTTGTTTCATAAAATTATCACAAAAGCCAAAAATGTATTGGCTTGGGGAGTGAGTTGGTCCATCAGTGTAATATTCCTATTAGTGTAGCTATTCAGCTGCAGAAAAAAAAAAAAAAATCATTGCACTCCAATAATAGAGCAGGCGAGTATTATGGCTTTCACATTAGAAACTCTGCTATTTACATATTGTATATATTTTATTATAGGTCTGGAAGGAAATGAATTTGCATATTTTTCAAAAATAATTCTAGTTGCAGGTGGAGGTTATAGAAAGCCAGGGCTGCTGCCCTAGATTGATCCTTAATCAAGTTCCTTCCTTTCCAAGCAGCCACTGAGATGACCCTGTTCAATCTCCCCAGGTCACCCACTGTCCTGAGCCTCCCAGCTCTTGCCTCCAGTACCTTGTGCAACATGATTTGCTACTTCTGAATGCAAGCTGCGTAGCAGGTGCAAATTCTGTGATGGAATTGGCAGAATGGACAGAGCAAAATCTCACCAGTTTCATTTCATCTCTGCCCCGAGCAGACTTCATAAAGCAATAAAGACTGAATGTCTAAGGACTTAAAAGAAATGTGCTGTGTTATCATCATCAATTTATGAAACTCCCACAAGGAAGCAGACATGATACAAAACATACAAATTGTACCGTTGCTGCCTCTGGAAGTTTCAATGGCAAAGAACAAAATGTTGAAATTGGATATTACTTTCTCTCTCACCTCCTCTCTCTTTCTTCTCTCCTGTTTTCTTTTCCTTTTCTCTTTCACCTTTGAGTTGGAGGGTTCCCTTTGGCAGTTCAAGCATGGAGAAGGCTCTGAATGGAATAGCTTGGAACATACTGAGATGTGAGCCAATTCTAAATACTGGGTGGGGGTCAGGTCAGCAAGAGAAGTCACAGGGTGTGTGTGTGTGTGTGTGTGTGTATGTGTGTGTGTGTGTGTGTGTGTGTGTGTGTGTTTGGTGTGCATTGATGAAAAGAGTGAGAGTTAAATGGGGTCAAGAAAGAAGGAAAAGGGACAGAGATAGTCACTGTGCTTCTGTGTTCACCCAATCGGTGTTATATGTCCATCCTCTCCATCATCCCATCCTTTGGGAATTACCAGCTAGCTACGAGGACCTTTTCACCTCGCTGCTTGCGCACAGGACTGCAAACCCCATAGTCAGTGTGTGAACACTCCTCTGTGTTTACAACGTGTCAGACATTATGGAATCGGGGCTGACGGGCATGTCCCTTCCCTTGTCCTTAAGGAGGTCATAGTCCCATGCAGGAGACAATTCTATAATCCAGGACGTGCTAGGAAGGCTGAGAAAAGTGCTTTGGGAACAAATACATCCCCCCCCTGGTTGTCTGGTACAGCTTCAGAGGAGATGGGACATCTTATAAGAGGTTGAAGAAGACACTGGAATTCTGCAGGGTTCTGGGCAGAGAGATATGCCTGCAATAAAATAGCAGAAAACTGTACAGTCTGTTTCCAGCGATGATCGGTTCTGCTGAAGAGAACCAGAAGTTGAAGGGGTGAAGCTGGTTGGAGTCTTACTCTAAATACAGCACAATTAGTCAAGTCCTTCTGATTGCAAGTGACAATATCTGACTGGAGCTGAGGCGTGGGTGTGGAGGAGGCATCTCCTTTGTTTTTAAGGGAAATTATTACAGAAGTACTAAGGTATCTCAGGGAACTCAAGAATGAGGATTGGCGAGGTCTCAGAAGCAACTGGAAACAGAAGCTTGCATATGGTCAGTAATCAGATTATCTCCCCATCTCACATTTCTGCTCCTCTCTCTGTGTATGTTTCCTCTCTGTGTATCTGTCTCTCCCTCTCTCATTCTATGTGTGGTGCATATATATGTTGTTTAAAGGGCTTCTCCTCTGCTTTTCTTGTCCATAAGAAATATGGTGCCAACACCCTGGCTTTCATTTTACTATCCGGGAACCCAACGAGAGATTGACTTCTTTTTCTCAATTTCAGTGTCAGAATTCCCAGGGAAGAATTGGGATTGGCCCAGGTTACACCAGGTGTCCACTGTGGAACAATCTGCTGAGGATGGGGAGGGACACCAGTGTGTCAGCCAACGTAATGTAACTGGAGCACAAGGGAAGTGGCGTGTTAATGTGGCTGCCTCTCCCGGAGCCTGTGGATGGAGGGAGGGGTACATCCTGGGGGAAAAGTGGTCCCAAGCCATCAGTTCCATAGGCACCCACTCCACCATGGACTCCACTCTCAAACAACAGGGAAATATGGCCAGCTTCAGGGAGGCATGGCATGGTCTGACCCCATCTGCTTCCAAGAGATAGACAACAACTCTCTTTGGAATTTATCATAGCACCTAATAACTTTATTATTAGGAAGTACTTCTTTATATCTAACCTGCTGCAGTCTGAACTCCCTTTAGAGAACATGAAATATTCACCTCATGACCACAGACTCAAAGACAGCTACTAAGTGAGCCAATAACTTGTCCCCTGTAATCAGGTGACTGCCGATAGCAAGCATCCTGCCAGGGGATAGGGTTTTATCAGAGAATGAGATCCAGCCTATGCTGACAAGGAGTCTGAAGTCTGGTCTCCAGGAAGACAGTGAGGAAAAATCAACCCCCCACCAATTAGCATGAGAGCATCTGGGTATGTTTATCTGTCCCCGTCTGGAGATCTGGCTCTGCGGGAAGAACTCACACACACCCGATCCCAACCTCTAGCGGCTCAGATGCTGGTTGAGGGTTTGAGCCAAACATGGTCAGCCTGAATAGGGAGCCTCTCTGCTTGCTGAGACTCAGGTGTGTCCCCAGGAAAGTGCTCTTTGGGTCCAAGCTTGCTGGGTCCTGGAAGGGAGAGCAGAGAGCTGCAGAGGAAGCAGCGTCCATCAAACTCCATGGAAGTCCCTTTACCCAGGGGAGGATGGTACCCTGAGTCTGCATTGCCCTCAACTGACCCTCAGCACTTCCTGAAACGGTGGGCAGCCTGAAAACCAGAGAAAGAGGCAGATAAACACTCCTGGTTATTAGAGGACCAGGCTTAGAAGCACCATCAGGGGCCAAACCAGCTGAGCTATGCAGCAGCCACAACTGTTGAAAACCAAGACCAAGAAAGAAAAGTCCTGAGTGTCTTGACGGGACCAGGGTGCGTGTGGGTCGTACACGTAGGAGGATTTGATACCCCTACTGTGACCTAGTGACTCTATCACCCCTAACCTTAAACTCTCAGATGAGTTGAAGACGAAATCTTTAATCTCTGGAAGGGTGAGGATTGGAGGCAGGAGTCGGCACTATGTTTCCATGCCCTTTGGAGTCTGAAAGCTTGGTTTTAGCGGAGGCCAAAGCCCCAGCACCAGGGACCGGGCTGGATTTGGGGGAAGCGCCTTGACTTTGCTCAAAGTGATCTTGGCGCGCCCTCTCGTGGCCACTGAGCTCACCGCACGTCTCGGGAAGCAGCTGGCCACCACGTACGAATGGACTCCGCGTTGTTAAACTGTCAGGTCTAATGTATTTATTTGACTCTCTGCTGTTAAAATGATTTCTCCACAGCACTGCGGTTATTTACGACTATTGTCAGTACAAGGCGATGAGAAGGCAGCCGCAGAACAAAACAACAACAGCTGAAGGAAAGGTTCTGTCTGGGAGGGCTAGGGGGCTTGGTCGCAGGGGTTCCTGCAGCTGCAGCGGCTGTTTGCTTAATCTTCAGTGGGGTCTTTAGGGCTCACTCATTCATAATGCAGAACACACTGCTCTCAGCCCACAGCCCACAGCAGCCCCAGCGAGCCCTGGTGGAGGAGCTCTGGCCCAGGGAGGGCAGCCCCAGCCCTCCTCCACAGGAGACATTGTCACAGAGGCATGTTGAATGGGTCCAGACCATCTCGGGTTTTCTAGGTTCCTTGTTCAGATGAGGGTGAGTTCTTAGATGGCTGCCTCTGGGACCCGGATGTCTTGTGGTTTATTTCCTACCTTCTAGGGCCATGTTTCTCAAAATATGGTCCCCGAACCAGCAGCATCAATGTCACCCGGAAACTTGTTAGAGATGCAAATTCTCAGGTCCCACCACTGATCTATAGAAAGGAAATTGGGGGGGAGGGAGGGGCAGCCTGCTGTGTGACCACAAGCCCTCCAGGTGGCCCTGAAGGTGTTCAAGGTTGAGAACCACAGCTCTGGACATCTAACCCCTGAGATAACTTTTGCAGTGTGTCCACAGAGTCACATGGCCGGTGCCGGTCACCCCAGTCCCTCCTCCTCACCCCTTTTTTTTTTTTTTTGCGGTACGCGGGCCTTTCACTGTTGTGGCCTCTCCCGTTGCGGAGCACAGGCTCCGGACACGCAGGCTCAGCGGCCATGGCTCACGGGCCCAGCCGCTCCGCGGCGCGCAGGATCCTCCCGGACCAGGACACGAACCGGTGTCCCCTGCATCGGCAGGCGGACTCTCAACCACTGCACCACCAGGGAAGCCCCTCACCCCTCTTTTAAAGGCTCCTAGAAGCCAGTTGGATCCCCTCCTCCCCTGGAGCTGATTTGGGAAAAGGTCTGCTCTGACCTGCTGTAGCCCTACAGCATGTGCGGTCTTAGAGGGGCAGGAGAGGGTCCCCAAGTCAGTCTGTGCTCAGATTCAGCTTTGTGACCTTAGAGAAAGGACTTATTCATTATAAAATGAACATAATAATAGTCTTACAGGGTTACTATAAGGCTGGAATGAGTTAATACAGTAAAATTCTTAGAAGAGTATCTGGCCTATAGTAAGTGTTCATAAATGCTAACTATTAATATATTTTTTTAATATTGGCTTTCAAGTTCATCTGTCTAAGCCTCACACATCACTCAGAACTATGGTTCACAGACAGATCCCTTGTTGTCAGAAGACCTGTGTTTACATATGGCCTTTGCTGCTTCTAAGCTACAGCACTTGGAGCAAACCACCTAGGTTCTCTGTGCCTCAAATTTCTCTTTGAAAAATCAATACCTACCTCAAGTTTTCGTATAAATTATCCTATTTACTTCTCACACAAACCTTTGCTCTAGAAAGAACAGGTCTGATACCATGCCCATTGTACAAATGAAACGACCAGGACCCAGAGAGTTCAAGCTACGTGCCCAAGGTCAACAAGAAGTAGGAGCTGGAGTCAAGACAGGAATCCATTTCCTCTGATTCCAGGTCTAATGAATTTTTATGAGATAATGCATGTGAGAGCACCATAGAAATGGAAGTTACTGTTTTTTGGAAGAGCAATCAGAAGAAAAGCATCCCATTTTCTGAATATGAATTCAGGAAATTAAAATAACAAACCATAAAGCCCTTCTGGAGAAAAAAAAATCAATAATACTGAAAAGAAATAAAATTGAAAAAAAAAAGAAAACAGAGCACAACAGTCTGGTATCAAGATTGAGAATGAATCGCAGACAAAAATGGAGAAGCGATGCCAACATATTCCCCTTCTTGGGGAAATGTGTCTGTGTTCATGAAGGGAACAGGAATGACAGCGAGAGCTGATGGTGTATTTATCCCGGGGACAGGCAGCCGTCTGTTTAGCATTTATATAGCGCGTGTCTCCTGGGCAGCATCTGGAACATGGTAAAATGGGTTATTGCTGGGTAGCGGAGGAGCAGCAAGGATGCTGACGATGCCAGAGCAGGAGGGGTCCTGAGGATGCCAGGAGGGTCTCTCAGCCCCACCCCACTTCATGAGACCTCAAACTCCCCTGCAGCTTTGCTCTTAGCAGGGGCCTCACACAGCTGGAGCCCTGGAGGAGACTACCTTCAAAACTCTCCTACTGGGAAGAAAGAGTCCTCCCTGGGTGGTGATGTAAAGAAACCTGGGCAGCTCACTCTCGGGTGGACCGCCGTACACACTGCTTCTCTTCAGCTTCCACCAACTCCTTCTTATCCCTCATCCCTCATCATTTCTCAATTTTTCTGCCAGTTTTCCAGCCCTGCTCCTCGTCTCCAGTCTTATTTCCCTGGGTTCCCAATCACAGTCTCCACTTCAGGTGTGCTGGGAGTGGGTGGTGAGCCCGGGAGACATAAAGTGAAGCCATGGCCCTGGGTTCCTGTTCTGTTCCCGTGAACTCATCTCTGGGAGGAGGTCTCCTAACTTTCCCACGCTTGGGCTCCATCTCTGGCAGAATGGTGCAGGGCTCCTTTGAAGATAGAAATTTCTGAAACACCTGTGATATGTCTCAATGTTTCTTACTTTTCCAAAAGTCCAAGGAATCTGCCTGGGGCAAAGACCAGGAATTTTTTATAGAAAGAATGCAAGGAAAGAAAGAGTGAAGAATCATCTCTTGTCATCAGAAGCAAGAATTTGCATCCAGACCAGTAAAATAATTGTCCTGATAAGTGATTTTCAAAGATTTCTTCATGTCACTTTTTAGTCTAGCAAGAATTCAGCCCAGACGTCCCAGCTCGTGGAATTCTCCCCTAGAGAGAGAGAATTCTGGAGAACTTGATTAAGGATCAATCTAGGGCAGCAGCCCTGGCTTTCTATAACCTCCACCTGCAACTAGGATTTTTTTTTTAAATATGCAAATTCATTTTCTTCCAGACCTATAATGAAATATATGCAATATGCAAATAGCAGAGTTTCTAATGTGATCCAAGACAGCTAAGACATGAGACTCACTGCTCTACGGAAGAAGGAGGTTATTTCAGAGAGGATCCAGGAAGTGAAAAGAAAAAGAAGGCAGAGAAAGAAGGACAGAGATGGGAGAGGGAAGCTGGCTTGGGGTACGTGCATTTGCCATCACTATTTTGTTCCCTTACCTGTGGAGGAGTCTGGCCCTGGGAGATGTGTCACAGGCTATCCCTGAGTTACAGCCACATCAATGCAGAGTTAGTAATACAGTGGGGCGGGGGCCACAAACAGTTCCTGGAGTTTAGCTTTTCTGGGCCTCCTTGAGTTCCAGTGACATAGGTGGGAGCCAGAGGTTCCCATAACACCCCATCCTCAGTCTCACTGATGAGGCAGAGAAGGCAGCTGAGCTGACATCCAGACAAGGGGGCAGGGGTGCCCAGAGCAGAGACTAGCTGTTGGGAAGATGTAGGAGGTGACAGGGAGACAAAGCTCTACCATGCTACCAGAGCAGGAGGGCAGGAATGTAGGAGTCAGCTAGGAAAGGCTATTAGCTTTGATCGAACCCAGGCAGTGGCTTCATCAGCAGAGCCCAGCAGAGCACCCAGCAACCAGGGGACCCCAGGACAATGTAAATGCTTCTGCACTGTGCCCCCCAAATGCCAAGTGAGCCTCTCATTCTCACCCTCCACACACCCAGGTATCATCTCAGAAAAAAGCAACAGAGAATAAGGGAAACTGAGCCACTGCCCCCAAATTCTGAGCATTACCTCCGGGAAATATTTCAATTAACAAAACGAAGCCAGTTTAACCATGGTAGGTTAAACAGCAATCTCTTCATCACCACTCAGAGGACAGGGGCTTGCAAGGAAGAGCAAATAAGACAAGCCACATTTGCTGAGTATAAGGGTCATAGCTAGGGGACCACTATTCCTCAGGCAACTCTGCCTTTCTCCTAGAGAGGCTAACTTGATACTCGCCGCTCTGCTTTTGTGGTTCCACGGCACCTGGAGAGCCTTCATTTGTCCCTCTAAATCTTGCCCATCTTCAGTGCTCATCACAGATCTTCTCCAGGAGGCGTCTCTGAGTCCTACATCCCTCATAGGGTACCCCTTCAAGTATTCCTTCTTTTACCTACATGTCCATTTGTGGAGCCCAGACCAAATGCTCCTATGCATCAGGCACTCAGGGATACAAATATGTCTAAGGCACAAGGTGTTTGCCATGAGGAAAAATGCCTCCAAAGTCTTACAGCACATAGATGATGAGCGTTTAGATTAATACAGTCACTGAAGCTGTGCCCAGGGTTGATCTTTAATAAACACTGGTTGAATGAATGAAGGACTGTCAGCTTGATCCTGGGTTCTTGTCCATCCTCTTTCCCTGTTTGTTCTCCCGGGCACGCATGCTCAGGGCTTCAGAAGCCCACGCCTCCAGCAGGGGGGTGATGCTTAGCCTCTAAACTGCTTTTCAGATTCCAGTGGGCACCAACGCGTGGGAAGGCTGCTGGGCGGGGCGTGACCACGTAAAATAACAGGTTCTATGTCTTGCAACCTCTACCTTTCAGCTGAGGATTTTTTTTTTTTTTTTTTTTTTTTGGAATGATAAGACTCATTTCACATGATTCCTCCCTGGTCTTTTTTTTTTTTTTTTGCGGTACGCGGGCCTCTCACTGCTGTGGCCTCTCCCATTGCGGAGCACAGGCTCCGGACGCGCAGGCCCAGTGGCCATGGCTCACGGGCCCAGCCGCTCCGCGGCACACGGGATCCTCCCGGACCGGGGCACGAACCCGCGCCCCCCGCATCGGCAGGCGGACTCCCAACCACCGCGCCACTCTCCCTGGTCTTTTTTAGTAAGTCCAACAGTACACCACTAGGACCTTTTGGTTCATCATTTTGGGGCAAAAATCTCCTGGTTTCTCTTCTTCAAGCTCTTTATCATGTAGTCACCAAATAGGTCCAGGTTTTCACCCTCAGAAGCATCCCTCAGGTTCCCCCAGCCTCCTGTTTAGATAAGACTCCCCCTACCCCGATGTACACTCTCCCAGTTCACTGGATATTCCTTTTTTTTTTTTTTGGCTGCATTGGGTCTTAGTTGCAGCACAAGGAATCTTTCGTTGTGGTGCGTGGGCTTCTCTCTTGTTGTGGCGTGAGGGGTCCAGAGCCCGTGGGCTCTGTAGTTGCAGCATGTGGGATCTTAGTTCCCCGACCAGGGATCAAAGCCATATCCCCTGCATTGGAAGGCAGGTTCTTAACTACTGGACCACCAGGGAAGTCCCTCACTGGATATTCTTAATCACTTGTATCCCAGTGGGCAGGATGGTGCCCACACTAAGTAAGCACATAATAGTTATTGAATAATTTAACACATTTTACCCTTTATCTAACATGTCAGGTCTTTATTACTCCACCTGGAATTCAAGCCCCTCTGAACTCACTTCTCTCCCCAGCCTCTTCTCTTACTGCTTTGGAGCCAAACCCTAATCCAGGGCTCCGGACACCTCATTCCTGTCCATCAGATGCTGGGATTATTCTGAACTTAGGCAGGGGACTCCTTCATCCTGGCATCCTCCGTGTTTGCCCCCAGATTCCCTTTTTTCATCTTAATTCTACCCACCCTTTTGTGTAACAGAAGAGACATTCAATGCAGAAGTCCTCTGACTGTGCCCATCTCGGGCTGGTTCCTATTTGCCTGCAGGTCTCTCTACTCCACAGTTTTGCTTGTATTGTTCTCTTGCCATTTCACGTGCCTCCCAATCATGTTATCCCTATGACTGTGAAGGTTCCCTGAAGCCAGGGACTAGTTTGCTCTTTTTATAAATCCTCTTTTAAAACCCCTAATCCCTGTTGCACCCTCATCATACATTACAAGAGAGCCACACTTGCACCCACCCCCAACAAAAGCCCCAGACATACAGCAAGCACTAAATAATTACCAATGCACGGGTGACTTCTCTCTTGCTATCTCCTGTGGCCAGTTCCCAGTGAATTTTCCAAGTTCTTGCTAACTCCTCTGTGTGCCAGACTCAGGGCATTTAGGGAATGTAGACAGGCAGAGGGCTAAGTTCAATGACCTTTTTAGAAAGAATCTTCTCCATCTACTCTAATCAAATTACCTTTCAATTTCCAGCAGGAAGACATGAGGAAGGACGAGGAAAGGAAAGGAGAGCATTCTGGGGAACTCTGATCTTCTGGCTGAAGCCCATGAGCAGTGTCCTTTGCTTCTTGCAATGCTCATTTTCTGCCATTGTAATACCAACATGCGTGGGAGGCAGTGACTGTTTAGCAGAAAAGGCTGTCACTCTGATAAACACTGGGCCAGCCTGTGGAGGAGGGGCTGGATAGGAGAGAAACGGACTCTGCCTGGGCCTCTATTATTGCACGGGGACATCAAAATTTCTCCGGGTGAAAATGACCTGAGAATATTCCTGACATCAAGCTTAAACTCCATTTTTACTGTTGGTATTTGGATTCTTTTCACAATTCCAGAGAGTTAAAGTTAATATAAAAAATGTATTCTGAAGCTAGGGGAGAGAATGTGAGTGTGGAGGAGAGCCCAGAAGTACATTTATAATATTCGGTGAGGTCGGTTCTTCGGGACCCCCTGCTCTCTGCTTCACTCGTCTCTCTCCCCACTTGACGGCACCTTTGCAGGAACCTTTCCAGCCTCTGGGCTTCAGACTCCTCCTTGTCAAAAGAAAACATAGGATGAGCTTCAAGAAAGTCCCTCCCAGGTCTGACTATGAATCTATGACTCCCTGACCTTTGAACAACCACGGTTTTTATTTTCTTGGCATCCTTCCCAGTCACAGGCAGGGGCAAATGCCTCATGGCACGTCGCCCCCCTGGGGGATGTTTTTTATTAACAGGGATCGTGTTTCCTATGTCAAGGAGAGGAATCTGTAATGATGGGATTTCAGGCATCAGCCAGGCCGGCGGAGGAGGAATCTTTGGAGGCAGTGAGTCCTTCTAAGGGTCCTAACCCTCAGGTTACCTTCCTGCCTGGCCAGTAGCAGAGCTGTGCCCTGACTCTTGGAACAGGACAACTCCTAGAGCTCAGGTCTACACCTCATTCGATGTTCTCATCCCTCATATGTGTAAGTCCATGGGCTACCACCCGCAAAGGTGGGCAAGACATGTAGAGTGTAGCGGGGAGAGCTTGCTATGGAAGAGCATAGCTGTAACACAGACAAAGGGTGGTAATAATAGCTATTGCGTCTGCAGAGGCTCCACGTGACCATGTATCAGACCTCAAGCATATGTTGCTAACTTAATTCCTGTACATCCAGTAGACAGTTGTCATTAGTCTCAGTTTATAGATGAGGAAACTGAGACTCAGAAAGGTTAGGTAATTTTTCCAAGGTCACGTTAGCAGTGAAGGGGCACCAGGATTGTTTTCCATCTGTTGCCTGCAAATCCTGGCCTCCGCCCTGCACTCTCTGCACAGAAGCTTCTTCAGGCAGGAGAAGCCCTTGCAGAGGGAGGAGGGGGAAGGGACTAAAAGGCAGAAGCTGCTGCCAACCCTTGCAATCTGCAGCTTCTCTGTCCCCTCCCACAGTCCTCTCCTTGGAGCAAGAGGGCTCAGAGCCCCTGGACAGACAGACTCTTCCCACCAAGACAGCTCTGGCTAAGCTGTCTTTTTGTTAACGGGCATGACTTTTTGTTAACGGGCATGTATATTTTTGGAAACGCTCTGGAGTGTAAGTGTATAAAAGGCTGGGTCAGACAGTGCCTGGGGCCGTGGGCAGAGAGGAGACCAGGTAACTCCAAAGAAAACTGGAGCAGCAGCTTCAAAAAGTGGTTTGATATTTTTTCCCCCGATTTTGATCTTAAAAATGTCTGGAGCCCAGACAGCCACTGGCAGCTTTGGCCGACAGGGGCTCTAACCCCTAGGACCTCACTGCCTTACTGCAAAGGCTTCTAGTTAACAGAAGTCTTTTGTGTGATGGAAAGCGAGTGAAAGCGTGAGAGAGAAAAACACTGGGGTTGATAGTGACAGCTGGTTGCTGTGGCAAGTCTTCAGAATCGTCAGTGGAGAAACACAGTGGGAGCAGCGAGGGTCTGTGTGATGCTGGGAGCACGCTCCTTCTGCCGGCCCAGCCACCTAAGAGATTCCAGTGTGATGCCTGAGCCGCTTTGCTTCTTCCTGGACCAAGAAAGCAGACGACACAACCGCGCATCTCCTGATCTCTCAATCCCTCCATCTTTGACCAGTGACAAGATGGCATTGATGAGTTCCTAAAGGACCCCAGCTTCTTTAGGGTGATTCTTTTTCCCCCTGTTTCATGCTTCCTCTTTTTGAGTAGTTTTTCGTGAAGTGGAGACAACAGAAGTAGACATTATGGTAATCCAGCCGTCATTCGATCAGGCCATTCACATCTGAGTGGCTGGCAGAGCACACGAGCTAAGCTACGTGTGTGATACACGGGCAATCCACCGCTCCCCTCTCCCCCGCCCCAAGGACAGCATTCAGCCTCTGGTCTCTTAGGGAGCTGCGGCAGCCACCCCTGCACGGGGCTTCCAGTGTGCTGGCCTGGGCAGACACCCTTCTTCCAAACCTCACCTTCCCTCTGCCTCTCCCAGCCCTACACACACACACACACACACACACACACACACACACACACACACACACACCAAACACACATACACAATATATAAATTCACAGGGCCAAACACTCATTCAACATGCCTGAAATTCAGCTCCAGACTCTCTTATTCAAATATCTTCATAAAAGAACATGAAAAAAAAAGATACATTAAAAAAAGGACTGGAAGGAAACTATCACTAAAATATTATGAATGGTTGTCTCTGGATGAAAGGAAAAAATGATTTTTTTCTTCTATTAATTTTGTTGTCATAAAATATTCATCACAAGAATATATTCATTTCCAATGAGAAATACTTAGATTTTTAAAAATACAGCATATCTAACAGGGGTAATACCTGAAAAGCTTATCAAGTGTCTTGGATTTGAAAACTTTTGGCGAGAAAGGCCCTATAAAAATGATAAGGATCTTATGCTCCTGGGAGAATAGAAATGTCCAGAAGTTGCTGAAGAAAGTTCTAGAAGAACCACAAGGATAACTTTCTCTTTTAAAAATAAATATCCTAGAGCCCGTCCCTGGGCTTTAGTTTCTTTAGCTGTAAAATAAAAGCATTGCTTTAAATGGTGGTGAAGATCCTCTCCAGTTTGTGATGTACCATAACGACATTTCATCAGCCTTTCGTGTCCCAGGATTTCCCACCTCCCCTTAGTCCCTGTCTTCTCGTCTCCCCTCTCCGTGGAGCCTGGAGGGCAGGGCTAAGTCCTCTAGCTCCAAATCACAGCTCTTCTAGAACCGTGGGCATTACAAGGGAGTGTAGTAAGGCTTACTTGTAACAATGCCATGGATCCAGAAGAAACGTCCACAGCTCACCTAGGCCATTTGCCTGCCCCTCTCTAAGGAGTCCAGATCATGGCAACACCCACATTCCCTTCCCTTCCATCTGTCAGATACCTACGCTGAAGGATATCTCACCAAAGGTTCACAATCTTTTTCTTTTTTTTTTAATTAATTAATGTATTTATCTTTGGCTGCATTGGGTCTTCGTTGCTGCGAGCAGGCTTTTCTCTAGTTGCGGCGAGCAGGGGCTACTCTTCGTTGTGGTGCACGGGCTTCTCACTGCGGTGGTTTCTCTTGCTGTGGAGCACGGGCTCTAGGCGCGTGGGCTTCAGTAGTTGTGGCACGTGGGCTCAGTAGTTGTGGCTCACGGGCTCTATAGCGCAGGCTCAGTAGCTGTGGCGCATGGGCTTAGCTGCTCCGTGGCATGTGGGATCTTCCCAGACCAGGGATCAAACCCACGTCCCCTGCATTGACAGGTAGATTCTTAACCACTGTGCCACCAGGGAAGTCCCTCACAATCTTTTTCCGGTCTCCAAATCTAGAGAGCCGAGAGAGTATATTGATGAAATCCTAGGTTTTAATATTGGTCAAAAGAAGGTTTCCAAACTGCTTTTTCAAGCTGTGTGATATGAACAATGTTATTCAACCTCCCTGACCCTCCCTTTTCTCTTATTGAAATTGTAGATACTAATAAACTCATATAAAAAGTTGGGCATGTATTAAAAAGGGTACTATTTTTTTTTGCACGTGACAGTTGTAAGATAGAGTTCCTCTTTCTGATGACTTAATTCCCTCTTGCTTCCACAAAACCCCATTTCTTCTTGTGCTAAGTTCAGGAGATACTGAAACAATGCAGAGTCTCTAATGCAAAGTCCTTTGATTTTTCCCAGGTTCAAGTCCCACACATCAACATCAACGCTCCGAATTGGCGTTCAGCTCCTGCAACCCCAAGAAACATCTGCCCTAGAGATCTTGATCCTGCTACTTAGTGCGTTCTCTCTCTAAACTGCACACACACACACACACACACACACACACACACACACACACCCCTCAATCAGGCCCACTCTTCTCCGGCACAAGGTTGACTAAATATCTGAAGATATGCCCTGACCTTTCCCCACCGGCTAAACGTCTTCAGATGTTGCCACTTTGATTATAATCCCTGCCTTCTCTTCCTATTATCTCGGATGCCAACCCCATGAGACACATTAAATACATAATTCATTTTGACTCGCATCTGGGCTATGCTGTCTGGTGTGGGGAGGTTACAGCAGAAGCATATGTCTCATTCTTAAAATTCAATTATTCAAATTCAATTTCTTCTTCTGCTACCATTCCTCACCAGCACGTAGTCTGGGACTTTTCATCAGATCACTCAAACTACCAGCACCGAAGCCAGAAGTTATTGGCTTCTGTTCGCTTTGATTCAGCTGCCATGTATTGTCGTTTTGATAATGCACTGCTCTGGGCACTGGAGGTCCAAAGAAGTAGAAGCCATAAGTGAAAAAGTAGACAAAGGGACTTATATGCATTTAACCCCAATGGTGCTTGACAAGGGCAATTATAGCATAAACGATAAAGCAATATAAGAGTGAAGAGGAGAAAGCAATTAATTATTTCTACAATGGGAGGAAGGGATCAGACAGATAAGATCTCTTATCTACAGTATGGGTGATGAAACACTATATGCTCATAAGAAACAGAGATTAGAGTCAACCAAAGCAGAATCAGGGTGCCCAACATTGTTCTAAGCTCAGGGGTGGGGTGGGGTGTGGAGGTGACTCTAGTAAAAATAGAAAGAGAAACCACTGCTTACAAATAGCTGAATTGTTTCTCAGCTCATGCTGTTTTCCTTGCCATCATGTCCATGCATCTCATCCCCTTTACTATCTGAAACCCCATTCAGCCTTCAAAACTCCAATGCCACCTCCTTTGTGGATTCCTCACTCTTAACAATTAATTACTCTTCCCATATTATCTTGTTTTTGCATTTGCTGTTTGCTCACACAGAATTTTTTGGCCCAACTCTAATCGGTGACCTCCTGATACATGGGTGTAGTATGTGGGTGTCTTGAGAGCAGAAAGTCTATTTTATCCATATTTGTATCCTTGCAGCAACTCACAAGTGCTTAGCACCTCATAGCTACTAAATAAACGTTCCTGGCATTGAAAAGTCAAGTGGCACATGTAAACCCAGTAGGAAATATATAATGGGACACTAAGTATGTGTATTTGGTCAGATTATAATGGGAAGTATTTACCACGTTTCCTAACTATAGAAATCTTTATCCAACTGCCTGCTCAAAATCCTTTTGGATATCTCAAAGGTCCTCACAATGAACTCATTAATATTTCCTACAGCACTCCAAAATGGTTCTTTTCCAATCTTTCCTGTTTCTGTGAAGGGTTTTGTGGCACACGTAATTCTACTAGACAGAAACCTAAGGGTAATTTTTGACCCTTCACACATTAAGTTTCACCCCTTGGCTTTACTTCCCAGTCTCCATCTCTAACATTGCCCTGTTACAGGGGGCCAGGCTCTTACCTGGAATATTGTGATAGACTGCACTGGTTTTCCTGCATCTCCACCTGTCCTCACCACTCTCCCGCCACCCACCCAATGCATTCCAGAGCCCAAGTCTCCTCATGTCACGTTTCAATCATTTTCCGTTTTTCTGGGGTAAAGACTGAAACCTCTCTGCAGACTTCAAGGTCTTTCATGTTCTCATCCAACAGTCAGCAAACATTTTTTGTTGTTGTTTACACAGCATTCATAGTAAACATTTTAGACTTTACCATGTGATCTCTGTTACAACTTCTTAATTCTGCCATAGACAGAAAAAAAAAAAAAAACAGGGACTTCTCTGGTGGTGCAGTGGTTAAGAATCCACCTGCCAATGCAGGGGACACCGGCTTGTGCCCACATGCCACGGAGGAACTAAGCCCGTGAGCCACAACTACTGAGCCCACGTGCTGCAACTACTGAAGCCCACGCACCTAGAGCCCGTGCTCCGCAACAAGAGAAGACACCGCAATGAGAAGCCTGTGCACCTCATTGAAGTGTAGCCCCCCCGCTCACCGCGACTAGAGAAAGCCCACGTGCAGCAACGAAGGCCCAACGCAGCCAAAAATAAATAAATAAAATAAATAAATGTATAAGCGCATCCGTTCTTTAAATAAAAAGAAACCTCAACCATGAGCACACCTATGTTCTAATAAAACTTTATTTACAAAAACAAACAGCAGGCTGGATTTGGCTGGTGGGCTATAGTTTCCTGACCCCTTGTCTAGTCCAAAATGACCACTCCAGCTTCATCTCTCTCCATGCTCCCCTCTGCTCTCTGCACTGACCTGGTTCTAAGACATCAACATGTCTCCGCCTCCCATAGGACTCTGCTCAGGTTGGCCATCCTCTGCCTCAAATGCTTCTAATCTCTTTCCCTTTCCTTCCTTACCAACTTTATTCCTACTCTTTCAAATCTTACCTAAAGATCACTTCTTCAGGGGAAGCTTTCTTGACTCTCCAGCTAAGTCAAATCCCCAACTAAATTCTCTAAGAACACTTCATTCTTTTCCTTCATATAACTCATTATAGTTTGTAAATACATATATGTTTGTATGTGACTCTTGAGTGTCTGATTCATCACTTTGATTTTAAGTAGAATGAAGGCAAGTCCCATCTTGCTCACCATTGGCTCCAGTACCTTCCTAATACAGTGCCTGGCAAGTAGTTGGCATTGTTGATGAATGAATAAACTGAAGAACAAACGCCAAGACAGAACGCATAGTTATGAACAGTAATTGAAGGACGGACTGAGGCTGCAATATTAAGGTGAAAATTGTCAATTGCTACAAACTTTCTGAAGAGCAATGTGTCACTGTATCTCAAAACCCTTAAAAACATACATATTGTTTGACTTAGCAACTCTATTTCTTGTAATTTACTTAAGGAAATAACCCTGGGTGTATGTAAATATTTATGTACAGAGATTTTCATCATACCATCATAACCCACTAATTGTAAACGCATTGTATACCATCTAAAGATCCCAAAAATAATAGGAGATAAGTTAAATAAATTCATCAATTGAAACTGTTTACTATGCAGCTGTTAGTAATAATCTTTTAAATCATATTTAATGACTTGAAAAAAGATCATAATACAGGGTTCAGTCAGGGCTGGCTACATAATTTGCACAGCCTAGTAGAACGAAACTGTGCGGCCAATAAGCAGGATAAAAGTACCTTTCCTTTCTGCCATGGTCTCTTGCTTGACGTGACATGGCATTTTTTTGCTATTTAATGTTGTTCTAAAAGAAAAATTAAAAATTTAAATTATTAGCATGAATTTCACCATTCATCTTTCTATTACACAATGCAAGTTTAAAATGTAAATAATAAAACTATTTAACTTGCTTGCAGAATTATCAAAATCACACAATTCATTTTCTAGAGTTTATACACACGTGTATTTCTTTCTTGCCAAAATTGTGGCAATGCTGCACAAAATGAACTCAGCTGTTTTTATTTCACTTCTTGATACGAACATTTTCTCCTTTCAGCTCACTGTCCAGTAAGGAAGGACTGAAAGGAAAAAGAACAATGGGTTGCTCTATTTTCCCCTTTCCTTCAATGTCGTCATTTTCAGCATCAGTGATTGGCTAGTAGAGGGAAGTAGCATAAGTAAGAAAGGATATGATAGGGTTTCTTGGTCATTCTCATTTCTTAGGACACCACTGTCTTTGTTCACCTTTGTCTTTGTTAGATGCAAGTTCTGGTTCAAATGGAAAGCATGACGTCTGGCAACTGTCAATATTCCTACTTGTTCAAAATGTAATATGCTTAACCTAGTTCATGTTTCAGTCTCATGAAAGTCTCATACGCTGTGGACCCACTGCAGTTCTGTGCTCATGGAGAAACACTACATGAACACAATGAACACTATCTGCAAACAGGGCCACAAGAACAGGAGTCACCCACGCTGCCTGGATGTCCTCTGCTCACACACATGTCCCACAGGACTTCAATTACAAAACACAAGTTCAAAGATAAAATGATTAAGAATTTCATGATGGCAACAGCAGAGCATTAAAACAAGCGCAGGCCATGTGCTCACGAAGCCTGCCCTGCATTAAGTGGAAATAATTACAGTTTGATCTCAATTTTGCTTTGAACACACACATTCATATGAATACAGAAATTTTTAAAAGATTGAAAAGATCTACACTGAAATATCAATATTAGCTATCTCCAGGTTTTATGAATCATTTTTATTTTTTGCTTTGTGTCCTGCTGTGTTTTCTTCAGTAAACATGTCATCTATTTGCAGTAATAAAGAATAGCATGTTTATAAGACTGCTGCCTGGGAATTCATTCCTTTATGCAGCCACAGTGGGAAGGACATCAGATGGGGGAACAGGCCCTCCTCACCGCACCCTCTCAAGGCAGCGGCCAATCTCCTTTCACCACTTGGAAGCCCTCTGTTTCCCATTCCCACCAGGATGGGGAGCGAGGGTAACAGATGGCAGAAGAGCTTTGTAGTCCATCGAAGCTAGCTTCCTAGAATTCCATCAGAAAGATTCATTCCTTTGGGAAATCATTTCTGTCTTTTTGTAAAGCAAACAAGTAGCACTTTTTTTCAACTTTATTGAGATATAATTGACATATAACATTGTATAACTCTAAGGTGTACAATGTGTTGATTTGATACACTAATATATTGCAAAATAATGATCACCACAGCATTGTTGGTACGGTTTAAGCACTCAAAATTGTGTCACTTTCTAGCCTTTGCCAATAATGTCATCATTTGATATGAAAATGATGCATACCACTAAAATGGTAATTTGATTTTTAAATGTGCTTGGCAGCCAGCTTGCTCCGACTGAAGTATTTATCTTGCTTTTCCAAACCCTTTCTTCCACAGTAAGAGAGTGGCAAGGATTAAGTTCAAGTGTGTGTTAGTTACATCTTCTCCATCCTTCTTTTTTTTTTTTTTTTTCCTATGGATGGGATGGGTTTGGCAAATATCCTAGCCTAGAAGAAGTCAGGAAGTGAACTCTGGTTATTCAAATTTCACTCCCTGAAAAACTGCCTTGTTCATCATTTGTATCCAAGGCACCTCACACAGCCTGAAATACAGTAGGTGCTCAGTAAATATCTGTTAAATGAATGAATAAATTATGTGGACACAAAAATGAATGAAGTGAGCAATTACTCGGCTATCATTTCTAACTAAAAGCGCCCCCTCAGTCCCAGCTGGCGGAAATGATTTTATTTAGGCATAAAATAGAAAATGATATACTTGGTAGTGTTTGAACAATAGGGACAGACATTAGCTAAAAAAATTTTCTACCAAGGTGCCTAGGATTCCATCAAAATGATTCATTCCTTTGGGAAATCATTTCTGTCTTTTTTTAAAGCAAACAAGTAGCACATTTTTCCAACTTTATTGAGATATAATTGACATATAACATTGTATAAATCTAAGGTGTACAGTGTGTTGATTTGATACACTTATATATTGCAAAATAATGACCAGCATAGCATTAGCTAACACCTCCATCACATCGTATAATTACCATGTCTTTTTATGGTGAAAACAGTTAAGATTTTCTCTCTTAGGAACTTTCAAGTACATAAGGCAGTATTATTAACTACAGTCGCCATGCTGTGCATTAGATTCCCAGAACCTATTTGTCATAACTGAAAGTTTGCACCCTTCAACAACATCTCCCCGTTTAGGCCACCTTCCAGTCCTGGAAAACACCATTCTACCTTCTGTTTCTATGAGTTCATCTTTTTAGATTCCACATAAAAGTGAGATCATACTTTATTTTTCTTTCTCTGACTTATTTCACTTAGTATAATGCCTTCAAGTTTCATCCATGATGTTGCAAAAAGCAGGATTTCCTTCTTTTTTATTGCTGAATTTATATATGTATATACACACACACACACACACACACACACACACACACACCACATTTTTATCCATTCATCCGTTGATGCACACCTAGTCCTCTCTATACCTTGGCTATTGTGGATAATGCTGCAATGAACACGAGGGTGCAGAAATTCTTCAAGATCCCATTTTCATTTCTTTGAATATACCCAGAAGTGGGATTGCTGGATCATAAGATAGTTCTATTTTTAATTGTTTGAGGAATCTCCATACTGTTTTCTATAGTGGCTGCACCAATTTACATGCTCACCAACAGTGCACAAGGATTCCCTTTTCCCCACATCCTCACCATTTGGGGTATATCATTTCTGAAGTTTCCTTTTAAAAGTCAAAAATTTGCAAAAGAATATAACATAGTAACCCTCTATTCCTCAGTATAGCTTTGCTTATAAGTTAACCAGGGGTCACCTAGAAAAGTAGAGAGCTAAGGTCTATGACTTTGTTTGCATGGGAAGGAGGAGTCATCCATTCATTATGTTGCTATAGAGGGGTGTCCAGGATAACAGGAAAGTAACATGCATACTCTGGGGCTAGAAAAGAGAAAGGGAAAGTTAACAAGGGGCCACATGAGGGAAGAAAATGTTGAGAGAAAGGGACGTTAAATAAATGTCACCTTTTTCAAATTTTCCTTTGGACTAACTCTCTCTTTTATTAACTGTTTTTCAGCGATGCTCCAACACTGTCTGGCAATTCACCCAGATCCTGGCCTCTTAAGTGAACATAGTCCCATTGACTCTAGGTTCAGTGTCTGGCAGGGTTAGGAGAGGGGATTAATAGTGGGATGGTTAAAGGAATTCAATTCTTGCAGGGATTTATCCCACACCATTGAAATGAAGTCTTGGTAACTAATCCAGACATTCAAAAAGGGAATTAAGTTTGAGATATGATTCCAGTGATTTCTAGAATGAAACAAGAAGGAGAATGGGACAGTATGGAACAAAACCAAATGAAATGGATTGTGATTGAAAGGGGAGTTGTTGAATTTTTACATGGAGAACATATAATGTCAGCCATGTAAGAATTAACTATCTCTGAGAATAAATCTTAGAGAAGAATCAAACATTTAAAGAAAAAAGATGAATAAGCTGTCTATAAGATTTAGGTTTAGGGAAATCTAGGTTATTAATGGACATTGGCTGTGTAGAGATTAAATTATGTCTCTCATTCGGTTTGTGTTTGTTTAAGGTAGAAATTGGCTGGGCAGTATTACTAAGGCTTCACGATAAAGAGAAATTTGAATTCCAAGAAACAAGTCACCCTTCTCCTTGAGTCCATGTCCCTGCCAAGCCTAGTTCAGCATCTAAAGTTGTTAGAGTTGGGGAAAAAACTGAGAAGAATAAAAACAAGATGTAATTTTATGTCTTGTTTCATCATGAAAAGGTTGCTTTACTATCCTTCCTTTTCACATTGTGAGCCTTCAGGGAGAAGTAAGAAATTTTCAACCTGCTTACCCAAGTCATTATCAGAGTAGATTAGAGCTAGGCACCTTGCATGCAAATGGGCCAACTTGACAAAAAAATAAATTGGAATTTAGATAGCAACAAATAAACTGGATTGAAGGCTAATTTCGGTGCCTTTCCCTTGCACCAACAGAGCTGAAACTAGAACAGAGTTATTGAGTCGCTTAGCTCTACTCTCTGTCCTGGACTTATTAAACAGGACTTCTCTCTCTCTCCTCACCTCTCCTACACCACACACACACACACACACACACACACACACACACACACACACACACACACACACACCTGCCCCAGCACACACGCTCTAGTGGTCATCATCACCCCACAGATGTCATATTATCAAATGACTCCGCCTGTACCTTCAGGGCACAGCCAGTCATCATAGGTTACTTGCTGGAACAAGTCATCTCTTAGTCACATACTTTTCACCTGTGTGTCTTTCAGAAAATATCCCCAAGCTCTTATTTTCTGGATGCATGGGTCCAACCACTCTACTCAACTCCTTTCCTCATCTCCCATCTCTCATCAACTCTATGTCTGTATCTCTGAAGACAGCTACCAGCAAAATGTTAAAGTCGGTGCAGCTCATCTTTGAGACATCCCACACTTTCCCCAACCTTTGTGTCCCCCTAAGTCATTCAACACCCTCAAGCTTCCCCCTCTCTCCCATCAAACCCTCCTTCTAGAAAGGACTCAAACTTGTCACTTATACTTCGGTATGATTATATTTTTATCAAGGACATTTGCGCTTCAAGCCCAATGAGAAGTCTTCCCTTGGTACCCCAGTGAGGACCATTCAACTGTTGATGAGGAAGTGGGAAGGAGAGGTTTCTCTGTGACTCTGAAATGATCCCTCTTGAAGTGGTGTTTCTCAGAGCATGGTTTGAGGACCCTGAGCATCAGACTCACTCAATGCACTGATTAGGCGTGCAGCCTGCTGGATTGCTTCTGCCCCAAAGGCTACCAGACAAGACCTGTTGGGGTGAGCCCAGAAATCTATTCTTTAATAAAGTACTCCAATCATTTTGAAGCTCATCAAAGTTTATGAATTTCTGATCCCAAGACAATCAGTGTTCAAACGCTATGCCTGCCCAGCAACTTAGCTTCCTTGGTGATCACCCAGGTCCACCTCCACTTTCTAGGTGTGGAATCAGCCCAGAGCTGCAGCGTGACTTACCACAGGTCACCTGATTGGTTAGCAGATGAGAAGATGTTTTCAAACAAGCTTCCTGACTCCCAAACCAGGACATGTCCCCTGTACTTCAGAATGAATTTAGGAAAGAGTGACATAAACCAAGAACCTACTTATATAAAGTGACTGTCAAAAATGCCTAAAAACAGAACAACATCTTTCAGACATTCTTCAAATTATAGTCCATCACATGTCCCAGTACTCAGTAAGAGACTTCTTAGAACTGACATGGAGACTTCAGACCTAAATTCTAATTTTTCACTCAGTGTTGAGAGACTCTACAGAAACCCTCCATCTCCTGGTCCTGTTCCTATGGTGAGCACATCACATCAGACCTAAATCTTTGAGCCTCTTGATTTCAGAAACTCCTTCATCTTCAACGACAGAAGTATATTTGGTCAGGACAGGGGAAGGTAGCTGCCAGAATGTAATCAGTACTGAAAAAAGAAGCTCTGTGAGCCTCCTAGGTAAAGAAGTAAAGATGACAAAACTCAAAGACTCTGAAAGAGGCCCTTTTAAGCCTGAAGAGGCCAGGAAGAACTAAACAAGTAGAGGAAGATTCTGGAAACAAAGATCATGGTAGTGATGCCTACCAAGGTCATGGTCATGATGACTAGTGACGGGAACAAACTATTTATAAATACCAAGATGCTAGTCACTCATAAGAAGAAGGGCTATCTTAAAAACGCTTGGTCCCAAAACACCGATCTGATCTCCCTGTGCTATGCGGCTGCTTCCCACTAGCTATGTATTTTACATTTGGTAGTGTATATATGTCCATGCCACTCTCTCACTTTGTCCCAACTTACTCTCAGCTTGGTGCTTTGTGACCACCTGGAGGGGTGGGATAGGGAGGGTGGGAGGGAGACGCAAGAGGGAGGAGATATGGGGATATATGTATACGTATAGCTGATTCACTTTGTTATAAAGCAGAAACTAACACACCATTGTAAAGCAATTATACTCCAATAAAGATGTTTAAAGAAAAAAAACGACAACACTTGGTCCAGTCCCCCTCCTGAGGCTTGTCTCTCCTGACTCAACTCTTCCAAGAGACCACATAGGAACTCCCAGTGACTGTGTCTCAAAATGATGCATCGTAGGCTTGGATCTTCCAACTTTTAGAAAGTTTACCATTTTATGAACTGAAACCAGATCTGACCCACCTGAGGAAAATAGAAAACAAGAACAGAAGCAACCAAATTGATGTAACACTCACAGAGGAAGAGTTAAGCAAAGTAAAAGGCCTTTCATTTACTAGTGAGATAACGTATTATGGAGCAGGTTTGGGAGTTTGGGTTTTGTTTTCTGTAATATGCAGAGAGAGTTTTCCACCCCTAAAGGTTTCACTCCTTGTTAATTCTAACCATTCCCCAGAGAGCAATTTCCTTTGACTAAATAAGGTTCCTCAGGTGTAATGAACTGTAAAAGAGATGAACAGTTTCTTCCTTACTTATCAAACTCTCATAGACAAAGAGCAGTTGAAGCATCTTGCTTTCTGTAGCCCAGAGAAAGTGGAGCAGAGGCTCTCCAACATGGGGCAGGCTTTGAAGTCCAACTCGGGGGTACTGGGCTTCAAGGCAGCAGGAAGGATGGAGGAAGACAAAGGATGAACTCCTCACCAACATTCCTCCTGTGCTCAAGAGATTCTAACGTAGCCCAGGAACTCTTGAAAAAGACCTCTCGATCATTGAAGCACCTCTCATTTCAAGGATAAGTGTTCTGCGAGATAATATTAACTCGCCAGATCTGTCATTTCAGAGGAAGAAATGTGGCCCATTTATAAACGAGTGACAAACTGTGTGCAGGATTTGGTGACCTCTAGCAGTTGTCTACCGAAGTGTGCGTTCCACAGATATTTCTTCAAAGATGGAAAAGCCTAGTTTCTCTTAAAAAAATCCAAGCCAATCTCCCACAGCTGGCCTGAGAGGCATGCATGAGACTCTGGGCCTTTCATCTGGGCAAGGCTGGCAGAGGCAGGAGGAATGGTGATCCTTTGCAGGCAGATTATGAAAATAAATTCTGTCTCGTGGCTCTAACAAATCTATATGGGAATAGGTACAAAAACAACTGCTTTAGTAAGGATTAAGGTATTTATAGCAGGTCTTCCTGAGCCTGGGAAATAGAAAAGTACCTCTGAACAAATGGAAACTAAGAAAACCATTACTGAGCTAAAACTGTATTCAGATTTGCTTCCTTGTGTTTAAATTATTTCATATAATCAAAAAAGCTCCCATCCCCCAACACGCACCACCACCTCATTTTGATTCTAATACACAATGAGCTGTGTTTCCGCAACACCAAGCCTCTGGAGGAAGGGTGAAAATTTCAGTCTCACATCTGCGTGCCAGTCTACAGTGTTGCCAAAAATCTGAATATTTAGAATGATCTGGATAACTAGCTGTATTTTCTCCCTTTTTCTTTCTCCAAACTCCCTAAAATGACATCTAGTGAAATTACATTTAAAAACTAACTGTAAAGCACCCTACAAATATAAAGTACAACCATTATTGAGGGCTCATTGCTCTAAAAAAATTGATATGAATCCTTTTAGAAACATTTTGAGTAAAAAACACCTTCTTGACTATAAATCAATACTAAAGCCATATATTTCCTCACTGGCACCTCTCACACTCTGAATGTTATAGGAGAAGTTTAGGAAAACAAGAGAGGAAAAACAATAAATGATATTATGATGTTGCTTTGAAATGAGAATTGGTAGCATGGGGCAGGGGGGAAACAAAATGGAAAGGAAATGTACCCAGAGAGGATGATTTTTGTTTAAATAAGTTCATAATATGTGAAATGCACCATGGAAACTGACAGGGGAAGTGGAGGACCACTGTCTGGATAACATCAATATAAACACAGGTGCAAAATAAATTGGCTTGGGAGATGGAAGAGCCTAACCTGAATAGTGTTGTATACCAATAAAAACCATAAAAAGGGGAAAAATATATAGATTAGGTGATTATTTCTGTGATGCTTGAAGATGTCCATTTCTACAGATACCAAGGGGAAAAGTAAATATGCCTCAGCTATTCCCTAGTTGACTATTTTTGCCACAGTTCGTAATTCTTCTAGGTTTCACCAAATCAGGGCTTGTCGGTCTACCTGACTGTATGCTAAGCAGACCTCTATCTTAGAATGAAAAAGAGTATATAGGGGTCCATTCTGGGAAATATAAAATATGGAGATGTGAAATGTGCAAAGGTTCAACCCCACTGCCAGACCTTGCTGACACTCACTCTAGTTAATGAGAAGCACAATATGTTTAGGGCAAGCAGAGGACAGAACCGCTGTCCTTCCTCACACTCACAGGACCATCCACTCCTATCGTGCTCTGGGGAGCCTCTCACTTCCCTGAGCTTCTGTGCCTTCACTACTTGCCAGACTATGTTATACTGGGAGAGAAAAATACTTGTTGGTAATATAGTAAATATTCATCAACTATATCAGTAGAAAGAACAGCGACTCCCCATTGACACTTCTTAGTATTCCAGTAGTCTGTCCGAAAATCTTTTGACTGTACCTGTAAAACGTCACCATGTCTTTTGATAACAGCCGGTTTGTACTAAGCACAATGTGTCTGGCAAGCGTTGTGGAAAGTGCATTATCTGTGTCATCCCATTTGATCTTCAAAACCACCTATGATGTGGGCTACTTACCACCACCACCACCCATTTTACAGACAGGAAGAACGAGGCTGAGAAACATTTAATAAGTTGGCCAAAGTGAGGTAGCTATTGAGAAGAGACGGATGCAGGTCTCCTGAAGTTTATAGCTGGCTGCCTTGACTCAGCAGTCATGATTGAGCTTACAAGCATGACATTATTGGAGGGATGTGGACAAAGTTCACTCTAACCCCAATCTCCCTTTCAGAGGTGCCTGAAATGTCATCATTAATAATTCAACATCTTGTATTATACATTTCTTTCTTCTTGCACAGCTCATTTTGCAATGGACTGATGTCTAAAAAAGAAAGTGCATTCATCTACTTCCCTCTGTGACAATTAAGACCCAGAATAACCTGGGAGATGTAGAGAGCAGAGGATGCATAAAAAGGAAAAAGGAGAAGAGAGAAAGCACCAATTTTATCTTTCCATGGGCAAGTCTTGTGAGGAGGAAGGAAAGTAAAAAATGGTAGGAAAGATTTTGATTAGACTTTATGTCTAATTCCCAAATATAAGACTGGCATGGTTGTAACCAAGCAGGACCCTATGGGGCCTCTCTGGGACAGACCCCTCCCCATATTCTCTGCTGTAGCTCCTCTCTGAAGTACCTAGGTAATAGTATCTGCTGCGTATTTCCAGAGTTGTTTGTCAGATGCTAAAACCACCACCAAACGGAAGAAATCAACTACTTGATGATCATGAGCAGGTAGCCCCCAGACTTTCTGGTGCCTAAGGATTGATAATGTTAACTGCCCTGTGACCTCAACATCAACCAGTCAGAGAATTGTGCACGAGCTGATCACATACCCTGGGACGCCCCTCCCTCACCTTGCCTTTAAAAATGCTTTGCTGAAACCCTTCAGGGAGTTTGGGGTTTGGAGGGAGCACAAGCCACCTGTTCTCCTTGCATGGCCCTGTAATAAACCCTTCTCTGCTCCAAACTCTGATGATTCAGTTTGTTTGGCCTCACTGTGCATCACACACAAACTTGCATTCGGTAACATGGTCAATAGCAAGAAGTTAAGGAACGTCCTTCCTCAGAGACGTTCAAGGTGAGAGACCCCTCTTGGCTGACTCAAAGAGCATCTTGTCAGAAGACAGAAGATGGACAAGATGATCTTCAGAGGGGGCTTCCCATGCTGGTATACTATGTGCTGTCCTGAACTAATTGGCAATCCATCTTGAGCTTTATGAGATAGACTAGTCCTGCTTCATCTTCTTTCTATTATTATGGACAGAAGAAGCAGTTTTTCTTTGTGAGAAGGGTCGCTGTAGAAAAGCAATTCCTTTGTGAGAAGAGCCAGGGCGAAGAATAAACAGAGAAGAAGGGGTAAAGCTCTTTGTTGTTAATTGAAAGGGGCAGTTGCTTCATAAAACATGACTATCGATAGTCTCTTCAATAGGGTGATAATACTTCTGGTTGACCTGATGTGTGTCTGCTCTGGCAGCCTTGTCTGGAGAGAGGCAACTGCATTAACAGGCTCATGATGTACTCGGGTAAAGGAGTTTTCTTCTTCCAAATCCAAATATTATTTTCTTTCACCAATTGCAATTTGTAATTCAGTGAACAATGATGGGATTTTATTTTAAATCCTTTTTGTTTTTTTTTTTTAGTTCTTTGAAACCTCTTAGAATGTACAGTTCTCAGCCCCAAGCCCCCAAGCATATAGACTTATTTGTTAAGTGAAGCCAGAGATTTAGGATAAAAAACAAATCAAAGAAGCATTTTTTTTTCCTTGCTTTATAGGAAACTTGCCTGAGACTGAAAATCCATTAGTCAAGATGAATTAACTGCATAGCTGTCTGAATCCCACCTCATGGAGCCCTCAGGAACTTCTAATTGCTTCTCTGCCTCTGTGTCATGGGTTCAGGCTGGTCCTCTTTGGCGTGAACACTGGCGTCTCCCCATATTCCAATGTTCCCAGCCTCGACTCTGACATGATAAAGTGTGGTCAGGTAACGCTTTGAGATGTTACCTGGCATATTGCTTTCTTTCTTTTTTTGTTATATTTATTATTTTGTATTGAAGTAGTTGATTTACAATGTTGTGTTAATTTCAGGTGTACAGCAAAACCATCATATATATATTCTTTTTCAGATCCTTTTCATTATAGGTTATTATAAGCTATTCAATATAGTTCCCTGTGCTATAGAATAGGCCCTTGTTGTTTATCTATTTTATATATAATAGTATGTATATGTTAATCCCAAACTCCTAATTTATCCGCCTCTCTTCCGGTAACCATAAGCTTGTTTTCTATCTCTGTGAGTTTGTTTCTGCTTTGTAAGTAAGTTCATTTGTATCATTCTTTCAGATTCCACATATAAGTATTTGTCTTTATCTGACTTACTTCACTTAGTATGGTAATCTCTAGGTCCATCCATGTTGCTGCAAATGGCATTATTTGATTCTTTTTTCTATTCCATTATATATATTATAATATTCCATATATATATATGGTACATCTTCTTTATCCATTCATCTGTTGATGGGCATTTGTGTTGCTTCTATATCTTGGCTATTGTAAATGGTGCTGCTATGAACATTAGGGTGCATATATCTTTTATAATTAGAGTTTTCACCTTTTCCAGATATATGGCATATTATTTTCTTTATTCCTTTGCGACTACCCTGTTCCTGCTGTTGACAAGGGGCCACATTTAACTCCAGAGCCGGAGAACAAAGATGCCACATAGTTAGCTTCCAAGATAAAGTGCTGAGATTTCTGGTGTAAGATAGGAAATGTAACAAAAGGAATGCTCCTAAGTAGAACTGTCTTTACACCAACCCCCTCCCCTACAAGTTAGGGAGAGGGAGAAAAGAGATGGAGAAGATCTGGGAAGAAAGATGTGGGTCTATCTTTGTGTCATGCCCCCAACTACCCCAGATATTTCGAAGAGGGGAGTAGAAAAAGAACCACTGGTTTTCTGGGGTCAAAGCGAGAAGATCTGTGTCTTATTGGTCCCACCTGGAGTTACAGTCTTCAGCTTCTTCTTCAGCAACCTTTGTGGCTTTGGGCATGTGAACAATAAAGCAGAGAGGCTGTAAGGGGTGGGGGGATGTCAGAACACAGAAAAGACCCCTGACAGTCCCTTAGCTTTTTTTACCATCAAAGAATGATTCAGATCTAAGTGATCCCAAGCTCATGAGAAGGACTAGTAAGGGCTGAGGAAGGGTGAACGGACCACAGGAGCCTGGAGATCTGAAGGACAATGAAGAATAACCCTTAGGAACCGAGGTGGTGGAGGCTACAGCAAAACCAAAAATATTTCAGTGAATGAGGATGACTGATGCCTTGTAGTGGGGTCAGTGTGAAGAGGGCTCCCTCAGGGACCCACCGTTCACGTTATACCTTAAAGGATGATAGCTCAGACCAAAGCAGGTGGAACCTGGGAAATGGGCAGCCCCTGCCCAGATGACACCACAGTGGGGACCATTGTAAAACCACTGTCTTCCCCAGTTAAACATCAGTGCCAAGGAAGAGGGAGAGGAAAAAGTTGAAAGGGAGAATTTTTTTCAAATCTAGAATGTAACTCTATTTGCCTGAGAAGGTCCTACATAGGACTGAGTTTATTTGAAAGTGAGTATATTAAGTTTTTGCATCAGGTGGATTGAGGGCTCAGATTCAGAACATTAAATTGATTTTAGGAATCAATTTATCAAGGAATAATAGGAAAACGAAGGAATTTATTTTTGTTCACCTGAGCCTGTGTCTCCAAAAGCTCATATCCAGCAAATAGGTTATGTTCCATGGAGACACTTATATTACATATTGTTAAGAAATGATGTGACTAAGGATGTTCCAGTAGAATTGTATGAGCTCCCCATCATTCACACTAAGCCCAGCACTTCCAGGAGCCCTGAAGGAATCTGAGTTGCTCAAATAAACTCTTCCACCCTGAGCAATGATTACTATAGGAGATAAAAGTTTTAGCCTCAGCTTGGCTAGCTGCAAGGCACCATATCATTAGGATTCTTTCCCCCAATTAACTATGCAAATGGATTATTGATTATTAATTAGAACGTTTAGTGATGCTATTAAGAACTTGGAAAATAAATCTTTTTGACTGGTATTTAACTGGTAGATTATATAAGCAATAAAGAATACATGAGCAATAGCTGCGTAATTACATTTTATGAATAGAAGAAACCTGTAAGGGATGTGGAGAGATTTAACTGACATTTAACAAGATAACTACAGCAAATTAATTAGGAATTATCTGCTAAAATATGAATTAACTTCTAATAATATTTTAACCAGCTACTCTATGAGGCTAGCATCTTATTGTTGCTAAAATACCTAAATAAAATATCCCACTAGTTAAGATGAGAGCACTAATTTGTCTCCCAGATAATTAATCACATTTTATTGAGATGTATTGTGTAATCAGGACATATTAGAGAATAAAGGAGGTATGGCTGTAGTTCCCGCTGTCACGAGATTCACAGCAGAGTTGGGGGGAAAGAATCCATCCCAAGGAAATGGTAGGAGCAAGAATTTGAATGGGATCTTAAATCATGACTCACTTTACCTCCTTAAGCCTCATTTTTCTCATCTATAAAATGGGAATGATAATACCTAGCTCAAAGTGTGTCGTGCAAATGCCTATCTCGGTACCAGGTTGTGTCAATGCCTACCTCAGTGCCTGAGATTTATCTTTCAATAAATATTAGCTTTGCTCTAATCTTACCGTGTGGTACTGAGAAGAAAATGCAATCAGCGAAAGCAGTTCACACAGGCAAAAGGACATGTCCTCCAGTTGCTCAGTGAAGCCATGTTTGTAAACCTAAACACTGGAATAATCTAATGCTCATCAAAGAGGCAATTGTCAAATAAATGGTGATGGGTTCATACTATAGAGTAGCACCTACCAGATAACCAGAGTGAGACTCATCCAGGTGGGCTAACATGGATAGATGTCTAGTAATTTTACAAAATACTTGTGTGTACATTGTACACTTGTATGATGTCATTTATATTAAAAATGGCCACATGCAATGTAAATATTACATACCCTCCATGGGTACATATATATGGATATAAAAACATCAGAAATAACTGGAAGTATACACCCCAAACACTGAACCATGCCTTCTCTCTATAAGGGGGGAAAGGACCATGATTAGAGTAAGTGATCAAGGGGAACCTAGTCTTGTCTAAAAAAATTTCATCTTTAAAGAGTATGTAGAGTTAGGAGTTTGGGATTAATATATAGACACTACTATATATGAAATAGGTAAACAACAAGGACTTACTGTATAGCACAAGGAACAATACTCAATGTCTTGTAATAACCTATAATGGAAAAGAATCTGAAAAATAATGTATATATCTATGTATGTAAAACTGAATCTCTCTGGTGTACAGTTGAAAGTAACACAATATTGTAAAGTAACACAACATTCCAAAGTAACAATACCTCAATAAAAAGAAAGAAAGGAAGACAGGAAGGGAGAAAGAAAGAGAGAAAGAAAAAGAAAGGAGGAGAGGAAGGAAGGACGCAAGGAAGGAAGAAAGAATATGTACATTATATCACTTGTGTAATGAAAATTTAAATTATTTTTTAAGTGATAATATGCATAAGGCATAGAGTGCTTTTGTGGGTTATAAAGGATGGGGAAATGCAGCAGGGAGTAGGAAGTGTGGCGGACATTCACTGCGTCCCCTGCCTGGGCTTCCCGACATGACCCTCATCCCTCATTACACAAGATGGGGGCCATAGCATAGGTGGAGGCAGAGAGAGGCCAGACAGACTGAAGCTGGAAGTAAAGGGAAATGGTTGAAAAGACTAAAAGGGACATAATATAGAAACCAGGCAGGGGGATTTATACCTGGGGAGAAGTATCTGTGGGGTCCAGAGCAGAGGGAGGGTAAGACCCAAGGGGCATTTTGGCACCTTTATCGGACAAAGGATAATGAGAAAAAGGAAGTTCCTGGAAGGCTGTTGTGGGCATCCAGGTATGCAGTCTTAACACCTGGAGAGCAGAAATGGAGAGAAAGGGGCAAATTTGAGAGACATTTGGAAGCAAACCCTAGTAGAAGTTGATGAAGTGGAGGAATAAGTTAGAGACAGTTTCAAACTGTCCAGCCTAGCAGCCTGGAGGTCCAGGAAGTGGTACCTCAGACAGAAACGTGGATTGGGGGCAGAGGCAACCTTAATGATGACAATAAAAGGGTTCAGTTTTAAATGTAGAAATCTAGATGGTGGTGGGAGGACATCTAAGTGGAATTGTCCTCTCGGTGAGTTGCATGCGTGAGTATGATATTGCAGTGTCCTTCTAAGAGGTGTCAGCCAAAGCATGAGCCTGTACAAACTCCCCAGAGATGTGAGTGAAACAAGGTGGGGAGGAAAAAACAGAGTCAAGAACTTGGGGGAGGAGGTAGTAACATGGGGAGCGGGGAGAGGAACACTCACTTGTTCAGAAGTTCAATCTTCCCCTTGGGTCTCCTCCATCAGATGATATCAGATGATATCAGGTGCAGGTGCCTCTCAAAGAAGAATATCATATCCACACCAGGAGACCACTTTCTTCCCTCAGAAATAATTTTTTAAACGAAGGGAAGCACCAAAGCCTGGCCTGTCAGTCAAGAAAAGCAAAGCTGCCTGAGTACATCCTAAGAATGTCTCTCCCTGGCAATCTGTATTCCACTCTGCTTTCCGGTTTGAATAAACTGAGAGTTTTCCTGGAGAAATAACTGCTGTTTCCACTGGCTAAGCCTCTCCTGAGAGGGTCCCTTCGTCTCCCTCAGAAATGCTAACTGACAGAAGGGCTGAATCTTTGTGCTGGTCTGCTGTCCTGTTGCTTCCACTGACTGTGATGATGAGCTCAGTAATAATACCCTCACCACCCCATGCACTATGGCCACCTTTACTTACCAAGACCTTCTCTCTTTTATCAATTTTGACCTCACAACACCTCTTCCAAGAAGGAAGAGGAGGAGAGTTATTCACTTTTCCCCCTCTAAGTTTTTTTTGTGTGGGTGTGTAAAAAAGATAGAACGTGTTATTTTACCAAGATTCCTTGGTAACTTACTGACGAGAAGCAATTAATGTCTAAAGTAATGGACACTAATTGTCAGGGACTGTGCTAAGAACTGAATCTGCACCATCTCATTTATAATTATGCCCATTTTAAAGATGAGGACACTGAGGCTTCCTAGGACAAAGAGGCACGAGGGAGCAGAGCCAGCACTAAAGCCCAGGTCGTCTGACACCAGGGCTCCCCAGGCTTAACCACTGCACTGTGCTGGCAGGACTCGGGTCATGTTGCTTTTTGATTTCGATTCTTCCATTTAGTTGATCCACTGGATTAGTCAGCATGCTCCAGAGAACAGAACCAACAGGAGATGTGTACATACAGATGTAGATAGATATTAACATAAAAAGGTTCAAATTTAAAATGTAGAATTTTATGAAATAATGCCATTTGCAGCAACCTGGATGGACCTGGAGCTTATTATACTAAGTGAAGTAAGTCAGAGAAAGACAAATACCGTCTGATTATCACTTATATGTGGAATCTAAAATATGAACTTATTTACAAAATAGAAACAGCCTCATAGACACAGAAAACAAACGTATGGTTACCAAAGGGGAAAGGGGTGGGGGGAGGGCTAAATTAGGAGTTTGGGATCAGCAGATACAAACTACAATATATAAAATAGATAAACAACAAGGTCCTACTTATAGCCCAGGGAACTATATTTACATACTTTGCTCTACACCAGAAACTAACACAACATTGTAAATCAGCTACAGTTCAATAAAATAAATTTAAAAATAATAAATAAAGCGTAGAGTTGGACATCTAAGTGGAAATGTCCATATATGTATGGATGTGTGTATATATATCATAAATCTACAACTCTGTTTATATCTACACATTACAAGGAATTGGCTCACACAAGTACACGGTCAAGGAGGCTAAGAAGTCCCAAGATCTACAGTCAACAAGCTCGAGATCCAGGAGAGCTGATAGTCTGGTTCCAGTGGGAAGCCAGCAGGCTTGAGACCTAGGAAGAGCCTATGTTTCCATCTGAGTTTGAAAGCAGTAGAAATCCTATGTCCCAGGTTGAAGACAGTCAGGCAGGAGGAGTTCCCCCTTATTCACAGAAAGGTCAGCCTTTTTGTTCCATGTGGGTCTTCAAAGATTAGATGAGGCCCACCTGCACTGGGGAGGGCACTCTGCTTTACTCAATTCAAATGTTAATCTCATCTGATAATATCCTCACAGACGCACCCAGAATAATGTTTGAACAGATGTCTGGGCATCCTGTGGCCTACTCAGGCTGACACACATAATTAACCATCACACCATGTTGTTTCCTAGAACTGCTTTGATGGACTTGAGCTGTGAATTTTTCTCCTGGTCCCCTCCCTCTGAACTTCTACTCTTGAAGAGGAAGGTGATGATGGGCAGACAGAGAAGGCACCATGCCACCTTCATGGGGCAACCTGGTCCCAGAAGTGGTCCAGGAAAGTCTATGTAATCCTCCTTCATGGACAGTCCTGTATTGGATGGGAGGCTGGGCTAAAGGGTCAAGAATTTTCCAACTCTCAGATTCTATATACCTGATAAGTTTGCTCTTTCTGTGCCCCTTTTTCTCATCTTATGGAGATGAAGGAAGCATCAGAGCTCAGTAAAGGTGAGATATTAGTTGTGGCCAGTCAACTTCCTCCCCAAATCGGTAGCATATTTCCCTAAGGCTACAGTAGAGCTCAATGTCTGAGAACACAGCTTGGGTCATCAGTTAGAGCTGGAGTTAAATTTCAGCTCTGCCAACCATCAGTAGGTGACCTTGGGCAAGTTAGCTCCTCACTCCCTGTAGGATTCACAGGAGTGTTGCAAAGATGAACATGTTAATGTGCAAACAGCACTTCTGATGGTGCCCGCCACATGGTCAGCATCCAAGAAGTTGTTATTATTGAGACTGTTAGAAAACAGGCCCTTTTCACCTATCAGTCACTGCCTACATCCAATAATGAAGCCAGAGGTCTTTGTCGCCACCCAGTGGTCACTAATCACACTACACCACATATTATAGGTCAACCTACCCAACCTATCCAAACGCAGTTGTAAAGGAGGGCAGGCAAACCCGTGCCTAAAGAAAGAAAAGGCGGGGGAAGAGATGATGTAACACTAAAACTCCCATCTCCATCCTCTGAAGTTTGGTTCTCAGCCTCCTGCTCCTTGGTGACAGGAACTGCCTCATCAACAAGGCATTGATGCATGCACACCGATTTGAAGATTTGTTTTTTGCCCTAAATTGGAAATTTCATTTTATTATTTTTCAAGAATCTAATTACAAGATGAGTAAAGTGTAAGGAAAGGTGGGCAGAGAGATAAGCATGTGTTCAGATTAAATGTAGCACAGGCCAGTGAAGAGTGGAAGGAAAAAACGTGAGTGACTCATTGTCTGGAGACCCGCACAGGGTTTTCAATAAAATCCAGGTCAAAGTGCCTTAGGTATGGTGTATTGAAGGTTTTAGCAAACCCAAGCAGAGTGTGCTTCAAACCCACCTCACCTCCTTTCTTCCCTGGCTCCAAAACTCCACAGAGACATTGTTTAGGAAAAAAAAAAAGAACGATTAGGCAATCTCCTTCCATTTCTCCAAATGTCAAATTGAAGTCCAAGAGAAAGTAATTAACAGATGTCTGCCCAGCAGAGAGTGTGGGAGTTCCAGGCAGAAATGAGCGCAGGCATATCTTAGCATATCAGAGTGTGGCCCCATTTACTCCCCATTACCTGGCTAAAAATAACCTTTCCCTTCCTCAGCTTTCTGTCTTTATTAGCATCAGTCCCAACAGGTTAGCTCTTTCCCCTTGAAAGCTTCCTTAAACAAGTGGCAAGTGAGAAAACTAAATTCGGTACAAATTTCCTCAGAGAACTTCTAGCCTCTGCCTAGAATTGGAGGTGCCAGGTTCATCACCACACAATATTCCCAACCATTTACCCCGGACCCTGCACCAGCCCTGCTCGAGGAGGTAGGAGAACAACCAAACTGTCCCTTAGGGGATGAGATTATGTGTGGTTTTACAGTAAGATCTTATTTGTGGCATTAAATGAGCAAAGCATAAAGCATCTAAAATGATTAATTTCTCACTGGGCTGTCAGGGAGCTGTCATCAGGTGACAGTTCTGTCGTGAGTATCATTTATAATGTCATGAGTCTATTCCCCATCAATGTCATTAAACAATTATACTTGGTTTAGAAAAAAGAAAGGGGGAGGGAAGGGGGATGCACGGAAAGCCACGTGCAAAGCTTAAGCAATTGTATACCTTGCTGTTCCTGGGTGGCAATCCCTGCCAACAATTAAATCTTACTTGATTTGTTCATTTAGGCAAATTATCAATTATTTGGAGGCATCGGTCTGGGTAATTTTTTCCTCTCCGCTGGCAGCAGCCATGGTGCCCTGCCAGGATTGATATCAACAGGATGGAGACAGAGCTTTGATAATTAGCCCTCCCAGCGCCGGAGCCTGCAGCTCTGTCCTCCCTTTTTTTGTGCTCATACTGCTGTGTTTCCTTTGTGAGAGCTTGGCATAGGGGTGAAACCACTATTTCTGTGAGCTGTTTAAATAAAGATTGCTCTTCCATTAAGTACGGCTTTCTCTTCCCCTTTCCTTTAAAAGTTTGGTAAATGTAACCTGTTACACAGCTACCCCTTCCTTTCCTCTTTTCTATCTCTTTCTTACGGTTTGTTGGGCCACTTTGTTAGACTCCCACTCGTGTCCCCAGGCGTCTGCTACGTGTCTGTGAGAGTAGCGTCTGTTCCAATGGCTACGTTCACCAGAATGGCCTTTCTGATTACTATGTGACATCAATAAAAAAAAATATGTTGTAAGCATGTGGGGAGAAGGCTGGGGTCGTGGAGGCAATAAGATCAGAGCTAGTGAGCATGAAAAAGAGAAAGACAGAGGACATGCTAGAATTCTATAAAGGGATTCCCTTCTGGAGTGGGGTGTCTGGGCTCCAGCCTGGAAAGGGCAAGTTTCTTTCAAGAGCAACAGGAAACAGGCCAGGAAGCCCTGAACCAGTTATCAAAAAAGAGATGCTTATACCAAAAGGGGTCTGGGCAATTGTCACATAAGCCTTGAGCCTTCGTATAGACCTGACCTATTCCTGGTGGATTCCAGAACGTGGTGGATGACTGCCCTTCGTTCAAAGTTTTATGATTTTGGCTTCTTTTTGGCATCTGGGGTAGACATCTGATGTTTTTGCCTGCCAGCATTTTTCTCTTATGTAGAGAAGACCCCCATTTTTTTAAAGCAGGACCATTCCTTGCTCACTCCCAGACCATACACTTTAGGTGGGGCTGACCCCACTCCTGTCTCTGGAGGTGGGCACCTGGCAAAGGCATACCCGATGAGAACATCCTGTTTCCCTGGCTGCAGTCATTAGTCAGGAGAGGAAAGTTGAGTCAAATCAATCCAATGAGAGCCCACTGGGAACTTTTCCTGGTACTAATGAGATCGAGTTTGAGTTTGGAAATGCTGGAGTTCTCCTGCCACCACAAGGGAAAAGTATGCCTGAGAATGAGGCCAGAACAGAGAAGGGCACAAAGACAGAGAGAGAGAGAGAGGGTGTACCAGGTGTTATAAGAGCATGTGGTCAAGTGGGCCTGAAGCCAAGGTACCCTCAGACTTTTTAACTGGATTGACCAATAAACTTCCTTTTCACCTAAGCTTTGTCAAGATGGGTTGCTGTTACCTGCAACCAAGACAGTCCTGACTAATCCAGACTTTTCTCTCCTCAGTTCTCCAATTCTTCCCCTTCAAGTTTACGTCCAGCTTGTGAGCTTCTGTTTCTATCTCCCAATTACTGATATAAGGGTTCCCATTTTGTTCCTATGTTGTAGCTTCACTTTGGTTTGGTACAGTGTCCAAATTCTCTCTCCTTCTCCGCCTATTGACCCAATGGTAGAGGAGGCTTCGGGGTGAAGAAGTGACATCCAGCTGGCCGTTTGAAACCCCATCCTGTCATTTAGAAGCTTTCTCGCTGGCTGGCTGGATTGAAGCCAACCCTTTGAGTTTAACTGAGTGTAGCTAAGACACAAGTAAGTATTACTCAAGCGTCCCTTTCAATCTTAGCAATAGTGAAAGAAAGGAAGGAAGGAAGGAAGGAAGGAAGGAAGGGAGAAAGAGGAAGGGAGGGAAGGAGGGAGGGAGGGAAGGAGGAAAGAAGGAAGGAAGGAAGGGAGGGAGGGAGGAAAGAAGGAAGGGAGGGAGGGAGGAAAGAAGGAAGGGAGGGAGGGAGGGAGGAAGGGAGGGAGGGAGGGAGGGAGGGAAGAAGGAAGGGAGGAAGGAAAGAAGGAAGGAAGAAAAGAAGGAAGGAAGGAAGGAAGGGAAGGAGGGAGGAAGGAAAGAAGAAAGGAAGGAAGGGAGGGAGGAAGGAAGGAAGGAAGGGAGGGAGGGAGGAAGGAAGGAAGGAAGGGAGGGAGGGAGAAAAGGGATGGTGGGGCAGGGTGTGGACCCTTGTCTCTTGCCCCCACACCCCACATAAACACGGCATGATGTCACACTGCCCCTTCCTGGGGACACAGGTGCTTAAGACCCTTCAAGCTGGTCTGCTTAGAACAGTGTGAGAGTCTGGCCCAAGCTACCATCTTAAGCATTGCTCAGCTTGAATCGACTGTGTTTACAAGTTCTCTTCTGGGATATTCTTCCCCTATTCAGCCCCACTCACTGAATATCAGTTTCCCTTCCCCCACACTTCTCTAATTCTCCTGCTCTGTCAGCATCACACCACCTCCAGCATCACACCATTGCCCCCCACTCTGCCTCAGGCTCCAGGGAGTCTCCAGCCCTTAAAAGACAGCACTTATAAAACCACACAATGTATTATAACGTAGGGAGGATGCCTTGCCTACACTGCAGAGGGTAAGTGGAAAGATACCCACCCAGGGCAGAGAGGGTTATTCATCACATCTGGCACGGTCTTTGGATAGGGTCTATTGGCTGCCAAAGAGAAGCCTGACAAAAGGTGGAAAATTGAGTCAATCAGGTTCCTGCTTTGTCCACAACACTACTCGTGCCAATGATGTTCCGCTGAATTGACAGGCTTTCTGGATGAATTGATTTGGTCTTTTGTCATCTGGTTGACTCAGAAGCAGTTCCCCCTTGAGCTCTTTAGTTTGCAAAAGATAAATACACACTGACCTGAAAGAACAATGTGTAGAATAAACACGTGAGACGTCTAGTTGTGTTTTGCAAGCAGAATCAGAGAGAAAGAAAAGGAGAGAGAGAGAGAGAAAGACAGGTGTGGGGAGAAGGAAAGAAGAGAGAGAGAGAGAGAGAGAGGCACCTGGTGGCAACCCTGCCTGTACCACCCAGCTGTCCTGTGTTGGAAGCCTGGGTTTACCCTGCCCCAGCAGCTGTAGTTGGGGCCCAGGTTCTTCTGGAAAATTGAAGTGATTCTGTGGTTGATATCAGAACTAATGCCAGGAGAAAAAAATCTAAATTACATGTAAAAGGAATCTACCTTTTTTTTATCTTTTAACCTTAGGCCTTCCCCAGCCATGCAGAAAAATCAATCTTGGCTAATCCACTAACCAAGAGAAAGAGAAAAGAACTGACGAGAACCTTGCACTAAACAGCTGCTTGATGCTAAAAGAGGTATCAGAGGGGAGGAGATCACAGAGCTCACCAGCAAGAGTACAGGCTCAAAGGGCTGAAATTGGAACTTCTTATCCATATCCCATGACTGGTCATTAGCCAGAGAGACAGAGGATACATTACATTTTAGCTTATAGATTTTAAACCAGCTGCAAAGTATGGCTTTGCTGAGGCCATGCTTTCTCAATTTTCTCTTTGCTGAGAGCTGGAAAAACCGATTTCTCTTCTATCCTGGATAGAATATAGCCAACTATATGACCATTATGTAAGCTTTAGCTGGAGAACTCAAGATTGAGTTATTGCTATGTGTGATATAATAAAGAATACATCTTGTCTTCACCCCCAGTTTCTGGCACAGAACTTCAAATTTACACAGTGATGGGAGTGTCTCTGTGTTTCATAAGGAGCCCCTTTGATCTGAATTCGTGCTAAGGAGGTGGCTTCATGATGAGCACTTCAGTAGTTTCAAGAGCCAGTCTGGCCATTTCAGAAAGACCAAGCACGTGACTAGAGAGCTGGAACTTACAGGCCCACCCCCAAACTCCAGGGAGGGAGGAGAGACTGGAGATTAAGTTCAATCATGTGATTAATTATTCCATCAATCATACCTATGTAATGAAACCCCAAATAAAAGCTCTGGACACTGAAGCTCAGGGGAGCTTCCTGGCTGGTGAACAGGAGGGTGTTCACTCTGCCTCCATGGGAACAGATGCTCCTAGGTCTTGTTCTGTGTTTCTCTTCATCTGACTATTCATTCGCATCCTTTATAGTAACATGGTAAATTGTAAACATAGCCCTTTTCTGAGTTCTGTGAGTCATCCTAGAGAAATACTGAAACTCAGAGGGTGTGGGAAGCTCTGAATTTGTAGTCCCACTTAAAACTGGCATCTGAAGTAAGGGCAGCCTTGTCGGGGACCTTGCCCTTTAACTCATTGGATCTGACACTAACTCCATGTGTTTTAGTGTAATCATTGACTTGAATTTTGGGACACTCAGTGTCAGAAAGTTGGTGTCAGAAAGTACCATCTATTGAGTATTCCCAATTTAAAAAGCCACAAAAGAGACCATGAAGGATAAAGACACATGGTCTCTGAGCTCTAGAGAGACGGTGATCACCTTACATTTCATAGCAGTAGGAAAACTGGTGGCTTCTTTCACTTAGCATAATGTCTTCAAGGTTCATTCATGTTGTAGCATGTGTCAGAATTGCCTTGCTTTTTAAGGCTGAATAAGATTCCATTGTATGCATATACTACATTTTATTTCCCCATTCATCCATCCATGGACACATGGCTTGCTTCCACTCTCTGGTTATTGTGAATAATGCTGTTATGAACATGGGTGTACAAATATTTGCTCAAGTCTCTGCCTTCAGTTCTTTTGCTGTATCATATGGTAATTCTGTTTAATTTTTTGAGGAACCACAGTGTTGTTTTCCACTGTGGCCACATCATTTTTCTTACCTTTTAAAAAAACTATATATGTTTTATTTGTATTTAGAATTGGTAATATAGTCACATGCTACAAAGCACAAAATTAATAGTGAAATATCTCCTTTTCCTCCTGTCTCCAGGCCATTTACTTCCCCTCCTGGAGGCAGCCAGTGTTACTACTTAGCACTGCCCTACTGTAACACCCGCATTCATCCCAATATCCAAGCAGGTTCAAGATCCAGGCTGAGGCTGGCTCTCCTCACAGAAAGGTTCTAAAACTATCTGCAGTCTGCTCAGAGAAAGGGTTAATGGAAGGCAGAACTTTGAAATGCACTGTACATAATGAATAACAAATACCCTTTTAAGATGAGTATTATTAAAGCACAAACATGTTATTATCCAAAACGTATGAAGTGTCTTCTTTTCTTTTTCTGGCTCTTAATACTACATTGAAAGCATTTACCTAATGCCCACTCTAAAAGATTAGATCCCTCAGAAAGAAAAGAGTCAACATGCATAACACATCACAACACCATCCTGCATCTTTTCCATTTGGGTTCGCAGTTAGATATTCCCTGGTTTAAGAGAAAGAGCATTTGCAAAATGGCTCTTGGGGCTTAATTGGCATTTCTTTCTTTTGCTTGCTAGCATAATCCAGGAGAAAAGACTGCAAGGCAATTTAAGAACATTAGCATTGTTCCTAAATACCCACTTCCAAGGTTAGTGAATACAACTGGAAAAGCCCAAAGAGCACCTAGGGAGATTAAGGGAGGTTTTGAAGCAGAACGCATGATTCTAATGAACTTGGGCTCTGCCTCATGGAAGAAGAATCTATCTAAATACATTAGGGCCAACAAAGCAGACGGGAGGCAGCTACCTAAATATGAGAGATGCTGTTCTCAGTAAGTTGTGAAACGCTGCAAATAGATTTGGGTGGGTTTGAAGCCCTGAGTCGCTGCAGGGTGCTAATTATGATTTCCATACTGTTGGCAAGAGAGATATTCCAGCAGGATGTGGAGAGTCACAACATATGCACTCCAGCTGTCCTGGTGGATGTCCCTTTGGTGCCCCTCATGCCCCAGAGGTGGAGGTCTCTGCTTAGTTTCCTCCTCTCAACTGTGCAGATGAATTAATTTGTTTGGAGATTGGAGAAGTGTTTTTGGAAAGAAAAGAGTGCATGATAGGTTAGTACTAGACATAAATAATTTTTCAGTTTTTTGGGGGTTTTTTAACCTTCAATACAACTGTTACCTAAATGCTCAGCTGCATAGGGCCAATGTGATCATATTTTAACACTATGCATCCAAAAAGAACAACAAGGAATAAACATTTAGATTTTAAACATCTGTTTTGAGTCTGAGATTGCAAAGTGTGTACCTTATAAAACATTGAACCCTGCTGAGGTTCTGGATGAAGGGACAAGCAAGACTTCTGACACCAGCTGCCCCGGAGCCAAGCCAGGCAAAGGGTCACAGGTCAAGGGCAAAGTCCTCCACCCAACTGTGCTCACTTCAGACACCAGCCACAAACTGCAAGGTCCCCAGGCCTCCCTCACTTCTGACCTACTGGCTACAAATTAGGGTTTCCCCTCAGGTTCAGTAATATGGTAGAACAACACACAGAACTTAGGAAAGCACTGTTCTTAGGATTACCATTGTATTATAGCAAAAGGATACAAATCAGAACCAACAAAAGGGAGACCAATACAGCAATGTCTGGGAGGGCGCCAAACGCAAAGCTTCCTTTGTCCTCTCCCTGTGGCATCAGGATATGTCACTCTCCCAACACATTGGTATGTGGCAGTATAGAGTATTGCCCACCAAGGAAGCTAACCTGAGCATCTATGTCCATGGGTTTTATTTGTTTATTTGATTAAGTCACTGGCCGTGTGACTCAATGTCTACCCCCCCACCCCTCTCTGGGAGTTGGTCTGATATCAAGGTGGCTCAAAGCCCTAACCTTCTAATCACATGGTTGGTCTTTCTGCCACTGCCAGCTCTTATACTAAATATTTTCCTTAGCATAAATTATAACCTAAAATTTAGCATATACAATTAGCATATAACCTATTTCCTTAGCATAAACTACCTTGTAAACATATCCTATCAGGGTCCACCATAAATAACAAAGACACTTCTATTATTTGGGAAATTCCAAAGGTTTAGAGGCTACGTCCCAGGAACTGGGACAAAGGCCAGTGAAACTCTTAATTGTGCAGGGCTAAGGTAGACGGAGGGCAGTTAAGGGGCAGAGAGAGAGGATACTGCAATCCAGGGGGCAAAAACTCAAGTTCTAGTTCGATTTCATTATACCGTCTTGAGCAAGTCACTTAATCATCTTGGGTCTTAGGTCTCATTCTCTTCCCTCATAAGAATAATTACTGATACTATTTAATGAGCACTTACTATGCACCAGATGTTCTGCCAAGAACTTTGCCTACTCGATTTTATTTATTCTTTATAGTGAGTTTGCAAATTTTGTCATCTTATTATCTGTATTTTGTGAAGGGTGGAGAGGCGATGGAGCTCTCAGGAGGTTAAATAACTTGCTTGAAGAAGTGGAGGGGCTGACCCTCAAACAAAATGGGAGGCCAACGTGCCTATTCTTGGTTTCCCTTGTTAACACTGTACGGGCAACAGTTTCCTTGGATTTCAGGCATATAGGGGAAATGAATGAGACATATGAATTATTATAATCTGAAAGAGAAGAACCTTATAATTCAAGGTTATAAAATTACCATTATTATGATGTCACTGATTATTACTATTAGCAGTATTATTTTATTTTTATACTTCATATGAATCTGTCTGCTTATGACAAAACTGGTTTCCACTTACCATAAGAGTTTCAAGAACTCTTTCAGAGTGAAGGCAGGTCTTTAAATTATATTAAGGAAAAGTCCATGTCCTTCCCCGAACATTTGTTAAGTATAACCCCTACTATGTGCCACTGTGCTTGCAACTTGGAAGGAACAGAAAGATAAGTAAGACATAGGCTCTACCAGTAAGACAAGTGCGCCTAGAATAACACCACACAAGGTAGAATATGCCAAGTGCCCCAAAAGACACAGACATCCTCTGCTGGTTCAGAGGAGAGACAGAGGGAGAGAGAGAGAGAGAGAGAGAGAGCGCACGCACATAATCCTCAAGGGATCAAGAAGAATTTTATATCCAAATCTTGAAAGGGGGATGGAATTTTGAGAGACTTGGAAGGGGAGTGAAAAGGGAGTCTGGTACTAAAATCAAGAGGTTCAACTCAGAATGTTCCCAGGGATTAATGAGTACATAATTTAGTGGTAACATATTACTGTAGGGTGGGCACAAAATTCAGAATCAAAATTCTGGCTTCATCACATATTAGTGTTATATATTGGGCAAAGCTCCAGATCTTCCAGCACCACTTTTCCCATTAAAAAATAAATAAAGGTAAATGATGCCCAGATCTTAAGGCTTTTGTTGAAATATATTGAAAAACTTACATTCTGCAAGGTAAACAATAATTAAACAAATATTAGGTTTTACACTTTTTCCTTTTTTGTTTGTCTGGATTATAGGAAATCATCAGGGCTATGACAGACCACATCAATGAAAAAGATATATTGGAGCCGTACTCTGGAGGGAGGGGATGGTAGGGCCAGGATGCCAGGGTGAGGAAGCTGAGCTTTGTCCAATAGGCCCTCATGTCTTGCTTTGCATTGCTTTGTTTTGGTTTGTTTCGTTGAAGGTAATTATAATAGTATTAATGACCGTTATTTCAAGAATAGAAAACATTAACTGCAAGAAAAAGTAAAATCATTCATCTGGAATTTTCAGTGAGAATAAGCATGGAATGTGGTCAAGAATTTGTCATAGAAAAGTATTTAAGCAGGTTTACCTTCTCACTTAGAGATTAAAGACACTCACCTAGCTTCCACATGGCCCCATCTGGAAGCCCGATTAAGGGGTAAGATGTTCTGTGAAGGTGCCTTCCAGCCTGAGAACTTGAAGCACTTCTATCAGTAACTCTGACAGTCTCTTCCTGCCTCTCAGTTTACCTAATATTGTCCTCAGAAGCAGAGGCAAGGAGAAATGTGATTCCTCATTAGGCCAGAACTGGAGAGTAGAAAGAAACAGCTATCACTTTAAAGTATCCAAAACATGCATGTACAATTAATTTTCTATTAAGTAGAGATTCCAAAGATATTTAGCTTAACTAAGTCTGACTGTAAAAATTTAATCAAGTCATCTTAATTAATTCATATAATTATCTAGGTGTGCTTTGATAGCATGGAGCTAGAACCTAAATACCTTTATTCTTTTTATTTTTTTATAATTTTTAATTTATTTATTTTATTTATTCTTTTTTTTTTTTTGGCTGCGATGGGTCTTCATTGCTGTGCACTGGCTTTCTCTAGTTGAGGCAAGCAGGGGCTACTCTTCACTGAAGTGTGAGGGCTTCTCACTGCCGTGGCTTCTCTTGTTGCGGAGCACTGGCTCTAGGTGCACGGGCTTCAGTAGTTGTGGCACATACACTCAGTAGTTGTGGCTCGCAGGCTCTAGAGCGCAGGCTCAGTAGTTGTGGCTCATGGGCTTAGTTGCTCCACGGCATGTGGGATCTTCCTAGACCAGGGCTCGAACCTGTGTCCCCTGTATTGGCAGGCAGATTCTTAACCACTGCGCCACCAGGGAAGCCCAATACCTTTAATTTTAACACCAAGATTAACTATTTCAAATTAGTTTATTACAAAATTCTCAAGCATGCAAAAATGTAGAGGACACAGTGTAATGAATATTGATATACTCTTCACCCATATTCAACAATTGTCAAGATTTTACCATTCTTGCTGGATCTGTCATTTTTTTCTCCTCATTTCTCATGATACAGCATTCCACTTTATACCTACTTTTGTATCTTTTAGATACATGTAAAAGTTTTCTAGATATAACTTATGGACCTTTTGTTAGGTTTATGCCTAGATTTTTTTTTCTCTTTTGTTATTATAAATGAAGTTGTCTCTTCCATTAAAATTTCTAATTAGTTATTGTTTTCATATGACATGATTGTTGAATTCTATCAATTTTATATCCTGCTATTTTACTAAATTATATTACTAAGCAATACTATTATTGTTTAAAGGAGTCTTTTTCAATGGCTCTCTTGAATTTTCCAAATATATAATATCTTCATTATTGTAACTTCTAGAAACTCTACAATTTTGCTTTGTATTTTCCCTTTGACCCAAGAGTCTTTAAGAGAGATTTTGGATAATTTGTTAATTATTTATGGTTTAATTGCATTTTTTGGTCAAAAAAGGCTAGCTTATTATTTCTATTTTATAAAATTAGCCAAAGTTTTTCTGTGTTTTCGTATATGGCAAATGTTTGTAAACAATGCAAACGCAATTGAAAAGAAAGTGTATCTTTTATTATTGGGATACAGAGTTAAACATAGTTACATGGACTACATTATTGATTTTTTAAGACTTGTGTAGGGCTTCCCTGGTGGCGCAGTGGTTGAGAGTCCGCCTGCCAATGCAGGGGACACGGGTTTGTGCCCCGGTCCGGGAAGATCCCACATGCCGCAAAGCGGCTGAGCCCGTGAGCCATGGCCGCTGAGCCTGCGCGTCCGGAGCCTGTGCTCCGGCCACAACAGTGAGAGGCCCGCGTACCGCAAAAAAAAAAAAAAAAAAAAAAAAGACTTGTGTATTAATAATTTTTAATCCCTTTTTCTTGAAAAATGTGATAAAAACCTCAAGTTAATAATTTGACTCGTAGTGTCTGTCCACTCTTTCTATCTCCTCTATTTTCTATTTATAAAAGTTGCAATTTTAGTTTCTGCATAGATATTAGTAATTGTTATATCTTTACTATAAATTGTACTCTATAAATTTATAAAATAGCCTTTATTTCTTTCAATATTTGTTAGCTCAAAAGATCTATTTTCTGATACAGATCATGTCCTCCTCTTCCTTTTTATTTTCAATTGACTGGTATATCTTCAACTATAATTTCACTCTTAACCTTTCTGATTCACCTTTTTTTCTTAATATGTCTCATATAACAGCATGGATTTTGGTTTGCTAAGATCAGAAAGATTTTTTTCTTTTAATAGCTCAGTAAAGCCCATCTATTTTTTTTGAATTTTATTTTATTTATTTTTACATACAGCAGGTTTATATTAGTAATCCATTTCATACACATCAGTGTATACATGTCAATCTCAATCTCCCAATTCATCACACCACGACCACCACTCCCTGCTGCTATCCCCCCTTGGTGTCCATACATTTGTTCTCTACATCTGTGTCTCAGTTTCTGCCTTGCAAACCAGTTCATCTGTACCACTTTTCTAGGGTCCACCTATATGCGTTAATATACAATATTTGTTTTTCTCTTTCTGACTTACTTCACTCTGTATGACAGTCTCTAGATCCATCCATGTTTCTACAAATGACCCAATTTTGTTCCTTTTTATGGCTGAGTAATATTCCATTGTATATATGTACCACCACTTCTTTATCCATTCGTCTGTCATTGTGCATTTAGGTTGCTTCCATGACCTGGCTATTGTAAATAGTGCTGTAATGAATATTGGGGTGCATGTGCCATTTTGAATTATGGTTCTCTCTGGGCATATACCCAGTAGTGGGATTGCCAGATCATATAGTAATTCTATTTTTAGTTTTTTAAGGAACCTCCATACTGTTCACCAGAGTGGCTGTACTAATTTATATTCCCACCAACAGTGCAAAAGGATTCCCTTTTGTCCACACCCTTTCCAGCATTTGTTTTTTGTAGATTTTCTGATGAAAATTCTAACTGGTGTGAGGTGGTACCTCAGTGTAGTTTTGATTTGCATTTTTCTAATAATTAGTGAAGTTGAGCAGCTTTTCATGTGCCTCTTGGCCATCTGTATGTCTTGTTTGGAGAAATGTCTATTTACATCTTCTGCCCATTTTTGGATTGGGTTGTTTGTTTTTTTAATATTCAGCTGCATGAGATGTTTATATATTTTGGAGATTAACCTTTTTTTTTTTTTTTTTTTTTTTTTTTTTTGTGGTACGCAGGCCTGTCACTGTTGTGGCCTCTCCCATTGTGGAGCACAGGCTCCGGACGTGCAGGCTCAGCTGCCATGGCTCACGGGCCCAGCCGCTCCACGGCATGTGGGATCTTCCCAGACCGGGGCACGAACCCGTGTCCCCTGCATCGGCAGGCAGACTCTCAACCACTGTGCCACCAGAGAAGCCCAGAGATTAATCCTTTGTCTGTTGATCCGTTTGCAAATATTTTCTCCCATTTTGAGGGTTTTCTTTTCGTCTTGTTTATGGTTACCTTTACTGTGCAAAAGCTTTGAAGTTCCATTAGGTCCCATTTGTTTATTTTTGGTTTTATTTCCGTTACTCTAGGAGGTGGATCAAAAAAGATTTTCTGTGATTTATGTCAAAGAGTGTTCTTCCTATGTTTTCCTCTAAGAGTTTTATAGTGTTCGGTCTTACATTTACATCTCAAATCCATTTTGAGTTTATTTTTGTGTATGGTGTTAGGGAGTGTTCTAATTTCATTCTTTTACATGTAGCTGTCCAGTTTTCCCAGCACCACATATTGAAGAGACTGTCTTTTCTCCATTGTATATCCTTGCCTCCTTTGTCATAGGCTAGTTGACCATAGGTGCGTGGGTTTATCTCTGGGCTTTCTATCCTCTTCCATTGATCTATATTTCTGTTTTTGTGCCAGTACCATATTGTCTTGATTACTGTAATTTTGAAGTATAGTCTGAAGTCAGGGAGTCTGATTCCTCCAGCTCCGTTTTCTTCCCTCAAGACTGCTTTGGCTATTTGGGATCTTTTGTGTCTCCATACAAATTTTAAGATTTTTTGTTCTAGTTCCATGAAAAATGCCATTTTGATAGGGATTGCATTGAATCTGTAGATTGCTTTGGGTAGTATAGTCATTTTCACAATATTGATTCTTCCAATCCAAGAACATGGTATATCTCTCCATCTGTTGGTATAATCTTTAATTTCTTTCATCAGTGTCTTATAGTTTTCTGCATACAGGTCTTTTGTCTCCCTCAGATTTATTTCTACATATTTTTTTCTTGCAATGGTTAATAGGACTGTTTCCTTAATTTCTCTTTCTGCCCTTTCTTTATTAATATATAGGAATGCAAGAGATTTCTGTGCATTAACTTTGTATCCTGCAACTTTACCAAATTCATTGATTAGCTCTAGTAGTTTTCTGGTGGCATCTTTAGGATTCTTTCTATATAGTATCATGTCATCTGCAAACAGTGACAGTTTTACTCCTTCTTTTCCAATTTGTATTCATTTTATTTCTTTTTCTTCACTGATTGCTGTGGCTAGGACTTCCAAAACTATGTTGAATAAAAGTGGTGAGAGTGGACATCCTTGTCTTCTTCCTGATCTTAGAAGATACGTTTTCAGTTTTTCACCACTGACAATGATGTTTGCTTTGGGTTTTGTTATATATGGCCTTTATTACGTTGAGGTAGGTTCCCTCTATGCCAACTTTCTGGAGAGTTTTTATCATAAATGGGTGGTGAATTTTGTCAAAAACTTTTTCTGCATCTATTGAGATGATCATATGGTTTTTATGCTTCAATTTGTTAATATGGTGTATTACATTGATTGATTTGGTTATATTGAAGAATCCTTGCGTTCCTGGGATAAATCCTACTTGATCATGATGTATGATCCTTTTAATTTGTTGTGGATTCTGTTTGCTAGTATTTTGTTGAAGATTTTTGCATCTATATTCATCAGTGATATTGGTCTGTAATTTTCTTTTTTTGTAGTATCTTTGTCTGGTTTTGGTATCAGAGTGATGGTGGCCTCATAGAATGAGTTTGGGAGTGTTCCTTCCACTGTAATATTTTGGAAGAGTTTGAGAAGGACGGCTGTTAGCTCTTCTCTAAATGTTTGATAGAAATCACCTGTGAAGCCATCTGTCCTGAACATTTGTTTGTTGGAAGATTTTTAATCCCAGTTTCAATTTCATTACTTGTGATTGGTCTGTTCACATTTTGTATTCCTTCCTGGTTCATTCTTGGAAGGTTATACCTTTCTAAGAATTTGTCCATTTCTTCCAGGTTGTTCATTTTATTAGCATACAGTTGCTTGTAGTGGTCTCTTAGGATACTTTGTATTTCTGTGGTGTCTGTTGTAACTTCTCCATTTTCATTTCTAATTTTATTGATTTGAGTCTTCTCCCTCTTTTTCTTGATAAGTCTCACTAATGTTTTATCAATATTGTTTATCTTCTCAAAGAACCAGCTTTTAGTTTTATTGATCCTTGCTATTGTTTTCTTTGTTTCTGTTTCATTTATTTCTGCTCTGATCTTTATGATTTTTTTCCGTCTGCTAACTTTGTGTTTTGTTTGTTGTTCTTTCTCTAGTTCCTTTAGGTGTAAGGTTAGATTGTTTATTTGAGATTTTTCTTGTTTCTTGACGTAGGCTTGTATAGCCATAAACTTCCCTCTTAGAACTGCTTTTGCCACATCCCATAGGTTTTGGACTGTTGTGTTTTCATTGTCATTGGTCTCTAGGTATCTTTTGATTTCCTCTTTGATTTCTTCAGTGATCTCTTGGTTATTTAGCAACGTATTTTTTAGCCTCCATGTGTTTGTGTTTTTTATGTTTTTTTCCCTGTGACTGATTTTTAATCTCATAGAGTTGTGGTCAGAAGAGATGCTTGATATGACTTCAATTTTCTTAAATTTACTGAGGCTTGATTTGTGACCCAAGATGTGATATATCCTGGAGAATGTTTTGTGCACACTTGGGAAGAAAGTGTAATCTGCTGTTTTTGGATGGAATGTCCTATAAATATCAATTAAATCTATCTGGTCTATTGTGTCATTTAAAGCTTGTGTTTCCTTATTAATTTTCTTTTTCGATTATCTGTCCATTGGTGTAAGTGCAATGTGAAAGTTCCCCACTATTATTGTGTTACTGTTGATTTCCTCTATTATAGCTGTTAGCAGTTGCCTTAGGTATTGAGGTGCTCCTATGTTGGGTGCATATATATTTATAATTGTTATATCTTCTTCTTGGATTGATCCCTTGATTATTATGTAGTGTCCTTCCTTGTCTCTTGTAACATATTCTGTATTTTAAACTCTGTTTTATCTGATATGAGTATTGCTACTCCAGCTTTCTTTTGATTTCCATTTGCATGGAATATCTTTTTCCATCCCCTCACTTTCAGTCTGTATGTGTCCCTAGGTCTGAAATGGGTCTCTTGTAGACAGCATATATATGAGGCTTGTTTTCGTATCCATTCAGCAAGCCTGTGTCATTTGGTTGGAGCATTTAATGCATTCACATTTAAGGTAATAATTGATACGTATATTCCTATTACCATTTTCTTAATTGTTTTGGGTTTGTTTTTGTAAGTTCTTTTTTTCTCTTATGTTTCCCACTTAGAGAAGTTCCTTTAGCATTTGTTGTAGAGCTGGTTTGGTGGTGCTGAATTCTCTTAGCTTTTGCTTGTCTGTAAAACTTTTGTCTTCTCCATCAAATGTGAATGAGATTCTTGCTGGGTAGAGTAATCTTGGTTGTAGGTTCTTCCCTTTCATCACTTTAAGTATACCATGCCACTCCCTTCTGGCTTGTACAGTTTCTGCTGAGAAATCAGCTGTTAACCTCATGGGAGTTCCCTTGTATGTTATCTGTCATTTTTTCCCTTGCTGCTTTCAATAAATTTTCTTTGTCTTTAATTTTTGCCGATTTGATTATTATGTGTCTTGGTGTGTTTCTCCTTGGGTTTATCCTGAATGGGACTCTCTGTGCCTCCTGGATTTGGGTGGCTATTTCCTTTCCCATGTTAGGAAGTTTTTGACTATAATCTCTTCAAGTATTTTCTCGGGTCTTTCTCTCTCTCTTCTCCTACTGAGACCCCTATAATGCGAATGTTGTTGCATTTAATGTTTTCCCAGAGGTCTCTTAGGCTGTCTTCATTTCTTTTCATTCTTTTTTCTTTATTCTGTTCCACAGCAGTGAACTCCACCATTCTGTCTTCCAGGTCACTTATCCTTTCTTCTGCCTCAGTTATTCTGCTATTGATTCCTTCTAGTGTAGTTTTCATTTCAGTAATTGTATTGTTCATCTCTGTTTGTTCTTTAATTCTTCTAGATATTTGTTAAACATTTCTTGCATCTTCTTGATCTTTGCCTTTATTCTTTTTCTGAGGTCCTGGATCATCTTCATTATCATTATTCTGAATTCTTTTTCTGGAAGGTTGCCTATCTCCACTTCATTTGTTGTTTTTCTGGGGTTTTATCTTGTTCCTTCACCTGGTACATAGCCCTCTGCCTTTTCATCTTGTCTATCTTTCTGTGAATGTGGTTTTTGTTCCACAGGCTTCAGGATTGTAGTTCTTTTTGCTTCTGCCCTCTTCCCTCTGGTGGATGAGGCTACCTAAGAGGCTTGTGCAAGTTTCCTGTTGGGAGGGACTGGTGGTGGGTAGGGCTGGCTATTGCTCTGGTGGGCAGAGCTCAGTAAAACTTTAATCCACTTGTCTGCTGATGAGTGGGGCTGGGTCCCCTCCCTGTCGGTTGTTTCGCCTGAGGCGACCCCACACTGGAGCCTACCCGGGCTGTTTGGTGGGGCTAATGGTGGACTCTGGGAGGGCTCACACCAAGGAGTACTTCTCCTGCCAGTGTCCTTGTCCTTGAGAGAGAGCCACACCCCAACTTTTCAGGAGACCCTCCAACACTGGCAGGTAAGTCTGGTTCAGTCTCTATGGGGTCACTGCTCCTTCCCCAGGGTCCCGATGTGCATACTACTTTGTTTGTGCCCTCCAAGAGTGGAGTCTCTGTTTCCCCCAGTCCTGTCGAAGTCCTCCAATCAAATCCTGCTAGCCTTCAAAGTCTGATTCTCTATGAATTCCTCCTCCTGTTGCCAGACCCTCAGGTTCAGAAGCCTGACGTGGGGCTCAGAACCTTCACTCCAGTTGGTGGACTTTTGTAGTATAAGTGTTCTCCAGTTTGTGAGTCACCCACCCAGCAGTTATGGGATTTGATTTTATTGTGATTGCACCCCTCTTACCATCTCATTGTGGCTTCTCCTTTGTCTTTGGATGTGGGGTATCTTTTTTGGTGATTTCTTGTGTCTTCCTCTTGATGATTCTACATTTATTGATATAATCAATATTTTTCCTCAGTACAGTCACATGGTTTATATGCTTGCTCTTTGTTGAATCATGTGAAATAGCTGAAAGTCTATTTCTTATAACCTACAAAAATGCCAATTTCATGTTTCAATCAAAAATGTACATATATATGATTTTTAATGTCTATAAACAGACATGATGCATATACAAAGTTCTTACTTTGTGATGTGTCTTATTTTTATTTCTTTTGACATTTAGAACGTTTATTATTTATGTTTCAATGGTTATCATTATTTACTACTCTTATTCCTTGAGAAATAGTTTCATTTCTTCTCTCCTCCCCCTTTCTTCCCCCCCCCCACCATCCATTTTAAGTCACTGGTATTAATTTAATGATAATTTTTAAACAGTAAGAAAGCTCAAGATTCAACTACTTGAATTGACAGCCTGTATTGGTATCCTGTTACTCCCACCTAATAATGCCAGGCAATCTGTAAAATTACTCTTTCCAGTTACTCTTCCTTTCTCCTCCCAGTTTTGTTAGTTTTATTATTTGACTCTGTTTGAGCATATGTCACTAGTATACTATTTTTAGACTTATCCTCCAACTTTTAATGGTTGTTCTACAGTTAAATGTAAATCTCACCCCTGAGAACTTATGGTGAATCTTCTAGAACCATTTATTGATTGTCTGAAGCTTATTCTGTAGTAAATTTCTGAAGAAGTGCCCATGAGGGTAACACCCCATGAAAACTTGCATGTTCATAACTTTAGACTTTATACTCTTAGACTGTGCAGTCTTTGAATCCCATTCTCTTTCTTTGTGTCTGTAAAATATTTCTGTTGTTTTCTAACAGATAAATATTGCTGTTGAGAAGTCCAATTCCAATCTGATTTTCTTTCCCTTAAAATGACTTAGACTTTCTGCCCAGACATTTTTTTTTTTTTTTTGGCTGTGTTGGATCTTCATTGCTGTGCATGGCCTTCTCATTGCAGTGGCTTCTCTTGTTGTGGAGACCAGCTCTAGGCACGCGGGCTTCAGTAGTTGTGGCATGTGGCTTAGTTGCTCTGTGGCATGTGAGGTCTTTCCTGACAAGGGCTTGAACCCTTGTCCCCTGTATTGGCAGATGTATTCTTAACCACTACACCACCAGAGAAGTCCTGTAGACCAGTCTTTTTATTAGGATTCCCTTGCTTTTGATGTTGGTGTTGGTATTCTCTTGGTGGTACAGGTTCATTTCTCCAGTTAAAATAAGTAGGTAGATTTTAAGCTTCTTCTGTTTCACAAATCTTTTCTTGATTTATAGTTTAAATTTAGTTTTCCTTCATTGGGTACTTCTTTGTTAGGTCGTCATTGTTTTCATTATTTCTTTCTTTACTTCTTCCATTATCATCTTATCTTTGCCTGTCTTCTTATCTTTCCTTTTCTTCCCAATCCTTTTTCTTTCTTTCTTTCTTTCTGTCTGTTTGATTTCCTTTGTTTTTTTTCCATCTCTTAATTTTCCTACTGTACTTTCCACAGTGTCTTTTCTCCCATGCATTTCTTTTTTACTAGTTTTTATTTCTGAATTTCTTTTTTCTTGTAACTCCTGAGTTCTGTGAGTTCTCAGTTTAGAGCTACTCATTATTTAACTATTTCTTCCATTTTTATTTATACTATTCTTTCAAAGTGTCTAATGTTTCCTTAACTTCTTTTCCCTCATTTTGATATTGCATGTTACAGTTTTCATCTGCTTTGTGTCCATATTTTTCTGGTGTTATTCCTGGACTATCAGACAAATCTTTGTTTCATTACCTTTTTTTCTTATAATAACTCTGTGTTGGATTTGACTATACTCCTTTCTGTGTGTTGCATATTTAAATGTGATGGCTTTTCCTAGATAATTAGCGGGATGTTCCTGGGGCAGGAGGAAGCCAAGGAATAAAGTAGGGCAGTTCTCTCAGCTTTGTCACCAGGCATCTTCATCCCTGCTAATGTGAGGAACACAAAACACAAACCCTCTGGCTCTCATTTCTAAGCCTAAGCAAGGTTTTCTGCCTCTATGCCTGTGTTCCCCAGAACTCCTGTCTTACCAAGGTGGTAGTTTCCCTTTTAGATGAATGACTTTGTTGTTATGTTACTTCTTGGGATCTGATTCCTTTGAACCACAAATCCATCCCACCAGCTCTTGTGACCTCAATTGACCAGTGTTACTGGCCTTCTCAACTCACCTGCTTCTAGCAGTTTTCTCCTCAGTGTGAGATGCTTTATGTCTGGAAAGGGATATTGGCTGGATATTTTGAAGTTCACCAAGGGTTTGCTTGACTACAGCACTGTTTGATCTCTTTGCTATGTGATATGACAGTTTTTGCTGTCATCTGTAACTCACAGCATAGAAGAACTTCTAATTTCTTGGCTATGCTCAGGCTTGCACACATAGATATCATTCCAGGTAATGCCTGCTCTTTTCAACAGTAGTATTCATAGGTGACTTGGGTTTCCATAGTTTGGAACCAAGTCTTGTTAAAGGTTTGCACTTGAGCCTACCATTCTCTTTCCCTGTCTCCTCCATCTCCCCTTCCAAACAGCCAGGGTTTCTGTTCTACTCAATCTCCACCACAGCTGACTGCATTTAGATACTATTGCTATGCGTGGTTTGGATCACACCTACCAATGCTCTATGGTTTGGGGTGGGGGGGTCACTTAGTACTTTAAAATGTATAATTCACACATATTTTCTTACGCTATCTGGATTTTCTATTTGGTTTTCAGGAGGAGTTTGGAAAGGTTCAGAAACTGTACTGCCACCATGATCTCACCAGGACCAGAACTCAAGATTAATTGTTTTCTGGTAGAATGTGGGAGAACGAAGCTCCCACAAAATCTTCATAAAATCTCATCATTAGAGAATGTGAGTTCCCTAAAAAGATCACACTGTTCAATAGTCTCATTTTATAGATGAGTCAATTGAGGCCAAGAAAGTGAAAACAACTTCCTCAAAGCCAGGCTAGAAAGTAATAGGCAAGGGTGAAAGACAGGTTTCATAGAATCTGGGTGTTGGAAGGGAACTCAAAGGTTATGTGGTCCATCTTCCTACCCAATGCAGAAATCCCAAAAGAGAGGCAGCCAATATCCCCTTGAATACAATACTCTAAAGAACTGAAGTACCTAACTCAACTTATTCCCATATGGTGAGCACAGACATTTATCTTTTCACTTTTTTCTACTTTGAAAAGTGTAACCTGAGAAAACAAGGATGAATTGATACTAAGGTGCTATTGCTCTTGTAGCCTGTTTCTTCTCAGTTTAGAAACTGCCTTGGAAGCATCTCTGGGTTGATTCACAGTCTGAGTTCAAAACAATCTTCAAGTTCATCGAGTCTAACATGATGCTTTAGTTTCTGCTTAAACATGCCTGGCAGCTCATTCTATTACCAAGTTTTCAGGATTTCTTCCTAAAGTGAGATGATGCACACAAGAATATATGTGGATTATGCAACATTATATGAATTTAAGAGATGGTTAGAATTTCTTATATTGAATGGAATTTCCTTTCCTATGACTTCTATACTTTGTTCTTGGTTCTGCCCTCTGAAATTATGCAGAATAAGTCTCATCACTCTTTATAATCCTTGAAATATTGGAAGACAGCTATTGGATTCTTTCTCCATGGCTAAGTCTTGTGGTTTTCTTCTTGATTATAAACACAGCCAGCACCTATTTATCTTGTGGCATTGTCTCCAGTCCTCCCAACAATCTATTTAACCTCCCATGACTGGGCATACTCCAGCTTATCAATGTTTCTCTTGAAATGCTACAAATAAAGAGTGAGACCAAACTCTCTTTGTCTGGGTGTCATACTCTTATCAGCACAGCCTAAGATTACATTAGTCATTTTTGTGTCTCTTATTATACCTGATTCATATTCAGCTTGCAGTCAATTATTAGCACCTAATCTTTTCTCACAAACTTGTAGTAAAGCAGTTCTTCCATTTCTTGAGCATGGGCAGTTGATATTTTTGGTCCTAGATGCAGAACAACAGCTTGGTAAACACCAATACAATTCTTTCCAAATTCCAGTGGTTTATTAACCCGGGGACTTTGACTAGTTTAGAACATCAAGGTTCTGTCTAATATGCTCCATATCTTTCTTAGGATTTCATTCTTCCTGAGCTGTGTTTCTTCTATTCTTTTCAATTTTGAGGAAATATTCCTAAAGAAAGAAGACAAAAGAAAGCTAGAGGTTGAACAATCCTCTTTTTTTATAGTTAATAATAGTTTCCTATCACTTTCTACCACTCCCTGGACACCACTGCTGAGTCTTTTTACCACTTTCTGTAGCAGTATCCTATCTAGTGCCCAAGCAGTGGTGCAGCCTACCCTTGTTCTTCTTTACTTTGGAGAGAGAGCAAGAGAGAAAATAGGAGAAAGACCTATATCAAGCTTATTTAAGGGGCATATATCTGCTGTCAGCATAGCTTGACCTACATCCCCCTCCCATTTATTATCCAGGACAAAACCATTATGGTCCTCTAGCACTGTGCATTTCCTTACCTATGAAATATGGACATTAATTGATAATCCAAATTTCCTTTGACATTCAAATGTTCATGATAATATAGCTGATTTCTTTATCACCCCCCTGTTTACCATGTAGACCTTATCTATTGAGGCTGTACATTAAAAAAGATCCTTATGGTTGTAAGTGTATGTCTTGGGGCAAAGAGGTCAAATGGTTCAACCTCAATGTGAGTTTTCAAATACTGACCTGGTCAGTTATAACAAGGACTAACACAACCACTGGTGAGAGCCTTGAAAATAAACATACCTCAAAACAAACACATTTAGAGGGAAAGGTTAAGTTAATTTTTAAGTTCATTCTTATCTTTCCTCCTGATAATGCCCAAGTACTTTGTCATAGGTTGTGTTTTTATGTTGATAAGGGAGAGAGAGTGGAGGTTGTATGGTGGAAAAGGAAATAGGGCTAAGAGATGGGAAAAAGAATATAACATACATGGTGCCATTAAACTGCTCTATAAGCTGGAATTTAGACATCATATTTCCACTTCCAGAATTGCAGTGAACATCATGAAGTCAAAAAATGTTACCAAGACAGATGTATGTATCTTCATTTTTGTATTCACTATCAAATGAATTCTTCCATGTATCCACCTACCTACATGCCAGTTTAAGAGATAGAACAATTCCACTATTCATGTAGCTATCTTTGTGCCATCAACAATCTCATCCATTTCCCTGTTCTTTTACAGACCACTTCCCTGTATTTTCTGTTTGTAAATCTATTCTTTTTATTTATTATTTTGTGACATATATCATTATGTCTAAACAATATGCCATTTATTTTTGCATGTTTTTAAACTTTACGTAAGTGGAATACCATTGCGTATTTCTGGACCTTGACTTTTTGTTGTTCAATTTCGTATCTCTGAGATTTGCCTATGTTACTGTATATTGCTATAGTTCACTTATTTTCACTGTTGTATAGGATTCCCTTTTTTCTGCAATATATTTATCTATTTTACTGTTGATGGACATTTGGATTGCTTCTAATACTTTGCTATCACATAGAGCACTGGTATAAACATTCTTATGCATGTATACTGGTGGTATGTACCAGAATTTCCCTAGGTATATATCAAGGAATAGAGTTGTTAGATTAAAAGGTATGTGCATTCTCAAGTTAACTTGATAATATCATTTTTTTTCCCCAAAGCATTAGTGCCAATTTTCACTTTTGCATGCTGTGTATGAGTTCTGATTAAATCCACATTCTTGCCAAACTTGACATGGTTGGACTTTTAAATTTTTGTCAGTCTATTGAATGTGAAAGATTTCATTATGGTTTCAATGAGTATTTTCCTACTAAGGAGATTGACTTTTTTTTTTTAATTGGCTCTTCTGAGAAGTGATTGCCCATTTTTCTACTGGATTACTGATATTTGTCTTCTTGTAATTTACTCATTTTTATGGACATTTGTATTGTTCCTGAGCTATTCTTTATAGATTCTGAATACTAATCCTTTGATAATTATATGTTACAAATATCTTTACCAAATTTATATCTTGTCTCCTTAACTTTCTTTATGTTGCCCTTTTAAAGATAAAATTTCTTAATTTTAATCTAGTTTCACTGGATGGTCTGTCTATGTACGAGATAATATATTTCCCCAGTCTGGCTTATCTATTCTTTTACATAACAATTTATTTTGACGAGTAAATATTTTAAATTTTGATATCTAATTTATCAGTTACTTTATCTTATAATTCTTGTTTCAATGTTCATCTAAGAAAAAATTTTAACCCCAGGTTACAAAGATACCTTCTTATATTCTTTCTAAAAGCTTTGCAGTTTTAGCTTTTAATTTTATATCTATGAGTTAATTATTTTGTATGGTGAGTTTGAGGGTTTGAGGCTCATTTTTTTCCCATAGATTGATATCCAGTTGTCCTAGCACAATTGTTAGAAACATTTTCCTCTTCCCGCTGACTTGTTTTGGTGTCTTTGTCAAAAATCAGTTGACACTATAATTGGGGGTATATTTTTGAATTCTCTATTCTGTCTTGATAGTTTTCACCCAATATGTCTTCAAATATTTCTTTTCTGCCTCATTCTTTACCTCTTCTTCTGAGTTCCCAATTACACATATACTAAGTTGCTTAATATTGTCATACAGGTCTCTGAAACTTGTTTCTTTCTGTGCAATATTTTCCTACTTCTCAGGCTGGGTAATTTCTATTTTCTTGCTTTATTTTAACTGACTCCTCTGCTTCTCCAACCTGCTGTTAAATTCGTTCAGTGAATTTTTCATTTCAGTTATGGTACTTTTCAGTTCTAGAATTTCCATTTTGTTCTTTTTTACAGGTTTTAGTTCTCTGATTATATTTCCCATCTGTTCATCAGGAATACATCTTCCTCTAAATCCTTGGACACATTCACAATAGCTGTGTCAAAGTCTGTATCTCCTTATTGCAACTTCTGCATCATCTTGAAGTTGGAGTCCATTGACTTACTCTGTGTATGGGTCACATTTTTCTGTTTCTTTCTCAAGTCTATTGATAATTAATTGATATTGGACATTATAAAACTTGTAGAGTCTGCATTCTGTTACTTTCCCCTGAAGAATGATTTCTTTTACCTTAGTTGGACTCCAACTCCAAATTTTGTCTTTCCTGCAATGAACAGAAGTCTAAATGTCTCTTCTATCAGCTTCCATCTTTTCTGTTTTTTGTTTGGTTGTCTTCATCACACCTCCTTCTGGAGTCTCCCTTATGCAAAAAGAGGCAATGTTTATCCAGGGATTTCAGTGACTAATATATGCAACCTTTCTGTGGATCCCTACCATCTAAGATTTCCCACCTTATTGCTACATTTTTTACCAGTTTCAAATTCTGTTCTCTAACACATTAAGACAGTAAGGCTGTGGCTTCCTGCTCAATGACTTTATTACATTGGGGAGTGCCATAAACCAGAATATCTAATTCACATTTCATCTATCAAAGGATGACTCCCCACTAGTTTCTTTCTGCTTTTGTTAACTCTTGTTTCTCCAAAAAGTTGGATAATTCTAAATTTTTTTCATATTTTCTAATTGTTATCTGAGGAAAGGTTAGTTCAACCAAGCAACTCTACTGTTTCTAGAAGCCAGAACATGTGATGTCTCTTTAAAATTAATTTTTCTAAATGTTTGTTGCTAGGTATAGAAATGAAATTAATTTTTATATATTGATTTTATATCCAACATCCTTACTTATCTCTCTTTTTTATTATAATAAATTAGGTCATTGTAGGTTTTCTACATATAAATCATGTAATTGTGAAAAAATAGACTTTTTAAAATTCCTTTCTAATTATTTTACCTTTTATTATGTTTCTTACTTTACTGCTCTGGCTAGGACAGTCAGTGCCATGTTGAAAAAGTGGTGAGAATGAACACCCTTATCTTGTCTATTTTATTTTTATTTTATTTTTTTTTTCAGTATGTGGGCCTCTCACTGTTGTGGCCTCTCCCGTTGTGGAGCACAGGCTCCGGACGCGCAGGCTCAGTGGCCATGGCTCACGGGCCCAGCCGCTCTGTGGCATGTGGGATCTTCCCGGACCGGGGCACGAACCCGTGTCCCCTGCATCGGCAGGCGGACTCTCAACCACTGCACCACCAGGGAAAACCACTGCGCCACCAGGGAAGCCCTCTTGTCTATTTTATTAAGAATGATTTCAAGATTTCATCACTAAAATATTACATTTAACTGTCTTTTTGTTTTGTTGTTTTTGTTTCTTTTCTGGCTGCACTGTGTGGCATGTGGGATCTTAATTCCCTAACCAGGGATCAAACCCGTGCCCCCTGCAGTGGAAGCATGGAGTCTTAACCAGTGGTCTGCCAGGGAAGTCTCTAAAATATTACATTTAACTGCTAAAGAAATTTTCTTCTTTTGCTTACTCCTAAGAGTTTTAAAAATAATAATAAATATGTGCGTAATTCTATGAAACACTTTCTGCATCTATTGAAATAACAATATGATGTTTTCATATTTTCCTTTAATTTGTTAATTCATTGAATTATAGTAATTCGTAGTGTAATGTGAAACTAACCTTATTGCAGAAATCTAACCCAAATTGGTCATCACATATCTTTTTTAATGTATTACCAGATGTTACTTGCTATTATTTTGTTCAGGACTTTTGCATGCATGTTCATAAGAGATATTGACCTATAATAATCATTTCTTCTACTTTTGTTCAGTTATTGGTATCAACATTTTGCTAACTTCATAAATGAGTTGAAGAGTGTTCCCGTTTTACTATATTTTGCAATAGTTTAGGTACCATAGAAATATGTCTTTTTTGAATGGTACAATTTGGCATAAAGGAAAGAAAAACTTCCTGGGATTCGGTGATATTTTTAGGAGAAGATTTATTACAAATGCAATATTTTTAATTGTTATAGCTGGTCAGATTTTTATTTTTTTCTTGACTCAGAATTGGCAACTTATTTGGGGGTACTTTGTCCATTTCATCTTTTTCATTGTCATTTGATTGATTATTGTATCCTTTTCTAATCCTTTTTATCTCTGTAGCACTCATAGTTTTGACTTCTTTTCTATTTCTAATATTTCTGATTTGGGCTTTCTCTATTTTGGATTGGTTAATCTCACCATAGTTGTGTTAACTGTATTAGTCTTCTCAAAGAATGAAGATTTGCTATTGTTCTTGTATATTTGGGATTTTTTGGTTGCATTGATGTCTGCTTTATTGTTATCATTTTCCTCCTGCTCTTTCCTTTGGGTTTATTTTGTTGCCCTTTTTTCTAAAGTTGGATGTTCAATCTTATGAATTTCCAGCCATTTTTTCCTCTCCCAACATAAAAAATTAAGGCTTAAAATTTTCAACTATGCACTTTTTTTTTAAATTTATTAATTTTATTTATTTATTTTTGGCTGCATTGGGTCTTCATTGCTGGGCGCGGACCCTCTCCAGCTGCGGTGAGCGGGGGCTACTCTGCTGCAGTGGGCAGGCTTCTCACTACGGTGGCCTCCCCTGTTGTAGAGCACAGGCTCTAGACACATGGGCTCAGTAGTTGTGGCTTGTGGGCTCTAGAATGCAGGCTCAGCAGCTGTGGCACACGGGTTTAGTTGCACAGCATGTGAGATCTTCCCAGACCAGGGCTCGAACCCGTGTCCCCTGCATTGGCAGGCAGATTCTCAACCACTGCGCCACCAGGGAAGCCCTCAACTATGTACTTTTTGAAGTGAATTCTATATGTGTGTGTGTGTGTGTGTGTGTGTGTGTGTGTGTGTATAAACATATATATGCTACTAGCTCCAAAATTTTTGCCTCTTGTCAGATTCCTGTCTTGAAATTCCTACTTATATATATCCAAGGACTCTACTTAGATGTCTTATAAAACTTTCTCAAATTATCACACTTATTATAGGTCAAACTATTGTTCAGAAAATAGTCACTACACTCCTTTTCACCATGGGAGTATATACGTTCCCATCCCATTGTTGTTGGCTGGGCTTAGCCATGTGTCTTGATTTGTCCAATGGAAGGTTAGCAAATGTGACATGAAGAAAGGCTTAAGGCTTAAGCATATGTGACATGTCTGTGCAGTGGGGCTTGTTTGCTTCGGCTTTTGCCATTGCCATGGAAAGAACATGCCTTGGATAGCCCACCGGTTCCAAAATAAAAGTGGCACTTGGAACAGAGGCTGACGCAGAGGTCTGCAGCCTGAAGCAAAGCCATCACAACCAATGTGTCCGTACATAGCTGACTGAAGCAGAACAGCCAGGCTGACCTAAAGGTTTGTAAGCAAAATAATAAAGGGTTGTTATTATATGCCACTGAACTTGAGAGTGGTTTATTATACAGCAAAAGCTGACTGATACAGAAATTTGTAACTAGAGATGGGTGCTTATGTTAGCAAAAACCTAAAATATATAAACATGGCTCAGGAAACTTTGACCAAAGCTGAAGAAATGGAGACCTGTGCTACATGGTGGTAAAACATTTGGTAAACTGCCTCCTGCTATCATCGGGAAAACAGAATATGTACCTAATGAACTGGTTAGCTAGCTCTTATTAGGGAGAAGTAGTTAACCTCTCCATGCTCTAAAGGTTCATGAAGATAAACCTTTAGATACAGTCCCCATGACCTCTACACAGATGTCCCTGTAACTATACTTCAGGGTTTAAAGTTTTCCCAACAAGGACCCTTCCTTACCTGAGTTTTGGCTGAGGATTCAATATCTGAAGCTCTGTGACCCTAGCTACCAGAGCCTGTATTTGTTCCTCAGCTGAATCTCATCATCCACTGTAGCAAATAGTGACCTTTTCAAGATTCCAAAATGCTCCCTGGCCAATGCACTTATATTTCAGCTGTCTGTTAACTACTCTCAGCTTCCCATTGTCCCTCTGCAGGGAGTTAAGGCAACTTAATAATAGGCAGTCAATTCCATTGTCCTGTGTACATTGTTCCCTTATACCTTCCCAATGCTTGAAGGGTATTGGAGGAGGGCATTCCTTCCAGTGGGATATTGTTCAAAGTTACAGCTAGTGAAATTTCAACCCATTGGACTGCCATTTTGTGGCAAGAACTATCTGTGAACCACATACCACTCTGACTGAGATCCTTTTGGACAGCCAGATGGTGATCAGGGATCCATTCCCAAACCTCATCCTACCACCTGACTTTTGTTGACCACTTCCGGAAATGATTATGTCAGTTGGGGTTTTCAAAGAAACAGACACCAAGACAGAGTTAGAAATTCAAGAGGCTTATGGGGGATAATACCTATGAAAGATACTGGAGCAAGGAACCAGAAGTAAGGAAAGATATAGGTCCATCATTCCTGAAAGGATAGAGGGAAGGAAGGAGGATTAGGTAGGAAGAGGCTCAGACTGTAGTGCAGCTCTGAGGAAGTTCTGGCTAGCCCCATGTTGGGTAGAAAATGCTAGTTCCTATTACTCCACCCACATACATACCCCTGTGCTCAATCACTGGCTGGGGCTTCTGGAGGACACACCACAACGGATCCCAAAACTCTGCAGCTGGAGACTGTCAACTCACTGCACTCCTTGTGGGGCTTCTCTCCTGAAGGGAGATCTGAGCAATACATTTCCATGTTTGCAGCAATTCTCTAGCAGAAGAGACCCAGAAGGCTTTCCAGGTCATACCAATGGAAGAAAAATTGCATCAACCTTGCTGTGTTTATTGCAAGCCTACTGTGTGCCAAATAATCCGTTAGTTCATGGTGATACAAAAATGATGACATCACCTGCATTGTAACTCATAGTATACAGAGGACTCAGACACATAAAATGTTAACTAGGGCACAGTGTTGAGATCAGTAGAGTCTATGTATGCATAAAGTTCTCTAGGAGCATAAATGAGAGATTGATTTCTTCAGCCTTGGCCAGTCAGAGAAGGCTTCACAGAGGTGGGCCGTTATAGGAAGAGCAGGTGTTGACCGCCTGGCAGGTCATGGGGCCGGGGCATTCCAGGCAGAGGTAACTGTGTCCTCAGTGTACCTAAAGTCACTGGATCATTGTAGCAATGCAATGACTATGTGCTGAAATAAACAAGGTGTTTAAAGTAGGAGTCTTTAGGTTGCCAGATACAGAAACTAACTCAAAGAAAAAGAGGTTTTATAAAGGACGCAGAAATCTCATTGCATCCAAAAAACCAAAAATTTAAAAATAAACACAGCTGGGTCCGCTGGGAATTATCACTGGGTACTGGAAAAGCTTCCGAACTGCAGCAATTTCTCTCTGCAGCCACAGGCCTCTGCTTTCCTCTACACCCTTGCTCCATTTCCTTCTCTCAGCAAACCGGATCCATCACTTACCAGCTGTCTGTGACTCCGATCCAGTCACCCCCATACCACGGTTTACGTGCCCTTCCAGCTCCAACGCTCTCCACCAACTGACAACAGTCTCTAGACCCCTATGTCTCTTAGTGTAGTGAGGTCAGCAACTTACTTTGACATGCATAAAAAATAAGATGTATTCATGCATTGCTAGAAGAATGGCGAGACTGATAGATACTTGAAATAGAAGTAAAATGTTAATTATAGAATCCAGTGGTAGGTTTAGAGGTATTTAATGTATAATTCTTTCAATTTTTCTAAATGTTTGAAATGTTTCATAATAAAATGATGGAGGAAAAACCCAAATTCTCAAAAGGAAGAATCCGATTGGCCCAGATTTTGAAAGTCCTAGACCAGGGAATGAGTTGGCTGGCTACCTTCTGGTCAGGGGCTTATTACTGTTCAATCAGCCATGGCCATGGGGCAAGGAGTCGCAAGAGACCGAAGGCTGCTCCCTCAAGGGGCTATATTCAAGGCTGATACTGTAAAACTTGCCTCCATAACAGGTTTAATGGAAATAAGGGAACAATAAAAGTGTGGAACTAGATTTTTACCACATTCAGGATGAAAACACTGTATCTTTGTATGTAAATCTCTGGGCGCCAAAGGGAAAAGAAAAACTATATAGTTACTCCAAGCGCTACTCAGAAAAGGAAGCATCTGCCTTTCCTTTTGCTATGTCCTCTGTCCTTTCTCTCTCCCACAGATCCTATCACCCAGAGGGAATGCATCCCCAGTCTCAGCAACAAGCAGTTTGCTTTTATTTGCCAGGAAGTAGTGAGCCTTGACTTAAGGGATCTCTTAGGCAAGGAAGAGAACGAGATACAAGCAAGGCCAGGGTGAGGAGACAGGGTGGCAGGAGGCAGGAGAAACTTGTAGGATAAAACAATTTCTATCCACTGACAAAATACCGATGGTGAACTCAGAAGTTTTCTGCCATGATAAACAAGCAGAAGAAGTGCAAGAAGTGGACATATAACTTTATGACCTGTGAAATTGAATTGCCTCTTACGGATTTTTACCTTTTGGTGGACAATGAGGAACTTTGTCATCTCAGGCAAGGATGGGTCATAAAAGCCACTGGAAGTAGAGGAATCAGGCCTGTCTGATTAGAATCCAGGAGGGCTTTGTTTCCAGGCCAGGCTTTATATATCTGAGCGTCACCCAGTGGAAGCCACAAGCTCTGTGAATTACAGTGCATCTCAGCCTCTAGAGTCCGTGTCTCACCTGTCGGAAACACTAGTGAAAGGCAAGGCTTCCCCCTTAAATCAGCAGCCTGAGAACGAAGACAAGCCCAGACAGAACAGCTGGTCAAGGAAGACAGGTGGGGAGCCCCTCTAGCCATGGCAGCTGAGCCAGGTCTGTAGCTGATTAGGATTTGGGGTCCCACTGAGTAGTTTTCTTTGCCTCCGACCTGCCCCAGGCTATATTTGATGATGCAACTTACTAAATGAACACAGTTCAGCTTACAAAACAATGAAACACACCATTCCTCCCCCATCTTCTTTCTGCCCCAGCTAGAAAAGGGGTGAGGAAGAGTAAAATGGGTGGGAAAGACATCATTCTTGTGTAGTCTTGCCAGACTGTGACATAGCATTTCAAGCTCTGAATTATTCAGTTCTATTTACTTTATTTCCTAAATATTGTATCTGTCATCTCTTATCTCCTTTGCCTCTTCTCCATCCTTGCCAACACCGTCTTAGTCTCTCAGTTGGGTTGTAGTTGTTGAACAACCATTTTTCCTGCTCTAGTATGGCTTTCCTTCAACCCAGATTCCATGAGCTGCTAGTTGGAGATTTCTGAAAGGAGAAGCTGGTGAAGGTACCACCCTGGTCAGTGGATTCCATTTTCCTGAAGATAAAGTTCAAGCTGGTTGACTTGTCATTCACAGTCTTCTGTGACCTCTTCATGGAAGCCTTCCAGAATCCTTAGAGTGGGTCCAGTTCCCTTCCCCTGTGCTCCCAGAGCCCCTGGGCATACAGGTATTGCAAGATGCAACAGGAGATGTTTTGCTCTTGCGTAATATAATTGCAATATTTGTTGAAGGGGAAAAGATGATATTTTTCCCTATTATTGTGGAAGGACCTGATGAGATTAAAGAGATTGATGGAGCCAAGTCAAGGGCTTGACCTGGACTCATTATGGATGGAATTACAGCTGTGTAACTATTTGAAACCTCTCCTCCATTCTTAGCCAGACAACCAGATCTAGCCTATCTAGTTACTGCCCCCAGGCAATGGAATTTGGGTAGAATTTGGGTTCCTTGGGGCTGAAAGTTCAACTGGGAATTTCTACCTGAGTGGAAAATATAGGGCAATTTAATCCAGTCTCAAAAAAGGAAGGGTTGGAAATGATAGGACCAAAGGATAAATAGAAGGGAAGACCAAGACCTGAGGGCCAGAAGATGGAACCAAAATCATGAGTCAGGAACAAATGTTACAGGATGGAAACCACAGGGTTTTGAGCCTGAACAATGGGCTCGAAAGCCAAATGACAAATCTCTTATTGTTACATGTAAGTGGCACATGGCAGGTGGATGATGGGGACATCTTAAAGAACTACAGCAAAGCAAACAAGACTTTTGCAGGAGCAAACAATTTCAGGACACTGCAATGAGGATCCCACTTTAGAAGAAATAAATTTATCATGAAATTCGTGAAGCTGAAGCTTCTGGGCCCTTCACTTGCATGAGTCCCTTTTAAGACCCTGCATCGAATCTTTTATTTGTAATGTTAAATATTTTCTTGTATTAGCTTTAGGCCTCACAAAAGTTGGATCACATCTACCTTTGAGCATTGCCAAGTTAAGTAATTTAATAAGGTTAGCCAAAGTTCTCTGTCTTGAGTAGTTACTCTCCATTAGAGTAAATCCCAGGGTGGGAGTCAATAACCCCTCAACTGAAACACAAAGGAAGGGAACCAGGAAGAACCTCAGGATCTAGGAACATCCTCTCCAACCATGAAAAGCAAGTGTTTCCCACGAGGTAACAGTCATCAAGTAGCTCATCAAACGACTTCACTCGAGCATCAGAGCTTATAGAACATGGCAGGAGGAATTATTTATAGAAAAAAGAGATCCAGCCAAGAAAGTGACTGTGTGTGCGTGTGCATGGGTGTGCGAGAGAGAGAAAAAGAGAGAGAAAGAGGAGAGAGGGAGGAAGGGAGAGGTGTGATGTAACAGACAAGAAAGTAAAGTAAGAAACAGAAACACAGTGAAAACATATGGAAATAAATGGTTCAGAAGGAAAAAGACAAAAGGATGGAGTCAATTTAATTTCAAAGCAATGAACATACCTGCCAGGTCAATTTCTCCTTTCCTTCAATGGCAAGCCAGGTAGAATAAAAAACAAAATCTAAAAATTCACAGGAAAGGAAGAACAAAGCTTATAAGCATTCAGTAGCAGAATAGAAAGTTCTCACCAGTCTGGATGACTGTGTGTCAGCCCAGGCACATGAGGTAGCGGCAGGCTGGAAAGCAAACCCAACCCAAGGCAGGTGTGTGTGTGTGTGTGTGTGTGTGTATAAATCAGACTGAAATATAATTAGAGCCACATGGCTCCCTTACATGTGTGATTTGAGACTAGAGAAACACCAGGGAGACACTCCAGAGTGAATATATTTCCCTCAATCAACTGGTAGACTGCCGGAAATTGCATCATTAGAGAAGGATATTGGAGGTTAAATACACTTTTCATGTGGTCCTCATTCAAGTGGCAAATGCCCTTGATAAGGTCCACACAATAAATTATTAGCACCTTTCTATAAATTAGGACATTTGATTACATTCCTACAGTGATCAGATGGTTAAATTATCCTGAAAGCACAGGGAACCCAGGAGAAGCTGGAAATTTAAAGGAGCTTCTAGAGTCCATGCCTACCCCAAATACGAGGGCACCATGCCCACATATGCTACTTAGAATAGTTTAGTTGCCAGACTGCTTCACAGACTTCACTGTTGTAAAATCTATTTAGTCAAACTCACCCTGGGGCCTCAGCAAAACTGGCATTGAGAGAACACCCAGGCTGCCCGTCTACCTGGTGATGGAGCTGCCACCATCACGTTCTCGCCATGAGGAACTGCTGGAGTTTTTCCCCTGCTGCTCTTGGGCTGGCAGCCACTGGAAAATTGACAAAGTAGTGAACAAAAGACAAAGTCTCGTTTTCATTTGAGCTCTAGGAGAGCAAATGGAAAAGATGCAAATCAAAAGGGTTTTTATTTGAGATACCTGGTTTTGAGGAAGAGGGAAATATGGGATATCTTAGTCCCCTTTCCAGCTCAGTGACGGTGAAAGTAAAGCTTCGGGATGATCTATAATGTAAAAGTTTGAAGATGACTTTGTTTCAGGGGGGAAATAAAGAGCTCTGGAATGTATGAATGTCAGGATCTCACAGATTGCTCGCAGGAGGGGAAGGTTTGCCATCACCGTTGTCCAGCACTTGATAAGATTAATGGCCGGGGGCGGGGTGGGAGGGGAAGGGGGGGAAGGAGGAGGATGTACACTTGTAGACCTGACAGCACCCTTCATCAAACAAAGGACCACCCTGTGGAGAAGTGAGCAGTACAGGAGGGGCCCTGTGCTGAGGGGAGGAGGGAATTCAGCACAGCAGGCAACATAACGATTGGCCTTGTGGTTGAGGGAAATTGTAGGGACCCTAAGAAAAAGGAGATGGGAGAAAGAAATGAAATAGATGCCACTATAGAAAAAGCAACATTTGACTCATGGACTCTCAAAACTAAAAATGACCTTCTATCTTCACCCAATCTCTTCGTTCTACAAATAAGAAAACTAAACTAACAATCACATCTAACAGGTAGTGTGAGTACCTACCAGACAATTGACGATTCACCAATTATTTTCTTTAATCCTCACCATACTTCTATAAAGTAGGCATTATCATCAAAGCTATATGGAAAGTGAAACTGTAAACTGAATTGAAAGGGTTTCATTACCTTGTGCAAGGTCACCCAGTTAATAAGTGGTGGACGCAGCTGGACTCCAGCATCTGCATCCCTAAGCTCTATGACCTAAGGTCTCAGGAGACCCAAAAACTTGAGCCACAGCAAGTCAGGGACTGAGCCAGGCCCAGACTCAAGTCTCCCAATCCCTAATGTAGCACCCCCGTTTACCACCAACACATACTGCTTCTTCCTGAGCCCGAAAGGACAGACTCAGTTATTTCTCCCAGGTACTCAGGATACAGGGCCACCCAGGCAGGTAATTAGTACTGAACCTCTTGACTCAGAGCTGCCTGAGAATCATTCAGATGTCTGGGGAAAATGGACTTTTTTTTATACTCGTAATAGAAGATTCTGGCATCTGCAAGAAGATACTGTGGTTGGTAATGAGGAGCTGATATATCACTGAGATTTTATTACTGATAGATCACTTACTGGAGACAGTATATTCGAATTCTTCCTTGGAAAAGTGCCACTAGCTGATTTTTACTTCGGGAGCACATTTTCTGGATGAGTGGCTATAGAAATCCTCAGGTTAAGAAAGACCTTGAGAAGTCATTTAGCCCATTGCCCTTCCTCCAGGCAAGATAACATTTAAACTATCTTTGGAAAGTGATTTGTTTTTCTTTCTTTCCCTGGTGGCGCAGTGGTTGAGAGTCCACCTGCCGATTCAGGGGAGGCGGGTTCGTGCCCCGGTCCGGGAAGATTCCACATGTCGCGGAGCACCTGGGCCCGTGAGCCATGGCCGCTGAGCCTGCGCGTCCGGAGCCTGTGCTCCGCAACCGGAGAGGCCGCAACGGTGAAAGGCCCGCGTACCGCAAAAACAAAAACAAAAATAAATAAAAATAAATAAAAATATCAACAAGGACTGCCACAATCCTCTTGTGTTGAGAAGATTCACTCCTCCTTAGGGTCAAAAGTTCTAAATATCTAACCCAAGTCTTTCTAGGGAAATACAAACCTATTTTCTATTCTCTATTTTACTGAGCTCTCCCCAAGGATGAACATTAATTTTGTGTATAGCACAGTCCCAGTTTGGGGATCTACCTGGCCCTGGCTCTCCTTGAGGTAATAAAGACATTCAGCCATCTCTGAATATATGTGGTATATGTGGGTGGGAGAAACAGCCCAATCAGTGGACCACCAGAGTCTGAAGTGTGATCTACCAAACTGAAAACACTCTTAAGCTAGAAGCTTCTCATTAACCCAAAACCAATATAGGATAAATCTAGGTCTCCCACAGGAATGAGTTGGAGGGAGAATCCTAAAATTTCTGAAAATAGAATTGAGGTGGGGCCTGGAAAACAGTGTTGAGAAAGAAAGAGCAAGGTTAGCAGAAGGAAATCACAAGGAAGAGCAGACAAGCAAGTCTCTGGCTCAATTATGAATAAACTAGGATCCAAGATCTGCACTTTCTCTGTTCTGGGGTTTTCCACACTTTGTTTCCCAGAAGAATCAAATCTCATGAAAAATTTCAATCATTTATATTTAAATCAGGGAGAAGAGGAAGGCTTTCTTAGGTCAGGTAAATGTTTCTGGGCAATGGAAAAGGATGCTGGGGAGAGAAACCAAGCATACAACAGACCCCTAGTGGATGAGTGGATGGGTGTAGAGTTGGTAAATCAGACTCAAAACCTAGGCACAACCATGGAGTATAGAGGACGGACACCCAAGAAGACATACTCCTTCTTTCCTTGAGAGCCCTGAGCTTCTAAGACAAGTATCCCTCAGGACAACAGAGGAATACCAAGGGATAATGCTGTGATTAGGTTTTCTGTAATAATATGAAGAGCAGCTGACAAAGACAAGAAGTCATATAAATATTGAGTCCAGAGGAGTGTGGAACGTCAGAACTAGACCATCCCTGGGCTATGATTCTAGTTGGATCGCTTCTTTTGTTTTCACCTCTCCCCACTCTTCCGGCAGTCCCATCTATGTACATAGCTTTCAAGACCATCCATGTATCATTGACTCCTAAATCTCTACTTTTGTCCCAGACCTCTCAATTCAACTTCAGACTCATAGAGCCAAGTTCCTACTGAATATCTCCAGTGGGATATCACACACACGCAACACAACCAACTCAAAACTCAGGAAAGAGTATGATCTTGGCAATTGGAAGGAATCAGATTTTGAGTTATGACACTATCATTTCTTGGCCATCAGTTTCCTTAGGCAAACCATCCAGCTTCCCCAAATGTAAAATCAGTGTTGTTTTAAGGACCAAATTAGATGATATTGTAAAGTGCAGTAGGATCTGATGCCTAGAGTCTTGTAAGGCACATATTCACATATATTGGATGCTTGTTGATTAGTGAATGAATGAATGGAAACGGAGATCCAGTGAGGCATAATTTCTGTACTAAAGTCATGTATGATCATCATGGACAGATATTGGTATGCAATAAAGGAAGCATGGAAAAAACAACATTTCCATTTACTTGATGAAGGAAGAGATGGAATGCTGAATGGAATGAAAGAGACCCTATGAAGAACTGAAAAGAGCCTGTCATCTTTTGGACAGCACAGTTTCTAAAGCTGCTAAGATATGTGACACTTCATTCAGTTCACATTCAGTTCAGCTCAGTAAAGACTAGACATTAATGGATGAATTGTGAGGCTAACTAAGAACTGTTAAAACAGCAGCTGGTAGGGATGAAGAGGAGATAAGGCCAGTGGGTTAGTCTTTGCCCAAGACACCTGCCATTTATGAAAATATTCTACACCGACAGCAGATATAGCTGACATATGTGGCTGTTATCGGAGAGAAAAAGCTCAGAGAAAAAACTGGAACTTCAGACTTGGAAGTCTCCCAAAGTCAGAACTTTAAACATTTCACCCAGATTAAAGCTTCTAAATAAAATTTCCCCTAAAATATTTCTCTGTTAAGGATCTTTATGTGTGAGGTAGATGGTGTTTCCAAGGATTTTTAACCACCTTTAAAAAGCAGCAGAGAGACTTCCCTGGTGGTCCAGTGGTTAAGACTCTGTGCTCCCAATGCAAGGGGCACGGGTTGCATCCCTGGTCAGGGAAGTTCAGTATGCTGTGGGGCGTGGCCAAAATAAAAAGCAGCAGAAAAATAAGACTTTGTAGCATAAAGAAACTGTTCCATCTAGATTGTGGTGATGGGTTACACAATTGTATAATGATTACAAAATTTCACCAAACCGTGCACCTAAATGGGAAATTTTTATCGCAAGAAAATATCTCAAAAGCAGCAGAGAAATGGAAAAAAAAAAAGGAGATAAAACATTATACCTATCTTTATGACTAGTCAGAAAATAATTCAATGAGAACAAACATTTGGGGTCCAATGTAGTGGAAGTCTGGACATGGTTGGGGGGCTGGGGAATGATAATGGAAGAAGCTGACTTACCCTGAGAAAAATATAGTAGGAAAATAAAATTCCAGTATCTGCAACTAACTTCAGTAGAGCCTGAAAGAACTAACTGGCTGCAGACAGGGGGCAATGGCCAACCCCTCAGTGAAGCTAGGGGATTTCTTATTTCCTAGACAGTTGACCTCAGACCCTCTGGCAGAATCACAGTCACTCATGTAGGAAAGTAAAATGGAAATTTTGGAAAAATTTGCTACCAATAACGAACAGGCACTGAGTCTCAGAGAGAGAACCCTCAGAGAGTCAGGGGCAGGATCTGTAACTTCTTCCCAGGATGAGAAAAACTACCTTAATTCCAGAGGAAATTAGCTCCTTAAGGCAAGTAGGCATAGAAGTAGCAGCCAAATGTATTTGTATTCTGGGAAAACCAGACATCAGACATATTTGGGCTCAGGGCATCCTTTTGGATCACTGATCCCCCCACAGCCAAAGGAGGCCAGGGAACAGCTGCTGCCCCTGTATTTAGAGAGGAGCTGGTACAGAGCAGGGACTCCAGACACCAGAGAGGGTCTGACTGGCCGCAGAACAGGTAAATGGTGAGAGAATCTACAGAGAGAAATCAGTTTCAGGTGGATATAGAAGATCGCCCCTGGAAGGGTAAAGGAGAGGGATGAAATGGAAGTATTGTGGGAAAAGTTATAACTCCACACAGGAGGTCTCGCTTGTTGAGTTCACCTTCAGAAAAGCTCAAGATTATAGGGCGACTCGTGTGAGCTAAACTCACACAAGACTAATGTGTAAGTTTAAATTGCAATTCATGCATTTAGAATGGAAATACCCTTTGTTAAATAACCAAAATACTGGAATCCAATATTTAGAGCTCCCTCTTCCAGGCACTAGAAAATCTAAAAATGAAATAATTTACCACAGTGCTGTTTTGATGAGTATATAGATTGGGAAGTGGGGAGCCATGAAGAAGAGCTCCGAGGAGGCACAGGAAATCCTGAAGAACTGTACCTGTCCCACATGGATTCAACTCTCCAGGGACCAGAATGTTCATTTCCTTCCCGTTCAGTGTCTTTGACCTCTGAATGGGTTAGATGAAGAATGACAAATTTTGTCCTTTGGTGTCCTTCTTCTTTCAGCTTCATGCGGACCCACTTATTAAATGTACCACAGCACCGTGCTAAATGTACAGGTATCACCGCATTAATCGGCACTAACCCTAGAGACATATCAGTCATCTGCTTTTAATGGTTGAAAAGAAGATTCCCATAAAGATTAAGTGGTTACAGAGAAATACATCTACACGTGGAACAACAACTACAGAGCACCTACTGAACGCTGGCAGAAGACCTCAGACCTCCCAAAAGGCAAGAAACCCCCACATACCTGGGTAGGGCAAAAGAAAAAAGAAACAACAGAGACAAAAGGATAGGGACGGGACGTGCACCAGTGGGATGGAGCTGTGAAGGAAGAAGGGTTTCCACACACTAGAAGCCCCTTCGCGGGCGGAGACTGCGGGTGGCGGAGTGGGGGAGCTTCGGAGCCGCGGAGGAGAGCACAGCAACAGGGGTGCGGAGGGCAAAGCGGAGAGATTCCAGCGCAGAGGATCAGGGCCAACCGGCACTCACCAGCCGAGAGGCTTGTCTGCTCACCCGCCGGGGCGGGCGGGGCTGGGAACTGAGGCTCCAACTTCGGTCGGAGCGCCGGGAGAGGACTGGGGTTGGCGGCGTGAACACAGCCTGCAGGGCGTTAGTGCGCCGCGGCTAGCCGGGAGGGAGTCCGGGGGAAAGTCTGGACCTGCCGAAGAGGCAAGAGACTTTTTCTTCCCTCTTTATTTCCTGGTGCGCGAGGAGAGGGGATTAAGAACGCTGCTTAAAGGAGCTCCAGAGACGGGCGCGAGCCGTGGCTAAACGCGCGGTCCCCAGAGACAGACGTGAGACGCTAAGGCCGCTGCTGCCGCCACCAAGAATCCTGTGTGCGAACACAGGTCACTATCCACAGCCCCCTTCCGGGGAGCCTGTGCAGCCCGCCACTGCCAGGGTCCCGGGATCCAGGGACAACTCCCCCGGGAGAACGCACGGCGCGCCTCAGGCTGGCAAAGTCACGCCGGCCTCTGCCACCTCAGGCCCGCCCCGCACTCCGTGACCCTCCCTACCCCGGGCCTGAGTGAGCCAGAACCTCCGAATCAGCGGCTCCTTTAACCCCGTCCTGTCTGAGCAAACAACAGACGCCCTCCGGCGACCTACACGCACAGGCGGGGCCAAATCCAAAGCTGAGCCCCTGGGAGCTGTGAGAACAAAGAAGAGAAAGGGAAATCTCTCCCAGCAGCCTCAGAAGCAGCGGATTAAAGCTCCACAATCAACTTGATGAACCCTGCATCTGCGGAATACATGAATAGACAACGAATCATCCCAAATTAAGGAGCCGTGTGGATGAAAGGTTCTTGGTACTCCAGCCAGGAGTTAGTGCTGTGCCTCTGAGATGGGAGAGCCAACTTCAGGACACTGGTCCACAAGAGGCCTCCCAGGTGCATATAATATCAAACGGCGAAAATCTCCCAGAGATCTCCATCTCAACGCCAGCACCCAGCTTCACGCAACGACCAGCAAGCTACAGTGCTGGACATCCTATGCCAAACAACTAGCAAGACAGGAACACAACCCCACCCATTAGCAGAGAGGCTGCCCAAAATCATAAGTCTACAGACACCCCAAAACACACCACCAGACATGGACCTGCCCACCAGAAAGACAAAATCCAGCCTCATCCACCAGAACACAGGCACTAGTACCCTCCACCAGGAAGCCTACACAACCCACTGAACCAACCTTAGCCACTGGGGACAGACACTAAAGACAACAGGAACTATGAACCTTCAGCCTGCAAAAAGGAGACCCCAAACACAGTAAGATAAGCAAAATGAAAAGACAAAAAAACACACAGCAGATGAAGGAGCAAGGTAAAAACCCACCAGACCTAACAAATGAAGAGGAAATAGGCAGTCTACCTGAAAAAGAATTCAGAATAATGATAGTAAACATGATCCAAAATCTTGGAAATAGAATAGACAAAATGCAAGAAACAGTTAACAACGACCTAGAAGAACTAAAGATGAAACAAACAATGATGAACAACACAATAAATGAAATGAAAAATACTCTAGATGGGATCAATAGCAGAATAACTGAGGCAGAAGAATGGATAAGTGACCTGGAAGATAAAATAGTGGAAATAACTACTGCAGAGCAGAATAAAGAAAAAAGAATGAAAAGAACTGAGGACAGTCTCAGAGACCTCTGGGACAACATTAAACGCACCAACATTCAAATTATAGGGGTTCCAGAAGAAGAAGAGAAAAAGAAAGGGACTGAGAAAATATTTGAAGAGATTATAGTTGAAAACTTCCCTAATATGGGAAAGGAAATAGTTAATCAAGTCCAGGACGCACAGAGAGTCCCATACAGGATAAATCCGAGGAGAAATACGCCAAGACACATATTAATCAAACTGTCAAAAATTAAATACAAAGAAAGCATATTAAAAGCAGCAAGGGAAAAACAACAAATAACACACAAGGGAATCCCCATAAGGTTAACAGCTGATCTTTCAGCAGAAACTCTGCAAGCCAGAAGGGAGTGGCAGGACATATTGAAAGTGATGAAGGAGAAAAACCTGCAACCAAGACTACTCTACCCAGCAAGGATCTCATTCAGATTTGATGGAGAAATTAAAACCTTTACAGACAAGCAAAAGCTGAGAGAGTTCAGCACCACCAAACCAGCTCTACAACAACTGCTAAAGGCAAGAAACACAAAAGAAGGAAAAGACCTACAATAACGAACCCAAAACAATTAAGAAAATGGGAATGGGAACATACACATCAATAATTACCTTAAATGTAAATGGACTAAATGCTCCCACCAAAAGACACAGATTGGCTGAATGGATACAAAAACAAGACGCATATATTTGCTGTCTACAAGAGACCCACTTCAGACCTAGAGACACATACAGACTGAAAGTAAGGGGATGGAAAAAGGTATTTCATGCAAATGGAAACCAAAAGAAAGCTAGAGTAGCAATTCTCATATCAGACAAAATAGACTTTAAAATAAAGACTATTAGAAGAGACAAAGGAGGACACTATATAATGATCAAGGGATCGATCCAAGAAGAAGATATAACAATTGTAAATATTTATGCACCCAACATAGGAGCACCTCAATACATAAGGCAAATGCAACAGGCATAAAAGGGGAAATCGACAGTAACACATTCATAGTAGGGGACTTTAACACCCCACTCTCACCCATGGACAGATCATCCAAAATGAAAATAAATAAGGAAACACAAGCTTTAAATTATACATTAAACAAGATGGACTTAATTGATATTTATAGGACACTCCATCCAAAAACAACAGAATACACATTTTTCTCAAGTGCTCATGGAACATTCTCCAGGATAGATCATATCTTGGGTCACAAATCAAGCCTTGGTAAATTTAAGAAAATTGAAATTGTATCAAGTATCTTTTCCGACCACAATGCTTTGAGACTAGATATCAATTACAGGAAAAGATCTGTAAAAAATACAAACACATGGAAGCTAAGCAATACACTACTTAATAACGAAGTGATCACTGAAGAAATCAAAGAGGAAATCAAAAAATACCTAGAAACAAATGACAATGGAGACATGACGACTCAAAATCTATGGGATGCAGCAAAAGCAGTTCTAAGAGGGAAGTTTATAGCAATACAATCCTACCTTAAGAAACAGGAAACATCTCGAATAAACAACCTAACCTTGCACCTAAAGCAATTAGAGAAAGAAGAATAAAAAACCCCAAAAGTTAGCAGAAGGAAAGAAATCATAAAAATCAGATCAGAAATAAATGAAAAAGAAATGAAGGAAACAATAGCAAAGATCAATAAAACTAAAAGCTGGTTCTTTGAAAAGATAAACAAAATTGATAAACCATTAGCCAGACTCATAAAGAAAAAAAGGGAGAAGACTCAAATCAATAGAATTAGAAATGAAAAAGGAGAGGTAACAACTGACACTGCAGAAATAAAAAAAGATCATGAGAGATTACTACAAGCAACTCTATGCCAATAAAATGGACAACCTGGAAGAAATGGACAAATTCTTAGAAAAGCACAACCTGCCAAGACTGAATCAGGAAGAAATAGAAAATATGAACAGACCAATCACAAGCACTGAAATTGAAACTGTGATTAAAAATCTTCCAACAAGCAAAAGCCCAGGACCAGATGGCTTCACAGGCAAATTCTATCAAACATTTAGAGAAGAGCTATCACCTATCCTTCTCAAACTCTTCCAAAATATAGTAGAGGGAGGAACACTCCCCAACTCATTCTACGAGGCCACCATCACCCTGATACCAAAACCAGACAAGGATGTCACAAAGAAAGAAAACTACAGGCCAATATCACTGATGAACATAGATGCAAAAATCCTTAACAAAATACTAGCAAACAGAATCCAACAGCATATTAAATGGATCATACACCATGATCAAGTGGGGTTTATTCCAGGAATGCAAGGATTCTTCAATATACACAAATCAATCAACGTGATACACCATATTAACAAATTGAAGGAGAAAAACCATATGATCATCTCAATAGATGCAGACAAAGCTTTTGACAAAATTCAACACCCATTTATGATAACAACCCTGCAGAAAGTAGGCATAGAGGGAACTTTCCTCAACGTAATAAAGGCCATATATGACAAACCCACAGCCAACATTGTCCTTAATGGTGAAAAGCTGAAAGCATTTCCACTAAGATCAGGAACAAGACAAGGTTGCCCACTCTCACCGCTCTTATTCAACATAGTTTTGGAAGTTTTAGCCACAGCAATCAGAGAAGAAAAGGAAATAAAAGGAATCCAAATTGGAAAAGAAGAAGTAAAGCTGTCACTGTTTGCAGATGACATGACACTATACATAGAGAATCCTAAAGATGCTACCAGAAAACTACTAGAGCTAATCAATGAATTTGGTAAAGTAGCAGGATACAAAATTAATGCACAGAAATCTCTGTCATTCCTATACACTAAGGATGAAAAATCTGAAAGTGAAATCAAGAAAACACTCCCATTTACCATTGCAACAAAAAGAATAAAATATCTAGGAATAAACCTACCTAAGGAGACAAAAGACCTGTATGCAGAAAATTATAAGACACTGATGAAAGAAATTAAAGATGATACAAATAGATGGAGAGATATACCATGTTCTTGGATTGGAAGAATCAACATTGTGAAAATGACTCTACTACCCAAAGCAATCTACAGATTCAATGCAATCCCTATCAAACTACCACTGGCATTTTTCACAGAACTAGAACAAAAAATTTCACAATTTGTATGGAAACACAAAAGACCCCGAATAGCCAAAGCAATCTTGAGAACAAAAAACGGAGCTGGAGGAATCAGGCTTCCTGACTTCAGATTATACTACAAAACTTCAGTAATCAAGACAGTATGGTACTGGCACAAAAACAGAAATATCAATCAATGGAACAGGATAGAAAGCCCAGAGATAAACCCACGTGCATATGGTCACCTTATCTTTGATAAAGGAGGCAGGAATGTACAGTGGAGAAAGGGCAGCCTCTTCAATAAGTGGTGCTGGGAAAACTGGACAGGTACATGTAAAAGTATGAGATTAGATCACTCCCTAACACCATACACAAAAATAAGCTCAAAATGGATTAAAGACCTAAATTTAAGGCCAGAAACTCTCAAACTCTTAGAGGAAAACATAGACAGGACACTCTATGACATAAATCACAGCAAGATCCTTTCTGACCCACCTCCTAGAGAAATGGAAATAAAAACAAAAATAAACAAATGGGACCTAATGAAACTTAAAAGCTTTTGCGCAGCAAGGGAAACCATAAACAAGACCAAAAGACAACCCTCAGAATGGGAGAAAATATTTGCAAATGAAACAGCTGACAAAGGATTAATCTCCAAAATTTATAAGCAGCTCATGCAGCTTGATAACAAAAAAACAAACAACCCAATCCAAAAATGGGCAGAAGACCTAAATAGACATTTCTCCAAAGAAGATATACAGACTGCCAACAAACACATAAAAGAATGCTCAACATCACTAATCATTAGAGAAATGCAAATCAAAACTAAAATGAGATATCATCTCACACCAGTCAGAATGGCCATCATCAAAAAATCTAGAAACAATAAATGCTGGAGAGGGTGTGGAGAAAAGGGAACCCTCTTACACTGTTGGTGGGAATGTAAATTGATACAGCCACTGTGGAGAACAGTATGGAGGTTCCTTAAAAAACTACAAATAGAACTACCATATGACCCAGCAATCCCATTACTGGGCATATACCCTGAGAAAACCATAGTTCAAAAAGAGTCACGTACCAAAATGTTCATTGCAGCTCTGTTTACAATAGCCCAGAGATGGAAACCACCTAAGTGTCCATCATCGGATGAATGGATAAAGAAGATGTGGCACATATATACAATGGAATATTACTCAGCCATACAAAGAAACGAAATTGAGCTATTTGTAATGAGGTGGGTAGACATAGAGTCTGTCATACAGAGTGAAGTAAGTCAGAAAGAGAGAGATAAATACCGTATGCTAACACATATGTATGGAATTTAAGAAAAAAAAGTCATGAAAAACCTAGGGGTGAAACAGGAATAAAGACACAGACTTACTAGAGAATGGACTTGAGGCTATGGGGAGGGGGAAGGGTAAACTGTGACAAAGCGAGAGAGAGGCATGGACATATATACACTACCAAACTTAAGGTAGATAGCTAGTGGGAAGCAGCCGCATAGCACAGGGAGATCAGCTCGGTGCTTTGTGACCGCCTGGAGGGGTGGGATAGGGAGGGTGGGAAGGAGAGAGACGCAAACGGGAAGAGATATGGGAACATATGTATATGTATAACTGATTCATTTTGTTGTGAAGCTGAAGCTAACATACCATTGTAAAGCAATTATACTCCAATAAAGATGTTAAAATGATAAAAAAAAAAAAAAGATTAAATGGTTACAAAAAGTCACCCGAGGTTGGCAGTGATTTGAATCCAGATCTCATTCCTGAGGTCATACTCTTAAGCACCATTCAGGAAGGAATTGATTCATTTCATCAGGTTTTCCTGTCTTGAGTCAGTTACTCTCCTGGCCCGCCCACCAATGCCTCACCTCCATTATAATTCTCACATTACTCAGCTGCCCATTTATAGAACATCTTTCTAATTTCTTCTATAAATAGATAATCAAATGCATTATGTAGGGGTTTTACTATTTTAACCCTCACAGGAGAATCATAATTTCAAGATTTTGGGCCACAGTAGCAAGGACTAAAAGGGAAAATGTCCTGAATGACCAACAACCTCCTTCAGTTCAAGGACACAGAACCTGAAGGTGAGGGTGTTTTCATGCAGATGGATAGCAAAGTCCATGGGGAAGACTCTGAGGCTCTGGGGAGCTGGAAATGTTTCACTCTCTTTGTGGCTGAGACTGAACATGAAACCTTGACCAGATCCAATGGATTCTTCTTGGTAGGGATGACAATATCTAACTGGGCAGAACAGATAGATCCACAAGGACATTGCATGGCTGTTTCTGTATCTAAAGAGTGTACAGAATTGGATAAGAGAAAACTGCAACAAGATTAATGGCTGCAACAGGATTACCGACTCCAGCCCTAGAGAGGCAGCAGGACATAAAGAAAGAGCGTGATCTTTCCTAGCTAGTATCAATATTTCCCCTCTGCAGGTTCATAGCTTATAACCACATCTTCTCTGCCATGTCTGGTTATCACTCGTTCATCAGCTCTTCATCTTGCAAAAAAATTCATCTGATTCTTTTTATTCACCTTTTCACTAATTCAAAATTTGTTTGCCTACTGTATCCCAGATTCTAGGGAAACATAAGTGAACAAAACTGGAACTTAAATTCTGTCTACTGTTATCACTTTCCTCAATCACTTTGTTCTTTTGTTTGTGATTTTTTTTTCAGGAAGCTTCGGTAAGGAGAAGAAACAAATGTGTCATCAATCCACCATTTTTACTCCAAAGTCCCATGGCCAGGCTAAGGGTTTACTTTTCTGTCTTGGATATAGAAATATCTCTGAGAGGACTTTGGGATCACATGACTAAACACAGCCTGACATCCTAAAACAAATGGACTAAAAGCAAGACTTAATGGGACATTAAAAGTTATGATTGTGATTTATGAAAAACCCTCCCCAATAGAGATAGGATATCATGCCATGCTCTCATTCTTCTTTTTACTTATAAGAAAATTCCCCAACTTTACCCAAGATTTTCTCTTACTGATTTGATATTTGAGGGGCTGCTGAAAGATTCTCTCTCCTTGGCAAAAGAATATCCCTCTGCCTACAAAGTCAAGTCCAAACTCCCCGGCATGGTACCTGACACCCTCCATGACTTGATTGCAAACATCTGAGCCAATCTCCGTGGAGCATCCTCCAAACACTGACAGTCACACTTCACTGCTCCTCCCACACAGCAGTGTGTTACCTTTACGCCTGCTTGTGCTGTGTCCTCAGCCTGAAATACACTCTACTCTCTTATCTTATAAAACCTTTATTTTTTATCAGCTCAGTATCACTTCCTTTCTGCAGCCTGCCTTCCTTCATCCCTGGTCAGAACCAGTTCTTCATTCCCATGCATGACTGGAACACATCCTCATACCTCTGTTTAGAGTTTTTATCTTGACTTGGCTTGTTATTGACTGTTAACATCTATTTCTCATTCCATTGTTTGAAAGCTTCTTGAAGGCAGATATGTAGACACTAAATAAATGTTTATTTAAATCAGGTTTTTTTTGGGGGGACGGGTATGTGGGCCTCTCACTGCCATGGCCTCTCCCGTTGGGGAGCACAGGCTCCGGACGTGCAGGCTCAGTGGCCATGGCTCACGGGCCCAGCCACTCCGTGGCATGTGGGATCTTCCTGGACTGGGGCACGAACCCATGTCCCCTGCATCGGCAGGTGGACTGTCAACCACTGTGCCACCAGGGAAGCCCTAAATCAGTTTTTAAAAGAGACAAACATAACTGTAGTGGAAAATGAGTCAAGCATGAGGTCAAAGTTGGGAACTATGGGGAGTTTGCATTGGAGAATTTCACTCCACCCAGGAAACAATGACCCAAATTGTACAACAAAATTGTTAGATGTCAATAATTTGACAAATGCCTTTCTCAGCCTCGTCTGCCTGTTGAGAATCCATCCATTCTTCTCCTCTCCATTGAAGCAGCACCTCCTCTGGTGATAGCCTAGGTCAGAAGTAGCTGTGTCTCTCTTACCTTCACAAAACATTTTGTACAAAATTCCATTTGAGAAAACAGTCACACTGTGTTATAATGGCTTCTTTACCTGTCTGTCTCTCCACTGAACTATGAGCTTTATTTTTTTCAAATAAGATCTCCTAGGCACAGAATTAGGTTAATCAGTGTCCTTGGTTCATCCCTGAACTCTGCATGGTCCCTCCATTCCATTTTTTTCTTTTTTATTAAGTAAAATCCTGGGTGGCTGGTACTGTGCTAATTGCTAAGAATCCAAAGAAAATAGAATACATTTCCTGTTCTCAAAGAACTTAAAGCTAATGTCTTTCCTTTGTATCTCCACCACTTAGCTTAGTGCCTGGCACATGGTGAGTGCTTTCCCTGATGAATGTTTCCTCTGCCTGATCCTTGAATGTTGGAGAGCCCCAGAATGTAAGTTTCTGGATGCTTATCATCTCCATCAACACACTTCTGAAAGCCTCATCTAGTCCCAAAGCCTTAAGTACCATCCTAAATACATGTTATCAGTCTCAATTCATACGTTGAACTCCAGACCAATACATCCAACTTCCTGCATGAAATCTCTATCAGGATATCTCATAAGTATCTCACAATTAATATTTCCAAAACAGATTTCTTGATCCACTTCCCAGTCTGCCTGTTGCCATACCTGCTTCTCCTTCACGGTTCTTTATTTCTGGAGATATACCCAGGTCTTAAGCTAAATTCCCCACACTTATCCATGACTTCTCTCTTTTTCTAACATCCCCAGGGTTAACCCATCATAAATACTGTTGATTTGACCTGATTATATATTTATTTGTTTGTTCATTGTCTGTGTCCCCCACTAGGAATAAGCTCGATGAGGTAGAAATAGTGTTCACTTTTTACATTCCACTATCCCTGGCACTTAGCATATGACAAAGTGCTCAATAAACATTTGTTGAATCAAATTCAAACAAATATTTGTGAAAGAAGAAAAATGAATGCATGGTACCTCAAACCTGCCCTCTAGATAAGTAAATTTAGAGGACATCAGTCACTATGCTTTCATTCAGAGTGAGCCAACAAAGTTATTTTCTGCTAATATTTTAACATCTAGCAACCAAACAAGAAATACTTCTATAATACCAAGGAAACAAGAAGAGAGCTGATCTGAAATTCTTCCATCTTATAAAGAAGTAAACTATGTCAGAAGTATTCTGCCCAAAAGAATGGAAGAAGTCATAAATAGATAAAACTTTTCTAATCGAATATTCTGTGCAAATATTGGCTTCTGCTACAAAATAAAATACTATCTATCCAAAAAAATCTGACTTTATTTTTTTCCAGGAAAAAGAAGGAGAGAAAAACACAGAGATTTACCTGTCTCTTTTTTCATGCAAGTAATAATAAGTGGCAGAATATTAAAAGAAATATACAGAGGAGCTGGCAGTAATACCAGAGTTTCTCCTATGGGATTTGAACCAAAATTGGGTTATGGGTGATATGCAGAAGGTTAAATGATAACATTAAAACTTGTACATACCCAAGTGTACCAGACAGAAGATCCACCACAATTCTTGGAATCTATCCAGGTTATTTCAACTCTTGATCTAGGGAAGTATTCCTGATAAATAAAATTGGTCCCAGAAGCTGGACCATGATAATATTTTCATGACCCTACAGTGTTTGTATGAATTTACTGTCCACCTGACCTCACCAAAGAAGAAGATTGTAGTTTCTTTCTAGCTCTGGTAAAGTAATCTTTCAAAAGGAATAGGAGAATCATAATTGCGTATATAGATAACATAGCCATTTTAAGTCTCTATACGGAATCACATGTGAGACATTTACAGTCTCCCTCACAGTGATTCAAGAGGCAGGTTTAACAATAAATGTCAACTCCTGTTACCTAGAGTGCCGAATGCAGATCACACGGTAAGGATTTGAAAGGCAACACACATTTCTGGAATAAAGTGAATGCTGCACACAGATGGAAGGCTCCAAAACCAAGAGAAAAATCTAGAAGTTCAATGGGTTCTTTGGACTCTGTTTTATCTTTCAGGTCTTACCTTTAAATGCAAAATGAATAATACTATCTGAACACATGGAGGCCAATAGAATTTTAACTAACTGCATTCTCATCTCCCAGAGATATAGTTCCCTGGTGCCTGTGAATATACATGTTAGTGCAGACCCTCTGAGAAGCAGGCACCGAGGTGAGATTAAATATGATGAAGGAATTTTGTTAGAGAGAAAATAGGAAGGGAGCCGGGGAGCCTGGGAGAAATGTCAGACCACATGGCAAGTCTGAGCCTTCCAAAAGAAGCATAGAGGAAGGAAATGTCCTAGAGCACCATGCAGTCTCAGAGAGTTTCAGCAGGGCCATCAGGAAGTCATCAAGCCAAAGTTTCAGAAAAGTCCAGTATCTCCCAGGGTTCAGTATGCTTTAATATCCCTGCCAACCCCCGTCACTGGCTGGGAGCCATGTAAGGGAGGTGTGGCCTTAGCATGGATACAGAGAAGGAGCTCAGAGTCTAGTAATCAGAACCCTTGATCAAATACACTTCCTGGAGTAGGAGATTTGCAAGGGATATTCTCATGGTTGCTGCATGAGTATTCTCATGGTACAGGGATAGTATTGTACCATTCACTGCAGGATAGTAAAGAGAGTGTATCCTAAGTACATGATAAATGTTAACTCCCTCTTTCTGAGCAAGAAGTTATGACCCCAAAGAGCTAATTAATGAATGTGCAGAAGAAACTATCTCCCAACTTCTAGCTCTAAAAATATATAGATACACTTCTCTCCAGCAGCAACTCATCCCAAAGTACTAGTTTCCTACAGGGTTAAGCACCATAAAACCTATGACCTCTAAACACCACCATGACACTTGCCGCTAGATCCCTGAGTACCCTATCTCCAAATCCTCAAATGTGATGGCAAATGCATTCCCCAGAGAAGTTTTGGATTAACCCATAAACTTTAACATTAAAAGGAATGAAATATCATCTTACTTCTAACGGCTGGAAGAACTCGTGAGGTTCTGGCTGTTTGAATTACCCTGTCAATGAGAGATCATTAGGGCTCCTGTTGCACTTCTGCTCTTAAAATGGGAGAAGGTTTGGAAGAGCGGGAAGATAAATCCCCAAGAGTCTAGAAAGAGTTCTGCAGAGTGGGGTTTCCCAGACTACGGTAAAGGGAATGGAAGGAGGTGGCCTGCACATTCCACAAACAGAGCTAGTCTACTCGTTCCGGCAAGATGGCAGATTGGGGGTCATAACTCTGCACATTATCATTTTATCCCTAGTGGGCATTTGTATGTAGAAGAGGGAGAGAGCGAGAGGCATGGGTTGGGGCAAGAAGGAGGGCATTTCAGTGGAGCAAAGTACTTTTCTTTTTACTCCCCAGAACAAGTTTTAAGAGGAAAGGGAATTGTCACGTTCATCTCGGAAAGGCATCAGTAGAGGCCAGTTTCAAGCTGCAAAGGCCAGTTTCAAGCTGCAAAGCCTGACCAGCTGCAAGGCCAGGGAAGACCTAGTGAAACTGAGAAAACGAGAGTCTAAATGGGGGCCAAGTGCCAGGTTTTGATGCTATTTCCCTGGGCCTTTTTTCACCGGCTGGGTGGAAAGTCTGGGCAGGAAAGATGAGCTAGAGACAGGGGGAAAATATCAAGGCCTCTAGGCAACCAATCCTGGGCTGGAGTTTCCCTGCTTCTCCTCCTCAGGGGTCTGGGACTCCACCCAGAGAGTCCACCTGTCTGGCTGCAGGTTCTTGGATTGGTTCCGCCCAGAGCACCAAAGGGATCCAAGCAGTGGACCTGGGGAAGAACTTAAAAATAGTTCTTCCAGAAACCAAACAGAAACTCCACGATCATCTAGGATGACAGCAAAGGATAAAGGAAAGCAAAGTGGTCCCTGCTCACAGAGGAGAGGCAGGATGGAGACGGCTAATACATCACCTGCTGCTGCTGAAAGGTTTACAAAATCCAGTTATATTTTTTTAATCATCTTGCATTTTAGACCCTTAAAGTACAAATATGGATTTCAAACATATCAAGGGAACAAATTAACTTAGAAAAATGGTAATGCTTTCCAAGCTTGCACCTGCCATGAAATTGCTCCAAGTTTGCATTTTCCCCAGGTCTCTGGTGTGTCGTTAGGCCAGATTGATTGCCCTCCTCCCCTGAACAGCTCCCCCATTAGAGGGTTATTGTATGGAAATTAATGGAAGGTTGGGAACATTTTTTTTGCAGCTGCAGTAGTTGGAGTCAGTTTTGATTAAGCGATGGAAACCCAGCAGACGGGGGAGATCTCTTTGCTTTAGCTGCCTCCTTTATTATCTCTGAGTCAAGCTTAACACTCGCAGCCTCTCCGCGTGTGGATGTTCTGTGACTTTTTGGATGGCGCGGTTTACACTGACTCATCTCTGCGTTTTTTAGATGTTTCCCCACTCAACTTCTCCCATCGGTACTCCAATTTGATGTGAAACCAGTTAATTCCAGTCTGTTCATTCCTCATTTTCCATTTCCCTGCCTGTGATCCTCTCTCCACACCCCTACCCCATCACTGCTTTTTGGAGATGCAGAAAGAAAGTGGTTAATATTCCCTACCCTCCACCCTTCTATCCTACTTATCCCCTAAGAGAAACTATTGAAGGGACCTAAACCAGCAATCAGAGCCCCGTGGCCTCAGGGGTTTTCAAGGTGCAAATTAAGCCTTGGACGGGCTGCTCTGAGAGCTGACAAGTGAGAGCTGACAGTTTTCCTCTCCTCTGGTTCTGTCAAGAGCTTTCAAATGTCCCAGAAAAACTGGGGCTCTGGCAGATTAGGAGTTGATCTGCTTGTCATGCAGGGTCAACGTCAGACTAAAGCAATTGAGGGCAACAAGACATGATGGAACAGAAAAGTAAAGGATAGTTTAGGTGCAAATTGCCGTCAGAGGGTTGGAGGAGGGAGATGGGGCTGGGGCAGTGGACTGTGTGACCTTCTCTAGGTCTTTTCTATCTGTAAATTCTAAGCCTCTGTGTTTGTGCCCCGTTTTCCACACTCATTCAAGCTTTCATTCATTTTCTCTTCCAATAAGTATTTACTGAGTACCTCTTTGCGAGGTATTGTGTTAGGGTTTGAAGCTGGAAAAAAAAGTGGATGAGAAGAATCTCAGTGGAGAGGACAGACATGTACACAAAAAAATTACATCATAATTTGTATAGCATGGTAGTATTCTAGCAGAAATTCATTAAAAATATTTTGGAGAGTCTAGAGCCATATGTCCTCTGATCTCAGAAGCTAAGCAGGGTGGGGCACTTGGATGGGAGACCACCTGGGAATACCAAGTGCTGTAGACTTTTTAAAAAAATGCTTTGGGAGAACAACAGAGGAAGCAGTGAAATCTGCCTGAATAGGGAAGGGCGGGAGCGGGCACCAGAGGAGACCTTTTCAAATGAGGTGACATTAGAACTCGTTCTCGGGAAACTACCCACCTGCCAGAGCAAAGGTTGAGGAGATAGGATTCTGGTTATAGGGACCTGCATGACCGAAGGTAAGAAAGAGAAGAGCACATACACAGAAAAACAGGTGGTTTCTCGTGGCTGGAGTAGAATGTACAGGGAGAAGTGATAGGCGATGCGGCTGTACAGTGAAGTTGGAGCTGGATTTGTAAAGAAGGTAATAGATACGCTAAGGAATTAGGACTGGATCAGAGAGAGAAACTGAGACTCTCTTGAGGTTTTTAAGCAAAGGCATTTTATTTTTGTGCTGTTTTAGAGAGTACAGACTAACAGCTGTGCGGAGGAGGCGCTGCTGTGGGGAAACCTCAAAGGATGCGGCCAGAGGGTGGAGGCGGTCAGGTGGTGGGGAAAGGCGGGTTCCGCAGTGGTCCAGGTGAGACCCAGTGAAGTCCCAAACTCATCCATCCAGCTGCAGGCCTGTGCTAAGGCTTCCACCTGTCAGAAAACCAGTCCAAGTTCCTCTCTAAGCTCATTCGCCAAGGACGTAGGTTTTCTTATTTTAAAAAAAGTTAACTTTGAAAAATTGCCGTCTAGTAGTTTAATAAGTTCCCTGACACATTGAATAACATCTGTCTCCAGCAAGTGAGGGTGGGGTCAACTTAAAATAGATATTTGCCAATGGTCAAGACTGGAGTGCCAGCCCTGGGCTTGATGGATGTTTCCAGAACAGCCCCTGAGTGGGCTGCAGAGCTCACACCATTGATCTCATGAATCTTCACCTCAATCCAGGGAGAAAATTAGTTCCTGCCTTTTGAAGAGTGGCGTCTGCCCTGAAGCTACAGTCCCTCTGATGAACAAGCAGCTCGCTTGTGCCCTGGAATGAAACTTGCATTCCCCAAACCTGTCCCACCCCCTCCAGGTGCCCACCCACTTCATTCCTTTATGGTCATGCCCAGATCTAAGGCTCCCACTTTTCACATTCCCTGTACCTAGGATCCTTATGTTGTTGAGAGCACTGGCTGTTATCAGGAAGAAGCAACAGCCAATTGGCCATTACTATCTCCAAATCCCCCTGCTTACGTCAGTCTGGGGATTAACTTCGGACAGCTCCAAAATGATAGAGTAGGAGCCAATTTCTCTTCCTGACTTGGGCAGCCACCTTCCTCCTGGCAAGGTAATCCTCAAAGCTCATTTGGGAATCCAGCTCATCTTGGTCCCTTTAATAGCCTTAAAGGGACAAGCTGATTCCCTGGGGTTGGTAATTTATGATCCTGATAACATCCTCTTGGAAGAAAATGAGGGAGGTTCCATCTAAGGGCTACCTCCTGCTGAGAGCTTTGACTGCAATTCCTGCCTCTCTTTTCTTTTTTACTTCCCATCTACCCCTCCCGCAAACAGTGAAATACAAAGACGATGAAAAATCTTGTGAATGTAACCAGTTGTAGGTATTGTTATAACCAGAAAGTTTTGATTATTTCAGCTCCTGAAATGCTTGGGTGTGCTTATACTGTTTAGTTGTTCTAAACTCCTGCTTTTGAGAGGGTAGGGTCATGCCAGGTCATAATACTTCATATGCTGGAGAAGCTAGTTCCCATGTAAAAAGCACAATAATTGTATCAGTTTGATGAAATGTTTCACCATTGAAGATCCCCAGCCCCATTCCCAGGCTGAATACTTTATGTCTACAATATCCTAGTTTAGTAAAAGCATCATGGATCCAGGGTAGCCTAATTTTAGTATTCTAAGACCTCAAAAGGATGATCTCAAGTATGTTTTCAACTCAAGATGTCATTAACATGGCTCATCTTTTTTGCTCAGTGCCCCCGCTGAGTATAATTCTGAAGGAAAGGACATGTGTTTGGGGAGCCTTCCACTGATTGCAAAACTAGATGATCTAAACAAGCACAGACAGGCTATTTGAAAAAAGCATGGTGACACTGATCACAGGGACACAGAGAGACCAGGAAATGAGCACGAGTCAGTAAACTGACAAGGGATTGTCACAAAGAGGATTCCACATCAGTAAGGCACAGGCCAAGGCAAGAGGGTACCAGATTTGCCCAGTAAGAAAGCAAAGCATTGAGTCCTTTCTTCTAAGTTAGAGTAACACTGAAGAGATGTCTGTTCCTACCTGGGCACTCACTTCCACATTCTTTCAGCCTCCAGCAGACATTGAGCTGCTAAATAGCACCAAGTCTCCTCTGAGCAAGATGATCCCTTCAAGAGCTCCAGGAACTACTCTTAAGGAATCCTTCGTGGTAGATGAGCATGTCTGTAAATCTTGGGTGAAATAAGCTATAGAGTCTTCCTTTCAAAAAAATCTCACATATACAGAAGCATTGCTTATAATTCCAAGAGGCTCATGAGATCCCCGAAGCCTCACAACACACAACAGAATAAGAATCCCTTAGTGTAAGCTGCAACTGTGATGCCTGCCAGAGAAATACATCCATTATGCATTCATTCAATGAAGTTATAGTGAATATCTACAAGGTACCTAGTCCTGTGTTCTATGATATTACGGAATAGAAAGTGGCGGGGGGAAAACACCTTCTGTGCCCTCCATAAAGTTACAGTTAGATTTGAAAGTGCCAACGAGGAGGTGCTGGTTGCATTTAAACAGAAATGGCTTGGGGGAGGCTGGTGACTTCCCTGTTCCGGTGTTCACCTTCACAGACTGATTCACGTGGAGATGGGAACCTCCTCCACATAGAAAAAGACCTCAATTCTCACTGTTGCGAATTCAGAGAGTAATAGAATACTTTTCTGAAATATTAGGGTGGGTTTGAGAAAGAGCCTGAGGGAGACCAAACACTGGAGGAGTGTGGGTCCCACCCCTGGAAAACAATCTACCCAGAGGGAAGAATTTGGAAGATGAGGTAGATTTACCAACATGGCACAGGATGAAGAAGAGAACTGGTTCTACTACAGCACGTGGCTACTGACTTGTTTATTTCAGCCTCCTAGACACATGTATATTCCAAAAAATAAATGCTTGTGTATGAACACAAACAAATCTCTGATCCTAGGGGCCCAAGCAACCCTGCGGTGGGTAACCTCTGGAAGAGTAGGACACAGAGCAGAAGGGGTCATTTACCTTCCAGAAGTTAGAGGTGACAACCAGGGACCTGGAAGACCCGGAACAGGAGGGACTGTCAGCAGCTGAGTGGCAGTAGCCGAGGGTAAAGGAGCAACACGCATGAGCACTGCAGCCAAGGCAGAACAACTGTGTGCGGCCACCTGCAGAAAGGCCAGTGGCTGAAGAATGAGACGTGTTAACTTTGTGGGCAGCGTTACAGGAAGAAAGACAAGATTGTGGCTGGAGGGCTTGAGGGTGGCAGCAGAGGCAACCGGCACTGCTCCCAACTGGTGAAGGGAGGAGGGTGGAAACGGGAATGGACCACAACGGAGGTGACTGCAGAGCCTCGCGAAGCTGTAGCCAAGAGGGGAGTGAGGGCAGAGGCATGAGCAGGGACGCAGAAGCCTGGTTCACGTGCTCAGAGTTCTACTGGGGCAAGAGAAATCCAAACGGATACTTCTGAAAGCCAGTCACTTTGCACGTAGAGGTGATCCAGCTGGGTATATACACGCTGGTACCATTTCACTGGCCACACAGGCTGATGAGCAGGTGTTGAGATGACCCCCACACAACATCATGACTGATGTTCAAAATATCTACCAACCCGAGTGATATGGGCATCAATCAGGAAGAACAAACACCAGCCACAGGACTAGAGCAGGGTTATGGAGGCCCCTTACTGAGCCATGTGTAAGCCTTAATAGTTAGAGCACAAGGACGTCTAACTGGCCCCCCACCTCGGGAGGTCCCAGAGTTGGGGCCAGTACAGCCAGGATGATTGTGGGGGAAGTTTACTTATGGATTCAGAGTAACAGTTATTTACTAGCCACCATAGAAGTCTTTCGATTTTTTAACAACCTGTATAACCACACCGGAACACACTAGCTGAATATCAACTCTGGACAAAGTTAACCAAGATACACAAGAGCACTACTTGGTTAAATGTCACTTGAGAATCTGAAAGAGCTGAACTTGTAGAAACAGAGTAGAATGGCTAGTACCAGGGCCGGGGGTGGAGAAAATGAGGAGAAGTTGGTCAAAGGGTACAAACTTACGGTTAGAAGATGAGTAAGGTTCTGGGGATCTAATGAACGGAATTGTGATTATAGTTAACAATACTGCATTATATACTTGAAAGTTGCTAAGAGACTAGATCTTAAATGTTCTCAGTGGAAAAAGGAAATGATAATCATGTGATGTGATGGAGTTTTTAGCTAATGTTGTGGTGGTAATCATATTACAATACATAAGTGGATCAAATCGATACATTGTACACCTGAAACAATGTTATATGTCAATTATATCTCAATAAAAAAAGAATAGCATGAAGGACTTTTTTAAGGGGGTAATAGAACTCTTGTGTATCCTTTTTATGGTGGTGGGTACACAAATCTATTCATATATACACAAAAAAGTCAATTTTACTGTATGGTCATTGGAAAAATAAAATAAGTTACCCACCAAAAAATGTCACTTGAGAGGCAGAGTCAATACATGCTATAGGATCTCATCAGGAAGAGATATCCCCACTGGGGCTTCCCTGGTGGCGCAGTGGTTGGGAGTCCGCCTGCCGATGCAGGGGACACGGGTTCGTGCCCCGGTCCGGGAAGATCCCACGTGCCGCGGAGCGGCCAGGCCCGTGAGCCATGGCCGCTGAGCCTGCGCGTCCGGAGCCTGTGCTCCGCAACGGGAGAGGCCACAACAGTGAGAAGCCCGCGTACAGCAAAAAAAAAAAAAAAAAAAAAAAAAAAAAAAAAAAAGAGATATCCCCACTGGCTGTAGAGGAGAACTGAAAGCAGACTGTATGGTAAAAGGAACTCACATTGGACTAGAAATCATAGATCTGGGTTCTGGTCCCAGCCCACCCCTCCCCTAGCCCTGCGGTCTTGACCTTAGGCATCCCTGTTCAATGTGAGAAGACACATAGGGAAGTACCTTGGCTAAGTAGACATGAAGACTGCGAGTGTGAACTTTAAAGCCAGACTGCAGAAGAAGATGATGTTGCCCAGGGGTGTGGAATAAGAATGACAGAGGGAAGGAAGTCTTCAAGCTCCTCAGTAACATATTTCCTGAGCAGGTGTTTGGCTAGAGATGTGAATGTTGTTATTGTCTTGTGGCCAACAAGAAAATGTCAACAGCAACATTTAATAGCTCTTGGTAGGAGTAATATAAGAAATCTAGGCAGAAGGAGAAATAACAGTGGTTTGATTCCTATCCAAGTGATTGCCACCTGCCATTATGCAGAAAAGGAAAACAAGGAAGGAAAAATAACTAGGCATCATAGGCATACAAATCGAAGAGATGACAATCGGTGGGCTTGTATACAGCCTGGGAAATGTACAGAGAGCAGGAGGGGGAAAAAAGAATGACCACATTCCCACAAAGAAACTGCTGTCACAGGTCAGAAGACTGCTGGGCAGATGATAGCCACTCATTTTAGTATTGGAGCCAAGCAGAGAGTGGCAAAGCATATTTAATGCCCTAGAACTTGCCTTCTCCTCTCTGTAGGCTGGAAGGAAGATGTGTGATGTAAACAGCACTGCCTGAGTGACAGTGCGGGAGTGATGTCTGGTCCTTTCATTCTCATGCCTATGTAGCTTTCCTGCTGGCCGCCACCTGATGGAATGGCCAAAGGTCTCTTCCTCCCTGAAGCCTGCCCGACACTCATATCCAGGGACATCTCTCTTCTGAGCAATGACAGCACTTAAGAGTCTGAAGTCTGCTTTCTGACACTTATCTGAATACTCATTGTATTGTTCTTCAGTTTTGTCCCTGGCACTGGTTTAATTCCTCTGCTAAATTCTAAATTCCACTATGGCATTGGATGGCTTTTTTGTTTCTGGTGGTAGTGTTGTTGTTTTTCTTTAACAACACACAGCACTTTGTATTCTGCTGGGCTCATGCTTAGGAGGTATTTAATAAACAATTATTGAAGTTCACTTAAATGAACTCATTCATTCAACAAGCATTTATTGAATGCACATTATGATCCAGGTTCTGGATCAAAGCAAGGGAGAAAATAGAGAATCTAGCATATAGTAGCTACTCAGTAAATTTGTGTTCTGATACTAGGAAGCACAGGATGCCAAGAAAATATATGGGGCTTCCTATCCCATATTTCCTGGAAGAGATGAAGCATCAGAAAGCAGCAGCTTTTCAAATTGTCATCACAATACATGTTGCCCTGAGAAGTAGTGACACCATAAACCATCACACCACCAGGGAAGCATTCAGAGCCACAATAGTAGAATTATCTACCGTATCAGCACCAAACACATTTGCTTCATATTTCTGACTTGCTCCAGTCTGGCCAGAAGTCTTCAGAGAGATTCAAGAAAATATTCCATCTACAAAACAAGGATAAGATGCTATGAAAGAGAAACAATAAGAAAACCATTGGAAATTGAAGAAGGGACAGTCTCAAAAAATATAAAAATTGTAAAGAGATGGAAAAGAATAAGAGATGTAGGCATTCAATCCAGGAGATCCAGCATTGTCTAAGAGGAGTTCCAAAAATTTAGAGCTGAGAAACAGAGGAGAGGAGATTATCAAAAAGTAACAGAATGTGATTTTCCAGAAATGAACAGTCATGTTAGTTTGAAAATTTAAGTGTGAAGAAAATCCTAGAAGTTTAAATGAAATATAAAGACCACACCTAGGCAGACTGTTTTGAGATTCTGGGATACTTAGGCTAAAGATAAATTAAATCTTCCCAAAAGGATGGGGAAGGATAACAAAATAATGATAAAACAACAAGAATCAGACTGGCATCAGCCTTCTCATCAGCAACACTGAATGCTAGAAGAAAATCGAGCAATATTTAAATTACACATTTTATTTTACTTTCACACCAAACCTATGAGATAGCTACTGGGAGACACTTCCTCCCACTTTTGATGTTTCCTTCCATGTGGAGACAACTCCTCGTGGATAACACTCCTGGACTTCTCCACCCCATCTCAGGTAGAGAGTGACTTAACCTGACTTGTGGATTTGGAAGAGAAATTGGACATGTGTAATCTACTGTGTTCTCCTGTTTCCCTTTTCTTGGGAACAAGCTTCCCACAGGAAGCGTAATTCTGTTCTGCCTCTACAGACTGTAAAGTAGCCAGTCTCGTCCTCAGGGGTAAGTCAGCTCAGTTCTATGGTTCAGCATCTGGAAGTACTTGGGAAGCTCACTTGCTTGCAGACACACTCTATTTCATCTCATGGACGACACCATCAACTGGAAAGCAACACCAATATTTTATGCACCACAAAGAAAGAAAAACACTGGCAATCAGGCAGTGCCATCCTTTCTATCACTTTGAATTTTTAATACTTATTGAATAAGATTGTTTCTTTTAGACATATGTATTTATGACATCACTCTTTTGTATGCATAAAAAAGGAAAAGAAGTTGGCTATCATATTTCTAAAAAATTTACATTCAGAGTCTCACTGTTTTTACTCAGAGTTATCTACATCCTTGATTTACAACATAACATTTTCCTCTTTGCCATTGAGATATTGCACTGGACTCATACTACTCTAGGATTTTCTTGCAAGCTGTAGACATCCATTCCGCAGATTTCGATGCCGGCATCGTACCTTTTAGAAGGTGTCAATGGAAGGTTTTTAGACAACAACCAGGACTTATTCTTTCCTTAAATGGTCCTTAATAGTTTATTGACAGAAACATCAAGAGGTGCAGCGACCCGGTCTTGCTGCCAAGAATAACCCAAGTTCACACGTGGGCAGGCACTAACAGCTATATCATGACTGCCACCTCACCGGCAGCAATGGTAAGATGCCCTTGATTATGAAATGCAACCTCAGTTCAAAGATATTAAATGTAAATAGAAAGTACATCTTAGAATCAATAAAATTCAGCAGCCACATTCTTTAGTACCAGGGTAATCACGAAGAAAAAGGATGTTCCATTTCTTATCTGCTTTATGCTTGTGTTGTGTTTTCCAATTTGGTCAAAACTTGGTGGGAAGGAAGGCCACCATTTATCAGGTCCCTTTGAATCCCAACAGTAAGTACTGTTTTTATCCTCATTTTGAAAGTTAAAAAATGAAGCTGAGCAAAGTTAAATAACTGGCCCAAGGATTCATAACTCAGGGGCAGAATCAGACCGAATCCTGGTCTGCTGGGCGAGAGCACCTAACCACCAAACATACTTCCCTTTGTAAGCTACCTGCTGAAGAGAGTTTTAAAGGATAGGAATTGACTTGTGAGAAACACACACCAGAACGAGGAGGCTCAAAGATGTGAGAGAGCGTGGACTTTTTAGGAACCTCTAAGGATTCCTCAGAGCTGGAGGGCAGGAGGAGAGGGGATGGGGTGGTGTGATGTGATACTGAAGAGGAAGCATTGTCTTTTGCAAGGATGATGGGCAATTTTGTGAAATAGTTCTTCTTTTTATTTTCCAGGTTAAGTAATGCTGCCTTGGGAAGATTTCCCCACTCTTACAGTCTAGATGAAGGGTCCCTGCCATCTGCTCTGATGGTAACTTCTACCTTAAAACTTATCACACTTTACTATAATTACTATTTTTATCTATATTCACCACCTACTATAAATAAGCTTTGTGAAGAGAAGATTGAGTCTGTCTAGGTCATAGTTTTATTCCCAGAGCTCAACCTGGGGCCTGACACAAAGTAGGTGGCCCCAAACTGTTTGGTATATGAATACACAACACAGTTAGTGGTAGGAAGGGGTTAGCCAGCAAATGTGAATGTTACACAAACATAACAGGGAACCATTGGAGAAACTGAAGGACTTGACCAATGTAATTAGTGTTGTATTTTAGAGAGCTATCTCCGGCTGCAGGGTCAAGAATGGATTGGAGGGAACAGAGTAAAGGCAGGGAGACAGTTAGAGGCTGCCTCAGTGGTCCAGACATGCAGTCCTACAGCAAGAGGGTGGCAATGGTGAGATATCACTAGCATTTAATTAATACATAGTTGAATTCACGAGACACTTGTATAAGAAGAAGACCAAGACAGAATACTTGGTAACACCGACATTTAGGAGATGGTGGGGAAGAGGGGTCAGTAAAGGAGGTCACAAGCAGAAATTTCCAGAGAAAGAGGAAGAACAGGAGAGCATGGTGTCAGAGCCATGTAAGGAGAAAAGAATTTGGAGGAGGAGAAGGATGTGGTCAACAGGCTCAAACTCAGGCAAGAACTGAAGTAAAATTTCCATGGGAGTAGAAATAAGGGGTCACATGTGACTTTGAGAGAGTAGTTTGCCTGCCATGGAGGCAGAGGCCAGTGACGGGGGCTGAGCTGGAGCTGGGGGCTAGGAGTGCAGGATGTAACATTTGAGGAAATTAATTTTCTAGGAGCTTTAGTGCAAGGGAAAGGAGGGGCTAGGTGACAAGGAAGGGAGTGTGCAATCCAAGGAGGATTGTTGTTGTTGCTATTTTGTGATTGAATACAATTGAATTTGTAAATAAAGTGGGGGTGAGGTGCCATCACAGAGGGAGAGTGTGAAGATCTTGGGAAGGGGGATGTACTTGACGTAGTGAGGTCTCCGACCAACTGGAAAGTCTAGGTGGGGCAGCTGGGGACTTTAAGTGTTAATGACAAGGGACAGTTGAGGCTTTGTGGATGACCTTGTGGGAATGAAGGCAAAGGGAATGTCTCTGCCGGAGGAAAGCCAAGATGGATAGAAAGAGAGAAGGGGAATGAGAGGAGAAGGGGAGAGGAGGGGAGGGGAAAGAGGAAGACAGAGGAGAGGAAAGAGGAGTGAATTTCACTTTTGCCAATCACAGAAATCCTTCTTCCACAAGGAGGTGCAAATGAAGGGGTGATGGAAGGACCAGAAATATCCCCCTCCATGGCTTCCCCCTGGGATGTGCAGAAGAAATCTCCTCCCCACCCCTGGAAATATGGCAGGGCAGTTCCCCAACCTTCAACCTAGTTAAGGCCACTGGAGGAGACTAACAGAGAAGTCTGGCGCTGGTTATTTTTCAAGACATGTCAAAGCTTGACAGCAAAGGGCAATGGCTTCTGGGGGAAGGTTGCTGCTCCATTCTCTTGAACAGGCATGGAGAGAATAGCTCCATATTTGAATGTGTGGGCCCGAGAGCAAACCCAATGGGCCCTATCAAGATCCAAAGATCAGTACTCGTTAGCCATCCACAGGCTGTGCATAAGGCCGGTCATTGAATAATTTCCCATCGCAAACACAGAAAACACTTGTGATTCCCAGCACATTTTTGCAAACCGCTTGATTTTGCTTGGAACAGATTGCTGTCAGGAGGAACATTTTCTAGGTGGGGAGTTCACCTTTGTTTCACCCTTAGCAGCCCTTCATGACATTCTCTGGCATATAGCTGCCTCCTTATGCTGTGAACCTTTTTCCCTCTAACCTCTTTCCTGGGCTAATGGAGCCCTTTTCAGCAGCAAATCATTCCTTGAGCCTGTATTACATCTCTTCTTCTCAGGATTTGCTCCATGGGTATAATTGGCTGCCTCCAGCTCCCTTCTGTCCATGAGACCATAGATCATATAGGCAGAGATGGATCCCCGGTGAACCAGAAGAGGCTTATGGCTTCAGGAAGGCATTAAGATACGGATACGCATATTTTATTTTAACCTCCTTTGGGTATAGGGCAGCCAAGGCTTGTGTCTTCCTAAACAGTCTTCCTGGCTAAATAGTCAATGGCTATATAACGCATTGTATAGATTACATTTTTTTTTTAAATCAAAAGCCGAAATCTTCCCTTCCTCTAACCCCCCTGCTTCAAGTGATGGAGAAGTCTGTGATTCTGTTGCAGAACATGAACTCAATTAAAATAGTTCCTATACATTGCTGCTGGAATCACTCTTGAATGTTCCCATCCTATAAACATATCATATTATAATATTAATGTGGAACCTGCTCACTTTATTGCCTCAGTCTCTTCACAGCTCACTGATTAACCAGATGCCAAGCATCCACCCCCTTGACTATGTGTGTGTGTGTTTCATCGTGGAGGATGCATTATGCATCCCATCCAACATTCCTCGCTGAGGATTTTCCTATCAATTGTTTCCTTATGGTTCAAAGCATATGGCCAGTTTATTCTGTCATCAATCCTCAGTGGGCCATTTGTGTCCTTGATAATAATAACAACATTAATGGATGTGCTCCCATTTCAGGATATATCATTATCTTGAGCTAATTTAATTAAACTGCACTACAGCCTTGTATCCTGGCTTCCTATTCTCCATCATGCTCTTCTCCCACACCCCCAAAGAATGTGTTCCTGAGCCAATGAGGCTCATTTTTTACCTTTGAGAAGCATGAAGGGTCCGTGGGTGAGAGTTCAGGGAGAGCTTGGGAAGGGGGTTACAAGGGGGAGACAAGGAAAGACTGTGAAATAAAGATGGCTTTTGTCAAGAGTTCCATGGTCTAATAAAATGAGCATAGACAGAGTCTCAAACCTCAGCACTGCCACCACCCAGCTTTTTGACCTTGGAAATTTTTACTTCTTTTAGTTTTAATGTCCTCATCTATAAAAGGGGCACAAGAGTAGACTTCTTATTTGACTCTTTAGGAGAATTAATAAAATAATATATGTGTCCCTAGCACATGGTTGGTACTTCATTAATATTAACTCCTTCAATTTTTTCCTGTTTTTCAACTTGAGTTTCTGCAGAGGCTGCTTAATATATATCACAGGTGTGTGCTGCTCTATCAAAAGGTGTGCTTCTAAATAAAGGGTGTAAATTAGGTTGGAGAAATGAGTCATATTTTAAATGTAGTGCAGAGCACACTCTCTAAAGTTCTCTTGTGCTGCATTCTTTTGTAAAGCAAAATCAACGCCCCCCCCCCATAACAAGTGTACATAAAGCAATAGATTGCTGTGCAAGAATTTTTCTATACCTGAGTTATAGGCTTGCTCTTTTATGTGTCCACTGAAATAAGAATAATGTCACTGAATAACATTTACTGAGAGCTTACTATGTGTACTGTGTTAATGACTCTCACATCCTCTGTAAAACAGATGCCAAATTATCTCCTCTTACAGAAGAGGAAACTGAGACATAAAAAGATTATACAGTGTGTTCAAGGTCACATAGTGAGTGGCAAGCCCAGATTCAAATACAGACAGTCTGACTCTCCTGAGTCACTTCTGGGGAGGATTTCACTCTAATGGGAACCAAAGTGGAACACCTGAAAAATCTACCCTCCCCTAACCAAGACTTCTTAAGAACCTAAACTGTACCCTCAACGTTTCCTTTAACTGTAGTTGCAGTTAAAATGGGGCTATGGCTGAAATCCGCCACCTGGCTCCGCATCCTGTCAGAGGTGCAAGATGGATGGCATTCTAGATCTCATTTTAAAACAGTTTAATTCCTTGAGGTTTTCCTAAAGACCCACTAAGAACAGCACCTGACAGCAGCTGACATCTAAGTGAGCACAGAGCTTCTTCAAAGGGAAAGAGGTACCAGCCACATGGGAGACACAATCCCAACAGCTGGCATCTTCAGGAACATGCAGGTGACTCCTTCTTGCCCCAAAACTTTTGTGTAAAATAAAATACCTCAGATTCCTTGCAGGGAATTGAACCAATTTTTTTAAAGAATCATCAAAAGAAGGAGTGGCATAATGTGGTAGGAAGGATTTTTCAAGGTTTGGAGAACGGATTAAGCTTGAGCTACGCTTTTGCAACTATGTCTTCAAATCCTGCCTTTGCCACTGATCTTTCCCCAGGAAGACATACAGATAGAGGTGAGGATGTGAGAGGAATTCTTCCCTCCGGTGCTCAATTAGAGGGGCAGTTCTGTGACATCCCCATCCCCTAGGAGTTTCAGATTTCCCATAAGTTTTTTATTTGCTCAGGTGGGTGTTTTAACTTCCTCAAAGACCAGGAAGTTGAAAGTTGATTGAGGACTGGACTCTGCATCCTCTTCTGGGGTCTCTTAGTCACTAAGGTGGGTTCTCCAAGCATTTATAATGCTGTGCAGCCTGGTAAATCTTTGCAACTCCCTGGACCCCATAACATGCTGGGGTTTGTTCTTATCTCGCACTTTTCTCTGAAAATGATGGTTATGTCCTTTGAAGTAGAGAGCTGGGGTGAGTCACTCTGAGTGACAGGGAAAATAGACTTCTTCTGTTTGGATGGACCCTGGCATAAATGACTCTCTAAAGCTGAGACTCATGTACTCTTTTTTTTGAGGGGGTGAGGGGCGGTTAAATTTGTGGTAACATAGGGAGGTACTTGAAAAGATGAATTTCTAAGAGCCATGCCAATAAGCTAGGTTGAATTTGGAGTTACGTTCTAATCTCTGGTTTCAGATAGGATGCAAATATGCTGAGCTGTTAATACTGACCTATCAAGGTCATGACAGGTTAAGAGAAATGACAGTTAAGAGAAATGAGACCATGAAAACCAGGATTGGCCTTTGTACAACACTGGATCGTTTTAAAATTTTGCACCCAGACACTTCTCTTGCCTAGTTCTGTTGAAAATACCCAGCATGAGGTTTTGTGCAGAAGAGATCATCAATAATCAGAATCCCAACTTCTGTCTCAGAGCCCAGCTGCTCTTGCTGCCATAACCATTGTGACACATTGAGAAGCCCTTTAGGCTGCAGTGACTGCCTGCAACCTCCAGCCCGGGCCCTACTCATAGCACCACCAATAAATACAAGGAAGTTCCTGCCTCATGGGTTGGGTTTTGACGAATAGGAGGCAGATAAGTTCTCCCTCTTCCTCCACCGAGAGACCCAGGAATCTGGAAGGCCTTTCAGAAGATCTACCAGAGACCAGTCCATAAGGGGCTCTTGTTATAAAGCTGAGGCCAGTTCAGCAATGCCTCCCCTCATGTTTACCCTTCACTGCCTCAGTTCCTTTTGTCCTCACTGTTGTTTCCCTCGAAAGGCACTCCCTAGTAAAGAGTTATTAAGTTCCTAAGTAGCCCCTGGGTCCAGGGAACCCAGGCTAAGACAAATGATAAAAATTATATACATTGTAATCACCAACCACATTCTGACCTGTTCTAGCTGCTGCGGAGGAATTGATGTTCCGTGAAACATAGTCCCTGCTTCCATGTTCATGAAGTTTCACCTTCTAAATACATAATGACAAATTGAGATGAGTGCTCTGAAGAAGAACTCAGCTCTCTAGATTGTGTTAATAAAAGAGCTTGATGTAGACAAGGTCAGGGAAGGTGGCCCTGGGAGCTGTGGGCGAGCAAGAGTTAAGCAGGTGCAGTTTGATAGGGAGCAAAGAAGGGCAAGGTGTGTGTGTGTGTGTGTGGAATGGAAGAGTAATGTGGTTGGTGTGTTTACACAGGCTCTGTGGCGGAGCACTCAGTGGGTGTCACCCAGAAAGCCATTTAGAAAGGATAAATGCATAGGCCCTACCATAGTCCTACTAAATCAGAGTCTTGAGTAGTACGTGGGAAGGTTCTTAAGTCTTCCTTTTGAACCTTGGCCAGGTTTGGAAACTGCTGAATTAGACATGTAGGCCCTGGCCTGAATAAGGTGAATTTTTGTTCTCAGTATGCCCTCTTCCTGTTGCCAGAGACCACCATATTTCTCATACTTACCCTCTATCTCCCTTCCTTTCCACCATCCCTGTCCATCCTGCACACGCACGCACGCACGCTCACACACACACACACACACACACCCTAGTAGTGCTCATTTCTTTGATTGCCCAGGATGCCCTCAGCCGTGCTTCCCTCTGACCCACTCCACAGCTGTGTCCCACATGGAGGACTTTTCTTGACCACTTTCCCAGCAAAACTGACCCATGTGTAATCCCTCAGGTCCCTGCTACCTGCTAATTAGGAAAGTTTTCTCTAGTTACATGCTGATTGCTGAACATCCTTCCAGATAATCGTAATAACTTACACGTCAGGATAATGGTCCTGTCTGGTACCATAGCTTAAAAAGATATTTTCAACATCATATTTTATTTAGTATCTCCAGCAGAACTAACCGTGCAGTATTATCCACACTAAAGAGATGACACGTCATCACTGACAAAAGGTATGTAGCAAACTTACCACTCTATCCCCAGGAAATACATTTCTATCTTACATACTGGTCTTTAGCCTCTTTATTAAAGCAACGGAGTGATTGAGATTGGGTTCATCTTAAGGCAAGCCTCGATGGAGTGGAGGAGGGAGACAAGACGGGGATAATTTCGCGGGAGAAAACCTTCAGCTCTGCCATGTATGGTGGGCAAGAGAGTATAGCAGTTAAGAACAGCATGCCTAGGCTTTTGAGTGAGATGGCTTGAGTTCAAGCCGTGCTACAAGGTATCAGCCAGGTGGTCGTGCTCAGTTACTTAATCTCTCTGATTCCAGCTTCCTCAACTGAAAGTTATGTGTGACACCTCATAAAGTTGGTATAAAGATTAAATGAGATAATACATTGAAAGCACTTGACAAAGTGCCTAGCACATAGTAAGTAAGCCCACTCCTTTATCATAATTATTATACCACATGGGAAACTGCCTTCCCTTCTGTGAGACAGGCCTTAGAGACAGCCACCAGAAAATGGAAAACGAAGGTGAAGTGTTTCTGTTGGTGGGAGTGGGGAGATAAGGACAAGACATGGGAGCAAAGGGAAGTCGAGCGAAAAGCTCTTGGCTTGCCCACGTGACCTTCTTCTGATTCCATGGGCCCAGCTGGGCCATTTTCCAGCCCCACCAGAAAGAGTGGAAATTGAACTATGATCTGGACAGCTATCCATTCTGACCATGAATCAAATAACAGGAGCCAGTTAGACCTAATTGTCTTTAAACATTCGAAGCCCAGATACATTTTTTGGAGGTCAGGCTGCTCTGCTGGAAAGGAGACAGAAGTACCTGGGATGAAAATAGAGTCATAATAGCTTCCTACAGTTGGTCTGAAAATTAGCGTTAGGGGTCTCCTTATGGTGTTTTCTTAATGATGTGCGACGTAATAATGGCTTTGGCCATAATAAAGATGAATTACTTCTTTTTCTTAGCAAAATAATGAAACTTTGGTAAACATCCCAGGTTTATCACTTAATTTTTCCCCAGCTCATGGAGGGAGAGAGAGGGGGAGAGAGAGCGAGAGGGAGTGAGCGAGCGACAGAAAGAGAAAGAGAGAGAGAGGAGAGAAGCATACGCCCAACCCAGTCCCCATTTTTAATATTCCAAGCTATTAGATTTCAATAACCCACTCTCCAGCAACGTGTGTCTCATTTCCCTGGACGGACCAAATAGGCAATAACAGCCTCTCGGTTAGAACACTAATGTTGTAATTTAGAACTTCTGTCAAGATGAAAGATCTTTGCTGGGATCCTCAGAGGACCCACAGCAACACTTCAGCCCAGGCCCGGATAATGAAGTTTTCATTATTAAATAAAGATATTTTAGGAATGTCATAAACCATAAATCCACTCCACTCTCTCTATTGCCCTGCCACCTTAATGTGTGTATTTCTAGAGAAAGCCCATCATCATTCTAAGGCCCCTAATTCCTCCAAACTTGGCATTTCTTGCCTCTCAACCCCCTAATCCCACTGTGATGCCCTGAAGTTGCCATGGTGACAGAAGAGCATCTTCTCCCACTATAGATCCATAGTGGCAGGTGTGGAGGAGGTGAGACCCTGTTTCCTCTCCTCAGCTGCTCCTTCCTCCCCACCTTGCCCTGCCAACCGGCTGAGAGGCTGACACCAGGCAGCTTTATCTCACCTCAAGGAAATGCTAACAAGCACCATCAGGTCTGGCTCTTCTTAAAAATTATGGCGCAATCAACTTTTAATGTGAATTTAGCGCTGGTTGGAAGCATTAGATTCTGAGTCCCAGGGAAATGACTCATCTGTTTATCCACTTGCCAAATGTTGGGGTGCATTTCCTGCAACCCCAACTGCCTTAACCTGGCTCTAATACCCACCTCAAGAAGACAGCCTTACTGGGGTGCTCATGCCCACCTCAGGAAACTGCCCCCCCGCTGATCATCTTAAGAGAGAGGATGAGGATGGATGCCTCTGTTTCCCAAATCCAAGTGGCACTGAGAAGGCTCAGGAGGCAAAGGGAGCTCGGACACATTGCATCTCAGTGGATTCTACAAGTAAAGAGAATCAGGACGTCTGAAATTGGGAACTCATTTAGTCATCCCCAGCCCACTGCTGGATCACACCTGACAAGCCAGCTGTCTTAAAAATTTAAGAGAAAATTTCTAGCCCATAACAGTAAAGTAAAGAAGCTCTCATTTGCACGTAACCAAATGTCTCTCTGCTGTAACTTAGGCCCATATTCAAAAGAGATAATGATCTACTTATCATAATACACAAGATTCTGTTCATAGAAGGGGAGTATTAACACCTAGACAGGGGATTCATTTATACCTGTATTTTTGTTTATACCCACAATCCAAACTGAAGCAAAAAGAACAATTAGGTTAATCAAAGAAGAACTTGTAGATATATTCAAAGACAAAGATCATGACCACATGGCTCCCAGCCATCTCTCTGGAGCTTCTTCCATCACAGTGTGATTTGAAGTCGGACAGAGTTAGCTCTAAGATATAGCAAAAACAAGCAAAAAAAACCCCATATTTTCATCTCCATTGTTCAGTGGGCTTTAGGAACAGTTGGTCTCAGCAAAAACTCTCCTTCCTGAAAACATCTGAGAATCCAACTTATGAATTCTGTATTTTCTTTTAAAATCCATGTAGGAGTACACATCAGTTTGGGATTTTTATTGGGGAAAAGGGTACAACAAACCACAGCACCCTATCAGCACTTGAATTAATTGAAAGTAAATTTCCCCTCCCAGCACTAAACAAATGAGGAGCTTTTTGTGTGGTAACACCTATACCCATCTGTAATCGGTTGCTAAGATCCCACTAATTAAAAAAAAATCTCATTTGAAGATAGTTAATGGTTTCTGCATTTCTACAAAGCACTCGTCAGACTACGTCTCCTTGAACTTCAGGGTCTGTGCTGATTACTACTCAATTAGTTTTGATTCAATTCACTGAAGAAAAATGTCCATTTCATTAGTGCCAAGAAATAACCACTGGACACAAAATATATTTCCCGGCATTGCTATGGCAACCAGGATGACACAGCTGAGCTCAGAATATTAATGCCTTCTCTGGGACTGTGTTTTTAAGTCAGCATGTGGCCATTAAGCCTTGCTGGGTGGGGATGGCTGTCTGGTGCCACATCACTCCTGGGATTGGCAAGCGAAAGAGTCCAAGGGGCTCCCAAGAAGGCTGCCTTTCTGCCACTCATCTCCCTCGACCACACCCCTGAGGGCAGGGCATCTCAGTAGCAGCATCGATTGCTGTTTTGCAAGTCCCTAGGGCCCCTTTTGATGTGACCTGCAAAAGTCCTCCTAGAAAGTGAAAAATGCAGCCCATCTTCCAGATGTGTTTTTCTACATGTTGCCTGTTTTGTGAATGTGTGTGACTATCAAGGTGAGGGACTGATGTTTGAGTTGGCTCAGGTTGGCCCACGCTGAGAGTGAGGTGAGGAGATGGGAGGTGATCCACGCAATTCAGTAAATCTGGACATCAGCCTGGAGAACTATGTCCCCTTAAGGGCAGCTTGATTCTTACCCACACTCCCCCAGCCTAAGTAAGCAAAGAATGGGAAAAAAAGATTCTAGATTACCAAAGCAAAAGAAATGGATCTGTTTGTATGGGATAGGAGGCAAAAGCACCAATGCCAGTTTTCAAGAATGATAGATGTGACCATTAGTAAGTGCTAATTAGGACAGATAACCAAATTAGACCAGAACAAAAATTTTATTTGGGAGACTGAATTTTCTAGGTTAAATGGATAATTGCCCATATTTTCCCTTAAGCTATGTCAACATAATCTTAGACTATCAATTAATAATGAACTGCTGTGTGCTAAGTTCAAGGTTCCTTGCCTTAGGATACAAAGATTAAAGACAAGTGACCAGACTCTTAAGGAACAGTTTAGTTGGTAGATAGCACACGAAGTACTAGCAAAAGCTACTATTTACTGAGTACTAATACATGCCTTGCAGTGTACTAAGTGCTTTATATGCATTATTTTATTCAATCCTCACACTGGTGCTAGGAGGAAGATGTAAGTCCCATTTTAGAACCATTTACACTAAGGCTCAAAAAGGTACCTGACTAGTCAATTACTAGTTAATTACAGCCAGTAATTAGAGGAACTGGATTCAAACGCAAGTCTGTCTGGCTCCACAATCACTTTCAACCACCAGGCACACTGCCCCTGGTGTACACATGAATAGCCAAGTGGGAAATATTAGTACCCACCGAGTGTTGCAACAGTACATGCCTGATTTGTAAGGAAAGCAGCAAAGTCCTATGCATTTAATGAATTTAACTTCCCTTTTAAAATTCAACTTCAAGGGAATGGGCAAAATCAGAGTGTCCCATCGCCTTCATTAACCAGATGTTCTACTCATCGGCCTCTCACTCCTTCTGCAGACCACAGGGAGCAGCCGGAAGGCTGCTGTGAGAGCTGCCAAAAGGCAAGGACCAGGCGCTCATTCTAACACAAGAGCAAGCTCACAGTCAATTATCTCATTGTCAGAGACCCAGTCTCCCCATCTCAGCTCCACCGCCTTGGGATCCTGTGCACCTGAGCTTCTTTATTTTGAGTCACCATCAAAAATATCTATTAAGTTTCCACATACATAGTGTTCTGGTCACCCCATTTATTCTTGCTCCCTTGGCATGTGTGTAATTTTCACTCTATCTGTTTGCAGTTGCTTGACATGATTTTATGTCATCTTTATACATCTTCAGATATGACATTCAAGACACCCAGAACTCAGAGTGGGTCCTCAGACTTCTCTTTGTTTGTCCTTAGCAATGACATTGGGTGTTGGTGACGGGATATCTTGGTTCAGGGACTGACAGAATGGCTTCTTCCGAATACAATCCAGAGCAGAACAAATTGATATATGTAGCAGTTTATAATCTAAAATCATACCACAGATAAAACATGCAATCTATAGACTGGCTTTGTTGCTAGAGCAGCATTTGTCAAAACACATGCTAAGAAAATCTAGTCCCTAGGGATGTTAAAGTCTGTTGATAGAAAAAGGGAGGGAGGCAGGTTCTGTGGTCAATTATGTTTAGGAAACGCTGGGTTAAACAAACTTAATCAGGTTTCTTCATTGCAAGTGTGTTCAGAGCTCTTAATATGCTAATGTACTATAGGACTCTCCAAGAGGAGAGAATAGGAGGAAGCATTACCTACAGAACAGTTTTAATCCTGGAGTTTGAAGGGATTAGTGTTTTTGCAAACTCTGGAAAACACTGGGGAGGGGTCGATCTAGGAGCCTAATCTGCATACCTACCTGAGCAAGTCTGGAAAATGGTACAGGCCACTGGGACTTTTTGCATGAAGACTCCTAAGCGTCACGGGAGAAATGTTTAGGACTTTGGTACTGATATCTGAACCCAGAAAAAGGAAACTAAGGATACCAAGAAAGACACAGTGAAAAATATCTGGTTTCAAATTTCAGAAGGAGTGGCCCAGATGGGCTGGAAACTATAGTCATCCTGAGGTAGGAGAGAGCTAAGTGGCTCAGACCTACCCTAGTGCAATAATTTTTGTTTCTAGAGAAACCTCTGTATAGAATTGGATATTCTGAAATACAAATGAATGAAAATTCTAATTAAACAGTTTTGAACAATAGGCACGTTAATCATCTCACCGAATAAGAAGACCCAGGCTCAAACCTTTAGAATCTCTGTGATTCTCTTAGCTTACACCACATCCACATCACCTCCTTCTTTGATTTTTCTCTCTCTATTGGAGTAAATAACTTAGGAAGGATATGTGAGAGGTAGATTTTCTAAGTTCTTGAATGTCTTGGTATACCTTGTTTTACCCTCACAATTGACGGATAGTTGGCTGGGTCTAGATTGGAAATCTAGATTGAAAAATATTTTTCCTCAAAATATTGAAGTTCATTTCTTCCTTGCCTGTTGGCGTAGAGTGATGCTGCTGAGAAACCCAAAGCCAGTCTAATTCTTTTCACTTATGTGTAATCTGTTTTCTCCTGCACTGATTTATCTTTCTTTGAAACTTTAGATATAATTGATATATAAAATATTAGTTTCAGGTGTTCAGCAATTACTCGATATTTGTGTATATTGTGAGACAGTCACCACAATGAGTCTAGTTAATACTCATCACCACACGTAGAAATTTTTGTTCCTTGTGATGAGAACCTTTAAGATCTACTTTCTTAGCATCTTTCAAATATACAATACAGTATTAACTATAGTCACCATGCTGATACTGTACATTACATCCCCAGGTCTTATTTATTTTATAACTAGAAGTTTGTACCTTTTGACCCTCTTTACCCATTTGCCCACCCCTCACCCCCCCACCTCTGGCAACCACCAATCTGTTCTCTGTATCTATGAATTTTATTTTTGTTCTCATTTTTTTTATATATAACTGAGATCATACAGTATTTGTCTTTCTCTGTCTGACTTATTTCACTAAGCATAATGCTCTCAAGGTCCATCCATGTTATCCATGTTGTCACAAACAGTAAGATTTCCATCTTTTTTATGGCTGAATAATATTCCATTGTATACACATATATATTATATAATATTCCATATATATATATATATATATATATATATATATATAAAATACTTTCTTTATCCATTCACCTATTTATAGGCACTTAAGTTGCTTCCATGTCTTAGCTATTGTGAATAATGCTGCAATGAACATAGGGGTGCCTATATTTTTTGAAAGTGTTTCCTTCAGATAAATACCCAGAAGTGGAATCATATGGACCACTGGATCATATGGCAGTTCTGTTTTTAGTTTTTTGAGGAATCTCCATAGTGTTTTCCACAGTGGCTTCACCAATTTACATTCCTACCAAAAGTGCACCAGGGTTCCCTTTTCTCCACATTCTCCCAAACACTTGTTACTTTTTGTCCTTTTGATAATAGTCATTCTAACAGATGTGAGGGAATCTTCTTTTTAACCATAATCTTCTGAAATTTTTGCAAGTACCTTTATAAGTTTGGGCTTATTCAGACCTCACTGATCCCTTTCAATCTGAAAACTCAATCTCTAGCTTTGTGAATTTTTTTTCTAGTGTATCTTTGATAATTTTCTCTCCTCAATTTTCTATATTATCTCTTCCTGAAATTCTTTTTAATGCTTAGAGCTTCTGGATCAATTCCTTATGTCACCTGTGCTTTCTCAAATTTTTTTCTCTCCCTAATTTTTCTAGATTCTAGGAGATTTCTTCAACTTATCTTCCCACCCTCCCACTAATTTTTTTTCTTTTATTCAATCTTGTCAGTTGTATTCCTTAGGGCAATGCTGCCTGCTGCTGTACTAAATAAAACCCAATGTCATGTACAGCATGGGGAATATAATCAATTATAGTGTATTAACTTTGTGTAGTGACAGGTGGTAATTAGACCTATGTTGGTGATCATTTCACAATGCATATAAATGTTGAATCACTATGTAGAGCACCTGAAACTAATATTGTACATCAATTATACTTCAATTTAAATAAATAAATAAAAATAACACCCCCCCCCCAAATTTCAGTGGCTTACCACAATAAACATTTGCTTCATCTGTGTAACTCTTTAAACACAGATGTTACTGTTCATCAGGCAGCTCCTCCCCATAGGAAAATTCAAGGTTCCTGGCTCCTTCCATAGTCAGGCTCATCCATCACCCAAGCCTCACAGCCCCCTGTATACAGCAAGAAAAGGGGACAAAAGCAAGAGAAGCTGATTCTCAACAGTCTTGACATGCAAGTGTCACATGGCACTTTCACCAATAGAATGTGAGCACATTCTATGGGTGAAATAGTCATTTGGTCTCACTGAGATGCAATCTGGAGGGAACTATAAAATGTAGCCCCTGGTTAAACAACTGCTTCCCACAATAACTGTATAATTTGGAAGAAGCACAAATTTTGTGCTTAGTTGCTGACCATTAGCAGTCTTTCTTGCAGCAATCACATTATTTTTATTTCCATGAGATCAATCATATCTCCCAATTGTTCCTTTCACAGAGCACAGCTTTGCCCTTTTGTTCACTTTTTCCTCTGGGATCAGCTATTCTTCATTATCTTGGCCATTCTCATTTATGCTCTTGTTTCCTTCTTTTTCTGACAGTCACTGTTAATTTTTTACATTAAATTATTGAGGAGAAGTCTGATTACTCTGAGTAGATGGAGTGCATTTATTTATTGCGTATTTGCAGGTATGGTTCTTTCAACAGGACTTTTCCTTGATGGGAAGGCTGACACCTTTGTTCATGGGTCAGCTTTTCTACCAGCAGGTTCACTCTAGGCTCTGTGGCATTAGAATGGAAGAGTCACACAGACGTAAAGAACAGACTTGTGATTGCCAAGGGGAAAGGGGGATGGGGAAGGGATGGATTGGGAGTTTGCGGTTAGCAGATGTCATTATATAGAGAATGGGTAAACAACAAGTTCCTACTGTATAGCACAGGGAATTATATTCAATATCTTGGATAAACCATAATGGAAAAGGATATAAAAAAGAATGTATATATTTGTATGTCTGAATCTCTTTGCTATACAGCAGAAATTAACACAACATTGTAAATCAACTATACTCCGATTAAAAAAAAAAAAAAAAAGAAGAATGGAAGAGTCAGCAGCCCTTAGACTGCAAGCTCTACAGGTGCCAGAATAAGACAATCTCTACTCTGGGCACCACTCTCAACCAAGAAGGCTTGGCTGCCCCAGAAAGTCCATCTTTAGAAAAGAACATCTAGATGTTTGCTGAGAGAGTAATACCAGTTTGCCTGTCACTCTGTGAATAGGAAAGAAAAGGGTGCTACTGTATAGCACAGGGAACTCTACTCAATACTCTGTTATAACCTATATGGGAAAAGGATCTGAAAAAGAATAGATATATGTATAACTAAATCACTTTGCTGTACACCTGAAACTAACACAACATTGTAATTCAACTATACTCCAACATAACATAAAAATTTATTTAAAAGCACAAAAAAATTTAAAAATAAATAATTTTTTAAAAGCTCTCGGCTGTATATAGCCCAGAAAAACATAGGCAGATATGAAATTAGAAAATCTTCAAACAAAAAAAAGGAAGGAGAAGGGAGGGTGAATGTGCCTGGCATAGCATCCCACAAATAAATCTTGGATTAATCTTCCTCTCAGCAAGTACTCTCCCCCTCTGCCCTCCTTACTTACCAACACCAAGCTGCAAGCATGTCCATGTTCTAGCCAGCAGGCCAATCTCACCTGCACTGCAGCCGCATCCGGCAAATGATCAAGTCTTAACAGTTTTCCTCGGTTAACGTGCTTCCATCCACCCTGTCTGACAGGCTAAAGTCTCTCAGCTGGTGAACCTACCAGCTATCACCACCTTACTTTTGCTATTAAGTGTTCATTCTTTTGTATACTTTCAAGCTGTAATTTTGATGAGAGGAAAAGTTTCAGCTTGCCATCTTAAGCAAGGTGAGAATAACACTCGTAAATGTCCCTTGGACCAAGTTTTATGAGAAAAGAAGGCTATAAAAAATTATTAAAAACAGTGGCTGACCGGATTCTGAAATAACTTTGGTCAGCCTTTGGAGAAAATTATCTCTCAATTTACATAGCCTGGTCCATATGTTTATGCATTCATTCTTCTATTTTCAATATACTGAGAGCTTATTCTCTACCACAGGCCATGCCAGGTACCAGGGCAAGACCATAAACAACATGGTCTTCCCATACTTCTCCTCAAAATACTTGGCACTTGTGGAAGGAATTAGCATTTGAAACAAAAATTGAATTTATTTTTTGCTACTAGAAGAAGTTCAGGGCACTGTGGAAGCACTTAAACAAGGCGCTGAGTAACCTGAGAGATGAGACTGAACCAGCCACATCAATGCATGGAGTGAGGTGGTAGAATGTTCCAAATAAAGGAAACAGCATGTCAGAATCGCAGTGGCTGCCACCTGCATGTATGAATAGCTTCATATGACTATCGTCTGTGCTTGGAATGTCTTCCCGTCCACCACTCCCAATCCACCAAATGTGGCAAAACCCTCAACTCAAGTATTCCCCCACTCTTGGAAAAGCTCACAGAAAGTTCCCTACAGATCTGGGCGTTTTCCTCCATTTGTTCATTATAGCTTATATGTTCCACGCTTAGAACAATGGGCACACTCTAGAAACTGTTTGGTTCCCTTCCTGTATCTACCACCAGTCTAAACTCTCTGAGGCCAGGAGTTGTGTCTTATTCACATTACCTGCCCAGGTGAATGGCAAGTGTTAGGTATGCAATTAATACGTGTTGACTGTTGAATGATGAATGAAGCGGCAGTATTGTGACCATATATTGGTTGCCCTCAGTTGTACACAAGTTTGATGTGACTTTGCTTCAGAGGTTGAGAGTTGAATGAAGAATTTACATATTCACTTCTATGGGAACTTGGTCTAAGCACTTAGGAAAGATAAGGCTATGGAGAACTTCCCCAAAACTGCTGCTACCTACAATAATACAAGCATAACAAGCTCTGAGATTATGAATTAGCAGGAATCAGGCAAGTCTTTATTAGGATAACTATGATAGTGTCAGCTTTACCTCACCTGTTTACCTTACCCCTGCAGGTTAAGTGGACATCTGAGAAAGAATAAATTCCCTCTGGATGTGTATGAGTCCTGTGCAATGATGTAAATTTGCTTTAGATGGAGCCAAGGAGGCAGCAGAATGAGAATTGGGATGGCTTCAATCAACAAAGACTAAATTGCACATTCTTCTCCCTGGATGTCAGTGAGTTCATAAAATATCATTTTGTTCATAAAAATTGCTTTTGCTACAATGAGTATACGTGATGTTATGACGATGCATGTCAGGTGGAGCCTTGGCATAAGTGAAGCAAGATGTAAGATTCACTGCAGGGGAATAATGGGTAAGAGCCCTAGAACATATCATTCAGGCACTAAAGAAAGATTGCATATTTACAGCAAAGTGTGAGAACATTGCCTCCTGGGTATTAAAGAGAGTACAAGTACAGCCAAGGCAGTAAACAACCGAGCTCAAAAAGTAACACAGAACTAAAGGCAACCAAGTGAATAGGGCTGTAACTTTAAATGACTTAATAGACACCAGGAGACCCTGCTGTCCCGTAGCAATGCTTGCTTCATAATTACTGCTCACTTGTTTGGTATTCAAACCTGTATCTTAAACACACAAAAAACTGAGAGCCACTGAGTTCAACTATACCTAGTCTAATATTTGCACTTTTCTGCTAATTTTTAATTTGGGTAGATATAATATATCTGTAAAATTTTGAACCCTTTATTTAATCACCAGCACAATAATTATTAAACATCCCCAATTGAAAATAATCCCTATTATTAGGGTGATCTTATACCCTAGTTTGCTTGGGACACTCCCAAATTTTATCTAATGTCCCAGATCCTGTACAGTTAAACATGTAACTTAATTTTTTTTCATTTTTTAACAAAGCATTAATTAAGATAAACTAAGTTAAGTTTGGTAATTTCCACTTTGTACCTCTAGCTTCTGCCAGCGTCTTGTCTAATATGAAGTTGTATGTAGTAGTTAGTATAGTTGTATGTAGCTGGTATGTAGTATATAGAATTCTGATTGCCATATGGTTAAATCTGAAAGATGACAGGTGATAACCAAACCTACTTTCCTTTCCCTTTCAAGACAGGATATGCTACTAACACATTCTTTTTTTTTTTTAATTTTTATTGGAGTATACTTGATTTACAATGTTGTGTTAGTTTCAAGTGTACAGCAAAATGAATCAGTTATACATATACATATATCGACTCTTTTTTAGATTCTTTTCCCATCTAGGCCATTACAGAGTATTGAGTAGAGTTCCCTGTGCTATACAGTAGGTCCTTATTAGTTACCTATATTATATATAGTAGTGTGTCTATGTCAATCCCAATCTCCCAATTTATCCCTCCCACCCCTTACCTCCTGGTAACCATAAGTTTGTTTTCTACATCTGTAACTCTATTTCTGTTTTGTAGTTAAGTTCATTTGTACCCTTTTTTTAGATTCCACATATAAGAGATATCATACGATATTTAACACCTTCCTTTCAAGGACAGCATGCACTCACTGATAAAACAAAGTAGGTTCTGATTAGGTAGCCAGGGACAGCTAAATCCTCTGGTTTGGCTATGATGGAAGAAGTGTTCAGTGTTGCTGCCCTTGCTGCCCAGAGTGTATACCAGCGGCCAGTTGTGCTGTGACCAGGACCATGGTCAATGCCACAGCCTGCAAATTGCAGGAAGCTATCAGGCTACCAGTCAGTGGGAATCATCAGGAATGATAGGTTTGGAATATGGGAAATATGTGCAGGAAATACAGGCTTGACTGTCCTACCATAGATCACAGAGAGAATAGTCTGAATACATTTGTTCAGTGGTGCTTATTATTTACTGTATGATATAAACCTACAATTATGTATTTACTTTATTGTTTAGTAAGGTTTGGTTTTATTTTGTCCTTTTCAAAGCAATGATCTCAAAAAAGTGAACATTTAATGAAATATTAAATACTGAATTTCCATTTCTTAAGAAACTTGGTGATGCAAATGTCAGTTGCACAAAATTCTGGTTTATGTTTATCATCTATGTAACACGGCCAAAAGACACAAATATTCTGAAGAAGCATCAGCATCTACTTCAAAAGTTAGTAATTATTTTTAAAAGACTGTTTCCAAAAGAGTCAATATAACAAGTACAGCTGCAGAAGGTTCACTTACAATACTGGAAAGCATGACTTATCGTTGGGATCAAATGAGTATTTTTCTAAAATAATTTCACTCTCGATTCTAAGTTTCTCCTGTGTATGTGTAAAAGTGAAATGATAGCTATTAAAAGTATTGGCTCCATCAGCTAGAGAACTTCACTAAGAATTAGATGATATCAGTTTTACATTAGTGTCATGAGATTCTTCAAATAGAAAATCAGTTAATTCCAATAATGTCTTTTAAATCAACTCATGAAATCAAAGTAAAACTTTTAGAAGTTGATTCTCTCTTGGTAAAATATTTTAACTTTCTTGTAAATGCTATTAAAAATCTGGATAAAAAGCTCAGTCTTGAAGATAAAGTTATTTGTATTTACAGTGATAGTATAATGCAAATTTTGAGAGGGCCCAATATTGTGGTAAAACCCATGTTCTAACTAAATCAGGAAACTTATGGAGCAGGTTTGGAATTGGAGTTCTAGTTGGAATTGGTTGTAGTGCACATATTGTTCATGAATGTGTCCAAACAAGCTTTGATAGTCTACTTGTCAAAATAGAAGCTGTATTTAAAGTCAGCAAAATTATAAACTTTTGTGACAAAATTCATGTTGCATTTATTTTGAAATGTTTCAGTTATGGCAGTGCATGCTTTATCTCTTTGCTGTCTGTCACCATCAGATTTTAGAAATTTTTTAATCTTAAAGAATTACTTTGTAGATCCAACTCAGCATCTGACAATGATATTGAAACTTATTGTAAAGCAGTCCTCTAAATTTAGGTTGCATTTTGTTTGAAAGAAGTTGTAAATCTTTAATCAGATATTCAACTGATGGAACACCAAACAACTTCAGCTTTTGAAATGTGCAGCAAATTATAATTATTGAAAGAAAATCTTGAAACCAGAAAGATGATGAATTGTAACCCCATAAAAGCAAAGGAAGAAATGGATTAACTAAATGATAAAAGACGAAAAGCATAAAATATTAAACTTTGAAATTCTGTAATTATACTTTGGAATATCTTCACTTCTGGGGAAAATCTTCTAATGGAGAGCCCTTGGATTTTTTTTTTTTTTTGAATAAAACATATTCTGTACTGAATAGAACTACACTGAGATAGCCTTCAAATATTGCAGATAATCTCTTGATAGGTTATGTTTTGTAAAATTGTTTTTTGAAGCAATGGAGGCAAAAGGACAGTGCATGCAAAAATATTTGGCATAAAATATTTATACATTTACATGTTAAAAAATAGAGTTAAGAATATCTTTCATCCAGCAGAATTCACTCAGAGCTTACCAGACAGATACATCAATACCTGAGGTATTTTTGCAACTAAAAATAGTATGGTCTACAAAGAGAAGTCAATGGAAGCTATGAACAATTTTAAATTTATCGACCATAAAATGTAGTTTTGAAAGATAGTGCAATCAGTTTTATGAAAAAAAATTGACTAATAAGCCATATCCAAACTTTTATTCTTCAGAAAAATACCTGTGTTGTAATATTAGAGACTGACACAACCAAGAAATGAAATATGTAAAGGTATACCAGGAATAATTATTTACTTAGGTTATTTCAAATGTTTATATAGTCAATATAGAGAAATTTTGTTTTACTTTAATGCATATGATACACATTACTCCTATTTTTTAGAAATACTACTTTTGAAAGTAATTGTTGAGTATAATTAATTCATATCCATCCATACAATAAACCCATTTATAACGTAATAAGTAGACATTTCAAAAAGTTATATAGGGCTTCCCTGGTGGTGCAGTGGTTGAGAGTCCGCCTGCCGATGCAGGGGACGCGGGTTCGTGCCCCGGTCCGGGAAGATCCCACGTGCCACGGAGAGGCTGGGCCCATGAGCCATGGCCGCTGAGCCTGCGCGTCCGGAGCCTGTGCTCCGCAACAGGAGAGGCCACAACAATGAGAGACCCGCGTACCGCAAAAAAAAAAAAAAAAAAAAAAGTTATATAATCTTAATTATTTTAGTACTTCCTTTCACCCTTCTGATTATATACTTACCTCAGGGACAAGTCCTATTTCCCAGAGACCAAGTGGTAGAAAGCCCAGAAAATAAAAGAGAAACACTAGCTGCAGCGTCTTCCTAGATTTTAGACCATGAAGTCATACAACCATGTACATTTCAAGCTAGAAAGAAATTAAAGAGGTAATGTAATTCAGACCCATCAAGCATCTCCCATTCTTGGATGTACATAGTACGCCAGAGAAATAATTTTCAACTCTTTCTCCAAACAGCAGATCTTAGAAACTAGGGGAAGGGCACTTTCCTACTCAAGGAGTCATAGTAGCAAATGTAAATTTATGGAGACCCTAGGTCTTCACTCCAGGAGTAAGTGCCCACTTCATAAAACGTATATTTTGTAATCATGCAGATTTTGGTAAAAAATAATTTTTAAAAATACGGTCATTGGTAGACTACATAAATATTTTAAAGTATTTCTAAATATGGTCTTTGAATGAAATATGTTGATTATAAATTTTGGACTCTATCAGTAAGTTAAACTTTCATGAAAATCCTTCTTCTCTGTAGATGGACAAAGAAAGAGGTAAGATGGCAGGCATGGGATTGGCTTAAGTGAGGAGAAAATCTTGACTGGGAACTTAAAAACAATACCAAAAAGACACATTTAAATTTCTATTAAATTCAGAAATAATAGATTTTTAAACATGTTTATAAAAGTTAACAGTGGTGCTTCCCTGGTGGCGCAGTGGTTGGGGGTCCGCCTGCCGATGCAGGGGACACAGGTTCGTGCCCCGGTCCTGGAAGATCCCACATGCCACGGAGCGGCTGGGCCCGTGAGCCATGGCCGCTGAGCCTGCGCATCTGGAGCCTGTGCTCCACAACGGGAGAGGCCACAACAGTGAGAGACCCGCGTACCGCAAAAAAAAAAAAAAAAAAAAGTTAACAGTGAATGTAAAAATAACGGAATTAATATTTTCAACTTCCTTTATTTGGTGTCTTTTTAAACAGTGAGGTTGTTTTATTAAACAGAACTGTTTTTAATAGTCTTTTCCATTGTTTTATCATAGGATATTCAGTATAGTTATCTGTGTTATACAGTAGACTCTTGTTGCTTATCCATTCTATATAGAAAAGCTTACATCTGCTAACCCCAACCTGCCACTCTATCCCTCCCCCAACCCCCTCCCCCTTGGCAACCACCAGTCTGTTCTCTATGTCGTGATTCTGTGAACAGAACTTTTTTGAAACATACTGTTTTTAGGTTTTTCTTTTCGTTAGCGCGTATCCTTACCTGTCCATTTCTAAGAGGACTGCCCTATCTGCAGACATGTAGGTTTTAGAGTATGGGTTTGGTTGCATGTTAATAAGCCACCAGAAAAGATACACATTTTCAAGAGCTGACAGAGGGTCTGAAAGGAGTTTCTCCTATTTTTTTTTTTTTTTTTTTTTTTTTTTTGCGGTATGCGGGCCTCTCACTGTTGTGGCCTCTCCCGTTGCGGAGCACAGGCTCCGGACGCACAGGCCCAGCAGCCATGGCTCACGGGCCCAGCCGCTCCGCGGCACGCGGGATCCTCCCGGACCGGGGCACAAACCCGCATTCCCAGCGTCAGCAGGCGGACTCTCAACCACTGCGCCACCAGGGAAGCCCCAAGTTTCTCCTATTTTTAAATAAACTTGAGCTAGATGACTATCTTCTCTGACATATTGTGGAATCAGGAGAAGCAACTTGTGGATATCAATGCTTTGAGTCCTTTGGAAAACAATCGTCTTCTCATAGCTATTAATCTCACCTACAAGGAAATCTCTGGGTAAGGAAAAAATAATATTAAGAGTCTACTATGCACCAAATAATTTGTTTACCTGATTTTACTAATTTCTATTGAAAATAATCAATTCAAAGATGAGGACATTTTAGCTTAGAGAGGCTGAGTAGCTAGCCCAAAATTCTCATATCTAGTAAGTGATAGAGGCAGGAGGCATGTGGCCCCAGGATACATCCTCTTCTGTTTCATTACACCGCCTTCTACTTAGTGTCTTTCATGTCTACCCAGCATTTGAATCTCAACTGGAATGATAGTGGTGTGCAGTGGAAGAGGAGGACAGGCTCTCACACGTCTGACAGCCTTTGTGAGATTCAACTGCCCACATTCACTAAGCGGTAAGCTTAGGGTGAGGCCACGTCTGCATTATTCACCACTGTGTACTAAGCACCTCATTCTATACACATGGCATACAGTGGTCAAGGATATTTAGAAGGAATCAATAATTTTTGTTAAATGCTGAATTCAGGGTCAAATTTTAGTTGGTGAGCATAGTGGAAAGACTGAAACTGGATATTTTGACCGTATTGACTACAAATTAAGTTAATGTTTCCACTGCCTTTTGCACTTATTCACAGTGAATTCATCCACTCTTTCAATATATAGTTTGCTGAGTTCTAGGCATTAGGGATGTAACAGTAAGCAATGTTCCTGTCCTCATGGAGATGACATTCTGGTAATCAAGGAATTTCACAATCAACTTTGAGACCTCAGAATTGCCCTGTGAAATGATTGAGGTGGGTATATTGTAACCTGCTGGCTCTCTGAAATATTGCAAAAATGTCTAATCCATGCAATTTCATTCAACAAACTACATCAGTGACAGAAATAATATAACCATCTGAGCATGTTTTTTTAAGTTCCAGATTCCCTTCTGTTCTCAACATAATGTGATAATTTAGTATTATTTTATTCATCAATTTTCCTACCAGTAACACACACACACACACACACACACACACCACCACCACCACCACCATCCTAACCTGTCCCCTTCCACACCCCACTGCAGGGCTCAATGAACAATTATCACTATCATGTCTGTTATGGGCTTATCATGTGTTGGACACCTGGGCCTTAAATTTTATATTATCTTTGATCTTTCCAATAATGTCAAAAAGTAATTATTTCTATCCTGGATTTACAGATGAGGAAATTGTGATTCAAGAGATGATTTCACCCAAGATTACAGGGCTAGTTAGTAGCTACGTTTAGGTACAGATATATACATGTCTTGGTTCTGTCAGTGTTTTTCTGTCTTCACTCGAGCAGAGTTTCCCTGACTCTTCTCTCTTTTGTCTTTAACCCATTCTCCACAGCTCACCAAAGTTATATTTTTAAACACAGTTTCAGTCATATAGCTACCCTTACAAAGAATGAATGGATTGCTTCAGCTTTTAAGATAAAATGTACAAACCTCAGCATAGAATACAGGGTACCTCTTGACTGTCCCCAGACTCTTTTGCCAGGCTCTCCCAGGCTGTCATTCCCCACCAAGCGTTTATTCCCACGACACAGCAGGCTTCTTTCATGGCTGTTCATGCCCATATTTCATCTCTGCCCTATTCTTTTTCTCTCTCTAGTAAAACCCTACTCTTCATACATACCTCAAAGAGTTCCTCCTTTGGGAAGCCTTCCCTAGCTTCTCCAGAGTTAGTTCCTCCTCCAGGGATCCCCAGTGCCATTGTATTAATCAGAGAGTCACTTGTTACATGGGTTTGTTTATTTGTTATCACCTTTGTTTCCTTGTCTTCCCCTCCCCCTTCTCCCCCTATTACTATGTATTACTATGCTATGGGATCCTTGAGGGCAGAGCCAAGTTCTTGTTCACCTGTATCCGTGGAGCATAGCACTGGGCCCGTCACATAGTAGGGTTTGAAAAACTCTAAATGAATAATAAATGACTGCCTTCCCCTTCCTGGTCCTTCCTTCATGAACTCAAACCCAGCAAGGCCGGAAGAGAAACTGCAGCTGGCCAGAAAGGCCAGAAACAGCTGCGATGTTACCCAGCAGAAATGTAATTGACAAGTTGTCTTGATGTGACTTGATAATGCAATAATTGATAAAATGATCGTATGATGTAAAACAGTCTGGCTATGAATAGGCCACTCTCAGAGATGAAACAAAAATGAGAGAGTGTCTGCATAATCGGTGTGTAAATGCAAGCAGGGTATTAAGCATTCCTTTTTATTCTTAAAGAGCTGAGATGAGAAGAGCTCTTCCCACCCCAAAGCAGTCTCTCTCTCTCTCTCTCTCTCTTTCTTTCTTTTTTCTCGCTAATAAGCTTTGAGCAATTTGGAGGAAAGGTGTGGTATTGCTCTCACAGATAAACAATAACCAAAAAATCATAATGTTGATGCGATTATACCTCACTGACAAAAGGGAATTAAAGGTAGATTCTTTTTTATTAGCTTACTGATCCTGGACATCCGACTCCTCAATATATCACACTAGTTAATCATTCTTGTCATTATCTTTAATGTCTTATTAGAGGGCTTCATTCATCTGGTTTTCATCTGTTTCACTGGAAGCAGTTTAATCTCATTTCAGCAGCGCTGATAAGCCTGTTAGTTTGCACAAATTGGTTTTGGTGACAATGTGTAGATAGCAATAATGTTCGATTTCCAAATGCAAAAGAGAAATCTGTTCAGGTCCAGAAAGGCAGGTGGCTTGAGCAAAGGAGCTGTGAAGAGGTGGAGACGGTGGTCTGGACATCCCGAAGGAAAAATGAAGAAGGTAGAAAATAGGAATGAGAAGATGGGAGAACAGGAAACAGGAAACTCAGATAAATTGTTACAGCACCGCCCCACGCACCCCGCACCCCGACCCCGACACCCGCCCAGCGCCACAGCTCCGTAGTGCCAGCGGTGATGGCTGCGTCTGACCACTAGATGGCCTCATTGAGTCAACCGTGTCCCATTGCAGCGGTGGAAGAAGACATGTGCTTTGCCCCCCCGAAACTGGGGTACCCAACTCTCAGATTCCACTCTGAGTCTGCTCCCAGTGCAACCAGAGATATTCCCTCCAAGACCTTCTCAGAATTGCCTTCCTGCTCTGGGGTGCTTAATATCAGGCTGTCGTTGTGCGATCTATCCAGCTAATGGAGCCACGTTCATCGCTTCCACCTCACCTTATACTGGTCTGACTCTAGGCTTCTTAGAATAAAGGAGACAAAAAGCCCATCAGGCTCAGTGACTCAAAACTGCATTAAGCGTAGATGTTAAAGTAAAGACAGTTTCCGCAGGTTTCCAGATAGCGAGTCATCTTTTGCTGGGGGAGGAAATCAACCTGCCGATCTGAGCGGCAAAGCTGGGAATGGATATCTGATGTAAGAAGGCAGCCTCTTGAATTTCCCGACTTCTGCTTCTCGGGTCCCAGTACTAAAGCCGGGAAATGAGGCTTGTCTATTACAGTCATTGCCCCTTTCTTGGGAGTGTTGATCCAGGGGCGGGTGTCTGGAAAGATTTAAAACCAAAATCGTCTCCAAATGAACTAACGTCCATCTGATTTATACTTCACATGTACACACACACCAAAATAATAATAATAAGGAAAGGAAGCATTTCAAGAAAAGTGTGTCTCATGACAGGCTTCCAAATCACTTGTTTTGGAGGCAAACAAATACCAGCCAAATACAGACAGTCAATTATCTGGTGGCGTTTGGGGTGGGAGGGAGCTAATAATATTCCAAAATCCTGACCTGCCAAAACACTTTGCAGTTCCATTTTCAGCCCCTCTGCTTTTCAAGGAACGTTTGGTTCATGTTTGTCTGATTCATTCTCACAACTCCAAATGTTGATATAAAGTCTGTTTATGAAATTCTGAGGCTTCTTTTTTTGTTGTTTTAGAAACCCAGGAGGCTACACTTTCCTCAAACCTAAGCAAAGTGTGAACCCCCCTCTCTTTTAGAATCTGAAACTCTCCACCGGACATTTCAGGTAGTCTCAGTTAAGTTCTCACAATCCCTCTTTATCCCATATTCTGATTTTCCTGGTTTAAAAGCATATCCGTCCTGTAACTACACAGTGGCGTAAAGAATCAAGGATGAAGTTTAATGCCTCACTTCTGATCTGAGCCTCCAAGGTAGAAATAGAATCCCAAGACCACAGCACAAAGAAACTGATTTCCTGCAACCACCTTTAGGTGACACTCAAGAGCTGAGCTCTCCCTCTCGAATGAGTTGCCGTTGGTTAATCATGGCAAGTAATAATGTCTAGAACCCATGAAACCAGCTAGGTTTACATTTCTATCCAATGTTGTGTTGTTCCTTCATATGGAAATGATAGCATAGGGCAGCTGGGTACTTGCCTAGAGCTGTGTGAGTACAGTCTCCATCATTACCCAACCCCCATGGGGACATATCGGTTGTGCACATGGTCTGACAAGAACATGACCTTTGGAAACCAGGTTTGTCCAGGACAGTCCAGGACATAACACCACCGTGAGGTAGCCAAAGAGAGCCTACTGTCAGGGCTGTCTGTCTGGGAAGTTCCTGTGCAGATTTAACTTATATGCGTGTGTCTTTGCTACTCCTCTAAACCATGCCATAAACTCTTTGGAACAAAATGCACTTCCCACCAATGAGGTCTCCCTAACAGCCAGTATGCAACATCTGTATTTGGATTTGCTGTCTTGTGGCTTTGGAGATGAACTCAAGGCCTTTCAGAGATGATCCTCACCTTTCCCCCAATTCCCCCGGGGACATTCAGCTCCTAAAAGTCAGGCATGGATCTTTGACGTATATTCTGACTCCTTAAACTGCCACGGAATGCACTGCTCAGTGCCCACTTAGCACTGAGAGCCTCGGGACGAAACTGTGCCAGCTGCTCCAATGCAGAGCCAAGCCTGCTTGTGGTGGACGGAAGGACCCCACACAAGGCTGGAGAGTAAGGACCTCATTCCTCTATTTTTTCACATCCTTATGCTGATAAGCAGAAGACTGCGTGCGTGAGGACGCATATGTGTGTAAAGTGCCGAGTGCATAGGAGTCAGATCTGTTAATAGCCTGATCCAAGTGAGCAAGGGCTGTCAGAAAGCAGGAGCCAGGAAAAGCAGACACGTGGCAAATGGTCCATCTGCCTGAGCCTAGAATCCAAATATTACAGACCTGATGTCGGGAATGCAGATGGAACTGCCAACTGGGGTTCCTGCCAAACTTCTTCCAAACTTTTCATGGTACAGCTGACACCTATTTGAAAGTTTCTCCCTCCTTCTATCCACTGAGATAATGTCAGGTTTCTCTGACCTGAGTGGAGAGGGAGAACAAAATTAACATTAAGCTGTGTTTCCCAGACTCCATAGTCTGTCCTAGAACAGTGTTTCTATGTCTCTGTCCCCACGTGATCACCCACATCTCTTGGATTCCAGACGGTGTCTGCTGGCTCTCTCAGCTCCTCTGGTGACAGCTACTGCTGAGGCCACAGATGACCAAGACCAAGGTGCAGGTCCCTGGGAAGAGGCCTCAACCTCCCATCACCCCTGCTGCACGGCTGGCCATGGTGCTCAAGAATTCCCTGGGGTTGCCTAGAGCTGGTGACGTCCAGTGAAGCCGATGTTGTTGTTGTGCCCTTCTTTTATAGCCACCTCCTCATCCAAGAATTTGGGTTTATTTCAGGATCTGGGTTCTGAAGGGTAGATGTCAGAATTTCCTCCTTCCCTCTCTTTGCTGCATTGTCATTGACCAAGCTCATACCCTTTAGTCTTCTTTCTCTAGGACATCCTCTTTCTCAGCATATCCTTGGTATCTCAGACAAGTAGATGCCAGGGGGACAGTGAGGAGGTCCCCAAGGTGCCCAGCTTTGGTATCAAAGAGCACTGGCTCAATCTGGGACCTCACCCAGCCCCTGAATATGTATACACATGGACCCCACACCTACACATCCCAGGGCTTAGGATACTTAAGAGCGTTTCTTCTATTTCCATATGATAACATCTGTTGAGTCAGATTTAATGTTTGAGAAGATGTATGTAACCCAGATACAATGGGGGCCAAGTCATGGCCCTCTCTGCAAATAAAGTCACATTCAAAGAAACGCAATCTCTCCAGCTTTTTAGAGAATTTTAATATTCAACACAATTTCTCTCTCACACACACAAAGTCAAAGGAACCTAATTCATAGCTCCCAATAAAAACTTCTTAAAATTATCTTTCCCCATTCCTCTTCTTCTCAGTGTAACTTGCATACCCCCGTGGATCTGAATCCTTTCCCCAAAGAGTCCTGTGGGTACCTGTGTAAGTTCTTAGCTTTCCTCCTTCTCCCCCTATTCTTCCATTTCTATTCTTTCATTCCCCCATGAGTAAATCTCTGTCCTTTTATATTCAGCCTCCCACCCAACCATGCTTACCTCTCCTTTCTGCCTGTCACCACATGTCTTTGGGATTCTGCATCATCAAAGTCCAGGAATTGAGACTCAGAGAGATTCAGTCACCCGCCTCTCAAGGTAGAATTCTTCCTAGAGAATGGGAGTTGAGGATGCTGAGGATGGCAGACTGTATCCCATAAGTGTTTGGGGTGGTGGTGAGGGGAAACGTGACTCTCACATTAATGCTTTTTGTCTACAAAACACAAAGATCGAGGTTGGGTTTTAATAGCACACCTCTCCCTATGGATTCTAAACCAACTGAGAAATAGGCACTACAGCCAAAGGGGGGATCCAAACATAAATTTATCTGTCGGTGAGTCTGAATTGCAGAACCTTAGACCTATGGTCAAAATCAGGCTCCTTCCTGCTTTCCATCACACTTAGTCCCTAGGACTCTGATGAGGATGATGGGGTCTGAAAGCAGACCTCACTCTGCCGGACTCCTAGAGGAGCCTTGTCTGTCATCCACGTTACTGAGCCCAACGGGCCCAAGAGCCCAAGAGGCAGATGAACGTCTAGAACTTCCTGCAGGGGAGCAGGGTCAGAAGGAGGAGTGCACACTGGTGGTGAGAAGGCCTTGAAGGGGTTGAGCCATGCCTGTCCCCTGCCCTTCATCCAGTGTCTCCAATCAAATGAGTTATCCTACTCTCATCACCCAATGCAAAATCCCTTCCTGATACTTTTAAAAGCTCAACAAAAGCCCACTCCATGCTAATCTAAGACATAAAGATAGACATGGGGAGAAAATAATGTGCTACAATAATAAGCCAGAGTTTCTGCCCACAAAAGCTTCATTCTAGACACAGATCTTTTAAAAGACTTTATTGTCTTATTGAAAAGATTTTGTGTGTCTCTTCACACAAAGTAGCAGAAAGAAGAATAGGGTAGGAAAGAGTCAGAAAAACAGGGTTCTGACTCAGATTCTACCACCCAGAGTCTGGCTCTCCTGTTGGGGTATATCCCCAGAATTCTGTCTTTCACATTCCTGGCAGACCACTGGCCAGGCAGCCCCTCCGTCCCTGCACCCAAGGGTCTTCCTGGGTTCAGCAGTCCAAGCTTTCATGGGTAAGGAAAAGAGGACACCTCCTTCATAGCAGGTTTATTGTTTAAAAAGCTGTCATCTGAGAGGCTGCCGTAGTGGAGTGGCTGGATAATGCAGAGGAACTAGGAATAGCCCCTCGAATGCTAACTGCCTCTGTTCACATCTTGGCCCCATCACTCCACAGCTGAGCAACCTCTGGCAGGTTGTTTAACCTCTCAGTTTGTTCGTCTATAAACCATGGGATGTTAACAGTGTAAGCTTGTTGGGGAATTAAATGACTTAGTGTACGTGAAACACTTGGAGTAGTATCTGGCACACAGGAAGAGACATGAAGTGTCTGCCAGCACTATGGTTTAGTAATTTCAGTACAGAAACCAACATAACGTTATAACCTCATCGTAATCATTTTATGAACTTTTCTAATACCATGGAAATGCTTACGCTTAATTGTTAAATTTGAAAGCTAGAATTAAAACGTTTATGTACCATTGTGAACCATGTTTAAAAATAACAAAATAGAATGAATTCTAACAAAATGCTAATGGGTGATCTTTGGTCATCAGATCATGAAAAGATATTCATTTTTCTTTATGTTTCCATACATGAATTTTCTAGAATAGCATGTATTCATTTTAAAGAAAAATGTTTATTTTGATTTTTTAAATAATTCTGGTGTCGGGGGCAGATGTACTGTACAGAGCATCTCTAGCAAAATGTTGCTCTTCTAATCTGGATATATCGCACATTAGACTGACAATAAATTCTATTTTTGATGGAAGAAAAACATTCCTTCGTCAGCAGTAAATCACTCTCTCCCTACTCCACCCCACAAAAGTTATAAATGCTTCTCTCCTTGGTAGGTGTTTCTCCTGGGGCTGCATTCCACAACTCCACAGCAGGTATCAAGTTCTGTTATTACTTTGAGGGTCCATCCATCCTGAAGACAGTTGTTGCTTGAAGCAAGAAGCCTTGTCAGCCCCACCTGCCCCCATCACCCCACCCCTCACATCATATTTACCAATGTATTAAATGTTTGATGACAGAATGTGCTCAAGGCCAAAGATGACAGCTAAGCCCACTCTTCTATTGCTGCTCCATTCCCCCCTTGAGATAGAAAACTTTCATTGAATAAACAACCTGAATAATTCTAGCCCCATGTTGAAGCCTCAGCCTCCAGGTGTGTGACTCTCTAAAACATTCCTGGGATGGAAACTTCCACCTTGACTCTCATCCTTGAGGTTCATTGCCAGTTTCAGGGGGTCGAAATTTTTTCCCCAATATTTATGAGTTTAGATCGCTGCAAACCAGAAGAGCTTATCAGCTAAGTGCATCACAGGACTCAGTCTGTCAGCTTCAGCATCTAACCCCGGGGGAAAGGAACTATCTGGACAAGAGTTAAGCCCTCGGTGATGACACTGTCGTGAACTCACGTACACCATGACCCCAAGCCCAGCACCTTCAAAGATGGACTCAGCTCCAGGCCACCCACATGCAAGCTCTGCCTTGTCTTGCCTTTCTTGCTCCCCTATTTCTTGCTTTTTAATGCTCCCTCTAGACTCATCAAAGTCACAGAATATTGTATCTGGAAAGGAGTTGAGCCCTGCCGTACATCACACAGCTAGTTAGAAATAGTAGTAGTAGTAGTTAGTAGTAGTGACAGCAACAAACTCAGACAAGCCTTCACCATGGGCCAGGCACTCTTCTAAGGTTTTAAATAAAGTAACTTATTTAATCAGCACCACAACCTTGTAAGGTAAATACTATTATTATCTCCTCTTCATGGATGAGGAAACTAAGGCCCAAGAGGTTAAGTAACTTTTCCAGGTTCCCTCAAGCCACCCAGGTGAGGCCAGAACGCTTGGTCTCTTGATTTGTCACTCACTGTTATTTCCAAAATACCAGGCTGTTGCCTGGAACTCAAAAGCTCCTATCAGCAGCCAGCACCCTCAGAATCTTCCTCCCAACTCTGCTGGGCCAGACAGAAAAAAACAAAATAATCACAGAGGTGCAAAAAGAGTCCAGTCAACTTTACCTCAGAAGTACCCACTGCACAGCACTCCCTCCCCCACTCCCTCCACTCCCGAGACTCATCTCCCAGCAAAGTCTTTACCTGTGGGTCCCATCTGGTGAGTGATGGATGAAGATTTCTGAGCGATGCCAGCCCTCCTCCAAGCCTGGCCTGGCTGCTGCACCGTTCCGGAACAAACACACGTTTGATCTACGAGGTCACTTTCTTACCATGAAAGGATGTGTCTCCCAAGTGACCTCTTCCTTGGTAGTTGGAGAGAAAGTGCGATAAAAAGCAAAAGCCACGTCCTTTGAAGATAATTCATACATTGGCCAAGAGATGCGATAAAGTAGCTAGAAACCCTGCGCGGGCTACAAGCGACTCTGCATTAAAGGTATCTGTGTTTAATAAAACTAATAAATCAAATGCTCTTAGGTGGCGCCCCTGGCTATGTTTTAAGGCTATAATTGGTGCACATGGATAATACAAGATTAAAAGGCATTGAGTCAGCGGAGAGGCTGCTAACCTCTGATATGCCCCTTGAGTATTTATAGGATTCCACCCATGATTTGTTTGAAGAAGTTTACCAAAAGTAGAGTCCCTTTCCTAGAAGAGTGCCAGGCTACAAATCCATAATCATACACAGGGAATATGCCCTCTCTCCGGGGATCCGCAAGCGTAACGAAAATGCCAGAGAGGAAGGTAAAGGAAAAGTAGGAAACAGGGAAAAAATTAAATATATTGATTTGTCATACCTCTCAGATGTGCACTTCATATGTATTTTCTGATTTAATCCTCACAGCCACCACGTCAGATATGTGACATTACCCCCTTATTACAGGTGAGAAAACATATGTCAGTGAAGTGATTTGTCTGATGGCAGAGCTGGTTAACTCCCAAGCCAGTGAAAGAAGAAACTGAAGAAGCTTGGAGTACTCAGCCTTGAGAAGACGGACTAAGGGAACAGCTCTTAAAACTTTAGGTCCATCTAAGGCTATTCCTTGAAGAATGGAAACCCATTGGCATTAGACCGGAGGAGAACAAAGGATGTAGGTTTAGGAACAGAAGGAATCGGTTGGTAACAGTCATCTCCAAGGGTTGTTGGACCTAAAAGGAAGTGGTAGGAATTCCTGGCCTGGGGAAAACCTAAGTCTGCAGTGATGTTATAGAAAGGACATTTGACAAGGTCCAGGCCCAGGTGCTGGCACGTGCAAACAGTGCAATCTTCAGCAAGTAACAACCTCTCTGACCTTCAATTTGCTTTGTAAAATGGAGATAGTAATAACTAATTTGGAGTATTTTGAGTAAATCAGTAAAGGAAATGATGTATATAAAATGCTTGGTAAACACTAAAGTGTTATCAAGGATGAGGATTGTTATGACTCCTCCTTTCTGGAACTTTTAATCTATAACACAGCCTGGAGACAGATGGATGGGCTAAATGACTTCTTGTGACTCCTTCTTGCCACTAGAAGTAGATAATTCAAAGCTTGGGAGGGAAGGCGAGCTACTTCTAGGGATCATTAGCTTTACAGTTTTCAGAAAACCTCAGCTTAAAATGGAGATGGCTTATCTCTCCCCTCCACTCCCCCGTGAAATGTTTCAGCCCTGTCTCTGTTGCAGAATTTGAGAGCGATGGAACAGGTCACGGTCAGCCTCCTTCTGCTACGAAGGAGGACAATTTTTATGAGTAGTTACAGGGTCATGATACTGAAGTGAATTCACGATTTGGGACTGGAAGAAATTGGCCTTTGCCTCAGAGCTATTTAATGCCATAAGACTCCAGGCCCCATTTTAGAGACCAAATTAAAAAAAAAAAAGACTGACCTTAATTATTATGGTAGATTGATTAGTCAGGGACAGATGGCTTGAAGTCTATTCCCTACCTTTCCAATAACTTACCAGATACACACTAATTCATCTCTTAATCAATATTGCAAATAGTTATCTCTCTTCATTAAATGAGAGATAGCATCAGTCTTTAATGAGCTCTAACATACAAAGTCAGTTGCATTCTTCATACGATATCTTTCTAGGACTGTGCAAGCCGGTGTAGAGGCATAAGCTAAACAATTTTAAAGAACTATACAGATGTAGAAGAATATAGAAATAGAAATTGATATAGATATACTTAGCACGGTGCATTATCATGACAAAGCAGTCTGAGATCTTATCTGTTGTTTGTTTTAAAAGTGAGAAGCTCCGAGTACTTCATAACTACATCCTTATTCTCTCAAAACTCACATCAAAGAGCCTTCTGATTTTTAATAGGATAATAGCAATTTTGGCTTTTTTGAAAGAGTTTGAGGATACTTTTGATAAACTTTCCCCCACGAGTCGCCAAACATCCTTTATAAGACTCATTAAATCACCAAAAGTGACTACATTTATTAAGACCCTCACAGATTAAAACCTAAGTCAATCAGCCTGGAACAGGAATGATGTTCCTAGATGAGAGACTTCAGCTCACATCACACAGTGGCGCTACTGTAAGATTTTCTTCTTATATAACTTTAGGGCATTTTGTAGAGCCTGAAAAGTTGGAAGTGGCAGACTAATTCAGTTAGCCTCTTTAGTACTGATCATCATTAAGGGCACACTAGTGCACAGCACTGTGCTTGGAATGGGGTGGCAAATATCTACTTACCCCATTCTTTCCCTCAGCTGCTTACCATCAAGGTGAGAAGACAGGGCTATGTTTCAAGTCACAAAAGGCAACACAAGTTTGCCTGATTCAGTGCCACATGAGTATGATAGGTGTTGATGTTTATAAAAATTCAGAAGAGGGAAAAAAATCTGTCCGACATAGGGGTGGTTAAAGAAGTTCTGGGGCTTCCCTGGTGGCGCAGTGGTTGAGAGTCCGCCTGCCGATGCAAGGGACACGGGTTCGTGCCCCGGTCCGGGAAGATCCCACATGCCGCGGAGCGGCTGGGCCCGTGAGCCATGGCCGCTGAGCCTGCGCGTCCGGAGCCTCTGCTCCGCAACGGGAGAGGCCACGACAGTGAGAAGCCCGCGTACCGCAAAAAAAAAAAAAAAAAACTGAAAATTCTTTGAGAATTCTTTGAGCCTCCGGTATCTGCTCAGCATTTTGTTAGCCTAGGGCAAATGGACTGCTTGTAGAATATTATTATAAAGCCAATTATCCTCTCAGTGTTCTAAGCAACTTCCCAATTGCCTCTTGGACATTTGACCCCAGTTTTAGCAACAGGAAATTTCAATGGCTACAAAAGTATATTGTTTGGTACAGCACTGGATTTTAAACTTAAACTTAACCGCCCAGATGTAATAGTGCCGTCCCTTGCATTGGGAAGTTATTTCTACTTTTTAAAGAGTGTTTTCATTTGGGGGCTATTTTGTCTTGATAGGATTTCTGAGATCAAACAGAAATTATTAATCTCAATTTACATCTCAAGTAACTGAGGTCCAGAAAAGTCGTTCAAGACCAGACAAAAGTCCTGAGCAGAGGCAGGCCTAGGACCCAGGGCCTCCCAACTCCGCGTCCAGGTGGGGAGACAAATGTGTCAACCAACAGTTACCTGACATCAAGGCAGCAGGATGTGATGAATGTTGTTTGCCAAGTGTCCACAGATCCTTGGAGAAAAGGGCATTATCAAAGTGCAACATATTAAGCTAATTAGTACAGAGGAAATTCCTTGAAGACCCATTTCCATCAGAAGCTGTCTTCAGAGGCTCCCCAAACGGTAGGTGGCTCTATAAAGCCAGATTTTCCTGTGATGCAGAAATCATAACCACCGTTTGGCCACGCATCCCTTCCTCAGAACAGAGACCTGAACACAGTGAGAAATGACTTTCAGCTCACATCGAAAATGAAACCAAGCTTTAATTCCAACTGGAGCTGGCTGCTCAGGGGAGAGAAGATGACATGGAAGGAATCAATGCAGATTTCCAGGAGTGATGGGTCCAAGGAGGCAAGCAGCATTTACTGAATGTCTAGACTGTGCCAGACCATTTTGCATGTATCCTAACATTTAATACTCACTACACCCTGTGAATGATGTAAGGACAATTGTACCTTCTAACAGATGAGGTTAACAAACGTGCTCCAGGTCACATGGGCGAGAAGAGGTGGGCTCCCCACCAGCACTCCAGTATAACTGATCAAAAGTCCATGCTTTTTGCATTCTCAATTCTAAGGTAAGCCAGCCACTGAAAGAGGCTGAGAGAGAATGAAGTCAAGACTTAGAGAAAAGTCTACCTCCGACCACACTTCTCTACTGGAGGACTGGTTATTTAATGCAGGGGGCCCTTTGCAAAGTGAAGATGCAGGAGCCCTTATTCAAAAATTATTCAGAATTTTAAGACAGCAACTGCAGAGAATTAAACCAAACACAGGAATCTTCTGAGCACTGAGCCCTGTTTAACAGCATGGGTTGTGTGTACATGAAGTGGCCCTGCTCCACCAAGTCCAGGGCGAAACAAAGGTGAGAAGGTAAGGGTGTTGGAGTTGGGGGTGAACCCGGAAATATGGTCTCATGGTAGGAAATATGTACCATGTGGTCCTCAGGAGCCTTCCCTCCCATGATGGGCTGCTCATCTCACACACACACACACACACACACACACACACACACACACACACACACACACACACACGGAAGTGCGTGCACTGCCTGGGGGAACTCACTAATCAAGACTGATAAAAATTACATAGCAAGCCCCTGGGGGCAATTGTAATCCTTTTTCTAATCTCAGGAAGATTTGAAATAGCATCCTAGTGACACAGGGAATGAGAGAACATCACCCCTATTGCAGCTGTCACTTGTATCTGAAATCAGGTGAATTATAGAGATTAGCCACGTCCAAGAATTACTGCACTTTTTGCGTGGTTCTGTGCATGGCCCCTCTTAAGGTGGAATTGTTCAGTTTTGCATTCAGACTCTGGAGAAAGCTTAGTAAGTTCCTTGCTGCCACCCAGTGTTCAGAGCGCAGGTCCAGGAGAAGCAGGTGAAAGGCTGGCCAAACATCCCAGGTTCTGTAGGTGCTGGATACATCCTGTTCCCTAGGCCCCAGGCAAGCTTATTTTAGAGGTCACACTCTACATCACACCAAAGATATTAAAGTGTACCCACATCCCACGCTGAAGAAATTGATGTGTAACCACATAAGACTTGAGTAATTTTTGAGTTGGTGGACATATTACGTTTTGTGGAGATTTAGTTAAACATTTATTTTGATTTTGCTATTTTCTTTTTGGAATATGGATTCAATGTGATGGCTCTGGGGGAGAAGGAGAGCTCTTCTGACTTCTATTTCACGTCAGAAATATTTGAAAATCTCCCTGGGCTCTGTGCCTTTAGCACCTGCTACTGGGGGTAGGCATAACAGAGGAGTACCACGGAAGAAGAGAAAACGTGAGGAACATTGGATCTGATCACCTCTGACAACCTGTATTCTTCAAGTATTAGTCCTTTCATTATATCTGTGTAAAGTAGCAGCCTCAGTAGTCAAACCATGGCCAGGATCTGTTAGACTTTAGTGCCAAGATTTCATTATTAAAATAACAATAACAAAAAACCCTTGGTCAGGTCTGCTGTCCAATGCAATTCCCCCAAAAGGTCCCTACCCTCTCACAGTGATGGGTTTAGCTGCTAACAGGCAAGCTGCCAGCATGGAGTTTCACGCTCCCTGAGTGCCTGAATCCCTCCTGAGCTGTGGTGAGTGACTTTCAACTGCATTAGAGAAAGACCCTCGCACAGCTCCTGCAACAGAGAAACAACATTCAAATATGAATCCCCTGCTTCTCCCACCTGGCCTTGCCCCTGGTTGGCAGGTGTGGAAGCACAGAGGCGAAACCAGAGGCAGAAATGGCCAGCTTTGTGTAAATGAGGACAAATTGGACCAGGAAAAGAAGTGACACATTCAAGCTGGGAGAGGCAGTAGAGAGCATTTAAACTACCCCCTTGTTCTCTGGCAGAACCGAAGTGAATCTATTTTGACCACCTTATGGACTGAACCTCATAATCCTGCACATTTGTGGATTTAAGATTTCTGTGGATTTAGGACACAGGGGTGTTTATTCTGTGAAATAATCTGTTCTTTTTACCCCCTTTCATTACTTATTCTTTTTTTTTTTTTTTTGGCCATGCTGTGCCGCTACCAGGGATTGAACCCCTGCCCCCTGCAGTGGAAGCACAGAGTCTTAACCCCTGGACCGCTAGGGAAGTCCCCCATTACTTATTCTTTAAGCTCTTGAATTTTATCTTCAACCACACTGGATAAGACCCTATTTCCCCCATTAATTATTTGTGACTGCATTTTACTATGAGCCTCTCTGATGCAGCCTCTGGTGAATGATTATGGGATCACGTGACTTAGAGCTGGCAGAGCCTTTATCTATAGAATCGAGCTCTATCCAGAGCTAGAGTCTTCTTTACAGCACTCCCAGTCAGTGCTGGGTCTGACTCTGCCTCAATAATTACCTATCTAGAAAAGAAGCTGCAACTTTCTGAAGCAGTCTGTTTCCTATAAGTAGTGAAGTACACCTGCCAGAAATTTCTTCCTTCTACAGTTAAACCAATGTGAGTCAGTGATGTTGAGCCTGGGGGTGGGCATTTGACACTTCTCTGCTGCAGGTCACCAATGGAAGCCCTACATTGCCTTTGGGGACTCCACACAGAACAGGTTACATACTCTGCAGAGAAAACACCAGCAACCAGCCCCACTCCTTCCCCCTCAGGTGCCTCTAAGTTCAGGCTTTTGTGAAAGAAGTTAATCTATGGACTCAAGGGACAATCGAGCACAGATGTCTGTGAGCAAACTTCTTTCTTACACTTGTGCCAGGGTTCAGGCCTGTTCAGAGGACCTGGAACTCTTCTTTGTAGAGGTCATCCAAGTAGCATCTGTCAAACATCTGAAACCAGGACCCTACAGAGTCCTATGTGTTTTCCTCCACATACCAAGTATTGAGCTCCAGTTCCATGGTTGTTATTTGTGGTTTTAAATGTGGGTGGGTGTGTGTCCAAATGCTCAGTCCTAGGCTTCTGAAATCTAGGAGACGAGACCATCTGAATGTGAATGAAAAACCACAGTCGGCTTTAAATTCTACACCATCTACATAAAAAGAAGGAAGAGGAGGAAGAGGAGGGGAAGCAGGAGAAGAACAAACTCAGCCCTGAGCTCCTGCATCAGTTGGAAAGTGGGCTTCAAAGAGTAGACAGTAGTTTTTGGAATCTCATCCACGTTTTTGTCCATTCAAGAGCAAGTGATTATGAGCTAACGGCTGCGTATGGCACTAGTGCTAGGGATACAGAGATGAACAGAGCAAACACAGGTCCCTGACATTTCAGAATTTCAAGGGAAGCTGAATGGTTAAACAACTAAAACTATTCTTGAAGCCAAGTTTAAGGAGTAGGATTATTATGAGAATCTCTCAGTCTACCCATAATTACTCCATTTCCACAAATTTAACTAAATATAGCTTAAGAAGGATTGTCCCCAAAGCAAAAGGTCTTCTACACCTGCTCTTACTAACCCTCCACCCAACAGGGCCCGATTGTGGGTGGTGGTTTCACAGATTATATTAGTTTCCTATTGCTACTGTAATGAATTATCACAAAATTAGTGGCTTCCAACGAGACAAATGTATTCTCTGACAGTCCTGGAGGCCAGAAGTCTCACTGGGCTAAAATCCAAGTATCAGCAGAGTAGGGTCCTTTTAGAAGCTCTAAGGGAGAATTTGTTTCCTTGCTTTTTCCAGTTTCTAGAAGCCTCCTGTATCCCTTGGCTCATGGCCTTTTCCTCCACCTTCAAAATCAACCATATAGCATTTTCAAATCTGTATGACTTTGACCATCCTGCCTAACTCTTTTTTTTTTTTTTTTTTGCGGTACGTGGGCCTCTCACTGTTGTGGCCTCTCCCGTTGCGGAGCAGAGGCTCCGGATGCGCAGGCTCAGCGGCCATGGCTCACGGGCCCAGCCGTTCCGCGGCATGTGGGATCTTCCCGGACCGGGGCACGAACCCATGTCCCCTGCATCGGCAGGCAGACTCTCAACCACTGCGCCACCAGGGAAGCCCCCTGCCTAACTCTTATAAGGACCATAGTGATTACACTGGGCCCACCCAGATACTCCAGAAGAATCTTTCCATCTCAAGATGATTAACTTAATCACACGTGCACATGCAAAGTCCCTTTGGCCATGTAACTTCACATATTCACAGATTTGGGGAAATAGGTCATGAAAATTTTAAGGAGGGGGGCCTTTATTTTGCCTATCACATGTGTCATTTCTTGTTCATTTTTTAACACAAATAATCCATGTTCATTATAGAAAAGTTAGAAAACACAGAAACATTTTAAATTAGAATATAAACACTTTTAAAATATCTCCTTTTTGTTCTTTAAAGAAAAGCAAACAAAACCTGACTAAATAGTCTCTAACACACTTTCTCATTTTACCATATAATGTAATCATCCTCCCATAACGACAGATGTAACTCTATATACCAACATTTTATTGACTGTACAATGTTCTATTATGATATTGATACAGTACCATAATTTTTGAACATGTAGGTTGTTTCCAGTTTTCTGTACATACTAATAATGACGTTATAATGTTCTTGTCCGTGCATATCTGTATATTTGCCTGATATTTTCTGAGGGTGAGTTCCAGCAACATAATTGCTAGGCCAACGGCTGCGGCTGCTTTTAAGGCTTGAAATACATGCGGCCAAAGTGCCCTACAGGAAATTAGAGCCAGTTCACAGACTCTCCTGCAGAACAGACTGTGACCCCTCACACTCAGAGCCCTGGCGGGAATCAGACTTTTAATCCTTTACCAAACTGATAGACAGATTGAAATCCCATAGTTGTTTTAATCCATATTCCTTTGATAACCAGTAATGTTAAACACTTTTCATATATTTATTTTCCACTTACCTTTCTCTAGTTACCTGCCAACTTATGTCCTTTTTGTCTGTATTAAGGTGCTTATAATTTTCTTAATATATGTTCATAAGTCTATATGTTAACACTATGTCATATTTTTTCACAAATAATTTTCTCAGTTTGGTGCCTTTTTTTATTGAGTCTTTATTGCAAAGTGGTTTCAAAAATTTCTGTGGTTAAATCTATCCATTTTTTTAAAAATTTATATTATCTGCCTTTGGTTTCATGCTTAGTGTCATGGTATCATGGTATCATGGTCCTCACCTACCCGAATATTATATAAGTATTCTCTGTTTGGATTATTAAACCAACTTGGTTGTTTTGCCTAAAATATGTATTAGTGCCATTTGCTAAAAGGATTCTGTCCAGGCAGCCACTTGAAACACAAAGATACAGCTCCCTGCGGGGCTGACACCAGGCTCTAAATAACGAGTATGTTGTGAGGCTGTGTCCAAAGGCTTGGCAGCCGAGTCTCTAACTGGGATTACACCTGAGGTCCTAATTCATTGTGATTTTTAAACCAAGTGAAGAGCCTGTAGAGAGAGAAGACCTACCACCTCGTTCTATTCAGTTGAGATAAATATGACTCAGCTCTTGTGTTTTATGGTGGAGCAATTTAATTTTCCTTGTCATTTACTTCCCCTGCGCTTTGGATCACTGAGGTATGGGAAGAGATTTGATGAAATGGGGTCCAAGCCCGCGGAGTTCTTGGCTCTGGCTTTAGGCTACGACCAAGGTGGAGCAGGGTGTGAAGGGCTTTGGAAAGTAGAACTTAAAGAAGTTATTGCCATAGACCCACGATGCCCACTGCTCAGGGGGAGACATCTCTGTTCTTACCTCTCCTGGAGGGGTAGCTGTGGACTGACTCAGCAAGTGTCCCCTGCTGAGTTTGGGTTGGTGCCAGGTAGAAGCAGGAAACCCAAGCTGGCACGGAGGGGCCTCCACTTATCAGATGGGTTTCACTGTACTCCGCAAGCCTAAAGATTTAGGTGGAATTACTTCTATTTTCCTGAAAATCTGAGTCCTAGAACTTTCCATTGAATAGAGAAACTATATGCTGAACCACCTCCCCTCTCTCTAAGTCTACAAAAGTATGTGGGAGCAGAGACTCTGCTGAGGACAAAGCCCCATTGCTAAAGATCTCCCTCATTAAAGTAGGAAAGCGGACCACGCCTGTTTTTTGGTTCATTTGCTCAACAAGCAGGTACTGAGGGCCTATCTCTACACTTTTGTTTATGCTGTTCCCTTTCTAAGCATGTCTTCCTCTGCACCCACCTAGTGAAATTATCATTCTCAAAGCTCAACTCAAACTCTGCCTCTAACTTAAAGCCTTCCTCAACATCTTTCCAACCCTATCTTTCTTTCTTCCTCCTCCCCTCAACCCCATCTACCCTGCAAGAGTGTATAGTGGCTTTGGAACAAAATGGACTTCGGTTTAAATGTATTCTTCTCCCTAATCACTTGGTACATTTGGGACCTTTCAAATATTGACATAACTGTTTTGAGCTTCACTGTCTTCATCTGAAAGATGAAAATATACTGACCCTCATAAGGTTATTATTTTGCAGATTAAATGAGATCACATATGAGATGAATAAGAGCAGATATCTGGCTTCCTTAATATAAGGTGCTTATATTAATTGGTAAAACTATAACACATGCCAATATCACTATCATAAAAGGGATACAGAATGCTTCCTCAGTCCAGAGGAAAAAGAGATCTTATCAATCTGGAGCGATGAAGAAAAGTAAGTGGAAGAGGGGAGCGTTGCCTCTTGAAGAAGGATTAAAAGCCCACCAGGTAAAGATTGTGGGAAGGACAGATCTGATCAAAGGAACTCTGTGAGCCAAAGATGAGGGCAGGAAATGCAGGCTGTGTCCAGAGAACGGAAAATAGTAGGATCCACCAGAACTATTTGAAAATAATCCAAGGTTTCTGAGCATAGACTGATATCATTAGAATTACCTTTAGAAAGATCAACTTGGTGATTGTGTACAATACAGTTTGGAAGAGATTCACTGGACAGTTAAGAAGGTAATGCAACTAGCCATATTGAAAAGAACAGCCTTAGTTCTGGAGTCAATAATGTTGACCCAAATCGCAACTTGATTGGATATGAGAAAGTGGATGGACATATCAAAGAGGTCTTATCCTCAGTGACTTGGCGTATGGTGGAGTCATTAAAAGAAACCCTTAGGGGATCATTTTTTGACATGCTGAAAGGAAGATCTCAGGAAGAAGAAACATCCAGTAGGAATTAGAAGCAGGAGAATGAAGGTTAAGAAAATGATGGCACCCAAGATAAAGCTTGAGGGTTTATCTAGGTAAATAAGAGATAATGATACTTGTGTGAATGGATGAGATGCCCAAAGATAGAGTACAGGCATAAAAGAGGACAAGGACAGAACCTTAAGTCCCGTCTACAATTTAGGAAGTAGAAGCAGGAAGCAAGACCAGGATAAAACAATATCACATCTGCATATGATATTTTGTGTTAATTTGCAATATTCTCTGAGATTCCCTTTATTTAAATTGTCATCATTCTTTAAGGTCTAATAGAATTCTTACACAGAACAATTATTAATAGCTTGAATTTATTGAGCATATACTGGTACCAGTCACTGTGCTAAGCACTTTACGTGTATTATCTCTTTCCCATAACCCTATGATGTAGGTACATTAATTTTACCCTTTCACATATGAGGAATTAAGACTCAGTAAGGTTTAATCTGCCAAGGTTTAACAGTTAATAAACAAACCCAGGTTGTCTGGCGTCAAAAATCAAACTCTTAGCTTCTTTGTTCTCCTGCCTTTAACTGGTCTCCTATATATTGGGGGTAAGATCTAAACATCTTTTCTTTTTGAAGTTCTATGGGTGATCCTGGGAGCACCCAATTTGAGAACGCTGCCATACACTGCAGTAGTTAATAGCAAATCTGACCTCCATGTTGAAAACATATGAACTAATCGCTTAACTCTTAGGTCTTAGTTACCTCTTCTTCACATAGAGATAATGTTTGCCTTGAAGGGTCAGTATAAAGGGTAGATAAGTGTCTATTGCTATTACCAACACTGTTATTGCTGTTGTTGCAGGCACTCACCTACCTCTCCTTGAGCTCCCTCCACTCCCTGAATCTGTTCCAAATGTCTCTCTGTAAGTGCAAGTTCTCAGGCATCATTCACCTATGGTGTTCTTTATTTAATGTACTTCCCGTCCCCAGGGAAGCAGCATTTTACAGGGAACTTACTTGTGATGGAGTATCAAAAGGGTTTGAATCTTGGGGAGAGATAACCTCGTTAGCTAAGCTGTGCAGCTGATCCATGAGATGGGTCTGAGACCCATTCCTTTCTTCTTTCTGATGTGCCCTCCTAACAATGCCAATGCCTGTATATCTGTTCCCAGCGGAGTGCTGGGTGAAAGGTAGCAGGCTTACACCTCAGCTTCAAGAGACTATGCCATGTGACCCAGCAATTCCATTCCTGGTATATATCTGAAAAACACAAAAACACTAAATTGAAAAGATACATGCACCACAATGCTCATAGAAGCATTATTTATAATTGCCAAGATATGGAAGCAACCTAGGTGTCCATCAACAGATGAATGGATAAAGAAGGTGTGGTATATACATACACAATGGAATACTACTCAGCCATAAAAAAAATGAAATTTTGCCATTTGCAGCAATGTGGCTGGACCTAGAAAATATTACGCTTAGTGAAATAATCCAGACAGAGAAAGACGAATACTGCATGATATCACTTATATGTGGAATCTAAAAAATACAACAAACTAGTGCCTATAACAAAAAAGAAGCAGACTCACAAATATAGAGAACAAACTAGTGGTTACCAGTAGGGAGAGGAAAGGCAGGAGGAGCAATATAAGGGTAGGGGGTTAAAAGGTACAAATTATTCAGTATAAAATAAGCTACAAGGATGGATTGTACAACACAGGAAATATAGCCAATATTTTATAACAGTAAGTGGAGTATAACCTTTAAGAGTTGTGAATCACTATATTGTGACTGTAACATATAATATTGTACATCAACTATACTTCAATAAAAAAAAAATTTTTTAAGGGACTATGCTATCCAAGCAGACATTTCCCCACACCAGTCAGTTCCACCCCTTCCCTGTCCGAATTGGGGTTTGGTCATGTTTGGGGACTGGTCCCATGAAAGGAGCTAAATTTCCTCAAGCATACCCTCTAGCAAGGCCTTCCCTTGGATTTGACAGTCATCTGCTACTGCCAAACCTCACTCCCAGCTCCTCTTCCAGGAGGAGAAAGCATATGGCTTGCTAATTTTTGCCAAAACTGATCAGAAAACAGAGCTCTGTTCTCATAAAAAATGCACAGTACCTGTCTCCCTTTCCTTGCTGACAATAAAAATGAAGCCCAAGTTTGGGGAGCTCTCTTTCTTGAAGGAACTATTTTTCATCCAGATCCAACCCCTAACTTCATACTTTCTTACCTGCTCAGACACCCCGATCACGGGGGGAGAGGACTATAAATAACTGAAATTATGATTTTGTTAAGAATCGTGTTTTATACACTGTAAGATCCAGGTCTTTCCATTGAACACCATTGATAATTTTCAAACTTTCCTTACAAACATGGAAAAGAAACCATGGTATTTTTTTAAATTTTAATTACTCACTGAATGAGATCTGAAAGTATTTAATTATTAGATTTATGCCTCAAGATAAGTTCAATGGTAATTACAGGATGTCTTTTTTCAAGTTCTTATTCCAAATAATGAAATCCCAAACACATTGGATCATTATAATTAGAGTAAGGGTGTCTTCTATTTGAAACCAAAGTTTGGCTTTTTTGTTTAACCTTTTGGCACCTCATCAAAGGGGAATGCTTTGGGAAGAAAACTGTTTCAATCTCTTTAATGCTGGTTAAAAAATAAAAAAACATAATTGTCTGCAGGAATGCTTTTTCATTGCAATATTGGCAGAGAGAAGGCAAGCCCGGAGCTTTCGGCTTGCTTGAGGTTCCAAGGCCTGCTGACTTTTCTCTGGCCATTTGTCATCCTCGGACACAGGGAGAACTCAGACAAGCAGGCAAAAGGATGAAATAGATGCAGCAAGAATACCAAGGCAACTGAGGGAGAGGATCTGTGAAATAATCCATCTCTCTCACCCCCAATTTGTCAGCCAGTTTTGGGGTAACTTTTTCTGAGATCTGCTTCAATTAAACATGAATGGAATGGAGATGGGCTGGGACTGGGTAGAGACCCTAGAGGGAGCCACACACGGACTGGAAAATCTAAAGCAAAATCCAGAAAATAAGACCTCTAACTAAGACTCAGAAGGTGTTTAGTGTTTGGGGGCTGGCAGCAATCATTTATTGAGAGAAAATGAGCTTATTCTTTCCCTGTGTTGACGAGGCTATAGAGAAACCCTTGCTGGGATGTCTCAAACAGCATCTGAATTGAGCTCTCCATCCTGCAGACTTCTGTGCACTCTGTTTTGGGATTTGGGAAGTGGCAAGGGTGGTGGCTTGTGGTTTCAAGGAGGAGTTGCAGGGTGGGGGTCATTCAGGAAGGAGAGGAGACACACATCTTTAAAAAGTCAATAAAGCAACCCCATGTCTTCCCCTGGCTGTAGGCAGAAAGGCGAGTGCTTGCTTACTGGAAAGCAGTTGAAGACTAGAGGGATGAGAGTATAGGAGGAGGGAAGGAAAAAAAGCTATACAGAGAAGGCCAGAGAGCAATCATAATACTTAGAAAAATGTCACATTAAACCTCCAGCTGCCGGCGGTTGGAGGGGAAAGCGTTCCAGACAATAGCTAAGGGAACAAGTTGAATCTTGCGTTCATTCCTGTGGTTAAAACAAGTCTGTACGACCGCAAGGAAAATTCCATTCTCCTCAGACCTCAACTCCCTGCTTACCTGAGCTGCAGACACTTTCTACTGAAAGGTCCCATAATGGAATCTAAAAACAAATGGTACAAATGAACCTATTTACAAAACAGAAATAAAGTCACAGATGTAGAAAACAAATTTATAGTTACCAAGGGGGAAAGCAGGGGGGAGGGATAAACTGGGAGACTGGGATTGACATATTCACACTACTATAAGTAAGTTAGATAACTAATGAGAACCTACTGTATAGCACAGGGAACTCTACTCAATATTCCGTAATGACCTGTATGGGAAAAGAATCTAAAAAAGAGTAGATATGTGTTTACGTATAACTGATTCACTTTGCTGTACAGCAGAAGCTAACACAACATTGTAAATCAACTATACTCCAATAAAAATTAATTTTTAAAAAAGTCAATTTCAAAAGACAAAGAAATTAAAAAAATAAAGGCCCCTTAACGTTGAAGCTGGCAATGCACAAATGCCTAGCATCCCTCCTGCCCCAACCTTTCTCTCATGTCTGAGTCCTCACACCTTGAAAATTACCTCCTTTCCTTCGAGGGGCCTGGTTACCCCATTGACTAAAGCATAAAGAATAAAGCAGGGGTTCAGGAAAAGAACAAATCCCCTTTGCCACTCTCCCTGCCCACGCCCCAACTACAAGCCACATTCATGTTCTGAACCTTGAGATCCAGGGATGTCAAATAAATTTAACAGCTAGTTTAATAAATGTTTGTTGAATGCCTACTATATCTCAGGCTCCAGACACGGCATTTAGGGAGGATAACCAAGGTCAAGCTGTTCTTAAGAACATCCAAGTCAGGAGGCACAAGAAATATGAAAGCTCGCGTGCTGCTAATTGTATGACAGATACAGCGAACATTGTACACTGTGAACATTGAATATGGCCTTTTCCTCTCCTTCTTTGGGGTTTTCGTGAGTCCAGCTGACAAGTGGCCTGCCTGCTGGAGATAGGGTGGCCAAGTATCCCTCTTCCTCACCAGTAACCCCAATATCTGCTCCTTTTCCTCCCTCCCAGACAAGCCTTAGATTGTCTTGCTCTGGTAGCTCTCCTGTTGGAAGAGAGAGATTATCAATAATTTTCTTGGGTTCAGGGGAAGATGGAAAACAAATATCTTTTCTTAAGCCCTTTGATTCCTAATTCGAGGGCCTGGGGGGCTGGTTAGCACACCCAGGAGAGGGAGAATTCACTCAGAGAAGCATGGGTGCTGGGATCATGCATGTCTCCCCACTGAGAAAATATAACACCAGTAACATAATGCTGTAGGAAGGAGGAAAAGGTGGTAGACTGTGGCACTCAAAGGAGATTATAACTTATTTATAGTCAAACTGGGAAAGATCTGTGACTTGACATGTCTTCTGTGCTCATCTTTTAAACATTTTCAGTAAAATCTAATATATGTTTAGTTAGATATAAAGAGAGATACAGGAATTGATTAGTGCCCTCAGGGAGCTTCCAGCAGTGGTGTGCTTACAAATCTGAACAACCAGTTCTCCAGGGGGAAGAAAAGCCCTGCTTTCTAGCTTTTGCTGATTTCCATGGTGTAAACACTCCCCCAGTGGTTGATTTTAAGCTACCATCGTGAGGAATGGAGAAGAAATAGGCACCATTAGCTCTTGTTAGCTAACATGAACTGGCTCAGAGCACCAGTGACATATAGTCTAACACACCAGTACAGATAAACACAGGACACACAAGCAGAAGTTCCTGACCAGTTGACTGATTGGCATAAGATGAAAAATCTTTAACCAAGACCCAGAGAGGAACATGTTTTAGGGATAGCTCGAAAAATGCACAGTATTTGTATTTCCCCTTCTGGTTCCTTGGAAGCACAGAGATCTATGGGAAGGCACAGCCTGCAAAGACCCTGGAGATAATCAAGATCTATCCCCTATTCCCCTCCTTACAGAAGGGGACCTGAGGCATGCAGGCAGGAGTGATGTATATAGCCTCTGCTTCAAACATATCACTTTCGTTGATGGGTCTAATTCCCCTACAGTTAGGTTGGGGTATCGAGCAGGAACCTTGCAAATAAACTAGATTATTAAAAAAAGAAAATCAGTCAGAACTCATTGGGGCCTTCCAAGCACACGTAGAAGACAAGTGACCAACTGTACAGCTGATGGAGAGTGGGTGAAGGTACCATCAGTGGGAAGGCAGTTGACTGTGTCCGAATTTGTTATTCAATGACTTACCCCGGACACAAGCTTTCTTGCAGAACAGAAGCAAACTATTCTGCCAGGCTCTGGCTGTCTTAGCCTTTGAATCATTGGTAAGAAATAAGCTCTATTTAGGAAGGAAAAAAAAAATTCCTATGTGAAGAACCCCAGCAGTAATTTTCTGTGTGGGAGAGAACTACCGCTGCATCTCTTGGGCAAATGTAATGGGATGGCAAAGTCTGTTGCTGAGGGAGCTCCAGCTCCTTCCTGCCTGTAATTCATCATTCCTGAGACAGTGATGAGCAATGAAAAGGTCTAAGTCAAAGGAACATCAAGTAAAGCTAGATTTAGGAAAATAACACATTACGTTTAAATATCCATATATATTTAATCTGTGTTTAATAATGCAAGGAATACATTAGTCAAGGCTTAGGCAGATTCCACATTGATGTTAGTTACAGAACAGCCTGGCTCTCTCAAGTTTCTCAGCCTTTGTGCCACAGGAATGAAAACTTCTGGAGGAATGAATCGTTTCATTGCAAACCCGGGGCACTGCAGACATGCAAATGGGAGGATAGTTGAGGTCACCACAAAGTCGGGCTTGCTGCCGAAAAGAGAACCTGGGATGAGCAAAAGAAACCCAAAGCTCCAGGCTCTGAACTGACTTACTCCTTGTGCTACCCTCTGCAGGGCAGGACAGAGAATGGGAGGGAACGTGATGGAGGGACAGGGGGACCAGGATCTCTCTTCCAGCTATTACTTTATCTCCCATCTCCTATCTCATCCTTGGGCTTTAATTCTAGGCCTCCAGATGGGGAATGACTACTTGGGCCCCAGAAGAAAGTCAGAACAAGTCCCCAGGGGGCAAAGCCTGGGCTCTGAGGTGCTTGCTGCCATCTGGAAGGGGGAAGCAGGTGAGTGGACTGGAGGATGAAGGAGGAATCACAAGCATGCTCAGCCTTTAGTGCAATGATGCTCCTCCAAAAGCTGAAAAGGGAACGAGTGGGAACACGATGCAGTATATGCCAAGGGGCATCTGGGACCTGGGGAGAGATAAGGGGCTGGACTGCCAAGTAGAAGAAATCCTTCTGCTTTGATCTGACCAGCACCCAATACAGCAGTGTTAAAGCCCCAAATACTATGAGCTTGTCATGACTCCATATTCACTTAGAGCAACTCATCCCCCAGACATGAAAGTCTCACTCTACACTCTAGGTCACCCACAACCTCAAGGTAGTCTAAGGAACAAAGTTACAGTGAGAAAGTACCTCAGAGACTAACCCGATCCTCTGATTTTATATAGATAAGAAGACTGAGGCCCACAGAGGCAATGCAGCTCATCCAAGTTTACCCAATCAGTGAGTGCATAGCCAGGATGAAAGCCCAAGTCTCTCACCCCAGGGATCTGTCCATATACTCTACTGCCCCTCCTGTGAAGCATCGTTATAGGTTTGGGTGGTCTTTAGTAAAGGAAGGCAAACGTGCAATGAAATGCCAGGCACTGTGCTAAGGGCTTGAATATATATTATCTCCAAAAGATTAAATACTAACCTACCTCAACAAAAGTTTACAAATCAACATTTTGTTGAAAAGAAAGCTTGGCTCTGATTCTGGCTCTGCCACTTTTCAACTGTGTGACAATGGATTGGTCACTGTACTTTTCTAGGTGCCATTCTGCCCCCGTCACCTGTAGAACCTCCATATGTCATTCACCAAATCGCAGAATGAGGACTAGTCTAGTCCAAAGCAGAAAGGAAAAGACAAGGAGAAGGAAAACTAGATCAGGGATGTGAATGATCTAGGTTCCGTTTCCTCTCACAAATGCCTGGAGGAAGCAGAATTGTGATGATGGTCCACTTAGAACCCACTCTACATCCTTGAATGAGCCATAAAACACCTCCATGTCTGTACCTGGGAACTACTCATCCTATTTATTCCCTATGAGAGTCATTCCATGAGTTGAAACAGTCCAAGCTGTTCCCAGAAAAGAACTGTAGGAGATGCAAGGACCATCTCCCTAGGTTGTTTCAACCTTCCTACCAAGAACTGAGTCCCTAAAGATTCAAACAATCTGAAATTTCCTCATCCCACACAGGGCTCCTCCCTTGGAGGGAAAGCAGATTAGCTCTTCGTGTCATTTAGGTTAAGCACAACTTTGAGAAGCATGCTCATTCTAGCAGTTGGCACTTGGAAAAAAACATGAACTGTGACTCACTAGTCATTTTGAGCCAAGTATTTTGAATTGGCTCAGGGCAGGAAAATGGCCAGGGGGGGTGGATGGGGAGGGGAGGGGAGGACGCAAGTAGATGATGGCTGAGAACTACACAACTCTGTTCCAAAAAGGCAAGTACAGGGGAGACTCTCAGAATTTATGCTCCCGTTCTTGTTGTTTCACTCCCAGAAGCCTCCTAAATCATTGTGAAATGGCTGCTTGCTTCCATCATGTATTATGGGACATTAATAAATAATGGGAGGTTGTATGACCAAAAAGCAGGAAAACCCAAAGGGAAGGTGATGGAGAGGCATAATTTAACAAGTAAATGAAAGAAGCTATTCAATCATTGTTAAATTATGCTGGCACTTGCCAAATAAAAAAAAAAGGAAAAAAAAAAGAAAAGGATTTCCTGTTGCAAAGTGCTTTTAATAAAAGATTGAAATTTCTCTCCTGGCTGACAGAGGCATCTCCCAATCATAAGGATAGGAGTCTGCAGCCTACAGCTCCATTAGATACTGAGCTCAGGCAAGGGCTCTGAATATGGAGAGTTTCAAGGTGCTTCTCAGTACATACTTTTGCTAGGATGAGTCCATATTCAACATTTGATGCCCCATCTATGATCCAACTATTGCTAGTGGCCTCAGTAACCAGTTTGCTATTCTATGCCTATTTCTCCATTGACTCCCTTTGGCACATTTTGGGGTTCCCATCTTAGAGGAGGGGCAATTGAGGTTACCAATGTTGTGACTTAAAAATAACTCTTTGACTGTATGTACAGCGTTCTACTTTCTCAAGTATCATCATATCCATTAAAACTTTGACATTTACTATAATGCTGCCAGGTAGGGGGTGAACTCTTTCAGCAGGGAAGCTATATCATGTTTATCTTTGTGCACCCAGAACCCAGAAAACTTCACACTTTATAAAATTGAGTTGGATGAAGGGGTAGATTCATCAAGCCTGGAAAGGTGGGCGAATGAATGAATTCCCACCTTACAGCTAAGACGCATGGGGGCAGTTAAGCGACTTGCCCAAGATTGAACTATGCAGCGTGGGAGCTGTAACCAAGCAGTTTCAAAAATTCAACCCTGTGCTCTTTCAACACAGCATGTCATCTCTCTTCAAGGTCACACAGTAAACTAGATCAGAGTCAGTACGCACACAAGCAAAAAGAAGACACATTTTTCTCTGTTGGGATTGGGGTTTTGACTGTGGCATAGACTGCTGTTGAGTACTTGAAGGACCTTGAGGATCTCTCTATCTGAAGGAAGTTTCTGGAATACTTTGGCAGAAGATCCACACGGAAGCCAGGCCACTTCACAGTAAGAAACTCCTTTTCCTTGTTTCCAGGGATGTTTGCTCTGGTCTTGGCAGGAAAACTTGCTCCATTCAATTTCTCAGACATGCTTGGGCCCCAAGCCCCAATGGGAGAAACATGTGTATCAACACGCCAGGGGAATAAGTCATAGCAGAGTAGATTTGTTTGGACAGGCAGGCTTAGCAGTCTGACAGGGTGTGCAAGACATCCGTGCTACCCTGCATTTTAAAAAGGAGCTACTTGGCAAACATACCAGGTAGCTAAGGGATAAGTTTATACAGGGTCCCTGAATAGTCGGGGGTACAGAAGTTGGTTGGAGCATCTTTCAAGACAGTGAAGGGGCCTCCGAACCTCTCTCCAGACAGCAGCAGCTCGACCAAACTATGCTTGCTTGGAAGAATCTTTAGGCCAGGAGAAAAGGCAAGAAAATTACCTAGAGGCCTGTACTTAACTAACAAGAAGGCTAGGACAGCAGGAAGAGACCCTGCAGTGGGCTTTGGAATCAGAGAGAACCAGGCTCTAGCACTTACAACTAGCTACTTAGGTAATTTTAAGCAAGTTATCTAACCTCTTTGAGCCCCAATTTCTTTTTCTTTTAAATGGGAATATTTGAATCTACTGTATGAATTAGGTCTCAATTTAGCTACAAGTGACAAAAACTCTAAAACCCCAAGTGACCAAAATGAGATATTAAAGAGAATAAAAATAACCTGGATGCAAGTAGTTTTAGACGAGTAGGATGGCTCCACAGGTTGTCAGGGCTCCAGGCTCTTTTTATCAGATTGCCCCACCTTCCTACAATACATACTTACTTACACCATGTGGTTCAAGATGACTTTGCAAGTTCCAGGCACTCTGTCCAAAGTCCAGTCATCAGGCAGAAGGGGAATGCACCATCCCCCCTTTAAGGATATTGCTTAGAAGCTCTCCATAGCTCTTCCTCTTATAGTTCACTGGCCAGAACTTAGTCACATGGCCACATCTCTATGCAAGATGGGCTGGGAGGTTTAGTTTTTTATTTCTAGTATCCATGTACCCAGCCAAAGCTCAGAGGTTTCATTTCTTATTAAAAGCAGGAGTTCAGTATCAGGGCAACAATCAATAAAGTCTCTCATGTCTAATTTACAGGACAAAATGAAACAATGGCTGTAAATCATCTACTTCAGGGCCTAACATGTAGGTACGACTTGGTAAATGCTGGTGTCTGCTATGGTTAAGGTTGATGTACCTTCACTCAGGAATAGATTTCTGCGGGAGAGTCTTGGTAATGCCCAATACTTGACTTCATCCCAAGGACACTGTGTAATCCTATCAAATTTATCACTGTGATCAAACTGAAGGTCCCAGTAAGGTCAAATATTGAACTTGGAGAGGGCTCAGAGGAGAGAAATGAAGATGAGTAGAGCACTGATAAATAGCACTTCCGAGGGAGATATTAAGGAAGCCATGGAGATTACAACCAGAAGGTAGGGGTCTTCAAAGTTACAATATCTATTTTATCAGTGATGACAGCCAAACTCCACTTTCCTCCACTGACACTAAAAGCAAAGAAAAAGATATGAAACAAGGTAAGAGCTGGATGATATCTGGGGTTCTCATGTATATAGGTTTTCATGCAGGGGAAAGAGATGGAGGAGTTGAAGGGGGTTATTGTCAGTGTAAAGAAGAATCGTTTCATTGGCACCTTGTGGCTGGCTATCCAATAAGTATTTCTTGAAGAGAAAAAGAAACAGTAATCTCGCTGGAGGAATATGGGCATGAAGACTGTATCAGTCAAGGTTCTTCTCCAGAAAGAGCGAGACACAGAGAGATTGATTGATTTTAGGGAATTGGCTCATAAAATTGTGGAAGCTGGCAAGTTCCCATCTGCAGAGTTGGCCTGCTGACTGGAGACTCAGGGAAGAGCTGATTTTGCAGTTTGAGTCCAAAGGCAGTCTGCCACTTCCTGGGGAATCCTCTCTTCCTCAGAAGAGAACAGCATTTTCCTTAAGGTATTCAACTGATTAGTTAAGGCCACGCACACGGTGGAGGGTAATCTATTTTACCCTCTATTTTCAAAGTTTCTGGTGTCTAAATGTTAAACTCATCTAAAAAATACCTTCATAGCAACATCCAGATGTGTTTGACCAAACATCCAGGTATCACGGTCTAGCCACTTTGACACAGAAAATTAATCATCACCAAGACAATTGGAGTCTTATCCAGCAACAGAATCATATTCAGTTGGGTAATTCTTTTTGCTGTTAGGGTCTTTTTGGTTAAAAAGTCTTCAGTAGACAAAACAAATAGATGACAAAAAAATACCTTGCAATATATTAAAATACAAAAAAAGTGCATCAATGAAGGGGTCAAAGTCAAGAAAAAGGAAATGGCTTTTCATCTCAGAGTCAATAAAACTTAAAAACAAAAGCAAGGCAAGGGGCATGGGGCTGTTGGGCCTTCATACTGGACATCATGGAACAGATTGAAATGATAGGAAATGATCACAGCCAGGGGTGACTGATGGAGAACCCTGACCCATGAAAATCCTGTTCACTACTAAAGCAGTAGATGGATATTTCATGGAAATTAATTGACTTTTTGCCCTCATTGCTCCCAACGGACCCAAAGTAACTGGAGGAGGAGGTATAAGTGAGTGAGTGAATATGTTGAATGTGGGAGTGTACGTGTTTATATTTGAGATGTACTTAAACAAAAGAGAGAGGAATAGGCAGAAGAAGGGTAAGGATATCAATATTTAAAAACTTTTTTATTGAAGTATATAGTTGATTTACAATGTTGTGTTAATTTCTACTGTACAGCAAAGTGACTCAGTTATACCCATATATACATTCTTTTTTTATATTCTTTTCCATTATGGTTTATCCCAGGATATCAAATATAGTTCCCTGTACTATACAGTAGGATCTTGATTTTTATCCATTATATTCTATGCATAATAGGTTGCATCTACTAACCCCAAACTCCCAACCCGTCCCTCCCCTACTCCCCTCCCCCTTGGCAACCACAAGTCTATTCTCTCTGTCTGTGAGTCTGTTTCTGTTTTGTAGGCAATTTCATTTGTGTCATATTTTAGATTCCACATATAAGTGATATCACATGGCATTCTTCTTTCTCTTTCTGACTTATTTCACTTAGTATGATAATCTCTTTTTTTATTGGAGTATAAGTGCTTTACAACGTTGTGCTAGTTTCTGCTGTACAACGAAGTGTAGTTGCATCCATGTTGCTGCAAATGGCATTATTTCATTCTTTTTTATGGCTGAGTAATATTCCATCGTGTATATGTACCATCTTCTTTATCCATTCATCTGTCAATGGACACTTAGGTTGCTTCCCTGTCTTGGCTATTTTGAATAGTGCTGCTATGAACACTGGGGTGCATGTATCTTTTTGAATTATAGTTTTGTCCATATATATACCCAGGAGTGGGATTGCTGGATCATATGGTAATTCTATTTTTAGTTTTCTGAGGAAGGAAATATCAATATTTAAGAAAGCTTTACTTTCTTGAAGTGAAATAACATATGAAACTGAAGAAATCCCAACGTCCACCTTGACTTTCCATGACCAGAGGAAGAGAAGAGAACCTATGGGTGATTCGAGGGGTGCTGTGAAGACACCTATCATCTTCCTTCTCTGCTGTTCCTTCTTCTTGGAAGACCTGCTGTGAGTCATTCCCTTGGGCTGCAGCACTGGCTGGGCTGGCACATGAAGCAGAGACCAGCCTGGCATTAAGAGCCCCAGGCCATTAAGCTCATGAAGGATTCCTTCAGCACAAATCCAAGTCCTGAGCAAAGTCCAGGAGGGCTCCTCCAAAGCTGTGGTCATGCCTTGTATAGCTCAGAAGACTTCAGAGGCTTCCACGGCCAAATGAATACAGTGCTGGTTATCTCTGACTTCACAACATGGCCTTGGCTTTCCATTCTGACCTTACCTGCTGCTATGTCCCTGCCCATGACCAGCACTCCAACCAAGCCTTCCTAGTTCTGGCTCCCTGAACCTTCTCAATGTTTTCCTGAGTCTATGCTTTTCCTCGAGCTGTGTCTTCAGGCTGGAATTCTTCGTCCTGCCCCTCAGCCCATCCACAGAGCTTTTCAAACCCAGTCCCATGCTGCCTTTTAATTGCAAAAAGAACAAATTTATCATAAATACTCATTCATATCAGGAAAGTATAAAGGAAAAGATTTCTCCATGCCAAACCTCCCACTACCACTACCAAGAATGACAACCTGGCATCTCCCTGGTGCCAGGGATGAGGGTTTGATCAGCTTGGTGGGCATCTAAAGCCCTCTGATACCCCCATTTACATAAGTGGGTAAGATCTCTCCAACCTCTGAAGTGCCCTGGTACTTAATATCCCTCTTACGATACTTTATCTTGTTCTGCATTATATTAGAGTTGTATGCAGATTTATCTTAATTGACTTCCACACTCACTAAAATGTAACTTACCTGAGGGTCTTCTGTGTTTCCCCCTTTGCAGAGCTTAGGACAGTTGGCTCCATATTTGGTTTAGCGTATCAAATCTCTATGAGCACCTGTCCTGGGCCAGCTAAGGACCAAAGAGGAAAAAGAAAACACAACCCAGCCTTCAAGGAACCTGCAGCTTAGGTGACCTTTCTCTTCTACCAAATAACAACCAAAACTGTGTGTGGAATTTTTAGATACTAACTACATAGAAGCAATAGATCCTGTGGAGGCAGCACTTTGAGCAAAAAATGGGTTACCAAAAATATTGAGTACTTACAAAGCAATCATCAAATATGAACATATGAACACAGAGGTCAAAATGGGGGCATGGAATGAGAAGGAATGTAGGCGGAGGGGGGTTCAGACGGAGGATCTCTAAAAGAGAGTGACTGAGGGGGTAGTTGGAGCACCTGGGACATTATTTACGATGCATTGAAAGCTGTCAACAGCATTCTTCCAGAGAATTCTGCCTGCAAGGGGAAATAATTTAAAAAGAAGGCCTGCCACACTGGAATGGATAAAGCTTTCCAGCTTCTAGTTTATTCCTTCTGACCCTGGAGATGAATTTCTATTTCTGTTGATCTTTCCTGGTCTTCTGTCATCGACTCTTATTTATAGTTTTAGTCAGTGTAGCATATATGTAGTGAAGAGGCTTTGATGTCAGAAAGACCAAGGTTCAAATGTCAACTCTGAGTTCACTGGGGACCAGAGCAACCAAGAGCCCAAATTTCCTCATCTGTAAAATGGGAGTAACAGTACCTAACACACACAGCTGTTATGAAATGAAATTTAATTGCATTTGGGAAATGATTTAGCTCAGTAGGTTAGCACAAAGCAAGTGATCAATGAACAGGATCTATTTTTATTGTTAGGCCCTTTACCTCTAACTAGAGCATAATCATTTTTGAGAGAGAGAGTCCATCTCCTGGCCCTCCTAGACACTAACCAGATTCCCACGTGCTAAGAGCATTCATTAACCACCACTGAGGCTCCTGTTTCTGCTTGAAAAGATGAAAAGAGATGAAAGTACACAAGTTCCCACACCAGCTCATCATGAATGGAGCGAAGTTTCCAAGGATGGTTTACGAGCCAGAAAATGGATGGAAATAGAGAATCAATAGAAGCAGGAGTGTGAATGACCAAAAGACCTTTTCTGTTAGACTGTGTGGGCGCCTGAAGCACATTGCCCAAAACTCTCAAGACAGGTTTAAATAGGTAAAGAGAGAGTGTACATTTTGTTCCATAGAAAGAAGATATTTTTGTAAAATATGACATCTTCTGCAAGAAGCCAAAGCCATGACTTTTATGAAAATATGGCTATGAGGCAATGATCTGAAATCTTTAGAGAAGTGAGCTCAAAATTTTGCACTGACCCTGAGGAAACAAATACTCCCACCAAAGAAGAGATGAATATGGACGATTTGTTCCAGTTTCCTTGGGACTTATAAATGCATATTTTCATATCAAATCTCACTCTATGTACTATACACAAGATCAAACTTAGGGGAGGTGAGATCAGTATAGAAGCTCTGTCTGAGATCTCATCTCTTTACCACTGTTCTCATTTCCTTTAGTGGTAGAAATAGAGCTAATCTCTGTCTTTCAAAAAGTTGTTTTGCATTTTTTGATCGAGGAGAATTAAATTGAATCAGATGTCTCTGGAGTGCTTATTAGAACCATTAGCTTTAGCATAATGGACATACCTAGAGAAAACATTTACATAAGGAAATCAAAGCTGGACTCATATTTTAGCCAGTGTTCTGACCTCCATTTGATTCTGACAAGCAGAATTTAGATGAATATTTCTTAAGATGGTACATGTAACAGTAAAATGTATCCCCTAAGATATTTACATAAATCCACATTTCCTTTTGCTCAAAGGAAAAACTGCCGAGAGAGAGAGAGAGAGAGAGAGAGAGAGAGAGAGATGAGAGAGAGAGAGAGAGAGAGAGAGAGATGGAGAGAGAGGTCTTCTCAAATATTTATAGGCATATTTTTCATCTGGGTCCTTATTTGAATTTTACTCTCATTTAGAATACAATTCTGACAACTCCATCATTAATACCAGCTCTGGCAATATTCCATGAAAAAAACACCAGTATAACACAAAATCTAGATGTGAAGGGGATTATGATGTCATATTTTAAAAAGGGGAAAGAGAATTAAAATGAGACCTATCTGAAACCATCAGAAATGAAATTCTCCTTGGGATAAAATGGCCTCTTCCAGAAATGCAGTCATTTAAAATAAGATTAAAGTGATGTTTTATAAGAACTAAAGCAGAATATAAATGATCTCTCCCTGAATGAACTCATATTTGCATACAACGGAAGGTAAAAGAAAAAGAGGGCATTTTTAGGCTATCAGACTGAAGCTTCCCCACTTTGCTCAACAATTTCTCAACACACATTCCTACATCAATAACATCAGGGGTCTGTGTTAATGAAGAAAATTCGTGGGCTCCGTGACCTCAGAATCAGAATCAGAACACATATGGGGGAGAGGAAGAGATTCTGCATTTTAAACTAGCCTCCAGGTGTTTCTAAAACCCACTGACTTTGAGAACCTCTGGTTTGGAGGGTCTCTGGGGAGTACAGGTAGACCCGGACAGAATTCAAAGCAGGCTTTATATCTTAAGAATCACCAAGTCTATTCAGTAGTCCTGAGTTCAAGCCATTCCTATTTCTACCAGTGACCTTAAACTTAATCACGTAATTGACAAGTCAATCTCCCAGTTTTCTCATTTATAAAATGGGATCATTTGTTTCACAGGTTGCCTTGAGCCTTGAGACGCCGATAGTCTTCTATAAAAGTTACTCCTTGTTACCATTATTGTTACTATGTGGACAATGGTGTGATAATAAATGATAACTTTGTTTAACTAGCAACATCCCCACTGTTAAGAGAAGGAATATAGAGATCACAAACTAAGTAGCCCAGAAAATAACTAGCTGGTAAAATTCTGTATGATCATCAAATATGTGTCAAGAGTAAATATGAGGGCTTCCCTGGTGGCGCAGTGGTTGAGAGTCCGCCTGCCGATGCAGGGGACACGGGTTCGTGCCCCGGTCCGGGAAGATCCCACAGGTCGCAGAGCAGCTGGGCCTGTGGGCCATGGCCGCTGAGCCTGCACGTCCGGAGCCTGTGCTCCACAACGGGAGAGGCCACAACAGTGAGAGGCCTGTGTACCGCCAAAAAAAAAAAAAAAAAAAAAAGAGTAAATATGAATCAGTCAGTTGGCATACACTGAGATGAAAAGAATATTGATGGGAATGACAAGGTAGAATTAAGTTGAGACAAAGCCATGATGATACGTGAATGATCAGATCAGGGTGGCTGCCAGGAAGTATGTGGTTTTGTTTCTCAGAGACATCAGAATGATGAGGATTAGTGAGTGGAAATATGGACAGGTGACTATCTTTGTATAAGATCTGGGGACCAAAATCAGAGAGGAAAAAAGAAATTTCCAAACACCTGTGTCTGAGATGAAACACACCAAATGGAGGAAGGTGAGGTGGACATGGCAATTAGAAATCACAGCAAAGGAACAATGAAGAATCCTAAGGCTAAATTTTATTTCCAACTCTGAAGCAAATCATCAGAATACCAGAATAGAGGGAATTTTAAAATAGTTCCCTGATCACAAATGATGCAAGTTTAATTACTGAAAACCACAGCCTTGCTCTCCTTGCAGGTTCCCCACGTCTTTGGTAGGGGTAAGGGAGGAAAGGAGGGAAAGAGGGTGCTGTGCTTCTCCTGGAATGGGAACCAGAAGCACCAGGACCCAGAGTAGCTTTACTCCAAAAGGGTAGAGCTCTGGCTTCCATTGTGTCAAGCTCTTGGAGTTTAAACTTAAATATCTGAGGGTCTCTCCCCTTGAAGCCCAGATACATTGATGTCCTTCCTGGAAGTTCTGTCCTGTGCCCAGCTTTTACTCATTTTGTTCCCTTGCCTGAGAATGCCCTTCATTGCCTCTATCTCTGACCTTTCAAGTCCTAATTAATCCCTAAGTACCGACTCTAAGTGTCAACTCATCCACTGCTCTCCTCTTCATTACATCCATCACTCCCTTCTCTCTGACCTATGTTAGTATTAGGCATCTGCATATGAGTTTACGTTGAGAAAGTTCTTTGAGGTCAAGGACTACATCTGATTCACTACGTATCTCTCTAGATGCCTTCTTCTGTATAGTAAGGATGCTCAAAACACATTTACAAAGATACCCCCCTCGTCCTATACCTTTACTGGACTTTGGGTTGTTGTTCAACCTGAACAGATAGAACATCATTCAACAGACCCATCATAGGAAGAAACAGCCATGGGATTCTCTGATCCTTACAGCAGGATCTAAAGAAGGCTGCTTCCATGCCAGCAAGCCAGAGGATCGCAGTAAAGGGCTGTCTTTACCAGAGACCTTTGTTAGGAGGGATCATCTATTATTGAAGGTTGAGACCCTGGGACCCCTGTCCAGCTTTTCTCGGCTGTCAGACTTACCCTTTCTCACACAGTTGCATGTGGTCAGGATGGATGTCTCTGCTCGGTATACACTGGTATGTCTGGCCTGTACATGGAATTCTCTCTATTGGTTGCCTGTTGTAGGAACTCCCTACTGACTAAAGTCATAACACAGATCAAATCAAGGAAAGTAAAAGAGGTCAAGTGTCTGAACATGGCTCCTTTGGACTCCAGCAGTTCATATGCTTGTTTTCACCCAGGACTTGGCTTTGAACATCCTAGTGAGTGAGTCCATACCAATAGGGATTCTCAAGCAGAAAAATTTGATTCCAGCTTCTGTTCTTAGAGGGCTCAAAGACTGTCTGGTGCTGGAGGGGAATTTCAGACCACTCAATCCAACACCTTATTTCAGGAGGAGACAGAAGTCAGAGAAGGGAAGAGACTTCCCCACAGGTACATACTCTGTTACTGGCCAAAGTGAGACTAGAGCTCTGAAGTTTTTCAGCTTCTCCAGCAAGTCCTTCATCTCTAAGGAAAGCAACACTTCATCTTCCCCTATATAGTATCCCAGATCCTCACATCCATCTCTATCAGAGTCCAGCTTCCCACTTGGTTTACAAATAGGTCAAGAAAACCCCCTCTGTAAGAATGTAATGTATGCAAGGACAGCTCACTTGAACAGGCAAACTCGTCCTGCTGAGGTGCTAGACCTCCACTGCTTCTTTAGCATCCAACCCTCTTCCCTGCATGCCAGCCCACCTCCCACCACCTGGCTGTCTTCACGTATTGCCTTCTCAGAGAATGTTTCTCTGGCATCCTTATCCAAATTTTGCCCCAAATACACACATCCACTGATTATTTTATATCTTCCTGATTTTTCAATCTCCATGGAATTTTTGTGACTTGGGATTATGGTATTTATTTAGTTAGTTTTTGTCCTCTCACGCCAGAATGTAAGCCCCATGAGGTTAGGGACCTTCTCTGTCTAGTTCTCTTTGTGTCTCCAAACACCTAGAAGACTGCTTGGTACAGGGTTGGTACTTGGTTATTGCCTATTGTATAAAGGAATGAATAAATGAACTGAAAAGCAATGAGACCCTGGCTGTTACTTACAGATAAACAGAAACAGTCTGCACACAGAGGGAGAGGGGAAATGATCTTTTTTATGGACCTTACTGGCCAGTGAAGTCTAGAATGTTAACAGCATGGACACGTTCTTAGTTAACTACAAATCAAGGGTGGAAAGGTGATAATGTTGGGCCAAACATTTTGACCACATTGACTGATTTGTTCAAAGAGCTGGTATGGAATTTTAGTCCAGTAAGGATACACCATTGTTGGCACTACACACATGCATACAAGGAGTGTGTACATACACATATACACTCACTCACACCCTCTTATTACCTCCTGCCTATTAGATATTCTAACAAAGCCCTCAAGCTAAAAGTGACATGATGTCGTTAAGTTTCTCAGGAGAATCACCTATCCATGGAACTCAAGAGAGCAAAGAGGCTGGTCTATTGAGAAAAATAAGAGTCCAAAAACAATTATATTTGTCATTTTTTACTGGAAATATTTGTTTAGTCCAAGAACTAGTAAAGAAATGTTGAAAACGCAGGGACTTTTTGACATCATTTATTTTTTTCATACAGTTCTACCCCCTCTGCCTTGGAGATACATCTGGCATTAAGATGTAAACATCTTCCAAATTAAAAAAGAAAGAAGCTTTTTTTTTAATAAAGAAATGCCCACAATGCAACTTGTTTCTCATTAAGCACCGTACATGTCCAACGATGGTGGAGAATTTAGAAGGAAACAAAATCCAGCTCCAGTTTAATTTCCGTTTTCCTGTTTAGCTCCAAGCTCAGTATGTGATCTTATAAGTTGACAGGGGTAACATTGCACCTATTAGCACTCGTCAACGGAAAGTAGATTGTTCAGGTTTCAATAAATGTTTTTTGAATTGGATTTAGCTTGGTGAGAAAATAAATTAAGTCAAAAATTCTTTGAGGCAAATTACATATTGAAATGAACAGTTTGATGCCCAACCCCTCCATCATCCCCTGCCGGAAAAAAAGACAGAAAGAAAGGAAAAAAGCAGAAGTCTTGCTTCTCTAGGCTGTGAGAATTTCTTCTGCTGTTGCATCTGTGAACGCTTTACAAGGCAATATCCACAGTTGGATTTTAACAGCCTGTGTTTGATGGGAGCTTGCGTGACATCTGGGGCTGCATTTCTGGAGAAATTTCAAAGCTAGTGATTTCCAGTTTTTAATCACCAGAGTATTTATTTTCTACCAAGGCATAATTGTCCATTGCTCCACATTTATTTTCTATGGGAGCACTGCAAAATGAAAATCAAGATGAATTACTAACTTGATCTTGTATCTCTCAAGGTTCAATGGCTCTTACCTGCTCTAGAGGCTAAAAGCCAAAGTGCTGACCTCACCTAACCGTGCTGGAAAAATTGAACACGTGGCCGTTGTCAAGGACAGAACACCCTCAGTTATAAGAACAAAGGGAACAGCAAAGGCTGGTGAGGGAAGAGGCCATGCACCCCAGACAAGGACACAGCATCCTGCACCTCTGCTCAGACCTGGGTCGTGTCTGTGGCCACAGGTGCCACAGGCAGAAGGGTAGGCTGTGCAGAAATTATTTTCACCCCTTTCTACTGAGAAAGGAAAACCTCACAGTGGATCAGCCTGCTCCTCCGTGAGGGAAAGAGTAAGTGCTTGCTTTTCACTGTGGTTTAATCCAAAAGCTTGGTGTGCTTGAAACTAAGAACAAGAACAGAGGCTGCTCACTGCAAACTCGCCAGGGCTTCTACTGCCCAGCATTAGGAGATTTGGGGTTTGGTTGTTTGGTTGTGATTGTTGATTTCTTCTCCTATGCTTTGGATGAAGCTACTGAAACTCAAGAGGGATGAATTGGGAGACTGGGATTAACATATATACAATAATATGTATAAAATAGATAACTAATGAGAAACTGCTGTATAGCACAGAGAACTCTACTTCGCTGTACAGTAGAAACTAACACAACATTGTAAAACAACTATACCCCAATTAAGAAAAAAAAGAGAGAGATAGCAACCACTAGACCTGTATCTAAGAAGGTAAGTGATTTGCCCAGGGTCACACCGTTAGTTCGTGACAGAGCTTTACAAGACTACTTTACATAAACCAAAGCAGGTGAGGTGGGGTGGAACAAAAAAATGGGTAAAGTGAGGGTCTTAAATTTATAAGAGCTGCATGACATGGAGGGGCTTTGAGGAAAATTAATGGATGGTGTTTTCAGTGCCCCTCCCCCACCCCCCACCCCCGCCACTGCCTTTTTCTGGCTTCAGTTTTCACCAAGCCCTCCTTTACTCTGAGTTCCGTCTGGGCAAGTCCTGAGCTCCTGGAATGCATCTCTGCCTTCCTTATCTGGGAGCTAATCACTAAATAGCAGGTGGCAAAGATTCTGCTTTTCATCTCTTTTGCTCTCTCCCCTCCTCTCTTTTACTCATTTCCTCAGGGCTGTGAATCTCTGAATCTGAAGCAGGAAACCGCCCTGATTTGTTCACACCTGGAATACCATCCTCTCTTTGTTTGGAGAGGAAGGAGCAGGGAGAATCAAGAGAAGAAGCCCATTGTCTAGAGAAGGAAGAGAGATGTCAGCAATTAAATACTAATGTACACACTCAGTGAGACAGGGACACATTCACATATTTTAAATCAAGCATTCTTTCTTTCAATTCTTATATTTCCCCACTCATCTCCACTCCCAATCAATGTCTTACAAGACACATTTACTGTGTGTCGCTTCAGTTATCAACATTCCACACAAATAGGGTGACAGAGGAAACAGGCAAAGTACCTTTGCAAGTCTGTTTGGGGTTGAAATACCAACTACACAGCCTGGAGGCTCCCGGAGATTAGCTTACTTTTTGCTCCTACAAATGTTAGAAACTGGCTTTTGAGGAAAGCTGTCATCAACCTCCCCTTTGCCGTGGGTGTTAGGAAGTCCCAGCCTTCTTTAAGTCATGCATTCTGTCCTCTTCCTAGACTTTCCATTTGGCCTTTGGAATGTCAACTGGTGCAGGCTCCCACCTTTAGTTATCATGTGTCTCTAAGCTCAGAGACTGGTATTTGTGGTCTGCTGAACACTAAGCTCCCTCGGGGGAAAATGGAAGAAAATATTGGATCCAAGTGTGGAAATTTAAACCCGTGATTTCCAATCTGTGGGCCCTGGGACCCCACAGGGGCACCATCTTTGTGTGAATCAGTACCTATAGTTGTACATGAATCATACTGTTTAGTCAACTATTCTGATACTTCTAATGTACTAATTTATTCATTCTACAAATATACATAAGGTGCCTACTTTGTACCAGGAACTGTGCTAGGTGCCGAGTATACAACAGATAGTGAACAAATCAACTATGGCCTTGTGGGGTTTCCAGGCCAGTGGTGAGGACAAAGAGTTACAGAAACACAGAAGGAAAGCAACAACTCAGATTTGGGATAGTATATAGATAAGGTGGTGATTAATTCAAATCCCGTTTAAGGTGATAGCCTCTATTATTAATATTTGCTCTCCCAGTGCATTCCTAAAGTGTAAGTATCTTTATCTGCAGGTCTATAAATTTTTTGAAATTAAAATGTGCTCTCCATACTAAAACAGGTTGGACACCACTGACCTAAATCAGCCCCAAGAGATGTCTTTTCAATCCCAGATGAATGAATTAAATAGCAAGAAGTGATATTTCACCAATATTCCAGCAACTCTCAGGTGGATAATTCTTCCCTAGGTCTGAGTTTGCATTGTTTCATTGAAAGTTAAACTCAGACTCCCTGTACCCCATCATCCAGGAATACCACCTCTCCGAGTGGTATTCCACCTCTCCTGGAGAAATCAAGAAAGAACATACCCATTTGGTCATAGATTCCTCCTCCCCAAGGGGCAGAGAGCAGCCCCACCTATGCCCTGACTTGGGTGAGGTCGGAGGAAAGTCTTGTGGTTGATTTTGGTATGCTGGGGAATTGTAGGCCTGGAGCCGCGGGACGTGACTTGCCGCTCTATTAGACATGCTAGATAATCTCCTGAAACAAAGAAATAAAGCAAAGATTAGATGGGAGGATTTTCTTGTCAAGGATTATGAATGCAAAAATAACCCAGAAAATAGAGCTGGATTTGAACAGGGACCAGGCAAGATAATAGACAGGAAGACCTGTTAAACGTGAGGTCCCATTTAAATCAAAATGAGCCACCAACTCTCAGCTCCCAATGGGGCCTCTGTATACACATTCAAGGGTAGAAATATTCTAGGGACATTATTACTGTATTAGGCAATGTGGTGGGCACTGAACCTACAAATAAAATATGGTTCTTCAAGTGGTTATATTTTAGCAAAGAAAAGGTAAAGAGCAATGTTCATTTAAAAGATAATTAAACAGTAGTTTAGGCTTTGTGACAATGGAGAGAACACCAGCATGGGGGACAGCACCAGGTTTAGAGTCAAGAGACTGGATTTTATCCTCGTTCTATGTCAAATTTGACTCTTACCTTTGGCAAGTCTCACTGTTGTGGCCCCTCCCATGGTGGAGCACAGGCTCCGGATGCGCAGGCTCAGCGGCCATGGCTCACGGGCCCAGCCGCTCCGCAGCATGTGGGATCTTCCTGGACTGGGGCACGACCCTGTGCCCCCTGCATCGGCAGGCGGACTCTCAACCACTGCGCCACCAGGGAAGCCCGGGGCTTGCATTTTGAAGTCAGATAAACTCCAGTCAGATCAACCGCAGGGCAACAGTGAACTGCTCATAGTTCCACATATCTTGTTATTTTTAATTCCACACGTTGACTGTGCGACCTACTCTTTCTGAAATGTCCTGCCCCACCCCACATACTTTCTTCTAACTCCTGCTTATCCTTAACCCTCAGCTCAAACATCACCTTCTCCAGGAAGTCTTCCCTGACCCTCCCAAGCTGCATTAGATGTCCCCTTGGTGCTTAACCCAATTCCCTGTGTATAGCTCTATCATTTTACTTACCATATTGCTGTATAATTGCTGTTGTCCTCTCCTAGACTGTGAATTTCTTGTCAACTAGAACCAACTCAACGTTTTCTTTTTTTTCTCTACATAGCTTAAGGCATAATCTAGTTTGTTTACTGAATGAATAAATTATCTGATTCATCCACTTATTAGTAGTGTGTTCTGGGCAATGTAATGTACTTCTCTGGGCCTCTAATTTCTCATCTGTAGATTGGAGATAATAGTCCATTGCTCATTGAGATGTTGTTCAGACTTGGAGGTAACATACATAAAGGCCTACCACGATGCTGATGCGTAGGCATGGAGAATTAATGCACATAGGCCGTGGATCTGCACGGGGCCTGATGAAAAGGAAAGAGAACACAGGAAGCTCACTTGAGAGCCGTGAAGACTCCCACAGTCAGTCTGCAGTGCCTGCCTCTGTGGATGTATGTTCCCAGCCAGCAGCTCCCTCCCTATGGGGAAGCCTGGAAGTCCTTGTTTTTTGCTTTTTCTTAAATGAGAAATAGCAGATCATTCCTAAAAGTTTCCTGGGACTCCAGCCTCTCCAGTTGGATTGATTGACTAGCATAGCTACTCTTATCATTTCTTGCATTGACAAAGGGCCCTGTAGGCCTAGGACACCCACCCACACCCCGCCCCCGCAGACAACCCTCAACTCTATTGTAAATAGGTCCTTCACGTGGTGAGGTCAGACTCACCCAGAGAGTTTCTGGTGATTTATCTGCACGCTTTGGGTAGGAAAAGAGGAAGCAGCTGTGGTCTGAGCCTCCTGGAAACTTGACAATTGCCCTGACACTTGGAGGGTTTGCTCAAGGTGTCTAGAAAAGTTTCCAAATAATAGAGGTAAGGAAGCAGGGGCAGCTTAGCAGAAGCTAGGTGGTCACCATGGCAACAAGTGCTGTTGGCCTAGCCCACAATATCATTACACAGGACCATCCCCACATGCCCCCAGTTCCTCCAAAACACACACGCACATGAACACACACACACACACACACACACACACACACACACACACACACAGCCTCCCTCCGGGAACATGCAGGGCTCTCCACTGGTCAAATCCTCCCAGATCCTCTGGTGAATCAGGCTGAATCAGACCCTCTGAGTCACCTAGAGCCCATGCAAGCCAGGGTTAATTTATTCAATAGTCATTTATTGAGCAAGTGCCAGTGCCGGCTTTGTGCTAGGCACTGCAGGCCGATGCCTTCTAGAACATTCTTGAGAGCCTTTCTCTCCAAGCCACCCCATGGGGGAGAAACCACTTCAGTCAGAAAGTTGGTGAGGCAAGGGCTTGGCATGGAGGTATCGCCAAAGAAGAGATCTGTGCTGAACTGGGCACGGCTCATTATCAATCAGCTCTTTCTGCAAGGACACATGAGAGGGTGCCAAACCACTTCCAGGGACCCCCAAATGGCCATCCAATGGCAAGTAAACAGTGGAGGGTCAATACTGAAGAAGAGTAAATTCCCACAGAATTGCTGCCACTCTGAAACTCAACCATGGCCAGAGAACCGAGAAGCACTTGAGCAACATTCCTATGGTCACCTCCAAATTACTCTGGGATCCCAGAAGTGAAGAGGAAGGAGCTTCTTTTAGGAAAAAGGACAGAGAGTGATGGTGGGCTACTGCGGAGGTTTTAAAACATGTCTGAAAATACTTATACAGTCCTTCCAGGGAGAGGTAGGTTGATATCCCCTCCACCTGAATCTGGGCAGGCTTCTGACTTGTTGTAGCCAACTGAATGTGGCAGAAATGATGCTCCATGACTTCTTCAGCTAGGTGGAAAAAGGCCTTGCAGCTTCTACCTTGTTTGCTGGAACACTTGCCATCTGAGCCCTGAACCCTGAGCCACTGTGTAAGGCTGCTCCTAGGCCACCATGCTGTGAGGAAGCTCAAGGATATGGACCAGCCATGTGTGTGTGTTCTGCCCGACAGCCACACTGAGGTCCCAGTCCATCGCCAGTACCCCATGTCAGACTTGTGAATGGAGGAGCCTCCTAACCATCCCAGCCCCAAGGCCTTGAATTGCCCCCAGCTTTGGAGTCTTCGCAGCTGAGGCTCCAGACATTGTGGAGCAGAGATAAAGCATCCCTGCCGTGCCCTATGTGAACCCCTGCCCCACAGAATCCATGAGCAGAATGAAATGGTTGTTTTATGCCACTAAGTTTGGGCAATCTGTGGTGAGTGGCAGGACTTCAGTGACCGAATGATCCTGGAGGTGAGAGTGAACAGTATTAGAAAAAAGGAAGAGGAAAGTACAAACAAGAGAATGACACAAGGAGAAAAGGACAGGGACCTGAATGATGCTGTTTGTACTCTGTTTTCTTTTCTGATGTGAAAAAGGAACCAAATGTAATCACATTTCACAAGCCATCCCTAGGCTTAGCTTTTGGTAGCCCAGCCTTGCAGTGGCCTGGGAATACTCACACCTGATGGTCCACAGCCTCCCATGGCATGGGCCTTTCCTTATTGCCCCTCAGGGAAGATAGGAACCTCCAGCATTTCAGAGGCCCCCCTCCATGGGGGGAAGCCACATGACTTCATGGTGGCTGAAGCTGAGGCTTCTGCAGCTTCTTTCCCTTACCAGCTCCCAGGGGTGCTCCAGAAGGAGGTGACAAGGACTGTGTCTGCCCAAAGGCATGCTCAGTTATCCCTGAGATAGTTGATAGTTATCATTCTAAAAGAGACCCTAACCAGCACTGAAAGTGCTAATTTCATCTGAGCTTCTGGGAGTTACTTGTGGCAAAGAGCTCTTTACTCTTTGAGTTTCTTCTAGTTCCACTGCTAGGAAAAAAGACCACCTTCTTACCCCCATTCCTCCCACCAGACTGCTAGGAATATTTATCCTTGTTTAGACAGCCCTTTATTAGAGCTCGAGTGCATTTTAAGAAACCCCTTTGACACCCTTGCCCCAGAAGGAAAGGGAGGCAGCCTTTCAACAGGCCCAGCAGGGACCTCACCCAGTGGTCAGGTCCCTGGTCAGGGAGCATCCAGGACCTCTGGAGTCCTTGAGGAAAGGCCTGGTCAGAACTCACTACAGTAAGTGCAGCAGTGGGGAGGGTTCCCAGATCTGCAGGACTCACCCACTGGCCTTTGTTTTGGTTTTCTGAACAGCCCCATTTTCCAAAGGTCCACGCATATTGTCAGAAGGCCTTTCTATCTGTCTTGGATTGCTCCAATTTCAATCTCCTCCTTCAACTTAGTGGCTGAATTAGACCTGAAGTTATAGACTCTTTGAACTAGAAGGGACCTTAGAAATCATCTAGGTCAACCCCCAGGAAGGGAAAGTGACTTGTCCAGGGTCACACAGCAAGGGTTCTTTACTGTTAGAGTAAGGACTGGAACTAGGGTCCCAGGCTCCCAAGCCAGGGCTCTTTGTACAGTGCTCTTGGTGCTGTCAGACTACCCAGACGGCTTGCTCCCTGGAGAGTATGAATTCAAGGAATCTGCTTGAACCCAGCCAACCACAGGAATCCTGGGTTCCAAAGATCCTGTTTGCAAACCCCACTCCTTCCTCCTCTCCTCCCTACCTCAAACCCAACCTCCCAAACCTCTAGAATAGTTTGGAGGCAAGTAAAAGCAATCTGCCCAGGCAGTGTTCTACTTTTAGGCATCCTTAGAATTAAAGCTCCTGGTTGCTTTAGAAATTAAGACTTTCCCACCCACCTCTCTCTCTCCCCTTTTCATTCTCCTCCCCACCCTGGCTCTGATTTCATGTCTGCTTTTCTGTTTCCTTAGCTACATGAGGCATTTCAAGCTTCATATAGACTATTTCCTATAAATGCAAACACTGTCTTGGACACACCAATAAAACTTAATTTTGGTCAATGTGCTGTTTGGGGAGTTTTTAATAAATTATGCCCCTTGAGCACATTTTCGAACAAAATGAAATACCAAGAAAAGAAGAACATGGTTATTTGCAGACAATGGGGGAACCACTTAGACATAAATGTTAGAATAGAGGGACAGACTGTCCTATATTATAACTGTTTGGGTAAGTATCTATTTTTCTGACTGGAACTGACTCCTGAAGGGTTTACATCATGTCTTTTTTCAATTCTACGTCCCTCATAACCCCAAACATACCACTTTTCACATACAAGGGCCTATATAAATGTTTGTTAAATGGAATCTCTTTTTTAATTTACTGAGAGCCTACTATGCAATAGGCAGAAGGCTAGATGTTTTTATAGCTTTTTAAAAATTGATTCTCATGATCCCCCATCAGTTATTTCTTGCCACATTAATGATATTTTACAAACCACCCTAACAATTCTGACTCCGATTCCAATGGATGTGGGGTTTTCCCAAACCAACCAAGCAATTCTGCAACACCAGCTGGGTGTCCCACAATTCAACTTAATCCTGACACTATCTTCCTGGAGACAGCATCAGATCCACAGGTTGAGGGCTCAGTCCCACAAGACTGCCCCCCAATTCAGATGCCAATCACAAGCCCAGGTTGTCACCTATACTTCTGACTGCCTGGCTCTAAATCAGAGGTTTCCAAAACCCCCTCCTTGGGTTTGATTCATTTGCTAGAGTGGCTCACAGAACTCAAAGAAACATTTTACTTACTAGATCACTGGTTTATTATAAAACGACATAACTCAGGCACAGCAAGATGAAAGAGGTGCCGAGGGCAAGGCATGGGGAAAGTACACGGAGCTTCCGTGCCCTCTCCAGGCATGCCCCCTCCCCACAATTCCAAGTGTTCACCAACCAGAAGCTCTCTGAACCCTGTCCCTTCGGGGTTTTATTGAGGCTTCATTACATAGCATGATTGATTAAATCACTGGCCATTGGTCATGACTGATTGAACCTCCAGCCCCTCTCTCCTCCCCAGAGGTCAGGGGGTGGGACTGAAAGAGCCAACCCTCTAATCAAGTGGTTGGCTCTACTGTAAACCATCCCCCATCTTAGGTGCTTCCCAAATGTCACCTCATTAACATAACAAAAGACACCTTTATAGCTCTCCAGGCTTAGGAAATTCCAAGGGTTTTAGGAGCTCTATGACCGGAAGGGGTGGAAGACCCAATGCCTATTCTTATCATAAATCAAAATATCGTACACCCTAAAGCTTAGTAGCTTCCAACAGCCCCCTTCTGCTGTATCTGTGGGTCTCCAGGGTGGCTTGCCAGTGCTGCTGAGCCGGGCTGGGCTTGGCCAGTCTTGGTGAAGCTTAGCTGGAGGGCAGCTGGGCGGGCTGATCTAACATGGCCTAAGCCGGGGTGGCAAGAATGATGGGGGCCTCTCCCCACATGATTTTCACTTTCCAGCAGGCTAGCCCAACCTTATCCTCACAGTGGAGATAACAGGGTTCCAAAAGAGCAAGCAGAAGCATGCAGCGTTGTTTGAGGTTCCGGCTCAGAGCAGGCACACCTTCACAGTGACCACACTTTATTGGTCAAAGCAAGTCATAAGGCCAACCCCAGACTCAAGGGCTGGGGAAATCAATTCCACCTCTCAATGGAAGGAGCAAAAAAGTCATGTCACCATGTATAAAAGGATTAGAATTGAGGTCATTTTTGTAATAAATCCACTGTGTAAGTCCAATCGTAAGGTGAAGGGAAAAAAATGGAGAGAGGTTAAAAGATTTATAAAACAATGTTATAAAATTGCATTGTAACGATGGTTGCGCAACTCTATACGTTTACTAAAAATCATTGAACTGTACACCTACAATGGCTGACTTTTATGGCATGTAAGTTATTCCTCAGTAAAGCTGTTTAAAAAAACTGAAAAAAAAATGTTAAATTTACTGACAATCATTCAACTAATAATTGTCCAAATCTGCATTTAAACTCAGGTATTCTAGCCCAAAACTCAGTAATCTTTTCAATGCACTATATTTATCATACCTAAAGTATTAGATTCTCAGAATCAGAGCATCTAAGAGCTAGAAAGAGCTCCTACTGACTATTTTGTATACCCCTCTTTCTTCAAGCAGCTGAATGTGTAAGCCTTCTGGTGCAGATGCAAGAATCCTCTTCTTAGGTTGAAAAGCAGAAACAACAGTGCAGGAAACCTGAACCATTTGAAAAATACCCCTCATCTTCTCATACGCTTTTGGGATCTAGAGTGATTAACATTGGAAAGAACTTGACCCACTGTTCTTTCTAGAACCAGAAGCTGCCGACAATTCTTCTGATTCTGGCTCCTCTCATTTTATGCTGACCATATCGTAAGTAGCCAGGATACCTAATGTGCCTAGATTCTCGTATTAACAGTGATGGCATTTTTCTTCTATTTCATTAGTCAGTGTCCAAATCTAAGTTCCTTTTTGGGCTGAAGGTTGTATTCAAATTAAATGTAGCCCAAGGAACATCCTTTGTGTGTAAAAATCTCTGACATGAGGACTCTGGGAATAACAACACTTAAAGAAAAAAAAGGTGGATTGTGCAATGTGGTCCTTCTCTCATGCACATTAAGGCATCTGTGAGGATGATGAACACATGGGAAGTGGTATGATTTTGTCCTATAATTTGGACTTGTTTCTGGAAAGAAAAAGAGTGAAATCCATAGGAGATGCACCCAAGCCCTCCATAAACAGGGCTTTGAAAAGCAAATTGAGCAGCTTTCATCAATCACACACAGACCACATCAAAAGCTGCCTGAGGAGAATCACTCACCCCATGTCAGGCAGGGTCAGACAAACGTTATCAAACGCTCTTTCAAGATATTACGAACCAGAATCAAGAGAGAGAGAAAAAGGTAAAGAGGAGTGTCAAAAATAAAACCATGAAAGGGAGAGAGGCAAATAAGGCAGAGAATGTGATGCAGTGGGAAAGAGGATGAGGAGGGAGGACAAAGGGAAAAGAAGGGAAACAGGAGGATATCAGGATAGATGGCAGGAGACAGAGCCAAGCTCTTATAGCAGAAGCTATAAGGAGAGTGTGGCAAAACGGAACAAAAGTAAATCAACGGCTAAAGAGAGGCAGAGAAAGGAAAGCTCAAAGCGGAGAGAAACAGCCTTTACACACGGTGGAGGCCATGTTGGCAGCCATCTGTCCTGAGGACACGTGGTCTTCGTGGACTTCTGTGGAAAATTAGCCAGAACAGATCTATTTTCCCACCTAGAGGAGCATCATTAAGTCCCACTGAAAGGGGGTGGAACAGAAAACAAAGAAAAAACGAACACTCCAAACTTCTTCCTCTCCAGCTCCCCCAAATGATCTTTTATCTACTATGAAGGGCTCTTTGATCATCCCAGCCGGCTTTACTCAGGCTCTGAAAATCAGAGGGAACAGTCATTAAAAACCCAGCCTGATGTCCACCCAAGCCCCCACTGGAGCGATTTCATCTTTTATTACAACAAAGCGAGGGCAGTCATGTATCAGCTCAGGTTATAAATCTGTCTTCTTCATAGATCAAGTTCGATTTTCCAACTAATTGGAGGCAAACAAATCCACTCCTGGGTCAGAGCAAGCAAATGTCCCTTTCTCAGTACAGGGCCTGGCTCTGTCTTAATCAAGAGGTAAGGGTCCAGCAGTACTTCACTGAATGGATGTGTCACCAATTATTGAAGTAATTTCTTGGTGTTGGTCACGTCTTTTCATTTTTTATTCTTAAAGATGATACTTTCAAAAACACCTTTGCCAAGAAAGAAAAAAACCAGGAGGTAAAGTTCCAGGTGCCTAGGTGTTCCCATGAGGAGCCCTGGGGGAGTCCAGGGTCAGTGGGAGGGTACCAGGTGTGAAAAAAGGAAGCCTTTGCAACAAGGGGGAAGAGATGATAAGTGGGAAATGGAAGGGCTTTCTCCAAAGCAAACTTTGCTCATTGTACATTTTAACCCCATAAAGTGACATTGGGAAGAGCGATGCGTTAAGAAACAGTGTCCTAGAGACAACCTTGCTCTTGGCACTCTGTGCGCATTTGTTGAAATAAGGCAGGATACTAGGAATGATTTGCTAGTGGTTCCCAATCCTTAACCGCGGGGACTAGATTGGAGCTGAGAGAATAACAGTGCCCAAATTTATGGAGCCAATCATTTTACATGCATCATTTCATTTAATCCTCACAACAAACCTATGAGGTAGACATTCCGATTATTATCCCCACTTTACTGATGAGGAAAGAGAAGCTCAGAGAGGTTAAATGACTGATCCAGAGTCCCAGAGTGAGAATGTGGTGGAGCAGAAATCTGAGTTGCAACTAATCCCAGAGCTGGTCGTCCATGGCCAGCATCCGCTCAAGTAGCAGATGGAGGCGATGGAAGACCACTTGGTCCTTTGTCCCCTTGGAGCAGCGTGCAGGATGGGGAGAAAGGAGATCCAAAACAGCCTCAGTTCAGCTGCACAGGATCAGGGTTTCAAATAAGATGGTAACTAACAGTCCATGTTGCAAAATAGAAGCCAATGTATGATATGAACATTTTTTGAGCTTGGGGATAAATGGTACAGCCATATACCAAGAAGAAGGTAGCATCACTATGGGCTGTAACAAGTGTGGAGAGCTCATGAAATTCTTCTATTTCCCTTTATAAAAGCAAAAGACCAGAAAATGATGCATAATTACAGAGCCATCGGCACTGAATTACAACATCTCTTGCATGGACCAACATGGCAAACGACTCCACAGCATCAGTGAGTGTCCTAAGTTCCTCCTCCCACCCCCAATGCCACACTGGCATAAGCAGCCCACACCACACACAAGCAGAGTCCAGAACACAGGCTGTGTGGTTAGACAGACATGTGTTCAGATCTTGTCTCTACCACTTACTACCTGAGTAACTTTAAACACTTTGTTCAAAATCTCTGAGCCACAGTTTCCTCATCTGAAAAATGGGGCCTATAAAAATACCTGAGACCCAAGTAATGTTAGGATAAAATGAAAAAATGAATGCATAACATCTAGAACAATGCCTAGTATATAATAAGCACTCTTTTTAAGAAAAAAAAAAAAGCTATCATTATATGTTTCCATCCCTTCATCTTCCTTATTTGAAGCTAAAAGAGGAAGAGGCAGATCAACTGAAATTGCTACATAAAAGCCAGATAGAGCCTGGCTATTCCACCAGAGGCAATAATTATAAAGCTGCTTCAGAGCACAGAGAGTTCCCAGAACAGAATACACATTTGGAACAAGTTCATTACAAAAAGCTGCTTACTTATAAAAGCTGCTATCGTTATAGCCTGACAAATGGAAAACACAGCACTGATAGAGAAGATGCCAGTGGTAAACAAGACAGCTACACCAAGAGGTCGCTTGATTTCTCTCTTCCCACCCATCCTCCAACAGTTTCTTAACCTTTTATGGGATTATAATGACAAGTTCAGTTAGGTTTTATGTGCCTGTTTACTGAGTTCCCCCCAAACTCCAAATCGAGGGAAGAAGCCTTGGACGTCTCTGCCCAACCTCCAGGAATGGAATGAGGCAGCCATGGCGCCCAGCAGGCCCTTTCTCACTTCTTTGCCGAGTTAAGTCAGCTCCAAGCTTTTCCCACCTCTTCAGCCTTTCTAGAGACCCCAAAACCCTCACCATCTCTGCTCCAATGCTGCCCCTCACACCTCATCGGTCCACTCCAAGAAGAACTCTCTCCTGGCCAGTCTGTGTCCTGAGCCTTCTTGCTCCAGCCTGAGTGGGTCACCTTCCCAGTAGTAGAATGAGTGCTAGATGGAAAGTCAGGAGATTGGGGTGATAATGCAGCCCTATATATAACTCTGTGATAATGCGGCACAAGCCACTTAGCCGGACATTGTCACTGAACTTCTCTGAGCCTCAGTTTTGTTGTCTACAAAATGGTAGTAACAACACCCCCGTCATGGTGTTTCTGTGCAGCTTCAATAAGTTTATGGTCATGAACTTTCCCTGTAGAGTGCTTGGCACCAGCGGGAGCTGTTGCAGCCAGACGATGACAATGACTAAGCCCCCTGATATCAGAGCTCTGTCCTATGAACTTGGGGCTGGGATGGCAACGGAAAGTGGGGGGGAAAGCCCCCACGTATGTACCCTCACAACTCGCTAGAGATCACTGAGACTTTCAAGGAGTTTCTAGGTGCAGAAATGACCTGAGGAAACAGGGCGAAGGGAGCTGGATGCTGTCACCCCTCCGCTGTAACCTCCCTGTCCCTGCCCTGCTCTAGCCCCAACAGACTTGGCTAGGTCTTATTCCCTTGCCAAAGAAAAGCCAGCAACATCAAAAGGAAGCAGGTTAGTGCTTTTACAGGGCCTGTGGCAAAACAGACTTTTGCCAGCATTTACCAGAAACCATGGCAAACCTTCTAAATTCTCACATAATGAAAAACCAGCGATCTCCATCTACTCCTTTCTCATCCAATCACCACCTCCTTGACTACTGCTTTTCCGGAGGTTAAAACAAAAATTCTGTGTCACTAAATTACACAAATCAGCAGCTAATTTAGGCTTTGAAAACTTTATTTATTTTGTAAAAAAGGGGACTAAACACTGAGTAATACCTTTTGGGAGCCAAATCCTTCCGAAGCAAAATTTCCTGGAGAATTGGCTTTCTGTGTGAGTGTGCTTAGAGACTGGATATGGCTGGCTTAGATTTGACTATGCAAGCGCTAGGCTTTTAGGCAGCCACTCAGTTATTCCAGAAATCTAGAAGTCATTCTAGAAATTGAATACCCACTATATGCAAAGCATTGCGCTAGGGGCTGAGATACCAAGACAGATCCGACTCATGATTATTTCCGGTTCATCAGAAACAACTGGGGAGTTTTTAAATAACGAAGATGACTGGGTCCCACCACTAGATAATCTAATTCAATTGAAATGGGTAAGGGCCGGCATTGTTTTCCCCCCCGCAGGTGACTATCATGTGCAGTCAAGGTGGATAAACACAGGCTATCAGGAATAGTACAGGTGGAGGAAAGACAGGAGTCCAGGCTGGAAAGGACCAGTCGTGGCAAGCCTGATTCATTCACTCTACAAAGAGCTACATATCAAGGACTGTGTTAGGTGCCGGGGATACAAAGGAGCCAAAGAGCTGGCTCCTGCCATCAGGGACTGGACAGAATAATGACACAGGTGCAATTATTCTGTGTGTAGGTTCTGTGATGAACTTGAGCACAGAGGCAGCTCCTGGAGCACTCTGGTGAGTAACAAAAGACTTCCCAGAGGAGATGATACCCAAACCATATCTTGACAGATGAGAAAGAGTTAAGCAAACACAGGGACAGACATTGAGAACATTCCTAGCAGAGGAAACTACCACTGCAAAAGCCCCGAGCGAGGCAAGAGAGAGCTCATTGAGATCTGGGGACCGCAGCAGTTGTGCAAAGCAGAGTTGGGGCCAATGAAGGGTTGGATGGGCAGCAGGGAGGGACTAGAGCATGATGAGCTTCTCACATTTCAAACCACTTGATCATCACTCTGTCACTGACCCCCAGCTCCTAGCACAGGGCCTGACACACAATAAACTTGCAACCACCATTAGTTGGATAAATGAGAACAAGCAGAAGCCTGAGAACAGAGCTCTGGGGGAACACAGACACTTAAAGGCTAACAAAGAGAATTGGCACAAGGAGGACACAGTCAGAGAGAAAGGAGAAAACGGGATTAGTGGCCCAGAACCAAGGGAAGGCAGTTTCCAGAAACAGGGGACCAGTGTCAAAGGCTGGAAAGAAGCAAAGGAAACACATACAAAAGGCCAGCTGTTGGATAACAGTGAGTTGGCCCTAGCAATTTGGCAAGAGCCAGGCATGTGGGAGCTAAGGGAGGAACATGATGGTAGTGAACTCAGGAGGGAACTCTGGGGAAGTAGATTATTCTGTGAAGAGGCTCCACCGTGAAAGGGCAGGTGAGGGTGAGATGGCCGTGAGAGGGTAGATGGGGCAAGAGAAAGTCAGATTTTTTTTTCCTCTTTTTAGATGAGTTAGCCTTGTTTTTTTGTTTGTTTGTTTGTTTGTTTTTTAACACGTTCAACTGAAAGATCCTGTAGAAAAGTTAGCCATGTGGGACAGTGGGCTGCAATGACAAGAGCAGACCTGCCACTTGCTGTGTGACTCTGGGACCATTACATAACCTCCCTGAGCCTCAGTTCTCATCTGTAAAACAAGGACCACCATGCTTGACTTGAACACTTGTTGTAATAAGTGAAGAAACTGTGTCTAGTGACTGGCTCCTGTAGGTTTTCAAGTTTTCTTTTTTTTCATCTTTAATTGAAAGAGGAGTTTCACTTAAAAGTTGGTGGGATAGAAAGACTTGTGTTCTCCTTCTATCTCTCCTCTTAGGAATTTAGTGGCCTCTCGCTAAACACCGTGTGTTTACTTTAGTTTCCTCAATCGAATGGGCACACAAGCAAGTCCCTGCCTCGTACAGCTGGGGCTTTTAGATTTACTGTGAACAGAACAGTAGAAGACACTTGCAAAAGTTAAAAGTGCCACTGACGTCATATGATCACTATCTAGGAAATACAAAAAGGAGAACCTTGAGATGGGTGACCAATATTACCTTAGAGTCAGGCTGACTCATGGATTCATTCTTAAGGAAGATGAACAGAGAGCTTCTGTACCTTGGTGTCTAAAAGGATTAAAATGTTTTTCAAGTTATGAAGTTTTCTGAATGTAGTAAATGTCAATAAATGTTACTTTCTTGTCTCCTGATCTGGAAAATTTAAAAACAGTATTATCTTACATCTCCATGGAGTAGTCTGAGTGGAATTTGGCTCAATTATAAAGTAAAGACAAGAAGATTCAAATTCAAGTTTAGGAAATGATCATCAGAAGGTTCAAGAAGAAGAGGCAAGCTGTTTCTAAACTAAGCTGTGGCTGGGGACCCTCCATGGTGATCTTTTAGCCTTAACAACAGGTCATACGTTTAACTAAAATCTTCATTCTACCAACTCTTGCCCCAAACCAGCACCTTGGTCAGTCCCTCTGACTGACTCAGCACCTTGGTCAGTCCCTCTGATTTGATTGCAAGCTCCGCAGAGGGACAAGAACAGAGCCTTAATCACTCTTTTCTCCAGCTCTAGGTTCAGCACTTGCTCCACCCTTAAGACTCACTATACAGTGATGTTATATAGACCTGCGTTCCGATCTCTGTGGCATTCCGTGCAGGTGCCGTTAACAGTGTTCCGACCTCAGCATAAGCTGCAGTTTCCTCATCTATAAGAGGGAGGCGCTTGTGATTTGCAAAGGTGGGAGGGAGGGACAGAGTGAAGGTCTGTAAGAAGGTGGCCCGGCAACCAGCCACATAGTAGGAGATCAGCACATCACGGGAGCTCATATTATTAAGAATAGAAGCCCACAGGGTCCCAGGCAAGGGAGCCCAGTGAGATTAGAGTGCACACAGGGGTGATAGAATATGGACAGTCAGATTTTACAGCTAAAAAGAGGAAAAAAGCCTCAAGTGAATTTTCTCCCCATTTCACCAAAATAATATGCTCCAAGCCTGAGACCTTTTTCCTCCTGTCTATTGCCCCAAACTCATTTTTCCAACAGAGATCTGAGCCACCGTAAATCCCATCAGGGGTCAAAATGGCTGACACAATTTTAACTACGAGAGAGCCCAGCATGAATGGCATCATTATTATCCCCAAGGGCTGCTCTCTGCCTTTTCTAGGGGACAAAAGAAAAAGTCATATTTTTTAACCTGGAAATATATAGGATTCGCAAATTTTTGATGGACAGATCCAAGAACTCAGAAGCACAAAGGCTGTTAAAGGAAAGTATGACCGGACTTAAAGGGAACAATCTTTCTGCCTTTGAAGAAATCTCTTTATTGCTATCTTACCAAAAATCTAGAGACACTGTTTCTAAATAAAGTCAGTTCTGCCTCCAATTGCCTCTGACTGTATAGTCTTTTATATGCCTCTATATTCTATAACCACATCTCTTCTAGTGATGGGGCACTCAGTCCCTCACTGAGTCCACACACTTTCTCCCGGGGAGGTTCAATACTGCAGTGCATTTCTGACACCGACTACCCAGAGTTAGCTCAGACTTCACGAGTTAAGGGCACAGTCTCCAACAACACTGCCCGCAATTCAGGCAACGGCCATAAGTGCAGGGCCAGGCCACCTGCACTTCTGACCAACTGGCTATACATGCTGGGGTTCCCACAGCTCCCTCAGGTTCAATTACTCAGAATGACTCACAGAATGCAGGAAAGTGCTATACTTATGATTAACGTTTTATCATAAAGAATACAACTCCCCAGGCCAGACAAATAAAAAGACGCATAGACCTGGGAGGGCCCTGAAAGTGAAGTTTTTGTGTCCTCACTGACGGAAGCAGGATGCACCACCCTGCTGATACATCGATGTGTTCACCAACGTGGAAGCTCAACCAGGCCTCAGTGTCCAGAGTTTTCACTGGGGTTTCATTACGTCGGCATCATTAAGTTGAATCACTGGCCATGTGTTTAAATTCGATCTCCAGCTCCCCTCCACTACTGAAAGCTGGGCCGATATCGTATGGCTCAAAGCCCCAGTACTCTAATCATACGGCTGGTCTTTCCAGCCTAGCCACCCCCCATCCTGAAACTATCTAGGGGCTCACGACGAATCACTTCCTTTGCATAAGTTCAAGCATGGTCCCAAGGCTTCGCCATAGATAACAAAGACACTCCCATCATTTTGGAAATTCCAAGGGTTTCAAACCTCCATCCCAAGAACCCAGGACAAAGAACAGACAGGTACTTTGTTACACAACAGGAGGGGAGGATCTAACCTCTAAAACGCTCAATGTTGACACTGTAGACCCAGTGCTTGTTCACCTGTTGCCAACTTCAGCAAGTCAAACACTTCCTTTCTGAAGTCTTAGTCTCCGTCTTGGAGCACCACCGTGCCTGGCCGACCTCATTTCCACTATTCCCCATCACAAAATCTGCACCTTATTCCTCCTGTTCCGTGATAAGGCATGGAATGCTAAGATAACCTTGAGAGCACAGATGAGTAAGACCAGAAGAGGACCTGGGACAGAAGCCCCTCTAATATTTAAGAGGAAGAGGGGCCTACAAGGAAGCCTGAAGAGGTAGGAGAATTCAGCTGCTGCACGTGGCCCTGGAGGCACAGGAAATGAGCTTTCAACATGCTAGGAAGGACCAAAAGTGTCAGCTCCTACAGACAGGTCAAGGAAGATAATGGCTTAAAAGTTTCCATTGGATTCAGCAATAAAATACTCATGGATGACCTTGCTGAAAGCAGTTTCAGTAGAGTGATAAGGGCAGAAGCCAGATTGCAGCGGGTAGAACAGAGAATGGGAAATAAAGAAGCAGAGAAGCAGATACATATGTCTCTTCAAAGAGAAAGCAATGGCTGAAAGGTGCCATGAGGTTTGAAAGGAATGGGATATTCAGGATGAAAGATTTGAACATGTTCAAGTGCTGACAGGCAGAGGCCAAAAGGGAAAGGTCAGGGTGATGGTGTAGGAGAGAGAGAGGGGACGCTGATCAAGCCAGGCTGCTAAGGACTGGGAGAGAAGAGCTCCAGAGGACCAGTGGAGGGACCAGCCCAGGTGGGGATGCTCCCTTTCCATTGTAACAGAAGCAAAGAAGGGAGGCATGGAGGTGGTAATAGCTAACTTGTAGGTTTGAGAGCAGTAAGTTAAGGGGAGGGTGGGGAAGTGTTTCCATCTTTGGCATCTACTTTCTCTGTGAAGTAGGAAGAAATGCCGTACGCTTAACTTGTGAAAGTCAAACATTTGAGGAGAGGAGGAAAGTGAAAAAGGCATGCAAAAGCTAGTCTAGAGAACTAGAGAGAGAATTGGCTAAGGAATCATGGAACGGTTACAGGGCAGCAGTGGAAAGCCAGGAGAGTCCAAACCGTGAAGTTGTGGTGAAATTAATCTGCACACCTGTGCAGTTTTCTCTCCAACACTTAGCAATACTGGTAGAGAAGGCTGATAGTTCATTAGATCTGGGGTTGAGGTTTTGCCCGTCAAGTATGAAAGAAATCCATGAAGCAAGGCTGAAGGAAGATGAAGCTGGAGAGGGAATGAGGAGGGTCTTGTAAATACGAGGAACAGAGAGTATATGGTGTGAACTCAAGAATCAGCATGGAAAGAATGCTGGTCAGTCTGTCCCTCACTCTACAACATTGTAATGCCTCCCCTATGCTCTCTATACCTTGCCTTCCTCTCTCCAGGCCTCTCTTAAACAAACTCAAACTGATCTGTGATCTTGGTACAGCTTTCCATTCAGATTTCCAATGGTAGGTTTTCCTCCTCTTTACCTTTTTGCTGTGCTCTCCTTATCCAAAAAGAGCAATAAAAGGAATCGGAGAAGAACTCACAGTTTCTCACCTTGTCTCGCTTCAGTCTAAACAAGAAAACAGCTTATTAAAAGGTGGGGGGGTGCTGGGGGGAGAGAAAGGTGATATTTAATTTTACTGTGGAGAACAGATCATTGCTGGAGAATGCCTGCAGCTAAATGAGGCCACCAAACCAAGAGCAGAGCAGCGAACCGCGCGCACAAATATGAAGTTAATATCTTTCTGCTCCGGGGGAAACTGCCACTCAATTTCAGAAGCTTCAGGCAGGCAGCTCAGAGTAGGGTGAAATCACAGCCGCCTTCTTGGAACCATTTACAATGGCTTCTACTCTCTGCTGTGAAAGTTTAAAAAATGCAAATGAAATGGGGCCATTTAAAGAAAAATATCCCTGCTAACTGTGCTCTGGGAAAGGAAAAAAAAAAAGCTTATAGCTCAGAGGGCAATCTTAAAGTCAATGAAACTCAGCAGCGCTGGATGATGCTTCATTCTGATGGATAATGTGCGCTGTGCTTCTCCCTCACGAGTTTAGAAGTATTTAAAGAAAAGGGGAAAATCACCCTGTTTAGGAGATTAATTTCTTTCTGAAAAAAATGTCTGTTTTTGCTGTCACTTTGGGTTTGATGAAGAGTAAAACCAGAGCTTATTCTAAATGTTTGCTGCTGGAAATTACCAAGGTGGCGGGCCGGGTAGAAAAATCCTGAAGAGGTCAAGTTCTGCCGCATCTCCCCAGGCAAAGTCATGCTTAGATTATCCAAGAATACCTATAAAAGTATTTCTTCAGGGATAAAGATTCTAATAACGTGTGCTACATTTATTGAATACTGAATGCCAGGGATTGAGCTTAGCACTTTACATGAATTATATCATCTTCATAATCCCCTTCCCATACATATACCTGCAGGAGGTCCTATTACTCTACCCATTTTACAGATGAGGCAACTGAGGTTAGGGAGATCAACTAACTTGCTCAAGGTTTCATAGCTGGAAAGTGGCTGGGCAGGACAAAGTTCAAGTTCAGGCTACAACAGTGACATCGCTACAATTCAGTAAATTATGCCTTGTTTTGAAATTTCTTTCTTTGGAGACTGCATTTAGAATATAAAGTCATCAGTATTTGATGAGCAGGCACTATAAACCTAGGGCTGAGGGGCAAATTGAGGACGGCCAACTGATCAAAAGACACGTGGCATCTCCTGCCCTTCATGTGCTTAGGTTGTAATTGGAAGCCCAACTCTATTAAGCCATTTAACTCAAAAGAAGAATCCACATTGATCTGGAACCTAAATACTTCTTGGTGCAACTCAAGTACATTTTCCCACTTTATGATGAGATATTAGAACCAAGCTGCCAAGCTCACCACCTTCTCTAGTTCTTAGATAAAGAACTAGAGAAAAGTTCTAAAAAGATGCTCAACACCACTAATTATTTGAGAAATGCAAATCAAAACCACAATGAGGTATCACCTGACACGGGTCAGAATGGCCATCATCAAAAAGTCTACAAAAAATAAATGCTGGAGAGGGCGGGGAGAAAAAGGAATCCTCCTACTCTGTTGGTGGAAATGTATAGTGGTGCAGCCACTATGGAGAACAGTATGGAGGTTCCTTAAAAAAACTAAAAATAGAGTTACCATATGATCCTGCAATCCCACTCCTGGGTATATATCCGGAGGAAACTCTAATTTGAAAAGATACATGCACCCCAATGTTCCTAGCAGCACTATGTACAATAGCCAAGACTTGAAAGCAACCTAAATGCCCATCAACAGATGAAGGGATAAAGAAGATGTGGTATGTATATACAATGGGATATTACTCAGCCATGAAAAAGAATGAAATAATTCCACTTGCAGCAGCGTGGATGGACCTAGAGATTATCTTATTAAGTGAAGCAAGTCAGACAGAGAAAGATAAATATATGATATCACTTATATGTGGAATCTTAAAAAAAATGATACAAATGAACTTATTTACAAAACAGAAATAGACTCACAGACATAGAAAACCAACTTTGCCTACCAAAGGAGAAAGGAGGGGAGGAATAACTTTGGAATTTGGGATTAACAGATACAGACTACTATATACAAAATAAACAACAATGACCTATTGTATAGCACAGAGAGCTATATTCAATATGTTGTACTAACCTATAATGGAAAGAATCTGAAAAAGAATTTATATTATATATAAATATATATTTACATATAGATATAAAACTGAATCACTTTGCTGCCCGAAACACTGAAAATCAACTATACTATATAAGAAAATAAAAATTAAATTAAAATAAATTTAAAATTAAATTAAATAAATTAAAATAAAAATTTCTATATAAGAAAATAAAAATTAAAAAAAAAAACTGCAGTCTGAATCTGACAAACATATGGAACAATGAGAGCTGGTACACTGCTGGTGGCCATGTAGATTAATACAGTCTTTAGGAAGACACTTTGGCAGTATCTTGAACATTTGGGGTTGTGTGTACCCTACAACTCAGAATTTTTATTCCCAGGTAATACTTATAGCAGCAATGTCTATGAAAACTAAAAGCTGGAAACAGCCCAAATGTCCCTCAACAGCAGTAACAATAAATAAACCGTAGCATATACACACAAGACAACAGTGTGATCTCTTGAAAATGACTTAATTACAGCTGCATGCATGTATCAACTCTGTGAATCTTGTAAGCACAATGAGCTAAAGAAGAAAGTAACAAAGGAAAACCTATTATGATACATATACCATTCAAAACAGGCAAAATTAAACTATGTTGTTTAGGGGTGCACAATAGGTAGTAAGCCTATTTTAAAAAGGTCAGAAGCAGGTCATCACAGAAATCTGGAGAGAGGTGATCTGATTGGGAAAGGGCACATGGCACATAAGATACTGGCAATGTTCCAATATTCAAACTGCATGGAGGCTAAATGGGTATCCATTTTAAAAATATTCATTCAATGGTATATTTTGGAATGAGCATTTGTTATAAAACATGGTCTTATGTTTGTATGACAAACATATATGAATACTCATGCATGTATAATACAATATTAAGAAAGTATGCAGTCTGACTCTGTGTCATGGAGTTAAGTCTCTGCTTTCATGCAGAGTTATAGAAGTTCGGAAATCATTGGCATTGATCCCTTCTAATCATGAAATTCCCTCTAGAGCATGCCACATGAGATTGTCCAGCCCCTGCTTGGATACCTACAGTTATGGGAAGCTCAGTACCTCTCATAGCAGCCCATTTGTTCTTTGACTTTTTGGGTTGATTCTGTAGGCAATGGAGCTCTTGATTTGTTTTTTTTTAACTGTGGTAAAACGTACATAACATACAAATTCACCATCTTAATCATTTTTAAGCATACAGTCCTCTGGCACTAAGTACATTCACGTTGTTCTGCAATCATCACCACCATCCATCTCCAGAAGTTTTTCATCTTCCCAAACTGAAGTTCTATTATACCCATTAAACGACTCCCCATCCCCTCTTCTCTCAGCCCCTGACAACCATCATTCTGCTTTCTATCTCTATGAATCTGACTACTCTAGGTACCTCATATAAGCAGAATCATACAATATTTACTCTTTCGTGTCTGGCTTATTTCACTTTGCACAATGTCTTCAAGGGTCATCCATGTTGTAGTGTGTGTCAGAATTTCCTTCTTTTTTAAGACTGAATAATATTCTGTTGTATGTATATACCCCATTTGTTTATCCATTCATCCACTGATGGACACTTGGGTTGCTTCTACCTTTTGGCTATTGTGAATAATGCTGCTGTGAATGAACATGGGTGGAAGCCAATTTCTTCTCAACTACTAGTAAGTTTTTCCTTATACTCAACTAAAATTTTTTCCTTGTAACTTCTGCCTGTTGGTCTTCATTCTACTACCTTAAGTTCTTATAAGGTAAACCCTCTCCCTTTTCCCCATAAGGAAACCTTAAATTTTGGAAGACAACCTTGATGTTCTAGTCACCTCTTCTTTAGCCCAATTATTACAAGGTCTTTTGTTACTTCAGTAATCCTTCATACGATGCATTCCCCAAGCCTCTCATCAACTTAACATGCTTCTCTGGATACTTCCCAGATAACAATAACTTTTATGGAAATCACAGCCCACTATTGTTTCATCTCCTGCTTCTTGTACAATAAAAAGCCCTTCACCTAGAAAGCCTTCTCCCTTTCAATGTTAACATCTACAAAAACGGGTCCCCTAATTCTGTAGCTGTGCAGTTGATTTATTGAATTTCAATACAGCAGATTAACATTTTATCTTTGGTAAATCTCATCTTCTTGAATTTGGTTCAGACTCCCAGGCTATTGAGATCACTGTAACGTTTTCCCATATGACTCTATGTCATACAAAGAAATTGGAAATCATACTTGTTACTGTGTTCCTTCAAAGTATTGATGTATAGATTGAACACAACATGATTAAGGCAAAGGTAAATTTCACCGACCTCTCCTTCCAAATTATCATTTGTTAACACTCTTTAAATACATAAATTCAACCAACTAGAAATTCACTTAACTGTGATACTTCTTAATATACCTATTGTAGTCTTATCCACCAGGATATCATGGAAGACTTTGTCAAACATGTTGTAGAAATCGAAATATCCTAGGTTTATGGACCTTCACAGATTTGTCAATGTAGTTGGTCCACTGTGGGTCAGTTTATGGTAGCAGTATCCATATTGGCTGCCAGAAATCACCTCATTTTTTTCTAAGCATGAATAAATCATGCTAATGTACTTTAATGTACTGTTGAGGAGTTTTACCAGATGTAATGTCAAGTTCCCTTGGAGTTGGCTTCCAGAACTACTTTTTCTCTCTTTCTGAAAATTAGAAGAATATTTTTCTATTTCTAGTATTCTGGGAACTTTTCCATTCTTCATGGTTACTAAAAACGAGTTTTGAGATTTCATCTGCAAATGTGTTTAATACATGAGGGTGCAACCACCTGGACTTGGAGAGTGTGATCTGATTCATGTTAAAATCTCCCACACTCATATTTTAACATCTTCTTTGACTACCCTATTCTTGATGAAGACTGAACTCAAACTACCACTGGGCTTCTATCATCTCTCATTCATCCATTAATATTATAATTTTCTCAAGCCATTGGCTCATCCATTCTTGACAATTTTAATTTTCATTGTTCTTCTTGCACCTTTAAGCCCTTTTGTTGGTTAGGAAAATAAGATTTGTGGTCCCCAGTGGATAAGAAGGAAAAAAAATAGGTATCCAAATACCAAGACATACCAGGTTCTGATTGGTTCTCCCATTACATAAAGGAGGTCTCTTCATATTAGCTGTGCAACTACTAGTAAAGCTGGCATACGGAAATAAAAGAAACTGGATCGAGTCAAATCTCGACCTGTAAATCAGCCCCATTCACTGTCATTTTATTGACCTAGGGAATATCAGGCCTTAGTATCTTCATAACTTAAATGATGAGCTGGACTCAATGTTCTAAACAGAAGCACTACTGCCATTTTGGACAGCTGCTTGGAATGATATCACACCATATAGCATGTAAAAGTGTAAAATGCTTAGCATCCGTAATTTCAGAACACTAAATTTAATTATGCCCCTCAGTCATGGTCATTGTGACATTCCAAAGCAAGCAAACACATTTCCAAGCGCCCCTGGTTGAGACCCACTGAAAGATGTCTATTTTTTTTTAATATTTATTCATTTATTTATTTATTTGTCTGCTCCCAGTCTTAGTTGCGGCACGCGGGATCTTCTTTGCTGTGTGTGGGATCTTTAGTTGTGACATGAGAGATCTAATTCCCTGACCATGGATCGAACCCAGGCCCCCTGCTTTGGGAGCCCCAAGTCTTAAACACTGGACACCAGGGAAGTCCCAAAAGATGTCTTTAAAGTCCTTTCAGCTCTGAATTTCTGGGTCTATAATTCTTTGCAGAGACTCTGAAGTTTTAAAATAACATATTGCATTACTGAAAGTCATTTTCCAGATGAAATAGAGGTAATCTGTTCAATTTCAGCAGACATGCAACATTTTTATACAAATTTTTAAAATTAGCAGGAGTAACTAATTACAAATCTAGACATCCAGAAAAACTAGGACACGGTGAATCTTTTAAGTCAATTGGAGGAAGAACCTAGATGAATAAGAAATGATAACACATTCTTATCACAGTATCACAATAAAGGAAAGAAAGCTGCTAAATCTAGTCATTTTCCTTTGTTTTAAAGGAGTGAAGCCCTAAAAAGCTTCTCACTCGCTACTGTACCTGGAAATTCTCCTGCAGATGAAAAGAATTTCTCCCAATCCAGGAGAACTCTCTTCCTGCTCAAAACTTGTGTCAGGGCAAATAATTTAGTCTATTAACAGTGTGCCTTCCAAGAAGGCTTATTTTTTTATCCTTCCCCTTTGCAATAGCTTCCTGTCCCCACTCCCACCCCCAACACACACCAGCCCCTTCCGTCACCCCCATCATCACCACCACTGGCACAGTCACCGTCACCACCCAAGGAGAGCCAGAGCCATGGCTGGCTGGCTTCCCCTCAGCAGAACTGGCACAACTACTCCAGTGTAATGCAGGGGTCTCTACGGCCAACACGTGCAGGAAGTGTTTTCCTTCCGCAAGCAGAAGGCCACCGTCCTACAAAAATATCTGGCACCTTCCAAGGCTTCTGAGCTAGTCCAGACAGAGAGAGATGATTGTGAAACTCTTATTTTTCCCTTGATAGGGGGTAAAAAATAGGGAAGGAGTGCTTTTCAAACTATGCATTCTGTCAGGCTTCCTTCTCTTCCCCACAGTTCTAGGATCTAGCATCAGCAAAACGTGTTATATCATGTTCTGGTGTGGAAACAAAGAGAGAAGAGAATTCACTTTGCTAGGGTGGGGCTTTGAGACTTGTCTTCTCTTACTGTGTCGTGATCTCCTTTCTTCCTGGATTTGGAGGAAAAGAAAAGACTGCAAAGGATTGGGGGAGCTGCACAGAAAAAAGTGAAGGGACACAGTATGTGAGAAGCTGAGATGTACGTAGCTACCGTAAAGACATCGGAAGTCGAGCGCAAGCCTCAGTTTCATTTTTGTTTTTCTGCTAATTATCTGGCATAGAAAGTCAGCCCTGGGGCAGCTCTCCTCCCAGCAAAAGAATTCAGGTCTCCAGCCTGGATTGGAACCAGGCTTTGGACAAAAGCTGTATAATCCCCGTAGCTTCTTCTGCCACATACAGAAGAAATGGGATGAGTTATGCTTCCTTAAGGACAGAGCCAATGAAAACAGGTTTATACTATAGCAGTTGGGATCCAGGTTAGATAATGAAGTTACTGGCCATGAGTCCTGCAGCGAAGGGATGTTATGAGATGTCTCATCTGAGGTCTTAATATTTGAAGAGTTCCTCATCTCCCTCCTGTGTCTAGCCTGGTCTTGTGGGAGGCAGGAGTTGGTAATAGATTCATTTGTCTTTCCTTGCTTTCCCCGTTTCTTGATTTAGCCAACATTTCTTCAGCATCTATCGTGTCAGTCTCCGTGCTTGGAACTGGGAGGCGGGGAGGGGAAGCCTTCTCCTTTTGATTCTAATCCAGGTGATTAATACCTGTGGTCTGCACCAGTGTGGGAGTAATGAGAATGGACCAAACTAGCTGGATTCAAGGCCTATTAAGGTGACGAAATTGACAGGTTTTGATGACAAATAGGATGTGAAGAATAAGGGGAAGAAAAGAATCAGGGGTGACTCCTAAATTTCCGGCATGAGCAACTGGGTGAAAGGTGATGTTATTTGCAGAGAAAAGGAACACAGGAGTGTTTGGGGGAAAATACGATGAATTCAATTCTGACATATTGAGTCTGAATTTCAGCTGTTCGAGAGAAAGTTGGACAAACAGGTCTTATACTCAGGACAAAGATCTGGGCTAAAGACATGAATGTGAGAGGCACGCCATAAGGCAATTTGTAAAGTGGGAAAAAAGGAAGGGATGGAGAAGGTATGTGGATCTTTCCAGCCCCCAAAGAGATAAGAAGATCCAAATGGAAATCCCATGGGGCTTTGGGAATGGATCACTAGCCTAGATTTCAAAGAAAGATGCTGAATTAGTGAGGAAAACCCCATGAAGTCCTAAAGGCAGCCTTGGTTGGCCCGGAGAGTCAGCATCTTTCTGTAACAGGCCAACTGACCCTTGGGCAGATGCAGCTGGACAAAACCTCCCTTTCTACTCTGCCAGGCCTGGCCAATGATGGCATGACCTTTCCAATGACCTTTCAAATGACATAAGATCCTGGTAAAGAAGGCTTTACAAGCAAAGTCCCCTGGGCTCAGCTGAATAGCACCGCCAAACCCAGCTTCCCCAGAATGGATTCATAGGGTGGGCGTTTAGCAGCCCATTCAGTACTTTTTATAAAATTATTTTTTAAGGGAAGTTGACTTTGCTTTATCCCAAGAGCTCTGAGATCTTCCCAACCTGTCCTGGATTTGCCTCCGTCCTCATGACAGCACCACAATAAGCAAAGAGTCTCTCCCCAAGTCTAGCACAGAGGTCCCCAAGGGAGCATTCTTTAAAGGCATAGAACCTCTGTGGGTGCCCTTGGAAAGAAGGCTGGTAGTAGGTGAGGTGGGATGACATGGCAGGGGCTGCGCTGAGCACAGAGAAGAGAGAGGGTGGGGTACCATATGGTGCCCGAACAGAACCAGGGCAGTGCTGAGGCTGCCTGCCAAGTTATGAACCTCCCTCCGTTCCAGATGCTTAGATATCAAACCAAGCCCACTCCTTTAGGGCTAAAATTTGTTTCTTCTTGGCTGAGGAAGATTTCACATTTTCAAAAAGGAGAGAGGAAATGAGAAATCAGAAGAAAATCCTAAAGGTCTTATTAAATGACACTTAAATACTTCTGTCAATATAAAAAGTGCCAGAAATATACAAATTTCCTGAAACATCCCCCCTGACAGAACAAACCTGCTTTTAGGTTACCAGGAAGAGTTTGTTTTGTTTTGTTTTGTTTTTCAGAAGCGGCCATTAAAACATTAACTGATGAAAGAAAAAAAGAGCAAGTTCATTTTCAAGGTTGACTCGAGGCACATCTCATCCCAGCTTTCTGACCAAATCGAAAAATCACAGCAGGAAGGGGCTCCCGGCCTTTTCTAAGGACAGGTTTTAAGAGTAAAACCTGTTTTTCTTCTCTTTCTTTTTCCTTTTATTTTGGATTTTTTAATAAATTTTTTATTTTTCATCTTAGAACAGTTTCAAATTGACTTTCCCTTTCTTTTCAATATCCCACAATACTACTTAAAAGAAAATCAAGTATTGATTCATCAATTCTGATGAAGGGTATTTAAGACCCACCCACAGGACTGTCTAACTTTGAAGAAACCTGGACTTCAAGGAAAAGCTCAGTCTGACACAAGATACCAGCTGTAAGCCTCACAGGGGTGTTTGTGGCCTCTGGGTCAGCTGAAGCCAAACTCTGGGTGTTTTTACAGATCAGAATTAATATAAAAATATTCCTGAGCTTTTAGCAGTTTACAATTGACCAGAAGAACTTTCCTATATTTCAGTTCACAGCTCTGTTAGGTTACCATGTTGTGTTATATATAGGCCCAGAGAGGTAGAGAAAATAAAGGAACAACACTAGAAAAGGCCAGAGCTAGGAGTAAAATACAGGTCTTCTAAGCCCTGCTGTCAGACCCCAGGTGCTGGAGAGGTCAGGAGTCCTCCATGACAGTGCAAGGGACACATGTTAAAGAAAAGAAAGGAAAGGAAAGGGGAGGAAAAGAAAGCACAAACACCTAGTAAAGTCATTCTCATAAGGCATCTGCAGTGAGCACTTCCATACTGGAAACACAAATCCCCCTTTGAAATGTTGTGTCTCCAGCATTTCCTAACATACATTCTGCAGGGCCAGCTGGTACCCCTTCCAGGCCCTCCTTAGCCAAGCCTAAGGACAAGCCTTGCTGTTTCCCATGGCTGGTTCCCCATCCAAGGAACAATTAAGGCACTGAAGCACAGGAGTCACAAGAGAGAGATGTGGCCCACACTTCCAAATGCAGCTGACCAGGTCCACATAAGATGACGAAAGACATGATGCCCCCTTGGTCCTCGTGTCCCTCAGTTCTCTGTGTCACAGAACTGTACAGACCAATGCTTCTCAAACCTGGGGATCTTGTGAATCTGGGGTTGTGGATTCTGATTCAGTAGGTCTTGTAGGGGACCTGAAATGCTGCCTTCCTAACAAGCTTCCAGGTGCTACTGCTGGCCCAAGGACCACACTTTGAGTGGTAAGGGTATGAACACAGTCAGACCTAGAATGGCCATAGAGAGCAATGTTCTCAGTGCTCAGTGTTCAGACTGGGTTCCTGGGAAGTTCTAACAAGGGGGATATTTCAGGGGATAATTTGAAAGAACAGAAGGAAACAAAGAGCCTCTCTGCACCCCAGGTTCAATCAGAATGGCTCTGCTTTTCTGCTATAGAAATTGAAATTCTTCATAAGATTTCATTTGATAAAAGGGTTCCTTTGTTTTATAAATTTGAAATCTATTGCTTGACTCCAACTACCTCACTTTACAGAAAGGAAGTTTGAGAGTAAGAGAGGGTAAGTGAGCCACATGAGATGACACAGCAAATGAGTGGCCAAGCCAAATCGGAGCCCTGGTCTCTTTTTCTCCACCCTACTCTTGCTTTCTTTGGGCAAAGACTTAAAAAAGCCATGACTCAGTGGTTTCTCCTCTTTCTCCTGGGTTTACCAAAGTAAACCCAGCAGAACCTCACAATGCTCTGGCTCTCAAAGGAAAGAGTCCTGTCTCTCCCCACCAAGGGCTGGCTCTTCAGAGGTGCCCTGCCATCTACACCTGACAAGTCAGGGCAACCAGCGGAGGGAAGCAGCAAGGTAAAACTAAGGAGCATTCCCAGAGGCAAGATGGGGTTTGGCTGTGGAATCGTTCCACGGATGGGCAGGCATGTGCCTGCAAGACCTCAGAATTCCTTGTCTTCCAGGAGGGGCCCAACTGACTCACCAGGGCACTTACAGACAGCTTACTTCAAGCTGATTTGCAGCAGGCATGCTAGGGCAGCTGCAGGGCTCCAGTTGAAAAAGAAAGTTTGTCATGGGAAGGAGCAAAGCAGGAGGTGGGGAAAGTGTGTGGAGGCCAGGGGAAAGTCTAGTACAAAACCTGTGACCATGAAAGATCAGACACTCTGAGGCCAGCAAGCTTAGGCCAGGGGGTGATTCAAGAAGACAGGGTCCCTGGCCCCAAGAATCTTACAATCTGGAGAGGTTGTGAAGAGGTAAAGAACACACATGAAACAATTGGAGAACAATACAAAACAGCATGGAATTAAAAGCTAGACTGAAGCGTTCAGAATGTAATGGCCACAGCAGGTCGGTGCAAAACAGATCACCATGGGTTGGAGCAGCTGGGGGAAAAAAACGTGATGAAGGCCATACAGCAGCCTAAAGGATGGGTACAGTAAGATAGGAGGAGAGAAATAAGTCAGGGATGGTGATCCATGTGGTCAGAGGAACCACTGGGTGCTATAAACAGCATCTGTGGGGGTGCAACATGAAGTTACATCTTCAAGAAAGCAAGGGAGGGCATAGCTGGCTTGGAGTCAGAGTCCTAGCAGAACCACGACTGATCCAACCCAATCCAGGCCGATTCAAATCTGCCTCTGCATTTCCACAGGGTTTTTCTAATTTCTCAAGGTATTGGACAACTTCAAGAGCTTCGCAGGATACAGGCAACAGAAGAAGTGCTGAGCTCCACTTCATGGTGATCCTAAGCCAAGTTCAAGGTCACATGTCAAAAAATCAATACCCATGCATTGTTCTGGCTCTGGCTAAAGCCTCTCTACTCAAAGACTTGGATACACTCAAGGAACAGATTCAGGTTAGCCTCAAGAAGGACATCAGCCCCAGAGATTCGGAGAGACTAAATGCTTTGTTGGAAACCACTCAGTCAATTATGAAAGAGAAATCCGTCACCACTTTTCTCCTCACTCCTATCTCTGGTCTGATCCCAACTAAAGATCAAGAGTGAGCCTTATTAAAATCTCATCCCCTACTCACATACAATCTGCCCACATCTACATTTCTGAGGTAGGGAGTCTGAGTGAGACCCACTTCCCAAGGATGCACTGCTCAGTCTACAAACCCAAGGATGGACTTGCAAAGCCTTCTACCTTCTGCCTCATCGCCCACCTATGTGGCACCATCTTCCGACCCCTGCACTGTGTTCAGCGGACACAACTCAGCAGCCTGGCGTTCTTCAAGCTCATTGGGATTCCCAAGGGCTGTAAATAAAAAATCATGGAATCTGATTCCGCTACCCCTGCCTCTCTCTGACCCATACTAGGGTCATAACTTTCCTCCTGTCTTTCAGCAACTTGATTTGGGTCCTTTCCAAAGTCTACCTGCAACCTTCTGAAGAGTTAAGCGCTACATTAATAATCATCTAAGACTGTTGGAGCTGGAAGGAGCGTTAGAGTCTGTTTTCTCCAGCCCCATCTCTTGACAAATGAGAAAACTAAGATCCACAGATGTGACGTGACTTGTCCAGGGTCACACAGCTCCTTAGTAGCAGGTGGGCAGCTGGAATCCTGGTCTTTTAACTTCCAGACCTCAGGCAGTTTGAATCACCTTATGAGAAGGTGGCATTATTGTCCGAGACCCTTCCTGGTCTCAACTTAACCATATCCCTGGAGCCATTTGCAAGTGAAGACACATATCTGATGGCCACATAGTCCATAAGGGATCCCGGTGATGGGAGGGAGAAGAGCCTGGGTCAGCTATTTGATATTATTTTACTTCACTTTAAGACTCAGCCAGAAATGCTGAGTTAAGGTGCTGACCTAGATGGTGCACCTTTATTGCACAGTCACCTCAAAAGGAAGGTAAGGCAACCTGCCTCATTAAAGAGTGAGATGGCAAAGCAGAGCTTATGAACACCCTGGTTATATCTTGCAACAATAGCATGATTAATTCAGATCACTCCCTGATGCTTCTTTTCAGACATTCAAACCACTCATTGTCTGCAACCGTTTCCTCAGGCCCCAAGCAACAGAAATCCCACACTCACTCCATCTTCAATTCTGCTGGAAAGAATCTGTGTGTGGGTCTGGGAGGCTGTCCTGAGTGAAATGAACCCTCGGCTGAGAGCCCAGGACACTTGGGTTTATTTGTTATTCACTGAGTAACCTTGAGCAAGGGGGTTTACCTCTCTCTGTGTTTCACCTGTGTGTGAGAGCTAAGTTGGAGGCTGAGAAGTAAACAAGACAATGTCCCCAGTTGCCTTTCAGTGTATGGAGTCTGTGACATTGGCTGATACCAATATTCTTCACTGCTTCCATTTAGGGCAGAATGAGAACATGGGAAACTAGTATTTATTGACCATTCACCATGTGCCAAGGGTTGTGCTGGGGCTCACACCAGTCTGTGATGTGGTATTAGCTAAGTCTCAGATCTGGAAACAGCGATCAGAAATGTAAAGCTGTTCATCCAAAGTGACACAGTTAGTGAACAAGGGAGCCGGGATTTAAATAAGTTTCTCTGACTCAAAAGACCTTCTTCTTTGCACTACATCACACTGTCTTCAATAAAAGATGAGTTCATATTACTGAGAGATAGTGGGGTGGGAGGATGCAGATTGACAGAGAGACAGAGAGGGACCCAAGGATACAAATCATTCAAATGCCAACAGTCAAGACGTTTAAGTAAATGAGTGAGGAGGGCCGGAAGGCAAGTGATAAACTCATTGCCTTCTTGAAACGACCTGAGATTCAAGGTCCAGCAGAATGTCATAATGAAGAACTTCCGGCCCAGGATTGAAAGTTTTTTTTTTTTTTTTTTTTTTAAAGGGGAAGCTGAAATCCAGAATTTTATGTGAAACCACTTAATTTACATCTGTGGCCCTAACCCATTCTCAGGTTCAATCCATACACCCCTTCGCCCCTCCAGTTTATCAATTCTGGAAGTTGAGAATAATCTCCTCACCACAGGAGTGAGAAAGATTGAAACATTTCCCTTTGGGACCCTAGGAAGGCCTCATCTCTGATTTCCTTTTTAGAGGAAGTGAACCTTCTGGAATGTTCAGAGCTAGGATACAAGGGTGCTGTGATTCAACCAAAATTGAATCACAGCAATCAATCAACCCCACTAAATTGCTCATACCGCAATTCTCTTCTCCCTTGGGGAGTTGGGGGGAACCATACATGCCACTAAAGCCAGTACGATTACCCTTTTTTCTAATAAGCAACAAATTATTTGAGGGGGACTTGGTTGAAAACTAATTCTACCTCTATAGTTAAATCCAATTATACCATAATTACAGGGAGTCTGCACACATCAGAGCTTAGCTGGAAAAGAATAGGAACACCGCGGTTCTTCAAAACATTGGCCAGAGGTAAACCTATAATTTCACTGACCATCGACCTGGCAGAACCTTCATGGGAAAGTAGATACACTTAGCTCTTGACTTGCCATCAGAGGACAACCCAACTGGTGCCTCTTGACCACTGTGTGGCATTGGCTCTCTTACGGTTCAGAAAAGACAGGAGTATGGAGGTGTCTCTTATTTCCTTTGAAACTGGTTGAGAAATAAGAATGGATGCATATCTCCAAGCCCAAATAGAATTAGGCACTAAGCATATGGAGAAATAGGAAACTCTCATTGTTAAATTGTTACCATTCCCTACTTTTATTATGTTTTTTCTTGAGGTGGGGATGAAAGGAACACTTATAAATAAATAAATAAATAAATGAAATCTACAACGAAAACCTTTGGAAGCATCTCTCTTTTTTTTTTTAGATGTTGGGGGTACTAGTTTATTAATTTATTTATTTATTTTTGCTGTGTTGCATCTTCGTTTCTGTGCGAGGGCTTTCTCGAGTTGTGGCAAGCGGGGGCCACTCTTCATCGCGGTGAAGCATCTCTTATTCATTGCCAAAAGCTCATTTACTTGTCCATTTTTCATTCTCACATGGATCCCCCATCCTCAGATTTAAGGGAAATGTTCAATTGTTGTCTTGGCTACAACACGAACAAGAGGCAGAAAAACTTTACTAAAGCTTGGAAGGTCTGACACATGCAATATCATACCTGCACATTTTGTTAAATAATATTCTTCTGCTGAAAGTCCACAGACATGTCCATTTCTGTTGAAACCCTTTCAACTGCCTCCACACAGACTCCAGGTTTCACTCTGAAGGGAACATCTAGCCAAGTACCTACTGGGGGAAAATATCCTCAGGGCTTTGCTGAAGACAAGGTTGATTTTGTAGAAGTAATATCATGCTATGATTCCTCCCTAATCCCCACCTCATTTTTGTCACAAAAAATACATGACTGAGAGGAAGTGAAGTTTTAGTCAATTCATCATGCAGGAATTAAACCCTGACACTGTGCAGGGCATTGTGCTGGGTTCCGTGGGGACGAGGAAAATGACTACAGGTATGAAAATGTGATGGGAAGAGTAATGGCAAAAGCCCTGGCCCAAGGAGTCAGGAAAAATCTCTTCTCAAATCTCAATCCTAACACTTCCTAGTTAAGTTACCTCATACAACTTAACCTCAGTTTCCATATCTGTAAAATGTCTGTGCCACGAGTATTATAGGAAAGCCTGGCATAACCATCATAAGAGAGTCGTTCATGGAGAGAAGAGTGTAATCAAAAGCACAGAGATGAACCTATTTGCAGGGCAGGAATAGAGATGCGGTTGTAGAGAACGGATGTGTGGACCCGGGGTGGGGTGTGGGGGAAGGAGGGGGTGGGATAAACTGGGAGATTGGGATTGACATATATACACGACTATGTGTAGAATAGATAGCTAGTGGGAACTTGCTGTATAGCACAAGGAGCTCAGCTCGGTGCTCTGTGGTGACCTAGATGGGTGACATGGGAGGTCCAAGAAGGAGGGGATATAGGTATACATATGGCTGACTCACTTCGTTGTATAGCAGAAACTAACACAACATTGTAAAGCAACTATACCCCAATAAAAAACCAAAACAAAACCTTATACACCCTAAAAAAAAAAAACCACACACAGAGTTAAAAAAAAAAAATGTGGATAGCATCTACTGGAAACAGGAAGCAGCCCAGTGGGACTGGAGCCTGGGTTGCAGGACCAGAATCAGGCCCCCCTCAGGGCCCTCAGCATCCCTGCTCCAATATGCTCAGTGTTGCTGAGGAGAAAAACAGGCAGGGAAGCCGGCCCTAGGGAAGCAACGTGGAAAACCAGTGAAGAGGGAAAGATGAGATCTGAGGTGTGCTCGTAAATGCTTAACAACAAACTCTCAGGAGGACCCTGGTTTGTAGCATGGTATAAGTACCTCCACGGTGGCTGATTTCAAGCTACCAACACATTTAACAACCAGATGGGAAACTATTTCCTGAAATGTTAACAATTGGCTCTCACAACTGCAGTACATCTCTGGGTTGGGTTGAGGAAAACTGGGGAATACCAGCCAGGTCCTCAGTGCCAAACACAGAACCCAAAAACAGGATATACCTAGCAACTCGAGTCCATAAAACTCTGCATTTTAACATTTTGGAATCTCAGGTGTGATAAACATTCATCATGATTCTGAAAGCCTTCACAGTTTTAGGAGATTATACCCGTGCATTATCCAGGCATCACTATTATGCCCATTTTACAGATGAGGAAACAGAGTGACTTGCGACTTGACTAAATGGCACCATTAGCAATGAATGGAGTCTGACCCCTCTGCCCAACCCAGAGGGGGTCTCACTGCCTAACACCTGGTTCAGCCCCACTTCAGTAAGAGTGAGCCCTCCACCCCATCCTGAGTTTCAAACGATGCTGAATAGACTTAGGTCATCCATCCTCCTAGCCTTTGGAATGTGAATCCCAGGGTTACCGGTAAAGCTCTGGCCCAATTCTTCCTCAGCTTGCCCTCATCCCATCCCCCACCCCAGCATGACGAACCCCAAACTCCTTCTCTCAGGCTTCTCTCTGGCCCAGCAAGGTGCTGCAATCTCATCACCTCCAAACAATCTGCTTCAGTCCTGCTGCGCGTTCCTGCTTATTAAATTGTAGGATTACCCCACTCCGCTGCAGCAACAGGGCTCCCAGACTGGTTTATTGTTCTATTGCTCAGAACTGCTGAACTCAGTACCAGCGCCTCTTCTCCAGGACTATGCCTGACGGATGAGCTGGCGCCCGCCAGCGTCTGAGAGCAGAGACTTGTGCTCCGAGCCCCAAAACGACTCCCCACCTGAAGGTTTGGTTTCCAATTATTTCTTCTAAGAGTGGCAGGTAGAAGAGAGACCCAAACTTGGCTTATTTCCCCCTCCAACAACTCAGCAAGGGTTGGAACCTTTCACAGAAAAGTTTTGCAACTGTCCCATGCTCCGCCTCTTTTTCTACCTCATTCATTTTGCCCACCTAATCGCTTTTCTGTGACTAGCAGGTAAACTGGGCTAAACTGCCCTGATGCTGTAATTACCTTCAGGTACACGTGCACACGTGGGCACGGACACGCATGTGCGGGCCAACCCTACCTGGTGCCGAGCTAAGCATTCTGGTGGCCTCAAGTCTATCTGTCTCCCTTTACCAGCTCACCAGTCAGTTTCTCCCCATTAAAACTCGTCCCTCTACTGCTGATCTTCCCTCTTTATTTAGCAAATTCTAACTGGCATCTCATGAAACACACAGAAACACGCGGTGAGGCAGCCAACAGAGATTGCCAAACTTGATTACCTGTGTAGGTCCACCTTGCAGAGGTGCTGATGAAGTTTGGCTAGATTTTTTTTTTCCTCCTAGGCAGCGTGGGCTCTTTCAATCCCCTTCCATACTTCACTCCAGATCCCCCAGGTAGTAAACCTGCTGTCTGGGCAGTGGCCCAGGGTAGAGCTTGCACTTTTTTATCTTTTTCTTTAGGAAGAAGGCAACCTGCCCACCCCTGCTCAGCCCTGCCAGCCCAAGGAGTCCCCACACCAAATTCTCTCTTTTCTCCAGTTGGCACATTTTCTCTTATATTTCTGAGCTCATCTGGGTAGAACCTCTTCCGTGAAGCCTTACTGATATACAAGGCAGGGACAGAGGCTCCTCCCTCTTGGCTGCTACAGTGCTAGCTAGCACAGGGGCTACTGTCCTTGCCCCTCCCTCTTGTAGCCCATGTCACCACACTGGCTCCCTCACTGCACTGTAAAGTCTTTATGTCCAGGGGCTCAATCTTAGCCATCCATTGATCTCCAGCATCTGATAGAGTATCTGGCACATAGTAGGTGCACAAGAAAGGTTGAGTGAAGTTATCAGTGAACAAATGACACCTGTCTCTCCTCTGTGTTCTCCAAACCCTCTAGTTCTCCAAATGATGAGGGCCAGAGGAGAGGACAGAGGAAGGTGCAAGCTATCTCTAGCTCAGTGTTTTTTGATTCTGCTCTTGATGTCAAATAACATGAACTGCTTCAGCTTTTCAAAGCCTCTTCTATTAAGAATGCTCCCCCACCCCTCTGCTTTCCTAAAGTGGCATTCAGGTGTTGATGTAGAAAAATAAAATCTCAAACAACCATTCTCCATGGAAATGGAAGTTCTCCCAACCCAGAAAACCTCCAAGCAAGTTGGAGAGACTTTTTTTTGGAGGCAATAACTGTAGGAAATGTCCAGAGTGACAAATGTGCTAAAGACAAATGATTTTGCTTTCATGCACCATAATGTCCCCTGGGATCTCTCTTCTGTCCAGGAGGGGCATGTGGGCAGGCCTCGAAGTTGTTTCTCTCACCTGAAGGACTATGTTAGGCCTTGGGAGGGAGAGGCCTGGGAGAGGAGACCCACAACAGGGCCGGCTTCAGCCCGCCTTGCTGCCTCTACAGCTTCCAGAGAATGTGCCCACCTCAGGAATGAGGGGTCTCCAGCCCCAGCCCAGAAATAGATGAGTGAACAACAAGCCGTCAGATCTCCCAGGGCAGGAAAACATCTGGTGGCAGGTCCTGAAACTCTGGGACAGTTCTGATCCATATTGGAGTGTAATGGGGCCAGGGGAGTTGGAGGCTGTGGTGTTAGCCCCAGACCTCAAGTCTCCTCAGTAACAGAGGGTCAGAATTCCCAGTTCAGGCCTCTCCTCACCTTCACCCAGTCAACAAATGTTTACTGAGCACTTACCACAAGCCAGGAACTTCTAGGTGCTGGCTTTCTTTAAAGAGGTTCAAGGTCTAGAGAGACAGAAAGACAAGAAATCAATACCTATAAGGTAATGTATTATAGAGGTGTGCACTGATCGCAGGATTGTATGTGCAGAGTGGGGATGTGGTGTCGGGAAACAGTCAATGTACAAAGGGCTGGCTAGTGAAAAGCAACCCCAAACCCAACTTCTGAGGGCACAACACTTGCACCAGGCAAGTCAACTAAGGAGATACCATGAAGCGGGAGGGAAGGTGTATTCACGAGGGCAGGAAGGGGCCTCCATTTGATTTATTGACTTGGGTTTAGGGCTTTGGCTCCACCTGTTCAGACAGGTGTTCTGTACCACCCGGTGGGTGTATGCAGAAAGCATGCCTAGTCTTTCCACTCTGGGGTGAGCGTTTATCCTCTCTGAGGGGCTCTATGGACTCCAGAACCATCAGGTTTCTTTCGCTGCCTGCCTGTGTCCTTTGTGGTCTAAGAAGCTACTTCTATAGGGAACAGGGGATAGGAAAAGAAGTTATCCCTCATTCCATCCCATGAGACCACTAGGAACAAATATAAACCTCTTTTACATGGCACACTTTCATGTATTGATGAAAACGTCTATCATATCCCTCCCTCTACTCCCCAGTAATTGCTTCTCCAGGCTAATCAGCCCCTGTCTCTTAATCCTTTGTCAGAGTGATCTATGTTCAAGTCCTCTCACCATTCTGATCATTTTTTTCTCACTTTCAGACTTGTTTTGACCCCTCTTAAAATGTGGAGCCCATAACCAAACATAGTAAACCGAGTATAATCTGAGCAGTACAGAGTAGGAATATCACCTCCCTTGTTTCTGGTCTCATATTTCTAATAATACAACCAAAGATAGAGTTTCCTCTTTTGGGAGCCATATCAAAACATTGAGTCCCCTAAAGCTTACCATAAGCTCAAATCCTAAGTTTTTTGTTTTGTTTTGTTTTCTATTTATGTTGCTGCTGAATCACATCTTCCCTACCCTACATGTGTGCAGTTACTTTCTGGGCCAAAGTACAGAACTAGGTAGAGGCAGATGACTTAGCATGCGTTCCTCCTGACTTTGGGCCCTGAGAAACCTCTCAGGAGGAGGTCCTCCTGACTCTTCAATATGTAGAGTGGAGGCCCAGGACCAGTGGAAAGCTGGTAATGAAAGCTCCAGTCCGCAGGCAGCCCAAGGGGGCCCTCATCGTCCCCCAGGCATAGGCACTGATGTCCCCAGCAGGTTCCTGGGAATAAGCTGTCTCTTTGTGTCATACTATCCTTCCTGTTTCACTCCAAGAGGCCAGCCCGCTCCAAATGTTGTACAACAGGGCTCTTTGGAAGCTCCTCTGCTGTCCCTCCCCAGTAGAAAGAATTGCAGCTGATTCCAGACCTTCGAAGGAAGATCTCAGGCACAGCGCAAGGTGTGGAGGTACAGCTGCAAACTTCGATGAGCTTGTAACCAGAATCTAATTGAATCAGGTACTAGAACATGTGGGAGACTTTGCAGTCTTTTGCAAATAAAGAGGTGACAGTCAGTTAAGGGGCTGGAGGTCAGAGCAGAGGGAATTTTCGTGGGTTTCCAGGACCCAGAGAGGCATGTGTGGACCAAAGATCCTCCACAGCACAGCAGCCTGACTCAGGCATGGTGAGGGGAGAAGGAGTCAGGATCAGGGATACACAGTCAAACCAAAATGTGCAGCTCAGTTGGAGAAAATGAGCAAATCCCGCTAGAATGGCCAGCTCCTGAGTGGAGATGGGAGCCCCGTGCTCCCAGCCCGACAGCCCTGCCCTCCCCAGTCCGTTCTCCTCTGCCCACAAGCACACACTCGCAGGCAGGCAGGCAGGGCGGCAACCCTTGAAAGAGTCTGGGGAAAGCCTCTTAGAGGCGCGGACCTAGAAGTCTGGGGGCAAGGAGGACTCCTAGGGCTTTCACCTCTCAAGCTGACTTTGGAACAAAGAGCCAGACCCAGGGGTGGGGAGACAGGAGGCTTTCCGCAAAGCCACGCTGATGTGCTTCCCACCGCCTTGTTGACCCGCCATACAAACCAGTGTCCAGCCAGTCCACAGAGCATCCTCCTGGACCCTTGTGAATCAAGTTGAGGGGAAGGTAGATAATACTACCACTAATAAAGGGCAGGTGAGACTTTCCCGGCCATGTCAGCTGGGCTATAATTTGTTCCCATTTTGCTGAACAAATTCAGAGATCTAAGATGACCCCTGGAGGGGAAAGAATCTGACCAGCAGGATTTGTGCCTATTTTCTACCCTCGGTACCCCTCGTTCCCTTCCCTTCACCCCACATTTTGGGGCCAGCAGCGAGCCACCTACCTCTAGTCCTACCTGGGAGCGGGGTGAGCTTCTGAACTAGAGGGCGAGGGCTCCTTCCTCAGGTCTTTCATTCAAGCCAGGTCCTTACCAACTTCCTGTCCCCTCCTCGTCTTTTCAGAGTCAGCTCGGGTGTCACCTTCTCTGTGGGACCTTCCCTGAATCTCACAGACAAAAGTTGGCAGCTTCTTTCTGGGGGGTATTTATCGTGTTTTTCTCATTGGCCTGTTTTTTCTGTCTGTCCATGTACATGTGTAACTAAGTTGGGAGTTCCTCAAGGGTAAGCACAGTCCCTCACTCACCTGCTACAGAGTTGATGCCATCGTGGAGTGAGGCAGTGAGGGAGAGAGTGAATGAATAAAATAGAGGGAGGAAGGGATGGACAAGGACACAGAGAGTGAATGAATGAAATACAGGGAGGGAGGGATGGACAAGGACACAGAGAGTGAATGAATGAAATACAGGGAGGGAGGGATGGACAAGGGCACAGAGAGTGAATGAATGAAATACAGGGAGGGAGGGGTGGACAAGGGCACGGGGTCTCTACTCCACAAGTGTGGCTCATCTTGGTCATCTCTACTTCTCAGTCTACATTACTGGTTGGGAAATGGAAGAGCTGAGGCTGTGATAAGGCAAACTGAGTCTAGATGTCAGGGAAATGATGTGCCCTGATGGTCTGGGGGAGGAGTCCATAGACTTAAGAAAGCTCTCACCTGGAAAATCTCCCTCCCATCAGCCCCAGTGGAACCTTTTCTTCTTCCAGAAAGAGTGCAGAATGCTCCAGGCAGACGCAAGGCCCTCCAGAACTGGGGAAGGCAATCACGGAGTGTCTGCTGTAAAGAGCCCTTTGATGGAAGCCAGGAGATCCAGGTATATTTGAATCTTAACCCTACACTGGCTGCATGAACTTGAGACAGAAATTCTCCTCTTAGAGCCTCAGTTTTCCCATCTGTTTGGTAAGAAGTTTGGATTGGTTGATGTCTGAAGAGATTTTGAGCAGAGAGAGAATTTGGGTTCTACGAAGCGCTGTGGGACAGCACGGCCCCGCGATATCCTATAAATTGGGTTCTTTAATTCCCCTCCTTTCCTGGGAGGGGGGAGGAATCTACTTTCCCTGAGCACCAGGAGATCTGCCTTAAGAGCACATGGAAGTCAGGCTAGGAGTCTCGGCAAAATACACCACATCTGAGGAGACTTCAAGTGCCGTTGCCCTCCCGGTGTGGCAAGAGGGAGAAATGGGGAGAGGGAAGAAGGAGATGGGGAGGAGAGGGGGAAGGGGAATTAAAATAATCAGTGGTTGATAGACCAACCTCCTTAATGTTCCTAATGAGTTGTCTGGCTCTTTCTCCAATTCCTGTTGTCTCTTCCCAACTTCCTCTCACACAGGGTAGTGTTTTTCCCCACCCCCTGGAATGAAAGAGAAGAGGGTCTGAAAGCCTCTTGGATTATAAAAGCCTCTTACTCTTCACGAGGAGCGCAGCAAACTCACTCTGTACTAAATGCCAGGATAACCCACTGGCTGGGCCTCTCCTCGGACCCAAGGGTCCCTGGATGGGGTGGCGGATCTCTGCTGGATTCCTGATGTGCACTGCGTAGAGCTAGGACCCGGGAGTACGGCTAAAAGCTCCAGAGGCCATCCAGTTCCACTACCTGCGCGCACGTACGCGCGCGCGCGCGCACACACACACACACACACACAGCCCCTCCTAGCCGGGATAAGATCTGAGATTCCCTTTCTTCCTTCCCCAGGTTTCTGGGAGGCCAGGAACAGCGCTCAGACCACCTGAGTCTCTCCAAGGATAGAGACCTCCCCTCCTTTTTCTGGTGTTTACAGAACAGTAAGAAAGCGAGGTTAGGTGCAGAAGGGCCTCGCCATTCCTGGCCCCCAGGGGGTGTGGGTGCTGAGAGGCGGAGCCAGCGGCCCAGGCCTCTCCGCATTGGGCGGGCTCGGCAGGTAACCCGAAGCTTGGCGGAGAGGTGCATAAATAAAGTGTGGAACTAGCACCACCTCCTTGAAAGGGGCTGAGTCCTACTTCTTCACCTTTGCCTTGGAAAAACCGGCTTCTCTCTCTTTTATTGTCTGTGCTGAAAGTTCAACTGAGCCCCACCGTACTCCAAACTCTTTCTTTCTGGCTGAATTTGCTCCCCTCTATTCCATCTCCCCTTTCCTCTGCTTTCATATGCTTTTTTAATTAAAGGTAAAGTGACTGTTCAGGACCGGCCCCCACCTGCCCTCACTCAGGACCCATTTCTGTTCTGCACGGGCCTGCTCAGCTGGACACTTTATACAGTAAGTGCTCCTCGTTTCTTATTCCCGGTCCTCAAACCTTAGGAGTGAAAGAACATTCCAAGACTTGGAATTCCTTTTCTTCCTCTTATGCGCACGAGTCTCCAGCCATCCCTTTGTTCTGAATTATCTGATGAAAAAAATCTATGTATTGTTTTGAATCAAGCTCAGAGGAGGCCCTGTTACCTGAAGGTACAGACACTCATACTGACAGGTGAGTCTGAAATCTCTGGATTGGGGGGTGGGGGGCATTGGAAAACCAAAGCCAAGAGGCTCCATTAAGAGAATCATTGGGCAAAAAGAGAAGCGAGTGAGCTGTGGAAGAAGCCACAGCCCCTGGAAGTTGGTTATCAACCTCCCCCAAGGCTAAAAGAACTGAACCTGCTGTATGTTCACCAAATCCCCAGTCAGTTCCATGTTCTCTCAGAGACTGCCAGGGATCCCAGGCAATAAATCTCCCTGATAATCGGAACTGGTGTGGTGAGGTGGGAGCTAACCAGTTAAGTACCCTGATTGCAGTTCTGTCTGGTTTCGTGAAAATTTACCCAATGAGAGGAACAGGGGGCTGACTGGCTTTTCAGTCCTGGGCTAGAGGGTGCAGCCCTAACAGGAGATTCAGGACCTGGGTTCCGTTCTCTGGTTCTCATGTCCAAGTTGGTTTTATTAGGAAGTCATTTAAGGCACAGTCCTGAAGGCGGTTGGGCAGCACAGGAGGGCAGTCAGGGGATGAACTTACTCTATAGCCAAATACATGTGTGGTTTGCTTCTCCAAACAAACCCCACAATGCAAGTGGCCAAGGCAAAGGTCACTGGGACATCAAGTTGGCGAGGGCATATTGGGCAGAAGAATCTTGAACTTGAGGTATGGGGTCCACAGTGGGTCAAGGTTCCTGATACAGGTTTCAGCTCATCCTTTCCTGTCTGTCATGTTGCAGCTGCAGGTCTGTAGGGTGAGGGGAGGGTGATAAGGGAAGGGCCTGCCTTTTCTGGGCTCTCTAATATCAGTGCTACCTCCTATTTGCACGGCCTTTCACAGTTAAAGTGCTTTTACAGACTCTGCCATCACTGGAGTATCCACCCTGGAGGTTAAGGACCCCATATGAGGGTGATGCTCTCTGCACACTCCGATGGAGGATTTGAAGAATCTGGTGGACGGTACATGTTGGGAGGGGTAAGAGTGGGGTAAGGGAGGTCTGGAGGGAGAGGAATTGTCCCTTGTGCTCTCTGATTTGGGCTGAAATCCAGAGAGAAAGCAAAGAATCCTTCCATCCCAGAGCTATTTCCTCCCATCATCGCCTGCCATCATTTATCAGAGCCAAACAGGTTGGTCTCTTTCTTCCTTTAACTATGAAATGGTTCAAAGACGGTGCAGGGGGACCATATCATCTAGATCATTCACAAGTGGGGCACATTTCTCTCTCATGATTGAGAGCCACGCGTACTTACGAAGAAGCCTGATGGGAGAGGATGGGCCAGCCTCCTTCCTCCCGGTACCCAGATCCCTGCCCAGAGCACACCCTGTGTTCGCCCTGACCAAGGAAAGTGGGGCTCTGCCTCAGCAATGGCTGGAACCCCGAGCCCTTGTTGAAGAGCCTTTTTTGAGATGCCCAACGCCCAGGGGGTTGGATGGGGGGTGGGGAGCCACGTTACAAGCCGCTGCCTCCCTGCATCGGGCCAGAACAAGCCCCGGGAAGAAAGTATTCCAAACAACAGGGTGGATCTGCCCTAACTCACCCAGTCAGCAAGTCGGTGCTGAGAACAGCCTTTTATGGGGCTTACACTGAGCCCAGGGCACGTCTGAACACAGCGAGGAAGGGGAGGGGCAGTAACTACATAGCAACGGGTGGATGGCATCTCTTTGTAGGAGGACAGAGAGCTCTCAGAGGGTTTCCATCCTCTCTGTTTATCAGTCTCTGAAATCCAGGTTATGGCCTCCCTCTCCACATTCCCCATCCCCAAGCCCCGAGAAGATGTACTGGTGCCATTTCCAGGAAGTTTGGGAAAGCATGGGGGGCCCCCGGAAAGTGGCCATCCTAGATGAGTCTGTAGGAGTGAGAGCAAGAAGGCTCACCCTCAAAAAAAGAAACAAAAACAAACAAACAAAAAGAAAAACGGAAAGGGCTTCCCTGGTGGCGCAGTGGTTGAGAGTCCGCCTGCCGATGCAGGGGACACGGGTTCGGGTTCGTGCCCCGGTCCGGGAAGATCCCACATGCCGCGGAGCGGCTGGGCCCGTGAGCCATGGCCGCTCAGCCTGCGCGTCCGGAGCCTGTGCTCCGCAACGGGAGAGGCCGCAACAGTGAGAGGCCCGTGTACCGCAAAAAAAAAAAAAAAGAAAGAAAAAGAAGGCTCACCCTCATGTGCCCTCCTGCCCCAGCCCCGACCAGGGTGCCTGGCTCCAGCCGTCCATTCTTCCTCCCATTTCGCACCCGCAGATGGGCCTGCCAAGTGCTGTTCACGCTTTCTGGACAGTGTGTTCTGGAGGGCAACGCCCCCGCCCCTGCCTCCCTCCGCCTTGGTAAGCAAGTGCACAGTAGATGGATTCTTCTAAAGCACTTTCAGAACACCTGCCTTCTGTAGCCAGGACCAAGCTCAGTTACGGCCCACGCAGGGGGACACAGACCAAAGAGGAGGATGACCAGCATCCATCTAGGTAAACACAGAGAAGCTTCCACATGGACTGGTGTGGAATGGCTGCTTCCAGGGCAAGAAACGGCAAGGGTCCCAGTCCCGCAGGCCATCCCCACCACTCAGCATCTTTGGTGCTGCAGACACAGGGGGATCTTGGTGAGCTGGATCTCTGCAGCTCCTGGGAGGAAGTGATCCTGGGGAAGATGTGAGTACTCAGATCTCCCACACCTCCCAAGTCTGTGATTCAAAGATCCCGAAGGCTTTCGGCCAGGCAACAACCCTGCGTGCAGAGGCCAGGCTTGACACGTGGCCCACCCTCTGAGAAAAAGACCTCAGACCGTCCATGTGCTTCTCTTGTCCTTCATTCCACCGGAGTCTGTCTCATACCCAACCAGATTTCAGTGGAGTGAAGTTCAGGAGGCGTGGAACTGACACCAGAGCAGCTGCAAGCGTAGCTTTGACTTGGAAAAGGAAAGGCCCAGTGAGAGGCGTGAGAGATGCAGACATCTGCTGTGAGTATCCTTCCGCAGATGGGACGGGCGATGGGCAGATTGGCAGAAGCGCCACAGATGGGATCTGCTTATTCTTTCTAAAATGAATGCCATGGACGTGTGTGTTTTCTGTAACTCATAAAAATTAAAAGTTTTCTGTCTCTGTGATTCACGCTGTTGGATGCCGACTCCCTGGCCTTCTAAGTCACCTCCCCTTTGAGCTAAAACGGAGACATGGGCTTGAACAACCGACACAGAATCCCTGCTCTCCTTGGGTTCTCCAGGCAGGTGGCTGGAGCACTGTTTGAAATCAGCAAGGAACCCTACCGCCCTCAGCCTCCCTGCAGTTCCAGCAGGACCTGCAGAATGGTGTAAAAAAAACTCTATTAAGATGTCTAAAACCCATTTATATTGTAATAAAATGAATGTAAGTAAGATTTAAGTGAGGGCAGATTGCAGATATTTGAGACGCTATACAAGATATATCTCATATAGTACGGGTGCAAATTCTGTAAAGGTTAATGCACTCAACATATTTGACACATAAAAATGTCAGGTCTAACATTTAATCATTTATCCATAGTAATTGCCCTTATATGGGTCTCTTCTCCCCAAGACATATGATTAAAACACCAGGCTTGGTGAAAATCCGGAAGGCGAAAAAACAAATAATACTTCTCAGCTGTCAGGCTCTATGATTTGCTTTCAGAGATTTAGCACTGATTTCATTGGCTTTACAGTCCTGTGTGGTTTGCCTTTTTTTTTTCTCCACGTCTCTTCTTTAGGGAAGAAGAAGGTTGTGGGGAACAGGGTGGGCCCCTAAGTCCAAAGGAAGTCCCACCCAGTTACTGAGGAGATGCCCAAGCCTTTCTGTGAATTGCCCCTTCCTCAGGTAAACAGGGGCTCCTTCAGGGAGCCAGTCCACTAAAGAGGCAAAATCTGAACAAAGCCTGCCCCTGACAAGACTTCAGAAAAACCGGTTTTCACCTCCAGAATGTGCCCCAAATGGTAAAAGTCAGTAGATGCCCCTGGCTTGGCCGAGTGGTGTTTTTCTTAGGAGCCGGCTATAAAGGAGAGTCCAGCTTTACAGACGGACGCCTGTCACTTGGGTATCGAAGCCCCCTCCCCCAGCCAGTGACCTCTGAGGGGAGGGGCCTCTTCACCCCTCCACCCCTTCCTGGGACTCCGCCCCTCAGGAATACAGGGCTCCCAGACTGAGGGCAGGAGACGAGAGGAATAAGCATTTCTCCAAAATATTTTCCTCTACGTTCTACCTGATGCACTGTTGGGTCTCCATACCCCAAATCGCACTCCAACGCCATCTTCGCAGCAGGGACACAAGAGTCTGAACTGCCCCCTCCCCCTGCTGGTGCCGCACGGGCAGGGTGGTTAATCTCCCATTCGGAAGGAGCGTGAGCCAGCCCGGAGCCACCTGCCAGGGAAGCCAGCATGTGCTGTGAGCTGGAGCGAACTGCCCCATCCGTCTTCCCCATCCAGCCCCCGCTATTTTATGTCCCATATCTTCATTGCAAAGCGTGGCTCGCCACGACGCAACACAGAGAAAATGATTTAATCAAATTTCCCCTGCAACAACAAGCAATGTTGCCCTGCTCGCTTTATTCATGATCTTTTATTGAGGCAAAAGGCAAATATCATTAAGCCAAACCTGAACAGACAAATATATACAACCACTGGTAATTTCATAGGTTGTGCTAATGGTATACACTGTAGATACAACCTGAGAAGAGTAAATTACAATCCTATCAATAATACATCACACCCGGGCTCTGGTTTCCTAGTTCACGAGAAAATGTGTACTGGCAAAAGGCTCTCCAAACAGTAAAAGCCATGCATATAATGAGACAGAAGCTACCTGCTCCCCTAGGGCTGTAGTCTGGTCTTTGTTATCAAGGTCCTTGATGGAAGAAATATCCCACATTGAAATATCCTAAAGCCGGTGCTAAATAAAGAAATCCCCTTCACGTTCTCGGCAGACCCCCGGGTGAAACTTCAGTCACAGAATAAGCTACAATCTGGGCCTCCGTTTGCCCGACAGCTCAGAGAACTGCATCCTTTTGAATGCCTCGGGTCCGTGGTAAATGTCTAGGGTCTGTGGGAGTGACCTACAACGATGGACAGGGGTCTGCAGAGAGACCCAGTGCAGACGGCAGTGTCAGAAGGAAAAACCACGTGGCTTCAGAGCTCTCATCCTGACCCTAACTCTGACCCTGTCTGTGGTCCTCCAAAAGAAAGGAAGAAGGGAGGGAGGACTGATAACAGGCAAGCAGCCAAGCACCTGCAAAAGATAAGAGATTTATTCTGGAATTTTAAAAGTCCCTAGTTCTTAAAAGTCAGTGGATCCAAATCCCCTTACTCCTACTTCCAACCCCCATCCCCCGTCCCCTCCCCTGCCCCCAGAGAAGCAAATGACAATTTCACTTGCAAGTGAGGAAGAAGCCTTTCTGTCAAGGTAATACTGCTATCAGGGACGAATTAGGTTACTGTTTACAAGAGTGCTAGTTCGTGCCATAGTCACACACTGATTCCCATCTTTGACCTCCTCTGATTAAGGACGTGAGGAGGAATCAGTACCTCCCTTAACTCTTTTTAAATTAGACCCTGAAAGAAAGAGCCCACAGAGGGATGAGAGCCTGTCAGGGTCTTTCAGGCAAAAGGAAGACAATGCAAGCAGGCAGCTGCCTCAGACTCAAACTCAGAAATGCAAAGGGCTGGCCAGACACCAGTTCGTTAGTGGAAATAAAAGCTTCCTAAACTGTAGGGAACTGACTCTAGGCTTTCTGGAGAGAGACACCTATGCATCAAAGAAAAACAATGCAAAAGACTACCTTTGTCCGGAGGCAAGGAGCAGCTTCTAGAAGACTCATCACAGTCTCCCGCCCTCCTCCCCACAACGCCTCCGTCCCCCCTCGATTCCTTTTTCCCCTTTGGAGGGGTGAAGAAGGCCATTTTTTCCTTGATGAGTGTCAGATAGCAGGGCTGGGTGGGACACCTGGTGGTGAATAGGGGAATTACACCCACATTGGCTCTCAAGCATCACTACAGGTCTAAGGAGACTTGTGCACCCTCGGAGATCATGGGAAATAACAAGGCAAGCAGCTGCTAGGGTATGTGGAATTGAAGCGGACTTTAAATATAGTAGCAATTCGGTAGATACCCACCTACGTTTCTGCTATGTTCAACTGTATTGGGGAAGTATTTGGCTAGGAATAAATATAAGTAACTGGAATCTATAAATAAACAAATATACACTATGATTTGCAATACAACTCCCGTATTATTATTATTATTATTATTATTATTATTATTATTATTATTATTATTTTGCGGTACGCGGGTCTCTCACTGTTGTGGCCTCTCCCGTTGCGGAGCGCAGGCTCAGCTGCCATGGCTCATGGGCCCAGCCGCTCCGCGGCATGTGGGATCTTCCTGGACCGGGGCACGAACCCGTGTCCCCTGCATCGGCAGGCGGACTCTCAACCACTGCACCAGCAGGGAAGCCCTCCCGTATTATTTTAAATTTACTTAAAGTCATGTTGAAAGGAGATACCATCCCAGAGGCTTCATCTTCCTGAACAGCTGGGAGAAGTTCCCCAGCAGATAATCTATAGATGAGAAACTCTCACCCAAGATAATCAAACACTGACTACGTAAGGCTAATACAATTCCTTATTTGCACCCAAGTGCATTGCTGGCAGCAGGCTGCGGTTTCTGAGTCAGTGTGTGAAGTACTTAAGAGGGGTCAGATTAGATCTGGTGCCAATGTGATCTGGCTAGGGGACTTTGGGCCAGACGCTTAACCTTTCTAAGACCCAATTTCCCTATCTGTCAAGTGGACATAATGATAATAATGGCGAGTATTTACTAAGGGCCAGACACTGCATGCTTTGCATATATTAAATCATTTAATGCTCACAATCACCTTATAAGGTATGATTGATATTTCAGTTTTATCATCATAAAAGTAAAACAGAGAGGGGTAAGGGACTTGTCCAAGGCCACCCAGTTTGTGAGCAGCAACCCTGGGCTCCCGGGCCCTGGAGTTCACACACGGGACTATTACTCTCCCCCATTTCTTGGTGCTGGTGTGAGGATGAGGTAGGATAATGCAGGCAAAGGGTTCAGCAAGTGTCCAGTAAACCGTAAGGATTCAAAAATAGTATTTACTATTGTAACCTCAATAACAAGACAAGTACCTTCGAGAAGCTTGCCTTGTGTCTGCCGACCAGGAAAAAGTAACCATATGCACATCTTTGGCTGCCAGCAATCCAGTGTCGAGTTCACTGTGCAGTTTAGTCCCAACTACAAGCCACCTCGGCTTCTAGAACAGTTCTCTCTTCCTCCCGTCATCTTCATTTTAGGGGAGTTTTCGTTTTTTAGCTTCACATTCAGTGCATGTGTCGTACCTTAAGGCCTTGAGGATTTTTTTTTTTTTTTTCAAAATAGGTGTGGCATAAATCAGACGTAAGTAACCGTTTTTCCAGGATAAGTGTCATTTCAAATTTTCACTCTATTTTCCCTGGGGCAAGTGGAATGTATGAGGGAAAAAGAAACTGGTGAAGAGCTAATAAAGAAAAAATGGTTTCAGCTCCCAAGAAAGTAGAACATTCAAGAGATGAAGCAAGAAAGACATCAAGAAATAGCAAACAGACCATCAGCAAGGAGGCTGCGATGGCTCTGAGCTCAGTACCCTGAAGCCAGAGGCTGAGGTTTGAGGAGCAGTTTCGCGCTGAAGCCATGACATGGAGGTCCCAGTAAAGAGACTGCAGTCCTGACAGCAAGCATGCCATCCCCCCGCTGGGGCTCATTCCCCAAGGGTTTTCACAGATGGGAGTGGGGCTGTTATGCCACTCGGACCTGCCAGGCGCCTGGCTCTCAGGTCACCACTCCCTCCTAGAGTGCCCAGCTGATCTCAGAGTATGAGGGTACTGGCTGGAGACTGCTTATCTGGTAGGTGCCAGTACCAGGGAGGTTCTCACTGGCAGCTGGACAAGGGAAGGCTAAAAGAGAAAGGGAAATGTTTACAGAACCTGTTCCTTTTGTCTCATTACCTTAGCCCAGACCATTTGCTTTCTAAGAAAGAGAGCCTGGAACAAAGAAAGTGTTCCTTTTTTATAACATATCAATTATGTTTCATCACTACACCATTATGGCACGTTGCATTATAATCCAGCTGTTAATGGCCTCACCTCAAAAGTCCACAGCACTCCCCTTTGCCCTCCTGAAGCCCTGGCTTTTAGCTAAGTTGCTTTATCTACTGCAATCTGGTCCAGAGTCCTTCCTTCCTCCGTCAAGCCCATGCCAATAATGGCAGCAACTTCCCTGGGCCCCTCCAAGCGGGGTCTATTAAACATGTCTCGCCCCTAGGAGGTTAATTTTCAATGTTTCTATGGGTTAATAAACCAGCAGGGCTTCTTTAACTTGAATGTGCATACAAGGCACCTGGGAATCTTGTAAAAATGATTCAGCAGATGTAGGGTGGGGCCTGAGGACTGCATTTTGAATAAGTTCCCAGGCGATGCCACTGTGGCACCAGGCCTACACTTGGAATAGCAAAGAACTAGAGGGCTTGAGACTCAAAGCCAGTTTCCCCAACACCACGCCTCTCAGTTCAACAGAGGGCCAGGACCCACTTCTCAGCTTTCCTTTGCTCATTTTCCTCTGTTTTTTCTTTCAAGTCCCTGGCGTCTTAGCCACTCCGGGGACACATGAGAGCCGCAGAGGGCAGAAGGGGGGTTCGGGCTTGTCATGGCAGCCCAGGCCCTGAGATGTGATGAAGAAGTTGGGGTCTTTTCTGGACGTAAGAATGGCCCAGGCGATCCCAATTCAAAGAACCCACAGCAGTTTAGAATAGTAATGGTACCTCCAATGCCTAATATACGAGGTACGTTACTATGGATAAAATCTTTGGGACCCAGGAACTAAGAGGAAGCACCTTCAAGGATCTTGGCCCATGACCACTGATCTGGAGCTAGGAACCATGAGTATACTTTGGCTGCCAGAAAACTCAGAGCTAAACTTAGTGAGCAATTTTGAAGATGAAAGAAGAAGTCAGATAATTTACCAAAGATTAAGATTCTGGGCCAGACCTTGAACTGACCTAGTCCTCCCACCTTGTAGACTAGTGTTCCTTTCAACAAGCCACTCTGTTGCTGTGCTAAGGACCTCCTGCTCTCTTGGCTAATTACCACGTGGATTTATCAACACCCTGAAACTCAATGCCTCAATTCATTTTTTTGTAACAGGGGGACCGTAGAGCTGTTAAAATGCAAAAATTAAATATTTAATATCATATATATTTATAAAAGTATACTTATAATATTGAGTTACTTTCTCAGCGGTGACTGGAGAAGTGAATACCACAGATAAATGACTCTTAGCAGTACTAGGTTGGCTCAGGAAATCAATAACTGGGTGGAAAGAACTCAAGCTGAAGCAGGACCGATTTGGGTTCAAATCCAGAGTCTGCGGCCTTAAGTAAAATAACAAACCTATCTGTGCTTCAGCTGACAAACAAGTTACAAAGCAAATCATGTTCCTTGTCTCTCAAAGTCATTGCAGGTACAAGAAGTACTCAGTGAATGGTAACTAGGAATAGGAGTATTTTTTTACATCTCACTGGTAGTCGGACACAGAGACAATGAAAGACAGCAGGACCAGGAGAGCTGAGGAAAGACTGCAAGGTCACAGCCAAAGGAGATTAAAGACACACCAAAAACCCAGAGGCCTCAACAAAGTAGGAGTCTAAAACACAGTGGGCAGAGAGGCAAGTGTGGATTCCAAAGGGCAAGTCGCCCCTGGATCCAAATGGATTTTGGAGGTACACATAGGCAGAGGGAAGACACACTGTGACCGATAATCAGAATAAAGTAGTGGTTCAGCAGACCACACAGTGTAGGGGTTCAGGAAGGTGCATTTCCCTGCGTAAAGGTGAGACAATGAGTTGGAAAGCCAGACGGGTTGGTGGGCCAGAAACATACCCACCACGAGAAACGAGCAACAGGAGGCTATGAATTGACCTTGCTGGAGGCAAGTGTCTGGCCCAGTCGAGTCCCTCAGTGCTTTCTATCAGGGCATAGATGGCTTCCAAGCCTGCAAGTACGGGCAGGAAATAACAGAAGCAACAACGTCTGGCTGGGTTGCAAAGAGAATATTGGGGCAGCGCCTGACAGCAGATTCTGACACAGCACCATTAACATACTCCTGACCCACATTCATTTTGTCAAAAGATGCTTTTCAAAATTGAGTCTTTATTGAGAAGACATGCACCTAGATCTGATCTGAGCAGGCAACATGGCTGCATGCGAAATAAGAGGTGAGAAAGAAACTGTTTTACACCATACTCTATAGCGAGAAGCAAAGCGCCCTATTTTGTATTCATATTCTGTGTTCCAGATAAACTGTCAGGTCCCTCTGTCAGATTTTTATGGATAATTAGAAGGTTGCAAGAAGCAGATGTTATGAAACTATCTATGACTCGTCCTTAATGGTGGATGACAAGAACTCAGCACCGTTTCTTAATTACACAAGACATAGTGAGAGACATAAAAAAAAGTAGAGGGAGAACTTGTCAAAGCCTGACAAGGTATCAAACGGTTAATCACCCACATTGAACCTGAACACCTCTTTGCTATGTAATTCAGAATACAGATCTCACCTCCCTTTAGCTGAATAATTTTCTAAGGTGTGCATTCTCCTGTGTTTTAATAACTAAAATATCATTTCAGGTTTTCATAACTAAAATATGAGCTCCTGCATAAAATAGGTAGATTTCTGGTTAAAACTTCCCTGACAAGAAAATTTGCATTTTATTAAATATAGATAAACTTTTGCTACATCAGATCCTATTCAGTAGGATAAAAGGAAGACACAGTACCTGGAAAACTGGGCTCTTGTCCCATGAATATGATGGCCACACCTTTTTTGAGATTTTGCTCTATAGCAGGTGCGGTGTAAGCTGATGGCCATGCAGCATCTCAAGTCTAAGTAGGTCGGCATTTTGTTAGGCCCATTTCTTAGAAAAGGAAACTAGTACTAATGTTAAGACGTATAAGTACCTGATAACTGCCACCAGTTGTAGCTGATGTGCCATCTGTTGCTATTGTTGTTATTATTAGTACTAGTTTCTTTTTCTAAAAAAGGGACCTAACAAAATGCCAACCTATTTAGAGTTGAGATGCTGCATGGCCATAAGCTTACACCGCACCTGCCACAGAGAAAACAGTCCATGGACTGGGGGAGTGCAGGGCCTCACTAGCAGTGGAACACTCTTCTCAATGGATCTGGGGCAGGTGCAAGTTTTATAGGGGTGTTACGAGAGGCAATTCGGACACAGGGCTTGAATGACCAGGAGGTGGGGGATTTCCTTATAAGGCTGAAGACCCTATCTTCTAGGTAAGGTAAGCTACTTAAAGCTGAGTTGGGGGATTGTGACCAGTGTGTGTGAGGTTTCCTTGACAGTGAGGCGTTAAGTGTGGGCTGACTGAGGTTCAGATTTGTGATGTGGGCCAGGCCACTGGGTTGCCCTCATTCTGTGGTTCCTGATACACAAATTAACTTTATCAAATTAAAAACAAAAATAGATATTCTGAAGGGGTGGAACAGAGTTCATCAGACTTTCTATAGAGCGTTTTTTCCCCCCAATCAAAAATGAGGCCAGGGCTTCCCTGGTGGCACAGTGGTTAAGAATCCGCTCGCCAATGCAGGGGACACGGGTTCGAGCCCTGGTCCGGGAAGATCCCACATGCCGCGGAGCAACTAAGCCCATGCGCCACAACTACTGAGCCTGTGCTCTAGAGCCCGCGAGCCACAGCTACTGAAGCCCACAAGTCACAACTACTGAAGCCCGTGCGCCTAGAGCCTGTGCTCCGCAACAAGAGAAGCCACCGCAATGAGAAGCCCGTGCACCGCAACGAAGAGTAGCCCCCGCTCACCGCAACTAGAGAAAGCCCACACACAGCAACGAAGAGCCACACAGCCAAAAATAAAATAAATAAATTTAAAAAAAATTCCAAGGTCAAAAAAAATGAAGCCCAAAAACGCAAATACTCCAGAAAGAGATAGTATATTAACTTAAAGTCACACCAAGCTATAAGTGATTAAATCAGTCCCTTTCCTAGAGCTCAGTTTTATGAAAAGGATGAAAGAGCAGAGGTAATGGGGTGCTGGGAGTGGGGAAAGAACTAAGGAAAGAGTTGCTGAATAACTGAAGACTAATGTTTTCTGCCTCCCAGTTTCCCCCAGGGCCACACCCGGCTGTTCTGCTCTGTGTTTCAGGAAATCTGTTAGAGTTTAGCAAGTTCTTACTAAGGAAAGAAGACAAGTATAGAGCAATAGACTCTACAGAAAGACAGAAAAGTAACTTTTAAGTAAAAAGTTGTGCAACGTCAGGAAGATTTCTCTTAAGCTGGATAAACAAGAACACATCCAAGAATAACTAGACAGTGATGACAACTTAGACTACCTGGCTTCCACAGCAGGAAAAACCAAGTGCATTTCATTCTGCATCAAACATGGATTGAGAGTCTCCTCCGCTATCCGCTCGTATTACCCCACCTTCAGCTGGTGCCATTGCTGCTCTTGGTGGCCTACTTGGTGGCATGACCCAGACCCTTATTCCTTGGGGTCTGTGCTCTTGGTCACCATGCCCTCCTCCTGCCAGGGCTGATGCACTTACCCATCTCCTACTTTCGAGCGTTTAGCTAAGCTACTCCATGGTATTGCTGCCTCAGCATCCCTTTTGTTTGGCCAGGTGTCCTGCAGTTATCTTCAACTGACATTAGCCCTCTCATGAGAGCACATACTCTAGACAGCAGCCCACAGAGTCACAAGCAAGGGTAGGTTCCTGCTATTGTGATATTGTGATACTGCTATGAATTCCTCAATAGCCCTTCTGATCAACAGTCTCCCTTCCCTCCCAGCACCTGTATGCTGTACGTACCTTTTAGATAAGACCCCCAAGGGGTTTATCAAAACCCCACACTTTTGGTTTGAATTGACCAAACCATCCCTAGCCCAGGAATCACAAAGCACTCCACCCATGAACTTTAATAAAGGCATGCGCCCCAGGTCTTGCCTCTCTCTCAGTACCCTTCCTTGACTGCCCCGTGTAGTGACCTGAGGCATGCTGTGTACTTCTCCCAGGACCCGTGAGTAATAAACTTCTCTATTTCGATCTCTCTGTGGTCTGCTGTTGAACTGTGATTCACCAGCTTACACCCTGTGCTCCACTTAACAATTATGAAGTTAACAAAGTCATAATACCTACTAAAACTGGTCAGAAATTACCAAGAGATGCCTCCAAGTGGATCACCTGAATTCCAAACATGTTTCTCCCTGCCTGCAATGAGTAACAGCAGCCCTACCTCCTTCTTCTAACCAGGGTAAATCACGCCAGACAAAATGGTAACTCCTCTTTTTGCCTACTGGTCTCCAGACACAAGGTGCCTGAAGTGTCAAGGAAGTAAGTGTTCAGTAGAATTCCAGCAGAATTTCCCCTTTAAAAAACAGTGGTAAAAAGAAAAGAAAAGAAAAAAAGAAACAGTGCTTTTACACATTTGTGGCCCAGATCTGTGGGGTAAGAAGCACGTGTTCCTTAAGTGGTCATTGGAGTATGATTCTATTTTTGTCCAAATGCAGTCCACTTGCCACAAAGTGGCCAGTTTTTCTCCTTGAGGGATGGTGTTAAATCATGGGTCCATCATTGTTCTCTGTAGCTGGCAGGTTGCTCGTTTGACAGTGGCAATATATAAATCAACCTTGGAAGTTCATGCTGCTGTGCCCACGTATATCTTGCATTCCTGCCAACATGGCTCTTACAGTCATTTGTCCATTGTGCCAACACAGGGGAGGCCAATGACAGATCCTGGCCAAACTTTCTGTGTACATGGTTCTATAATATCTATACCATGGTAGAGTACACTCTGTTAGGCACAAATATATAGTATGAAGATCTTTGCACTTTTGGCCCATTTCCATATGTCCATCCTCATGCCTCTTGCCCATACCTCCAGCCAACCCATTCCCTACAGCCCATGAGTCCATAAATATTCTAACTTTGGGCCACTTGTTAGATGGATGACTAGGTGGACCTCCTGAGGTCTTCCCATTTTGGAGGCTTTCCCTCATCACCGTCTTTCAAGCCCACTCCTGAGTGGAGCTGTAGTTCAGCTACAAAACACATCCACATACCAAACCAACCCATTCATGAACCAAAATCAGCTTGTTTCCTCCTTCATCAACTGGTCATACAAGATCCCAAGTATGGTCACACATGTGAGCTGAGGAAAAGGCTCTGGTACGGCAAGGCAGAGGTCATGAGGTCTGGGCTACTTGTTTGTGCAACTTGCCTGTGCCTTCTTCTGCTTGTGCTCAATACCAGATATATCACTTCCATCATAGGAAAGCTGGGCCTGCCTGATCTTACGATTTGGTGGATCTGATCAAATCCAGCTCATGATGGGAAATTCCAGATGCGTGATCATTTATTGTCCTATGGTCAAGTGTTTCATCTGCATTAACGACTAGTACCACGCTAGGAGCTTTTTCTCTAAAAGCTGTGTAATTCTCTTCTGCAGATAGCATGGCCTTGTTCCAGAATCCCAGGTGCCTATGTTAATATCCTCCCACTGGAACTTTCCAAAAACTCTACAGTGCATTGTTTATCATAACAGACACCTCTAGTACCATTGAGTCTGCTTGATCATATGACTCAAGCATCAGGGCCACTTGTACACTAGCCTGAACCTATTGCAAAGTCCTTTCTTGCTCTCAGCCTCACTCAAAACCAACAGCCAGCCGTTCACGTCACCTGGTACATGGAATGTAGAGTATTCCCAAGTGTGGAGTATCTGCCTCCAGAATCCAAAGAGGTATTGTGTTTTCTTCTTGGGGTTGGGATGTGCAACACACAATAAATTGTCCTTTACTTTAGAGGGGATATCTCAATATGCTCTAATGCATTGGATGCCCAAAATTTTGTTAATATGATGGTCCCCTAAATTTTCTTAGGGTTTATCTCCCACTTTCTGGAGTGCATGTTGTCTTACCAAGGCCTCCAGCAGGCTCATCCAGTCTGATTAATAGGATGTCATGTCATCAACATAGTGGACCAGTGTGATACTCTGCGGGATGTCTACATAACCCAGGTCTCTATGGATTGTTTGGCCTAGAGTGGGAACTTGGCTACTCTTCTGATTAAGTCCTGAGCCAGGTCTTCAACTTTCTATGTTCATCCCCCTGCAGGAGATGAGAATCTCTTTATATGCTGCCAGGAGGAGAGGTGTAGGAGAGAGGATGTATGTGTCTTCAAAAGACTCCAGACAGGGCTTCCCTGGTGGCGCAGTGGTTGAGAGTCCGCCTGCCGATGCAGGGGACACGAGTTCGTGCCCCGGTCCGGGAAGATCCCACATGCCGCACAGTGGCTGGGCCCGTGAGCCATGGCCACTGAGCCTGCGCGTCCGGAGCCTGTGCTCTGCAACGGGAGAGGCCACAACAGTGAGAGGCCCGCGTACCGCAAAAAAAAAAAAAAAAAAAAGACTCCAGACAAATTTGAAGGGGGTGATTGGATGAATAAAATGAATAAGTTTAGACATCAGACTCACATGGGGGAGCTTATAAAATATAGATTCTTGCCCTCCTGTCCCCATCCTCCGGAAATTCTGACTTTATAAATCTCAGAGTACAGCCTGGAAATCTTTATTTTTTAGGAGCTCTTCAGGTGAACTTTTGAATTATTTGACAAGATGACCACTCAGTTTTATGTCTATCCCAACACAACTACTATTTTAAATTGAAAACAAAAGGAATCCAAAATCTGGTACCCAAGTTTGGAAGTAAATTTATACACTGCCTAGGTAGGGGAGGAAAAGTTTTTCCTCTACCCTTCTAGGTTCTTCCAGTTGGTTTAATAATTAAATTGACATGAGACAGATTAACAGGAAAAAAATCAAATTTTAATTTCATATATGCAGAAGGTCATAGAAATATAAGACTCAAAGAAACGACCAAAGCAGGCAGCTTTTAGACAAAGAAACATTAAATGTGTGAAGAACTGGCAAGGCAAAGAGACTTAGGCTTGGGTAATGATTAGTGAAGAAACGAAGCAGAGTTTGTTTACATAGCCTTCTCAGCCCTGAATTTCCTATCTCTGGTGGTAAGAATGTCTCTCTAGCGACTTCCCTGGCAGTCCAGTGGTTAGGACTCTGCGCTTCCACAGCAGAGTCCATCCCTGGTGGGGGAACTAAGATCCCATAGCTGCGACCCACAGCCAAACAGAAATCCAAAAGTATGTCTCTCTACTCCCTGGTACAGGGAGGGTACTTTCCACATGGGAGATTTATTTCCTGTGTTTAGGGGGACAGAGAGGAAGGTAGGTGTCCTTTCCTTGCACTGACTGTTTCTCAAGCAACTTCAATTCAAGCTAATCAATTTACCAAAATTGCGTATTTGGGGGGGTACTGCCCTGAACCCCATTACCTGCTTGTATTTGTTTTGTGCCTTACCTGACCCCAGGCTAACTTCCACAATACTGGGTTTCCACAGAAATCTACACAGGAGTGTAAAGTCCTAAGAGGCAGTTGTTAATAGGTTGACAGGGAGAGATCTTGTGAGCTGCAAATTTCTTGCCTCAAAACGTGTGAAAATTTGGAGTCAAAGTGAGACCAGGACAGGAGGGAAATACCCAGGACAGCCCATTTCATCACAGTCGCATGTGGAGTGAGCTCCCCGCGGGCACATCTTTAAAATGGGCCCTGTGGTATAATTAGATAAATAAATAAATAAATATTAGGTCTTTGCCATCCGTGTTCCCGGCACAGAACTCCTAAAACCCTTGGAAACTGCTGAGTGATGACAGTGTCTTGTGTGCTGATGGCATAACCGAGGTGAGTAGACAGCTTCAGGATGGGGGCTGGGCACCAGAAAAACCAACCATTAGAGGGTTAGAGCTTTCAGCCCCACTGGAAGGGGAGAGGGGCTGGGGATTGAGCTCCATCACGAATGGTTGGACCAGTCATACCTACATAATGAAATCTTAGTGGGTTTCAGGGAGCTTCCCAGTGGGTGAACACATCCACGTGCTTGGAGGATGGTTGAGGGCATAGAAGCTTCCCAACCTCCCACCCTACCCCCCTCCATGCCTTGCCCTATGCTTCTTTTCCATTTAGCTGTGCCAGAGCTGTACCCTTCATACTCAACAGGTAATAGTAAACAAAGGTCTCTCCTGAGGTCTATGAGTTGTGCTAGCGAATCACCAAACCCAAGGAGGGAGTGGTGGGAATCTTCTAATTTGCGGGCAGCTGGGCAGAAGTGTGGGTAACCTGGGCACCCCACTTGTGGCTGGTGTCTGAGATGGGGGCAGTCCTATGGGACTGGCCCTTGACCTGTGGGGTCTGCATTAACTCCAGGTACTTGACATCTGAACTGAATTGGATTTTTGAACACCCAGCTGGTGTCAGATAATTGGTTGTTGGTATCAGAAAAATGAAAACCACACAGGCCTTCAGACTACTGCCCTCCTGTGGCTGTGTCCCCATCCAGAAAGCCCCGGCCAGCTGGGAAGACAATGTCTTCTACTGCCTTCCCAGCCCTCTCAGGGCCTGGCAGCAGGGTGGATGGTAACAGAGGGATCTGCATCCTCTGCCGCCCCCCCATAGTCCCTCCCACTTTGCACGATGAGCACCTGCCCCGGCTGAGCCTTTAGGCCTCTCACTGCTCTTCCATCAGGAACAGATCTCAGCCCACAGTTCAGCTCTCCCTTCTTTATAATTGATGTTCAATTTTCCACCTCCAGCTCTGATCTCATCTGGAACTTGGTCTTTTAAGTGTCTGGCTAGTCTTCGAATGCCTCTGCAAGTATGAATTCCCAACCAAATGTACCCTCTTCCTCCAGAGCAATTCCCTCTCCCAACTTGCTGAATTCTTTTTGTGGGTTCATTAAATGTTTATTGAGTTCTTAATATGTGCTAAGCACTGCCCTAGATGTTGGAGCTACAGTAAAAGAATAGGATCAGGTTCCTGCCGTCAAAGAGCTTACAGTCTAGTTGAAAATGTGTGTGCTTGACCTCAATGAAGTAGCTGACAACCAAAGCAGGGGTCTCAGGATCTGTCTCACTGCACGTATTATAGTGGAAACATGTGTGCAGTGAATAATTGTGAAATCAAAAGGATTGCAAAACCTACCTAGCCTACTGGGACCGCAGCACCTCATGTGTAAGGCACCTCTCTCCCTGTGGATACACCTTTCTGCAATTTCAGGTGTGGGCTTGGGAACTCTCTGCAAATACTCTTCCCTTTCTCTGGGTAACTCAAAGGTAACAACTGACTTTTCAAGTTACCAGCACTCTCTGCTCATAACATCACCATCAAGCTTTTAGAGAGAGAACAGCTAAAAACTACTCACAGCGAATGGCCACTGATGAGTCAGAAACCCTTAAAAGCTGTAATCAGGGGCCAGTGTCATGCATAGTTCTGTGGTTAGGCAAGCAGGAGTCACCTACAGGAAAGGATAATGATTATTCCCATCAGTATAAATGCTGTGCCCCCCCCAAGCACCTGGCTTCCCGTTAATTTGCCTGTGACATGTTGCTACACTTAATTGCATTTGACAATTAAGTAACATTTCAACACCTCTTTTAATGGAACAATTAAGAGAGTGCTTGTCTTGGTTGGAAGAAAATATATGAGCTGATTTTTCAGAGGATAAGAAAAAAGACCAAACATAAACCCCCAGTGGTAATTCAGTTAGAGTCAGCTTTGAAGTAAGCCCTTTCTTTTTTTTGCATTTTGCAAGAATTATGTGCCAGCATGTCTTTTCATGTTTGTTTGTTTGTTGGTTGGTTTCCCTGAATGAGCATTTCTCCACCAGACAGCTCCGGGCTGTTCACACAGCCAAATGATATTAATTACAAGGAAGAATGGATGCTAAGCAGTTGCTGTTACTCATTTCTCACTCGTGTTGTTGCATTGATTTCTTGGGAAAGCAGATGCCCTGAAGGCAGTACTTCCCACAATCAATGCAGGCCCCAGGGAAGGCTGAGAAGAGTCTTTGAGCTTTTGTCCTCGTTTCCAGTTCCCTCCAAATAGCAGACTCCTGGAGAAGTGTGGCCCTGAGAAGTCCCTGGAAAAACTTAAATAACTGCTATTTTTAGTATTCAACACCTCCCCCGGCACACACATATGCATTAATAACAGAGAAAAATTATTCTGCTCAGTTATTACAAAACTGACCTTACAGCAGTAGTTTATAAATCTTGGGACTCACGAATAATACAATATTGTCACTGTAGACAAGCCTGCAAGGAGCGTGTGCTTGAAGACTCGCCTGATAAAGAGTTGTGAGGGGCACAGAATTAAATGTCATTTGCGGCATGTGAACTCTTAGTTGCGGCATGCACGCAGGATCTAGTTCCCTGACCAGGGATCGAACCCAGGCTCCCTGCATTGAGAGCACGGAGTCTTAGCCATTCGACCACCAGCCGCAACTAAAGATCTCGCATGATGCAACTAAAGACCCTGTGTGCCATGACTAAGACCCGGTGCAGCCAAATAAATAAATAAATATATATTTTTAAAATTTTTTTTTAAAAAGTCCCAAGAATATGAGAAAACCTGGTCAAGGCTATCGTTGTTGCCCCGTGCCCACCAAACTTAAGAGCAGATCCCACCTTTAAAGTCCACTGCCATCCTCGTTGTAGACAAATTGGATTCCTGCTACCTCTGACAATTACCACTACTCTCCTATGACCACGTGGCTGCTGGCTGTTCCTTCTGTCTGCAATGATGTCTTCTGCTTGCCCCAAACCCACCATTCCTCAAGATGCAGCTCACATATCATGTTCTTCATGAAGCTTCCTCTGATCCCCTCCCCCTTTCTCTCAGACCCTTCACCGTTTGGATGCTTCCTATATCACTCATTATCTATGTCTTACAGGCATCTGGACCATTTGCTCATGACTGAGTAGACTGTAAACGCTGAGGCCAGGAATCCTATATGATTCTTCTTTAAATAAGCCATACACTCCAGTACAGTATATTATTATTTATATTATTAATGATAATTATAACTGTCAGGTATTCTTCAATAAGCGTTTGTGGAATTAAATTGTATGGAATTGTCAGAAAGGAGTCTGACTTCTTAAGAATGTTACTGGTTTGATTGACAGTTGCCTTTTTTCCCCCACCCACCCCCCAAAAGTGCCTGTACAGGTGAAAGGCTGGGAAGGCAAGGAAAACATTTCTGCTTCTCGAGCTTTGATTTAACACCCCTCCAACAGCTTAGGTGGGTACGTCATCCACTCTGGAGTGGCTGGGCGTTTGTAACCCCAGCGCTGTCACAATGTCCCCCCCAGGGAGAGATGCAGTCAGAAGAGCGATAATGACTTTCTGGGAGCTGCAATGAGCAACCTCATCTCTCAGGTCACGAGGGCAGCCCTCTTCTGAGATCCACCACAGATTTATCGCCATCCTTTCTCTTCCTTTCCACACTGACAGTATTCCCTCTTCCCTTCCCCTCCCCCCAACACTACAGCGTGTACCCAAGGGCCCCCAACTGGACTGTCTAGGCATATAAACAGAACTTTCACAGGCCCCATCCCTCTCCTGGGTCAGGAGAGAAGGGGGTCACTGGTCCCAAAAGATGAACTTCTTGCACTGAAATCCTCATCACTTGCACCTTCACAACACACATCCTCACACAGCTAACTGCACACACTAATGCCACATCTTGCTAATTGTATTACCCTTGCTGGTTATTATTAAGGTCTTGCTTTCAGGACATAGAGAGAAGCAACCACATAATGATCAAGGAAACAAACGGAGCGTATCACGGCAACCACCCTGCAGTGATAATGAGTTACATAAATCAAAAGTTCAGTAATTTACCTATCAGATCGAGCAGTGGATAGGGATTTTCAGTTATTGTGATTGTTTTGTGATAGATTTTTTTAAATAACTCTTGTACAAAGATGTTCTAGAAACTGGAAATGTGTTTCCTAAAGGGAGGCAGCAGAACGCTGTGCAAAGAACATGGCAGCTTGATGAGTCAAGAGACACTTGAGCTGATTTAGCTCTGCCACCTTGCGGAGAGAAGCCAGCTCCCTTCTGTGGCTTTCAGATTCTTCCATCAAATACTGTACGTAGAAGCGTCTTTGCACTCCTGAAGGTCCCTTTCTCGCTGAGATTCTAGGTACCTACACTCCTCAGACAAAATGCAACAGGACACCTCCTGCCTTCCACTTTCTAGAGAGAATTGAGCTGCAGTTTTAGTGAAAGTCAGCCAGCCCTTCATCAACTAAAGAAACATGAGTTTTTCCTCACTCTGTGTGCAATGCTTCACTCCCCAGATCCTACATTAAATCAAGGGATGGTATAACCCTCTTCCTTTTTTTACACTTGGTGAAATTGTCTATGTGAGTAGCTGGGTGGTGTTATCCACAGTAATTTGTCTTGGGTTAGAGCACAAACGGTTTGCATGTTAAACCACTTTGTTTTGTTGGTGATTTGTGGGTTAATACTTAGAAACTTTGAGGAATAGATTACTTTTTGGACCCAGGGGATTAATAATTCATTTTATTCTAATTTTCCAATGAAATAAACCTCAGGAAGTAGGATGTCTCTTGAGTCATGCCCAGACTAAGGCAGCAAAAGCCCCAGCGAGATTGCTAGATTCAGAAAGGGGCCTAGGAACAAGGTTCCTTTGAGGGGCAGTGGCCAAGAACATGTGTGTGTACATGTATATGTGTATAGATATGTATGAGTGTGCATGTATGTTTGGATATATACACGTACCTGTGTGTATACACATGCATGATTCTGTGTGTATGTGTGTATATGCATGTATATGCATGTAAGTGTGTATGTTAATATGTGTATCTATCTGTGTGTGTGCATGTGTGTCCGTGTGTGAGTTTATGTATGTGCATGTGTATCTATATGTGTGTATATGTGTATGTATCTGTGCATACATGTTTTATTTCTGTGTGTGTAAGAATGTATGTACATGTGTGTCTGTAGAATGCAGAGCTGACACCTCCTGGTTTAAGTCCCTGGATCAAATGATGGTTACATTTATGATAAAGAGGATGAGGATGCCAAAAGTTCACCCCTTCCCAAACCACTGGCCTCTGCCTCCTTCTCCAAGCAAGGATCCCTTCACTCCAATAACAGGGAGAAAATGATAATCTTCTCTGCATGGAAAGAGACTCGCCAAGCATGAAGCAAGTTGGCGCTGGCTCCGTTAGAAATGAACAGATAAACAAACAAATGAGAGCTTGGAAAGAGTAGATGGTTTATGAATAAAACAATGTTTTATTAAGTTGCTATTAAATTTCAATTGAATACTGCTTGGGATACATAGGCACAGATATATTCCTGAAACTAATTGGTTTTCCGCATCTGCCTTGCTTCCTAATTGGACTAATTACTGCACTGTAGGATAATGTTCGTCGTACTACAGAAGGCAAGAAACCTTGATTTACATTGAGAGGAGCAGCAATTAGAGGGAATTAATTCATAAAGCAACATCTAAATAAATCATATTATGAAAAGACAGCAATGTAATTATTGTGACTGCTGGGTCCCTGGTGGGGGAACATCAAACTTAAACCTCAAACCAAGCTGCTGAATTCTCCTCGGATCAGTGTAGCATCTCCTATTTCATCAAGCATGTACTACCTATTCTTTAAGGCCTAATTGAGGTGCCATGTCAAAAACAATATGCCCCAACGCTTCTCCTCTCTAGCGGCGGCGGAGAAAAGCATCAAGTTCTCACCACCTCATATTTGTCTTTTGTCAGAGTTAAATACGAGCTCAGCACGACATGGATAATGTGTTATGGATTGGCTGCAGTTTCAGAATGGGATTCTTTGCAAACTTAAGTGTCATTATGAATCCTCTCTTGACATCCAGTGACATTTTTGGGGTTGTAGCTAAGAGCACTTATTAGTAAGAATAGCATGTTAAATTCCGGCGTTTCAATAATTCATCTCCCCTTGCTAAGAAGTCCCTGGCTAAGGTCCTGCTTGACTGTAATGGGTCTGAAGGCTCCACAACATTCACACCAGCTCCCTCCCCTTTGACAGTAGAGATCCTCTGTTTTCCTTCTTTTTTTCTTTTTGTTTTATTTTTCTTTCCTCCTTCTTACTATCGTCCTGACTGAACCTGAAGGGAACTTGTGAACAGCCTCCAGAGCAAATCTTTTGAGCCTCAGTTTCCCATAAAATCCATAAAATTCAGTGATTTCCTCCTAACTAACATTCCGTCTGCAATATGCTTTTAATAGGGTTTTCTCACTTTTTCACATCAAGGCACATATACAAAATAATGTCTATACAGCACCAGGGAAATCAGAGAGCCTGTCTGTGGCCAAAGGCCATTAGGGTTTTGGGATCCAGGCTCTGGCTATCCCAGGACCTGCCCTCCTGCCGTGCTGACTGGGGGAATCAGTATCTTGGCACCCCTAAGACCCATTGGTGCCATGGACACCCACTGGGGAGCTCTTCCCCAAAGAAGCTACACTCTCTACTTCAAAGGAGCCTTCTGCACTCTCAGTGGCCTGGAGTAACCCTGTCCTGCAGCCCTCTACTTTACAATACAACAGGTCATTACTCTCGGCAGGTAGCCCCCCACGCTCACTGTCTGCTAGGAGGCCTGACTTTGCTCATCTCCATCTGCCAGTAGAGAGGTGGGGACCACACAGAGGAAAATATTGTAGGAAAATAACCTCCAGTGTAACCACACACAGTGCAAGGGCTCTGGACTTCCCTCATAAGGGGACTTATTCCATGACTATTAAATCAAGAAGTCAAGAGTTTAGCAGGGGTCAGAGAATTCTTTAGAAGAATGGCATTGACTTCCAGGACTAACTGTCAAGAACAAGGGCTTTTATTTATTTATTTTTTTAAAGTATCTTTTCCAAATTTTTTTAAAATTTATTTATTTATTTATTTTTGGCTGTGCTGGGTCTTCGTTTCTGCATGCGGGCTTTCCTTAGTTGTGGCAAGCAGGGGCTACTCTTCATTGCAGTGCACATTCTTCTCACTGCAGTGGCTTCTCTTGTTGTGGAGCACGGGCTCTAGGCGTGTAGACTTCAGTAGTTGCAACATGCAGGCTCAGTAGTTGTGGCTCATGGGCTCTAGAGTTCCGGTTCAGTAGATGTGGCGCATGGACTTAGTTGCTCTGCAGTATGTGGGATCTTCCCGGAACAGGGATCGAACCCTTGTCCCCTGCATTAGCAGGCAGATTTTTAACCACTGCACCACCAGGGAAGTCCCAGAACAAGGGCTTTTAGAATCAAAAAGACTTGGATTTAAACCTATTTCTGTGACGTTTAAGCTTGAATATACTATTTAACCTCTGTACCTCAGTGTTCTCATCCTCAAAATGTGGATAATAATACCTGCTTCATGAGGTTGTTATGAGGATTAAGTAATACTGTGTATGTAAAGAATTTAGCTCCTTCCTAGGCCTAGACTAAGTTTCAAAAAATAAAAATTACCATTACTCTTATTATTATTACTGCCCCCATCTAATTCTTCTGGTCATTCTAATGTAACCTCACCAAACGGTCATCCATCTTAATTCCTCTGAGAAACAGAATTTACTTTGTTCTCAAGCAGCCCATTCACTTTTCAAGCAGTCTCTTTGCTCCTGATTCCAACTTCTGGATCTACATTATGTCAGATTGTCTGTGTCGTTTCAAAATCATTCCTTTTGCCCAAATTGATACAGCAACATCATTCCCAGGTAGCTGAGTAAGCTCCCTTTCCCTGTTAAGACTTGATCTTAGGAGAGCTTTCAACTGGGGCTCATTTTGGAGATAATGATTCAAACACTGTTCCAAACAGATTCTTCAAATCCGAAGGAATATCTACCCTGATCTTGTGAACATAATTCTACCTAGATATAGAAAAACAATTGTCAATGGAGAACAGCTTTGTTTTCAAAAAAGCTTATTTTGGGCTTCCCTGGTGACGCAGTGGTTGAGAGTCCGCCTGCCGATGCAGGGGACACGGCTTCGTGCCCCAGTCCGGGAAGATCCCACATGCCGCGGAGCGGCTGGGCCCGTGAGCCATGGCCGCTGAGCCTGCGCATCCGGAGCCTGTGCTCTGCAACGGGAGAGGCCATAGCAATGAGAGGCCCGCATACCGTAAAAAAAAAAAAAAAAAAAAAAAAAGCTTATTTTATTTCTATTTATCTCCAAGCATTTCCTTAGGATGCAGAGCTGAAAGAACACATTTCCTTGTGAGGTAGAATAGTATTTCATGCTGCATTCCCAGACCCTCCTGGATTCTATGAGATTATGTAGGTAATGAGCTCATATAAATTAAAGTTGAATAAATGCGAACAGGTCCACATGAAATGCAATGGCCTCAAACAACACAGGAAGCAGAGGATGTCCAGTAGAGGATGTGGATTTGTCTTTGTAAAACAAGGGCTCCAACACCACCAGCAAGCCCTACCAGGGTGAAGGCACCGCTGGGCAGGACTTCAGTAGGTGCACACGTCTTATGGCCAGAGAAGTGGCCAGAGTGCAGCTGAATCCCAGCAGAGGCCCCCAACACCTCCATCTGCTCGTTGTTTTGTGGGATGAGGGTGGGAGCAGCTTTGTATGGGGAGATACATATTTGGAGCTCAAATGTCTAGCAGTCTAAGCTTAGTTGCTGGCTCTTAGGGGGATACTGAGAAACACAGCTCCATGTCGCCTGGGATGCTTGGGGCCCTCAGGACCAGTGGGAAGCTAAGTTTTGACACAGCCCCTCCCTCTGTGGAAGGGGGATCCCTTGATCCCAGCTAGCTCAGTATCAGGCAACCCAGGCTTCGAAGCTCATACACTGGACATCCCTCATGTTCCTCCAGACTTCCAGCTCCACATCCTAACAGCCATGCGATTGTAGGAAAGTAACTTGGACTCTCTGAGTCCTCACTGTTTCAATAGTAAAATGTGAACGCTACCCATGCTTATCCCACAAGATTATGGTGTAAGGAGTAAATGAGATGCTGTGCACAAAAATCTTTTAGTCAACGGTAGTGATACCCTGGGCTCTCAGGTTGTTTAGGACAGCCCATTTGGGAACATCTTCCTTTTCAGGAACAGGAGGCGGGGCAGTAACCACCCCCCCAATCTTTTTCTTTGATGTTCTATAGTCACATCACATTACGCTGTGTCAAATCACCTTCGTACGATGGAGAAGAATTAACATAATATGATGTTGGAAGGCAAGTTGCTGCTTGATACACCGTAACTTCCTCCATTCAAAAGCAAAGTTGCACAGCTAATTACCTGCTCTTAACAAAATATTCGTCCAATATATGCCAGAAAGATGCGGGATGTTTCAGTCAAGCAGACAAGGATCCATCCTGATTTGTGATGCTTAATGCCATGGCAAGGATACCTTGCAATTGGATCCCCAGCTACCGTGGAAAGTGTGGAGAGATAATGTCACTTCAGAAAGATACAAACCAGGAGGGGCAGGGATTTGTTCAACATTGTTTACCATTTCCGTCTCTTTGTCTTTCTCTCTCTCTGTCTCTGTCTCTCTATCTTTATCTCTATCGGTCTCTATCACTATCTTTCTATCTCTCTCTCTATTTCCTCACCCCTGGAATCCAGCCACCACAGTTTGAGGGTGGCCAGGTATTGCAGAGGCCTCACGTGTGTTTCAGCCTCAGCCCCATTGCAGGTCTCAGCCAATGGCCAGCATCATTGGGAGAGGGCAAGTCTTCAGCTATTCCAGCTCCCATTCTTCAAGTCTTCCAGCTGAGACCCCAGACGTTGCAGAGCAGAGAAATGGAAATTTCTCTGTTGAAATTCCTGACCCACAGAATCCAGGAGCTTAACAAATGGTTCTTTCACACTACTAAGTTTTAGGGTAATTTATTATGTATCCATAGTAACTGTAATATCTTAATAACAGACTTAATAATAACGGGGCTTTATAGCTTTTCATATTCACTACTCACTTAATCCCCAATGGGAGACATATTATTACTCTCCTAATTTTATGGAAAGGCAAAGTTCCTTGATTAATAGACAGAACTAGCAAATGGTAGAGCTAACATTAAAACCAAAATCTTCTGGCTCCAAATCTTGGAGTCCTTTCCCTAATATTATCTTTACTGGGTCACACACTGCATTTTGGGGAACAGGAGACGGCTTCAATCAGATCCGGGATTTTCAGTTGATTCTAGTGGCAGTGTAGCATGTTATGTGCTGTGGTTCTGGGATTCGATTTGCCTGGGTTCAGTCCCTGAGTCTGCCTCCTATGAGCTGTATTGTAATTGGTCAGAACCCTTTGGAGTCTTTCCAGGACAGACCCCTCCCCCATATCTTCTGCTGTAGCTCCTCTCTGAAGTACCTAGATATTAGTATCTCATGCATACTTCCTGCATTTTTCGGATACTAAAAACCACCCCCAAATGGGAGAAGTTAACTGCTTGATGATCATGAGCACATAGCTCCCAGACCTTCTGGTGCCTAAGGATGGATAATGTTACCTTTCCTGTGGCCTCAGCATCAACCAATCAGAGAACTGTGCACGAGCTGGTCACAGACCCTGGGAAGCCCCTCCCTCACCTTGCTGAAATACTCACTTTTAAAATGCTTTGCTGAAACCCTTCAGGGAGTTCAAGAGTTTTTTGGCCATGAGCCGCATTCTCCTTGCTGGGCCCTGGAGTTTCTCTTCTCCTTGCTGGGCCCTTGGAGTTTCTCTTCTCTAAACTCCAAGCCTTCAGTTCGGCCTCACTGTGCAACAGGCACACAAACTTGTGTCCAGTAACAGTATAACTTGGGCAAATTAAGAGATGTGCTGAGTTTCTTCATCAGTAAGTAATTTAGAACAATGCCTGGCACATCAGTGATGCTCAATCAATGTTGATTGTGATTATGGTTTATAGAATTGCTCTTAGGCTCAGGAAGAGGGACCCCTGCCCTAGGCCTTCCACTTTAGAAGGATGCATTTGACCCATATCTCTAGTCATGCCCTTCCCATAAGGTGAAAGTACAAGGAACCAGGAGGACAAAGCATTCTAGCCAACGTCCTTCCCTCCAGAGTGTCCTTCCCTCAGCGTGTCGAGATCGTGGAATTCCCTACACACATGGCTGCAAGCCCACTTCCATGGCACAAACTATTACCATCTTTGATTCCTCATCCTAAGGGCAGACTGTGTTTTGTCATATTCACCCTAGGCTGAAGGGTGGGCAAAGCTTGGCTGCTTGCATGGGGTGTGCGTGAATCTTACACATGCAAGCTCAGAATTCTCACACGTGTGTGCAAAGCTTCTTATGTCATGAGTAAAGCCAGGAATGGGAAGAGAAAAGGGTGTGGGTGATGAGCTGGTGTCCGGGATCCAGTTCTCCCCGTTCTATATATTCCATCATGTAACCCCCCCAAAATTTGAAATTTGATCTGGGCTTCCAAGTCATTATGAAGGTCTATTTGTTAAGACAGGAAACCAGAATATATTCTGTTTAGCATGTATTTTATCTTGATTTATAAATTTTAAATATTTAGACATGTAATGTTTGGGTCTCTATTCACATTTTTATCCCAGGCCCTGCAAATATTAGGATTGACAGATTGATTAGGAAAGAGACAAAAGGCAGGGAGGCTAGCTGCAGGGCTCCTGTAGGCATTCAGGTGACAAATGGAAGGCCAGATTAGGGTTAGAGACTTTAAAAGGAGGAAACGGAAGTGAGAGACATTTCAGCAGTAGAAGTGATCAGCCTCACCCCTCAGTGGAATGAAGGGTTTGAGAATGGTACCAGTGACTTCTCAGATTTCTCTAGTTAGTCCATGGATATAGAAAGGATGATGGGAGAAGCAGCAGAATTGGGGAAGGGAGGGAGCAAAGTGAGTCTGGTTCTGTGCCTGCTGAGTTTCAGGTGCCAGCAGGCTAGCCACACGGTGAGGACTGTGGCTTGAGATACATAGGTTTGGTAAATATTAAGGCATGGAATTGATGCAATCACCGGAATGGGAGAAAAGGGCTGGGCAGCACCTCAGAGGAAGAAAAGCCAGATAATATGCTGTTATATCAGCCAGGGTAAGCTGAAGTGACACATGGCCCCCAAACCTCAGGAGCTTACAACATCAAAGGTTTATTTCTCATACATTTGCATTGCAGGTCACTCGTGGCTCTGCCGCATGTTCTCTAAGCAGTTCCCATGCAGGTGGAAGAGCATGACTGGTGGAATTGCAGAGGGAAAAGAGATGGTGACAGTTCACATACTGGCTCTTAAAACTCTTTCTTGGAAAGAGTTTTCATAGAGATGAAACAGAGCATTCATTCACTCAGTAAGCACTTAGTTATCATCTACTAAATACCAAGTACCAGGAAAAGATCTTCCTACACGCCCAGGAAATGGCCTAACACACCCAACAAAACTAATGATGTATAGCCATAAGGAACACAAACATTTTTTTTATGAAACAGTTTCTAACTGCTTTATATCCATTAGCCATCTCTCCTCAATAACTCGGTACAGTGATAATTATTATTATCATTTTACAGATGAGGAGTGTGAAGTTCAGGGGCTGTATAACTTCCCCAAATTTACACAGCTGGCTAGGGTCAGAGGCTGGATTCCAATCCACTCCCACTTCTAATCTCCCACTGAACCGTCTATCCTCAGCATTCAGGGGTCTGCCCAAAGCGAGAAAGAATTCAGGCACAGAGTATACAGAACAAAGGCTCGAAAAGAGGCCGGAAGCTAGTTAATAGGCTACACAAATTCACTTTAGATGGTGTCAAAGAGAATAAGCACAGGCCCAAAATGGTAGCACTTGTGCAAAACCCATGATACTAAACCTAGATGTAATACCTAACCTAATTGCAGTTTAGACCTTCACTAGAAATGTAACCTTAATCAACCAGTCTGGAATCTTCTGGTCAACACCAATAAGGTAATCTGTCATGTGGACCCTCTCCATACCCTCAGAGGCAGAAGAGGCAATCTGCATGATGAAACCTTAGCCTTTCCCTTCTCCCAGAAAAGAAGATATCCTGGCCTAAAAATAATCCTTTCTTTTCTTTTCCTAATAGTTCCCTTACCCCACCCTTCTTCCTATAAAAACTTTTCATTTTGTACAACCCCTTGGAGTCCTCTTCTAGTTGCCGGATACCATGCTGCCCAATTCGTGAATCAGTGAATAAAGCCTATTAGATCTTCAAATTTACTTGGTTGAATTTCGTTTTTTTAACAAGGGTGAAGTTTCTTCCTGGTGGACTCCTGGAGGGAGTGATGCTTTAACTAAGGACTGTTAAGAAAACAAAATTCAACTGAGTTAACCGTCGACTGAAAAAAAATAAGCACAACAGGAGAGTTGTGAGTTAAGGTTTATTGGGGGAAAAATGAGGACTATAGCCTGGGAGACAGCGTTTTGGATAGCTCTGAGGAGCTGCTTCAGAGAGGTAGTGGGGAAGGTCAGCGTTATATACGATTTTAGTGAAGGGGGGACGTGCAATCAAGCACACATTTTGGCAGAGGTTTGCTGCTAGTCACGAGGAGCAAATATCACAGTTAATGATTTCAGTACTTTTCTAGATACAAGGAGATGCAAGAGTTGGGCTCATAAAATCTTCTCCTGAAAATATCTAACTATCTGAAGGCCTGTTCTGCCAGTTTTTCCCAGAGCACAGAGTGCCTCATTCCTGATCTCCACCCTGAACTCCTTTCAGGGGGTGTTGAAAGTCAGCAGCTGCAGCGGCTCGTGATTTTTAATCCTTGTAGAGGTAGATGGCAAGTGCCAACTGGTAGTTGGCAAAATGGTAAAGATCTTATTGGCTTTATTCAACAATTCATGAATCGGGCAGCATCCCATCTAGCAGCTAGAAAGGAGCTCTGAGGAGCTGTACAAAATAGAAGACTCCTATGCAGGAGAGATCAGGACAAGGGATTTATACCTGCTAAAAGTGGATTGTCTGTGACAAGGCTACCTTCCTATAGGAGACAGCAGGAATCTATCAGTTAGATGACCTCATTAATGTTGACCAGGTAATTCCAGTCCAGTTGACTGGTTTAAGATTTCATTCTTGGGAAAGACTGAAAGTGTCATTAAATTAGGTATTAAGTCTTGGTTTGATGACGTCTGGTGACAAGTGACTTCCTTTTGGGGCTGTTGTCTTGTTTTTAACAGGAAGGACTGTCAAATACGGAAGACCAAGCATGAGCAAAGGAACTGGACTGAGACTGTGAGGTGGGTAAGAATTGTGGAGGCAGAGGAGAACTGATTTGGTGGAGAGAGCATATCAGATTTTGAGCTTCAAAATAGTAACCATCTTCCTCCATGTCTTTCCTAATCTCCCAGGCAGGTTCAGACTAATTCATGGAACATTTTGCATCTCTCTTCAAACAACATATTCTATCTTCTATTACACATGTAGCAGCCTTATCTTCCAAGACTGTAAACTTCCTAACAGCCCTGACAGTGTCCTATTCATCTTTGTTTCCCAACACTTGGCATTTAGTAGCATCTCAGTGTGTCTGCCCAATTGAGGATTGTTCCTCAAATAAGTCCTCCTGTGGGCAAGGAGAGCTGCCTTTGATTGGAGAAATGTTAATAGCTATATTTTGAAGAGGAGTTAAGGGGGGATCCTCCTGGGATGGGTGTAATTGGAGAGAGGGAAAGATTATTTCCAGAACATTAGGGGTCACAGTTATTTGAAGAATCAAAGACAGTCTTCTCTGTCAGCTCACGGAAGCTCCTTTGCATTTAAAAGCAATGCCATTTACTTACAAATTATAGTGCTTTTGATGCAAATGAGCTGCTTCTGCTTCTAGACAGTTTCCTCTCCCCCAGATTAGCTAAGAAACGTGGGGAAATTGACCTAGGATGCAGAATGCTGAGCCTGACCTGAGGCTTATTAAAATAAAGCTGCTATTTAATTATTCCTATTTCTGAAGGAAAAGGCAATTAGAACCCAGTGAAGTGGCGGGGGGGGGGGGGGTGAGCCCAGGATTTTGCTTTTAATCATGTGAATTCTTGGGTATGGAGGTGGCCAGCAGAGCACACTTGACCAGACTGTGTAGGGAAATGGCTGAGTGCAGAGTCCTGTCCCAGGCCAGACCTGACCCAGACTTGAAGAAGAATTGTGGTAAATTACTGAACCCCTTTGGCCTTCAGTTTTTTAAGCAGGGAGACCCATCCCTGCCCTCTTCATGAGAGGACTGGTGAAAGAATATTAATCTAGTGGCTGGTATTTGACAATTTACAATTTATAAAGTGTTTTTGCACCCATTATCTCGTTTGATCCCCACAAGACCCTGTGAGGTGGGAATTATCATTATTTGCATTTCCAACAGGAAAACTGGGACCAGTAGAGGTTAAATTGTGCAAGTCACACAGTTAGTTATGGAGGCATGCTGTTTCTGACTCCAAATCCCGTTCAACCCTTCTTTCTCCTTGATAGATAGAACAATGATGAAAAGCTAAGGGAGAAAAATCGGTTTTTCTTTTACCCAGATTAGTTTCTTCAGAGGACTCCTGTGCATGAGACTGGCCAAAACCAGATTAACAAGAGAGAAACAAACAGAAGTTTATTAACAGGTGCATTGCTCGTAGGAGCAGGGGTGGTTGGAATTTGAGCTTATATACCATCTTAGGCTAAACAAAAGGAAAAAGTGTTTGGGGCCTCTGGGTAGAAAGACGGGATGGGGAGGCAAGTTTTGGAAAGGTGACCAGGAAAGTATGGTAAACTTGTTTAGTAAAATGTTGTTTGGTGAGGTTTGTTATGCAGATTTACATTGGTGATAAGAATTGTTAAGAGTCCTCCTCTTCCTGGTATGGGCAACAGAGACATCTCTACAAGCGAAAATTTCCTTTGTAAAAGAAAAAATTGTGCCCTCCTTTTAAAGCTTTTCCTGCACCTTCTGGTTCTCAATTGCCTTTTAACTCAAAATAATCCACATGCCAAAGAGGTGTGTATATATATATATATATATATATATATATATATATATATATATATATTTTTTTTTTTTTTTTTTTTTTTTTTTTTTTTTGCGGTACGTGGGCCTCTCACTGTTGTGGCCTCTCCCGTTGCGGAGCACAGGCTCCGGACGCGCAGGCTCAGCGGCCATGGCTCACGGGCCCAGCCGCTCTGTGGCATGTGGGATCTTCCCGGACCGGGGCACGAACCCACCTCCCCTGCATCGGCAGGCGGGCTCTCAACCACTGCGCCACCAGGGAAGCCCCAAAGAGGTATATTTTTGAGTGGCATCTTCTGGTACCCTTTAGAAGATAAGCCATACCTAATAATATTACCTTCTAAGAGCCATGCCTATATGCTAATTCATTTAATCTTCCCAACAACCTAATAAGATAGGTACTATTATTATTTTCACTTTACAGATGAGGAGACTAAGACACAGAGAGGCTATGATCACATCACCAGTAGGTAGTGGAACTGTGATTAGAATTTAGGAAGACTGGTTCTAGAACACGTGTCCTTATGCCTTAAGCAATGACTTTTCCCATTTCTTGTGGCAGAGCAGAAGGACTATGAGTCATTACAAGTATGATATTCCTTGAAAAATGAAAGCACATATATTCTCCTACTCCCCGTTCTCGTCACCCAGAAATCTTTCCTTCTAACAATCATGTTGCCAAGATTTCTACCATTACCAATCATTTCTCTGGACAAAGTTATTAGTCCTCCTTGTTTAAAGGCTCTCACCTTTCCTGCCTCCTTCCCCACCACCCTACCCTCATGTACATGCACACAGAATAGTCTAAAAGTCTAGCAGCAAGTCCTCCATGACCTTGACCCCTCTTGCCTCAGCTCTTCCCCTCCCTCCTTCACACCCTGCCCTCCCAGGGCACCAAACCGTTGGAAGTTCCTCAAAGGGCCACAATCTCTTGCATATCAGTGCACCTTCCTGTTTAATTCTCCCTTCCTCATTCCCTGTGAGACACCTACTTTTTAAAGTTCTTTGCTGCTCTCCCAGTTTACTTTCAGTGCATCTCCTCAGTGCCCCCATAGCAACCTGAGCATTTTCTTTTCATAGGGCATAATGGTTGGAGCAAATAAACTGAGAGCTACCTAAATGAAAAACTTTTTTTTTGTTAATCTCTGTACTGCCTAGGTCGGTGCCTGCTACTTAGTAGTGAAAGGATTCAGAACCAGCCTCCCTGAAATGTGCCACTTTGCCATGTCGATTTATTTGAGCTGAAGACAATCAAGGCACAAATGACTCAGGAAGAGCTTTTCACCTTTCCCCTTAACTGCCCAAAAGATTTTAGATTGGGGGCCTGGTCCAGGAAGAGAGCTATCACCAAAGATAGCTACAAAGAATATGGGCTAGGTGTGGTAAATTGGGTGGAGGGAAGCTAGGCAGGGGCCTGTGGACCAAATTCCTCCCTGTGTCCCATTGTCTCTGTGTGGCATGGAAAACATTTGTCTACCAAATATTTGCTTTTCCCATCTTCCTGTAAGTTGTCTTCCTTCCCTTTGAAGCCCTAGACCCCTACCACCTTCTTAGCTCAGAACAGCATGTTAGCTCAATTGCCTAACTGCCTACGGGTCTCATATTCTTATGGGGCTCCCATATACACATAATTAAATTTGTTTTTCTCTGTTAATATGTCTTATCTCAATTTAATTATTAGACCAGGCAAATGAACCTAGTAGAGTAGAGGAAAATATTTTCTTTCCCAACAGTTGGTGACCCAGATAGGATTACCTTCACTGGCTGGACACTGCTCAGTCGGAGGCTGCTACAGCTGAGAAAACTGGGACCTCTGACAACAAGCCAGCAGAAAGTAAAAATTCTTACCAATTCAGTCTTCCAGGCTGCAAAATCCAATGGAAGCAAGAGTGGTGAGAGTCTTTTTTTTACTTTTCTAAATTTAAATTAGCAGGAGAAAATATTATAGGTATAGCAACTTTGGTAAAGATTTGCTATTCTTCTTGTTGATCCTTTCCCTCATAGAGATGACCACTGTCTTTCTTTGTCTCTGTCTGTTGTGTCATTTGTCATAAGGAGGAAAACCATAGGGTAGAATGTAGGCAGAAGCCCTATAAGTCCGATATTTGAGTCAGCCTCACAGACTGGTTGAGTTCATGATTCTCACCAGACTGGAGTATGTTTAGACACATTTTGCTGTGGGTTAGTGTGCATGTGAGGTAAAGGCTTTTGTTAAGGGACATCTTGGAAGCCAAATCTGTGAAATTGGCAGGCATGGATCAAGCACTTAAAAGCTATTAGAATGCTCACCACCTAACTCAAAGACTCTCATGTGAAGGTCAGTTGATCATGGAGAAGGTTAGATTGACACTAGGTCACCCACCAAACCTCAAGAAAATTCCATACAACAAGGTGTTCTGTAAAATACCACACAATCTTCCACCCAGTGACGCATTTGACTTAGGTATCAAATTTAGAAAGGAATTTGAAAGATTCGTGACCATTCACAACCCCACTCACAGGGACTGAGGCCAAAAACTTGGCCTCTCTGCAGCAGTGCCAAGTCAAATCTCAGAGACCGAGTTTGGGGTGAAGTAGAAAAGAATAGCTTTATTGCTTTGCCAGGAAAAGAGGGACACAGCAGGCTCCAGCCCTTGAAAACCATGTGTCCCCACCCAGGAGGATTTGTTGAGGAGTTTTATAGTGATGGTTCAAGGGTGGGACTGCTGATAAGATTAGGGTGTGTGCAGGTCCTGCACCCTTTTAATCTGGTCTCAGATAATCTCTTGGTGAGCTTCTCTGTTTCCTTTAATCTGGCCTCAGGTGGTCTTCTCTGGAATAAAGAATGCTGACATCTTCCATTTGTTGGGGTTTTAGTTCTATAAAGAGCTCAAAGATATTGTGATGTGTGTCTCTTAAGGTAGAACCAGGACCCTGTCCCAAAGCTGCACTACAGTTTCCTGGTTACTCCTCCCTTATCTCTGCATCCTCTCCCATCCCTGATTAGCAACTGTTCAAATCTTTCCTTTGAGACTCAGGGAAGGCCATGGAAGCTGGAGTCTGTTTCCTGAAAACAAGGAAAGGGGGACACAGAAAGTCTTCCATGCCCAGGAGCCTTATAGGGGCCTATTCAGTTTCAGAACCTAGATTAACTGCTAAGGGGTATTCTTCCCTTCTGTGATTATACCGTAATTATAGACAATTCAGATGGCCCCCTGGGGAAGAAAAATACACACACAGGGGAAATAGGTGACCAGAATTCCTCCTAAGCCCTCCCACAAATGATCAGCTGAAGGCTGATATTCAGGGGGTGATAGAAGCAATCTAGGGGCTTTCCCCCTAAGGTGAATTAGTCCAAGGTTGAACTGTGTACTCAAAAGGAAGGCTTTTTAAAAATGCTTTATACGGACTTTTCAAAGACATAAATCTTTTGGTTTCCATCTTAGTTGGAAATCTTCTCTTTGATATAAAGAAGTAAATTGAAGATAGTATAGTTGGATGGGCAGGTCAGCTCCTTCATATCATTTAGGCTGTAACCTCGTTCTTTGAAGAATGAAAAGCAACTGTGCTTATCTTACAAATCTTTGCAAAAGTAGAAATGCAGCTCTAAAGGCCTATTCCTTTTCACCAATCCCAAAACCTCCCCTGTTTACCTCAAAAGGCTTGTAAATATTGGTCTTAGGAAACCAGTCTTTCTTGTAGGAACTTGCATTCATTTCCTGTGCCTTTGAGATGTAAATATTAACTCTTATCTAGACCATTCCTAGTTCCTAAGATTGAAAAAAGGGACAAAGGAAGGGAAAAGCCTTTTTAAACAAACTGCTATAAAAGGTCTCTTGCCCAAAATCTAGTCAGGTACACTTAACTTATTCCAATTCACTATTCTACAAACTAGTGAGTTTTGCACTGTCATACCCATCCCATGGCTACAATTTTAAATCAAAAACTATATGGTCTCAGGTTTCCCTGGTGGCGCAGTGGTTGAGAGTCCGCCTGCCGATGCAGGGGACACGGGTTCGTGCCCCGGTCCGGGAAGATCCCACATGCCGCGAAGCGGCTGGACCCGTGAGCCATGGCCGCTGAGCCTGTGCGTCCGGAGCCTGTGCTCCACAACGGGAGAGGCCACAACAGTGAGAGGCCCGCGTACGGCAAAAAAAAAAAAAAAACAAAAAACTGTACGGTCTCTATGTCTGTCTTCATGTTTATGTATGTCTATGTATGTGCATTACAGATATATTTTTCTACCTCTGGATGGTATTGCCAAATTCATTTGTAAAAGAACTCTATTTAATTGGCTTAAAATAAGCACTTATAAATTATTTTTAAATCTCAAAAATGTAATAGAAACTAGCCCAAATGTTTTTCAAGTTTGCATGACCTAGGATAATTTTGGGTAAATAAAATCTAGTTTAAGTTTGTTGGTTTAATTAGCACAGACATGTCTTTAGAGTTATCAGCATTAAGTATAATAGTTTTATTTTACCTAGGTTTACTGAAAGTCAAATAAGCTCATCTCTGTTACAAAATATGTCAGCAAGAAAAATAATTTAAGGTGATGGCTAGCTGCTTTAAAGTCTTATGAAATCTTCAGGCATAATCTAAATATGATTGTTAAAAACAAATGAACTGTGTAATAGATGTAAGTGGCATAAGAGTTTTTAGGTAACTTTTCAATAATAATTGTTTTATGGTATGTCTGTTTTAAAATAGCTTCCCAAATCTCTTTGGTAACTTCCACCCTTAGAATTTTGCTAAGTTAAATTAACTGATGGGAATTCATTAAATGGCTAGATCATTTCCAAATAAGGTAAAACGCTAAAACATTAATTGCTAAATAAGTCTAAGTTTACCTATTCAATACTTTTAACCCCTTATTACAGAGGAACAAAAGATATTTGGGTCTCTTAGTAAGCATGTTTTGTGCCACACCAAAAAATTTACTGTGAGATCTAAGCATGTGTTTCTAGAAATTACAAAAAGTATTTATAAATTTGCCAAGCCACAGAATGCTAATATAAAAGATAGTTCACAATTGTTTACTTTTTTATTTTCACTAGAAATTAAGGGTTTTTTTTATTTAAAAATTCTAATATGTGTAATTAAAACTACTAGAAATAAGGGAAATACAAAGAAAATAAGATGTGGATTGGGCTAAGAAAATGTAAGAGGTGTAGAGGTGCATTTGTGTTAAGGAAAAAGAAAGCAAATTTGTCCTAAAGTAAAACTGGTTATTTTAGAATGGGAAAGATAAGAATGAAGGACAAACTAAATGGTATAGAAGGTAGGGAAGAGAGAGAGAAAAAAAGACAGAGAGAATTTTACCTTGTATAATCAAGCTGACTACAATTGAATTGTTATTATAGGGGTTTTTAAAATAAGTTTTAATGTCAATAGTGTACTTATATAAAACTGAACCTTAATTTTCTTTCATCTGCCAAAGAAAAACGTTTTGTTGGACTATTGGTCTGCTCCTAATAAGAGATTGTAAAAGGTTTTTCTTTACCTTTTTCAATAATATGCCTAAAAGCAGAAACTCTATGTTTTATCAGAATAATTTCCTGTGCTTCATGTTGTCTTTATCTTCAGGTCTTTTGATTACTTAACTAAATGAAGTATTAAAAGAGCTAAGTTTTGCTCAGAACTATGTAAGCTTCTACATTTGCCTTTGAAATCTTCTTGTCATTTTGGTTAAATGGATAATTAAATATTGTTTCATAATGATCTCTGATTCTATTTAGTCAAGCGTCCAAACCTTTTGATATTTTTGACAAACTTCCCCAAATCAAATTTTAAATGATGTCTTTTTGACCCAGAAGTAACTTTGGGATTTTCCAGAGGGCCTCTGTAACATCTCAAAAGATCTCTTCTCTCTCCTTATAAAAAGAGAGATGTTAAAATAATTAGGTTTATTTGATAAGTTACATGAAGCACTATCAAATAAGTGAAGATAAGTGTTAGATTGTATTTGTATATATATATACTATTAATATGAGTGTTCTACTGGTTTGCAAGGCAGAAATAGAGACACAGTTGTAGAGAACAAACATATGGACACCAAGGGGGGAAAGTGGAGGAGGGGGGTAGTGGTGGTGGGATGAACTGGGAGATTGGGATTGACATATATACACTAATATGTATAAAACAGATAACAAATAAGAACCTGCTGTATAAAAATAAATAAATAAAATTAAATTTAAAAAAATATGAGTGTTCTAGAAATTGTATGAAATTCCTAAAATTCTGATATGTCCTGGTATAATGTTAATCAGTCATAACTATAGTCATTATCTTAAAATGTTGCACGTTACAAAAATAAGTAAATTTCCTTGTCAATTACATTATAATAAACTCTCATCAGATCTTTAAAAGTGGGTATTTTTAAGTCTTTTGTCATTCACTCTGTCATTGTTTTACTCTGATGTTTTTGCAGAAGTATTCCTGAAAAACTTCATCTTTAGAGAGATTCATGGAAAGGAATTTTAAAGTATTCTAGAATACAGATTTCTGACAATTTTAAGATCATCAAACTGAACTGGGTAAGAAATTTCAAAATTAATGGAAAAACTGGATTCAAGTATAACAAATATTAATTTCATGGGACTGAATGAACTGATGAGGATGATTATAATTTTTTATGACTTTTTGTTTGAAACATCGCTGGTCCTTTTAAGTTTTGTTTTTCCAGATTTAAGCAAACATTCTTCTCTTTTCTTAGAGTAATTTGGTAAAATCTATCTTTGTGAACAAAGATGAAACAATTACTTTTATTCCCTGCCTGATCCCTCCAGGATTCAGAAACTCTCAGTGAGTATTCTTATTTTCACAGCAGTTATTTGCCTAAGTTCCCTAAGAATCTGTTCTCCTTGTAACAGGACACAATTAGAAACGTTGGTTACATCACCAAGGCCTTGAATGAAATGTCATATTTGAGAGAAATGTATATAGAGTCATATATGACCAGACAGCTTTAAGGAACTAAGGTTGACTTTATGGAACCAATAAAGCCCATTGGAAAAATAAGCCTGGACAACTTGATATCAACTTTAGAGAAATCACCATAGTAGCTCACGTAGGGGCAATCTTTGTGCCTGTTACTGTGTGGCTACTCAGAAAAATCACCAGAGACATTCAAACTGCAATCCAGTAAATATATCAGATTGACATTGCCTGCCCTCACTCCATCTGAAAGTGTCATGAGCTGGACATTGAGCGATCTTCCCAACTGACCGCCTTCAGAACGCAGACACTAAGGTTATAGTCAGCTCCAATCATTAACCATTGTTTTCTTTTGTTTCCATAGAAATGCCTCTTATAAAGTACCTGATTGCTTGCACCATAGGCCTCACTTTTGGAGCCCACCTGCCTCACTGCCTCCTAAAATGAGACACAACTGTTTAACTAAACTGATCTATTTTCAGACTAAGAGACTGGTTCAATAGATGGAGGAATCTACCAGCTCAACTTCTGGACTATAAAATTTCTTGAATAAATTGTAAAGGCAGGACAGGAGGATTTCAGAATGAGCCTCCCCAAAATGTGCCACTTTGCCATGTGGATTTATTTGAGCTGAAGACAGTCAAGGCCCAAATGACTCAGGAAGAGCTTTTCACCTTTCCCCTTAACTGCCCAAAAGAATTTAGATTCAGGGCCTGGTCCAGGAAGAGAGCTATCACCAAAGATAGCTACAAAGAATATGGGCTAGGTGTGGTAAACTGGGTGGGGAGAAGCTAGGCAGGGCCTGTGGGCCAAATTCCTCTCTGTGTCCCATCGTCTCTGTGTGGCATGGCAAACATTTGTTTACCAAACATTTGCTTTTCCCATCTTCCTGTAAATTGTCTTCCTTCCGTTTGAAGCCCTAGACCCCTACCCTTTTCTCCTCAGCTCAGGATGGCATATAAGTCTTAATTGCCTGACTTCCTGTGGGTCTCATATTCTTATGGGGTTCCCGTACATACATAATTAAATTTGTTTTTCTCCTGTTAATCTGTCTTATCTCAATTTAATTATTAGACCAGGCAAATGAACCTTGAAGAGTGGAGGAATTTTTTTCTTCTCCAACAGTAGATATTTGATAAAGTTTCTCTAGGCCAATACTGTTCATCAGCACTCTATTATAAGCTAGTTTATCAGTATCTTTCTTCCGTAATAGAAATAGCTTTATAGATTTTCTTTCCTGATTATTAAAGTAAAGCGTTCTCATTGTAAATATTTTCCATTATTACAAGAAAATGTAAAGAAGAAAAAAAAGTCACTAATAGTATCCCCACCAGAAATATCTTCTCTTTCAGCTAGTTTTTTACGGTAGCAGCTAGCTGAGAAAGGATGGTCCCTATGACAAGTTCATTCAACATGAACACGGCCAAGAGAAAAGGAGAGACCTAAATCATAGAGCCATGGCAAGGCATCTGTGAGTTAAACACTTCACTGGATATGTTCCAGCTCAGCAAGGAAAAGCATGAGGTCACTGGCTACTGAAGAAAGAGCACATGAAAAATAGGACAGCAAAAACTATAGTAAGGGAATAAAGAAAGAGGCTTTTTTGCTGCCTTCAGAGAACTGAACCAGGACATATGTAGAAAATTTGCAAGGAGTCCATCTTTGACTCAATTTAAACAACTTCCTAATAATCAGAAAGATCTACAAAAACAATATATTGCCTTCTGAGATAGTAAGCATCCTGTCCCTGGAGGTGTCCAAATAGCTTTGATGTTAAAGAAAAAATTATTCATGGTACTCATCAAAAGATGGTAAGGCAGACTTTATTCAAGGCGGGAGGTGGGGGGTGGCTACTACAATGGAGTTTTATAGTAAGGGAAAGAGATGAGGTTCAACTCCAAATACAAGGAAAAGTGGAAATTTACAGCCAAGGAGCAGAGAGAGAGTCAGAGGATTAAAAATTACTAAGAGGAAACATCAGGGGTAAGAGAGGATTCTGGCTAAATTAACCTAATAGGATTCTTGCTAAAGGCATATGCCAGGGTGATCAGACCTCAGCTGGGGAATGGTGGGGGATGAAAAACTCCATCAGATATTGAGGGTGGAGGATTCTGGTTAAACTGATTTAGCAGAATTCTTGCTAAAACTGGACGATGAAAAGTTGAACATAGAAACACAAGAGTCAGAGCCTAGTTGAGAAGAGAGTTCAGAGGAGCCCAATGAGAGTTTTGATCAAGGAGACAATCTTTGTTACTGAGAGAGATGCATTCATTTACTCAGTCAGCAGGTAATTAGATCAATATTCATTGAGCACCTGCTACTTGACAAATGATGTTATAGGTTCTGGGGAACCAAAGTCAAACGAGACCCAGTGGTCCTTGTCCTCAAGTGGCCATCTGTCATGAGCAGGATGTTGCTATAACAGGTGTGAGGGCAGACCAGATGACTTCTGAGATCCTTTCTAACCACAGCATCCAATGAGTCTTAACTTCTGAGAAGTCTGGTCCCAGCAAACCTCACCAATACGTTCCAGCTTGAATGTGAGTAGAGAAGATGGGAGGGCTCCCTGTGATGCATTGCTATCTCCTGTCCAAGAGGACCTATTGCTTCTCCTCTAAGGGAGGAGCTAGAGTGGCTGCATTTCTAGTTAGGTTTAGGAAAATCCACTTTCCAAGATGGTGTGGATTTTTACAGGGTTTTATTTAAGTTAAATCATGGGGCAAACTTGACTCATGACCAAAGGATTCTTTATTTCATAAAACAGCCTGCAGTTGTGTTCTTCAATCGCAAGCTCTCCTCATACCTTTACAATTGGATTTGATCTCACCAGAAAATAATCCTATTAACTTTGAGGAGGTTACCTATTTGAGAAATCAAGCCCCACATGTTTAATTCCATGGACCTTTGTTTGCTCAGCTTCACCTCTTCACACAGGTACATCAGCTTCTCCCCATCTCCTTGCTGCCTGCTCAAAATCCCTTTCCACCATTACAGTGGATCTTGGACCCCTACAGAGAGACAGCTTTGTGCATATCTATATGACGGTAGAGAAAAGACTTGTAAGTCACTGGATTTGGGGCCGATGAGCACGTTAGGGGCAGATGAAGTGGTCCCCTCATGTGAATTGAATATTAGGTACGTTGTCCCTGGACAAACATCCTGCTCCCACCTACCTCCTAGAAACTCAAACAGTACCCCGACACTGGTCCTTGATGCCCGGTTGCCTGGAACCCCAGCTTGGCTGTTTTACTCCAACACACGCCTGGAACCAGACCCCGCTTCTTTTTCCTTCTTTCCCAGTCTCTTCTCATTTGCAGAACATACTCACATTGCCCTCAACTCAAAAGTTTTATTTTATTCTTCTCTTTCATAAGACCCCTAAATGAAATTTTAACGACATCTTAGTTAATTAACTAGGCCACAGCAGTGAGAGGCCCGCATACCGCACAAAAAAAAAAAAAAAATAGTACTAGATAGGCAGTAGGGTAAGTTGTCCGGGTGTCTTTAGCAGACAGTTCCTTGAAGGAGTTGCTTAAAAGAGCAGAAGGAAGAGGAGAGAGGCAAATGGCAAGTCTTGGTGGTGGAAAGCCTCCTTCTGAAGCTGAGATTTGAATTCCTGTCAGCAGAGCAGATGTGGAGGGACGTGTACATTATTCTCTGCAAAAATGTACGCAGCCTGAAGGATAAGTTGAGGCTAAAGTCCAGGCCTGGCACAGGGTTACATTGACCCAGAGTGGGCATCTTTTCTAAGCCCCATAAAGGCACTGAATATCTTAGCTTCTGTCTTCACAGCCTTCATAGTCCGCAGCCTGTTCCCCTGCCTTGGAGAAGGCTGGAAGCAGCAGGACAAAACCCTGCATCATCACCATGTACACATCCTCCCCAGCACCATCTGTACCCCTCTTTATGAACAGGGGGATTGAAGGCAGCTTTAACAGGAGAGAGCATGAGGGCCTGGGGTGTCCAGGGAATTTGTTTCTTGTTTAGTAACTGCTTCCCAACTGTGTGACTGTGAACAAGTCACCTAATCTCCTTGGATCTCCGTTTCTTTATTCCTACAATGACATCAATCACAGTCCCACCCACCTTGAAGTTTATTGTGACAATGAAACAGGTTCCCTGCCTTTGTCTTGTTCTCTGCCCCTCCCCCGCCAGACTTCAAGCAAGTAAGGACTCTACTCTCTGCTGTACCCAGACTATGCTCCTTAAAATGCTGCAGGGTATTTTCCCGAAGAAAATGTCCTTAGGGGCTTGCAGGCATGGCCCCAAGCAGTCACTGGTCCCGACTGTTTTCCATCTTTGCAGCATTCTTCCAGAGAGGGAGGGGGAGGAGGTGCTTATCGAACTTGTGCAAATAACTCCAAGCAGCTGAACCATGATGCTGCCTGCCTATGCTCCCTCCAGCCCTTCGTCTGCTGCCCTCTGTTCAGGCCATCCCCTGAGATGACTGGAGAAAGGCTGAAGTCCTCTTAACCAGTGTGATGTCATCAACATCATGCAAATATGGTAGGTCCCTTTGCCCTTCAACCCAGCACGCCTTGCAGGGCAAAATCTCTGGTGATATCATTTGCTGGAAACTTCGCTGCCAGGTGAGTGCTTCCAGAGCTCTCCATCTAAAAACCCTCAGGACTGGAGATTCAGTAGCCGATCAGGCACCAGGGCTTCCAATGTACGGTTCAGAGAAAGAAGCCATATTACTCCGGGACCTTTTATTCCTCTGTAAATCCCAGTCATATTTAATTCAGTCACCATCAAGGTTTTCCCCTATCTGCCAACGGCAGGGCCATAATAGAATGCTCGTCAATTCAAGGAGAAATTAAGAGCCTGCTTAGTATTCCAAGGGTAGTCCCTTTCACTAGCTTCCTTTCTGAAGTCCCCCACCATGCCCATTTAGGCAGGGGAGGGGTATCTCTGCGCTAACTTAAGCAAGTCCTTTAGGCCCTGCGGCTGGGGAAAAAGAGACATCATCTCCTTCCCCCTGGTAAACAGTAAATTCAGACTATCTGTGCTGATGACCTGTTGACATTCTCTTCCCCTCATGAAGCCCAGAGAGCAAAAATGACTCACCAAGGCCATAGGCTCCTAAGTGGCAGAGCCATGGCCAGAGAAAGGAGGAGAAGAAGGAAGGGAATTATTTTAATTGATTCATAATTAATTTTGTGAGCATCTCCTATGTTCAAGGCACTTTTGTTTTTAACTGAAGTATACTTTTTTGTTTTTTTGTTTTTTGGTTTTTGGTTTTTCTTTTGGCCGCACCGCTTGTCTTGTGGGATCTTAATTCCCTGACCGGGGTTCAAACCCAGGCTCCCAGCAATGGAAGCTCGGAGTCCTAACCACTGGACTCTCAGGGAATTCCCCAAGTTGAAGTGTAGTTCATTTACAATGTTGTGTTAGTTTCAGGTGTACAGCAAAGTGAATCAGTTATGCATATATATTCTTTTTCACGTTTTTTTCCATTATGGTTTATTACAGGATATTGACTATAGTTCCCTGTGCTATACAGTAAGACCTTGTTGTTTATTTTATATACAATAGTGTGTATCTGTTAATCCCAAACTCCTAATTTATCCCTCCCCCACCTCCTTTCCCCTTGGGTATCCATAAGTTTGTTTTCTATGTCTGTGAGTCTATTTCTGTTTTGTAAATAAGTTCATTTGTATCATATTTTAAGATTCCACATATAAATGATATTATATGATATTTGTCTTTCTCTGTCTGACTTTTACATATTCTTTCCTATTAAACACTTAAAACTCTGCAAAGTCAATGTTACAATCTCCACTTAACAAAGGAAGAAACTGAGGCTTTGATCATCCAGCTCTAAAAGCACTTCCTTCAAAGTCATCAGATATTTCCTGAGGGCCTGCTCCGCGCCAGGTACTATACTAAAAGCAGGGAATATCGAAGCAAACATGAGATCTCTGTCTTCCAGTCTAGTAGAAAGAAACAGAAATCAAGAAATAAATAGGAAAAATATCAGAGTGCTGAGTGCTCTGCAGGGAATGAAAATAAGATCATGTGATAGTGGCAAATAGGAGACTGAGTAGTCAGGGAAGGCCTCTCTGAGGAGGTGACATTTAAGGAGGGATCTGAGGGCAAGAAAGAGCCAGGTCCTGCAAAAAGAGAGGAAAGGGGAATCTGAGCAGAAGACATGGTCACTGCAAAGGGCCCAAAGGTGGAATGATCATGGCTGGATGACATGAGAGGAACAGGAAGAAGGCCAGTGTGGGAGACACTGAGCATCTGAGGTGAGCCCAGGGCTGTAGGCAAAGGCCAGGGCAAGGCGTTTAGATTTTATTTCAAGTATAATGAGAAACCACTGGAGACATCATTTGTATCATTTAAAAAGAGACATTGCCACCTACAGCTTGAGATGCGATTGTTTTCCTGGTTAAGAATTTCTTAAAAGGCCCAGTGAGCCAGCTCCTCTATGCTGTTGTATGAGGGGCCAGCCCCTGCCACTGTTCTCAAAATTCTTGCCCGTATAGAATTATTTTCAGGCAAAGAAAATAACAAACCTCTTAAAAATAAAAACATGAAGGGGTCAGAACCCTCTAAACCTGTGTCAGTCCTGGTACCTCAGAACCAATTGACTACATAGGTCATTCCCAAGTCATGGACCTGAAGTACCAAGACCCAGGGATGTGCTGATGGGTGAGGATACAGTTGAGGAGAAGCCCAGATGATGGGCTGGGCCAGGAGTCCCTCAAAATCTAATAGTGTGAACAGCTGGCCTGCCTAGCTCCCCCAAACCTTCCTCTGGTGTGTTTGAAAACTATGGGGAAGTTGAATAAGCAACTTCCGCTCTCTTGATACAAACTGGAAGCTGTAGAGTCAAAGTCCCCAGAGGTTAATGGAAGCCTGAGTTCTCCATCGACCTTATGGGGCGAGCCAGCTCTCTTCATTTCTTCCTAGGGTTGCTTGGATGTGATACCTGGACCACTAGTCCATCGGCACTCTGGCAGAGCTGGGGAATGTGAATTTTTCAAGAATGGCAGTGCTCTGATCTCACCAATGTTTGTGGGCTACTGGAAGCCCCAGCAGGTCACCTTCTGTGGGCTACAGATGGAACCCCTGGTGGAGGGGACTTCAGGATATGGCTTAGGTCCACTGCTGCTTAAAATAGTTCACAGCTCTACCCTTTTCAAAACAAGAATCATCTCATCTGTCCTCAAAAGCCCTAGTAAAGGTAGAGAAAAATAGGATCTTTTTTTTTTTTTTTCGAGCTGAGAAAATAGAGACAGACATTAAGTGATTTGCCCAAGGTCATGGAGCAGGTAAGGCGTAGAGCTTGGATTTCAATCCGGTCCTCTGAGTTCAAACTCAGCTGTTTCAAGTGATAGAAATCAGCTGTCCCAGAACTGAGGAGCAATGCCCCATCTTTGCAGCACTGGGGGAGGCTGCAGAAACCCTGGCAGCAGAGTTGCTGTTTGGAAAGCACTGAGCATAAAGAGAAGCACTGTGTTCTGAGGAGAACTTAATTTCTCTGATTTATCTCAACATGGATAAGGAACGACCAAGGTCCTCGGAGTACAGGGGGTCCTGGTTTATTGTCCTCTCCCTGAGGCAGGTTTTAAAAAGGTATAAAAGATTGGATTTTTATCTCTCTGATGTCTACCAGTAGATTAATCAGTTTCCTGCTCACACTGACTCTCCTCTCTACCAACGCAGGGAAGGGAGGGACTAGAGCTGTTTCTCAAGGTGGGGAGGATAGGAGAGGGGAGAAGATGGGGATTTGGGGTAGAATTTCTGTTTGTTCCTGAGCCAAGTGTGCTTGTCCCACTCTAAGCCCTTCAGGGAAGGGAGTGGAATTAATTCTAAGGGGCTTCAAGGAAAAATCATGACTGATTGACAAATCTGAATCCTGTCCGAGTGAGTCACAGGGGTGAGAGTAGGAGGTGACAGAGATTTTAAACTCTTTCTGGGGAGATGTGTCTGACCAGCCTAAATCAAAGATCTTCAAACCCTAAAGAATCACACTGGATTTTATTTAAAATGCAGATTCATAGGCCCATCCCCAAAGACTCTGATTCAGGAGGCCAAGTTCCTGAATCAGTGATAGGTCCCATTTTCACAAAACCTGTTGAGCGTGTTGAGAAGCATATGGGTGGGGAAGAGGGCAAAGCTGTGCCACTCATACAGGGTAACCAAACCCACAGCCTAGACCTCATTAATGCTGTACTGTAATCAGCTGAACACAACCCATAATCTTGATGGAGCGTATAAGTGGAGACCTTCCGATGGTGAAACTCAATACTCTTTTATTTAACCAATATTCTTGGAGTGCCTCATAGGTGCAAGACCCTCACATTAGGTGCTAAGGGTTTGATGACAAACAACTCAGATTAGGTCACAATTTGCCTGGAAGGTAATTATTCAAACAAGTTATAATACTAAAATAGTAAGGATGTTAGGATAGGGAAAGTGCTATAAGAATAGATGTAATGAAAATCTAATTGCAGTATCCCTTTCATCAGTGTCCTGGGGCCTGAGTTACCCTGGACAAGCCATCTGTATGTGTGTGAGTCTCCATTTTGTCATCCACACGATGGAGTATCACACATCTCCCTTAGGAATCTTTGAGACAGTGTATGTGTAGCATTTTGTAAAAATGTATATTCTTTCCCAAAGGTGAGAAAGTACTGCTGAGATTCCCAGTCTATCTTCCCTTCTGAAGGCCGTATCACGCTGAATGGTGAGGGAACTTCCTGATGGCTTTGCGTTTTCCCCAAGTCAACAATGCTAAAGTCCATTTCTTAGTTGAGCCCCAGGCAGACAGGAATCTCTAACTGGAGACACTTCTGCAAGGCTCATTCTGAAGCTCAGCTGTGTGCACTCCTGGATGTGCCTTGGACTCCTTGACTATCCCTGCTCTATCCCTACTCTCCTGTCCGTTTTCAGTATGGTTAACAGAGCATACTTCAATCTTCTACTCTTTGTAACTCAAAAGTATCTGAGTACCAGCAGCATCAATATCCACAGGTGCTTGTTAAATGTAGGATCATGGGCCCTAACCTACACCTCCTGAATTAGAATCTAAATTTTAGCACAATTACCAGATGATTTGAAGTGCATTAAAGTTTGGGGTACCTTGGCTTAGAGCATAAGTTGATTTCCATCCAGCTGTATAATTCTTTCATTATAAAAGTAATGACTCTACACCTACTATGTGCTGGCACTGTGCTAGATGCTGGAGTTACGCTGCTGAACACCCCAAATAGCAGGGAAAATGTCTATCTGAAATCTTTTTGGAATAAGGCACATTACAGATTAACAAGAAGCATCAGTGACTGACCCCAGACAAATCTATGTGGTAGAATATAAGAACCTCTCTGATATGAATGACAAAGGGTGGGAATATGGGAAGAGTTGAATTGGCATGGGCAGTGGAGAAAGACTCCACAAAGGAGGCAGTGCTTGGGCTTAATCTTGAAGGATGATTAAGAGCTGGTCACTGGACGGGTGGAGCAATGAGAGGATAAAATTCCCAGCCAAGAGACAGGGTGGTGGACGTCAAAGCAAGAAGAGTCCTGTTCTGCTCTTGGCTGGGGACCCGAGCTCTGCTCTCACTATGGGAAAGCTCACCTCCACTTGGTGCTCTGCCAACAAGCACTGTGGGGCCTTGGGCAAACCATCACTCCTATCTGGGCCCCATCTTCATCTAAAACTTGTGGGTTGCGTTACCACTTGACAGTTTTCAAAACGTAAAGAGTTCCTTCAACCTTCAGCAATGGCCAAAGGGAAAGGAGAAGAGGCAGGACTCTGGGGACCATTAGAACCTCTGCCACGTGTGCAGTCAGCCCTCTGTATCTACAGATTCAACCAACTGAATCCAATAACGATGCAGAGAGCTGACTATACTACACTATTTTATAGAAGGGACTAGCACATCCACATATTTTGGTATCTGCAAGAGTGGGGGGAAGAGGTGGTGATCCTGAAACCAATCCTCACCCCCTCTCAGACACTGAGGGATGACTCTATCGTTTGCAGTGATGGACTTCCACTTAGCTTTTGAAAAAGGACAGGTCAAGGTGGAGTGGGGTTTCAGATATTTAATAATTGTGAAAAACACTGAAGGGGGTGACCTCTAAGGTCTCAGGCCAGAGTTAACACTGAATGCTTATTCAATTCTCTAACAGCTCTCCGGGTAACCAACCAGCTTGGACTTTCAACCTTATGGACAGAAGACTCCTCTCACTATGTCTTAGAGCTGTAATTTTTTTTTCTCTTTCTCTCTCTCTCTCTCTTTTTTTTTTTTTAAAGCAGAACTCCTTCCTACATGAAATCATATAAGAAAAACACAATATGAAGAAGAGATCAAAGGGATAAAGAGAGTTCTGGGCAGATTAAATCTTTATTATTCAGTGATACTCTTTTATATGGGGTCTCCTTGCCCTTATCACCACCACGTCTCCAGCCCTTCTGTAGATCCCAGGACTGAATGTAAAAAACAATGACTACAAGGAAGGGGTTCAAGCTGAGATGAAGGTTGTGGTAAGTCCTGGAGCTATGAAAGAAGAGCTCTTCTAAAGGAAGGTACTGTGCGGGGCTGGGAGCAGCAGCTTAAAGTAGGTTGGGGAATGGAAAAAGGAAAAAGCAGAGAAACAGATAAAAGAAGCCAAACAAACAGAAAAAAACCCAAAAGATAGGAACAGAAAGAGAGCTCCACAAAAGGCCAATTAAGTGGTCTGAAGGAAAACTATATGAAACCTTAGGGCCTGCTGTGTACACAGCCACCTTGCAAAGAAAATGGCCCCAATCCATCCTTTCTCACCTGCTTGCTATTATGGGTTCAATTATGTCCCCTAAAAAGATATGTTGAAGTCCTAACCCCCAACACCTTGGAACATGACCTTATTTGGAAACAGGGTCGTTGTAGATGTAATTAGTTAAGATGAGGTCATACTGGATAGGGTGGGCCCTTAATCCAATTTGACTGGTGTCCTTATAGAGATAAGAGACACAAAGACAGAGACACATGGGAAGAACACAATACATGACAACAGAGCAGAGATTGAAGTGTTGCAGCTGCAAGCCAAGAATTGGTGGCCACCACCAGAAGGTAGGAAGAGGCAAGGAAGGATTCTCCCCTTCTGGTTTCAGGGGAAGAATGGCACCTTGACCTTGGACTTCTAGCCTCCACTATTGTGAGACAATAAGTTTTTGCTCTCTTAAGCCACTCAGTTTGTGGTACTTTATTAAGGTGGCCCTAGGAAACCAATATACTTACTTTGGAAGTAGCAGTGAGGTTTGCTAGAGAAATCATCCCTGCTACTTAACAGATCAGCTGGGCATGGGTGTAGACCCAATAGTGCTGGGTGCCTCAGAGCCAGCCTGGCACTCTTTGTCTAGTTGGGTCATTCCCACTTATTGGTGGCAAAACAATAGAATGATCAAGCATCCAAGATTGCCCAGGACTGAGGGGGTTCCTGGGACACAGGACTTCCAGTTTGAAAATTGAAACAATCCCAGGCCAGCAAGGATGACTTGGTCATCTAATGAGAGAGAGTAGAGATATGAGTGGAAGAAGAAAGGTTTGCATGATGGGAGAAGTTGTCAGCCCTCAGAATGTATATGCAGAACTGATCTAGACCAATCCAGATCAATCCAGACCTGGAGCATCCTTGCCTTCCTGTGACTTGGCCAGATGTGCCCCTCAGTGGATCCAGGGGAACTGGTGCTCAGGATTCACTCAGAACCTCTACTCTGACCAAGGACTCTTGGGAAGGGAATGATGGGTGACAGGAGCATCCCCTCTGCAGTCTGGAAGGCTCTGCTCTGTCCAGGATGTCTCCAAAGGGAGGAGCCCTTCACACTGAACTTATCAACACATTTCACTCAGTGGGACTGGTCCACCATATTCCTCAATCCCACTGGGAGCCTTGTAAGGGAAAAAGCCCCAGGCCCTGTCCACAGGTATGTTTTTTCCTTCTCTCCTTGTCTTTCACTCCACCACTGCCATGAATCTTCCATGGGATGTTCTCAGGGATGTACAAAAAAAATGTCATTTACCAACTTATCCACTTGAAGCAAGAGAAGTCCTCTTGTTTACGTCTCTACATTCTCTCAGATATGCCCCACTGTAGCACTTTTCAGAATGTAACTCAGTCATTAATGGTTTTATTATCAACCTCCTCCCCTTGAAACAATTTCCTTCATAGCAGCACCCACATGTTGCTCATCTTTGAAACCCTAAGTGTAAGGGAAAATGCCTGGCATGAAGGAATTCCTCATGCGTCATCTGACAAGTAAGCTAATTAATTAATGAGTTAGTTAATGTAGATCAGCATAATCTTTCTCTTGGAGTCAGGTATATAGACCTGGCACTTTCTGGATTTGTGATGTGTTAGTCATGAAGCCACCTGCATGGGTGGCTTCATGAAAATAAAAGAGATAGAGAGAAGGAAACCCATCAGAGCCCAGAAGCCTTAGAGTCTGGGGTGAGCAGTCACTATGGCCAGCCCCAAGGCAAGCCTGGGTCTTATGCCAGGGCAGTGACAAGGGCTCAGGAAGTGGACACAGACCCCTATGCCCCTTACAGTGGACTCTTCCCTGACCCTACTTCTTCCACTCTCACTTGATGACCATGATGCTAAAAGAAGAAAAAAGAAACTGAACTAGGGAAAAGACCAACTGTTGAGCTCCAGACAGAAGCTCCATAAAAGACGTACAGAATAGTATAAATCGGCTAAGAGAACACTTGGCTTGAACACCCCATATCACAAATCTCATCTTGTAAAGAAGGCCCTGGGTGATGAGGAAGTGGACCCATGTTCTGATTCCACTACTGTGTGTCTTTAGTCAGGTGGTCTAGCCTCTCTGAGCCTGCATTAGCCCACCTCTGTGCTCAGCTAATCATTCTTCTGCCCCACGTCCATTGGGGGGACATGTGAATCAACATATGCCAGACATCTTGAACTCTTCTCAAGAGGTGCCCGAGAGAAATTTAAAGCAGAGAATTTTCTCTGCCTTAAAATGACTCCCAGAGCTCCAAGGACAGTCATTTTGGAAAGCCTACTGCTGGATTAAAGTTTATGAACCTGAAAGCTAATGTACCTTTCCCTATAAAGAGCAGGGCACTGCTGGATTTTTGGATGCATAGAAACTCAAACACTCACCCGAGAAACCTATTAGTAAATAAAGCTTACCTTTTGTAATGTGGAAGCAGTCTATTTCTAAAACAGCACTGTTGAAATTTCTTCTGAAATTTTTTTAAAAGATAGGCCTAATGTTTCACTGACCTCCTGTGGGCATAAGAAAGAAGTACATTCATTTCACAGATCTGGATTTTCTGGTGTGGGCTAAGAAAGAGCTTCTTAAATCTACCCACCGGATGGAAAATTAAAGCTGCATTTACAAACCTCCTGAGAATGAGATTCCTCATGCTATACCATCTTGCCCGCAGGACCCTTCAGGTCCTTGCGGAAAGTTCCTCCTAATAATTTAACTGGTACTTAAGTCCATTTTATAGATGCAGAGCAGGCAGCGGACAACAGGCATCATGTGGGGAATGATTCGAACATAGATTGCTAAGCTCCACCCAGAGATTCTGATTCTGTGAGACTGGGGTGGATCTGGGAATCTGGATTATATTACAAAGAACCTGGGTGATTCTAATATAACAATTTCTTTGGATCTCACTTTGAAAAGTTCCATCCTGGAACTTCTTGTTGAATGCGAAAAATAGATGTTAGACAAATAATCACACGAATAAATGTACAATTAACAATTTGTGGAGAAACTGAGAAGGAAAAGTCCAATGCGTTATGTGAGAATAGAACATTTTGCCACAGGTGTGGAGTGTAGTGTGGGCTGAGAGGATGGAGGAGAGCTTTCCCGAGGAAGCAAAATTTTAAGTTCTAAAGTGAGCTAAAGGAAGGATGGGAGAAAGAGGATGCCAGCAGGGAAACAACGTGAGCATACTTTCTGTAAGAGGGCAGATATTGGCCAGGGATATGAAATGCTAGTGTAGCTAGAACTCAGTAGGCCAGGGAGAGGGTACACAGAGTTCCCCACTCCTGGAATGGCCTCCCCATTTCTCTCCTCTGAAGTATGTCCTTAGGGCTTATTAAAGCCTCACCCCCCTCTCTGAGCCCCTACCTACTCCAACCCTCCTCTCTTTCCCCTTGTTCAGTTCTAGACCATCTAGTCCCAATGCCTTGCAATTTCAAGGTAGTTATGTATCATACTGTACTATATCATGGGTTTATATTTTTTCTTTCTCTATAGTATCAACTCTCTGAGGAAAGAAACCATAATGAGTTATCTCTTTGTACACCTATTACAATGTGTGACATATAATAGACATTTAATATGCTTGAAAAAATTATCATGAAACCAATGGTAAAAAAAATTAGGATTGGAGCTCTATCTGCACACTTGTACATAGACATGATTTCACTCTCTCTCAAATGCACATATGAATATGAATACACACATATCTATACACACATATCTCTGCAAGTGGGGCTGGTAGAAAGAACAACTGAAATCTGGTCATTTTAGACCATCTTGGGTGATTTTAATCCATCCAAAGGAAAGAATTAAAGACTTCTAAGTAATTATGACAGATCAGACACACAGCTACATTTGTTTCTTCCTAAAATCTCACAGGTGTTTTTGCAAAGGGATTTAAAACCTAAAAACTCTCAAAGACAAAACAAAAAAGCACAAGCAACAACATTTCAGAAGCTAGAAAACACATGAAAAAAGAGTAACTTAGTGAGTTCACAAACTTGAAAAAGTTAAAACCTAAGCTGGTAGTAGAGAAATCCAACAAGTAAAGCAATTTATACTGAGGAAACTCCAACAACTCAGGTATTGGCAGCACAAGACAATCCTGGAAGTGGGGATGAAGTTGGAACTAAAAGCAGGAAGATTGATCTAATGTCTGCTTAGAAGCAGTTACTCTAAGAAACACACCTTGAATGAAAAAAGTAAATTATAGAAGAACTACATATAGTATGATAACATTCTTATAAATCTCAAAATAATCAAAACCAAAAATATACATTGTTTATGGATATATACATATGTGATATACATATCAAACTATTTTTTAAAGCAGAGAAATGATAAATACGAAATTCATGATGGTAATTACCTCTGGGTTAGGATGGTAAAGGAGGCAAGGAGATGGGAAAAAGAAGGAGCACAAATGTAGGTGCAAAAATATTTAGAATGTCCTAGTTCTTAATTCTTGTTTATCTAATTAATATTCATAATTTATATATGTTGCTTGTATGATTTGTGCATAATGTTTGTATATTGTATAAATATTTTTAAATTTAAAAAAATAAACAACCAGATCTCTTCTCCCATTCCAAGTTACTGGGTTACTGCTTCTTCCACACCCAAGAAGACTTGAGATTTAATCTCTAAGAAAGTAAAACAGGAAGTCTTTGGAATGATAGACACCAACCAGAGCTGAAGACAGAGATCATACTGTAAAGAAGCACAAAACGGAAACTTATATTCAGTATTTTGTGAACTTGAGCCTTCTCCCTCCAATCAGTTTCCAGAATGCTTGCAGTTAGACCTATAAGATAGATGTTTGAAAGACATTTCTTGGCAAATTTGGACAGCTCAAAAGGAAAAAGTTAAAGATTTTCCACATTGGAGGTTTACCAGCAAATAGCTCACACTGATCATCTTATAGTGAAGCTCAAAGGTCAACACCCCCAACTTATATGCTCAGAGATTTCAGTTTGCTTTTGAGTGCTTGTTCATAAATATGAGCAGATGACCATACATTTAAGGGAATCTTCCAATGGGAAAGATAGACACAAATATCAAAGAGTAAATAACAACTTATAGGAAACAGAGATAAGCCAAGGGGGAAAAAGTGTAAAGTTTTATATCATCAATGTTCTCAGAAGGATAACAGGAGACATACTGTATCTATGAAACAGAAACAAAACACTTAATAAAGGAGAATTAAGAGGACCAGAAAAAGTACTCTTGAAAATTAAAAAGAAATTTGCAGACATAAAATATTCAGTATGAGTTCAATTGTTAGGTTGAGGAAATTTCCTAAAAAGAAAACGGGAGGGGAGAAGAAGAGAATAAGAGAGAATAGAAGGGGAAACAGAAGAGAATGGATAATTGGGAATTCCCTGGTGGTCTAGTGGTTAGGTTTCCACACTTGCACTACCGAGAGCATGGGTTCAATCCCTGGTTGGGGACCTAAGATCCTGCAAGCCGTGTGGCACGGACAAAAAAAAAAGAAAAAAAGAGAGGGAGAGAGAGAAAGGATAAAAAAAATTAGAGGACCAATTCAGGAGGTCAAAAGAATTTTCCAGAACTGAAAGACCTGAGTTTTCTGATTGAAAGGGTCTACCAAATATCCATCAATTAGAAATGGATAAGAACAAACACACATTGTTACATAAACATGACATTTCAGAACACTCAAGAAAAAGAAGATACTCTACAATTTTGGCGGGGGTGCGGGTTATGGTCAGATTAATGTAAAGGATCGGTAATCAAATTGGTTTTGGACTTCTTAACAGCAACACTGGTAGCTAAGAAATTGTGAGAAAGCCATCAAAATTCTGAAGGAAACGATTTTCAACTTAGAATTCTATACCAACAAAACTATCGATTAAGTATGAGAGTATAATAATGTTAATTTAAGACAACAAATGTCTCAAGAAATTTACTTCCTATGCATCTTTTCTCAGGAAGCTATTAAAGAATGTGAGACTGACTGTCTTTCTCATAGTCATTCTTAAAGAATTTTTGACTAAACTTCTGGGGCCTGGGAGAGAATTAAACTTAAGGCGCTAAGGCAGTGGTTCTTAAACTTTTTATTTCAAAATCTCTTTATACTCAAAAACAGTCATTGAGAACCCCAAAGAGCTTTGAATTATATGGACCATATATATTAATATTTACCATATTAAAAATTAGAACAAAAAATTTTAATTTTAAGTATTTATTTTAAAATAACAATAATAAACCTATGATGTTAATAAAACAACATATTTTTATAAAAACTATTTTTCAAAAAATAATTAGAATAGTACATTGTTTTGTTTTTTTGCAAATCTTTTTAATGTCTGACAATAGAAAACAGTTGAATTTGCATATCTGCTTCCTTATTCAATCTTTTGTGGTACGTTTTTGTGAAGTAAATGAAGAAAATCCAACTACACAAACAGGATAATTTTATAGCCCTTTGTAATAACTGAGGGTATTCTTCGATTCTACACTAGAATGCAAGAAATGACAGTTTCTTTTTTTTTTTTTTTTTTTTTTTTTTTTTTGCCGTACACGGGCCTCTCACTGTTGTGGCCTCTCCTATTGCGGAGCACAGGCTCCAGACGCGCAGGCTCAGCGGCCATGGCTCACGGGCCCAGCCGCTCCGCAGCATGTGGGATCTTCCCAGACCAGTGCACGAACCCGTGTCCCCTGCATCGGCAGGCGGATTCTCAACCACTGCGCCACCAGGGAAGCCCGGAATGACAGTTTCTTAAAGCTAAGTTTTAATGTAGAATTTGAAATCATTTCAATGAATTTTATGTACTCTGTTACACTAAAATCTACTGTTTATCTTGAACTTTGAATTGTTATTTTATCCATGCATGATTTTATAATAGTATGCATTGGTCATTTGGAAAATACTAGTTCACTGAGTTATGCAGATCTTCCAAATGTTGACATACTTCATTATATAATATTCAAATTTGACATACTTCATTATATAATATTCAAAAAAGTCACAAGGATTAATATCATCAATCTCATCAGAAAAATCTATAAGAACTGGGGAGCTGTCAAGCTTACAGAGATAGGTAGAGGTTTTTCAAAGTTCTAATTTTCACTTGAAAGCTCAATTTTATTTTAGGCAAGAATATTGTCAGTTGTTCTCCTTGAATTGACTGGCCCACTTCATGCCTTTTTTAGAAAATATCTGCTTAATACCCAAGTATAAATAACTTGCCTATCAATCATTCTTTGAGGTTAAAATGGTGTTCCTTGGGGCTTCCCTGGTGGCGCAGTGGTTGAGAGTCCGCCTGCCAATGCAGGGGATGCGGGTTCGTGCCCCGGTCCGGGAGGATCCCACATGCCGCAGAGCATCTAGGCCCGTGAGCCGTGACCGCTGAGCCTGCGCGTCCGGAGCCTGTGCTCCGCAACAGGAGAGGCCACAACAGTGAGAGGCCCACGTAACGCAAAAAAAAAAAAAAAAAAAAAAAAATGGTGTTCTTTGGAAAAAGCTGCTGACTTAGCCCACTGACTTAGCCCATTGGTGGTTTGACTTAGTGCAAACCGCCAATGCAACTGCTTTTCCTCAGATGTTCATGGTGCCTTGGCATGCAGCAGAAGTGCTCTATGCATACTTCTTATTTTGCCACACAAAATATTTAGAAGAACCCAGTGAAGGAATTATTAAGGAAAACCAACCTTTTTTTGTTTTTTCTTTCAGCAAATGTGTTGTGGTGAAAAACCCAATTCCTAGTACAGTTTTGTGCATGGCTTGAGTCCTGCTAAGGTGCCAGCAGTTTCACACACCATTACTTTTTCACAACCAGTGCAAATGTCAACACAGTGAAATAAGAAAATATGACTTAGTATTTGTATGAAAAGTGTTTTGATCTCCCAGATCTCCTGAAAGGGTCTTAGAGACATCCAGGAATTCAAACACCACACTTTGAGAACCACTGTCCTAAGGCATGCATTGTATGTAATGAATTAATTTCTCCCCCATGTATCTTGCATGGTACCAGTTATATACCCTCCTGGGGAGAATTCAGCAGATTTTTACTCAAATCACATTCTTGATTTTGTGGTTCAAATGGGGAACCCCTTTTGAAAAGACTGTGTGCATGTGTATCTTTAAAACAAAACCAGACTCCTGCACACAGAGACTCAGCCACACCCACAAACTCTCCTGGCACTCTTTCCTCTGCTTTCTCACCAGGAAACAAATGAGGCTACAAAGTTCAGGACTGAGAACCTGTGATACAGATTCACTTTAGTAACCATATAACTAGAGGCTTATACTGGAAGTCAGGAAACCTGGTGCATATGCTATATCGTATGAGGTGTTATCAATTGCACAGGCTTTGCCAAGCCCCGTTCAAATCCCGATTCTGTGACTTACCAGCTATGGGACCCTGGCCAATGCTTTCCAACCTTTCTCTATCCTCATCTGTAAAACGGCGATCATATCTATCCTCACAGGGATTTGAAACTATGAAATAAAGCAATAACTATCAAAATAATGACTATCTCTGACTTTGAACAGAGATTGCCTAGTAACATGAAATGTACAAAGCATCAGTACAGGTTCCTGACCTCAAGGAGGTTATGACTTAGCTGGGGAGTCAGCATAACGTAGACAAAATAAGAGGTGGCAACACCACACTAAAGGGATGTTAGAAGTGAGCAGCCACTCCTCTTTTTAGCCACATCAGAACAACCTTGGGACACTTACTATTCCCCGTTATCCCCGTGACGATTCTCAAGAAAGCCAGAAAAAAAGTTTATGAGCCAGAAGCAGCAGAGACAGAGGCACTACCTACACGGTAAATGCTGATCAAGAGTTCCAAGACCTGTCTGCCCAAACAGGCTCTGCTCCACCACAGCTCCACTCTGGAGGTCAAACCACTGTATCCTGAAAGCTCTTGTTTAAAGGAAAAAAAAAATAGCTTGAGTGGGTGACCGTTCACTAGGGTTTAAGTGATTTTACCAGTAGGATGATCTGAGAAAGCAGGTTTCCTGTGTCTCCTGAGGTCTCGATGCTGACCTACACCTACTTATGTTCAGGGGAAGTCAGGAAAGGCCTTGACACCGTGGAGGACCCAGCTGGGCTGTGAGGCCCTGGTTCTCCAAGGAAAACCTCAGACTCTGGAAGTTTTAGGACAAGAAATAGAAGGTGTGATACCGGTAGGTGTCATCTCCTTTTTGCATTGTGCCGGGGGAGTTAGCTCCTAAGCAGAGAGAAAAGAGAAGCTCCACTAAGGGCAGGACCTGGATTCTCTGTTCCATACAGTCTGACCCTTTGTAGTGGGAAATCAGCATCTTTTCAAACCCTTCCAGAAGCAGCCAGGTAAGGGCGCTCCCTGCCGCAAACAGTGGACTTTGTGCAGGCCAAGGAAGAGAACTGGGTACAGCATCGATGCCACGTGGACAGTGTGACTTTCACTCACAGAGGTAACCGGGAGAGATGACACAGCCACTCCTGGAAAGGAAAAGTGATTTAGAAATCAGCTGTGCCCTTGTTCCACCACCTGCTGCTGAGCAACAGGAATTAAAATGCAGGGAAAACTGTTGAAAGTTAATAACAGTGCTAAAATCTCAAAGGGGTGTAAGCGGAAAACAGTTCATCATTCATGTAGAACAGAAAGGCAGGAGCTCTGTCTTACAGCACAGGTCATCCTGGGTTTGAAACCTGCCTCTGCTACTGGCATAATCATGCAAGCTTATGTGAGGTGTAAAGATCATCTGTGTAAATGTCTAGCGTGGTACCTTGAACACAATTAGCATTCAACTAATAATGCTGATTATCGTTTTCTATTATCATAGCTGTTAGATTATTATTAAACACATAAAAGGATACATTCAGTGCAATGTGAATGTACTAGATGCCCGAACACAATTACCATTCAATTACTGATGCGTATTATCAGGAAAGGCACCAACATACAATGGAGATGAAAGGGAAACAGAGGAAGAACAGTGAGGTGGAGTTAGTTCCTAAGCAGAGAGAAAAGAGAAGCTCCACTAAGGGCAGGGCGTGGATTCTCTGTTCCATACAGTCCGAACCTTTGCAGTGGGAAATCGATATCCCTTCAAACCCTCCCAGAAGCAGCCAGGCCAGGGCGCTCCCTGCCACAGTCAGTGAGGGATCTGAACCTCGCTAACTCGGTCAGCCTGCCGGAGAGATTTTACTCATATCTGCTTTTTCCTTATTTTCCAGCCCCAGGAAGACTGGTTGGTAGGATCACCCATATCAAGCTCTAGGCATCAACCACAGGGATACTGCCTCAGCCTAGAAGTCTCTGGAACCCGGACACTTCGGAAATCGAGCTCTGCTAAGTGGAGGTCAAATGGTCTGGCTCAGAATTGTTCTTCCTTCTGCTTTTGGAGCTGAATTCAGATGATCAGCGGAGCTTCCACCAAGACAGGGCCATGCAGGGGGCATGGTGCATATAAACTCCACCCCAGGTTCAGCGCCCCCAGTAGCAGAGACAGAGAGGCATCAGTTTCAGGGCTACTGGTTGAGTATTTAGCTGGATGACTGAGGTGGGGTGGAAGAAGGGACCAGGAAAGCAGACTGCCTGGTCTCTGTCTCCCATCCTCAAATATGCCCTTATAAATCTACAATGGCTTCCCACTGCCAATTTCTACAGAATACACTCCTTTGTATCTTACAGTGTCTTTTACAACTTTACTCCATCATTATGGCCTCACCTTGATGCACCCTCCCCAACTCTCCCATTCCTCCAGCCATAGAGAACTTGTCCCCACTCCTGACTATTCAAGCCTTGCACATTCTGTTCCCTCAGCTGTGGCAGCTCCTCTCTTCCTTTTCTTCCAGAGTAATTTCAATATATCTGTCAAGGGCCAGCTCTGTGAACTCACCTCTTTATGGCCCCTTTGCTTTTTGTTCCATTTAGTATATTTACATTGCATTGAAAGTATCTCTTTATCTAACAACAATGATACTCAGTATCACCGATTAAATGTTAATTGTGTTCTAGGCATCTAGCATTAATGCATTAATTCATATCGCATTAAAAGTATCCATTAATCTGTTTAATAATAATCTAAGAGTAATGATAATATAATAATGATAATCATCGTCACTAATTGAGTGCTAATGGCGCTGGGCTAGACATTTACATAGATAATCTTGACATGATTGCACCAATAGCAGACAGGATTCTATCCCAGGATGATCAGTGCCATAAGACAGAACTCCTGAGTGACAGGAACTATGCTTTTTTCATTCCTGAACCCTCAGATTATATTAGGCCCTCAAATAAATATTCATGAAAGGAAGAAATAAGGACATCTGGGGGAACTTTATACTCACGTTCATTGCCATCAGTGCCAGTTCATTGGCCAGGCACTATGCTTAGTACTTTACTTGCCTTCATTTCATTTAATTTTCGCCAAAATACCAATGAGAATGGCATTATTATTATCAGCATCTATCATAGTACCTGGCACGTAATAGATGCTCAATTAATACATGTTGACTATGAGTTCATTTCCATTTTGAGATATGGTAACTGAGGCTTAGAAATAGTATTTGGAACACACAGGAGAGCACAGTTGGGACTGGCATCCAAGTGTATCTTTCTCCAGGCCCACAAAAGAAGGCTGGTAAGCAAGGCTCTCTTCCTTTAACACTAGCCTGAATGAAGTGCAGTCTTTGAGATTTCCAAATGGGCTACGAGGATTTTACTGATGTGAGCAATCCCTGTAGTATGCTTCAAAACTGTTGTATGGCAGAAATCAGCCCTGGACTATTTGGGAAGCCTGAATTCTGGTCCTAGCTCTTGTGCCAAATAGCAAAATAGCCTTGATGAGTCAAATGACCTCTCTTGAGTCCAATTCCGGCATCAGCAAAGCAGGTTTATTTATAGGCTCAAATGCCAATATATTCAATAGGAAGAAATAGAAAGTGGGTATAAGTGTAAAGTTAGGACCCTTTTGATTAAGATAATTCCACGAGTGATTACAATAATTAGCATGACTGAAGCCTCATAAAGCGCTCCTCTTGGCTCACTGGCTCTCAGGCAAGACAGACGACAGTGCAGGGAGTCAGAAGTTACCTTGCAACTCCCTCCAAAAGGCAGCTTCCAGAAAGTCTGCCTGCACCCTGCCTGGTCCCAGGCAGCTCTGGATCCCTAGAGAAGCTGCCGTTATCTCTCTTCCTCTGATTTTATTAGGACCATAATTGTACATTTTTCCGCTTACCTGTAGTGATGAAAAAGCATCGCAGTGCATGGTTCGGGTGTGAGGCTAGGTCTCCACACATCGCTTCTCATTACAACAAAGCGGCACCAAAAAAGCCATCCTTCATCATGTAAAAAACACTCTCCATACCACGGTGTCTCTATTTGCAACAGCCTCTGAGATACTCATGTGATAGATCACATATTCGCCTGAATCAATATTTCCCTGACACTGGGAAGCCCGCCATCCATCTGTCCCATTTCGTTTGATAAAGCCCTTCTGTGTCACCTTTACTCAGGCTGACGGGATCACAGTCCCTCATTCCCCACCTGGTGGATGATGTCCAGATGAATGATTGCTTCATAAATTACTATCTTGGGAGCAGAGCTCCCAGAACTCAGTCAAGCCTGCCCAGGAGTTGAACAGACAGCAAGGAGACATGGCGTGAAGGGCAATGGCTCAGAGAACCTAAGCTGGAAAAGCTTAGTCCAACGTTCATAATTTAACAGAGAAGGAAACTGAGACTTGAAGTGATTAAATAACTTGCCTAAGGTCAGACGGTTAGTTTAAATAGATTTTTGGATTCCCAGAGACCTTGATGGTTGGATTTTTCTTTCTTTCTTTCTTTCTTTCTTTCTTTCTTTCTTTCTTTCTTTCTTTCTTTCTTTCTTTCTTTCTTTAGCTGTCCAGGAAAGATGGAGAGTGGTGATTCCCACTTCACTCTCAGAATGAAAGGAGAATTCAGTTCAAATCCTCTCTACACAGCACCCAGCAGACCCCCTGAAGGGCACTCAGTCATAGATAAAAGTCTCTGCCCTGGAAAGTTCCACTATCCGTTCTGTGGCTGAAGAAATCAGGTGACCAAACAAAGAACCCATAGACTAAACATATGTGTCCCATGCACTCCACCATCCCTGTACCTACCCTTCTCTCTCAAACCCTGAAACACACCTGCCTCCTAAACATATGTGTCCCATGGGCTCCACCATCCCTGTACCTACCCTTCTCTCTCAAACTCTGAAACACACCTGCCTCCTGGAGGAAACACTCCTGCTCAGCCTGTCTTTCCTGTTGCTGCGCATCGCGTATTTCTCATGGGCACAACCTCCAGGCAAGTGTCACAGACCAGAAACCCTCACACCATTCCTTTGCCTCTGCCTCTCCTTCTGCACTCCATCTGTGGAACTGCCCAGTTCTACATATTCTGCCTCCACAGCATCTCTCCTCCCCAGTGGTGGCTGCTAAATGTTTAACAGTAAGCAATCACCCAAAGAAAACCCCTGATTTATGGAATTTGCTGATTGTTATAACTACCCCACCATGGACAATTTCAAGGTACCAGCATGATGTCATTGAACACTGGGAAGAGAAGTGCAATATTGCACTATCATATAGCCTTTCCACCATATAGAAAAAACAGATGAAATAACCTCAAGAGCGTAGATATCAGCAAAAAGCAGTCAAATAATTAGGAAGCTATGACTTTTGAGTACATATTACCTTTGTTTTTTTTGTTTTTTTAATTGAAGTGCAGTTGATTTACAATGTTGTGTTAGCTTCTGGTGTACAGCAAAGTGGTCCAGTTATATATATAAATATATATATATATTCTTTTGTATATACTGATATATATATATATTCTTCTTGAGATTCTTTTCCATTATAGGTTATTACAAGGTATTGAATACCCTGTGGTATGCGGTAGGACCTTATTGTTTCTCTATTTTATATATAGTGGTTTGTATCTGCTAATCCCAAACTCCTAATTTATCCATCCCCCACCTTTCCCCTTTGGTAACCATAAATTTACATTCTATGTCTGTGAGTCTATTTCTGTTTTTTGGGGAGTTTTTTTTTACATCTTTATTGGAGTATAATTGCTTTACAATGGTGTGTTAGCTTCTGTTGTATAACAAAGTGAATCAAATATACATATACATATAACCCCGTATCTCCTCCCTCTTACGTCTCACTCCCACCCTCCCTATCCCACCCATCTAGGTGGACACAAAGCACTGAGCTGATCTCCCTGTGCTATGCAGCTGCTTCCCACTAGCCATCTATTTTACATTTGGTAGTGTATATATATCCATGCCAGTCTCTCACTTCGTCCCAGCTTACCCTTCCCCCTCCCCGCATCCTCAAGTCCATTCTCTATGTCTGTGTCTTTATTCCTGTCCTGCCCCTATGTTCTTCAGAACCATTCTTTTTTCTTTTTAGATTCCATATATATCTGTTAGCATATGGTATTTGTTTTTCTCTTTCTGACTTACTTCACTGTATGACAGACTCTAAGTCCATCCACCTCACTACAAATAATTCAATTTTGTTTCCTTTTATGGCTGAGTAATATTCCATTGTATATATTTGCCACACTTTTATCCATTCATCTGTCGATGGACACTTAGGTTGCTTCCATGTCCTGGCTATTGTAAATAGAGCTGCAATGAACATTGTGGTACATGACTCTTTTTAAATTATGGTTTTCTCAGGGTATATGCCCAGTAGTGGGATTGCTGGGTCATATGGTAGTTCTATTTTTAGTTTTTTGAGGAACATCAATACTGTTCTCTGTAGTGGCTGTATCAATTTACATTCCCACCAACAGTGCAAGAGGGTTCCCTTTTCTCCACACCCTCTCCAGCATTTACTGTTTGTAGATATTTTGATGATGGCCATTCTGACCCGTGTGAGGTGATACCTCATTGTAGTTTTGATTTGAATTTCTCTAATGATTAGTGATGTTGAGCATCCTTTCATGTATTTGTTGGCAATCTGTATATCTTCTTTGCAGAAATGTCTATTTATGTCTTCTGCCCGTTTTTGGATTGGGTTGTTTGTTTTTTTGATATTGAGCTGCATGAGATGCTTGTATATTTTGGAGATTAATCCTTTGTCAGTTGCTTCATTTGCAAATGTTTTCTCTGTTTATGGTTTCCTTTGCTGTGCAAAAGCTTTTAAGTTTCATTAGGTCCCATTTATTTTTTTTGTTTTTATTTCCATTTCTCTAGGAGGTGGGTCAAAAAGGATCTTGCTCTGATTTATGTCATGGAGTGTTCTGCCTATGTTTTCCTCTAAGAGTTTGATAGTATCTGGCCTCATATTTAGGTCTTTAATCCATTTTGAATTTATTTTTGTGTATGCTGTTAGGGCCTGTTCTAATTTCATTCTTTTAAATGTAGCTGTCCAGTTTTCCCAGCACCACTTATTGAAGAGGCTGTCTTTTCTCCATTGTATATTCTTGCCTCCTTTACCAGAGATAAGGTGACCATATGTGTGTCGGTTTATCTCTGGGCTTTCTATCCTGTTCCATTGATCTATATATCTGTTTTTGTGCAAGTACCATACTGTCTTGATTACTGTAGGTTTGTTGTATTGTTTGAAGTCAGGGAGCATGATTCCTCTAGCTCTGTTTTTCTTTCTCAAGATTGCTTTGGCTATTCAGGGTCTTTCATGTTTCCATACAAATTGTAAAATTTTTTGTTCTAGTTCTGTGAAAAATGCCATTGGTAGTTTGATAAGGATTGCACTGAATCTGTAGATTGCTTTGGGTAGTATAGTCATTTTCACAATGTTGATTCTTCCAATCCAAGAACATGGTATATCTGTCCATCTGTTTGTATCATCTTTCATTTCTTCCATCAGTGTCTTATAGTTTTCTGCATACAGGTCTTTTGTCTCCTTAGGTAGGTTTATTCCTAGGTATTTTATCTTTTTGTTGCAATGGTAAATGGGAGTGTTTCCTTAATTTCTCTTTCAGATTTTTCATCATTAGTGTATAGGAATGCAAGAGATTTCTGTGCATTAATTTTGTATCCTGCTACTTTACCAAATTCATTGATTAGCTCTAGTAGTTTCCTGGTAGAGTCTTTAGGATTCTCTATGTATATTATCATGTCATTTGCAAACAGTGACCGATTTACTTCTTCTTTTCTGATTTGGATTCCTTTTATTTCTTTTTCTTCTCTGATTGTTGTGGCTAAAACTTCCAAAACTATGCTGAGTAATAGTGGTGAGAGTGGGCAACCTTGTCTTCTTCCTGATCTTAGTGGAAATGGTTTCAGTTTTTCACCATTGCAAACGATGTTGTCTGTAGGGTTGTCATATATGGCCTTTATTATGATGAGATAATTTCCCTCTATGCCTGCTTTCTGGAGGGTTTTTATCATAAATCGGTGTTGAATTTTGTCAAAAGCTTTTTCTGCATCTATTGAGATGATCATATGGTTTTTCCTCCTTCAATTTGTTAATATGGTTTATCACATTGATTGATTTGCATATATTGAAGAATCCTTGCATTCCTGGGATAAACCCCTGTTGATCATGCTGTATGATCCTTTTAATTTGCTGTTGGATTCTGTTTGCTAGCATTTCATTGAGGATTTTTGTTCATCAGTGACATTGGCCTATAGTTTTCTTTCTTTGTGATATCATTTTCTGGTTTTGGTATCAGGATGATGGTGGCCTCGTAGAATGAGTTTGGGAGTGTTCCTTCTTATGCTACATTTTGGAAGAGTTTGAGAAGGATAGGTGTTAGCTCTTCTCTAAATGTTTGATAGAATTTACCTGTGAAGCCATCTGGTCCTGGGCTTTTGTTTGTTGGAAGATTTTTTATCACAGTTTCAATTTCAGTGCTTGTGATTGGTCTGTTTTTGTTTTCTATTTCTTCCTGGTTCAGTCTCAAAGGTTGTGCTTTTCTCAGAATTTGTCCACTTCTTCCAGGTTGCCTATTTTACTGGCGTATAGCTGCTTGTAGTTATCTCTCATGATCCTTTGTATTTCTGCATTGTCAGTCATTACTTCTCCTTTTTCATTTCTAATTCTATTGATTTAGGTTTTCTCCCTTTTTATCTTGATGAGTCTGGCTAATGGTTTATCAATTTTGTTTATATTCTCAAAGTACCGGTTTTTAGTTTTATTGATCTTTGTTATCGTTTCCTTCATTTCTTTTTCATTTATTTCTGAACTGATCTTTATGATGTCTTTCCTTCTGCTAACTTTGGCGTTTTTTAATTCTTCTTTCTCAAACTGCTTTAGGTGTAAGGTTAGGTTGTTTATTTGAGATGTTTCTTGTTTCTTGAGGTAGGATTGTATTGCTATAAACTTCCCTCTTAGAACTACTTTTGCTGCATCCCATAGGTTTTGTGTCATCATGTTTTCATTGTCATTTGTTTCTAGGTATTTTTTGATTTCCTCTTTGATTTCTTCAGTGATCACTTGGTTACTTAGTAATGTATTGTTTAACTTCCATGTGTTTGTAATTTTTACTGATATTTTCCTGTAATTGATATCTACTCTCATAGAGTTGTGGTCAGAAAAGATACTTCATATAATTTCAATTTTCTTAAATTTACCAAAGTTTGATTTGTGACCCAAGGTATGATCTATCCTGGAGAATGTTCCATGAGCACTTGAGCAGAAAGTGTAATCTGCTGGGTTTGGATGGAATGTCTTATAAATATCAATTAAGTCCATCTTGTTTAATGTATCATTTAAAGCTTGTGTTTCCTTATTTATTTTCATTTTGGATGATCTGTCCATTGGAGAAATTGGGGTGTTAAAGTTTCCTACTATTATTGTGTTACTGTTGATTTCCCATTTTATGGCTGTTAGCATTTGCCTTATGTAGTGAGGTGCTCCTATGTTGGGTACATAAATATTTACAATAGTTATATCTTCTTCTTGGATTGATCCCTTGATCATTATATAGTGTCCTTCTTTGTCTCTTGCAATAGTCTTTATTTTAAAGTCTATTTTGTCTGATATAAGAATTGCTACTCCAGCTTTCTTTTGATTTCCATTTGCATGGAATATCTTTTTCCATCCCCTCACTTTCAGTGTGTATGTGTCCCTAGGTCTGAAGTGGGTCTCTTGTAGACAGCATATATGCGGATCTTGTTCATGTATCTGTTCAGCTAGTCTAAGTCTTTTGGTTGTAGCATTTAATCCATTTACATTTAAGGTTGTTATCAATACGTATGTTCCTATTACCATTTTCTTAATTGTTTTGGGTTTGTTATTGTAGGTCTTTTCCTTCTCTTGTGTTTCCTGCCTAGAGAAGTTCCTTTAGTGTTTGTTGTAAAGCTGGTTTGGAGGTGCTGAATCCTCTTAGCTTTTGCTTATCTGTAAAGCTTTTGATTTCTCTGAAATCTGAATGAGATCCTTGCTGGGTAGAGTAATGTTGGTTGTAGATTTTTCCCTTTCATCACTTAAATATGTCCCACCACTCCCTTCTGGTTTGCAGAGTTTCTGCTGAAAGAACAGCTGTTAACCTTATGGTGATTCCCTTGTATGTTATTTGTTGCTTTTCCATTGCTACTTTTAATATTTTTCCTTTGTATTTCATTTTTGATAGTTTGATTAATATGTGTCTTATCATGTTTCTCCTTGGATTTATCCTGCATGGGACTCTCTACGCTTCCTGGACTTGATTGACTATTTCCTTTCCCGTGTTAGGGAAGTTTTCAACTATAATCTCTTCAAATATTTTCTCAGTCCCTTTCTTTCTCTCTTCCTCTGCTGGGACCCCTATAATTCGAATTTTGGTGAATTTAATGTTGTCCCAGAGGTCTCTGAGACTGTCTTCAATTCTTTTCATTCTTTTTCTTTATTCTGCTCTGCGGTAGTTATTTCCACTGTTTTATCTTCCAGGTCACTTATCCATTCTTCTGCCTCTTTTATTCTGCTATTGATTCCTTCTAGAGAATTTTTAATTTCACTTATTGTGCTGTTCATCATTGTTTGTTTGCTCTTTAGTTCTTCTAGTTTCTTGTATTCTCTCCATTCTATTTCCAAGATTTTGGATCATATTCTCTATCATTATTCTGAATTCTTTTTCAGGTAGACTGCCTATTTCCTCTTTATTTCTTTGGTTTGGTGGGTTTTTACCTTGCTCCTTCATCTGCTGTGTGTTTCTCTGTCTTTTCATTTTGCTTAACTTACTGTGTTTGGGGTCTCCTTTTCGCAAGCTGCAGGTTTGTAGTTCCCATTGTTTTGGTGTCTGCTCCCAGTGGGTAAGGTTGGTTCAGTGGGTTGTGTAAGCTTCCTGGTGCAGGTTACTGGTGCCTGTGTTCTGGGGGATGAGTCTGGATCTTGTCTTTTTGGTGGGCCGGACCACATCCGGTTGTATTTTGGGGTATCTGTGAACTTATTATGATTTTAGGTAGCCACTCTGCTAATGGGTGGGTTGTGTTCCTGTCTTGCTAGTTGTTTGGCATAGGGTGTCCAGAACTGTAGCTTGCTGGTCATTGAGTGGACCTGGGTCTTAGCACTGAGATAGATACCTCTGGGAGAGCTTTCACCATTTGATATTATGTGGGGCCAGAAGGTCTCTGGTGGACCAATGTCCTGAACTCGGCTCTCCCACCTCTGAGGCTCAGGTCTGACACCTGGCCAGAGCACAAAGACCCTGTCAGCCACATGGCTGCTAGTGTTAGAGGGTCTCCTGCAGAGGTCGGAGGTGGCTGTAGCTCACTGTGGGGACAAGGACACTTGCAGCAGAAATTCTGGGAAGTACTCCTTGGTGTGAGCCCTCCCAGAGTCCACCATTAGCCCCACCAAACTATTTCTGTTTTGTAAATAAGTTCATTTGTATCACTTTTTTAGATTCCACATATAAGTGATATCATATGATATTTGTCTTTTTCCATTGACTTCACTTAGAACGATAATCTCTAGGTCCATCCATGTTGCTGCAAATGGCAATATTTCATTCTTGTTTATAGCTGAGTAATATTTCATTGTATATACCACATCTTCTTTACCCATTCATCTGTTGATGGACATTTAGGTTGTTTCCATGTCTTGGCTATTGTAAATAGTGCTGCTATGAACTTTGGGGAGCATGTATCTTTTTGAATCAGCATTTTCTCCAGATAAATGCCCAGCAGTGCAATTGCTGAATCATATGATATTATCTTTGTTTTTAATATAAATTTAAAATTTTTGAGTTTATGTAATTTAACTTATAATAAAGGCAGTGTTTAACACATGGCTAAAAATTTAATAACTGGTTCTCGTGTGCTGGCTCCAACAAAGCACTGCATATCTGTGTTCTTTCTGGGGTGTCTTATGACCTCTTCAGTTCTGTCCTCTTTATCCTTCACCTGGACTATTTTAATAGCCTCCTAACCTGTCTCACAGCTTCTTGTCCCTTACTTCAAACTATCTAGCTTTACCATTCTAGTCTGCCTTGCTCATAGGTGCAGCTCTCCCCTGCCTCCAAATTAAGCATAAACTCTTTCTGCATAGTCAAGGTCCTGTACAGTTACAGCCCCAAACCTTCCTCTGTCATTGTATCTCCCAAGTAGCACACTGCAGTTCCCATGGCATTTTAGAAGCTGAAAGGCCTTGGTTTGGAGTTCATTTTTGCAATTTATTAGCTGGATAACATGGGGCAAGTTATTTAACTTCTCTGAGCTTTAGTTACCCCATATGAAAAATGGGAAAACTCATGGAGTGGCTGGAACGACTAAATCAGATCACACATAATATTCTTAAGGCAGTGACAAACTCATTTTAGGCAGCCAGCAACAGCAATGGCATCAGCTTCTTTGTATGATCTTAATCTATCTGTAAACACTGGTTCTTTATGGCATTTTGTCTCCTTGTTATCCCAACTTGATAGATAAATAGAGATGTTTGACAGTCATCTCTGCTAAATCCAGATTCACATTTCCTACATAAATGTTACTCTCTGGCCAATCTGCTTTATTTCCCACTCTTGACTAGCATTCTCCTTTCTCCATATCAAAGCTTTTGTCCCTGCACTTTACCTCTCAAAAACTCATTCATCCACTCAATAATAAAAAGACACAGAACCCAATTAAAAATGGGCAAAGAATTTGAATAGGCATTTCTCCAAAAAAAAAAAAAAGACCATGTAAGTGGCCAATAAGCACATAAAAAGATGCTCAGCATCATCAGTAATTAGGGAAATGTAAATCAAAACCAAAATGAGATACCACTTTACACCCACGAGGATGTCTATCATTAAAAAGACTGACAATAACAAGGATATGGAGAAATTGGAATCCTCATTTGTTGCTGGTGAAAATGAAATAAGTTGCAACCACTTTGGAAAACAGTTTGGCAGTTTCTCAAACAGTTAAACATAGAGGTAACATAAGGCGTAGTAATTCCACTCCTAGGTATATACCCAAGAGAAAGAAAACATTTGCCCATACAAAAGCTTGTACATGAGTGTTCACTGCACTGTTACTCATAGTAACAAAAAAGTGGAAACAACTCAAATGTCCTACAATTAATGAATGGATAAACAAAATATGGTATATCCATACAATGGGATATTATTCAGCCGTAAAAAGAAAGTAAGTATTGATACATGCTATAACATGGATGAACCTTGAAGTCATGCTAAGTGGAAGAAACCAGTTACAAAAGACCACGTATTATATAATTCCATTAATATAAAATATCTAGAATAGAGAAATCTACAGAGACAGAATGTAGATTAGTGGTTGTCTAGGTCTGGGGAATGGTGGGTATAAATAGGGGTGACTCCCTTTTAATGTTGGGTTTCTTGTTGTGGTGACAAAATGTTCTAAATTTAGATTAAGGTGATGATTGCTTACTTCTGTGAATATACTAAAACTCATTGTATTGTACACCTTAAATAGATGAATTTTGTAGTATTTGAAGTATACCTCAATAGAGATTTTTTTAAAAAATAACTTGTAGTTAACAATCCTGTTTACAATTGCATCACAAAGAATAAAATAACTAGGAATAAATTTAGCCAATAAGGGGAATGATCTATACACTGAAAACTATAAGACACTGTGGAAAGAAATTGAAGAAGACACAAATAAATGAAGATATTCCGAACTCATTAATTGGAAGAATTTATATTGTTAAAATGTCCATATTACACAAAGCAATCTATAGATTCAATGCAATGCCTATCAAAATTCCAATGGCATTTTTCACAGAAATAGAAAAAAACAATCCTAAAATTTGTATGAAACCACAAAAGGCCTCAAATAGCCAAAGTATCTTGAGAAAAAAGAACAAAGCTGAAGACATCACACTTTCTTATTTTAAACTATGTTACCAAGGTATAGTAATAAAAACAGTATGACATTGGCATAAAAGCAGACACATAGATCAATTGACCAGAATAGAGAGCCTAGAAATATACACATGCATATATGGTCAATTAACATATGACAAATGAGCCAAGAATATACAATGGTGAAGTATAGTCTTTTCAATAAATGGTATTTGGAAAACTGGAGAGCTGCATGCAAAAGAGTAACCTTATCTTATACCATACACAATAATCAAGTCAAAATGGATTAAAGACTTGAATGTAAGACCCCAAATCATGAAACCCCTAGAAAAAAATTATAGGAGGAAAGCTTCTTGACATAGGTCTTGGCAATGATTATTTTGGATATGACAACAAAAGCAAAGGTAACAAAAGCAAAAATAAACAAGTGAGACTACAAAAACTAAAACACTCCTGTGCAGCAAAGGAAACCATCAGAAACCTACTGAATGAGAGAAAATATTTTCAAATCATATATCTGTTAAAGAATTAATATACAAAATATATAGAACTCATAAAGCTAACAAAAGAAAAAAAAGAAAGAAAGAAAAATAGAAAGAAACCCAAACAATCCAATTAAAAAATGGGCAGAGGAACTGAACAGACATTTTCCAAGAAGCCATACAAATGGCCAACAGCTACATAAAAAGTGCTCAGCATCACTAATCATTAGGGAAATGCAAATCAAAACCATAATGAGATATCACCTCACATCTGTTAAAATGGTTTTCATCAAAGAGACAAGAGATACAAGTGTTGGCAAGGATGTGGCAAAAAGGGAATCCTTGTGCACTCTTGGTGGGAATGTAAATTGGTGCAGCCACTATGAGAACAGTACAGAGGTTCTTCAAAACATTAAAAATAGAACTACCATATAATCTAGCAATTCCACTTCTCAGTATATATCCAAAGGAAATAAAATCGCTATCTTGGAGAGGTAGCTGCACTCCCATGCTCATTGAAGCATTATTCACAATAGTCAACACATGGAAACAACCTAAGGGTCCATTAACAGAGGAGTAGATAAAGAAGATGTGATATATATATATATATATATATATATATTATTCAGCCACGAAAAAGAAGGAAATACTGCCATTTGTGACAACATGGATGAACTTGGAGGATATTATGCTAAGAAATTAGCCAAACACAGAAATACAAATACCATTTGATCTCTCTTATATGTGGAATCTAAAAATGTCGAACTCATAAAAGCAAAGAGTAAAAAGGTGGTTGCCAGGGGCTGAGGGTGTGTAAACAGGAAGGGGTTGGTAAAAGGGTACAAACTTTAATAAGATGAGCCAGGTCTGAGGATCTGCTCTAAAACATGGTGACTATAGTTGATAACACTGTTTGAAATTTGCCAGGAGAGTAGAACTTAAATGCTTTCACCAAAAAATACAAATAAAAATTAAAAAGATAAACATGAGAGGTAATGGATGTGTTAATTAACTACATGGTGAGAATCCTTTCACAATGTATACGTAGATCAAATCATCACAATAACATTTTAAATAACTTACAAATATATTTGTCAATTATACATCAATAAAGCTAAAAAAAATCCCTTGAAAAAATAGTTCATTCATCCATCAAAGCTTATCTCAGAGGGAAGCCCTTTCCTAGTATCCACCTTCCTGCTCTCAGTCAGCTGCAATTGCTTCCACCTCCTGAAGCCCCCAAATTCACTGGGTATTGTTTCATATTTTCCATATTTTGCTTCCTATCCAAGTTATCTGTGTACCATTTTTATCTACTAGACTAAAATAGCTTCAAATTTTATAAATGTATAAAACGGAGCAGATTCAATGGTATTCCTGCAAGATCGCTCGCTCACATTTGTATTTTTTTATTGTTTTTCACATGGGGAAGAAAAGAATGGTATTTCAGCCCTCCTAGGAGGTCGTTGTGCCTGACCTCGACCCAGTCATGGGACATGTTGCACACATAAAAGTCACCCAGTACAGTGTGTGCATTTGTGTGGGTGGGTGGCTAGTACATCTCTAATTGGGTAAAAGTCACTGCAGAGCAATAGCTGAGTTTCACAAACTGACTCCCTGGTGGCCCTGGCCCAGTGCCTTAACTTAGGAATATGGGTGAAATTCTTCCCTTGGCAGGTAGTGCAAGACTCTGCCCAACAGAAGATCCAGCAAAGTTGCTGACAGGGTAGCCACCTAGGACAGAACGGAATTTATTCTTCAGCAGTTTTAAGTGTTTCTTTCACCAGGAGGCACTTGCCTTTGGAACCACACACTGCCTTTGTTTTGACTTATAAACAAAAATTTGTAGTAAGTCAGAGAAAGACAAATATCATATGATATCGCTTATATGTGGAATCTTAAAAAAAGGATAGATATGAACTTATTTCCAAAACAGAAACAGACTCACAGTCATAGAAAACAAACTTATGGTTACCAAAGGGGAAAGGTAGGGGAGAGGGATAAATCAGGATTTTGAGATTAATATATACACACCACTGTCTATAAAATAGATTAACAACAATGACCTACTGTATAGCACAGGGAACTATACTCAATATCTTGTAATAACCTATAATGGAAAAGAATCTAAATATATATATATATGAATCACTTTGCTATACATCTGAAACTGACACAACGTTGTAAATCAACTATATTCCAATTAAAAAAACAAAAACAAAAATGTGTGCCCCCCTCCACCCACCCCAGAGTGAGTAAGCATTAGTGAATCCTGGATGAACAGAGAAAGGCTGATTTCGTTCTTTTGGCACTTGGGGGCTCCATGGGGTACAGGAAGCTGGTACCAATCCTGTGCTTAGGCACCAAACTGATGAGCAGTATGGTCAAGACTCAGAGAGAGAAGAGCAGGATGGGGAGAAGCCTCCACCAGCCAGAGAACTATAGCACCGCGGCAAAACTGAAGTGGAGGTGGGGAGGAATCCAGCCTGTCTAGGGAAGGGACTAGGCGGGCTTTGCAAACCAGGAGACTCAGTATCTTCTATGGAAATGAGCTTGTTCTGAAGAGGGCTGCCAGGGAGCGTTCCTTGAAATCTAATTTAAGGCTTTCCCCCCAGCAAAGATCAAGCAGAGAAGACGGAGGCAATCCATTTTCACAGAGTGTGGCCCCAAGCGATCCGTTGCTGCCAGTGTGTCCCTGCCGCCTCATTTGCTGGCAGGCACACCGACAGGCAAGCATGGGCTCGCTCGCAAACACGTACACCCAAGCACACACAGCCCTCGCATGCAGCTGCCACTCGTGGAAGATAAAGCTGTTCTGTAGATGCAGGGACCATGGGTGAGTTAGTTGCCTGTGATCTTGGTGTTAAAGACAAACCCACAGCGCTCTTCTTTCAGGACCAGAAAAAAAGCTTTCATGCATCGCCACCTAATGGTACTTTTGCCTCATTACAGTCTTGGATCCGTTCAAGATCAACAGGTAGATGGGTCCAAAGGGTAAGACTCATAGTGAACGATGTAAACTTGGACCTCATCTTCCATATGAATATCTCAACTTTCCAGCTGCAGCTCATGGGGTTGTGTGCAGTTCTAGTTACCTGCCTCAATGCCCCATTCCACTTCTTGGACTTTTGGTGGCTCCCAGCTATTCCTCCTGGAGTTCCCAGGGCCTGCTTTAGCACAAGGCTTTGATCTCTTTTGACATACCCTCCTGAGGACTATAATTTCCAGCTGTTGTCAGTCACTTTCCCAGATGCAGGGTCAGGCTCCAAGGATTGGTTTCATCTCCTGCCCGGTGTTTGCCTACGGCTGACCTGCCATCTCCACCTCCATGTTATGCTCCAGGTTTCAGCCTGTCTTTGTGGATAAGCCCTGGGTCAATGGAATTTGAAAACCAAAGTGCATCTCTCCCCTACTGGACTCTCAAAGGCTGAGGTATGACTTATCTAGATTCAGAGAAGGGCGTTAGATGTTATCTCTTACCACACACCGCTTATATCAAATCACAACCTCTGAAGTCAGTTGAGTGGTTCCTGTTGACTTTTGAGAGCTCAGGGAGATTAGAAATCCTGAGTAACCCATAAGGAAGGAAGGGCCTTCATGGGAAACCAGGCAGTACAATGTTTGTATCCATGACACCAGGCTGGAAAGGACTTGCTTCTGCCCTGTTCTCCCCGGCTCAGTACTTCATCTCTTCATCTTCTCCCAGTAAGAGAGTGGATCGTTGGCCCCACAGAAAGGTTAGAAGAACAGTTTAGCCTCTTGCCCATGATCACACAATGGAGTTCAGAGAAGAAAAACTAGGCCCTAGGTCTCCCAACTTCTAGGCTTTGCCTGGGCTTCATAGATACACCTGCTGAACTTTCCTCTCTGTGAAATGACGTTTACACTGCAAAATACACGTTGTTGATTGGAAGGTGAAGAGTTGTCTTAAGTGATGGGTCCCTAAATCTACTGCATCTTTCAGTAGTGTCCTGTACAGGAAGGTGGAACTTTTTTTTTTTAATTTAATTAATTTATTTATTTTTATTTTTGGCTGCGTTGGATCTTTGTTGCTGTGAGCGAGCTTTCTCTAGTTGTGGCGAGCGGGGGCTACTCTGCGTCGTGTTGCACGGGCTTCTCATTGCTGTGCTTTCTCTTGTTGTGGAGCACGGGCTCTAGGCACTCAGGCTTCAGTAGTCGCAGCACACGGGCTCAGTAGTTGTGGTGCACGGGCTTAGTTGCTCTGCAGCATGTGATATCTTTACGGACCAGGGATCAAACCCGTGTCCCCTGTATTCGCAGGCGGATTCTTAACCCCTGTGCCACCAGGGAAGTCCTGGAACCATTTGTATTAAAGTAAATGTGTGAGTTGTTCATGTGCCTTAGTCTTTTAGTGCAGGAGTGGGATGTATCAATGTACTAGGTGGGGATGGGAGAGCCTGGCTGTGACAAACCATTCTCCCTCTCCCTCCCCCCTTCACTCTCTATTCCCCTTTCTTTCTCTTCTCTTCTTTGCCTTTACATCTCTTCTTCCCTCTCCATCCCTCTCTTGAATTCTTCCTCAGTAATCTCCTAGAGTTTGATCAGACTTTTTAAAAAAAAAAAATCCAGAAAATTTTTAGCTCAAATGCAAGTTTTTCTCCCGATTTTGTGAATACTCCACCTAAATCTTCAAGGCTCCCTTAAAGTCAGCTTGTCCGAAATTGACCCCATCCTCTTTCCTCTACATTGAATGGACAAAGGGAGGATCCTCGAGGCCTTGACCCCATCAAATGAATATGATAGTAACTGCCTGATGAAAGTGGTCCTATTTACCTTTTCCCACTTGCATTCAACATATCCCATTAAGAGGTGGAGCTAAATGTTACCCAACTCTAGCTGAATGGCTCAGAGGACGTTGGACAAGCTGAAGATACCCTTGTATACACTGGGCACAGGAGAGACCAGCACCTATTAGGGGAATAACTGGAACTCTGTCCAGAAAAATTGCTCAACAAAAATCGCTGATAACAAACAATTTGTCGTCTGATTATGAATTCATCTGGCCATCCTAGGGTGAGGAACACTGGTACCCTGAGAAAGTAACCAACTCTTTTTATCTAGAACTTTCCCAGTTTTGACCTGGATGTCTTGTATCCTGAGAAACTTCTTAGTCCTGGACAAATCAAGATGGTTGGTCACTCTAGACCCTAACACTGTGCTACTGCAGAGGTGACAACTTCATTTCCTTTACCTTTTCTTTGCAACAAATGTCCATATCTGTGAGTAACCTAGATGCATCTCTTCTATGAAATCCATGAGGCACCTGCCCTGCAGGATCGTACTCTCCCTCCCCCAGCCCTGCTCCATGTCCCCAAACCTGGCTCAACTTCTCCTTTCTGATCACTATGCCCCTGACTTATTCTATTCATGTTCTGGGTTGAAACGGTTGTCATCTTTGCTTTGACCCTTTCCTTCATTACCCACATGCAATTAATAACCAAGTTCTATTGATTTATATTTTGAAATGTCTATGGAATCCACCTTTTCCCTTCTTTACCACCATCATAATAACAACTATAATAAAAATAAACACCAAATCTAAGGGCCAGCTAGAGTGGATTAAGGAAGAAATAGAAAGAGAGGAATAGGAATCAACAAGTCTATAGAATTCAGAATTTCCCCAAATGATTTGATGATGAAACATTTTTCACAGAGCAGCTCACGGCACCAGTGTTTCATGAAATACAGTTTGGCCGAGGCTCATCTAGCCCACAGCGGCACTGTTTTGCAGAATTATATTCAATATCCTGTGATAAACCATAATGGAAAGGAATATGGAAAAGAATATGAAAAAGAATATAGATATGAATATATATATGTGTGTGTGTGTATAACTGTCAGTCTGCTGTACAGAAGAAATTAACACAACATTGTAAAGCAACTATACTTCGATAAAATCTAAAAAGATGTTTAAGGACATCAAGTCAAGCTCTATAATTTTATAATGAAAACTCTGAGACCCTAAGGGCTACACAAGACACACTCTCACCTCTGGGAGACCTGAGCTTTGAATCAGGTCTCCCATGGTGGTTCCACGGTGGAATGGTCAGCACTCCGGACTCTGAATCACGTTTCCTGACTTTGTTCAGGTTCCCCGACCTGTATTATCTGCTCCTTCCTACCAGATGCCCTCGTTCTGCTCCCCCTCACTGAACTAGTCATCCTCTCTCCCACCCATAATTCAGGGCTAAGCTTGACTTTTAGTTCCTCTCCATTATTTGCTAACCACACAAACCCAACCATTGCCGACTTCGCTAAATTATTATAATAGTTTTTTTTTTTATCTTTCAATTTGCCGCCTAACATCAGGCATTATAAATGCCTGGTATGTGTATCTCCACATGCCCATCTTGTGACTGTGTCATTCATTTCTATTCTGCCTCAACATCCTTTTAAACTGAGCCTAAAAAGAGCTTCAGAATCCTTTTCAGCAAATACTCCAGACAGCCATAGCTAAACAGCCACGGCTGGCACATGAGATGAAAATTTTTTGAGGCCCTGAATTTGTCATTAAACTATTTCATGTGCACGCCTATTGCACTTTCCTGAACAGCGAAGACAATGTTTTTGAATCCTTTCACATAACCATTAGCTCCAAGTAGAGCCCTCTTCCCAAATAAGTGCTCAGTCATTGTTGGAAAGTCTGAATATCAAATGGTAATAACTAACATTTACATAGTGCTTAGTTACAAAGTTCTTTCACACATGGTGCCACATTTAATTAATTCTCACAACAAACCTGGGGAGTGGGTCTGATTATGCTCCCCAGTTCAGACCAGACAGTGAACTTCAGAAGAATGAGACAGTTTCTTATTGGCCCCCGTGGGGCTCAGCTCAGAGTTTGCGGTCGATTTTGTGGAATTGAAGTGTGAATTATGAGGATGAGACACAAGACTGTGAGGGTTTATAACTTGCACCAGGTCCCCCACTGGCCAGCCGGGCTGTCTTGGAAGGGCTCGCAGGTGCTTGAGCACCGAATTCTTTGCCTTCTCCATGTTTGAATTTCAGTGTCACTGGCTTTTCTTTCTTCCTGGTAATGAAGCAAGACCTGGTAGGTTAATTAATCCTGCTCGATGCTGGGCAGGAGTAATAGGATCAAGAAGAAAACCTTTCTCCTCCTGCGCTCCCAGGGGTGCCTGGCGGGAGCCCATGAGGAGATGGAACACAGCCTTCAGCCTGCTAATTGCTCAAGAGCAAATCATCTGTCAGAAGGCAACAGAAAAAAAGACACCACTGAATTCAGAGTCAGAACAATAAATAACATTCAGCATTATACCCTGGAGAAAAATAAAGCTGCGACATTCTGTTTTTCAGGGAAAACAAAAATGCTCAGTGTTTCTGCAGACCTGTGGACTACAGTGTGATGAGGTAGAAATACCACAAGCTGGGCAGGCCAGTCATCTCTTTTATCAACGCAGGGGCCACTAAGCCCTGCTCCCCATTCAGCACCCCTGCCCGGGGAGGGAGATGGAGGCAGACAGCTAGGAAAAAATGATCCTGTAAATAGGAAAACGAATTTCCTAATAGGAAATCTCTTTAGGGGAAGGGGACAGAGGGGCATATTGCAATCACCCTACACCAGTCTCCCTGCTTCCACTCCTGTACTCCCAAATCCACCTTAAGTGGCTCCCCAGCATCTTAAAAATAAAGCCAGACCCCCATGATCTGGCACCTCTCCAGCTCTGCAGCAGCACACCTCCAGCTTCAGCAGCACCCAATTGCTCCTGGTGCCACACTCGGGACATTGTGCCACTCTGAGCCTCTGTCTCTTCTTTCCTATCCACCTGGCTAAATCCTCCTCAGTCCTTAAGGACCATCTCATCTACTGTACCACTTTCCCACCTCCAGCCTGTGCCACCAGAACCTGTGTGACACTCTACCATCACACCCAGAGTGACAATCCAGTACCATGGTCAGACACCTGAGCCACATCACTCAGGTCTGAGTCTAATTTCTGCTGTGTATTGCTTCTGTGATCTTGAGTGAGTTTATTGACTGCAAGTGCCTCTGTTCCTCACTTATGAAATGGGGGGGAGATAATAACCATTCCTACTTCATAGAGTTGTATGAGGATTAAATTATTTAATACATGTAAATTACTTAGAACAGTGCCCATTATGAGCTATTAAAGCCATTAATTATACTTCCCTGCAGTCATGTCAGGTCCGTCTTCCTCTCTAAGCTGTGAGTTCGTAGAGGGAAGAGTCCATATCACGTCCATTCCTTTATGCCTAGCACTTAGCATACTGTCCCCAAATACCTGCTTCCCTCTTCCCTGTAAGAGGATTAAGCATCCCTCCCCATTGCCTGTGACTTGCAGTACTCTCCTAAGGCAAAAGTAGTTTCCCTGCCCATTGACACCACCCGTGATCATGTGACTTGTTTTGGCCAATGAGATGTGAGTGGTAGTGATGGTCGATAGCTCCAAAAAGAAGCTTCAAGAGGCATTGCATGATATCACCATCTCCCATCCCCACTCTACATGTGAGAACAGCATGTCCCAGATAGAGTTTGCTCCTTCATCCTGGATCCCAGAAGCCAGAACACACCTTGGAACAGGACCACAACAACAGCTGACCTGCAACCAGTGCATAATATGAAGAAGAAATAAGTATTCAGCTGTAAACCACTGAGGTTTTGGGTTTGTTTCTTACCACATCATAACCTAGTGAAAGCTGATTAATACAGACCCAACAAAGACTTGCTGAATAAATAGGTGCACCGATAAAAGAATGAATAAGTGAGTGAATTATGATTTGTGCAGTTCCTAGCTAGGATGATAGTTGTGTCTGTGCATCACCAAATCAGCTAATTTAAGCAAGTCCTTTTTTAACAGTAAATGTGTTTTCTGATATTTATTTTGCATATAATTCTTTGTAAATAAAAAAATGAGACAATGATTCTGTTGTCATCCAGAAACATTCACAATATCTATCAACAGTCCCAAATTAAGGTAAAAGTGGCAGTGGAAAGAACAGCGTTTCTTGGGCAGCTAATATGTCTCAAGCACTTTACATATACCAGTCCAACAGCACCCTTCAGCAATCCTAGGAACAAACTATATTTCCAGACGTGGAAACTGAAGATGAGAAACTGTGTGAAGGTCCCCAGAGATAACAAGTGATGATCTAGATGTGAACCCAGATCTGTTTGAGAACAAAGCCCCTTCTCTCTCCACTAAAGGATACTGCAACCATGAAAGTGTTTGAAGACCACCCGGGGAAACATGGCTATCCAATAATACTCCTCCTATTACCTAATATTCTTCACTTTTCTTTGGCACAGGACCCCAAATTAAACAGAGATCCAAGTGAAATAATTTGCAAAAGCAATCACCCTGGTGGGATTGAGTAAACAATTATTTACTCTCAGTATATAGATTTGCTTAATCAGATTGTTTTCTTATTACAAAATTAAAATCCATCCAAGAAAAGAGAAAATGTTAGTTTGGGTACAATGGGGAAAGGAAGAAGTGGAAAGAGCAGTTTCCATCAAGGGCTTCAAACCTAAATGTCTATAGGATCAAGCAGGTAAGGTAATAAATGAAGAAGTCTGGGTGGGCTGTTGGCTCATGTGCCGGTCTAAAGCAGACAGCAGCTGGTCTGTTCCAGTCAGTTGCTATCGTGGAGGAATGCCAGGCTTCTAGGAGCTAGAAATTTGGATTTATGTGAAGTCTCCAAATGTTTAAATTCCTGTTTTTTTTCAATACTGTATATTCTTACCCCCCCCCCCAAGTTGTCACATGAGTTCTGACCTATGTGTCATCATTCTGTGATGCAGAGGACATTGGAGAGAATTATAGCCTTAAAGGCACCCATGCATGGAAGGGAAAGAAGGAGAGAAGGGAGCCAGATTCTCAGTCTTACGCTTAGGAGGGAGAGGGAAAGGACAGAGGGTGGGCAAGGCGAGCACAGAAGGTCACAGAAAACAAACTTCTTTTAATACAGTTGGCTTGGGCTGACTTGGTTCTTCCCCATTTCAACACTGCCTTGAGTAAAAGCAAACTCTAAGAAAAAGCCATTTGTTCCCGAATAAACTTCATTACTCTGCTAAATATCTTTACTGAATTTCATTTGATCCCAGTCATTTTCAATTCAGTACAGCACTCAGCCAACTTAACGTTTTAAAAGGAGTTTTATTGATGGTGTGCTTTGCAGGCATTAACATTTCTCAAAAAATTTTAAATAGAAAGAATTAAATTGCTTTGCTTAGCAATTTTAATTATCTGGAATAATTAGCTCCTGTCAGTTGTCCAACAAGAGCTCTCTAGAGAAATCAGTGTTTGGGGAAAGGGAAAGAAAGGGGGAGCCAAACTTTGGACAAAAGCAAGCATTTGGCAAGTTATTCAGAAATATCTAATTAACCCCAAGAGGAAGGCTGACAGTCAAAGCAACTTCCTTGGTTCTTAATTATTCAAGGCAAATGAAGAAAGTAAATATTCAGGGAACTACTCTATTGGGCACCGGCAAGTAGGAGCCACTTTGAGCCAAAGTGCGTAATAATCCCCAAATACGCAGGCAGGTGTGGGGGTTCCTGTGCCTTTGTTCCTGCAAATCTCTGCTTAGGACGTTCCTCCATCCCATCTCAGTTCAGACACTCCTATCAGCCCTTTATGAATTCTCCCCCGACCACCTTTCTCCCCAACCACAGAAAGTTGTTCCCTCCTGTGTGCTTCCGTAGACTTTTGTACAGAAAAATCATTCTATTGTGTATTCATTAGGTGCTCATTTGCTCCCTAAGTTGTAAGCTTTGCAAAGCTTGTGTAAGTGCTTATTTACCTCTGTGTCCTCAGCGTCTGGTGTATTTGGAACAGAGTAGGTGCTTGATAAACGGAGGTCGAATGAACCTATGGATCACCAGCTTTTTGTGCAAAGCCTGGTACATAGTAGAAACTCAATAAATCCTTGCTTCTTTTTTCTTTCTTTCTTACCTTCTCCCCTTCTCCTCCTTCCTTCCTTCTTTTCTTCATTTCTTTCTATTTTTATTTCACTTTAGATTCCACAATTAAAGGTATTGATTCCAGAGAAGTTGGGCCCAAACCATAGTGTTCTTTTATGTGAGTTTGTCGTTTTGACTTGGGATTGACTTTCAATGAGCCAATGCAGATCACTGGAGTGGCTGAGAAATCCCAGGGCAAGGGTGGCATGGGGGGACCTCCATGCAGAACCCCGTTGGGAGGGAAGCTTCTTGATTTGCAGTCACTACTGTTAGGCTTGCAGTGTTTGAAACCTCAGGTCACAAAAGAAGACTTGATAGAAGCCTGGAGGAAGAGGGAAAGGGGGAAGGGGAGAGGAAACTCCGATGACACACAGGCGTCTGATGGTGTAACTTGGGGTGATTTCTCAAAACCAGATATGTATCTGCCTTGAAGACTATGGGGATCATGGGGGCTATTTGTAGAGTTTGATTTAGATATTTGCCCCTGAACCTAGAGCTGAGTCTTGAAGGCTGAGTAAGAATTACCTGAGTGAAGAAAGTGGAAATGTCTTTCGAATGAAGGGAACAGCATAAACAAAGGCACAGGGGTGGAACATCATGGTGGGAGTGGGAATCCAGGCCAAGCAATTTGGTTTTCTACACAACAGTGCTACTCTGCTAAAACATGCAAATAGGAAATAGGGAAGATGTAAGACTAGTGAGGTCAAGAAGAGACATTTATAGTCATTGATAATTTCTGCACTTGGATGTGGCCAAGAAGTTATGGTTTCCAAACCTGACCTCCTCCTTAGTTTCAGTCTCAAGATACAATGCCTGCTGGACGTTTATCCTCACTTGGGTGTCCAACAAACACCCCAGATTCAACACGCACAACAATCAATGCTTTATATCTCTCCATAAGCCTCCTCCTCTTAATATTCTGTCAACTGCACCATCGTTGTCCTACTTGTCTAAGGCAAAATCTTGGAAATCATCCTTGATCTTCTCGTTCCCTCCTTCCTACACCTAATCAACCAGCAAGTCCTGAAAACTTGGCCTCCTAATGCTTCTTGAATCTCTGCTTTTATCCTCATTCCTATCATCTTTACCCATGAATAATAGCCTCCTAACAGGTCCCCTTACTTCCAGCCTCCTTTACTTCAGTTCCAACCTTCTTACCTACCACTTCTCTGCCAGGAGGGATTCACTGGATCCCTAGAATGTACAGGATAAAGTCCAAACTCCCAGACATACATACAAGGACATCTGAGACCTGACCCTGCCTACCTCTCTTGCTTGATATCTTCCCACTTCTGTATTGCATTCTCCACTTTGGAGACTCCCCCAAACGCTCCATGCTCTTCCTCACCTCTGTGGCTTTGCCCCTGCTCTCCCCTTTTCCTGAATACTCTTGCCACCTTTCCTCATCTGGCTAAGTTCTGACATCTTCTCTTCCAGAAAATCTTCCTTCAAAGCCCAGGCTCCCCAGTCCCCTCTTCTGTGCTCCTGCAGCTCCCTAGGCATGCCTCTGCCCTTCAACTTTTATCATTATGCCAACATTACCAGATTACATGGAATCTGTCTCTGCAGGCACTGACTTCCTCAAGGACAGCCGCCACCATGTCCTATTCATCTTAGTAAATGCAGATCTCAGTGTGGTGTTTGGCACTCAGCAGTCACACATATGTTTGCTGAGCTGCAACTCCAGGCTATGCCCCCTGAGATGGCTCTTTTGGCAAACTGGAAAGCTGAGCCTGAGCCAAAGTGTGCCTGCTTCCGTACACAGCAAAGAAAGCTCAGGAGAACAGCTGAGAGCGCCAGAGAGCTCTGGGAAGTTGTTGCTGTTGTTGTTTCAGTAAATTCGAAAAGTGAAAAGAGCACATGCTATGGTGTCCAAATATGGAATCTAAATACATCCGGTTGAAATCTTAGCTCTATCACTATTGTCTCATGCAACCTTGGGAGAGATATTTAATCTTTCGGGCCTTAAGAAACTAGTCTATAAAATTTTGACTAATTATTAGCTTAAATAGAAAAAAAATGTTTGTAAAGCCCCTAGCAACTAGCTGATACAAAGATAAGTGTCCCATAAATGTTAGTTCTCCTTGTAGCCTCCCTATTTCTGGAGAAATAGCAAATCCTAGTAGCCTGAAATTGACTGACTCTGGTTATCTGAAACACATGATCTTTTGGTTTTTTGCATAACTTAAAATGTATTATTTATCATGTCTAACTAGAATTATCAGTACTAGTTGGCGTTTATCTGTTAGGTGCCTATTATACACCAGGTACTATGCAAAATCCTTAAGGTGCAGTTTCTCACTTAGTCCTCATGGTGGTGATGATGATGATGATGATGATAGTTAATACTTACTGTGTGTTAAGCACTGTTCTGAGTCCTTTCCAAGTGTTAACTCATTTAGTCTTCACAATAACCTTATGAGGTAGGAAGTATATCCCCATTTTGCAGATGAGGAAACTGAGTCTCAGAGTTGTTAAGCAATTTGCCCAAGGTACATATTATGAAGTAATGCTGGGACTAGAATTCAAGTCTGCCTGATGCTTAACTTCTTAAAAGTGAAGGTGATAGTTTTGTTTTATTTTTAACACCCTTCCTGGTAATGCCCCCTCCATTTTTGGTCACTTTATATTGCTCAGCAAATAATGTAGTGGGCAAGAGAAATACAGGATAATTTTCAGCCTCAAGCTACTCAATGAGATTATAGGAGTTATTGATGATGATCTTTGAGAGAAAATATTTTGTAGAATGTCTCCCCAAAGATCACCTACCCATGTTACAGACAGACCATTGTTTGGAAATTGTGGCAACATGTAATAGTCAATAAGTGACTTGGAACATACTTATTGTACTGTATTGTACTTGAACGTACTTACACTGGATTTTGAATTATAGATTTGCTTTAATAAGGGCTGACTCTTTGATCTTGAGAATCTTAAAAGCTAGAGTTAATTGCTCATTCAGCAAGAATTCTCTGGGTCCCTGATAAATCCTGAGGATTCAGAGATGATTAAGTCACAGTTTCTGCTTCTAATGTACCCACAGTCTTCTGGGAGAGACTCACAAAGAAACTGATTTCACATAGGATGACAAGTAGAAGTTCCCATCTATAGATCCAAGGTGGAGTTCCAACGTTTTGGAAGAGTTCTCGGTGCACACTGTCCAGAACTCCCTACTTCGTTCTATCCTCAGAAATGAATTGGCCTACACTATGGAAAACAGTATGGAGGTTCCACAAAAAACTAAAAATAGAATTGCCATATGATCCAGCAATCCCACTCCTGGGCATATATCTGGACAAAACTCTAATTCAAAAATATACATGCACCCCAGTGTTCATAGCAGCACTATTGACAATAGCCAAGACATGGAAACAACCTAAATGCCCATCGACGGATGAATAGATGAAAAAAGATGTGGTACATATAGAAAATGGAATATTACTCAGCCTTAAAAAAAGAATGAAATAATACCATTTACAGCAACATGGATGGACCTAGAGATTATCATACTAAGTGAAGTAAGTCAGAAAGGGAAAGACAAATACCATACCATATCACTTATATGTGGAATCTAAAATACAACAGAAAAGAACTTTTCTACTAAACAGAAGACTCACAGATGTAGAGAACAGTCTTGTGGTTGCCAAAGAGAAGGGGAGTGGGGGAAGGATGGACTGGGAATTTGGAACTAGCAGATGCAAACTATTATATATAGAACAGATAAACAATAAGGTCCTCCTGTATAGCACAGGGAACTATATTCAATATCCTGTGATAAAACATGTGAAAAGAATATGGAAAAGAAAGTATGTCTATGCATAACTGAATCACTTTGCTGTACAGCAAAAATTAACATAACTTTGTAAATCAACTATACTTCAATAAAATATTTTTTTTTTTAAAAAAGAAATGAACTGGCCTAAAACCCCTCAGCCTGGAGTGGCAGAGTGCTCTTGGGCAGAGCAGACACTCAGTATTGACTGAGGGACTTTTGCTCCCATGTGGACTCTTCCATAGCCAGATCTCCTCGTCCCTCGGTGGGCAAAAAGCTGGGCTGGACTTCTGCTGATGCTGGGTCTGATTCCCCTCCCCAGCAGGTCAAGGGGTAAATTCTATCCCCCAATCAACAGATGTTCCATCCTCCTTTCCCAACTCCTGCTCTCTGCTCTGTCCTCCCCCACAAACTCCCAAGCACAACATTGATGCTCAAGGTGGACTGGAGGGCCCTAAGCAAACCCTGGCTCCTGAAAGGTTAATAATTTACAAATGAACTGCAGCTGATAAAAAAATCAGGACCTGTGTTGCTGGGATTCAGCCTTGATATGCATGGAATCGGCTTTCTCCAGTGGGAAATGAAGCAGCGGGGCCAGCCAGGTAGGCCCTTTCATAAAAGGTTTAGAGAGGTAAGCAAGACTCCTATTCTCTCCCATCATAACAATGGGAGTTCCAGGGAGCATGAGTGTTTGGTCAAACGACAAATATTTCCGGCATCAAGAGAAATCCAGTGAGATACACGTGCAGCAGTATCTCCTGGCGCCATCTTGGTAGGGTCCGCTCTTCATTCCAGGAAGGGCATCCGGGATTTATTTTTTTCAACTGCACATGCCTGCTCTCCCATCCCACTGGCCTTTGCAAATAACATCTCTACCAAGAGACATAGACCCCCCTGGAGAAGCAGACGTCTCTTTTTGATCACCAATGGAGAGAAGAAAACAAAGTCCCCTTTCTTAAGCTGTTTGGAAAAACATGGGGCATCAGTGGGCATAAGAAGGAATGAGCAAAAAGAAAGTGGAGAAACAGAAAGCACCTACAGTGGAGCAGTCCATGCCTTTGAGAGCCTGGAAAGGGAGCACAGAGGAGCAGACAGAAGCAGAATAATTGTACCTGGAAAAGAGGTGGCTAGGAAGAGAGAGGGAGATGGCTATATTCAGCCTAGGGATTATCATAAAATGAACCCTATAGAGAAAGTTTAAGAGGATGAAATGAACTTACACTGCAGGAAATAAATTACTGGATTTGGACAGGATGAAATTGTTGTGATGCAGAATAGGTATTTTTCTTCCGTGCTCCACTCCACTGACTGGGATGGCCCATAGAGAAGACAGGTTAACGAAAGAGAGCACTTGGTAATTTTAGTAATGTTCTCAGGTGGAGGACAAGAAAATCATCTCATGTAATAGCCTGTAAAAGCTACGCTTAAAAAAGCCCATTTGGCATGAGAAGGTTCAGATTGGCTGTCGACTGTGATAGTCTCACCCCGCTGTCCCACTCAAAGCAGAATCCAGAGGAGCACACACATAACCATACTCACACATACTCACACACACGCTTGAACTCACGCTGGCACATGCACACGCTCAGACATGTTCGCACACCTGCTGATATGCGTACATTCACACACTCAACATAACCAAAGTCACATTTGCTTATACTTGCACTCATACATGTTCAGAGGTGCACACACACACACACTCACACACAATCATACACAAGCCTATCTGGACAGGAAGCAGAAGGAATGAATGATCATAGCTGAGGCTGGGAGGACAGATGGGAACCAAGGTCAAAGTCCTAGTGGGGATGCTTTAGCCCTGTACTTCCCACACCTCAAATGTCCTTCATGACCATGTTCATACACTTCCAAATCTTATCCATCTGTAGGAGCCCCTTCTGTCAAGTCCTATCTATAGATCCAAAGTGGAGTTCCAACATTTTGGAAGAGTTCTCAGTGCACTGACAAGAACTCCCTGCTTCCTTCTATCCTCATAAAGGAATAGGCCTGCAAAACCTCAGCCTGCAGAGGCAGGGTGGTCTTGGGCAGAGTGGATTCTCAGTGTTGTCACAGGGCAGCAAAGGGCCTGGGAACTGCTTCCACTGCCCAAAGGGGGTCTTAGCAGCCATGTTTCTGGGGATAGTTCCTCTGGCCAGAGCTAATGAGCTTAGGGGCTGAACTCCTGACACTCAGCTGAATTAATCGTATCATATCTCCCAGAAGTTCAAGTTTGGACCAGAAAGACAAAGAAGCATTGGCACTGAATCATACTGACAGTGGGACTCTCAAGAGAAGGACCACACCTTCCTCTACTGAGGGGCCTGGGTATCTCTGCTTCCACCCTGCCAAGACTTATTTGTTGAGTTCTTCCTTAGATTCTGTGAGATAGCACAGTCGACTCCCTGTGACCATGTAAAGCTAGATTACCTTTGATTTATTTTACTTGCAAACAAAACACACACACACTATCCATTCTAATCTTATTCAAACACCCACTCCTGCCTACTCCTCCAGCTAGAAGCGATCTTTTCATCCTCAGCACACCCACAGCCTTTTTATGGCTCTATTGTCTTCTTTGTATCATTTCTTTCTCTCTTACCTTCAGTACTAGACCATAAGCTCCTTGACGGTGGGAGCGCCCTGCACGCAATAGTTCTAGATAAGAGTTTGTCGAACAAGTGAGCAATTGCCTGATTGAATAAGTGAATGAGCAAATAAAGGAGCTTGAGTGATGTTAAGTGTTTCTTCTGTTTTTCCCCAGGAATTCATGAAATCATGATCCTAGAACATCCTCATACGTGAATCAGTTCATCTTATTCCATTTTATTGATTTGTTGACAAACAACCATGTGCCAGACACAGCAGACACAAAGATGAATAAGATATGGATTCTGTACTTAAGAACCTGTGATCTCACTGGACTGAGGAGCAGGTGGGGGTGTAAACGAGGCAAAGGAATGCGGCTCCCCACCCTGGGACACAACCCTGCACATCCTGTTCCTGGGAGCAGAAGTGGGAAAGTCACATATTGCCCGTCTGCCCCAATCTTACAACAAGACCATAATAAAACCCATTTTTCAAGCCTGAGTAAGATGTTTATGACCTGATAGGTGATGGCTGGCAAACTCATTTCATCATAAATATCACAGCAGGTAATATACTCAGTATAAATGATGCATCTGCCTATGCCAGGATCCTCAGAGTGACTAATGCTTCTCCAGTATGGGCTTCTTAAAGATAAACAAATTATGGGCTGTAATTATCCAATGCTTGATTTTCTTTTTTATGAGCTTTTCTTCACCCTAATAGCGCTCAGGGTGGGAAGATTGGTACTTAAAGAAGGGAAGAAAAGCTACAAGAAGGGAAGAAAAAGGGTCTGCTCCCTCAGCAGTGAAGCAGATGTCAGATTAAACACCTAAAGAAGGAGTTGGCTTTTCCACGGCTCTGGAAGAAAAGGAAAGACTCAGCAAACAGGAAGTTGTGTAGAGAGTAGAGAAATAGAAGGTGCCTAAGAAATAAAAGAAATTCTCTGTCTCTCTGTCTCTGTCTCTCTCTGTCTCTCTGTCTCTCTGTCTCTCTCTGTCTCTGTCTCTCTCTCTCTCACAAACACACACACACACACACACACACACTATGCAGATAAAATTCTCCATCTCCAAACTGCCCCCACTGCAGAGTGTGGGTTCAGATTTGTACATTCTCTAGCCCGCTGTGACTCTTGAATTTGACCCTCCTTCTTTCTGGATGCAGTCTTTCCTATATCCCCTCCAAAGTTTTGCTTAAACTTCAATATTATAAACACCCCAAATCCTCCACCTCCTCATGGACTCCTATCTGTTCTCATCAATTCCACCAAAATGTTTCCTCTATGGTTTCTGGGCATATTGTTAAAATTCATACTTGAACATGACACCTCACCTTACCAAAGGGACCAGATTCTATTGGGTTAGTATCTTCTCCTGAGAAGTCAGAGAAATACTTCAAGGTGGCAAGGAAATATGTCATTAAAAAGTAAATCGACACATAAGAAGGTCACAGTGTAATGTGATAGGATAACCTCTGTATTGGACATCAGAAAATCTGGGTTTAATTAAGACCTTCACCATTTCTTTTGCAAGTGACATTTCTTCACTACTCTTTAAGTCAGTTTTTTCCTCACTTAAAAATGGGAATCGACCATCTGGTGGGTTACTTTGAAGATTTGATGTAATAATATTTTTAAAAATCCCTATCACATCCTGGCTGTTCAATAAATATTTTATTTCATCCCAGCTTCCTAAGTCTGGATAATAAAGGGCTATAAAATGTTCACAGCATCCTATGCTGTACTATTGAAGGTTCTTTCCCATTAACAAAATTCTCTGGAGGCAGGCAAGATCAAAGTGGTTTCCTTACTTTATTGATGAAGACATTGGAGCACAGAGAGGTTAAGAGACTTGCCCAAGGCCACATGGAGATTTAAAACCCAGATTCTTGAGTCTTTCTGTCTTTTTGAAGAAGGCAGTCACATGGGTAGATCAGGTCAAAGGAGTATGAAATATTTACAAACCCTGACACTTCTGAGCAGAGAAGCAGCCCACGCAGCCATTGAGCTGTGAGTCCAGCACATGTGAGCTTTGCCCTCAAAGAGAAAGATCCAGCTGATACCTGATGCCAGGAATACAACTGATGAGGTTAATGGTTTAGATCTGAAAAAAAATGAGCTGCGAGTGGGGAAAAGAAGGATGCTGGAATCTAGTTATAAATGTATTAGTTTCCTGGAGCTGATATAACAAATTACTAAAAACTGGGTGGCTTAAAATAAAATATTCTCCCACAGTTCTGGAGGCTAGAAATGCAAAGTCAGAATGTTGGCAGGGCCATGCTGTATTTGAAGGCTTTAGGGAAGAGCCTTTCCTTGCCTCTCCCTGGTTTCTGGTTATTGCCAGCAATCCTTGGCTTTCCTGGGCTTGGAGATGCATCATCTCTATGTCTGCCTCCATCCTCACATGAGTTCTTCCTGGGCTTGTCTGTTTCTGAGTCTCTCCTCTCCTTATCAGGACAGCATCATATGGGATCAAGGGCCCACCCTACTCTTGTATGGTCTCATTGTAACTTAACTAATTTCATCCATAACAACCTTATTTCCAAATAAGTTCACATTATGAGGTTCTAGATAGGACATGAATTTGGGGCAGAGGCCATTAGTATTCAACCCAGTTCAATAAGGAAAGGAGAGCCAAGTAGAGAAGGAAGACTGAGCAAATGGAAGAGAGAAAATGAGAGAGAGAGAGAGAGAAGAAGAAGAAGAAGAAGAAGAAGAAGAAGAAGAAGAAGAAGAAGAAGAAGAAGGAGGAGGAGGAGGAGGAGGAGGAGGAGGAGGAGGAGGAGGAGGAGGAGGAGGAGGAGGAGGAGGGGGAGGGGGAGGGGAGGGGAGGGGGAGGGGAGGGGAGGGGGAGGGGGAGGGGAGGGGAGGGGGAGGGGGAGAAGAAGAGGAAGGAGGGGGAGGAGGAGGAGGAAGAGGAAGGAGAGGAAGAAGAGAAGGAAGGGGAAGGGGAAGAGGAAGAGGGGATGGAGGAGGAAGGGGGAGGGGAGGGGAGAGGTGGAGAAAGGAGAGGAGAGAAGAAGCAAAGAAAGAGAATGAAACAGAGAAGCAGGAGAAGACAGAACTAGAGAGAAAAAGAGATGAATTTGGAAAGGAAGAGAAAGAGAAATATAAAGGTGCTAGTGAAGGAAAGAAACACATACAGAACTTCTGCACACAAAGTGCGAGAAACAGAGAGGAACATTTCTGTGTTCAAAGAATTACCCCCAAATATACACCTTCTCTCTAACTAGAGGTCCAGTGGGCAGCACTAAAGCTGTTAATGGAGCCCGAAGTGCACCATGGAAAGTGACCGAAACATTCTCTTTGGGGTTAATAGAGGACCCCAGTAAGAGAGGGTCAGCTAGATGAGCTCCTGGGAAACCCTAGTGGCTTTCACGTTATTACCCATTCCTATGACTCTGGCTCCAGGGACTTCCAATTTTAAAAGTTGAGAACCTGGGTAATGGTCAGAAATATCTTTTTTTCAGAAAGCCAATTCCAGGGTGGTCTCATATTCATTCACTTCCTAATGAGAAGAAAATGGGCCACCCAGGATATGTGATGACATTTCCCTGAAAAGAGCATATGTTCCTGGTCTCTGGCAAGCTGCTAGGCGCCCCTCTGTACCTATTATTCATCCAACCAGATGCCAGCCCTTGTAATTTTTCAGACCCCATATCCTGATCTTTTCCAATTTCCTGGAGTTTCCCAAGATCTCCAAAGAGAGATAGTCACTTTAGCATCAGCCAAAACAGACAACAGGCAAGAAGAAGCATAAATTAACAGCAAGAAGGCAATGTCAGGGCTGACAGGGGAACACCGGTGGGTGTACATGTGTGTGTGTGCGTGCGTGTGTACTAGTGTAGGCTTTCAAGGAGAAGAAGGTGGAGGCAGAGGAAGCCCGTCAATAGAGACCTAACCTTTTCCAGTGCTGGGGCTCTAAAAACTTCTGTCATCGAACAATCACTAATAATAGAAAGTCATATAGAACAGGCAGAATTTATGAACTAGGGTCTCCCCTTGCTTTTGTTTTCTTTTGCCATATTGAAAATCAATTGAGTTTAGCTTTCAGGATAACAGTTTCCATTCCTTCCCCATCATAGAAATCCCCACTTTAAAAGAGAGAGCCATAAGCTTGCATATATCTCCCCAAGGAAACCGCCCACAGCAGCCTGACTTGGCCTGCGAATGGGGAGATGTAGGTCAAAGGCAGAAAGGGAGGTTCAAGTCAACACAGCTCCATCTTTGGCCACTGAGCATGTTTGGTGACGTAAAGAAAAAGAGGCATCTCCTTGCATTTGCTGCATTTTTGAAGCTTCTGGGCTTCTGGCCTTCTCATCTCCTTCCTTTCCATAGCAGCAAATGTCATAAAGTACACACGTCCATCTCCAGGAACAACCACAGAAAAGGCAGTAAGTTAGAAGACATTTATCTTGCTTGCCCACACAATGGAGTTGATGCCTTCGTTATCATAGTTACTGTTATTTATTCTTTCATACCCTTATTTACTCATTCATTATTTTTCTTCACCACACTCATATTGGACTATGTTAAGCGCTAGAGGTACTGAGATGACAACAAAAACAAAAACAAAAAACAAAACTCAGTCTCTAATTTGATTCAGGGTTAGAGCAAAGCCAGAAAAAGGAACTCTAGAAGCTGAAGTCTTGATGTCTTAAATTATAGGGATGGATTCTTCAACCTGAGGGCAGGTCTTTCCCATCTCCCCTGTGGGGCTGGGGGCCGTTCTGGGTGAAATCACAAAGAACTGTTTGGAGCCTCTCCCAACCCTGGGTCCCTCCTCTGCCAGGTGTCTAGCAATCCTCTGGTGAGCTACAGACTTATTCTCATGAGCTATGGCACTCCAACCAGTTAATGGGGCAAAAACCTCAGGACCAAGCAGCTTAAGAGAAACCTAGAAAGGACTGGAAGCTTGGAAATTTGAGAAGGGAGGTGGTTATTCCTGTTACCCTGTCACAAAGGAGACTGACTGCCCCAGGGTTCCAAGCTAAAAGAGAAAAGGCAGACAGCCTGTGAGTGTGAAACAGTAAAATAAACTGACATGGGTGCTAGCTGTACTAAGTAAAGTCTGGGATGACGTTATGTACCCATAGTTTTCCAGCTGGGATATCACTCCGTGTTAGAAATACCCACCCTGTAGATTTTGACTTCAAATGTATGTTTGTATTTCACGTAGAGATGTTCCCTTTAGCATCTGATCAGCAGCGCTCTTATTTGAAAGCAACAGAGATGAACTCTGTGGGCTTGTCACTTAGGTGTTGTCTCCCATATCCATTCCATACCTTCCCTTTGCTCTGTTCTCCATGGCAGGGAATGACAAGGCTCCCTTGAGGCTGGCCTCTGGGTAGCTTCGGCCAGTGGCACCTGGAGGAAGGGAGAAAGAAGTCAGGTTATTTTTTCTGTCTTGCTTTACCTCAGGCCTTGTCGTATCTGGAAGAAGAATACAGATTCTGGCCGTATCTCCTTAGCTCCACCTCCCACCAGACAGGCTGATTCAAGCTCGCACTGGTTAGCTTAGCCTCTGGGACGTGAAAACATATCTGCCACTGCAACTGCAGTCCTAGGAGTGGCAGCAGCTTCCTGCAGCTGTTAATCTTTGGATTGACTCACCATTCCTTGTTTGGTTTTTTGCTTTTCCATTATCTCGTATTTAGTTCCTGATATTAAATACCCTCAGTTGAAAGGCCTAGAGTGGTTTCTGTTTTCCTATCTGAAATTGGATATCTTCTGATTGGTCTGAGTAGAAAAGTAATTTATTGGAAGGGTGTTGGTTCATTTGCAGAACTTCCAGGAATGAGAGAAACTATGCAGCTAGACCCTTAGCCAAATTCAATCCACAAAACCACTGTGAGGGGTCTTCAACAGCTACCACCGAACACAGGAACTAAGGGCCATGCTCCTAGCAACACTGGCACAGGACACCAGCCTTACCCTCTGCTGCCCTTAGAAACTAGCTCCCAAATAAAGTCCAGGTGGTTTCAGCTTATTGGCTGGGCCCATGTCATTTGTCCCACTCTAACCTTTGTAGCAGATTCAAGATCTGCTTTTTAGTAAGACTTTAGGTCAATAATTCTCTAAATAGGAGAAAGGAGGTAAGATGTGGAACAGCCAAAAAGGAAAATATTTATCACAGGAATAAGACCAGGATTTGAGGGTTGAGTGGCAAAGCTAGAGTCAGCATGTAAAGAAGAGAATCTCTCTGGGATTATTGGGTTGATGGTAGTAGAAAGACTAGAGCTCTGTGTGGGAGCCTTTGTCCATGGGGCCTTCAAATTAATATTGGACAATCAGCATTTATAACTATACATCACATAAGACAGCAGAGCTTTCTACCCAGCTAGGAACATTTTTCAGATTTAGGTATTAATCAGAGACTAATCCCTACTTTTGGAATGAATTTTCACCATGATTCCCCAGCCTGAGCTATTTTCTTGTTCCTAGGAACTAGTTCCACACCTTGGATCTCTGAGACAGCCACTGGGTTCCTGCATTAGCCGTTTTTCCTGGACCCTTGCTGGTCCTTAAGGGCAAAGTTCCTCTGAGGTTGGGTTCTTGCCTAGACCCATTTTGTAGGTTTTGTGATGAAGCCCATTTTGCCTGTTGCTAGTTTCTGTCTTCATCTAGTTGTCCCTGCCCAAGCACTGCCATCCAGATCTGTTTGTATCCTGCTTCTGACCCTTACTACTTGTATGAGTTTGGTGGGCTTCTGTACTTATGTTCTTAGAGACTAAGACTTCTTGAGTGGCTCTCAAATATTAGTATGTAACTACATAAATATCTACCATCCTAGTGTGTTTGTTAAAAGGGCAGATTCCTGGTTGCCACCCCTTAGAAATTCAATTCATTAGATCTGGAGTGATTCTGTTGTAGGTGGTCCACAGACTGTCACCAAACACAAGTTCGTGTGCCCCATGCACAGTGAGACCAAACAAACTGAAATGTCAGAGTTTGGAGTAGAGAAAAGTTTATTGCAGGGCCAAGCAAGGATTATGGGTGGCTCATGCTCAAAAATCCAATGTTTTGGGGGAGAAGTTTTTAATAGGCAAAATTTGGGGTGAGGGCTACAGGGTGTGTTACTTTCTTCTGATTGGTTGGTGGTGAGGTAATAGTGGTGCTCCAGGAATCTTGTTCTCAGCCTGAAGTTGCCCTCTTCCACCTGGGTGGCGGCCTTAGTTTCAGCAGAAGAACTCAAAGGTATTGTTATTTATGTTCCTTGAGGAGGAACCAGGATCCTGCTTTAGTCACTACACCATCATTTCTTGACTGCTCCTCCTTTGTTTCTGGATTCCCTTACTTCCCTGATTAGCAACTGTTTGAACCTGCCCTTTGGTACCCAGGGAAGGTGTGGGAAGCTGAAGTCTTTTTTCCTACAAACAAGAAGTGGGGGACACAAAAAGGATTTGTACCCAGGAGGGCCTCACAGGGTCCACACTTTGAGAAACACCAACCCACCAGGTCCTGTCCATTCTTGATGTGGTTCTGTCATTCATTCTGTCAGCACTTCCCAAGTTTCAAGTGGGCTTGGGATTTGAATAAAGATTAAACCATGTCTTCTTATGATCCAACTGGAGATGTGCACCTTACACTGAGCTCCACCCTAGACCTACTGAATCAGAATCTTAAGGTAGGAATTGAGCTGACACAAGCAATTCCCCAAAGTCCCATGTGTGTCTATTATGCAAACCCCGGGTTCCCTGCTTCAGTACCACACATGACTCCAGCCCTTTTCTCCCCATTCCCAGGCCCACTTGTAATGGAGCAGGACCCTATTGAGCCTTCCCAGGACAGGCCTTCCCCCATACTCTCTGCTTTAGCTCCTCTCTGAAATACCTAGATAATAGTATTTGATGCAAATTTCCTGCGTTGTTTTGCAGATGTGAAAACCCCTCACCAAATGGAAGATGTTAACTACTTGATGACCATGAGCACATAGCCCCAGGCCTCCTGCAGGCTAAGGACTGATAATGTTAACCCCTGTGATACCACCCTGTTCCTTCATCATCAGCCAATCAGAGAATTGTGCACAATCTGATCACGTACCCTGAGGACCTCCCCCGTCACCTGGCTTTTAAAACCCGCTTTGCCAAAAACCTTCAGGGAGCACAAGCCTTTTTAGGGCATGAGCCACCTCATCACCTTGCATGTCCTTGCAAAGAACCTTTCTCGGCTCCAAACGCCAATGTTTCAGTTTGTTTGGCCTCACTATGCGTCGGGCACACAAACTTGCGTTAACACACTCATGCCCTTAAATTCCTACAGCCTTCCTTGAGGATGGGGCACCTGTTGTTTATAGATGCTGCTTCCAGCTCCCTGTCAAAGAATCCATCTCTTCATTTTCTGAGATTTTATCCATATCCATTTGGCAGGAGAGTAGATTTCATTATGATCACTACCCATATGGACAAGCAGCCAAGATTTAATGTCTGTTGGTAAATGATTGCTTTCCTCACTAATAACTCTTGATGGCCATCTAGAGGGAATCGAGGCCTTCTTATCCACCTGGTCCCCTTTGCTGGCACTCACACATACAAAAGCTGGGACCTGGAAGCCCACAACTCCAGTTGGAGCATCTGTAGCTAGGATGGGGCAAAGGAGGACTAACTCCTCCTTCTTCACTTCACCTCCTCCATGGAGCCTTTCCTGATTCCAGCACCTGTGCTGCTTTCCTTTCAATGTTTTCCTACCACATGTCACATTACACAGCTTAGCACTGGACTGCATTCTTCTTTGGAATGCTGTCCATCTGTTTTGTTTGCATACTTCTTGCTTATCTAGCAAGACTGCAGGCTCTCTGAGAGCACGATCAAGGTTTGAGACTTCCTCTGATGAATCAGGGAGGCAGAAAGAGGGACAGATCTAGGATCAGCTCAAGAACCTCACACTGGAGAGGGATGGGAGCAGAAGACACTGACTGCAGAGGCAGAGTCTGGAGGCATCTTCCCACCAAGGTGAAGCTGAGGTGCAACATTCAAAGCTCTTTTCACCCCCGACATGTTTCAGGTCACAGTTGAAGGAAGATCCACTCGTTGGGGAGGGAGAGGGCCAAAGACAAAGCACAAGCAGAAGAACCCAAGTATCATTTTGTAACAGGGAAGAACAAAATCTGACTCAATGTTGGATCTGTTTCTTTTACTTTAACCTTTGCTCTCCCTTGCTTTTTGTTACTCTAATCACTAAAAGGAAGTTGTCTATAGCTATTGGCATATGTAATGGCCTCCTTCAGGGAGGCCTGCCCCTCTGCCTAAATGTTAAACTAAAGTGCCTTTGTTCAGCTCACAGGGAAACATTCTGACCCTGCCCACCCGTGAATGGCTGCAAGAAAGAAGAAATTTACACGTCCCCTCCCCGAGGCTGGCCAAACCAGGAGATGTTTTGCAAGACTTATGGCCTTTTTGCTTTACTTCCTCACCTCCTCCCCCTCTCTGTTTTATAAAAGAAACTGGCATCCAGATCCTGATAAGATGGTCTTTTTGAGACACAAGTCTGCCATCTTCTTGGTCTGCCAGCTTTCCGATTACAGTCACTATTCCTTGCCTCAACAACTCGTCTCCTGATTTACTGGCCTGTCGTGCAGTGAGCAGAGCAAGCTTGGACTCAGTAATAAATTGGTATTTAGGATGCAAGCAACAGGAAGCAGCCACCACCCAAAGAATGTCTGTTGCCAGCAAGCCCTAATCAGTGAGGCAGTGGGGACAATCCACCAGTCCTGTGCATCCAGGGAGAGGCAAGATGGACCCCCCAAAGCACCAGAATGGGACTCAAATCAGGTAATCATCTGTAGATAGGTTGGACTTGTGAACAGAAAAACTATCAAAATTACAAATTGGGGTCAACCAAACTGAAGAAAGACCTGCCTGCAGGGGCTGACCTTGCTCAGAAAACTCTAACACCTCCTCTGCCCTCCTTCTCCACCACCTCAGGGGATTTCTCCAGGTTAAGAGCTGGCTTCCTCTCTCTCCTGACCCGAGTTCTGTAGCCAGTCCTTCTTTTTATAGCTAGTCCCAGACATCTGCCTAATTCTGTGAATTAATTCTTGGTTCCCAAGGTTTCATCACCCAAGACTCCAACTGCATTCCCCTTTGATGCAAGTCTGCAGTGGCAGAGGGTGTGGAAATCAGGCCCTGGTTGGCACTTGTTAACCCCACAGTAACTGGAATTGTGTTAAGTACATACTTGATGTCCATCTGTTCCAATACATCAAATAACCTCAACTCATTGAAGAAGTGCACCCTGGGAGGATATGGAAAATTCCCTGCTGGTAATAGCAGGCCTGCTTCAGAATCCATCTAAACTTCCCAGTTATCCTCTCTGTCATTCCCTACTTTATCCTTTTCTTAAGATCAAGGAGACCTGGGTACAAATCTACCAGTTACTAGCCTGGAAACTTGGGTAAGCTAATTAACCTCTCCAAAAGATGGAGATAATAAATCCTGTGGATAAGAGGCCTCTGCCCCCAATCACTGGATGCCAACTGGCCAGCCTGCTCTTCCTTTACCTCACACATCAAAGAGTAGGATCTGAGAATTGGTACTCAATGAACACTTATTGACTTGACCACTTGACTCATGACTAAGGATATCAAGCTGTAGGCAAGGTGCCATTTATAGCAAGTGACAGGACCACAAGCACAGTGTTTCTGGGTACCAGGGATGTCATAATTCAGTGTTTGTGGAAAGAGCTGATAAAATGTGGACTGCTAGACCATTTGCAACGCTAGGCACAAACTCTCTTGAAAGATGAATCACCATATAAATATGTAACATCATAGCAGCATTAAGGTATGAATCATGCTCAAAAGATGGATGAAAGGATGGGGGAGGGGGGCATCAAGGAGGTAGAATGATGTAGGAGCAAGGATCTTTCTGTTCAGGCTACTGTCCCATACTCTATTTCAAGGTTTTAGTGTGTTTTTAATCACTTTACTATTAATTGTACAAACCGACAGCAAGTACCTGGTGGAAGAAGAAAATAATGATTAAAGCATGAGAGTCATTTTTCTATTGATTTCCTTTCTCTTCATTTCCTCTTGACCTCAGTAGAGAAGGCACAATTTTCACTATTCAAAGAAACCATAACTCATCCCTCACTCATGGACTTTTAAAAAGTGCTTAATATTTTTCTTCTTATGTCCCAGGGAACTACATTTCAGGTGTTTAATCAACTTTGCAGCCCCCAAATATTTAGGATTTATGGGAAGCATTTAAACTCAATGGAAAAAATAGAAACAGAAGGTCCTAAATTTAGGATAAATTTCTAGTCTCGTTAGAGTGTTAATTTATGATTCGACAATGATTTCAGGGCTTTTCTTCAGATCCTCTGAGGTTTATATTTTCGTATTATTCAACCTGGCTTTATTCTCAGTGTCAAATGAATCACACATTCAAGCACACAGAGCATAATATCCACCATCCCTTACACAGAACCAGAATCTTAGTCTATGGGATTATGACCCCCCTGGGAGGGTCAAGGTAGTCCCTGTGGTATCTCATTCCCCCTAATGATGAAAATGCCTAATCCTTCAAAAGACTGACTCTTGTGGGAGACAATGCCCTTGGGAACTAAGCCTCGAGGCCAGAGTGTCTCAGATGCCCTAAGTAAGGCTCCTGGCTACAGAGATACCACAAGGACTTACTCCAAAGCAATAAAGTGGTTTCCAGAAGCGTTGGCCTAATGCTCACTAAAGTGGCCTTAATTCCTAGATGGATCCTTCACTCCTGCTTCAGAGGAGGAAGAAGGAGCTGGGATTTGGAGCCTGTGCTTTAGGAATCACGTTTCCTCACACTCAGGTGCAAAACAAGAAAAGGGTTTAGAACTGATCAGGGAGGTGGGGACTCAGATTGTGGACGGCAGGGAAAATCCTAATACACCACCCTGGTCGTCATGGCTCCTGTCTGAGGCTGCGGGAGCTCTGTGAAGCATCTCTGCAGCTACCATCTCGAAGCATGGCTCAGTCTCCATTGCCTACCCTGGATTTGAGCTTTCACCTCTGGCTTCCCTGGATGCTGTCCATTGGTCTTCCCACCTGGACTTGCCCTTTCTGACTTGCCCTTTCAAACTGATGACTTGTTTCAATAGTCTGCCTGGATTTGGGGTTCAACTGCTCCCCAAGGTGACCGCTTCAGTCCCATATTCCTCACCTGTAGGCAGGTAATGCTCTCATCTTCACACTCTACCCAAAGTCTCCAGGACCCTCAGGTTCCCATTTGCCTAGAAGGGAGGTTAAACAGCCTGTGTGATGGACATTTCCCGAGGGAGAGTCATGTGTCGCCCAGGCTATCCCGGGGTTCCTGTCCTGTGTCTCCCTCTCCAGTCCAGGGTGTACCCACAGGGAGCTGCTCAGGCCTGCTCTCCCAGAGTGGAGTGGAGCTCCAACCGCACCCCTCCCCACCCTTCCCATCAGAGTCATGCTTAATGTGTCCCACAAGGCCTAGCCAGGTCTGTGATATGCAGATTTCTGATCAGGTGAAGACAGAAGTAAGTTTTCAAAAACGTATTTAAGGGAGAGTTACTTAGCCCAAAGAATGAGAGAATTATAGAACTTCAACTAGCTGGATGAAGGGATTCTTTTAGGGAGAATCATTCAGTGGTATTGCTCCAATCAAAGTATATAGGATGAAAAAAATGCTGTAAGGAAGAAATAAATTAGCATTTATTTGGTACCTACTATGTGTCATACCCAGTGATGGGCTTTTCTTCCTACATTATTTTATTTTATCCTATAAACAACTTACCAAAATATTGTCTTACTTTCACAAAACAGAAATTGAAACTTGAAGAGAAGAGGATTAGCTCATGCTACTCAGCTAGTAAATTGCAGAGCTAGGATTCAAACCCAGGTCTACACTTTCCCTAAATTCAGGAGCGTGCTACTCCAGCACTTTGCCCATGGTCGGCCTTTGCCTTCTGGAAGCCACTTGTCTTGATGTTTACATTCTTTCATGAGCAGGAAGCAGTGGTGGTGGGCGTGGTGCACTTGTCTTCAACCTCACTCTCACTTCCGGCCCTGACAGCGCTTGACGCCCCAGTAAAAGATAAAGGTTTTTCTGGCTACACTGGTTCTTGCCCCAGGCCCATTAGGGGGCAGGCTGACTGGCACACTGCCCCCTCACCACCATGGGACAAGGTACTTCCCACTCTCAGAGACTCCAGAACCTCTCTGGAGCCCCATCTTGCTCTTGATTCTGCAGAGCTGCTCCTCGGAGGTGAGGTCACAGAAGGGAAGGATCTGGATTTGGGCCCCAGTGGAAGTTCTCACTAGAATACTGCTGCTCCAGCTTCATTCATCTGGAAACTGGAGCCAATTCTTCCCATCCTCCTATCCATCTAGAGAAGAATCTTGCAGAGGTCAGGGAGAGCAGAGAGTCTTCTAAGCTGGTAATAGTTCTGCTTCTTAGGATGAGCAGGATCCGTTCAGGAACAAGGAAACTAAGTTCAGGGTCAAGCTGCCCCTGAAATGCTTGAATACTTGAGAAGCAGGAAAAGAGCCACATTATGCTTTTAAGAAACCAATATCAGTCAAACAACCTCATGTAAGCCTGGAAGCACACATGAAGCCAGATGACTCTCTTCCCAGTGCCAGGGGTCATTCATTCCCCTATTTATGATTCAAAGACTGTCACTGGTGGCCCAGCCTCTCCCATCCTGATCATGATCCACTCTAACCAACTAACTTCAAGACCTGCTAGTGGAAGAGCTGTCAAGAGTCCCTCACAGCAGTGCCAGGAAAGTAACCTCTTCTTTCTCTCCATCCATCACTTAGCTTCTTTGGTAAGAAAAGCTTAATACAGGAGCTCTTGAGACCCACAGGATTCATGATTCACATAGTGGTTAGGCATTAAAAACCTACCTTCCTCAAATCCAATCCAATCTCTGTCCCTCTCTGGTTGAGCTGAGGGGCAGGTGTGAGTCAAAGGAGTTAAAGGTGAAGTATAAACCCGTTACAAATTAATAGGGGGAAAAAAGCACAGTGCAGTGGTCCCCCCAAAAGATATGCTCAAGTCCTTACCCCCTTGATACCTGTAAATCTGACTTTCTTTGGATGTCAGGTCTTCACAGATGTAATCACGTTAAGTTGAGTTCATACTAGATTAGGGTAGGCCCTAACCCATTGACTGGTGTCCTTAGAAGGAAAGGAAAATTTGGAGACACACTGACAAGCCTGGAGGGAGGATGGAGACAGAACTTGGAGTAATGAAGCCACAAAACTAAGGAATGCCAGGGAATGCTGGCAACCACCCAAATCTAGGAAGAGGCAAGAAAGGATTCTTCCTTAGAGTCTTCAGAAAAAGAATGGCCCTTCTGACACTTTAATTTCAGACTTCCAGCCTCCAGAACTACGAGAAAATAAATTTCTGTTGTTTTAAGCCACCCAGTTTGTAGTAATTTGTTATGGCAGCGCTAGGAAACTAATATACACACCACAGGGGTAAAATGGCAAAATGATATTGAAAAAGCAAATCATGAAAGAAGAAATGCAATTACAATTTAAAAATGTAAACGATGTTCAACCTCAATGGTAATAAAAGAAATGTAACTTAAAACAATGAAACACCCTTTTCACTTTTCAGATGGCAAAGATTAAAAAGAGTTATAATGCCTGGAGTCGGCAAGAGGGAGAAAATGACATCTATACGCTGCTATTGGGAGTAAGTGGGAACAAATCTTCCAGAGAGTAACATGATAATATACATGAGAAGCTGTAAAATCATCATATTCAAGGAAATAATTAGGTAGGTGTGCCAAGATCTATGCATAATACTATTTTCATTAAAGCATTGCTTATAATAGCAAATAAAAAAGGAAAGGAATTTAAACTTCAAACAATAGGGAATTGTTAAATAATTTATGTTATGTTCACACAATAATAAAATTACTAAGCCATTAAAAATGAAGATGTTGATATATTTTTTTATTGGGTGCTTTATTCATCTTTTTTGGGGTGTTAATTCTCAAGTAGGGTATGAAAGGATTCAGGGATGTCAGGCAAAGAACGTCATGGTCAGGGATGCACGGGGCACCCTCCACACTTCAGTGATATTTGCGTGACCGCTCATGTTTGAGCTCCTTTGTGAGAAAGGCAATAGCTGGAGAGCATGTAAGCTGCTGGACCAGAAAACCTCAGCTACACTCTTTTTCTTTGCATTGACACACCCGTTGTAATAGCAGCGATAACCTCTTTGAGACCCACTAACAACGTCTCAAGGGGTGAAATCCGCATCAGTATCCTGCTCGGCCGCTCCCCTATTTTGACATCTGTGAGTTTCTTCTTATTCGCTGGAATGGCTGCCACCATGTTGGAGTCCTGGGATCTGCTGTCAATGTCAATCTATCCTTATCAACAAGGGGAGATGTTCAATGATATTGCCAAGTGAGAAAAGCACAAAATAGTCAAATAAAATTGTGTGCGTTGAGAGAAAGAGAGAGAGGGGTGGAGGGAGATCTGGGCTACACTATGCTGACTACTAAACTTATGAATCATTTGTTTTTTTCAATTTTTCTAAAATGAAAATAAAGAAATGTTTCAGAGAAATGAATTGATTTGAGCACTTCTCCGTGTCCCTAGAGAAGAGGGCCTGGGACGCAGCCTTCCCACAGCCCTTTGTTCAGCACGGGGCCTCAGTCATTCAGAGCAGGCCCTGGGGTTCAGGATGGGCCAAGGACAGACAGCCCTCCTCCCCTTGCTTCTTCCCTTGCCTTTGGAGCCTTGGGCACACTCTCCCAGACCCCCTTGTTTTCCCTCTACATTAATCAGTTCTTCCTTTAGCTCCCATTTTTGAGATTTTCTGCTCCTTTTTACTATGTCATCCTAAGTGTTAACCTGGGCCTAGTGACAGAATCAGTGCTTTCACCCCCTTGAACACTGTAGCCTGGCCACCTGTAGAAACGTCCATTTTCCCCACTGCAGTGCAAGCCCCTTGAAGGAAGGGCATCTGGTCACCTTGCACCTCCAGTGCCCGGCACTGTACCTAACACACACGTGTTTGTTGGATGGGATCTTACAATATCTAGAACTTAAAGGGACTTGGCAATCAATGACAATCAACATCCTCATTTTACAGATAAGAAAATGAAAGGCCCAGAAAACTAAAATGATTTGTTGATGGCTAAGTCAGACAGGAAACCAGACCTCCTGACTCCTAGACAGGGTTCTTCCACTGTATCACACTGGCTTTCTGAAAAAGTAAGAGTCCTTTAGGCCTGAGCCACCGGACCTACCCAACTCCTTCCCATTCCTCCCCCCACCCCTACCCCAAGTCTCCATCACAGCTCAGGAGGAAACTTAGCAGTTCTCTCAGAACCTTCAGGAAGTCTGTTGGCCCCTTCACTGGAGTCCTCCCCACTTCTCCTTCCCACATGTCTGTCTTCAGGCCCTTTCTGTGAGAGCAAGCTTCTTTATCAGCTGCCTTTCCCTGAGTCCTGGCTCTGCCCTTTCCAGTCCTTTCCCTGACCGCCCCCTCAGCCCTGGCCTATCTCACTGGGTCCCTCTCCAGCGTCCTCCTGCCTTCTGAGCACACTTCACAGCACCCCTCCACTTTCCCTCACCTTAGCCTCCGCCCCAGTCATCATCTCCCAGGCCCAGACTTCCACATTCAGGGGGCCCAGAGAAAGTGGATTTTGCCACTGTTGTCCCTTCAGGCCTCATGTTCCATCTTCCAAACTTGTGTTCACACCTAAATACCTCCCATGAGATCTGGTGAGAGCTCAGCTTTCCCCACAGGCGACACCTCCTACAGTATCTGCTTCAGGCCAAATGGGATGCTCAAGGGCTCCTATCCTAACACCCACATGTGGATACTCCCTCTTTCCCCTACCCTCCCCTCATGCTGGCAAGGCAGACCACAGCCGGCCCTGCCTCTCTTCCCAAAAATGACAGCCTGCTTCACTGCCTCACGGGGCCCCTAGGGGGGGCCTCACTTTTATCTGCTGAGTCGTTAGTACTTCATTTCTCAGAAAGCTCACCAGGGCTCTTAGTGGGCAACAAGGCCTCTGTTACCACTTACTGTGGTTCAGTTTTAACCCCTGGTCCTACCTATGGGGGAGAAAGGTGGTCAGGACAGACTCAAGAGCAAGGATCAAAGGCAAATGGTATGTAGGTGAACAGGGACATTGGTTTTTCCACCTGAGCACCACAAAAGCAATTTCCTCAGGGTGCCTGTGAGATGGGGAGGGGAGGCTGGGCTGACAGGGCAGAGCCGTCTCCCCACTTCACCAGGAGCAGCTCCACACTTACTTCTTTTAGGTATCAATATTTGAAATACCTTCAGATTGTATTTCAAACATGGATACCATTGTTCAAATCAAGGTTTAAAAAACACACTGAACTGGGACAGTAGAGGAAGACTGGGTCTCAAGACAAAGGCAAGGTTTCAGTTTTCATGACTGGAGCACACAGTCATTCGTTCACTCAGCAAATGCTCTGAGTCACTACTATGTACCAGGCAGTGAGCCAGGGTCAGGCTGACCTAACTTACTGCAGAGGCAGAACAGTCTGACACTCAAGTTAGGACTAATCCTGAACGTTGGGAGCCTGCCTTGCCTGTGATGCAGTTATTTAACAAGCCACCTCAAATACAAGGCTGAAAACAGCAACAATCATTTATTTTGCTCACAAATGTGCTATTTGGGCAGGGCTCAGTGAGGGCAGCTCATTTCCGCTCCATGCAGAGAATCACGTTCACGTGTCTGGTGGTTGATGGTGGCAGTCTGCTGGGACCTCAGCTGGGGCTGTCAGCTGAGACACATAAAGGTGGCTGTCCAGGCGCCTGCTTGCTTCCCTGCACTGTAGTGGCTGTGTTCCAAGAATGAGCGATCCAAGAGAGAGGGCATGGAAGTTGCCAGTTTCTTAATGCCCGGGCCCAGAAGCTAGTGTATTGCTACTTACCCTATATTCTATTGGTGAAAATGTCACAGGTTCAAGGAGAGGGGACAAATACGCCATCTATCGATGAGGAGAGTCAGAGACTTTGGGATCATGTTTCAAAACTGCTACGGTCTTCAAGTTGGGAACAAACGGCCCCAGCTACGGGGAGAGTGACGAGGTCTGTAAACCCAGCAAACCTCTCCCCTTCCTTCTGTAAAGTACAATGATTGAAAATGTGGGTTATGGTACCGTTCACCCCTGGACACTTGTACTGACCTGTGGAGCAACATGGAATATACTTACAGCCCCTGCTATGAAAGTAGCTCTTCATAGACTGAATGATGGCTACCGTACCCAGTCCCAAGACTCAATTTCTTCATCTATTCCTTGACTGATTTGATTTCTAGGCACTGGGATGCTGGTCAGCATCCATGGGAAATATCTACTTGTCAATATTCCTTGGAAAATGCTACCCTTTACTCAGCACTTCCGTCACTGACCAGCACCAAGTACCACGGGGCGTCATCTCTCCATCGAATGACACAGTCTGGCATCTCCAGCAATCCCTTGGTTCTGTTAACACACCTTGAGTTTGCAGGAGTCTAAAGTCTTCACTCCTGTGTTGCTGTTAAACTCTGGCCCCTCAGAACAAGTCAATTCCACAGTTATTAAGAGGATAACCTGTGCTTAGGCAACAGACAGTTGGGACCAAATAGTGGGACTTCACATTACCTGCAGGAGGGAAACATCGCAATGCACATAACAGTTTTCCTCTCTTACAAGCCCTTTAGCTAAAGGTGTCTGTGACCAGAAGTCTAGCGGTAGCACAGGCAGGGACAGAGATATGACCTGCGCAGTGATTTTCACCAAGTTCAAAATCCGCAACAGGACCATGAAATAATCTCGAGAGATGCCAATATCTCGTTTTACTTCTCCACCCAAACCATCCATTCTGCTCCTTCCCAAGTAAGAGAGGGCATGTCCAAGAAAAGATTTGGCTCTGGAACTGACAGGTGGTAGCACAGGGCTAGATTTATTTAGAAACACCTAATTAAGCTCCAGAGTAAACTAGTCATCAAGGTGTTTAATTGGCAGCATGAGAGTATTAGGAGCTAATTAAGTTGCTCCCTCGTACTTTAATTAATGTTTGTCATTCGGCCACTGCACAGCTGGTGCAAGTTTAAGGAAGACGGAAGGGCCCACTGGCCAGCTCTTAGACCATGTTCCTAGCTGTCCCCAGCACCAAGGCAGAGCTGAGCAGAGGGACAGCCTGTGGGGCTGTGCAGCTCATTCCACAGCCCAAGTACCAGAAGTAATTCTGAATTCCCTTATTGAGGCTCCACTCCGTGCCAGCCAGCCAGGCGGAGAGGGCAGTGGAATCTGGCTAAGCCTCCATTCAAATCCCACCTCTGCCTCTTACCTGTTTTATAACCACGTACCACCTGGCCTTTCCGAATTTCAGTGTTTTTATCTATAGAATGAAAACAAGAAGCACCTACTTCGTACATCTCTTGTTTTAAAATAAAAATCAGATATCCTCAATCATGTGTTCAAAACCTTCAGGGACTTCCCATCTCAGAAGAAAAGCTTAAGCCCTCTCAGTGATGTGAAAAGCTTTCCATGATCGGGATCCTTCCCCCATTCCCCTACCCCCTTTCTCTCTCCACCGTCTCTTACTATTTTGTTCTCCCTCTCCTCACTCCAGCCTTGCTGCTATTCCTTGGACACACCAAGTCGTCTCTTGACTCAGGGCCTTTGCACTTGCTGCCCCTCTACCAATACAACTGACCCTTGAACAACACAGGGGTTGAGGTGCCAACCCTCCACGCAGCGGAAAATCCATGCGTAACTTACATTCAGCTCTCCATATTCATGGTTCTTCTGTATCTGCAGTTCTGTATCCATGGATTTGACCAATCACGGATCATGTAGAGCTACAGTATTTACTGTTGAAAAAATCTGCATGTAAGTGGACCCCTGCAGCTCAAACCCCTGTTGTTTGAGGGTCAACTGTAATATTCTTGCCACGTATCCACATGGTTCACACCCTCAGTCTTTGCTCAAATCACCTTTGCAGAGAGGTCTCTTCTGACCCCTCCATCTAAAATTTGAACAATCTTCCCCACCTAAAATAAAGAGCTGACAAGTACTCTCTCCCATGTCTGCTTTATTCTTCCCCTTATCATTTAATCCCACCTATACAATATATTGTACTTATTTATTTAGAATTCCTGCCCATTTCAACATAGAAAGTAAACTCAATGATAGCAGAAAATGTTTTATCTGTTTTGCTCCCAGCTGCATTTCCACTGCCTAGAACAAGGCCTGGACCATGGCAGGCACTTGATAACTATTTGTTGAATAATAAATGAATGGGCATTAAATGAGATAAAGCATCAAAGAACAGAGCACAGTGCAAGGTGCATATTGGTGCCCGTGAATATTCATTTCCTTCTCTTGGCGCTGCAATAAGAACAGATCTCTCTGCCTTTGCAGACCTCAAATCCACAAGGGAAACAACTCACCACACACCCTTGCTGTACAAATAATTTTCCACCCACACCCCAATAGTAGGAGCGGAGGGAGGACACACAACAGAACCCACGTGGCAAAACTGATATGTTGCCATCAGCAACGCACAGGATTTATCCGGCACTGGCTATATGACAAGTGTTCTGTCATGAGCCATCGAACTTCAGACAAGAATGGCACACGCTGCCCACCTGAGAAGCTTATAGTCTAGAGCTCAGCAAACATTGCTTTAAAGGGCCAGATACTAAATATTTTTGGTTTTATGGGTCATACTGTCTCTACTAACTACTCGATTTTGCCATCATAGCCCAAAAGCAGCCATAGAGAGTATGCAAATGAATGGGTGTGGCTATCTTCCAATAAAACTGTATTTATAGACACTAGTATTTGAATTTCATATCATTTTCATGTGTCACAAAATATTCTTCTTCTTTTGACTTTTTTTCAACCGTTTAAAAATGTGAAAACTGTTCTTAGCTCACAGCCCACACAAAAAACAGAAGACCAGATATGGCCTGTGGGCTGTAGTTTGCCAATCCCTGGCCTAGACAGGGAAGAAGAAAATAAAACACTATTGCTTGTAACTACGGTTTAAAATATGATGCTACAGACGAAATCTCATAATGTTCTTGGAAGAAGTGGGTAACTGGAGAAGGACCCAGAGCTGTCAGGGAGGGCTCTGGGGAAAAGGTAAGACTTAGGCCAAACACTGGAATATGGTTGGGGTCAGGTAGGCTAAGTGGAGGACTCGAAAGCTTCCCTGGCATGGAAACTAACCGTAATAATAGTATAATAATAGTAATAATAACAACAGCCTATTGAGTGTATAGGATGTAGCAGGCCCAGAATTTTATGATACTTTATAATATTGTTTAATTTAATCCTCATAGCAAGTAAATTTATCCCCCTTTTCAAATGAGGAGACCAAGGCTCAGAGGGTTAATAATTTGCCCAGATACACAAAGTCAGCAGTCAGAATCAGATTCTCAGCCTAGGTTATCTGCCTCTAAAGCCCACCCTCCCTCCCACTGAATTCCACACTTTGATCTAGATTCCCTCCCATTTCCTATGATCAGATGCTGCCATGTCCCTGGTGTGCCTGTATTCATGTAAATAACTATTTCCTAAATACACTCAATGAAAAATCAATTACATAGCAAAGTGGCTGAGGTTTGGATAAACAATCTAATTGTTCCCTCTGGGGCTGCTGACTGAGCAATGCTTGCTGAGAGAAGAAAGAGAGTTAACGTTTATTAAGAGCTCTGCCTCAGGCACTGAATATGCATTCCTTTCCTCCTGGACCATATGGGTCTGTGCCCCTGTGGCCAAGCCTCCACAGCACCCCAGGGAGGTTGCTGGTCTCTACCACTGCATTCATGATGCATCTAAGTGAGAATCCCCTGATCAAAGTAGACCTCTAACTAAGGCAGACTTGAGGACTTGACCCCTAGGCATGCAGTCCAGGTTTCCTATTCAAAGAGGAACACCTAGCTGCCTGATAAATGACAAGTGTTTTGATGTGATTATATCCCTCTAGGAAGGCCACCTTGCTTACACCCCCTAGTTACCCCTCATGAGTTCTGTTCATTAGACTTAGATTTTTCCAATTAGACTTTCCTTCTTTTGAGCCAGGATACTGTCCCTGGTTGATATGCAAAGATCCCAAGAAGGTTATGATAAGGTATGCCGTCAAACCTTATCAGTCATTAACACCTTACTGTGAATTAGTTTTCAAGACTTTTCAACCAGATAGGTAATTAAAATTGAGCTGTTGGCTAGAAAGCATGTAGAATCCAGGTTTAAGGCATAGAAAGGGAAAGTTGAAGATACTAAAGTGGCATTTGACAAGAAAGACTCTGAAAATAAGTTATGGTGTTCCAAAGGAGTGAATTTGCATGGGTTCTTTCTCTCTCTTTCTTTCATTCTTTCTTTCTTTCTTTCCTTCCTTCTTTCATTCTTTTCCTTTAGCTGTTATCATGAGTTATTTATGGTGATCCAGGCAAGGTGTGTGGTAGATGATGCTTGAAGAGATAAGATACAGTTCTTAACGCGAGATTCACAAATAAGTACAACAGCATACAATAAGCACTGCAGGAACACAAGAGCACATCTAGCAGTTCTGGAGTAAATTGTTCCAAGTTCTGACCATCTAACTATGGAAGCCATGGAATACCTGAAGGAGCCCTGAACAGGAAGTCAAGAGACAAAAGTTCTAATCCTGGTTCTTCTGTGTGTGTATTTGCTGTATGACCTTGCATGAGGACCTTCCCTTCTCTGGGCCTTAGTTGACTCATTCATTTATTCAAATTTGTGCCAGTGCTGTGCTAAGTTCTGGGGATGAATACAGTGATAACAGATACTATTCCTGCTCTCATAGGTTTTATAGTCTAATGGGGGAAGCAGACATGAAATAAGTAATTTTACAGATAATTTTCCTATAAAGTGATGAAGTTGGTCTAGACCATACACTTTCAACCCTGGCTACAGAGTAGAATCAACTGGGAAGGAAGAATTAGGAAAAAAGATGAATATTTGGGCGTTATCCCCAAAGATTATGATTCCAACTGGTAGGACTCAAGCATAAATATTTTTATAAATTCCCCCAACTGACTCTAATGTGTGACCAGGGTTGAGAACCTCTAAGCTAAATAATTTCTAAATTTTCTTCCTGCTCTAACAGTCTATTAGTCACTTATAGTCTGTGGATAATCTAAGACATATATGTATAAACATATATATTTCTATATACATATATGTATGTAAGAGACAAAGATATACGGAGATAAAAATGTGTGTGTGCATGTGTGAGAGAGAAAGACCATGTAGCATGTGAGTAAGACAAAACATTGGAAACCAGTGGGGAAATAATACACATCAACATTTCCCAAACTTAGCCCTGAGGTTTGTTCGGTTAGATATTTGTATAGAGACTATTTGCCTCTTTGACATTTTTTCTTCCTTTCCTCTTTGGCTATAAAACTCTGATTTAACTCAGAGCAGTGTTGACCTAAAACAAATAGACTGCCAATTATTTTTCCAGCAAAAAGAAAGGGGGGGAGAGTTTATTTGGAATCAGCAAAAATTGCAGTTCAGGGTTTGCAACCATGGTGAGCCACGTGCAAGTCCCCGGCAAAAATGGAGAGAACTCCTTTATAGAGGAGAAAAGGAAGTTGGGAGGATTATAGTAAACCAAGAGTCCATTGGAGGAGTTGAGAGCTCGAAGTATAATGGCTTTTCATTGCCTGAGTTGTGACTGTCTCTTATTTGCTGAGCTCATGCCAGATAAAGAAGAGGAAGTCTTTCTTCTTCCTGTTGGGCTCTGCTATCATCGTAAGACATAAGAACTTTCCTTTTGGCATCCTGACTCTTTAAATTGAGGTCTCTGTTTATTAATTTTCACAGCAGCAATGTGCCCAACTCTAGGCCTACATTTCTAAGTCTCCGTGGCAGCTAAATGTGACCAATGAGATGCAAATTGAAGATATGGGATGGGGCTTCCAGGAAATCCCCTTAAGGGAGATGCTCAATAAGGGGGAGCATACTTTATGCCCTTCACGCTTTCCTCTAACTTTCTGCCTGGAACAAGTATGTGACGGTCAGCACAACATTAGCCATCTGGAACTGTGCAGTGACTTGGAGGATGGAAGTAATGAGCTAACGATATAAAAGCAGAGAGGTAAAAGGAGCCTGGGTTCCAGATGATATCATGGGGTCACAGTCACCTGGACTGCCTACTTCTGGATTTCACTCGCCTGAAAGAAAATAAAAACCTCACTTTGTTTAAGCAACACATTGGAAGTTATTCACCTCTAATACAGGCATCGTATGGAAAAAAAAGAGCCCCTATTCAAATAAGTTTGGGAAATATTGCACACCACAATATAGTTCTCCACCTTGTCTGTCAAGATTCCCATTATAAAATATATAACCAACAAGAACCTACTGTATAGCACAGGGAACTATACTCAATATTTCGTGATAACCTATAAGGGAAAAGAATCTGAAAAAGAATATATATATATATATATATATATATATATATATATATATATATATATATATATATATAAACTGAATCACTGTGTTATACACCTGAAATTAACACATTGTAAATCAACTATACTTCAATAAAAAAATGACTCCCATTGCACATTTGCTCATATTAAATGTTCATAACAAAGAAACCGGTTCACTTTGTTTAAGGCATTTCAGAACCTGGCTTTCTCCACACTCCCTTTCCACAGCACATACCTACTCAAACACAGACACATAGAGCATCCTTTAACATTACATGAAACTAATATTCTTCAGTGCATTTTGATCATCTCAGACATAAAAGCATAAAATTCCAAAATACTCAACATCTGAGCAGTTCAGTCCAAAACATCAAGCAAATGTTTCATATGAGATGTGACAAAACAACCAGTGAAATATTTTATTTCCACTTCATTGTTGGTGCATTGGAAAGACAAAGTCACAAGTGTCCTGCTCAGAAAATAGCTCCAACAACCCAAATCCAAAATGGCCCAGGTTAGCTTTCTCCCTCCAGCAGCCAATTCCCCCACCTGTCCTCTGCCTTCACACAGCTCTATGCAATGAACTGACCTGTGTTTTCTCATTCTGGCCCACTTGGAAGGCTTCCTGGGATAAAAACAAAAATCAAGGCCAACCAAGAACTGGCTTTCAGAATAAAGCTCTGTTGTCAAACTCATTTCTCAAGTGGAGCTAGAAGAGTACGAATCACCCACCATCAGCGTCTCCTTCACGGTCATTAAAAGTGTCCACATACACAAGGCCCACTGATTCAGGCTTGTCATTTCGATTTGGCCATTTCAGGGGTCCCAGTGAAGTTTCCTTTATCTTTCCCGTTTAAACTCCTGTAAGAGATGACCAGTCCTTTCATTTCACAAAAAGGTTAATTTGAAAATTTTCCTGTGAAAAGAACACTAATAAATTCACCAAAAGTACAAAAGCCTGATAGTCATTCCTGAGAGCCAGAGCAGTGGTTCTGCGTCCCTTTACTACTAACATATTTGTGTCTTTATAAAATGGATTTTGTAGATAACATTGTTGTTCATTTTTTTTGTCCACTCTGACATTCTCTGTCTATATGTAGACCGTTTATTTATTTTACTCTATAATTTATTTATTTATTGACTTTTATTTTATTTTTTATAGAGCAGGCTCTTATTAGTTATCTATTTTATACATATTAGTGTATACATGTCAATCCCAATCTCCCAATTCATCACAGCACCACCACCACCCCCTCCACTCCCCACCCTTGGTGTCCATACGTTTGTTCTCTATATCTGTGTCTCTATTTCTGCCCTGAAAACCGGTTCATCTGTATCATTTTTCTAGGTTCCACATATATGCGTTAACATATGATATTTGTTTCTCTCTTTCTGACTTACTTCACTGTGCACGACAGTCTCTAGGTCCACAAACGTCTCTACAAATGACGCAATTTCGTTCCTTTTTATGGATGAATAATATTCCATTGTATATGTATACCACATCTTCTTTATCCATTAGTCTGTCGATAGGCATTTAGGCTGCTTCCATGACCTGGCTATTGTAAATAGTGCTGCAATGAACATTGGGGTGCAAGTGTCTTTTTTGAATTATGGTTTTCTATGGGTATATGCCCAATACTGGGATTTCTGGGTCATATGGTAATTCTATTTTTAGTTTTTAATGAACTATTACTGTTCTCCATAGTGACTGTATCAATTTACATTCCCACCAACAGTGCAAGAGGGATCCCTTTTCTCCAAACCCTCTTCAACATCTATTGTTTGTAGAGTTTTTGATGATGGTCATTCTGCCCAGGGTGAGGTGATACCTCATTGTAGTTTTGATTTGCATTTCTCTAATGATTAGTGATGTTGATCATCCTTTCATGTGTCTGTAGACAATCTCTATGTCTTTGGAGAAATGTGTATTTAGGGCTTCTGTCCAGTTTTGGATTGGGTTGTTTGTTTTCTTGATATTGAGCCACATGAGATGCTTGTATATTTTGGAGATTAATCCTTTGTCAGTTGCTTCATTTGAAAATATTTTCTTCCATTGTAAGAGTTGTCTTTTCGTCTTGTTTAGAGTTTCCTTTGCTGTGCAAAACACTTTAAGTTTCATTAGGTCCCATTTGTTTATTTTTGTTTTTATTTCCATTTCTCTAGGAGGTGGGTCAAAAAGGATCTTGCTATGATTTATGTCATGGAGTGTTCTACCTATGTTTTCCTCTAAGAGTTTTATAGTGTCTGGCCTTACATTTAGGTCTTTAATCCATTTTGATTTTATTTTTGTGTATGCTGGTAGGGAGTGTTCTAATTTCATTCTTTTACATGTAGCTGTCCAGTTTTCCCAGCACCACTTATTGAAGTGGCTGTCTTTTCTCCATTGTATATTCTTGCCTACTTTATCAAAGATAACGTGACCATATGTGCCTGCGTTTATCTCTGGGATTTCTATCCTGTTCCATTGATCTATATTTCTGTTTTTGTGCAAGTACCATACTGTCTTGATTGTTATAGCTTTGTAGTATAGTCTGAAGTCAGGGAGCCTATTACTCCAGTTCCATTTTTCCTTCTCAAGATTGCTTTGGCTATTCAGGGTCTTTTGTGTTTCCAAACAAAATGTGAAACTTTTCATTCTACTTCTGTGAAAGATGCCATTTGTAGTTTGATAGGGATTGCATTGAATCTGTAGACTGCTATGGGTAGTATAGTCATTTTCACAATGTTAATACTTCCAATCCAAGAACATGGTATATCTCACCATCTGTATCATCTTTAATTTCTTTCATCTGTGTCTTATAGTTTTCTTCATACAGGTCTTTTGTCTCCTTAGGTAGTTTTATTCCTTGGTGTTTTATTCTTTTTGTTGCAATGGTAAATGGGAGTGTTTCCTTAATTTCTCTTTCAGATTTTTCATCATTAGTGTATAGGAATGCAAGAGATTTCTGTGAATTAATTTTGTATCCTGCAACTTTACCAGATTCATTGGTTAGCTCTAGTAGTTTTCTGGTGGCATCTTTAAGATTATCTACGTATAGTATCATGTCTTTGGCAAATAGTGACAGTTTTACTTCTTTTCCAGTTTGTATTCCTTTTATTTCTTTTTCTTCTCTGGTTGCCATGGCTAGGACTTCCAAAACTATGTTGAATAATAGTGCTGAGAGTGCACATCCTTGTCTTGTTCCTGATCTTAAAGGAAATTTATCTCTTTCTTCTCCTTTTGGCATTCCAATTATGTGTGTGTTATACCTTTTGTTCTGCCAGATCAGTGGTTCTCAAATTATGGTCCCTGGACCAGTAATATCAACATCACTGTTAGAAATGCAGTTGTCAGGCCTCACTCCAATCCAGATCCTTTTATTTGGAAACTCTGGGATGGGAGGAATGTGTGTTTGATTAAGTCCTCTAAATGATTCTTTTGCATGCCAAGTTTGAGAACCATTGCACTAAAGCAAGAAAATGATCATCAGGACATCTGAAAGGGGTGATACAGAGGAAAGGGAAGTACAACAGCTGGAAACATTTAGTGTGTCTTAGAATTTTGCCCTTAATATTCTGGTTTACATATCAGTGGTACACTTATTGGAGAGTTTCACAGCTTAAAAGAGGCCTAAAGGAAAATGTGAGACTAACTCCAAATGAACTGCCAACCTCTTTGCCTCCTTCAACTCAGCTCCCAGTTAGTGGCTCCCAAATCAGACTGCATCTCACCCTGAGAGCTCATTTAAAATGAACTCTAGACCTACTGAACCTGTATCTCCCAGGTTTGAAGCCCATTAAACTATACTTATAACACGCTTCCCTGAGTTTTCTGACTCAGCTAGTCCATGACCTGGCAATAGAGGACCACTGCTAGAGCCCTATAACTGGACCTATTGGCTGCTCTTCATGAGAGCTCTGCCTTCATCCCCAAAACAACCCTGATGTGTCTTGGGCCATATTTAAACAGCCTCTGCCTCACCCTCTCTCCTTCCCTCTATCTCTCCTTTCTTTGGGTTGACCTGAAGTCTTCCACACCCTCAGAGATGGCTCTAGAGCTCCAGAGTTGAGGGCTGGGCCTCATGTGACACCCCCACTCTCCTTTGGTGCCATCACACACAGGGCATAGTGCTCTCAGTACATAGGCTGACTGTCCTCACTGTACCCACTCCCACCATGATGTAATTCTTCCTGTTCCTTCTACCTCATCCAACCCCACTGAGCCTGGCCCATAGAAATATGGTGCCACTCATCAGTTCTAATTAATTAGCTTAATACCTCAAGTCCCTGTAGGACCTGATCCAACCCTACTACATAGGGACCCTGCTGGTCTACATGCTTTTACTGGCTCTATATCTTAAGACTGTTACCTGGCTCCATGCCTCAGCCCACAGGCTGGTACCTTGCTCTCTTTAGAGAGGCTGCAGGTGAGGGCTATCCTCCTGCCTATCTCTGGAGTGTTCCAAACATCAGCCATTCCAGATTCCCTAGACCTTCCCATCTGTTGGGACCCTGTCACTCACTGGGTGCCAGTGGGCTCTGGAATCATGCTGAGAGTTCTGTGCCCCTTGGACATGGGCTTATCCAGACAGCTCCACATGTTAGTGTGAGAGGAGGAACTGGACTCTGGAATCTGGCCTGTCCCTGTAGATGGACTCATTCTAGATCCTAAGACTTCTCTGATCCCTCCCTCCTGCCAGAGCTCTGACTAGGGTGCCACAAGGAAGGCACCTAGGAAACAGTCACATCCAGGGTAAGACAAGTGCAGGGTGGGCACCTGAGAGTAAGTGTCGTCTTACATTTTGCACCCTAGACTCCTCACTCACTCTGGTCCCAGCCCTGCCTCCCCCAGGTTGCCATGACTGTGCCAGGCAGTCTCCTATGGAAGACTAAAAGTAAAATACTATCAATCCCAAAGCCCCCAAGAAGACACTCAGCCAGTATTTATTATACATCCCTAGGTTACAAACACAAAGAAAGCAGAGTCCCTGCTTATAAGGAATTCACAGCATGGTGGGGAAGGAAAACATGTAAACAAGAAATGAGAACACAAAGTTGGCTGGCACAGGTGCTCAACAGAATTATATGTGGAAGGGCAGAGGAACCTGGGATGAATTACAATGAGAGACAGAAAAGAAGGTTTCAAGAACAAAGCAATAGTTTTTTATGAGCTTGGAAAATGTACAGACTCATCTAAGGGGAGAAAGTGGGAAGCTGACAGCAGGTAAAAACAGCATGAGTCAAGATGTGGTGTGTTCTGAGACTAGCAGGTGGTCAGCATCAATAGAGGGTTAGAGACTTGGAAATAATGATAGGAGATGAGGTGGGAGAGGAAGAGGGCCAGACTGTAGAGAGCCTTGAAGAGCCTGTTAAGGAGTGCTGAGCCTCCATCTATGGAACATGGGGCTCTTGGAAGATTTTGAGGCAGGGGAGGAAAGTAACTGGATTTCAGCATCACAAATAAAGACTCTTTATTTATTAAAGAGGCTGGGGGCAGTGAACGAGATCATCAGTAGGGGAACCAGTTGGGAGACTGCTAAGGATAGCTGCCAAGTAGTCCATTACTGGATGATTTTCTACATCAGGGCATCAAATTCTTGAGGGTCTGTGGGCTGGAGTCATGGGCAGCACCAGGGAGCCAGTCTTAATAGGCACCCATCAATTCCCAAGCATCTGCCAAAGCTCTGACCTCTGCAGAAAGAGAACTTAGTGCCAGGCCCAGATGTTGGGGACAGCAGCCTCCAGAGCCACCTGTTAGAGATTCAGGCAAGACTGGCTTAATGGATTTTGTAGCCTGTCCCCAAGAGGCACTCAAGCTGCTGCTGCTTTGACAAACCTCCCTGAGGAAGAAAATCTCCTCTCTCCAGCCCAGGAAGCAAAGCACCTACCTGTTGTAAAGTTCTTCAGGTTTGGGATTAAACAATTCATTCTATCAGAAGCTTTAAAGAAGAATGCCCAGATAACTTCCAAGCTACCTTCCTGCCCTGTCAGTCTGTGGTTTGAGGATTCCATGACTATCAGATGCAAAACCTGAAGACTTCGGTTCTTGTAGCGTTCTTTGCTAAAATGATTGTGTCTGTAATAGATGTACTCATATCGATGGTTCCCTTCTCTCCATCCACCCTGGGGACACCCAAGCCCAGCCACTGGCTTCTCTCAACTGATCACTGTTAGAGCCTCTATGTGGTCTTCCTGCTTTCAGTTTTGCCTCCACTTCTTATTCCATTTTCCATGAAGAAGCCAGAAGAGAATTTCTAAAGTACGTCAATCTGCTCAAGGCATGTCCCTCCATAATATCCTTCCTGGTGCCTTCAGTGATGCTTTTTTAAATTTTTGGCTGCACCTCGGGACATGCAGGATCTTAGTTCCCCAACCAGGGACCAAACCTGTGCCCCCTGCAGTGGAAGCACAGAGTCTTAACCACTGGACTGCCAGGGAAGTGCCCTTCAGTGATACTTCTAAGGGGCTCACTGGACCCTTCATGTTGCCACCCCACGACCTCTCCCATTCTCACCAGCTGAGCAATGAGAAATCTCTTCCAGTTCTCCAAACCCCTTGAATCTCTGCACAGACCACAGAACCTCTGAGCCTCTGCACAGACCATTCTTGTTGCCTAGAGCAGCGCTGGCCAGTAGAAAAACGCCAGAACTCAAGCCACTTATGCCATCTTACATTTTCTAGTAGCCACATTGAAATAAAAGTAGAAAGAAACAGGTGATCTTATCATTAATAATATATTTTGTTTAATTCAGTCTATGCAAAATGTTATCATTTAACATGTAATCAGGATAATAAAATATTGAGATAATTTACATTCTTTTCCATACTAAGTCTTCAAAACCTGGTGTGTATTTTACACCTATAGCACATGCCAGTTTTAACTCATCATGTTTTCATGTGCTCGACAGCTACATATGGCTAGTGGCTACCATACTGTACAGCACCGTCCAGAGCATTCTGCTTCTACTCCACCAGGACCCTGTGCCCACTATTCAGGTCTCAGCAGGCAGGACACTGCCTCTAGCTGCATCCAGGTGCCCTTCTCTGTGCTTCCACAGTCCCTAACAATCCCTGTGGTAACTCACACAGAAGTGCTAAAGCCTGTGTTCTAATCTGAATCCCAAACCATAGGCTCCATGAGGACAAGGACCACGTCTTTTCTGGTTCATCATTGAACTCCAACGCTGAGCCCAGCAGCAAACGTATATTGTATGTACAAATCGTTATCTGTTGAAGGAAGTAGAATAATCTCATGTGTCCTCACTCATTACTGGGTGATACTAAGATGCTTTAAGATTTCTTTAAAGATTCCCTACCAGCCGCATAGCACAGGGAGATCAGCTCGGTGCTTTGTGACCACCTAGAGGGGTGGGATAGCGAGGGTGGGAGGGAGACACAAGAGGGTGGGGATATGGGGATATATGTATACGTATAGCTGATTCACTTTGTTATACAGCAGAAACTAACAACATTGTAAAGCAATTATACTCCAATAAAGATGTTTAAATAAATAAAATAAAGATTCCCTTTTGCCTCACCCTCCCTTTCTACACCATCTGCATGTACACAAACACACACTCTCACAAACCTTCACAATTACAAACACTCTTGCACTGAAATACACATACACTCACATACTCCCATACACACACACAAACACACGCACGCATGCCATATGTTCTCAAACTCTCACACTCACATTCATACACTCGCCTACATTGCATACTTACACTCACACATACTTACACCCACACATATTGTAGAGGTTGGTGGGAGGTCCAGAGAGGTGTTTTACTTGCTCCAGGTCACACAGCACAACTGGGACAGGCATGGAACCATATCCCAAGGTGACCATCTCCATTCGGGCAACCATGCTGCTTCTCTCTGGACAAGCAGGACCACAAGCAGCACAAGTGTATCTGGGTGCATCAATAATGATCCCTGTTTGCTGCCAGTGAACCAATGCCAGAATCAATCATCAATTAGGTACATTCTTGGACTTTTATTCTGTTAGGACAGATCTCCCTGGATGCACTGTCTCTGAGAGAAACGCTACTGATTCCCAGGGCAAACAGAGCTTTGCTGACACAACAGTCAGGGAATTAGGGTGGACTTGCCAAGACCTGGCATCTTATCATCCTAGCAGATCAAGGGGCTGGACATTAGGGAATTAGGGTGGACTTGCCAAGACCTGGCATCTTATCATCCTAGCAGATCAAGGGGCTGGACATCTCAACAGAAAATCAGATCACTCCCATTCTCCTAGAAGAAAAGCAGAACTTGTAGCCAGGGTGAGGGGAGTTATAGGTGGTGTCTTAGAAAAGGAGTCTTAAAACTGGGACACACAGCTGTGCTGTGTGACCTAAAGCAAATAAAAGACCTTTCTGGGCCTAGTACCAACCTCTGTACTATGTGTGAGTGTAGGTGTGTGCAGATGTGTGTGGGTATGTAAGGCAGTGTGTGAGTGACCATGAGTGTGTATGGATGTTTCTGTGTGTGTGAGTCTGTATGTGTACAAGTGCAAGAGTGTGTATAAGTGTGAAGGTATGTGAAAGTGTGTTTGGGAGTATACAGTGGATGTAAGCTTGTAAGAGTGTGTGTGTGTGTGTGTGTGTGTGTGTGTGTGTGTGTGTGTGTTTGTGGATGGTGGAGAAGAACATTCCATACGTGAGGACTTTCCAAGGGGTCTGCAGATGTGGCTAATTCTATCAATTTCAGGTACTCAAATTCTACATACACTACTCCCTGGTGTCAAGTGGGTTCCCTTTTTTCAGTCCCCCCCTTTTTAATCACCCTTCTCCAACTTTACAAAAGAAAGGTGTTTCCTTCACCCATTCCCAGGCCTACTATGGTGTACTCTCCAGGATGTAAAATCCTTCAGGGCACCAAACAAAAAGGAAAATTAAAAATATTAATTTGGGGTGGGTCTCCTTATTGATGAATTAAGGCACAATAACCCCTTTTAAAGACTTCCATTCCTTCCCTGTTTCATCCATTCTTTAGGTAAGAGAAAGCCACATCCTAGGTAATGGACCCTTGTAGAAGTGGCCTTTAATCAGATGTATTATGGAGTATGGGCGGTGGGTGTGTTGGCATTTTGGGGTAAGGACAGCAGCTCTGCACTCCTCAAGTCTTGTCAAAGAATGCATTGCTTTTGACAGGGTCTTGGGAGAATGAAGAAAAGACAACACTGTAAGGAATAATGAAGACTAAAAATGGCTTTCCTTCTCCCTCCATATCAAAGAAGAGCAATTCTTTTCAACTTTTGTCAATATTCAATCCTAGGATAAGCCAAAACCCAAACAGCAAAAAACAACAAAACCTTCGAACAGCCACACCAGCAGAGGTTTGTAACACTGATTCTTTTAAACACAACTGAGACGTTTTCAGGGGCTACTAAAGTTCCTAAGTTGTACTGGATATAACCCACAGATAAAAGTTTTATGTGATTTCTTTTGAATGCAGTGTGCATTATTCAGTAGGTTGTTAAAATTTTATTTTATCAAGTAATATAGTGAGATATGTATTCCAATTACAATCAATCCTGAGACTACTTCATCTTATAAAATGTTTAAATATTTTCCCTCCTACACCTCCTATTAATCAAGAAAGAAAATTAAATGCTAGCTGCTGGACAAACTCATTTTAAGCAATGTATACCTTTCTCCCTCATTAAAGTGTTAGAGAATTTATCTCAATGTATAATGAAATTAAAGGAGTTACTTCTGTGTTTTCATACAAGATTCTTATTTAATTTTTCCCAAAAGCTAATTCCAAAGTTCAGTACATACACATTTACTCAAAAAATGTCACAGCTTTTATCATGCTTTTTGTTTCATAAATAACTTCACTTTGGGCACATAACATTGAATTATGACAAACTCATGAAAAACAGCATGTAGATTTATTCCTGTTTCCACAGTTTTTCATGAAATAGATTAATTATATTATATTCTTCATGATCTTCATCTTGCTTTTAGTAACCTTTTTTTACAAGATTAGAAGTAATCCTTCATATGGTGGGTTTCATAATATTCCCCAAAATGTATTGTAATGTTGATTTGAATTAAAAATTTGTCACACTTTTTCTTAGAGAAAGTCTGCTTTGCAGACTAGCTTGACAAGAAAAACAGGCTTTGCTAAATAGATTACGCATTTTCCGTAAACTGAAAGGACTAAATCTGAGCTCTAAGGTTTTAACCAAAAGGTAAAGCATGTAATAAAAGAAAAGCATTTTATTTCTTCAAACTGCACTGGGAAAAGTGGATTAAAATTAACAATGTTTTAATTTTCCAATCTTTTTTAAAATAAATTGAACAAGACAAGGTGAAAAAAATAACAGATGTAATTAATAGTCATTGAATAAATTTTAGAAAATCTTTTGGATATTCCCAGAAATTGAGAAAGTGAATGGTTCTAATTATGGATAACAAATCCGTTAGAAAGCTTTTTCTCTTTCAACAAAATTGAAGGAGAAAATAATTTTTGACGATAGGTCACTCTGTGGTTTGGGGCATTTAACCCAAAAAGATTTCAAATAATTAACGAAGTTATCGAAATAAAATATCTCCTGTTCCTATCAACTTATTCATGTTAGCAAGATCGGCCAGTGTTTACATCTATAAAAAACAAAACAAACAGTTTTCAAAGAAGAATAGAATTGATGAAGAACGCTTTGTCACTCTAGCAATAAGTAATATTTGTTATCCAATTGGGAAAATCCCATTAACCTCACTAAGAAATGTAGTCACAATAAGTTTTTACAATTTAATTTAGTATTGACAAAATTTATGCTATATTTATTTTGTTTTGATTATTTGTACACTGATAATAATTATAATGATCACCCATTAAAGAAGTAATTTTAACATTTAGAACTTTATGAAAATATTTGAATATTAAAAACCCTTATTATGTATAACAATGTGTGTACACTTAACACTACTTAAAAATGGTTAAGATGATAAATTTTATGGGGTATTTCTGAATTTCTGAATTCTATTTTATTTATTTTTTTATACAGCAGGTTCTTATTTGTCATCCATTTTATACACATCAGTGTATACATGTCAATCCCAATTTCCCAATTCATCACACCACCACCCCCACCTGCCGCTGCTTTCCCTACTTGGTGTCCATATGTTTGTTCTCTACATCTGTATCTCAATTTCCACCCTGCAGACTGGTTCATCTATACCATTTTTCTAGGTTCCACATATATGCGTCAATATACAATATTTGTTTTTCTCTTTCTGACTTACTTCACTCTGTATGACAGTCTCTGGATTCATCCACATCTCAACAAATGACCTAATTTGGTTCCTTTTTATGGCTGAGTAATATTCCATTATATATATGTACCACATATTTTTTATCCATTCATCTGTGGATGGGCATTTAGGTTGTTTCCATGACCAGGCTATTGTAAATAGTGCTGCAATGAACACTGGGGTGCATGTGTCTTTTTGAATCATGGTTTTCTCTGGGTATATGCCCAGTAGTGGGATTGCTGGGTCATATGGTAATTCTATTTTTAGTTTTTTAAGGAACCGCCATACTGTTCTCCAGAGTGGCTGTATCAATTCACATTCCCACCAGCAGTGCAAGAGGGTTCCCTCTTCTCCACACCCTCTGCAGCATTTGTTGTTTGTAGATTTTCTGATGGTGCCCATTCTAACTGGTGTGAGGTGATATCTCATTGTAGTTTTCATTTGCATTTCTCTAATAATTAGAGATGTTGAGCAATTTTTCTTGTGTTTCTTGGCCATCTGTATGTCTTCTTTGGAGAAATGTCTATTTAGGTCTTCTGCACATTTTTGGATTGGGTTGTTTGTTTTTTTAATATTGAGCAGGTCACTTATCCATTCTTCTGCCTCAGTTATTCTGCTATTGATTCCTTCTAGTGTAGTTTTCACCTCAGTTATTGCATTGTTCATCTCTGTTTGTTTGTTCTTTAATTCTTCTTGATCTTTGTAAAACATTTCTTGCATCTTCTTGATATTTGCCTCCATTCTTTTTCTGAGATCCTGGATCATCTTCACTATCATTATTCTGAATTCTTTTTCTGGAAAGTTGCCTATCTCTACTTCATTTAGTTGTTTTTCTGGGGTTTTATCTTTTTCCTTCATCTGGTACATAGTCCTCTGCCTTTTCATCTTGTTTATCTTTCTGTGAGTGTGGCTTCTGTTCCACAGGCTGCAGGATTGTAGTTCTTCATACTTCTGCTGTCTGCCCTGTGATGGATGTGGCTATCTAAGATGCTTGTGCAAGGTTCCTTATGGGAGGGACTGGTGGTGGGTAGAGCTGGCTGTTGTTTTGGTTGGCAGAGCTCAGTAAAACTTTAATCCACTTGTCTGCTGATGTGGGGTTGTGGATTCCCTCCCTGTTGGTTGTTTGACCTGAGGCAACCCAACACTGGAGCCTACCGGACTCTTTGGTGGGGCTAGTGCTGCCTCTTGGATGGCTCACGTTAGGAGTACTTCCCAGAAGTTCTGCTGCCAGTGTCCTTGTCCTCATGGTGAGACACAGCCACCCCCCGCTTCTGCAGGAGACTCTCCAACACTAGCAGGTAGGTCTGGTTCAGTCTTCTATGGTGTCACTGCTCCTTCCCTTGGGTCCTGATGTGCATACTACTTTGTGTGTGCCCTCCAAGAGTGGTCTCTGTTCCCTCAGTCCTGTCAAAGTCCTTCAATCAAATTCCACTAAGCTTCTAAGTCTGATTCTCTAGGAATTCCTCCTCCCATTATTGGACCCCCATGTTGGGAAGCCTGACATGGGGCTCAGAATCTTCACTCCAGTGGGTGGACTTCTGTGGTATAAGCGTTCTCCAGTTTGTGAGTCACCCACCCAGCAGTTATGGGATTTGATTTTATTGTGATTGCGCCCCTCCTACCATCTCATTTTGGCTTCTCCTTTGTTTTTGGATGTGGGGTATCTTTTTTGGTGAGTTCCGGTGTCTTCCTGTCAATGAAGACAGTTCATTGTTCAGCAGTTAGTTGTGATTCTGGTTTCTCCCAGAGGAAGGGAGTGAGAGTACGTCCTTCTCTTGTTTTCTCTTTCTGAATGAAGCAGATTGTTCTGAAACATCATATTTTCATGTCACTGGATGTTGCCAGATAACATTGGGTTTGCAGTAGAGATAGCACACAGTTGAGTTGCTAGATTCCTCCAAACCTCATTTCAAGAAAGTTTAGTTATTGATGAAGGACTTCCCGTGTGCTTCCAGGTGCCAGAGCAGAGCAAGTCTGATCTTATGTGTTTTTTTAACCAGAATTTAAAATATTTTTTTAAAATTTCTGATACATACATTTTATGTAATACATATATAATATTATATTCAGTGGTCAATAAAGGATTATCAAACATAAAAAATACTACATTAGAATAAATTTCTGTGAGAAACAAAATAGAAAGACAAGTTTAAGAAAAAGAATGAAATAAAAGTTCTCAGTGTTAAAGAAACAGTTTGCTCACAGGCTTTTCAAATGGACGACGATGAATATCAAATCACTATGGTATTTAAATTCCACTGAATGCATTTAATGAGTGATGATAGTTTCTTTTTAAAGAGTTTCATAGTTTCATATCCTCTGGAATGATTTCAATGTATGTAGAAAATTGTAAATAATTACTTAAGGATGTTTGAGGTGCTACATAGATTTTAGGATACATTGGAAGGCACGTGAGCAAAATGGAAGGGCACTGTCTTTGAGCCTGGAGGTGAGGAGGGGTCCTGGCCACAGAGACCAGTTCCAGGCTTCCTGCAGAGTCATGATTTCCTAACTTTTTCTTCTACCTGATCCCTTAAGGGCCATTCTTTCTCCTAGAGAAAGCAGTGACCCTGTGGACCAGAGCTATCGAAGGCTTGGGACCCTCTCTGTCTCTGTCTACTCAATGTTACAACAGCCTTTCTGTTCAACAGGAAACCCAGTTGGGCCAGGTTTTTAATGCATAGTCTTGTTCATTCGTTTAGGAAGGAGAGAATGTGGAGAACCTTTATTTATTGAACATCTGCTATGTGCCAGATACTGTGCAGGATGCTTTACATACATAATCTCATTTATTAATAAAAACAATTAAGGTTATGATATATAATTATTATTACTATGCTGAATACTTACTATGTACTAGATACTAAGCTATAACTTTATATGAATGATGGTAATCAGTCCTTACAATAATCCTATGAGGTAAGAATTATGATCATTCCCATTTTACAGATGAGAAAAATAAGGCTCAAATACATCTTTCAAAGTTAAACAACTAGTAAGTGAGAAAGCCTGGTTATGGTGCCAAAGTCCACACTTTGATCTCAATTATTGTTATGCCTGCTTAAAATGAAGCTCTGAGATGTTACAACTTGGGAAGATCGAAATTGGTAAGTCCGAGGTCAGTCTGATTGATTGATTCTTTCTGCATTTTGTTCCAGAAGAGCATCCAAGCACTTTCTGGTAACTATAGATATTCATATTTTCCTAGAATTCTCCAAATACATTATTCACCGTGCTTCTTTGTCAATTTCACGAAGCAGACAGAATTGATTTTATTATAATAGTTCTTTTATTATAATTGATTTTTAAAATTATCATAATTATATAATTACTATCCCTCACTTTTTTTTTTTTCAAATGAGAAAACTAAAATACCCAGAATCTTTCCCTCCCCATTAGCATTTTACAGACTCCTGATCAGAGCATGTCTGACAGCTGTGAAAACTAAGCCAAGGCAGCTGATGCAAAACCGGGGCCCCCAAAGCACGCAGCGCTCACACAGCTGAGCCCGGGTAGGAAGCCCTTCACACTCTTCATGCTCTTGGATATCAATGCAGGCGAGGGCTCCAAACTGACACGTCCCATCAGGAGGGACCTGTCTGTCCACAGTCTCACTCACAGCTTTAATCGGGGAGCATTTGGGCCCCAGGCCAGGAGTAGACATGAAGGAGTGGGCCTACAGGTCTTCAGAAAAGAGAGGCGTGTGGGGTTCACTCCTCACTGCCACTCCCTGAAAAGGGGTACTTGGTTTGTTGCTTCAGAAAGGAAGGGTATTCACTGGACTTTGCAAAAGTGCCTTTTTTCACTAATTATGCCCAAGGCAATGGCTGGTGGGGTGGGGGGCGAGAGGGGCATTTAAACCTAATATAACACATGCAAAAATCCAAACAGTGATTTGATCCTGAGGGAGCCGGAGCCCTGGAGGAGCATGCTAACACCGAAGGGAAGCAAGACTAGACTGCTCTGTGGTTTGCCTGCTGACACTCCCAGAATTCTCCTGCCTATCCCATTCCACTGCTCCCAGGAATGGTGCATCACAGGGAGAAATAAATGGTCTCATACTGGTGCTTTTTTTTTTTTTTTTTTTTTTTTTAAGGATTAGAAGGGAAGAAATAGCTTTTGTTTTCTTTTTTCCCAGTTGGCTAACCATGACATTCGACCTACAGGCTTAGAAAACAACTTGACTAGCAGTGTGAGTGATTAGATAAGACAACAGCCTGGGGTATTCTCTTATGGAAGGTGGGAAGCCCAGGCTGTCTTTTCTTCTAAAATGTGTGGCAATCATCAGAAAAGAGCAGCTGTCAAACTCGCCTCCTGCCCCACTGGGGCTGCCAGCCTGCTGCAGTCTTTATTTAATTGGTTTATTAATCTTATAACGCAATACAAGCCTCTGTCTCTCTGCTTCCCTAGTTAGCCAAGCCTGGATTTTGTAAATATGTTTAATTAAGCTCCAAAAGCCACAAGCTTTCTCTCCTCTTGGTTACACTCTCCCACCAGGCCAGACTCCATCCAGAACTGAAATAAATAAATGGCTCTGTTTCCCAGTCCATCTGCCCCCTCTGAGGGGTGGTGATGCGAGAGCAGGACATTCAGAAGAAAGAAATGTCCTTTGCCTCATCAGAGGTTTGCTGTGCTCTTTGATGGGAGGGCTGCTGTTCTGTGCAGAAACATAAATTAAGAACTCTAGAGGGAAAGGAGAGAAAAGGACACCATTCAAACTTTTATGTATAAATCGCTCCTTCTTCCAGCCACCAGTACTTGTTGGGAAGGAGAGCTAGCTAACAAAGGAGCAGCCCTTCTCTAGGACTCTGTGAATTCCTGAAGACAATTCCCCACCATAGAGAGGAGGGGAAATGTGAGGCCAGGGGGAGAATGTGGGATTGTCCAGAGATGGATCTGGGGGGAAATGTGCATGTTCTACAACTGTGTCTTAACAGCTGTGTGCACATCTGTCTCACCCAGTACATTGTGAGTCCTAGCAGGCAAGGACTAGTACCAAGCACAGTGCAAGGCACATAGTTTTGAAGGAGGAAAATAAGGAAGGAAGGCAGGAAGGAGGAAGGGAGGGAGGAAAGAAAAGCAGGTTGGGTAGGTGAGGAAGTGGGTGGCTGGATGGACGAACGGATGGATGGATAGACGGACGAAAGGAAGGATGAATGGGTAGATGAGTAGATGGGTGGATGGACGGATGATGTGATAAGGATTTGGATGAGGGACTCCACTCGTTATTACACAGTCCCCTTGGCTCCAGAAAACTGAGCCATGGTGTTTCTTCCTCAGACTGTTGTTCTACTGGAAGAATCTCTTTTCTAGAAAGGTCCCCAGAGAGCGTGGTCAGAGACAGCTTATGTGACGTCTGCATAGCACACCACCCAAACAATGCCAGCAGAAAGAAAAAATCTCCATCTATCTACCAATGATTTTGAAAACAAGATGCTAAACAACTCACTGCTTGGGTTATAGAGGTTATCTTTATTTACTCATCTATTTGTTTTTACTGAATTGTGTCCACAGGGCTCCAAGCGCCCGGAATAAGCAAAACTGTAAGAATTAAATATACCATCTGGATATTTCTAAACATCTGGAAATTTGGCATCTCGTTGACCCCAACTCATTGTCTTATGGCCATGGAGTTACAGCCCAGAGAAGCAGTAGAGCAAAGGAGAAAGTATAAATAAGGGTGGTTAGAGCGATCAAACATTCTAGAATGCTCGTACGTGTCCAGATTTCAAATACTCTGAACCATTGTCAGACTCTGTTTCGGCTTTCAATTTGAAAACTACGGTTGTGCTAGATACAGGGGTAAAAGACAGAGTTGGAGGGAGAAGGGAGAGAAAGAGCAAAGAAAGGACAGGGAAGGAAAGACAGCAAATAAGGAAAGGAGATTGTTGGGGGCACGTCTCTGAGCAGTGAGACAGGGCAGCTGGAGACAGCATACTGTACCACGTGGTGTTCCTGAACAGGTGCTTTTTATATTGAGACTAGCTTAGGCTGTTGTTCCCACCCCCATGGGAACAACAAGATCCAGATGGAGATAGCCAGAGCACCAGGTCCTCCTGGAGTTTATCTTACACCAGTTTTAGTCGCAACCCTGCTCCCTTCCTCTGTCCAGCAATGTAGCCCTCCCCATTCTACAGGGAAGAAAACGAAGGCTCAGGAGGAAACAGAATCTATCCAGTGATGAGCTTAAAGACAGAGATAAGGGGAAGCTCCTTGCCTCCGTGGTACCTTTAGCAGAGAGAGGAGTACAGAGAAGACTTCCCTGAAGTTATCTTCCCCCCCCCCGCTGCCCACATATGCATCAAAAAAGAGGCTGGACAACAGGGCAAGCTGGAGACTGCTTAGAAGTCTGGAAAAGATTGACACCACTTTAGATATGGCCCCCCAAACACACACACACACACACATATGCACACATGCATGCACACACATATGCCAAATGCCCTTAAGATTCATTTTATTTTAAACCCATCAAGAGAAAACTATCCTCTCCATAGGGACCCCTCCCTGCCTGCCAGCCTTGCATCTCCTCTTAGCCATTCCTGGCTTGCTAGGGTGTGTTTTTGATTTCTGTACAGGGTGATTGATTACAGAAGAGCAAATTAGCTCCCACTGCTTTTAGTTAACTTTTTTTTTAATTTATTTTTTTTATACAGCAGGTTCTTATTAGTCATCCATTTTATACACATCAGTATATACATGTCAATCCCAATCGCCCAATTCGTCCCACCACCACCACCACCCACTTTACCCCCCTTGGTGTCCATACATTTGTTCTCTACATCTGTGTCTCAGTTTCTGCCCTGCAAACCGGTTCACCTGTACCATTTTTCTAGGTGCCACATATATGCATTAATATACGATATTTGTTTTTCTCTTTCTGACTTACTTCACTCTGTATGACAGTCTCTGGATTCATCCACGTCTCAACAAATGACCCAATTTCATTCCTTTTTATGGCTGAGTAATATTCCATTGTATATATGTGCCACATCTTCTTTATCCATTCGTCTGTTGATGGACACTTAGGTTGCTTCCATGACCTGGCTATTGTAAATAGTGCTGCAATGAACATTGGGTTGCATGTATCTTTTTGAATTATGGTTTTCTCAGGGCATATGCCCAGTAGTGAGATTGCTGGGTCATATGATAATTCTATTTTTAGTTTTTTAAGGAAACTCCATAGTGTTCTCCATAGTGTCTGTATCAATTTACATTCCCACCAAGAGTGCAACAGGGTTCCCTCTTCTCCACACCCTCTCCAGCATTTGTTGTTTGTAGATTTTCTGATGATGCCCATTCTAACTGGTGTGAGGTGATACCTCATTGTAGTTTTGACTTGCATTTCTCTAATAATTAGTGATGTTGAGCAGCTTTCCATGCGCTTCTTGGCAATCTGTATGTCTTCTTTGGAGAAATGTCTATTTAGGTCTTCTGCCCATTTTCGGATTGGGTTGTTTGTTTTTTTAATATTGAGCCTAGCTATTTTATTCTTTTTGTTGCAATGGTAAATGGGAGTGTTTCCTTAATTTCTCTTTCAGATATTTCATCATTAGTGTATAGGAATGCAACAGATTTCTGTGCATTAATTTTGTATCCTGCAACTTTACCAAATTCATTGATTAGCTCTAGTAGTTTTCTGGTGGCATCTTTAGGATTCTCTGCATATAGTATCATGTCATCTGCAAACAGTGACAGTTTTACTTCTTCTTTTCCAGTTTGTACTCCTTTTATTTCTTTTTCTTCTCTGATTGCTGTGGCTAGGACTTCCAAAACTATGTTGAATAATAGTGGTGAGAGTGGACATCATTGTCTTGTTCCTCATCTTAGAGGAAATGCTTTCAGTTTTTCACCATTGAGAACGATGTTTGCTGTGGGTTTGTCATATATGGCCTTTATTATGTTGAAGTAGGTTCCCTCTATGCCCACTTTCTGGAGAGTTTTTATCATAAATGGGTGTTGAATTTTGTCAAAAGCTTTTTCTGCATCTACTGAGATGATCATATGGTTTTTTTGTTCGTTTGTTTGTTTGTTTTCTTGCAGTACGCAGGCCTCTCACTGCTGTGGCCTCTTCCGTTGCAGAGCACAGGCTCTGGACGCACAGGCTCAGCGTCCATGCCTCACGGGCCCAGCCGCTCCCCAGCATGTGGGATCTTCCCAGACTGGGGCACGAATCCGTGTCCCCTGCATCGGCAGGCGGACTGTCAACCACTGCTCCACCAGGGAAGCCCGATCATATGGATTTTATGCTTCAATTTGTTAATATGGTGTATCACATTGATTGATTTGCATATATTGAAGAATCCTTGCATCACTAGGATAAATCCCACTTGATCATGGTGTATGATCCTTTTAATGTGTTGTTGGATTCTGTTTGCTAGTATTTTTGCATCAAAATTGTTGAGGATTTTTCCATCAATATTCATGAGTGATATTGGTCTGTAGTTTCCTTTTTTTGTAGTATCTTTTTCTGGTTTTGGTATCAGGGTGATGGTGGCCTCCTAGAATGAGTTTGGGAGTGTTCCTTCCTCTGCAATGTTTTGGAAGAGTTTGAGAAGGATGGGTGTTAGCTCTTCTCTAAATGTGTGATAGAATTCACCTGTGAAGCCATCTGGTCCTGGACTTTTGTTTGTTGGAAGATTTTTAATCACAGTTTCAATTTCATTACTTGTGATTTGTCTGTTCATATTTTCTATTTCTTCCTGGTTCAGTCTTGGAAGGTTATACCTTTCTAAGAATTTGTCCATTTCTTCCAGGTTGTCCATTTTATTGGCATAGAGTTGCTTGTAGTAGTCTCTTAGGATGCTTTGTATTTCTGTGGTGTCTGTTGTAACTTCTCCTTTTTCATTTCTATTTTTATTGATTTGAGTCCTCTCCCTCTTTTTCCTTATGAGTCTGGCTAATGATTTTGTTTATCTTCTTAAAGAACCAGCTTTTAGTTTTATTAACCTTTGCTATTGTTTTCTTTGTTTTATTTCATTTATATCTGCTCACATCTTTATGATTTCTTTCCTTCTGCTAATTTTGTGTTTTGTTTGTTCTTCTTTCTCTTGTTCCTTTAGTTGTAAGGTTAGATTGTTTATATGAGATTTTTCTTGTTTCTTGAGGTAGGCTCGTATAGCCATAAACTTCCCTCTTAGAACTGCTTTTGCTGCATCCCATAGGTTTTGATTTGTGTGTTTTCATTGTCATTTGTCTCTAGGTATTTTTTGATTTCCTCTTTGATGTCTTCAGTGATCTCTTGGTTATTTAGTAATGCATTGTTTAGCCTCCATATATTTGTGTTTTTTATGTTTTTTTCCCTGTAATTGATTTTTAATCTCACAGTGTTGTGGTCAGAAAAGATGCGTGATATGATTTAAATTTTCTTAAATATACTGAGGCTTGATATGGACCTAAGAAGTGACCTATCCTGGAGAATGTTCCATGCACAGTTGAGAAGAAAGTGTAATCTGCTGTTTTTGGCTCAATGTCCTATAAATATCAATTAAATCTATCTGGTCTAGCGTGTCCTTTAAGCTTGTGCTTCCTTATTAATTTTCTGTTTGGATGATCTGTCCATTGGTGTAAGTGAGGTGTTAAAGTCCCCCACTATTATTGAGTTACTGTCAATTTCCTCTTTTGTTTGCCTTATGTATTGAGGTGCTGCTATGTTGGGTGCATATATATTCATGATCGTATTTCTTCTTCTTGGATTGATCCCTTGATTATTATGTAGTGTTCTTCCTTGTCTCTTGTAACATTCTTTATTTTAAAGTCTATTTTATCTGATATGAGAATTGCTACTCCAGCTTTCTTTTGATTTCCATTTGCATGGAATATCTTTTTCCATCCCCTCACTTTCAGTCTGTATGTGTCCCTAGGTCTGAAGTGGGTCTCTTGTAGACGCATACATATGGGTCTTGTTTTTGTATCCATTCAGCAAGGCTGTCTTTTAGTTGGAGCATTTAATCCATTCATGTTTAAGGTAATTATTGATATGTATGTTCCTATGACCATTTTCTTAATTGTTTTGTGTTTGTTTTTGTAGGTCCTTTTCTTCTCTGTGTTTCCCACTTAGAAAAGTTCCTTTAGCATTTGCTGTACAGCTGGTTTGGTGGTGCTGAATTCTCTTTGCTTTTGCTTGTCTGTAAAGCTTTTGATTTCTCGGTCAAATCTGAATGAGATCCTTGCCAGGTAGAGTAATCTTGGTTGTAGGTTCTTCCTTTCATCACTTTAAGTATATCATGCCACTCCCTTCTGGCTTGTAGAGTTTCTGCTGAGAAATCAACTGTTGACCTTAAGGGAGTTCCCTTGTATGTTATTTGTCATTTTTCCCTTGCTGCTTTCAATAATTTTTCTTTGTCTTTAATTTTTGCCAACTTGATTACTATGTGTCTTGGCCTGTTTCTCCTTGGGTTTATCCTGTATAGGACTCTCTGCGCTTCCTGGACTTGGGTGGCTATTTCCTTTCCCATGTTGGGGAAGTTTTTGACTATAATCTCTTCAAATATTTTCTCGGTTCCTTTCTCTCTCTCTTCTCTTTCTGCAACCCCTATAATGCGAATGTTTTTGCGTTTAATGTTGGCCCAGAGGTCTCTTAGATTGTCTTCATTTCTTTTCATTCTTTTTTCTTTATTCTGTTCCTCAGCCGTGAATTCCACCATTGTGTCTTCCAGGTCATTTATCCATTCTTCTGTCTCAGTTATTCTGCTATTGATTCCTTCTAGTGTATTTTTCATTTCAGTTATTGTATTGTTCATCTCTGTTTGTTTTTTTCCTTAATTCTTCTAGGTCTTTGTTAAACATTTCTTGCATCTTCTTGATCTTTGCCTCCATTCTTTTTCCAAGGTCCTGGATCATCTTCACTATCATTATTCTGAATTCTTTTTCTGGAAGGTTGCCTATCTCCACTTCATTTAGTTGTTTTTCTGGGGTTTTATCTTGTTCCTTCATCTGGTACATAGCCCTCTGCTTTTTCATTTTGTCTATCTTTCTGTGAATGTGGTTTTGTTCCACAGGCTGCAGGATTGTAGTTCTTCTTGCTTCTGCTGTCTGCTCTCTGGTGGATGAGGCTATCTAAGGGGCTTGTCCACGTTTCCTAATGGGAGGGACTGGTGGTGGGTAGTGCTGACTGTTGCTCTGGTGGGCAGAGCTCAGTAAAGCTTTAATCCACTTGACTGCTGATGGGTGGGGCTGGTTTCCCTCCCTGTTGGTTGTTTGGCCTGAGGCAACCCAACACTGGAGCCTAGCTGGGCTCTCTGGAGGAGCTAATGGCGGGCTTTGGGAGGGCTCACACCAAGGAGTACTCCCGGAACTTCTGCTGCCAGTATCTTTGTCCCCATGGTGAGCCACAGCCACCCCCTGCCTCTGCAGCAGACCCTCCAACACTAGCAGGTAGGTCTGGTTCAGTCTCCCCTGGGGTCACTGCTCCTTCCCCAGCGTCCCAATGCGCACACTAATTTGTATGTGCCCTCCAAGAGTGAAGTCTCTTGTTTCTCCTAGTCCTGTCGAAGTCCTGCAATCAAATCCCACTAGCCTTCAAAGTCTGATTCTCTAGGAATTCCTTCTCCCGTTGCCGGACCCCCAGGTTGGGAAGCCTGACATGTGGCTCAGCACCTTCACTCCAGTGGGTGAACTTCTGTGGTATAAGTGTCCTCCAGTCTGTGAGTCACCCACCCAACAGTTATAGGATTTGATATTACTGTGATTGCGCCCCTCCTTCCATTTCATTGTGGCTTCTCCTTTGTCTTTGGATATGGGGTATCTTCTTTGGTGAGTTCCAGTGTCCTCCTGTCGATCATTGTCCAGCAGCTAGCTGTGATTCTGGTGCTCTCGCAAGAGGGAGTGAGAGTACGTCCTTCTACTCTGCCATCTTGCTTCAGGGCCCTCACTCCCACTGCTTTTAAGACGCATTTTCTCTCTTAAAGAGAAGATGACATAAGCATCACTTCTCTCTCCCCTCTGCCTGACTGGCTGTTGGCTGCAGTCTATGCAACTTTAGGAAGGCATTCTTGGAAGGAAGGAGGGCACAGGCTCTTGCAGAGTCAACAGCCCACCCTGTTGTGAGCCAGCCTCCTCCTTTTAGCCCCAGGACATCGCTCTGGTTACTCCAGGGTACTTTTAACCCCTGCTGTGCCTATACGTGAATCCAGCTGCCTAGCACAGAGTGGACACTGTTGAGTCAACAAATAAATGATGAATGAAGTATAAACACTAAGATCTCAACTTAATGAAATAAGTGTTCTCTCTCTCCCCCTCCCTTGCTATAGGCCTTGCTACTCAAAAGGCCGTCCCTGGATCAGAAACATTGGCAATCACCTGGGAGCAAGTTTTCCGGGATCCCAGGTGATCTAGACCCAGATTCGACTCTGAAAAGTGCTGCTCTGTGGTCCTAAGTGGCGGCAGGATAGTAGACAAGATGACCTCTTAAAGACCCTCATGGCCTTACTTGTGTCTCAAATCAACATGGCCTATATTACATTGCTATGATCATGGAAGGCTTAGCTCAGGGTCATTACAGCTAGAGCACTAGCCTAGGAGGGGGAAGGTGAAATTTCAGCTCTTCCTTTCTGTCTAGCCCTTCCTGCTGTTCTGCTTCTTTGGGGGTCCCAGCTGACAGACCCGAAGCACAGAATGGCTTTGCTCTCACTAATTGCCAACAGTTGGCTCTAGCTACATTGGTTATTCAAAGAGGCTCATTAATCTCCTAATGCCAGTGCAGCCGCGGCTGCTAATGGTGCCTCTCACCTCTCAGCACCCAGTTCCCGGGGGGCATCCTGTCTCCTTCTGGCAGCAGAGCAGTAGGAAACAGCATCCTTCTCAGAAGCCTCAGCTAGTGCTTGGGGACGGGGAGCCAGGCTGATTTGGAACCTGGCTAAGTCCTGCCTCTGGCTAGAGTGGTCCTAGGAGGCCTGACCTAATTCTAGGTCATACATGGGTCACAGAGCCTTGGAATGATTCAGGTGGGCCTAAGAATGGATTATAGCAATACTAGGGGGAGGGGTATCTGCAAACTCTTGGATGAGTTCAGATGCCCTCTCACAGCCATATTAAGGAATCTCTCCCTTTTTCCTTTGGATATAGGGATGAGCTCTACCTTGGAAGACCTCGCAGGATGTTTGGGGGTATGGAGGAGGTGCATTCTCGAAAGCTCATGATGAAGAAGTCCTGAAGATGTTCAGAGCCTCTTTCCAAGGTCTGAGTCCAAGGCTCAAACTTGTGTTTTTCCTGTGGCTCAGGGAACATAATTTAAATGTTCTCCTGCCTTTCTCCTCGAAGTTCTGCTTCTGTGGGTTTGTCTTGCCAAGACTGTAAACTCTTAAGGGAAGGGATCTCTTGTGTCTTTCACATCTACCCCCTTGGTCCCAGTACCTGGCCTTGCTAACTCATCAGCCATCCACCTAGACTCACACCAGGGGTAAAGGAGAGAGTGTGAGGGAGAAAGGAGAGAAAGAGGAAGAAAAGACAGGGAAAGAAAGAGAGCAAGGGAGCTCTTGGGGGCAGGTCTCTGAGCAGCCAGAATATGATGAATATTAAGAATAAGATGCTTAATAAAGATTGATACCAACGCACACATCCAGTGGCTATGGGACTGGTCCAGATGGGTGAGCTACTCACTAGCCCTAGGACTGAGGTGGTACAGCTTAGAGCTTTATCCTCTTTCTTATTCTAACATTTTAATACGAAAATTTTCAGAGAGAAAATTTAAGGAAATGCTAATCGTCTAATAATATGGTGGGTATATCGGTGTCCTTTTTTTTTTTTTTTTTTTTTTTTTTTTTTGCTCTTTAAGTGGACCAGGCCCTCTGGCCTCTGTCAATTCCATCAGTATTGCCAGCCAAAGGATCCTGCTCCCCACAAAGTGGTTGTTGAAACAATACTGCCCTCTGCTGACCACAGGCTCTCACTTCTCTGGGACAGCTCTTCTGCAAAGGGCTCAGAAAGGTCTGGATCAGATTGTCCCTCTTGTGCCTGCCCTTTGCCGAGATGCCTCCTTAGTGCTGTTGGGACCCACCCAGGCACCGGGATGAGTACCAGGACTGAGATGCAGCTGAGCTCAGACAATTAAGCAATGTATTAGGCCAGCTAATGTCCTTATATCTTCATTATTCTACAATCATTTGCTGAGTACCTGCTTGCGTGAGGCCAAGCGCCAGGGCTGTAGTGCAAAGCTATGGCTCTGTGCCATGGATAAATAACTTGACCACTCGGAGCCTCATTTTCCTCCTAGGTGAAATGGGGACCATCAGACTGTCTTCCCTGGGAAAAAGAGGGGCTATAGAGCAGAGAGTGAGAAAGAGAGAAATAAACCCCTGTGGTTTCAGACACACCTAAAAGAATTAGAAAGCATTCACCTTCTTAAGGCAACCATGAACCCATTTCCAAGTGATTTTTTGACTTCAAGTAAAAACCCTGGGGCTAGATCTGTTCCATGTTAACTATTCTAAGACAGCTGATTCTTAAATATCTCAACCAATGGGAAGGGGTAAAGCAGGATAGATCATCCCAAACTGTGGACACCTATGGGGTCAAAGTCCCTGGGTAACTGGGAGCTGAGAGAGAAGGATCTCTCCCTGGCCTTTGTCACTTGTTTTATTCAAGATAAGTTAGAGCAGTGGTTCTCAAACTTGACCTGTGTCATATTCACCTGAGGCAGTTGTTAAAACCCAGTCTGCTGGTCCCACCCTCAGTCTCTGATTCAGTATGTGTGGGGTGGAACCTGAGAATTTGCATTTCTAACATGGTCCCAGATAAGCAGACCAGACAGAACTCCTGGGCCAGTCTGTGCTGTGGTAATAACTCCTGAATCTCAGTGGCTTCACACCATGAAAGTTTACTTCTTGTTCATGCTGCATATGGAATAAGAATAGTGCATCTCTGTTACATGAGGTCACTGGAGCACCCAGGTCAACAGACGGCCCATCATCTTTCAGCTGCAATTTCTAGAACATCTGACCTTCTTAAGCTGCTGTGAAAAAGGAAAAGATAGTGAAGAATCACGTTTGGGCTTTTAACTGTCTCAGACCAGAAGTGATGACACTAATCATATCCATTCACATTTCAGCTACTCACATGGCCCTGCCCACGTTCCAGGTAGAAGCCTTCCATGTCCCTAGGAGAGAGAGATGAACTAGATGTTGAAGCACTTGTACTGTAACCCTGCCACCCAAGCATATCTCTTCTCACTCACAGGAACAGGTGCAACCAAGTCAAAACGGAATGGTGGTTATAGGGGACACACCTTCAGCCTCTTACATGTTGGTCATAGAGCAGTGATGATGGTGGTGATGATGGTGATGATGATGATGATAGGCAATAACCACTGAGTGCTTACTATGTGCCAGGAACTGTTCTAAGTGTTTTCTGTATATTAACTCATTTATCTCTCATGACAACCCTAATGGAAAGTACCATTTACATTCCCATTTTACAAATGAGGGAATTGAAGCAATGTGTGATTATGCAGTTTTCCCAGGTCACACAGGTAGTGAGAGACACAGCTGGGACTATAATCCAGCCAGTCCAACACTAGAGTCCATGTTTTCAACCACTGCTCTGCTCCATCATTGTGCAATTAATTTTATTTTTGAAGAGAGAGTAGAGGAGACTGTAGCGGGAAGGCTTGGTTTCTGGATAAGCTGGTAGTTCAGACCTAGTTATCCTAAATATAAACAGTTCTACAGAGAGCAACCCCACACCAGTAACTCTACTGATTTATGAAGGAATTAGCTCAAGCCAGATATTTAAAATGGGATCCAACAAAGAGTCCTTAAGGCCCCTCACTGATGCCCCGCAATGGCCAGAAGGTCACACAGGTAGTGTCCATGCCTCTAAGAGAACACAATCTTCATAGTAGTTGATCAGCAATCGGGAGGATGGGACAAGACATTTCTCGACTTTTCTTATAGAATTGCTTCCCAGGTCTTACGGATCCTCCTTAAATGGGGACCCAGGAATCTCCTTGAGCTCACTTCCTCCATCTCCCCCCCCCAGCCCCTCCCCTTGACCCTACTCCATATGGAGGAACACGTCCAGCTGCAGTGCCTCCACCTGATATCTCGGCACCTCCTCTCACTACTGGTGAGCTACTGCCAGGTTCTTATCTGACAATGTCATAGGAATAGGTTTTAAGTCTTAGCGTTACTGAGGGCCCACCCCAGTGAGCAGTGACTAAAACACCTCTTGAGGTTAGGACACCTACATGAAAAATAAACCTTTCTCCCACTGATAGTAATAGGCTCTCAAAACGTCCGTGGGTGATGGTAATGAAAACTGTTCCTTTACTGTGTCTTCTCAAAGACCCACACTCTACAAGAAATTAGGAAAGGAGGAGCTAGAAAAAAATACAATTGGGAGACGGAAATCCAACGAGTTTGTTTTTTCCCGTCGTCAGCAGGTACGGGCAGGACTTAGCTACAGACAGGGCCTCTGGCTGATCCAAAATGGCCAGCAGAGGGCGCTAGTCTAGTGCCTTAGAGAGCTTCGAAACATGAGCTTTGGTGTGTATCTCTCTGGTCACTCCGTGATATTTCTGGAGGAATGTTACATCATCAAGAGGGATTTATTTAACCTGAAACACAGGATATTCAATGATCCTTGTTAGCGCATCAAAGGGAGTCAGTCTTTGGCCTCAAAATTTCAGATTTCTTCCCTGGGGTTTTCAATTCTCTCTTTTCCTGTTTTTCTTGATAACAGTTCAAAATCTCCCTGGCAATGATTTTGAAACACTACAGTTTTCAAGGCAATCTAAAAATGCTGGTTATTTTGTTTAGATAGCTATCAAAGATCCAAGGTCAGTTATTCCATCCATTTCTCTCTCTCTCTCTCTCTCTCTCTCTCTCTCTCTCTCTCTCACACACACACACACACACACACACACACACACACACACACAGAGAGAGAGACAGAGACAGAGAGAAAGATATACACATCCACATATTCACTCAACAGTCACAATTTCTGCTGACAGTTCAAACTTTTGTCTGCAACCTGGGGTCTGATGTAGAAGACAAATGACTGGGAATTAACTAAGTGCTCAGATCTGTTATTCTGTATTGAAGGTCTGTATTGTGAAGGGTCTCAGCCTGCCCAGGGGTGTACTTGGCATTCACAAGGCACAGTGCTGTCGAGCAGTGACTAAAGCAATTCTTTCTGACCAAGTCTACAGGTGGACATAGACATGGAAACATGTCTTTCCTTTCTTGCAGGAGTCAGATGGACCAGTAGTGGGAATTGTGCTGTGAAAAACAAGCAATAACCACTCACTTGTCAGCTAATTTTGACCTGTAAAGCATGTTGCATACACAGCTCCTAAAGGACACCCCCTGGGCTCTGACTCCAAACTGAGAATGAAAAAGTTGGAGTTGAGGAGTTCACATTTTGACAGAGCAACAAAGGCAGACTTGGGATCTTCCATAGCTCACATTCCAGCCTGTGTGCCTGAGAGGCAAGCTGATCCCAGCACTTCCTTACTGCAGCACTGCCCAGCTGCACAAGGTTCCTATCCACAGTTCAGTCCTATCCATCTCTGTGAAGGTGTATTAATTTGCTAGGGCTGCTGTAACAAACTACCACAAACTGGGGGACTTAAACAACAGGAGTGTACTGTCTCACAGTTCTGGAGGCTATATGTTCAAAATCATGGTGTCAGTAGGGTTGATCCCTTCTGGAAGCCATGAGGGAGAGTCTGTTCCATGCCTTTCTCCTAGTTTCTGCTGGTTTGCCAGCAATCTTTAGTGTTCCTTGTCTTATAAAGGCATCCTCCCAATCTCTGTCTTCATCTTCACTTTCTGTGTGCATAGCTGTACCCAAATTTCCCCTTTTTATAAAGGCACCAGTTGTATTGGATTAGTGCCCATCCTAATGACTTCATCTTGACTAGTTACATTGGCAATTACTCTATTTCTGAATAAGATCACATTCTGAGTTACTGGGGGGTTAGGACTTCAACATATGAATTTGAGGGAAATGCAATTCAACCTATAACAGGAGGGTATACCCTCTCACAACCACCAACCCTTCTGACAGGCCAGATGCAGATGCCAATGTCCAGGGTATAAAGAGAAAAAGAAATAATTCATTAATTAGATTCTAGAGTTAATTTCTTCAGCTTTCTAGCCTATCAGTGTAGATTGAAAATCTCAATGAGTAATAACCTTATCTCTTCCACCCCACCCCTTGAATTCACATCAAACCTAGAGCCTTCTGCAAAGTTGCCCCCAGTATTATTGTAAATCCTCAGGGGCTGGTTCATGTCTTCCCTTGAGCAAGTCTCTCTGCTGCTACTCTGAGATCCCTCAGGATTCTCCACCTGCCACTCTGGTCTCACCTGCTTTTCTCTGGAGCCGTGCAGTTCCTCCCCGATGACCGTCACTGATCCATCATGCGCTACCACCAATGTCCTGACCTTCTCACTACCTATACTGTTGCACATGGCCAGTTTGAGAATGAAGTAGAGTCAGGTGGAAATGTCTCTTTCGCCTTCGTGGAACACTGTTAAGAGGCTATTTGTGCCCTCATGCTTTACAGGGTTTCCTGAAGCAACACTTTCTTGTTTTAGTCAGAATCACTTTTTCTTCTGGAGAGGACATATTAGCACTGAGACAAAGGTGATTTCAAGTAACTGCCACCAGGCTATACCCCTCCCATCGGACAAGTAGTGTCTTCCCCAGGAACAGGCTCATCTTGCCGCAGAATGACTTCTCCCACAATGTTCCTTGGCTCTCCTGCACACTGGCTTCTATAGAACACTCCTGGTTTCCTAAGACTTGGCCTCTTGTATCTAAACCCCATCAGCAGACATATATTGAGGTTCTTTTCCAGAGTCTACTCAACATCCATGCAAATAGACTTCTGGCAGGTCCACCTCCTCAGTTTCCTAGATGAACCCAGAAGAATCATTCTCCCACTCAGCATTTCTTAAGAATCTACTAAGTCCTAATCATGAACTAAGTAAGAATTAAGGCTACAAAGATGGATATGACACGGTCGCTGTTCTCAAAGGGTTTGCAGTCCAGCTGGGGAGACCGTCATTAAGAAAATATTTTCAACACAAAATCATGTACTGAGTAATAAAGGCACATAAATAGAGTGATAGGGTGTCACAGGACTTTTTTTTTTGCCCAATCCAAAGAAGGCTTCTCAAGCAGTTGAAGTCTGAGATGGCTTTTAAAGGTGAAGAAATACAAGATGGGTATCCTAAGCAAAAGGAGAGCACCAGCACAAAAAAGTCCGTGAAGCATGAAACAACGAGGTGTATGCAGGGAGTTTAGCCAGATCTGTACTGTGCCATGTAGCTTGGATTTGATCCTGCAAGCAATGGGGAGCTCTGGGCAGATTTTAAATGAGTGATACATTCAGATTTGCATTACAGATCAATCATTTTAGCCAGGCTAGTGAAGAATGGGGATGGGAGAGAGACAAAACTAGAGGAAATAAGACCAATTTAGAGCTCTTATTATAATCCAGGCAAGAGATGATGAAGTCAAACCATGAAGGAATGAAGAAGAAGGGGCAAATTCAAGAAATATTTAGGAAATTAAATCAGCAAGACTAGGAGATTTACTGGATGTGGAAGGGTGAGGGAGGTTGAGGGGTCATGAGGGACTCTGGCTTCCAGGTTGGATGACTGAGAGGATAACACAGGATACAGGTGGAGGATCCAGTATGGGGAGAACATGTCATGTTCAGTTTTCTGGCTCCACCTCCCCCGCGACCCTTCCTACTCCAGACTTCACATTAGACATGCTGAACTTGAGGGGACTGTAGGATCCCTGGAGGAGGTCTTCTTTCCTGTCCTCAAAGAATTCACATTCTAATAGAGAAAATAGACATGCATGATCTACATATGGCTAGACTCGACTACCTACAATTCCACAACCCTTTATCTACAATTCCAAAATCCAAATAGCCCAGAAAATCCAAAAGAAAAAAATTTTTTAATAAACTTGAAGTAAGTTCATTTGACAACAAAACTAAACAGAGCTCACCTTTGACCCATCAACTGTGGCCAAGGGTAGGTTCTACATGGACATGATGGCTCCCATTGGAGCCATGTGACAAGAAAATGAGCATTTCCCGGCAGAAAAGGGGTGGAAGGATGTACCCAGAAAGGGGAAAGAGGGCTGTGTAGACCCCACAGGAGTTATCCACTATGCTTTTAAGAACCCAAAGTCAAGATTACTTACTTACAAATACTTACTTACAAGATTACTTACAATAATTGCAAGATTATTCCTCCATCCTAGAGTTAAAAAAAAAAAAAAACCTGAGCCTCAGATTTATCTGAAGCCACCCCACAAGGACTCAAATCTAAAACGAAAACCTCTTCTATGAGATGAGAATTTGCAAAGGGCTGCTAGGACCTGAACTGTCATTATTCTAAGACCTAAGATTACCTGACTTTTCCACTTCACTTTCTGGTTGTTTTCGTGATGATTAAACACCCCCCATAGACGTGTTTATCATACCTGAGCTGTAACCCACCCTTCTCCAATCCATGGGTTAGAAAAAGGATCTCTCCCAGGAGGCTTTTCTGGAGCGAGAAACCACGTGATGCTCCCCAAGGGAAGAGAAAAGCCACAGAACTGTTCTTGAATTTTAAAACTAGAAGTAGGCTCTGTGGAAAACATGGACAGGTAGTACGTGCATGGATGGTGCATCTGCATCTCTGCAAGTTTCATTTCCACATTTTGCACAGAGCATGTCTAATATCTAATGGTGGCATGGGGCTGATTCTCTGGAGATCCCATCAGGTGTGCTATGCTGCCTGCTCTGCCCTTTGTGGAGAAGAGAGGACAAAGCAATGGTCCAGGTCTCTGGCTTGTTGACTTGTTGATACATGGCATCATCAGTCCTCCAACTACAACAGACCCCTTCAACCCTGTGCCCCGAGCTGCAGACTCAGCCCCATTCCAACATGGACATCAGGACTGCCTTCCATTAAGGAGCCTAGAAGACCCTTTTGTTCAATGCTCCTGAGACTTAGCCAGCATCCAGCCTTTCTCAGGGTGAATATACAACTCTGTGACTCAGTCCCCACCTTATTCCTGCAATGAATTCTCCTCCCTGAATCCCATTTCCAACCTGGATCCCTCTGCTGGGATCCCTGCATTGAAACTCCACCCAGTCCCCAATTCCTCTGGGACAAGGACACTTCCTAGCCTTTGTTTCTACGCTAACCTTGAGTTTGGGCTTTCACCCTGACATCCCCCCCACCAAATCTCATCCCTCATGCTACCCACCAGCCTGCCTCCCTGAATCCTAATTTATATTTGTTGAATTAATAAATGACTAGCTGCTATATGCGAGGCACTTAAAGACCAAGATCTACTCTAAGAGCTCAGTATTTTGCAAAATACATTAATTTAATAATTTAAAATTTTGAAAATGATGGCAAAATGAATAAGATATTGCCAGACACTGTGGAGAGAGTGAATCACCTTGTCATGGAGGATTTCATAGAGGGGTAAGATGTGAGCTATTTTTAAAGCACAGTGAGTAGTCTCATCAGAAAAGGAGAGGACACTCCGGGCAGGGGAGGCAGCCCACGCGAAGGTATATGGCAGGACAGTCTCAGAATACTGCCTTCTCCCGGACCGCCCACTGCGGTTTCCTGCACGGTTGTTGCGATGACCCCATTACTTCTTGCGGGATATGATGTACCAGCTATTACCCATCAGCCCCCTCTCCGGATACTGAGCTCCGTCTGTCCCTTAATCCTTCCATTCTCAGCCAGTTACAGGCTCCCATAGAGTCAACCTTAGCTTACAGAGAAATGTCCAGAATGACTGACCTGATACTTCCAAAGCTTCCTAAGGTTGGAAAAGGAACAGGGTCTGCCTTTGGGGCTGCTCTTTCCTTCTGTCCCTGGTATCTGCTATGCCCTCGTCCAGGAGGAGAATAGAAGAAATACCTCCTCCCCCTCGCTCTCCCTTAAACACACCATCTTGCAGGTCTGAGCTCCAAACATGACCCTTTCAGTAGTCTCATCTAGGAGCTCTGCACCCCAAGGTCAGTCAATAATTTTCTAGTGCTACCGAGTACACTGGCCTTGCCACCACTGCAAGAAGATAATCTCTGGTTCTCTTGGTAATCTTTTAGCTTGGTTGCTTTCCCCAGGGTTCTGAAAAGCCTCGGCAGACCATTTTCTCTCTGCTCTCTCCCACCTGTTGGGGGAGGCAGCAATGCTGAAAGTTGAGATCAAAACAATGCATAACCTGAAGTGTCAATGCCAGCTTGTTTCCCACCCCAGTGCTGCAGACTCGCCTCCAATACAAGGTACAGGAACTAGTCTTGGACGTGGAGTGTATTGTGTCTGTTCCCAATGCAGGCCATTGTTCTCAGCCCACAGACCTGGCCCTGGAGGCCTCGTGCCTGCCTTCTCTCTCTCCACAAGGTTCTTTCAATGCATCTCCCAAGGTCAAATTTGGACCACAGCACTGTGAACTGTCAGACAGGAGATCTGGTAACTAAATCAAGCAGTTGTTTTCTTTCTCAGGAGTAAATGATTTCTGCTGATTTCTACTTATCATCAGTTCTATTATTTAAATGTTCTATCTCAGGGACAATTGGAGATGAGACCATTTTGGTGGTGATGCTGCCAGCAGCCTCAGGAGCCCTCCTCGCCCTGAAACCTTGGATGGGGGGGAGGGGTTCACCTACCTTCAGCAGGGGTGGAGGGAGGGCCACTGGAAGGAGGGGTGGTGGGAGAGTCACTGTGGCTACTTTCCCCAGGGGCACCAGGGGTGGATATATCCCCAAAATACTGTCTAGCTCTTAGCTCCTAACATTTCAGTTGTTCAAGAGTCCTGGTTGTCACTCTCCCTAACCCATGATTAAGGAAAGGTTGGGTCTTTTCACTGCCCTCCCCCTACTTGTGACTAAGTCCATAACCAGGGCTTGCGCTGGACTTGCCTGGATACTAGAGTGCTCTGGAGCTCCTCACTGTTCCTCTTCCTGGAAAGGACAGTTATCCCAAGAGATGAGAGGACCTGTCACTGCTACACCTTAGGATCTTAAGCTGAGACCTCACTGTACATGGAAATCCTCTATCCCAGACATCACTTGCAGGCGTGCACACACGTACCCACACTCCCTATCCATGTGGACACTGCCCCTTCCCCGGCCCCATCTGCTGCCTCCACCCCTCCATCCAGCCCTCTGGAGCTGTCTTACTCTCTGTATCATTCCCTGCCGTGTCTCAAACTGAGTCACACCCCTAAAGGGTCCACTTCCTGAGTGCAGATCGTTTCCCAAGCACTTCACATACATTATCTCATTTAATTCTTAGGACCCTCTTGTTGAGGAAGGTGCTCCCTTAGGCCCATTTTACGTGTGAGGAACAGACTCAGAAATGTTAAGAATCTTGCCTAGGATCACACCGCTAGTAATAGAACACCCAGATTCAATCCTAAGTCTGCTCTCCTGTCTGATTCCTGACCTCTTCACTGTGACTCTCAAAGAGATGTATACATATTACAGAATTTCAGCATCTATCAGGAGAGGCACTTCTGAAGGTCAACTATGCATTCAGTAGACAAATTCTTCAATAGGTGGATCCTTCCAGAATGCCTTTCTGCGCTGGGCACCGTGGGGACAGAGATAATTAGCAGGCTGCCTCTGTGGTCCTGTTGGGTCCTTTCAGTGTTGGGGGGCGAGGGGACAGCATGGGAGGCTCAGTTATCATCCCTGGAAAGTTTCCAGAAGGTTGACATCCTGCGGATGACTGGTGTGAGATCTTCTCCTCCTGAGACAGATGAGACAGCGGGAGCGGGGAGGAGGGTCACCTCCATGCCTGGCACACTTCCCACCCACCATAGTAGACCCCTGACAAATATTTGTTAGTTCTTAGAATAGTATAAAAAAGAGTAGCACTCACCACCTATAGCACGAATATGGAGAATTTCGAGGAGAGGCTTTTTTGAGGAAGGGTTGGTTGGTCAGAAACGGTCCTGCCAGAAAGAAGGTCTGTTCTCCCCATCAGCCAGAGGGGTGGACGCAGGCACCAGGTCTGGGCAGAAGGCTGTCACAAGAGGGCAGTGGCAGCTCCCTCTTGGGACTGAGGAAGCCCTGCTAGCCTATCTTCTCTCTGGAGAAGTGAAGAACAGCCTTGAGCCTTGTAACTCTGCCCAAGGTGGGGGCAGGACCGGGCGCCAGACACATGATTTCAACCGGGAATAAATGCAACAATTCCGTTCATGTTTCATACACAACCTTTCATGTCATTTGACCCCAATAGACTTGTGGGGTACACTGACATTGTTAGCCCAATTTGACAGAGCAGAACAGGAAGATCCTTGAGGTTTCGACTCATCCCAGTTTGTTTAGATAGAAAAAATGTTATGGGGACAAATGCTAGGGCACCTAAACCCCTGTCTGGGGAGAATATGTTTGTAAACATGGTGATGTGGGCTAAATTCTTTAGTGAAACTCTCACCATCATAATTTTTCCTTTATAGGCCAGTCTCTTTATTTGTTCATTCCCTGGAGGGTTAGGAAGAAACAGAAGAAGGAGATTAAAATCAAATTGGACAATCAGGTACTTTGTAAGTAGCCTTAACAAAAGTTTGGATGAGGCAAGTGATACTCGTGAGCACCCACCCAACACCTTTGCCCCCCACCACTGTCTTTCAAGGTCACACTTGTGACCTTGGAGAGTCATGACTGATTCCGCCAGCTACGGATACAGAAATATATGCAGGTAATGATGGACACGGAGGAGGAAGGTACAGCAATCTCTGTCGAGGACCAGAAGCAGGTACCCACATAGAAACTGACTACGTCATCAGCCAAAAATCCAAAGCCCAGGGTGATAGTCTTATTCTGCCCCCCATTTCTTCCTGGAACATGGCATATACCAGGACTGGGCTCATTTGGAAATGTGACTCAAGGCAACAAAGGTGAAAGATTCTTCTAGCCATAGACACACAGCAAACACAAGGGGCGGGGGGGATCAGGTGAAAATCTACTCACCTCGTCGGGCATCCAACCTGCAGGATCCAGTGCCACCCCTGGTCCCACCCAGTGTAGAGCTAGATATAGCTGAATGCTTGCTGAACCTTAGCAGAGGCTGAGTAGGATAGGAAGATGTGCAGGAAGCACATAGGATGAATCACGGGAAAGAAGAGAAGAAAGAGAAAGTTCGGGTGTCATGGGCTGCGACCTTCCTCCCTAGGCGGAGGGGCCATGGGGAAGCAGCCAGAGACGCTGACTGAATGGCCCACCCAACACCCAACTCTGCAGACTCTAAAGAAGTTGGAAGATGCAGTGCAAACCAGAAGAAGTGAACTCTTTTATATATTCTTCCGGATTCTGTGGTGGGGAGGGGTAGCCCGTGGTAGCCTGTTACTAATGGACTGAATTCCTGCTCCTACCGTTAACGGTGTCAAACTCAGGACACACCAGAAAACTCTCCTTTTAGGTTTTATTCAGCATCTTGATTTTGCAAACCTTTGTGGAACATGCTCTCTGCCAGGCAATATGGTGGTTATAGAGGTAATTGAGACATGGTTTGTACCCTTAGAGAACTTGTCACTTCTGGGCAACCTTGACATGCATCAGACCAATTTCCATCTCAGTGGAGCAGGGTGGACGCCATTGTAGAGACGGGCTTTGGGAGAACAGAGAGGGTGGTCCATTTTGCCTGTGGGCCCAGGGAAGGGTGCTTAGGAGAGGAGACGTTTTACAGGTTCACTTCAAATAAAAAGATGAGCACATCACAGGCTGCAGGAACAATGCACATCATGCCTATTCCTGGAAGCACTAGAAATCTGCTGCCTGATTTTTAAAACAAATACTAAAGTAACAAGTATTACATTGTGCTAGCCTGTCTCTGCTATCCTGTCATTTCCATTCTCTGCCCCCATCCTCACTCCCTGTGCCCATTCCATTCTCTATTAACCAACTTCAGTGGGAAATATGTTATGACATCAATGGGATTTGTTCCTTGGTGGCCCCTCCCCCTCTCATTATCTTTCCCATCATACTTTGAAGGCCTTGCGTGATTTTCTCCTTTTCCTGCTTCACCAGCAGCAATTGGGGATCCTCTCTCTCCAGCTTCCACTGCCCAGCCACAATGCGCTTCTCTGTCTTTCCAATAGGTATGGCTACTTTCCACCCCAGGACCTTTACACTTGCTGTTCTTTGGTGTCTCCAACTGTTCTTGTAGCTAATTCTCCTTTCTTCTGATTCCAGTTTGAAAGTCACTTCCTTGGGGCTAGTAAGATCCCCTTATCACATGCTTTCTTAAAGCCCTAAACCGTTCATAGTATTTATCACAACTGTAATGATCTGTATTTGCTTAAAATCTGACAATACTGCTAGAGCACAAGGCCCATCAGGACAGAGACTGTGCCTACTGTGTTTACTACTGTATGCTCAGAGCCCAGCTGACTGCCCAGGACAGAGTAGGTGCTCACAAATATTTGTTGCATGAATGAACGAATGGATATAGTTTTCCCTTCCCTTTTCCACCCTGGCACCTCATTATGTCTTGTCATTTCCTATCCAGAAAGCTCAATCTGAGATCTAATTAAATATAAAAGACAGGGCTTCCCTGGTAGCACAGTGGTTGAGAGTCCGCCTGCCGATGCAGGGGACACAGGTTCATGTCCCGGTCCGGGAAGATCCCACATGCCGCGGAGCGGCTGCGCCCGTGAGCCTGCGCGTCTGGAGCCTGTGCTCCGCAACGGGAGAGGCTGCAACAGTGAGAGACCCGAGTACCACCAAAAATAAAATAAAAGCACAGACCAAGGGGAGGCAAGAATGTGCTCTTCGACAGACAAAGGATTGCTCTGTCCTCATGAGTGCACCTCCCTTTTCTCTCCTTACCCCAACCACAGGAAGACCCCCTTATTTTGTTTATTTGGGGGATAAGTGCGACCACACGGGAGCAGCAGAGGTGAGGACCTGGTGAGTACACTTAGCCACTTCTCCTTTTGCCAGCATCACCTGTGAACTAAATAATAGCTTGATAAGCTCAGACCCACACCAATCATTTTGGGGTGAAAGGAGGAAGCTGATGGGCAATGGCACCCCCTTCAGGCTGCTCCTTTCTTCTCTCTACCCCTGCTCCCTCTTGGTTCCAGCCAGCCCTCACCCCCTCAGGTCTCAGTGACTGCAAGGCTCGTCTGCTGATTTTCCAGTCTCCGATTTTCCCAGCGTCAGGCACATCACCACTGGGTTCCCATCAACATCCTTGCTTAAAAACTTGCAATGACACTCTACTGCCTTTGAGGGTAAGTCCAAAGCCCTCGCTGCTTCAATACTAGACACTCCAATCTCTCACTGCATTGCAGGTCGTTGTATCCAGCACACACCTTGTATGTTCCAAGCTCTGTGTTTTTCCTAATCCCATCCCACCCACCACACCTCCCATATCTGGTCCTACTCGTCCTTAAGGCTCAGGCTGACTCCCATGAAACTTTTCCATGAAACCTTTCCTGACATCTCCAGCCCACAGCTGGCTCCGCATGGCCTCATCTCTGGTGACAACATGAGTTAATAGCATCCTATCTAGCTATTAGTTGATCTCCGATTGTTCTCTGTGTTTTAGTTTATGTGTAATAAATATTTGGTTGAATTGTTGATTGGAGAAAACATAACGAAACGGCCATTACAAGAATCTGAACGGAGCCAAAATGCAAGCACAGGGATGTATGTGTGCATGCATGTGTGTGCACGAGTGTGCATGTGTTATCGAGACAAAAGCTCTCTTCCACCTCCTTGGGAAACATTTTCTAGTCACCTGTATCAATACCGGAGCAGTGGATGTGCCCCACTCCGGCCTCTGATGTCTGGCGTATGACCCAGTCAGTACCTGCAAAAACGTCCACCTTCTGAATTCAGCATAAAGAGGCAACACTTTCTCCCATGCCACCCAACATCTGCTGAACCTACTTCTGTGTCCACAGTCGAGAATTCATTCCCGGCACTCTGGCTCGCCAAGACCAGCAGTGTGCCGGTGGATGGGAGGGAAGGGGGAGGAGGGAAGAGGATGCTGGTGGGTTGGCTCACTTAACTATCCCAGGGGACTACCTCACCCAGGAACCAATTAGAGTCTAGTCTAGTCTATTACAATAGTACCCAAGAGAAGAGAAGAGGGGCCTGAATTAAGATTGTAGAGGTGAAAATATAAAAGCGGCAGCATTTACTTACTGTCTTTTGTGTAAGAAAGGGGGCCAGGGAATATATATATTATTTTGTTTGTTTCTGCATGAAATACTGGAGAGATACACAAGAAAGTAATAAAAGTGGCCACCTGTAGAGGGCAGGGTAGGGGGAAGGGGTGGGTGGGGAGTGGATGGAGTGAGACACCTCTACGTATGACTTTCAATAGAGTTCTGATTTCTGACCCACATGAATGTGTTGTTTATTCAAAAAAACACAAACGATAAAAAATGGAAAGGCAGGGGCTTCCCTGGTGGCGCAGTTGTTGAGAATCTGCCTGCCAATGCAGGCGACATGGGTTCGAGCCCTGGTCTGGGAAGATCCCACATGCCGCGGAGCAACTAGGCCCGTGAGCCACAACTAGTGAGCCTGCGCTTCCAGAGCCTGTGCTCCGCAACAAGAGAGGCCACAACAGTGAGAGGCCCGCGCACCGCGATGAAGAGTGGCCCCCGCTTGCCACAGCTAGAGAAAGCCCTCGCACAGAAAAGAAGACCCAACACAGCCAAAAATAAATAAATAAATAAATTTTTTTTTAAAAAAATGGAAAGGCACAATTTAAAAGCTAAGAGCTTCCAGAAGGAGGGGAATGGTCTCCTGGGGTCCAATGGGTTAGAACTGAGAAGAGGATGGTAGATTTGGGGGTCAGAATGCTTTGCTTCTAGAAACAGGTGAGAGGGGTGAAACCATGCAGCATTGGGCCCCCCGAGGGATATCCAAGTGCTTCCCCCATTTTATAAGACACTGAGGGTTCTGTAGTCTCTGCTTTCAGCCAGTATAGATATCCTATTGCTCAGGAAGGTATTTTAAACAACATACACCAGCAACTGAGTGGTTAAGAGGGAAACGGAGGCAGGCAGTCTCTGATTTTCTATTATCACCCCATTCAGGCCAATGGAAACCTTCAATTTGATGTTTTGTTTTTGCCTTTTATGTTTTCCCTCTCTCCATCACACACTTCCATGCAAATACAATCACACACACACACACACACACACACACACACACACACACACAGCATAAAAGGGCCCCCTTGCAAAAGGATTTTTCTGGATCTGCTCAGAGGGAAGGAAAGGCAGAGGAAAGGAAGGAGAGATGCAAGCCGCCCTAGCTACTTTTCCTCCCCTTTAAGGCTGCCTGGTTACAGTCCTAGGAAAGAAAACCCCTGCATTCCTCCCCTTTAATTCGGTTTATTGTTGAAGCGCTGGAGCAAGCTAATCCTCACAGACCTGTAGGAGCTGGAGTGGGAGGGCCACGGGCACCGTTCTCTCGGATTCCCTGGGTAAGATGAACCTGCTTCTTTATTTGGTTTGAGGAGGTTTCTTTGTTTAGCGGGAGGCTCGTGGCACCAAGAGAGTGGGTTTGAAGAGCCACTCTTGCAAGCAACTTGGGTATTTATTTCAGCCCCAGTTCCTGTCTTGCCTGACTCTCAAGGTATCAAGGGGAAGTTGTAGCTGCCTTGGAAGATAAGTCTGAACGGGTGTCCGGGTAGGACCTCTGCGGAGATTATCTGGCCATCACTTCAGGGTTGGCTTGAGTGGGAACCTTTCGCACTCCTGGGCAAAGAAAAGGGAGCAAAATATCTGTATGTGACCCTCCTGCCATGCCTGCTTGCATTTAGGGACAGCCCTCTGGGCTCTGTTCCTGGGAGGGGCTGTCCATCTGCAGGGTGTCAGGACCTCCAGCGCCCTTGCACCCCTCCCTCCTGCTCAGCCTTCATTTCTTAACCTATCAGACCCCATCTGTCAAATGGGGCAATGCCCTGTTTTGGTTCTCCCCACCTGTCTAGGTTGTTGTGAAGATTAGGAGAGTCAGTGGGCAAAAAGGAGGTTTGTAAGCAGTCAGTGGCTCTGCAGACCCAAGGCAGGCAGACCAGCCTCAGTGCCTCCTGGCAGGGTCTGTGGCCCAGAGCCCGCTCCTGTCCCCCGCTGCGTTAGGATGCAGAACTCAGCAGGGACACCGCTGTCAGTCACCTTCCTCAGGGGCAAGTCTCTCTCCCTTCTGTCTTTAAACTTCCCTAGTTCAGTTCTCAGGTAAAAATGGTAAAAGGAGGTCTGGACTCACCACCACCCCCATCCGCACTGTGGCCCCTTCTTTCCACGTAACTTTGACGCACAAACATTAACCCTGAGGCTCCCGGGGACGGCTGCCGGGGCTCTCGCTGCTGTTCTAGCAGCAGTGCGTGGCTGGCCAGCTGCTTGCTCTGGAGCCAGATCAGTTGATGAGGAGGAAAATCTCTGAGAAGGGTCAAGAGAGTCAAGCAGGTTCCATCTTGGGTGGGGAGGTGATCTTTCCCAGATCAGAGGCTGGAGACAGCCCGGCCCCTGGCAGTCCTACTGACTTAAGCTTAACTAGGACCAAAGACAAGACCCAATAGGCCATAATACAAAGTGCTTAGTAATTCCTGATATGGGAACCACACTCTACAGTGAGTAATGTGCTTTTAATTAATCATCTTTAAGACAAGCCCATTGGGCTGGTGGGGCAAAGAGTGGTTGCACTGAGACTCTACAAGGCAAAGCTGGATACTGGTGAAATCCATTTGATGACAATAGCATTTGAACCCAGATCTTCTGACCTAGTCGGTGACCTTTCCGTGATATTACAGATAGCTACGGTGCAGGTGTGAGTGTGGGTGTTTTTCTGTGTATTAAGAGCACTCTTCAGAAAGATAGGGCAAAACTTTGGGAAAGAAGCTCAAGGTTAGAGTGAGAAAAGGTTTGAGCTGGAGCCAGAAGCCACTTAGGCAAGAGACAGATGGCCAGCCCCAGAGTCAGTGTTGAGAAATCTGAGTGTTCCCGGGATCCAACCTTCCCCAGATCATCCGAGCCAGCCATGCGTTCCAGGGGGAATCAGTTGGTTGGTGGGATTACAGGAGAGCATCCTAAGGATGAGGGCGGAGGTAAGTGAAATTCCAACAACCACCCGCAGGAAAGAGGCGACAGGTTATGTGGTGGGGGACAGGGAGACTGCTTTTGGGGTCTGATGGACTGGGGCTCACGCCCGGCTCTGTCACTTGCTATCTGTTTGATTTGGGGCATTTTTCTTAATATTTCTACCCATCAGTACCTCAACTATAAAATGGGGTTAACGATACCCGATACCTACCTTGAAAGACATTAAATGAGACAATGGCAGGTAAAGCGCCCAGCACGGGGATCACCCAGGTGATCAGTCTGGGGCAGCGAATACCTTAGGGCCTGGGAGCAATTCTGCAATTCTGGCTGCGACTACAAAGAATCTCCTTCCGAGAGACCAGCGCCTCCCTGACCCCCTGTGCCCCAGTCACGCACGTACACGCGGCCAGGACTAAACTGATATCCCTGAGTGACGGGGCCCAGCCGCAGCCTGCCGGAGGCAGCGGAGTGAATGGGCTGCAGCATGAATGGGGGTGGGGGGGGCAGCTCTCTCCAAGCGGGCTGCGTGCCAGCCCTACAAGTGCTGGTGCGTGGCCACGGTCGAGGGCGAGGGGACTGGGGGTGAGCAGCTACCCCCGTGGAAAGCAAGCTGGTGATGGTGCCAGGGAGCTGCACGGGTTGTGGATGACCGTCACACCCGTGTCCTGGAGCGGGGGAGGGGGAGGGGGAGGCTGGGAACTCAGAGCTTCTTGTGGCTCTTGCCACAGCCATTCTGAGCTCAGCCCGTCCTTCCTCCTGTTCCGTCTCCCCGGGTGGAGGTCTCTCCTCTCACCTTCCAGGGGGCGCAGTACAGTGAGCCTCTTGCGTGCGAGTGGGTCTTAAAGGCAGCGTGTGGCAGACACACAGTTACACCTATGACTCTCGAACCCTGCTTAGAAAGGTACCCCAGTGGAGACCAGCCCATGGAGAAACCCAACCCAGGCAGTGTTAACTCTGTGCTCCAACAGATCTCTGCCTTCTTGGTTGATAAAGTAGTTGGTTTGCATTTCAGGGCTACATGTATGAAAAATGATACGTCTTCAAACACTTTAGAATCAGAGTGAGATGCGGGTCACACTTGAGAGGCATGTGGGAGCCGAGACCAGCTGAGGAAACAGCAGATTCACGTCTCCTGCTGTGTGCTCACCCCTATTTAAACTGTTTGTTTCCCCTCTCTCTGCTCAGTGTTTAATCCACGTGCCTATAAAGTGGGCTCACTGCACAGCACTTTAGAGGTTACAGAATGCTTTCATGCCTGTTGATGCACTGGAAGCCCCCAGGAATCCTGGGAAATAAACAGAGCAGGGATCATTAGTCCCATTCAGCAGATGAGGAAAATGAGCGCATTAAGAATAAGTAACACACCCAGCTCTCTCCAGTGACTCTTATGTGTCAACCCCTCAGCCACCAAACAAAGCAGCACAGAATTCTGGCTTGTCACTGCAGCAGGGTTTGATTAAACTTAAATGTGGGTTTGAGCCTGAAATAAACTGCAGGAGGCAATTGAAAAATGACCTTCCTCAGTGATTTTGGGAACAGAAACTGGCATGCACAGTTGGCCTTGGAGATGTCAGACTAGGGGGAGGGCCGGAGATGGAGCCGGTGTTCCTGGGAGGGTCTGTCCAGCCAGAAGTCTTCAGGAGCTTTTCAGGTCCAGAGCCCGAGCTCTGGCAAGCTGACCAGCCACTTCAGCTGCAGCCTATGAATTGGAAGTAGGTTCTGATGGCACACACAGACCCAGCCACGTGCCTGTGCACCAGGAGGAGAGCAGGGCTGGGAGTGATGACAGCAGGCTGCTGGAAATTTCATCTATTGCTCATTTATACAATCACAGAACATCAGAGCTGGCCCGGTCCCCACTTTCCCCAGTAGGCTCTGAGCAACCATAGATTCTCTGGATGCTAGTAAGTGTTGCAAAAGGAAAGAATTTACAGTTACAGTCTAGGAAAGTTGAGGGACACTCTAGGTTAAAGAGCATGAAGCAGGTGTCTTTAACAGCCCCCAGAGCCTTTAATAAGCTAACACGGAACATGAAGCTCCAAGAAGGGGCAGTTAGCAAATCTGCTTTGCTTACAGAGAGTCTCCTAGGACTAATATTCTAAAAAACAAATGTCAAGGAACCCTAATCTAGTCCATTCTCCTCTTTTTACTAAGGAGAAAGGTGGAAGCCCAGAGATGTACAGTGATCTGCCTGGAGCTGCACACTTCCTGGTGCCGAGCCAAGACTGGAGGCAGAATTTGACCTCTTTCCAGGGTGCCTCTCAACCCAGAGGATGATGAGAAGTCCAATATAGGCCAGAGTCCAGGAAACTGTGTCAGGCCAGACCCAGGAAAGAGAATGTCCCAGCTTTAGTCTTCAGGCCCCTTTATAACCAAACAATTTATATATTGCCATGATTCTGTGTGTCCCAACCTGGAGACAGGGAGCACATTCTCATGTGCTTATAAGACAACTGATAACCTCCCTCCCAAGACACACAGTCCTTTCGGAGTCATGCTCTCAAGGAATGGAGAACCCCAGAAGTGGTCTTAGGGTGGGCAAATTCCTCTGGGGTCAGTAAAGGAGCCACACCTGGTCCCGCAGGAAGGCTCTGAGGCTTGCCCACCATGCCTCCAAGTCATTCATGCCTCCTTGCTCAGAAGCCTCAAGTGAGAGCACTGGAGAAGGCTCTTCCCATAGGCAGAGTTGAGAGCCATTATCTGGAGTTGTAGGCTGCAGGGATGCTACTCGAAGATTCTCCCCTTCCATGTGTCCATCTCCTCTAGTTTACTCGTATCCAGCTTAGGAATCTACTGTGGGTTTGGGAAACATACATTGGATCGGACTGAACTGAATGCCTCTGGATTCAAACATGGTGCCCCCGAGATTCTGGGACGTCTCATCAGGTGGGGTGACACTCTGAAGCAATTAGCCCTGTTGATTAATTTTTTAAAAGCACCTCAGAGCAGAGTCTTAAGTGGCTATGACTCAAGATAGTAACCTTTGGCTAAAGAGGCCATGTGGACCAGGGCAGGCAGGAGTGAGTGTCCAGAGAGAGGGTCCTGGGCAGGGTGGGGTCATAACATGACTTGGTACCTACGTAATATGGTGATGGCAACGAGGAGGGCCCTGAAGATAAATGTCGCGTGCCTTCGGGTTCTGCCTGGGGCTAGTCGCTGCCCCTGTGACCAGCTGGAGCCTGGGAAGGAGAGAAGGACAGCAACGCTCCGTGAAAGAAGCATGTGAAGCGTGCCTGCCTCCTGGGCTCACAGCCTGAGCATCTCTCCGCAGCAACTCATAAGTAGGCAGGCTGGATGCCACCCGCCTATTCCCAGAAGCTCAGAAAGCGCCACACTCAGGGGTAGCGTCCACCTCAGGACTGTGCCGCCTGCCCTTTAGGAATAACTTTTCCCTCTGTAGTCTCCTCCTCAGCTATGGAACTTTTTCCCAAGAGATCAGGAAGGTCATCTGTCATATGGAAGACCATACAACAGAGCAGGAACTAGGAGCCTGGTGTTGCCCTGTGGGGGTTACTTTAGAACCAAGTGAGAGCAATATTGGAGTTTCAACCTTCTCGGAATTTTTCTTTTTCTCTGAAAGGGCCTCAATTACAGAAGTCGAGAGAGGAGATGGAGGATTTTCAGAGAAAGAAGCAGGATGCAGCAATAGAACACCCCTGCCTCCCATCTCAGAGCCCACAATTAGACCCCCCAGCACACAGGGTACCGGGGCCCTGAGGTTTCTCCAAGGTCAAGGAGGGGTGGGAATGAAGTGGAGTTTCAGATCAGGGTCCCTGAGCTTTCCATGCGTCTCTGAAGATGGAACTAAATTGTTAGAGCTGAGTGTATGGGAGGAGGGGTGGGCGGGAAAGATGTTTTCTTATAGCCAAGCTTAGGCTAAGAATACTATGTTTTTAAGCTATTTAAGAGCAATGGGAAAGAAGGAACAGTGAGTACAGATCTGCTAATGTGGTGGCGATGCTTCCTGGAAAGTGGACCCATCAATCCACGGAGGCTTCAGAAGGGGGAGTGACGCACGCCCCACTGATGGGCCTGTGCTGGAAAGAAGGCCCTTGATTGGCTCTTTCCCTGGAAAAGGGGCATCTACAGCCCAGTTGTTCTGTGGAGGGGAGACACAGAGAGGGAGTCACACAAACTAATCCTGTTGATAGGCTCCTTTTAAGGTCCAGCCCCTGGCCCTCATCCCCTACATCCTTCAAGACTTCTCAGCTGCCCTGTGTCTATACAGTAAGACGCAATTGGTCCAAGCACAGCTCTGATAAGTGGAAGCTGCTAGATTTGGGTCTAAGAATCTGCAGAATCGTATCTGGCTAAAGATAGCCCTCTGTTCCAATATTTCATCTTCCCCAAAGCAATCTCTGCCAGTCAGGGTTCATTTGTCTCCACCCTGTAGACCGTGCCCTCGAAGTTTAAGATCAGCCCGCCATTGTATGCCCGGCGAGTCCTCCTCTGGCCCCTGCCTGTGCCCTGAACTGCTGTGGTCCCTGTGGGCTGCCATCCTGCCAAGAGGAACAAATCAGCAAATGGGCCTGGAGATACAAGGGTACACCAGGTCTACGTTCAGCTGTATCGAATGCTAAAGAATGCTTAACATTTCCCACGTGTGCTTTTCATAATAACAGCCACCAATTATTATATAGCCAGGTTGCACATTTACACCCTAGACTAAAATGTACAAAGAAGATGTAGCTTCTTTATTTCCTATAAAATCTTCCCCAGGAATGCCCACCCTACCAGGCAGCAAAAATGGTACAAAGGGCAACTTTACATTTGAACTTGTCCATTATAGCATCTCAGGTTTAATAAAGAGTCTCATTTGGTTGATTCAGTATCTTTCAGGAAAACACAGCCTTGAGATGGTCTTTTCTCCTCCTGTTCTATTTTCAAGGCAGCCTTTTGTGTTATAAGGTACTTACTTGACCTGTTTGTGGCAGGGGAGAAGAGGGCCCCCTACTTATCAGGGACCTCAGATCCCTGAGAACTCACAGAGGCTGACTAGCCACCTCTGAGGTGTGCCTGGTCCCATCTGGCCCCTGGGGCATCAGGCCGACATCCTCCACTAAAGGCCTGATTCCAGACATTTGCTTCCACGTGAGAAGCCCTGATTGTAGCCGTCTCTTCTTCTGGACCCTGGTTGACAGGAGCCCTAGCAACTCTATATCCCCTCACCAGGGCCATGGACAGAGGTGAGCCAGTAAACGTTTAACGTCTGATTCTTGGGGGATGGGGCGGGGAGTGAAGGAGAAGCCCTGATGGTAGCGTTTGCCTGTTCCCATGGTGTAAATACTCCCACTGTGGTCAATTCCAAGCTAACAACATGAGGCCACTGAGCATGGAGTTTGGTCAGCCGTGGGTCCAGCCCCGACAGGCCCTGAGGAACTTCTGACCCTGCAGGTCATGTGGCACTGACTCACTCACCTCCCCCATCTGGGCCTGTCCCATGATGACTGTTAAATGTGTTGAAGTCAGAGTTCCTCCAAGGCTTAGGGTCTCCCACCAGCAGAGTCCTGGGGAGCCCCTCCACCCATGTCACCGATCTCCCCCATTCCTAGATGGATGTTTACTACAAGAGGGTGAAAACAAGATGTGTGTTTCTGACAACTACACCGTCTGTCTCCCCATCTCCTTCTCAGGATCCACTTGGGCCAAAATCGTCAGTCTTTCCACACCTCTTCCTCCTAGCAAGGACCATCCTTGTGTCACATTCTTCTTATTTCCAGGGTCTTAAGCCTCACAGTTGTCACTTAAAGGCAGAAAAGGTTTCCCCCTGTATCACAGAACCTATTTTATGACGTGAGTCCTCCCCTGACCTTCATCTAAATAAGACCCTTCCTGATTATCCCTCTAACAAGCTCGGGTTTTGTTCTTTTATGATCTACCCACACTTTGTCACTGTATACATGTTAGCTGACTTGTTCGCTTCCTGACCCCTCCAGCCTCCCGGCCCTAGGAAGGCAGAGCCCTCACCCGTGTTCTTCACCTGACCACCGGGTTATACACTAAGTACCATAAGTAATTTTACCTTGCAATGAAATGTAACAGGAACTCATTTGTCTAAAAACGTATTGAAAAACATTAATTAAGACACTAGAGCTAGGTGTCAGGGGGCTAGAATGCAGTGTGATACAGTGAGAGATGCATAGCTTCTGTTCCTAGTCTTGCCTAAGAAATCTAGACTGTAAACAATTAGCTCTCTAACCTTGGCTAGATTATCTGATCTTCAGATAATCATTCTGAATCATCCTTATAAAAGATTTGAGATCTGCTCTATCTACCTCACAAGAAGCTAAGACCACTTCTCTGGTTCTCCATTTCTCATTACATCAGTCAGGGTCCCAACAGGAAACAGATGACATATATTGATCGACAGGGAGAGTTTACCGAAGGTATTATTTAGAGGGATACAGTCAGGGTACATATATGTACAGCCCCTGGCACATCGTAGGTGTTGACTGTTGAATAAATATGGTATTGAGAGAACTCATGTAAGCTCAGGACACAATTCAACTCAGATTTTAATGAATAACTGTTTTTCCAGCACTGTGCTAAATGTGGTGGGAATTGCAGAGGAAACACCATGCTCATTCATCTAATATTCATTCATTTAACCCATAAGTTAAGAACAGTAATGACTGGAGGTGGCATCAGAGCTGTGATAATAGAAAGAAGGGCGGCTGACCCGGTAGTCTGAATAAATACTTGGGCGATTACTTGGTATCTTAAGAAACAGCCCAGATGCCTTCAAGGTGGATAGTCCCATGTTAATCATTCGTGTATGTCTTATCGCGCTTACGTATGTTTGTACCAAGTGGATTTTCCACTACTAGACTCTAAACTCCATGAGCATGGGGCAAGCACAATGGGCATGCAGTAGACGGTCAATAAAATTTGTCTTGGTAGTTTAAAAAGCAAATGGAGGGCTTCCCTGGTAGCGCAGTGGTTGAGAGTCCGCCTGCCGATGCAGGGGACACGGGTTCGTGCCCCGGTCCGGGAAGATCCCACATGCCACAGGAGCGGCTGGGCCCGTGAGCCATGGACGCTGAGCCTGCGCGTCCGGAGCCTGTGCTCCGCAACGGGAGAGGCCACAACAGTGAGAGGCCCGCGTACCGCAAAAAAAAAAAAAATTAAAAAAAAAAGCAAGTGGAGAGAATAAGTCTTATTTTTGCCAATTACCCAGGTTTTGCTTCCAGTCCTTCCTTCCAGTTGTTACATGCAGGATGTATTTTAGATTCTTTTTACAACTTGTTCTCATCCGATTGGAGGAATTATCTGATCAGACCCTTTCTTCCCTTCCTCAAACCAAGCATCCGCAGAAGCTTCAACTCTGGAGGCAATGGGTCGGAAGGAAGAAGATGACTGCAGTTCCTGGAAGAAACAGACCACCAACATCCGGAAAACGTTCATCTTCATGGAAGTGCTGGGATCGTGAGTCCTGGGGCTGAGGATAGGGTGGCCGGGCTGCCTGCTGTGGGGAGTCGGAAAAGAGTCATCCTGGGCCAGCAGAGAATGATAAACTGGGCTGAGGCTGCTGTAACACTATCTCAATAGCTCTCAGGGAATAGAGTAGGGGCTTCAGGGGGTAGATGAGGGAAAGGCACCTTGGGGTAATACAGAGGACAATCCAGCCTTTCCCCAGGGTTCTGCCTCCTTCATCCCAGAGGCCCCTGCCCTGCTTCCGGATCTGTGACAACTTGTGAGTCCTGTCCTGGTTGCAGGAAAGAGGAGTTCTGGAGCATCTCTGGAGACTCAGTGACTCTAGAACCTTCCTGGGCCTCCTCACCCAGCTTTCTCATTTCCCCCCTGCAGTGAACAGGTCAAACCCACTGTCTGCTATAGACAGAAAAAGGAGCTTCTGAGGCTTGGAGAGTGGATGGGTTACACACACCTGAATCGGCTCCCACCACCACCATCCTTTCTGCTCCATATTTAAGTACCATGTTGGAAAAATAAAGTCACACTGTAGCCAAACTCCTACCAGCCTCTGGGGTGTCTGTTCCTTCCCCTTTGACAATGATTACATGGCTGGTGGAGCAGAGACAGCCTGTCTGGAATTGACTCTCCACTTAGTCCCACCCCTCCTCCGAGAGGTCACAGCCTCTGACACAGGCTGGTACCCACTCCAGGCCACCGGCTCCCAAGGCCTCAGAACCCAAGCTGGTCAGCCAATTAGTCTGGGCTAATTGGGCTGGGGACATGAGGGGCCCTTAGTGGGCTGTCCACTCAAGCCAGCTTTCCCTTTAGCCAAATTGGCTAAGTTTAGCTCCCTCCGCCTGGCTAGGAGGCAGTGACCTCAGGCAGCGACAGCTGCCTACACTCTCTCTGCAGCCGTAAAGGAGTCAGCTCGGCCCTGAGAGGAGGCCTCTGAGCCCTCCCATCCCAGGCAAGGGTGACACTCCGCACACAGGGGGATCTCAGTGGCCGCCATGGTCATCAGAGCCTCCACCCTCCATGGAGGGCCATTGTAAAGTTGCGGGTGGCTAGAGAGGGGATTTGGGGCAGGAGAGAGACACAACGCCCATGAGTGAATCTGAAATGATTTGCTAAGCAACCCAAAAATCCAGAGAAGGAGAGAGAAATAAGCCCAGGTTGACAAGAGCGTACTCACCAAGTGCTCAGATTTGTGCTATAGGATTCTGAGAGGCAGCACATGCCACCCTTACAGAGTTCAGTGAGGGCTGCCAAGCAGCTTCTAAACCCAGGAGGACATTGGAGCCCCCTGGGGAGCTTATGCCTCTAACTTTTAACTGTGAAAATGTTTAAGTAAAGAAAAGGTGAGGGCTTCCCTGGGGGCGCAGTGGTTGAGAGTCCGCCTGCCAATGCAGGAGACATGGGTTCGTGCCCCGGTCCGGGAAGTTCCCACATGCCGCGGAGCGGCTGGGCCCGTGAGCCATGGCCGCTGAGCCTGCGCGTCTGGAGCCTGTACTCCACAATGGGAGAGGCCACAACAGTGAGAGGCCCACGTACCGCAAAAAAAAAAAAAAAGAAAAGGTAAATAATAGTACAGTGAACTCCGATATACCCACCACCTAAATTCAATAGTGGTTAACATTTTACTAATTGTTTTACATACACACAAACACACACTCACACACACTGCATTGAACTATTTGTAAACAACTTGAAACATCATGACACATCACCTGAGTCCTCTGTCGGCCCTGCCTAAGAATGAGGGCATTTTCTTCTATGTTCACAAATATCATTGTCACACTCAAGAAAATGAATAATTCCCTAAAATCATTTTAGTCTAGGGAATTTTTTGAAAAATACAAGTTCCTGGTCCCAGACTACTAAGCTGAAATTTAAGGGGCTAGGACCCAGTGGCCAGGCATCTATAAATATATATATATATTTATTTATTTATTTATGGCTGTGTTGCATCTTCATTACTGCATGCAGGCTTTCTCTAGTTGCGGTGAGCAGGGGCTACTCTTCGTTGCAGTGCTTATGCTTCTTATTACAGTGGCTTCTCTTATTGCAGAGCACGGGCTCTAGGCGTGTGGGCTTCAGTAGTTGTGGCACGTGGGTTCAGTAGTTGTGGCTTGCGGGCTCTAGAGCACAGGCTCAGTAGTTGTGGCGCACGGGTTTAGTTGCTCCGCAGCATGTGGGATCTTCCTGGACCAGGGATCGAATCTGTATCCCCTGCATTGGCAGGCAGATTCTTAACCACTGCGCCACCAGGGAAGTCCCAGGCATCTGTATTTTAAATGTTGCTGGTGGCTCTAATGTACCCAGCCCAGCACTAATTTGAGGGAAGCAGGTGGACAAGACAGGGCAAGTCACAGCTGTTGCAGCAGCTAAGGCTGAACAAAAGCTAAGAAGAAGTCACCTCTGTGGTGCTCAGGATGGGGACAGGCAGCCCCAGGCTGCAGACCCCACAAAGTTACCCAGGTGAGGTGCTCTCCACAGAGGGGGCAGCTAGACAGAGCTGATTCCCCTGTTCAGGAAGTGCCAGAATCCCATGACAAAGGCCCCTTTCCTCTAGTCCTCAGCTCCTCTGGAGCAACCTACCAGGGAAAACAGGCTTTTGTGAAATTTGCCCAGATGCCACCCACAATTCCGGGGCCCTGGGTAGCTGTAGGGACACTGGGCAAAACTTGTCCATTACAGAAGGTACATCACCCAAGTCCCAGGCCTCCTCATTTCACTGCCAAGGAAGAGATTTTTCTTCTTGGTTCCTCCCTTCCTCTCCATCACCCAGGCTCCCAGCAAGAGCAGAGAGCTATTCAGAGCAGGAAACGCAAATCAAGATCTATTGCGGCAAGCGTTTGCTCCTGGCTCTGAAGCCTCTGCCCATCTCGCCTTCTGACCCAAGCAACCTTGGCCACTCAAAACTAGCTCTCTGCTCCCCAGTCTGACAAATGGCACAATTAAGTCTTCTAATCCCTCTCCCCTGCCCCTGCCACACACACACACCCACACACATGCACACACACCACACCTCCCACCCCCGCACACACCTCCCGCCTTGCACAATGCAAGGCTGCCTGAGCCCAAAGAGCAGTAATTACCACAACATTGCACAACCCTAGGAGATACCACAAACTGCCGGATCCCCCAGGAAGGTTTGATCTCATTTTACAAGTGGACCCAGAGTGGGTATCAGCTTTGAAATCAGGGGACCATCCATGTGTGGTTCTAAAGATACAGGTGAAAGGGGAGAAATCTGAAGGTGGACCCAAGAACATCACAGGTGGAAGGAATCTTTAAGGCCATGTGGTTCAACTCTCCTTTTACAATAAGGAAAGTGGGGTCTCAAGATGAGTAGAACACACAGATAATCCCAGTCCAAACTTCCTACCCATCCATCCACCCATCCACCCACCTACCCATCTATCCATCCATCCATCACACAAACACTGACTATCTTCCATATGCTGCCAGGCACAGGACCAGGTGCCTATCCACATTTGTCTCCCCTCATTCCCTGCCTCACACTCTAGCAAAAGAGGCTGGATTACCCGAGGCAGCCCTGCCTCTCCCTGCTGTTTTGCACCTCTAGGCTTTTTCTCATGCTTCTTCCCCACCCCCACCTGAAACATCACTTCCAACTTGTTTTTTCCCTAGGCTAACTCTCACTGATCCCTTAAAACTGAGCTCAGTGTGTTCTTAAGTCAGAGGGCCACAAATGATGTGTTTCTCCGCCATCCCAAGTGGTCAGTTTGGACACATTAGGGAAAAACGCCCTTTTCTCTAGCTTGCTGTCCAGAGCGAAAATGTTCTTCTAATTATAGTATGAAAAGGTACAGTGGCTCCAAGGTGATGGCATCTGCTGGAATTGTACAGTGTGTAACCGCCCAACCATAGCAGAGGCCCTGTCTTAAGTGTGCATTTTCTGTGGTCCATAATACTTCCCGCTGATCTGTGTCTCTCACCCTAGATTCTAAGCTAGACCAATGCGAATCCCAGTGCCTAACACGGAGAGGTTCTGTCAGCTCAACAAGTATTCATGTAATGCCTAATAACATTTTTCAAAGTGAATGTTAATTGCTCATTTGTCTGTGCTCTTCACTAATTTACAGGCTCCTTGAGAGCAGAAACACTTCCCTTTTTATCTCTAGTGTCTAAGATTCAGTAGGTGCTCAATAAATCTTGATTAGAGGGATGAGTGAATGAATGAATGAATGAATGAATAGAGCAAGCTCTGAAGGCTCTAATTAACTCAGTTCCAAGTGCAGCTGGGGGAAACAGGAAACACCAAGTATTTTCTAATGCAGATTGTGAATGTCCTTACACAAGCCTGATTGCTATCGGGGCTTCATGCTAGAATCCCCAGATGGCAGGGGAGAGGATTGCTCAGCTATTTCCTCACCTAAACTCTATCGCCTCTTGTGACAATCAGGTGTTCTCCCTACTGGTATTCAAATAATAATCGTACTAATAAGAATAATAGTATCTAGCGCATGTAGTTTACTAGATCTCAGGAAAGCTTTTATGCACTTATGTCTATAACTCAGGTACTCTTCTAAACAACCTTATGAATCAGATACTATTGACATTCTCACTTTTCAGATGAAGAAACTGTGCATACGCAAGTTAAGTGACTTGTTACCCAAAAAGCTGAGGTTCTAACGTGGGCCATCAGGCTCCAGCATCCACTGTTTGCTAACTGCTGTTATGGCCTTGTCTCCAGAGGACCCCCTTGAACCAAGAAGCCTGCAATTCGGAATTCTACCCTGTGTTCCCATTGGGTTCCATCATTTCTGTCTTCAGACAGCCTGCCCAGAGCTGCTGAGTTCCATTTTGTCCTCACAGATCCTACTGAGCGAGAGGATGCTCACCTCCCTTGCCGCTAATCATTGGTTCAGGGCAATCATCGGTATCTAAAACAGATACAAGAGTCTTTTTTCTCTCACTGTCAGAGCCCTGTCTCCCAGTGCTACTTCCAACTGCCACACAGTGACCACACAGCACACCACATTGGGAGAAGCCAAGTAAATTGACTCTGCAGTGGCCTCTCTTTTCTTTTGATTTAATAAAGTTTTATTTTTCAAAGTGTACAGTTGGTGGGACCTGTTCATGCATCTTCACCAGCAGCTGGGGCATCTCAACCCTTGGTGTTTCTGGTGTAAATTACTTGAGCTCTATGCTTTGAAAGCAGCTTAAAAATCCTTTACTAAGGAGCTCCTGAAGGGCTGCCCTGGCCAGGGAACCAGGAAGCTTCAGTCTCTCAGAGACTGCAGCTGGAGTTTATAAGCTTCCAGTTGGGAACTTCTTTACGGAGTTTCTCATATGTCGCTTTGTCAAACAAGACTAGGTTATCGAGCTTGTCCCGAACTTTGCCTTTGGACCACTTCTTCTTTTTGGCCTTGCCCCCAGATTTGTTCACTGGGCCTCCGTCTTTCTTGGCTGACTTTCCAGCATCTTTCTTCTTCTTGCTGTCCTTGGGCAGCATAGTGAAGCCGGGAGAGCAAGAGCTATCACTGCCGCCTCGCTAAGATCAGCAATGGCCTCTCTTTAATGGGTTTGCCAAGTGGAGGGGAACCATTATCAAATTATGGAACTAGGCAAGGGCAGCCGCCTAGTCCCTGAGTCTGTAATAGAATCTTTTCTTTCCCACGTGACAGGTGAAAGAAAGAACACAAGGCCATGTCAGATGGGGTCTGCCATGGATATGGCTCCTTGGGGTGCCCACGATGACAATGAACTGACTTACCAGTCCCACCTTCTTTCATCTACCCATTTTGCCTCCAGCAATGCTCTCTACCGGCCAGTAATAATTTTTATCTCTTGGTGTCTTCTACTCAGAGGAGCTTTTTCAGAAGTTTTCCTGGTGAAGCAAAGGGTAACTGGGAAGCTCTTTGCCCTGAAGTGCATCAAAAAGTCGCCTGCCTTCCGGGACAGCAGCCTGGAGAATGAGATCGCTGTGTTGAAAAAGTGAGTGGGTCCTAGGGTTGGTCGAGTGCAACCGTGGGATCACAACATTTCCTTCACAAATTACGTTCGAGAAGGACTGGGGCTGAATTTCCACACCCAAAGGTATTACTCCCTTCGATTGAGCTAATGGGTCAGTTTGATCCATCAGCTATATTAGCCAGACAGCTGATATTCTTTTTTTTTTTTTTCAGCAAATTAACTAGTGATCAACTGATAGCAGAGTTGGTTTGTGTACATAAACCCCAGGGTAGTTAGCTCAAATGACCAAAAATCAGTTGAAGGCCAACACCAGGAAGAATCAATAATTAAGGAAGCAGCACAAGATTTGGAAATGAGCCTCAGTTTCTTCCAAAGCAAATGCAGGTTCAGCACCCCGACTATCATGAGGGAGCTGACACTAACATATCGTCAACTGTTTAGAGTGGGACTCATGAAATAAGCCCTTGTGGAACCCCTATGGTGAACCAAAAGTTTACTCGGCATCAAGACCACAAGGATGAAACCAACAACATTCCTTACCCTCAGGAGCTCGCATTTTGTGAACAGAGTCAAAGGTGCCCATGAGTAGCACCAGTCCCGTTGGATGTGAGCCACACAGCAAAAGGCATAGTTCAGAGGAGACAGAGATGCAGGTTGCCTATATGTGTGTTTTCACAAGTATGTGTTTCAGGTACATTTTCAAAGAAGACAGACCTTGATGGATGAGTAGAATTTTGTGGAGGCAGGAGGGGCAGTACAGAAAGGGAAGTCTGGCCAAGAGCAGTGTCAACTTTAACACAGAATCATGGACGGGCAAGGGATGTTAGGGGAGAGTTAGAACTGGAAGCCCCTGTACTGAGAGTGAGTACCGTCAAGGGACAGGAGATGAAACTAAAATGGTCAAGTGGAATCTGATAATAAAGGGTCTTAGATGCCATGATAAAGAATGTTGACTTTATTCTGTGGGCAAAGAAAAGTCATCAAAGGATTTTAAGTCAAAAGTCCCATGATCGGATTTATATTTTAGAGCCATCCCTCTTAATCATGGTGGTGGAGGATGGATTGGAGGATGCCAGTCTAGAGGACAGGAGACCAATTACCAGACTTTCTCAATAATCAAGGCAAGGGATGAGGACTCAAGCAAAGGTAGTGGCAAGATCACGTGGTGGCAAGAAGACTGGGTTCAAGAAATTTTTCAGAGAGAGAGGTGATTAGGTTTAGGGGTTGGCTGGTAGGAGTGTAAAAAAGAAAAGCATTAAAAAGGCCCTGAGAAAGTAGGATCTCAAAGAGATATTGGTACGCCCACGTTCATAGCAGCATTATTCTTAATAACTAAACCATGGAAGCAACTCAAGTGTCCATCAGTGGATGGACGGATAAGCAAAATGTGGATATACATGCAATGGAATATTGTTCAGTCTTAAAAAGGAAGGAGATTCTGCAGTTTGTTTGCAACATGGATGAACTTTGGGGACATTATGTTAAATGAAATTAGCCAGTCAGAAAAAGATACATACTGTATGATCCCACTTATATGAGGTACTTAGAATAATCAAAATCATAAAGACAGAAAGTAGACAGGTGGTTACCAGGGGCTGGGGGCAAGGAATAACAGGGAGTTATTGTTTAATGGGCATAGAGCTTCAGTTTCACAAGACGATAACAGTTATGGGGATGGACAGAGGTAATTTTTGCACAACGATGTGAACGTATTTGATACCGCTGAACTGTACACTTAAAAAATGGTTAAGACGGAAAAAAAATTGTTTATCATGAAACATATTAAAGTGTAAATAAAATATATATGTATAATTTAAGAAAAAAAAAGACCCTGAGATTGAGCTGTTATGTGGACAGTCATATCATTACTTGGGATAGCAAATGAAAAGGATGTGTAGGCTGAGAGGAAATAGAAATTGGTTGCAATATGTTGAATATAAATAAATATCCACCTATCTCTACATAGAGGTAGATGTCTGGTAGGATGTTAGAGATGTAAGTCTGGGCTTCAGGGAGATTAGGGTAGAGACTGTAAACTCGTTGAGAGCAAGGACTAAGGTGGTCTTTCTTATCATTGCATTGTATCACCAGTCCCTAACGGCACAGGGGCTCAATAAATATTTGTTCAGTGAGTGAATCATCGATAAATTACTGTTAGCATCGTCAGATTATAAATGTAGTTGAATCCATCATGTAGCCACTGCATGGGGTCTGTATTTTTTTTAATATCTTAAAGATGCTAGCTACTATTGATTATGTGTTTTCTATTTCCCCAGGCACTGTACTAAGCATATTACACGTCTTATCTCTTTTCATCCTGATATAATTCTATGGGAAAGATGTACTTTACAGACAAGGAAAGTGAGGCTTAGAAGATCTGAGTAAACCAGCCAAGGTTACCCAGCTAGTAAGTGCCTGAGTCAGACCTGAACTCAGGTCCAGCTGACTCCGAGTCTAAGTTAACCCTTGTGCTGCACAGCCTTGAGTAAAACTTCTTAGAGACTTTCCTCCTGGATGGGCATGCACAGAGATGCTGCCTAGAAACCAGCCCCGCAGCTAATATGATAATTCTGCTTGCCTCAGCCTCTGAGTAATCCCAGACAAAGGTAATCTAGGGCAAGGTTTCTTGACCTCAGTGCTATTGACATTTTATTTTTTTTTAATATCTTTATTGGGGTATAACTGTTTTTCAATGTTGGTTAGTTTCCTCTGTACAACAAAGTGAATTAGCTGTACGTATACATGTATCCCCATATCTCCTCCCTCTTGTGTCTCCCTCCCACCCTCCCTATCCCACCCCTCTAGGTGGTCACAAAGCACCGAGCTGATCTCCCTGTGCTATGCGGCTCCTTTCCACTAGCTATCTATTTTACATTCGGTAGTGTATATATGTCAGTGCTACTCTCTTACTTTGCTCTTGACATGTTAAACCAGCTAATTCTTTGTTGTGTTGAGGGCTCTCCTGAGCATTGTAGGATGTTTAGCAACATTCCTGTCTCTACCCACTAAATGCCAGGAGCACTTCCCCCCTCCCCAGTCGTGACAGTCAAAAATGTCACTAGATATTGTCAAAGATCCCCTCAGGGACAAAAGAGCCCCTGCTTAAGAATCACTGATCTAAGGCATCCCACCGAACTGACCCTCAAAATGAGCATCTGTCTTACTTCTCACAATATCCTGGAACAATAATTTTGCAGCACGTCCTCCGTGGTTACCCCTGAGGAGGCTTAGCTAACCAAAATCCCACCTGTTGAGGGATCACACTTCATGCGATGTTTCTGAAGGAGACCTGGATACCCATTTTGTAGAATAACCTAGTGATCGATGCTCCCCTAGCCTCCCTCAGTTCTTTTAACTTTCTCTTTTGGTAAAGTTTAAAGAGATTCCTGGAGTAACAATGAAGTATTTGTTCCCTGAAGGCACGAGGATCAATTACCCATTCAAAAATATGAACTGAACACCATTCTGGGAATCTTTTCTCTGGAATTTCTTTGTGACTGCCTACTTATTAGGAAGGCTTCACAAGGACCCTATCTTCCTAAACATTGTCAACAATAGTCTCTGAAAGAAATAAAAGTCCAGCTGGGCTAGATCTGCGTTCTTTGTCTGGACAACCTGAACCATATGTCTTTCTCCATTACCCTTACTCTTCCTCAGGATCAAGCATGAAAACATCGTGACCTTGGAGGACATCTATGAGAGCACCACTCACTACTACCTGGTCATGCAGCTGTAAGTAGAAGGTGACCTGCTTCTCCACACATGTCTTGCGGGGCCTTAGAGGACTAGAAGAAGTTGGTCGGTGATGAGGGAAAGACGGTGATTAAAAGACAAATCAAGAATTAGTGCAAGAGACCCTGAAATGCCAAGAGTTCCTTCTGGTCATGGATTTGTCCTGAGTGGACAGAGGGGTAAAACTAGGGCTGATGATTGAGTTGGTATGTACCAGTGTAACCTTACCACTTGTTAAAATATTTCCTACCGGTCAGCAAATAGCTGTGGCCCTAACCTGTCCATCCTTCCCTGCTTCCTTATACCCCCAACTTTCTGGACCTCCCCACAACCCTACAATTGAAGGGGTAATGCCTGGCATAGCAGGAGGCCTCCAGAACCCTTCTCTGGCACCATAGCTTGAGTCCATTTTGACCAGTCAGTCCATGTCCTCTTAACCGGGCATTAAATATTTTAACATCCTCCAGGGTGAAATTACTGTGAGAGTAGAAGCCACAGGTAGAGAGATATCAATTCAATAGAAAGAATGACTTTCTCAAAAGAGAGGCACCCAGTGTTAACAATAAGCTGGTATTGTGCGTGTGCCCATGGGTAGGACAGAAATGGTACCTCATCAGAAAGGTGTCCATGTCACTGTCATATCCAAATAAGAGCTATGCCTGAGAGTGACTGCTATAGGGTGGGTCAGTGCTCCTGAAGGTTCAGCCTTAGGCTCAGAGATGCTTCTGTGTATAAAGTACACACTCACACTCACACACACATCACCCGACAATCTCAGCACAGCTGGATGCAATGTTTTTGACTGGTAGGTTAATTCCTCAGAAATTTTAATGAGCTGACTCAGGCTGTTCACTCCTGGGGTCACCTGAGGCCCAGTGAATGGTGGTAGCAAGCAGTCAAGGGAGTGAGCTTGGAGGGGCCCAGAGCAGCACTCACAAGTAAGCAGGGACCATGTGGCACCTTCATGAGGCCAAGTCAACAGAATTAGCACACAGTCATCCAGGTAGGAAGGTGGGCAGGTTTAGATGTCACCAAAGTATGTCAAGCCTCCTAGAGCACAAGCTCCAGGACCCAGAGCAGTCTGAGTCAGGAATTCATACCTGTGTACAAAGAGTATCTTTCTCATGGGCCCCTAGCTCCCATAGCAGAGCCCAGAGCTTCAGGACAGAAACAAAAGGAGTAGGATGGTGTGCATTTTGATTAGAGAAATACTACTTCCTTATTGCTGCATGGTGCTCTCACGTGTGTATATTCACAACCAGTGTCACTTGCAGCAACTACAGGGAATCAGGTTGCATCATAATATATAGAAATAGTAAGAAAGTGACAAAAAATAAAACAGTCTGTCTTAGGAGGGAGTGAGTTCTCTGCCACTGATGTGTTCCAGTACTGTCTAGAAAACTTGGCAAAAATAGTGGAGAGAACGTTCAAGACATGGGGGTTGGACTTGACCTTAAAGCTCCTCTGAATCCTCAGATACCATACCATGTGAGCCTAAAAACACTATTACTATTAGAGTCACTATATGACTCTACCTCATAATTTCAGCTTTAGGTAGTTCAACTTTCCAAAATGAAGAAAGAAATCCTGGCATAAGCCCAGTTAGCCTCATCTGCACTTCTTTCTCTTTTCTACTTTGTCTGATTTCAGCTTCACCTCTCCCTTGCATCATGGCTTCCTGTGTCCTAGGCCAGGAAAGAAGGCAGCTAAGAAACGTGTCCACAGGAAGCAATTATTATTTTTTTTTTTTGACGTATAGTTGATTTACAATGTTGTGTTAGTTGATTATTGGCTTCTTGCAAAACCCTAACCAGAGGCATTTTGCATTTAAAAAAAAACTTTTCAGGGAGAGGTCAATGGTTGACCCAAATAAATGACTCACTAGTGATATCATTCCAGGTATCCAAAGAATGTGTTCTGAGGTTGGAGTAGTTCTCCCTGCACCCCTCAAATCATAGTCTGTGGGTACTTGCCTGTTCCACCACAGCTGTGTCCCCAGGGCTACAGAACAAATGAATTCATGTCCCTTTGACCTGAAATAAGTACTGGATTCCTGCACTTGCCCCTGTGCCCACAGTGTTTCTGGTGGGGAGCTCTTTGACCGGATTCTGGAACGGGGTGTCTACACAGAGAAGGATGCCAGCCTGGTGATCCAGCAGGTGTTGTCAGCAGTGAAATACCTCCACGAGAATGGCATCGTCCACAGAGACTTAAAGGTGCCAAGGCGGGGCCCTCAATGGGAAACAGGGAATGACCCTTTAGGAAGCTACATGAGTCATGGGAAGTCTAAGCTCTGTAAAATGAGAGGGCTAGACTAGCTCATCCCTCAGATTCTAAAACAAATCTTGGGTGACAACAATCATTGTTCATTTGCACCTCAGCCTTTTCCTGAACTTTTCACTAGGCCTCACCCTACTAGGTTACCAAAATAATCCATACATTTCTTGAATTTAGCCACAGTCAAATTTAATAAATACTTATTGAAAGTCAACATTGCAACAGACACCTACCAGACTTTAGAGAGATCAGAGAAAATAAACTAAGGGCTGGTTTCCTCAACAAGCAAAACAGTCTTAGGGTAGTTAGAGATGAGAAGAGGGAAGGGTTAGTACATTAATAGTTATAAAGCTAAGCAAAGTCAGGGCCAAAACCAAAACTCAAGGTGCTGGGTTAGAGGGGTTGAAGGTCCGGTAGGAAGAAGGAAGGAAGAATGGAGGGAGATTAGTCTGGCTTTGAAGTCAGAAGCACAGGATGCAGCTCCCTAAGAAATTTCCTTCCCTCAGGGGAAGGAAAGTGATGCTTGTTTCATGTGATTATATCGTGCATTACATGATATTTCTCTTCTCCCATAGCCTGAAAACCTGCTGTACCTCACCCCTGAGGAGAATTCTAAGATCATGATCACAGACTTTGGCCTCTCCAAGATGGAGCAGAATGGTGTCATGTCCACTGCCTGTGGGACCCCAGGCTACGTGGGTGAGTCTAGGAACAGAAGGGAGGTTGACCAGTTGGCTACACTCCACCACATGGATGTTATTCATGAAGAAGGATTGTTGTAAGGAGACAGGGTTCAATTTCAGGGGTGATCCTGGTAGTACAGTCACTTATGAGGTTTAGGGCCAGCCAATCCATCTGGACCCTCCTGCTCACAAATCCTACATCTTCAAAGGCATCCTACCCCTGAGCCTTCCCACTCCTCCTATCTATACTTTTGCTCTCACTTTTGCAGACAGACTCCCTGCCTTTATCTAGACCAGGGACAGAGAAAAGATCACAAACCCAGAGATCAGTAAATTGCTGAGAGGTTGGCCACTAGACCTCCTTCTACTTTCTCCCAGTCTGGAGAAGACCTCAGCCCCCCAACTGGTGGTATCCTGGAGGCACAGTGTTGTGTTTGAATCTGAGGAACTCAAATATGGGTCCCCAAATATACACCCAAGAAAATACCCTAGGAAACTGGCAGAAGTGGGGCCTCCTGCCTAACAGCCCTATAGGCTTCCAGGGCCCCCCAAAAGGTGAGAGCAGGCAGGGTACCAGGAGAGAGCATTCATGGGATCTAGGAGGGAGAAAGCCAAAACTCAGAGCGTCCACTACTGCCCCTTCCCTCTTAACCACTCATCACCTGATTGGGGCTGGGAGTGGGAAGAAGAACCCTGACTCAACAGAGGGAAGCTTCTCTCTCCCTAAAAGAGAGGTTGGTCACTTACCAGCACATATTGAGTCCATTGGATACAAATCCCTGGTATCTGGGATAAATGCAGCAGCAGCTCACTATTGCCTTAGAGCTCCCAATCAGGGGAAGACATGGCCCATTCCCTCATGGAGCTCTTGATCTGATGGGGTAGACTAAGCCCTGCCCTCAGAAGGTAACGGAGACTGATGGGACAGTTACTACTCAATGGAAGTCCTCAATTAATGGAACTTCTGCTTTCAGGGAGATCCCAATCTAGTGGGAGAGACAGCCTTTACCTTGCAGATTTCCCTGTCTGCAAGGAGACACAAGGTCCCTGTACTGGGTGGTCCCCCATCTGAGTGGGGAGATATAAGCCCTGCCTCCAGAGAGCACTCAGCCCTGGAGATCCCCAGTCTGATGGGGGAGTCATAGGCCCTGTCATGGGAACTTTCAGTCTGACGGAGGAAGATTTAGTCTGCTGGGAAAGACACAATCCCTGCCCTAGGGGAATTTTCAGTCTTAAAAAACAACACTATCCCAGGCGCTACCCTAGTCCCCTTCGCTAAGCTGCGTCCTGACACTTGTCCCTCACCCCTCAGCCTTCTCTCTTGCCCCTGCTCAGCTTTGACTCTGCCTTTGGTTTGCTGCAGCTCCGGAAGTGTTGGCCCAGAAACCCTACAGCAAGGCTGTGGATTGCTGGTCCATTGGAGTCATCACTTACATATTGTGAGTAGAAGCTGGCATTGGCTCAGTTCCTGAGGAATCTCAGAGCCTCCTCACCCTTTCTTCTCTCCTCCCCATCTCAGCTCCTTGAGTAACATCCACCTCCAAAGCACGTGCATGTACACACGCACGCACACACGCACACACACACACACACTTACGCACACAGCTCCAAAGGCTCTTGTCCTGATCTCCACCAGGTTATAAAAACAGAGCTCAGTGTGAACCCACCGTTCAGCCACATGGCACTCCCTCTTTAAGCACCCCACCCCCATTTACTGTATATAAATGCATTGAGTCCCACTCTGTGGAATGAGCAATAAAAGAGGGAGAAGCCAAGCTAAGCTTAGAAGCCAAGTGGGCAAAATGTTCACATCTCAGATTTGTCTCCTGGCAACGTCAGCCCAAGGCAAAATGATGGCCTGGATGAACTCGAACCCGGTCACTGCTCCTCTCCACACGTTCTCAGGCTCTCCCTTCCAGACCTGCTCACCGCCTCTTCCCCAGCACCCCTTCTCACCTATAGCAAACTCTGCTCTTAGGAAAATAACCTGTGGTTAGTCATTTACTCCTTAGTGTGGATGCATTTCTCTATTTCCTCAGCTTATGTTGAATAATGCTTCTCGTCATTCATCTACTCAACAAATATTCACTGACTGTCTGCTCTGTGCCAATCAGTGGTTTAATTACTGAAGAATGGCGAACAAAGGAGCCTAAAAAAATCCCTCATGAAACTTACATTCAAGTGGACATTTCTACCATCCTTCTTAAAAATAGTTTATATATCATCTGAGAGTCAGGGGAAGTATGTGGAGAGGTGGTGAGGGTTTGGGGGATACAATGTTCAAAGAGGCCTTTCAGGGTGGCCTGTTCCAAGCTTTGACTCCTGCATAAACACTTGACAGAACCTGCATCATTCCTGAATCAGAGGCAGACCCATGTCCTGGTCACACTGCTGGTGGGGACCTTTATGTTGTCTGCCTGTGTATATAGTGGGAGGCTGGACAGAGGGGAGACGTTGGCCCAGGGAGGATGGGGTCGTTCAGCAGCATGTACCTTCCTATTCCACTGCAGGCTGTGTGGGTATCCCCCCTTCTATGAAGACACTGAGTCTAAGCTTTTTGAGAAAATCAAGGAGGGCTACTATGAGTTTGAGTCTCCGTTCTGGGATGACATTTCTGAGTCAGGTAAGACCAGCCAGTGTGAAGGACAAAATAACAGGCTCAAGGCAGAGGCTGCCAAGAGGCAAGAGCTTAACAGAGAATGCCAGTCCTGGCTCTTGACGGTCCCTGGGGAATCTAACAGAACAGGCTCCAAGGAAAGTGGAGAAATCTTCATCTGGGTCAAAGGCCAAGTAAGTGATTCGCATCTCAGGTTAATGCTTTTGTTTTCCTGGAGGCAGAACCGCAGTATGTCTGGTAACAGTGGAGGAGGTGGTTCAGATGAGGGGCCAGGAGGGCAGAGCCAGGCACAAGGGAGTGTTCCAGGCAGGAGTGGCAAAAGCAAGGCCAAGTTTCGCCTTTCACGTATCAAGATCAGGCGTCTGCAATGTCTGTGTGTGGGAAGGTTATCAGTGTTTGTTGTTGGGTCCATTAAGTGGGGATCAGAGCTGGGATAAGCTAGCATTCACACGTGTACCCATGTGCGGTGCTGGCCCCTGACTGGTGCAAACGTGCACCCGCATGGCATCAGGCACGTTGGTGCCTCGTGCCCAAAGATGTGCCTCCAGTGTTGGGTGGGTGACACGGCTGCATAGAGCCTTTCTGGTGGTTTGTGGTGGGTTGTTGTTAGGTGGTTTGGTTTTTCTCTCTTTCAAGACTCTTAAAATTGCCTCTTCGGAAGATGAGCTAAAGCTTTCAGTGCCACCCACCAGCCTGGAAGTGAATTTCCATCAGTCATGAAATCTGGTCCTTATCTGTTGTATCTTTGATTGCTCCCCCAGCCAAGGATTTTATTTGCCACTTGCTGGAGAAGGACCCAAATGAGCGGTACACCTGTGAGAAGGCCTTGAGGCACCCCTGGTGAGTGAGGAACGGGGGATGGGCTCTAGACCCTCACCTGTTGTTCCGCAAACACCATGCTGACTCGTTCACAGCGTGTTTCCCTGGAGTCCGCTTGCCCTAGCTGTTTACTGTGTGACATCCAAAGGGCACATACCAGATCCAGCTAGAGAAGAAAATAGCATTTAAGTAAGTGGATTCTGACCCAATGGTGGCAGCTGGGTCGTCTAGTCAAGTTCAGGAGGCAGATACAGCTAGACAGGTAACTTTGCCCTGTCCTTAAGAGCATCATTTTACTCTGGGATCAAAGTCTGTTCCATGCAAGGTGCGCTGAGAACAATCACAAAGCAACCAATTGGTAAAGCAGGTAAATAAAGTCTTGAAACACTTCTTTTTTCATGCTACACCCCTGCTGGAAAATTTACAAGCTCCCCAACTGCCACCACAGCAAGCCTAGGTTTTCCCTAATCTGGCCTGACCCGTTACCTCCAACTTCATTTCTCAGGATTCCCAGCCTACCTTCTGTATTCCAGAAAGGCCTAATAGCTATATTGCTCTCCCTGCCCTCCCCCGCCTTCCAAACCAAGTTTTTCCCAAGTTACACCTTGGATCATACCATTCTCACCACATCGAATGCCCTGTAATCGATGTAGCATTCTTCAGGCTCCAGAGCAGTTTTTGTCCTTCTCTAAAGCCCTGCCTCCTGCAATCTGGACAGACCTCCCGTCTTTCCTTATCCATTACACAGCTCACCATGAATTACTCTAGTTCATGGCATGAAACAAGGCTTCAAACCTACACTGTAAGCCCCTAGCGATCAGGGTCACGTCTGTTACTTCTCTGGGTCCCTAAGTACCTAGAAAGTACTATGTACGTGGCAAGTGTCTGAGGGACACTTAGAGATGGATAAATAACAGGCTGAGGGGACAAGAAAAGGGCAGCCTGTATTGGGTGGCTTTACTGAGGAAGGAGAAGGTGGGTTCTGAGCAAAGTTTTGAGCCAAAGGATGGTGACAGCCCAAACGCCCTCTGACATGGGGTGGGGGGATGGGGTCAGTAAACTCTTTTTCTATAAAGTGCCAGATAGGAAATATTTTAGGCTTTGCTGGCCGTATCGTCTCCATGGCAACCACTCAATCTGCCCGTTGCAGCTCGGAAGCAGCATAGCCCACAGCTGAATGAACGGGCGCGTCTGTGTCCCAGCAAGATCTTATTTACAAAAGCAGGCAATGAGTAGATTTGGCCCACAGGCTATAGGTTGCCCACCCAGCTCTAAAGCAAGTTTCTAAAGCATAGACCCCCTATGGCCTGCCCGGCGGAAAGAGGAGCCCTGCCTCCAGCCGCTTCATAGCTCCGGCTGCCCTTGTCCTGAGGCAGTCCACTCAGTTTACCCTGGACCTGCATGCCCAGCCCCCTGCCCAACCCCTGGCTGAGTCCCTGTAACCACCACTAGCCAGGGGTCCCCTCCACGTCCACAGGATTAACGGAAACACAGCTCTCCACCGGGACATCTACCCGTCAGTCAGCCTCCAGATCCAGAAGAACTTTGCCAAGAGCAAGTGGAGGGTGAGTGGTCCTCTCCAGGAGGCGGGCAGGCTGTCTAGGCCCTGGAGGCTGGGCTGGGGCAGCTGGGGGAGGGGCTTTCCTTGGAGTCTCCCAGCAGACCCTGGAGTTCCCTGAGCCCTCTCTGAAATGAGAAGTGCACACATCGGTTTCAAGAGGTCCCAGGGCAAAGGGAAAGCTTAAGCCTTACGGCCCTCTGAGGATGGAGACAGCCAGAGACTGGTCTCGTATCTCTTCAGCAAGCCTTCAACGCAGCAGCCGTGGTCCACCACATGAGGAAGCTTCACATGAACCTGCACAGCCCAGGTGTCCGCCCGGAGGTGGAGCACGGGCCACCCGTCACTCAAGCGTCTGAAGCCTCAAGACCCAGCTCCCCTGAGTTCACCATCACCGAGGCACCAGCCCTGGACCAGAGTGTGGCCCTCCCTGCCCTGACCCGGCTGCCCTGCCAACACGGCCCCCAGCCCACCGCCCCTGGGGGCAAGTCCCTCAACTGCCTGATCCACGGCTCCCTCCGCATCAGCAGCAGCCTTGTGCCCATGCAGCAGGGGCCCCTGGCCGTCGGGCCCTGCGGTTGCTGCTCCAGCTGCCTGAGCGTCGGGACCAAAGGGAAGTCCTCCTACTGCTCTGAGCCCACGCTCCTCAAAAAGGCCAACAGAAAACAGTATGTATTTTCAGCCAAAGCCCAAGGCCTAGCCCTGCTCAGCCTGGGTCTGAAAGAACTCAGGCAATGGAGCTGAAAGAAATTGACCAAAGAGCCTCTCCCATTTGGGGGCAGCTCTGTAGGGTGGAAGAGCTCTGGATGCGGGGGGAGGAGGGGGTCAAGGGAAATGCCTCCAGTCCTGTCCACACCCCTCACCAGCTGTGTGGCCACTGTCTTTTCAATCCATATCTCTGTTTCTAGTTTGCTCATCTGTAAAATGGGTTGATTGGATCATACCTGCTCAGCCTGCCCCACAGAGGTACTGTCAAAGTTTAGTGAGGCAACAGGGATTATAAATGCCTGCAGAAAGCTGGGTAGATTTGAGTGGTGGGCGTTAGATTCCTTGAGTTTCCAGGGCCTCTGTGTTTTGCGGGGGGACATTGGGGGCTTGGTTATCTCATTCATCTTTTCTATGAAGGCTCGTACTTTCTGAACCTCATAAAGGGAGGGCTGAGTGGCAGCCACAGGCACAGAGAGTTATCCCGGCTCTCCTTCCTCCTCAAATACTCCACCATAGCCGGCCGCTCCATTTCCTTTCCAGGAACTTCAAATCGGAGGTCATGGTGCCAGTTAAAGCCAGCGGCAGCTCCCACTGCCGGGTGGGGCAGACTGGAGTCTGTCTCATTATGTGATCCCAGGGGCCTGTGTCTGTGTCACTACAATTTTCAGGTGAGGGAACTAGAGGGAGGAGGGCCAGGGCCGTGGGCTCAGGGGGAAATCGCAGTCACAGAGTCTCAGTGATGGGGTCCGAGGGGTACCAGAGGCGACAGCACCCCCCCACCCTGAACCCCCTTCTTCTGCAGGAGAGATAGCTATTCACCTCTTCTCTGCCTTTCTAAACCTGGAGTCTACGCTGCAGTGGGAAGAAGGGAGAGCAAGCCGAGCAAGGCCTGATCAGAAGCAGCAGACAGCTACCACCTGGGACAGACCCTCACAGAAGGCCCAGGAGTGAGTCCCAAGCGTGGAGGCCTCATCGAAGCTGTGGGTGGGCGGAGTGGCACCCGAGGCTTCCAGGTCCCCCTGGCCTGCCTGCTCCGTGCCCCCAACCCTACGTGCCGTGGCTCTGCAGAGTGTCCGTAGATAGCGCTCACCCAGGTCTGTGTCGTTTGTCCTGAAAAGCTTAATGGGCTGGCCAAGCTGTGTCACCATCTCCGAGCAAAGCCATATGGAGCATCTATCCAGACTCCCCGCTCAGCACACCCTGGACCTTGCCTCTCCAGCCTCCGTCCTCGTAGCCAGAATGGGCTCGTTAATGGAGTGGCCTGCGCATCTGCATGAATGACAGGCAGCTTCGTGGTCTGCTTGTGAGCTCTCCAAGTTCAAATCCTAACTCCAGGATTAGCTCCAAACCTGGCCAGCCTACACCCAGCACTCTTCTCATCCACCTCTCTCCCTACCCCCATCCAAAAGCAGGACCACACCCTCCAAGATGAAAAAGAAAGAAACCCAAGGCAAGGTACCGTCAGGAATTATTATCCTGGCCAGATGCCCTCTACACACACACTCAATTAAGTGAAAATTGGAAGCTGACTGTTCTTTCAGCGAGTAATTCAAATCCTGGCTCTGCTCCCCTCTCTCTCCCTGAAAATCAGACACATTGTTCTTGTCCCTTCCCAGTTTTCTGGTCTCCCGCTCCCTCCAGCTTCAGGCTCTGTGTTGTGCTGAATAAAATGAACATATTTTTTTCTATGAGGCTTCTTTTGGTTCTTCTCTAAGTCAGAAGCAGCTCAGGGGCTTCTGGGCCTCCTGGAGTGGAAAATGCACAGAGAGTTTGAGGTCAGGTAGGACCTAGCGACGGTAGGAGTGGTCGGGGGACACACAGTGGGCCAGGCACCTAGTGACATGAGCTACACGCATCAACTCATTTCCTTCTCAGAACAACCCCTTGGCAGAGGTGCCACCGGAACCCAGACAGTCCAGCCCGAGCAGCCATCCTCCTAATGCCTGTAATAGATGAACTTGGGTTTGAGGCCTAGCTCTGCCCTGCCTGCCACATCTGTGACCTTGGGGGAGTCACTGAACCTTTTGTGCCTTGGTTTCCTCACTTGGGGACAACAGTGCCACCTACATCATGAGATAATGCAGATGATGTATCTAGCATAGAGCTCAATAAGTAATTACTCTGATCAATAAAGACCAAGAAGTTCATGTAGATAAAATGCTAGCACAGCATCCGGGCCACAGTTAGCACACAAACGTTCGTGCCATTTCCATATTTTCAGCACACACATTCACACACACACACACACACACACACACACACACACATCTATTTACAGCTTCTTTCTGAGATCTCTAGAGACACAGGGTCTGGTCTTAGTTCTGCCTCTAGGAGCTGTGTGATTTTGAACAGCTTGCTTCCTGTCTCTGGATTTCTACATTTTCTTCTGTAAACGAGAAACTGTATAGTTGTTCAGAGGTGAAAACGCCTCCTCTGGTCTCTCAAGTATAGAATCCATCAGTTGCTGGAGCAAAGGGGCCCCGTCTCCCTAAGTCTGGGTGATGAGTCGCTAGACTGAGCAGAGTGGGGGCAGCCTATTCTTCACCCACCACCAGGCCTCGGGCTTGAACAGAGGAGTACCCAGGAACCCCAGATGGGAGACAGAAACAAATGAGAAATGTTTACTTCACAGGGAGACAGACTATTTCCCCTCTTTGAAACTCCAGGCTCCTTTCTATAGATTTTTATTGGGTTTTTCACTTGTACATCATTTTTAGTTATGTTTCTGTGTTGGTCCAGGATTCAGCCAAAACAGAGAATGAAGGGCAAGGACACTGCCCAGCCAAGCGCCCTCCACTTGAGAGCTCCTGGTTACAATGATGTGGCCCGCCTCCACCATGTCTGTCCCTCAGCGGTAGTTGTCCCATCAGCCCAGGCTCAGCTGCAGCCCAGGGTAATCCTAACAACTGCACACCAGGGTGTTCCAGGCTGTGCTTTAGGTTGCATAAAACTTTTCCTGCAGCTGGACAGTATTCCAAGCCAGCCTGGCCCCCAGAAGCAAAGAGGGCAGATGAGCAGGGCCACAGGCTGGACGCTGGCGCATCACTTGCAGGTGGCGTAGTAGAGCACGCGCCCATTGATGTGGTTCCGGATCTGCTCCACGTGCTTCTCCAGCCCCGTCAGATCTGCCGAGCGAAGCGTGATGGCCTGGCTCCCCCGAAGCAGCTCCGACTCCATGTCTGAGGGCAGATGGAACACCAGGGGGAGGAAGACGGGCTGGTGAGACACCTGAAGACTCCCAACCCTTCCTTCTCCTCCCACCCACCTGGACGCAGCATCTGCGGGAGAAATCACCTCCACCTTGAGGGAGTCTGGCCCCTAAGGCAGCTCTCTCCAGCCTCAGGCCTCTCCAGCCCCCATCCCACTCTTAGAGAAACATGGCAGGGGCCAGACCCAGGAAGCCCTTACCCCAAGGATCCTCTGCCCCTACTCTTCTCCTCTGCTCTAGGCAGAGTTGTCCCAGGCTGACGAGGGAGGCCACTGGCACCAAGATAAGAAACCCGCTATGTTGGACCCAGACAGCTGCCATCCCACCAATGATTCCTTAGGTGGGCACCAGGGCAAAAGAGCTGGGTGACCAGAATTCCTCCCCATTGTCTCTCCCCAAAAATGCCACTCCAGGTAAATCTAGTCCTCCCCCTTCAGTCCATTCCACACACCACCACCAGATTATGTGTGGAGGATATGAAGGACTCCAAAGTGATCAAGTCCAGCCTGTCCCCCCTGTCATCCTAGGCAGGAGCCCCCTGTACCACATTCATGAGAGCTGGTACCCAGCCTCAGCCTGAACTTTCCAGGAACAGGGCCAGGGGGCACTGTCTCACAAGGCTCCAACTTCAGGCAGTTCTGCTTGTTAAAAAGTCTTCTCGTTAAGCCAGAATCTGAGCACATCTCGCTGCCACCCAATTGTCCCAGGTCTGTCTCCTGGGGTGTCGGAATCTATTCTTTCTGTTTCCTACATGGCAGTCCTTCACATGTCTGAGGCCCCATCTTCCCCAGATGAAACCGCCCTAGCTCCTTCATCCACTCCCCATCTGATATAATCACCAGGCCTTCCCTACATCCCAACCCTGGCCACCCTCCCTCTCAAGTGTGTGGGTTCGTCAATATCCCTTTTGAAGCTGTAGTAGCCTCCATTGAACTCGATCTCACCTGGGAGATCAGCAGAGTGTAACAGGGTTATCAACAGACTGACATTCAGCCAGTGGGTACCCACATGGACCTATGGGTTAATAAAACACTGAAATTTTTACAGCTGCTGTTCTATTCCCCGACCCCCATCCCCAAAGGCTCCTTAAGCAGGCTCCTCCCCAAAACCCTGCAATTAAAGGTAAATTCCTGCAAGCAGGTAAATGCTTGCTCCAATGCTACAACCTGAGCCTTTCTGGCTGGTAAGTGCAGGACACACCAGTTACTAAATATTTTTAATATCATCCTTGAGCCATTACTCCCTTTGTCTTGGCTGCTTTGAATTTTTTAGCTCTTTTGGCAGGAGCAAAGGCACTTCTGACTTATATCAAGCTTACAGTTACTCAAAGCTCTTGGGTCTTTTTCGGGTGAGTAACAACTCATATGTGTTTATCACTAACCAGTTATAACGTGTTTAGCTACATTATCCACTGAGAAGCCAGACCTCACCTGAGCTATACTTGTGAGTTTAGGTCCAAACAAGGCCAGAGTGAGAGGGAATTTTTCTCCTTACTTAATTTTATCCTGTTAGTTTCAGCCCATCCTTTTAGACTTCTGAGACTGCCTTAGAATGCTGGTTCTGTTATCTAGTGCATTAACTACCTGTCATCCTCAGATCTGATGAGCAAATTCTTTATCTTCATACAAGACACGGATGGACAGGGCCAGGGCGTGCACTGACCCAGCCCTGGACTCCTCCATCTAGGTCAGCTCCTCTCGCCTCCCCCTTCAGTTGTGGCCGGCCACAGCCACTGTCAACTTGCCAGCCCGCCTTTCTCCATAGTGTCCATCTAGCTAGCCAAACAGATTTTTGTCCAAAGCTTTCTCTAAAATTCAAAGAGGCTCTGGTTTTGTCATTCACAGGGCAGTGACCCCATCATCACATCTCAGAGACTGAGCCTGAAAATCTCTGTTCTCCTTTCCGAGGAACCTCAGAACCCTTTCGAAAGCTTCTTTCATTATGGCTTGCCGTATTCAAAACCCTTGGATGGTTTCCTACTGCCTCCAGGGCTGAGTCTATCCACCTCCTCCTGACATCAGGGCCGGCCACGTGGACCAGCCACACTGGCTCCGTGCTACTTCTCTCCCACCTGTTCTCTCCTCATCAACCCTCCTCTCCAGTTGGGTGATCCCGCCTCCATCCTCAGAATATGTCTTGATGTCCCTTCTCCTCCTCACAGCCTCTTCCAGGCTTATACATCTTCCCAGGCCCACCTCAAATCTTATCTTTTTTGAACATTACCTTCCCTGAACATTTCTCTCTGATGTTATTTATCCTCTGAGCCCCTAGAGCTTCTATTATTCGGGCTTTTATCACAGTCCTCTTTGTGCTATTAAATAGTTTCATGAAGCTGGTGGCCAATAGGAAAAAATGGATTGCGAGCCTCTTGAGGGCAGGCCTAGTCTTTGTGAACATGTCCACACGCCTCAAAGCCACATTATATGCCTTGTACTTACTAGGTGCTCAGGAAATCCCTATTGATCTCACTGCCTTAGCACTGCTAGTTCCAAACATTAGGCCTCAGAAACGCTGGGTTGGGAGCAGCCTTCAGGGATGCCCTGAAGTCCAAGCCCCTGGACCACTCCCTCACCTTTCATCTTGTCCATCATCTCCATGGTTTCCCCAAACAGTTCCTCCGCCTCCATCTTGATGCTTAAGATCCGGCTGACCTGCTCTCCCGGCGTGGGGCTCCGACCCAGCCGGTCCTTCAACTCAGCATACTTTTGCTTTATTCTCTCAAATCCCTGAAAAAGGAAGAACAGTCTCCACATCATCATCATCCCAAGTCCTAAAGACCTTTGGCTAAAGGACCTGATGTAACCCAAATCAGCACACAGAGATGAGGTGCCTCCTAATATCCCCAATGGGCTGATTCTGCCCATAAAAGCCCCTGGGCCACAAGCCATACCTTAACTTCTGTATTTCCCCTCCCTTCATCTACAGTGCCAGCACAGGGCCAGGTACACAGTCGTCACTTAGTAGTATGCTTGGCAGTTTGGCCATTGTACCGGGACCACCGGTACCCTGGAGACACTGAAACTGGCTCTTCGACCTTCTCTCTGACCTAATTCTGACAGTGATGGGGCTCAGGTTGGGCTAAATCAAGAGTTTCTGTCTGGGCTGGATAACCTTGACAGGGGACAAGCTCTGGATCAGGTGTCAAGAAACCTCCTTTGTAGATGAGCTTTAGGTCTGGACAGAGTCACCACTTCATCTGTGAGAGGAGAGGGATCGGACTGGCTGTTTCCAGCATCCCTGAACCAGCTCCACCAAAGGCATCCAGAGGGAGAATTCAGGTGCCTGGCCAGGTGCGCCTTAATCCTGAAGCCCCCACTGGATATTTCAGAATAACTGGTACTCGAAGTGCTTTGGAGCCCAATGGTCTTATGAAGTGTACAGAGTCCTGTCCTGCTCCCACCGGCCATGCTTGCTTCTAACTCTGCCCTCTAGGTACCTCCTGGGCATTCAGTGCCTGCTTGCTGGCCTCCTCTGCCAGCTGCTGGGCCTGGGCGGCCTGTGCCCGCTGCTGCCTGGCCCGGCGGCCGAGCTCCTCCATCCGTGCTCGGAAGCCACCCAGCTGCTCCATCAGGCTGGTCACCAGTCTTTCCGCTGGCCCCAGCACCTGCTGAACCTTTGTGGAAAAAGAGACCCGGAGTTTGGGGTGGGTCTCATAGGCAGTGACCTTCATTCTTCTCTCCTCCAACTCATCAGGCCACAAAAACTCTCTACAAGCAGGACATCACTATCGCCACCATCCCAATCCTCTATCTGCCCCCGGCATCCAGGCCTCCCAGTTCTCCAGCTCAGCTGACAAACCCCACCCACTCCTGCAGCAGCCACGAGAGCAGAAAACCAAAGGCTCGAAGCCAGGCTCAAGGTTCATAGGCTCCCTTCTTCAGGGCCCCAGCTCAGTTTCCACCCGGGTCACTTCCTGGCATCTTCTATGCCTTGCGCCTGAATCTGAATGTTCATTCCCACAAGTGGGGGAAGGAAGCCATAATGCCTACCTCAGCAACCCTGTCTTGGATAAGCTGAAGGGAGCGGCGGGTGCCTTGCATGGTGTCCTGGGCCTCCTGCAGTGCCAGCGTGCCCTGTCGCAGGTTCCCCAGCACATCCTCCACCTGGCCCTCCACTGTGTGGGCTCGGCTCCTGGGGCCGGGGGAATGGAAGAGGGGGGAGGGTGGAATGGGTGCACAGTGAATGAAGAGATGTGGGATCCAACTCACTCCCCAGTCCAGAGAATATCATTTCCAGCCAAGATAAGAAGGCAAGTATTAACTCAGTAGCTTTTCCACCCCAGGACCTCACCAAGCAGGTTGTCTGAGGCAGCCTCTGGGGACGGTTTCCAATAAGGAAGACGGGGCTGTGCCGAATAAAGTTTCGGCTGGATGCTGTATATCACGTCACCATCCCCCACCACAGTAAGCGCCTCCTCCTGTCTCCCAGCCCTCAGCACCCCTCTGACTCGCAGACGTTCCTCTCTTGCTTCCAGCAACAGAGTTGAGGGGCAAAACCCCAGCCCGATCCTGGGAGAAGTTCAGGGCCCAGGGCCACACCTGGCCTGCTCAGCCTCCGCCTGGAGCCTGCGAGCCCGAGCGATGTCCTGCTTGGTCTGAGAAAGCACCAGGTCCACGTTGGGGAGCCTGGCTGCGATGGCCTGGATCTCATTCATCTTCCGCAGGACAGTGGCAGAGTCTGTGGGCAGCCACAGGGCCAGCACGGCCTCACTGACCTCCTGGATGGTGGCTATGTCAGTGTCAGGGTCTGGAAGACAAACCAACCATTGGAATGGGGGAGCTCAGCCACCTCCCCAAAGATCAGAGGCCTCTCCAGGCTGACAACACCCGTGGGCAGCACCTCCATGCCATCTCTGCCCGGGCTGCCCAAAGAGCTGCGGCTCCCTCCCAGGCACACTCAGGCGCCCTGCTCTGAGGATTTCCGGGCTCGCTGCCGCGGGAGGATGGCTGTCGGCACAGCTGTGGCAACTAAGTGGCACCACAGGAAGCTGCAGGCTGGGGAGAAGGAGGTGGTACCAGGCAGCTGGTACTGAACAATGCCTGGAGCACAGATATAATCAGCCCTGAAGTGGGGAGACCAGCCAGGGACTGGAACTGCTTCCTTGGCAATAAGAACCCTTCCACGTGCCCCTCCTCTGGGGCAGAGTGCTCGCTTTTGCAAAGGCAGATCAAGATGACCTGGGCTTTGCTCACATGTCACCTTCTGAGAGGGGCCAGCCCAGGCCATCCAATCTAGGATCGCAACCTCTACCCTCTGCCAACACTCCTTACCCTCCTTCTCAGCTTTATCTTCTTCCCTAACATTTATCGCCACCCACGTGCTGGACGCTTAACTCATTTATTGGGTTTTCTGTCATTTCCCCACTAGAATGTAAATGACGTGAGGACGGGGACTGGCTTTCCACAGCTACAGCCCAGCCCCTAGCACAGTGCATGGCGCTTGGAGGCACTCTGTTTGTACATTCAGTGAATGATTGAAGGGGCTCCAGTCTCAGGCCTCCTCTTTACTATTCAAGCAAACTGGGACAAGTCAACTGGCTTCGTTGAGCTCAGTTTCCTGATCTGTGAAATGGGAATCACGATGCCCAACCTCAAGGGATGATATGAAAAAATCAATTTAGCAGGAATTTCACAATCCAACTCTGGGTCAGAGAGTAAGGTCAGAAGTACAGAGATGGCATCTCCTCCCCATGGTCACTTTTACAGATTCCACTGGTACTGACATGGTAGGGAAGGGGGCACCCGCCCACGCAGATAGTTTGCCCTAGAACTTAACTCCTCTGGGGCCCACCCAGCCTTACTCTGCAGTCAAAGGTTTCCTCACCAGCTGGCTACAGAGGTCCTAGACCCAGTCCCCTCCTCATGCCAGGTGGAAGGACATTCCTGGAAGGTGGAAACCATGCCTCTTTATTGCTATGTCCTTTTGGGGCCAGGGCAGCACACTGCAGGAGCTCAAGGCATAATTGTGGCTGAGTTTAATGAAGTGGGCTTTTCCCCAATTACGAGCTTTCACAGGGATCTCCCCATAGAGACCGCCAACCTCTCACCAGAGTCCTACTCTCAACGCAGCTTATATGTGCCTTCCCTAGAAAGCCTCTTACGGCAAGCACACCCTCACCTAGCGCCTGCCCTTCCTTTGTTCTGCCTCACTTCAGCTGCACCCGTGGGCTTGGTCTGAGTTACATTCAGTTTCATGGGTTTCTGAGTCTCAGGGTGGGCTCAGCAAACACTCACTGCTCCGAGCTGCAGGATGTGGGGAGCTGAGACTGCAGGTCAGATTGGCCTTGGGCCTTGCCCTCATGGAGCTTGAAATCTAGTGGGGCAAGGAAGCACAACCCTGAGTGACGGGGGTAAGCTCAGGGTGCTAGGACGGCTGTTACAGGGGCTCCTGACCCAGTCTGACAGGTCCAGGAAAGCTTCCTGGAGAATGAGATACCCAGGGGATCCTTAGAGGGTGTGTAGGAATTAGCCAGGTCGGGAGGGGTGGGGCAGGGCAGGGGAGACAATGCAGGGAGAGGACAAACATTAGAGAAGGCAAAGAAGCAAGGTGGGTGGTGGGGCGCTGGGAGGTGGTCCATCTCATAACGCAATAATCTAGAGTGTGGACTCCGGAGTGAGGTGAACCCTACCCGTACTCCCTCCAAGCTGGATGCTTCTAGGCAGGTTTCTTAACCTCCCTGTATCTGGAGTCCTCACATGCAAAGTGGTAGGCAGTCGGGATTAAATAATGTGAAGCACTTAGAACAGTGCCCAGCACTTAGTGAGAACTCAGGAAACCTGACCTATTATCTTTGTCACTTCCTCTGATGACCTGAGAAAGATGGTGTCCCCTCCCTCCTCCACTGGCCTTCCAGTCTCCCGCCCTCGCTGTGACCCTGCGCGCCCACAGCAGCTGGTACCCATGCTTCCTGCAGCGGGACTCTGGACCTTAGAATACACAGCCATGGAGACTGTAAGAATTGTCCCAGGTCCCTCCCAGGGGCCAGGCCTCTCTCAGGCCCTGCTCCTTCTCTCTGCCCCTCATCCTGTCCAAGGACTCAACCTGAGATACAAGACACAAACTGAGGGGACAGCAGGGACCCCGCAGCCCGGCCACTCCCTGCCCATTCATGGGAGCCCAGACTGCACCCCAAGGACAGGCTTCCTATCCCACCACCCCCTAGCTGGGGTTGATGCAGGATGGGGGGCCACCTAGCCTGCCTTACGCAGCTTCACTCAGGGAAGGTCTTCCTTATTTGTGAGTCCCATCCCCAAACTCTGGCCTGTCCCTGCTTCTCTCCAACCCGCCACCTGCACCCCAGAGGGGGCTCTGGCCTCTTGAAGCAGAAGCACAGCAATAGTAGCAGGAAGAACGACTGTCATTACACCAGGCCGTCAGCTCCTGTTAACTGGGCTCCCAGCCAAGCACATTCCCTGGCAGGGACCAGAAATTTAATAATATCAGTTCATACTCCTAGGGCATCTTTAATTTGTCAAAACACATTTTATGTCGTTGCTTGACACCCGGAGTAAACTTGTAAAATACTATCACCCCCGTTGGCAGAAGCGAAAAGATGAGGCAAAGAGGAAAACAACTTGCCCAAAGTCCCACAGATTCCCTGAGTCCTGTCCAGGGACCTTCCCACTCCCCAGGTGGCAAGGGAGGAGATCGGGTTCACTTATTCAATCAATCAACATTGGGTGCTTTTCTGGGCCTGGACTTAGGCTAAGTGCCAGGGACACAGTGAATAAGACAGACGGCCATCCCTGCCCTCTCGGAGTTTAGAGTCCAGTTGGGAGACAAACATTACACTTGTAGACAGGTGAGCTCAACAGCCACAGGCTCGGAGTACAGCAGTGAAGGTCAGACTCCGGAGGGGAATATGGGGGAGGGGGATGACCAGAGTGGGTGGTCAGAAAAGGCCCCCCGAGGGAGATATTTAAACTCAGACCTGGAGGGCAAGAATCAGCAGCCTTAGAGAGAGCATCCCAGGCAGAGGAACAGCAAGAGCCTCCGAGGCTGGCAAGAGCCTGGCCTGTTCAAAGACGGTTTGTGAGCAAAGTAGAGAGGATACAGGCCATACCCAGGAGGTAACAGAGGCCATGGTAAGGAGCTGAGAGCTTATCCCAAGAGCAAGGGAAAGCCAGTGAAGGATTTTAGGCATGAGTGGGATGTGACCCCGCTTACACATTTTTCAAAGATGTTTCAGACTGTTCTGCTGAGAACGGGCTATGAGGGGGCAGGAAGGAGGTGGGGGGTCACCTAGAGGCCCTGCAGCCATCCAGGTGAGTGATGGGGGCTGGTCCAGGGGGCATGGAGACCAGGGAAGGAAGTAGCTGACTGACAAGTGAGATGAGGGACAGGGAATGGGGCACTGAGGACAGGCGGAAGTCGAAACATCAGCCCGGGGAAAGGTGAAGACCAGCTCACCTGAGAGGAAGTCCCGGACCTGCTGAATGAGGAGCCGCGTGCGTGTGACGTCTTCCTCCATCTGGGCGCGGCTGGTGCTCACCTGCACCTCCAGGCTCTGAGCATCTGACTGCACCTGCAAGGTGGCTTCCTCGGCTGCCCTGATCTGCTGACACACGCTATGCGTCAGCAGTGGTTAAAGCCCCAAGAGGGCCTCTCGGCAGTCCCCGAGGATTCTGGCGGCACCTGCTACCCAAGATCTCCCTAGGAAACTTCTGTAACTAGCTCAGTTTGGCCCCAGAAGAGATGATGTAGAAACACTGGCCTCAAACTCTCTCTCTCACTTGCTGTAGGGCCACGGGAAAGTCACCCGACATCTCTGGGCTTTCGACTCCTGGCTGCAGAATGGGAGCTCTGACTCGCTTAGGGGCTCTGTCCCCTCTGCCTCCTCCACCACGGGCCCACCCCACCTCAGCCACACCTACCATCTGCCTGGTCTGCTGGAGCTGGGCGTTGAAGCCCCGCAGCTGCTTGGCCACCTGCCCTGCCGTCCGGAAGGCCCCACCTGCCCTGGGGAGAGCACCCCTGCAGTGGGAGCCACAGGCCGTGCCGTTGTCTCGGGGACACAGCTCCCCAGGGCATGCTCCCGGGGTGCAAGCCATCTCCCTGGGGCCCCCACAGAGCTGTGGAGAGATGGGGGGGCATCAGAGGGGGTCCCCAAGCCTCCTCAGTGATCACTCCCCTCCCACACCTGGGAAACAAGCAGCCAGACATCTCCACGGCAACTTGGGCACCAGAAACGTGTTTCCTTGGTAACTGCTGAACACACTATGCGAGGTCAAGGGTCGGGATGGGGGGGGTGTGGGAGGTCCACGTGGCCCCAGGGGGGAATGCGGAGCAACAGTCGGTGAGTGACAAGCTGGGGCGGGGGGCCTCTGGAAGTGGGGCTCCATGACAGGAGTCACCTTGTTGGCGGCGGGTGTCAGATCAGGCAAGGAAGCCATCTGCAGCCTCAGGGCCGCGAGCTGGGGGCCGCCGGCCCCTCCTGCTCCTCCCAGCTGCTGCTCCAGCCTCTCCGCCTCTCTCCGGCTGTCCCTGAGCTGCAGCAGCCAGCGGGAGCTATCCGCGACCTGCTGAGCAGCCTGGGATGACCGCTGGTGGGCCGCGGTCAGCATCCGGAAGGCTCCTGTGGGAAGAAGAGAGGGGACCAAGCTGGCCCTGGACCCGGAGGCCTGGAGACGGGGATGAAGCCTGGCCCGGTGTGGCATCTGTGTGCCCCTCCTCACCTGAAGGATCGGCACTGCTTATTTTTTCAAACTGCTCCCTCTTGCTCTGATACATAACGAGGAGGCGATTGAAGCTTCTGTCCAGATTCTCCAGGTCTCCCGAGAGGGACAAGGTCTCCTCCTCTAGGGGCAGATCCACCTGCAGGCCGTGGAGAGTCTGCCTGAAGTGGGAGAGAAGCTTCCACTAAAATACAGGAAGGGGGCTTCCTCCCTAGAGCCAGCCATCCCCTCGGAGAAATCGCTACTGAGTCAGCAAAAAGAGACGCCGTCAGTAAAAGCCACAGAAGGGAGCCTCCGCAGGCTGGAGAGGATCCTGCTGGGCAAAAGCTAGCACAACCTCCCTCCACCCCTATGCGGGCAGATCCCTCCTTGGCGTGTGTGACCCTAACAGTCCCCGCTTTCCTCCGCCTCCCAACGTCGGCTTCCACGAGGAGCATCCCCCGAGCCCCTCCTCCTCCTCTGCTGCCTACAGGCCGACATCAGCCACCACCTGTACCCCAGGCTCCCGAGTCTCTCTTCTGCAGCCCACACCTCCCCACAGAGCTCCCGTAGCTGCAACCCACTGGTGGTCTCCACCTGAAGGGGGTCACCTGCCCTGACCCACTAGGGCTGAGCTTCCAGACGTTCCTCCCTCCCAGGGCCTTTGCAGCTCCACCCACCACCATTCCCTCCACCAGCCTCGCGTACTCCATGGCCGGGCTTTGCTCAGCACGGACCGTCCTTCTGGAAAGCCCCACCAGGCCTGCACACCCAACCCACCAACTGCCTGCGGACTCCCTACTCAGTGCTGAGACCAAGGTCGATGGCACACCTAGATGGCTCATGCCCTCACAGTCAGCAAGTGCTCAGGGAAAGCAAACTCATAAAAACTTCAGAAGGAAACCTCACTGAGAAGGCACCTCGGCTGGTGGGAGGAGACCGTGGGTGGGACTGCTCCCATTCCAAAGGCAAACGCGAGTTATTTTTAGAGCCCTGCCTCTCAGATGCCCTCCACAAGGCTGACTAATGCAGAGCTGACTCTCCCACGGGCGGCACCGGGCACTTGAAAGAACTCAGGACTTGGGCTCGTGCCTGTGCTCCCGGTGCCCCGCTCTGCCCCTCGGTGGCCACGTGACTCTATCATGTCACCTATCTGTGCCTGTTTCCTCATCTGCAAAATGCAAGGAATAACACCCACCACGCCAACCTCCCAGGACTGTCGTGACAGTGAAAAGAGAGGCGCCTGTGAGAAGCCTCGGTAGACGGTAAAGGGCTGTAACCGATGTAAGGAAGGACCAGTGTGCCCCTATGTGGACCCACGTGGCTCGGCAGGGAGAGGGAATGACCTGATGGAGACGATGGCATTGGCCACCTGGGCCACCTCCTGCTCCGTGACCGAGGCGCCGCCGAGGATGGCTTGGATCTGCTCCAGCTTGTTCTTCGTGTCCAGCATCCGGGACGCCAGGCCGCGGTCCTCCAGGCCCGGCCCAGGCCACAGGCTGGTGGTGGCATTACGGAGGCTGCTGAGGCGGAGGGCCCGCTCCCGGAGGCCGGCGTCGTAGGTCTGGAAGCAGGGGTGGCAGGCCACACACACCGGGTAGCGGTCACAGTAGCCTCGCTGGCACTGGTCGCAGCGTGGCCCGGTCGAGCCAGGGCGGCAGAGACAGCGGCCCGAGTCTTTATCGCAGCCTGGTCCCTCCGTTCCCCGGAAGTCACAGTCACAGGCTAAGGGGGGAGAAATGATGGTCAGAGGCCTGGGGGTCAGGAAGATCAGGTGTTTGTGGGGAAAGCCCGAAGAGGAGGTCTGACCTCAGGGTCTTTCACACTTAGAATGAGACAGTCAAGGCCAGAATGAAATCATGGTAACGACCGCAAGCCCTTACGTAGCACCTCCGACGTGGCAGGCCCTGTTCTGAGCCTCACCAGGCACACGCTAACGCTTCTGACCCTCACCACACACTCTGTGGCAGAGTTAACACGCTCGTTTTCCCATTCGCACAGATGAAGCGTCTGAGGCAGTGTGCCCCTTGCCCAGATGAGGAAACTGAGGCCTGAAGAGGGGGAGCAACTCCTCCGAGGTCACAGAGCTGAGAACAGACTCGGGTCTGCCTGCCCTTGTCACTACTCGTCAAACTGACTCCCCCTCAGGACTCACTTTCTCCATCTATGAAGAGGGAGAGGAGGACGTTTCCTGCAGATGGCTTCTGGGAAATGGTTTCTCAGGGAAGCGGGAAGCAAAGCAGCCCTCCTGTCATGCGCACATAGGGACATGGGGACGGTCTGGTGTCAGCCCCGGGGCAGTGGTGGGGAGCGAGCGCTCCTATGGGTTGCCAGGGCCCACCCCGCGTGGACCAGTACGGGATGCCCTCCCCCACCACAGACCCACGTGTCCCCACCACGAGCCCACCCGAGCACACCCCCCCATGTCCTCCGCGTCCCCACTCAGTGAGCACACCTCGGCATCCCATAGCTGCATCTCCGTAGGTCTTGTCAGGACACTGGCGGATGGCTGCAGCGTTGCAGGTCAGGCCACCAAAACCTTCCTGACAGGGGCACTGCCCTGTGAACTGTGTGGGGAGAGACCGGTCAGGGGGCAGAACTCCCCAGTGCACCCCAAAGCAAGGGCTCCCACGAGGACACAAGCTCTGAAGTCAAAGCCCAGGACGGCCCTGCAGAAGGTGTGCGAATGTGGCATTGCCAAAGGCTGCGAGCCACGGACGGAGGGACATTTGGTGGCCTCCCCAGGGGAAGGTGGACAGAAGCAGCCCAGTCTGACTTTGGAAAGACCCAGGAGGGCAGTGCGGAGGGGAGACAGAGGCTGGTGGGTGGGAGCCCTCCCTTGCTGAGGGGCCCATGCTCTACCCCGCCATGTACCTGGTTGCACTGGGGGCTGAGGGAGTTGTGCGGGTCGCAGGCACATGGCTCGCAGCCCCGGCCGCTGGCCAGCTTCCAGTGGTAGCGAGCGCACTGGTCACATTTGGGGCCCACCACGTGGGGCAGACACAGGCAGCGTCCACTCTCCTCATCACACGGCATGTCCCGCCGGGCACCCAGGACGCTGCAGTCACAGCCTGCACGGGAGGGAGGGCTGCTGAGCTCGGGGGCCGGGCCACCAAAATCTTACCCCCAGAGGACGTGCACCAGGGAGGGGCACAGCCTGGGAAAAGAACAAGTAGGGCCATTCCCTCCAGATAACCTGGCTGACTCATAAGGCCACCGCACTTTCCCACCAGTCCCCACACCTGGCTGCTTGGCCACCTGCCTGCCCTCCCTCAGGAGGACTCTGTCCCACCTTCCACGTCAGGCCTGTGCTGTCACCTGCTGGAAGCCAGTGGCAAAGCACCCGACACGCAGCTCAGTGAGTAGGACCAGTCACAGATCTGGTGGCCCCAGGCGCCTGCCCCACGCCACGGCAGGCTGGGCCCCCTACTCACGGTGGCAGCCCTGCGGGTTGGCATAGGTGAGTCCTGTAAATCCCGGCTTGCACAGGTCACAGCGTTCCCCCTGCACTTGCTCCTTGCACACACACTGCCCGGTCACTGGGTCACAGGGCGCTCCTGGCACTGCCCCATCCGGATCACACTCGCAGGCTGAGAGACAAAGGCAGCCACGGCAGGAGGGACAAAGAAGAAAAGCAGAGAGCACATTCTAGAAGCCAGGCTTCCTGGTTCAAATCCTTGTTCCACCACTTCCTGACTTACAACCTTAACACCTTAGTTGAGTTATTTAATCCCTCTGTGCCTCAGCTTTCTCACCTATAAAATGGGGGTAATTATACAACACTCACAGGCTTCTTATGAGGAATCAATGAGTAAGTGTAAAGCAGACGGAACAGTGCTTGGCACATGTTAAGCACTATAAAAGTTGTGGTTGGCATTACTTACTGAATGGTTACTCTGTGGCCAGCACGGAGCTGGGCAATCTTGCCTGTCACCTTATGTCATCCTCACGATAATCCTGAGAGGTGAGGATGCTCATCCCCATTGCACAGATGAGGAGACTGAGGCTCAGAGAAGTTCAAAGAACATACGCAAGGTCACACAGCAAGCAAGTGCTGGAAACAAGTCAAACTCAAGACTTTCTCACTCTTTCCATAAATAGATACATATCAACAGGAAGTGAACCAACTTTCTCCCACCCCAAAACCCAAGCCCCTTTCATGGCTTTCAAAACGAAGACTCTTCCTTCACCTAGGAAGTCTTACCTGATGAACCCCACCCGGATCGGAGTGCTTCTATCTCTTTGCTCTCTCCCATATGAACTCACTGGCCCTTGTGATGTGTTAAGTCACTCCTGGGTGACTTACATGTTCATTGAATAAACATTCCTGGAGCATCAATTATTTGTCTGTCCTTGTGCTAGGGCCCAAGGATATAAGAATAACCCCTGCCATGGAGGGGTCCTTAATGTTGGAGGAAGCAGAAAAATAAAGAGCAAACCACACTGACTTGCTTAGAAGGGCACAGCTAAGTTAAAAACAATTGCCCACAAGTCCTGACACACAACCAAGTCTTCACGCTTCCTGAGGGCCTGTATGTCCTTAGGGACATGTGCTCTGTTGAGCCCAGAACAGATGGGGATTAACAGACCTACGATGCCTTGGGTCCCTGGAGCCCCTACTCACGGATGCAGGTCTCCTGAATGGGAGCACCAGGACGCCGGTTCCGGAAATAGTGCAGCTGACACCGCTCACAGTTCTTGCCCTCAGTGTGGTGTTGGCAGTTGTCACACACACCTCCATGTGTCCCCTGGCTGGCGGCAAACACGGCTGGGTCGAAGTGACATGTCTCTGAGTGTCCGTTGCAGTCACACCCTGCAAAAGGGATTACTAGGGCTGACATTTGAGCAGCACCGTTGCCGTGTACAAAGCACGTTCCACACTAACTCACTGGCATCCCCAGCAACTCTGCAAGATGCTCAGGTCTGGGAAACAGGGCAACTGAGGCCCAGGGAGGCTTTTGTAATTTATTTCAGGTTATATAGCCAGTAAGAAAGGAAAACAGGGAACTCAGGCCTCTTGACTCCCAGTGTGGGGACTGACCCAAGAATAATACCCATGTTGAGCCAAAGAGAGAGCCCTTTGAATGGTCCCATGTCAACCCTCCCCCACTGCCACCTGCTGGGTCTCCTGCTGGGTCACTGCCCTTCTCTGGGCTGGGATCTTTGTTGCCCTCATTTATGCAGGGAAGGGCCCGGCCTCCAGGAATCTAATTCCATGGATTTCAACTCTGGAGGCACATCTGAAGTAGAAAGAATGACAACAGGGAACCACGTATGTCCTACACTGGATAGGCCAGAAGTAGGAGGACCTGTGGTTAGCACGAAAGGCACGTGGCATCAGAAGCATGGACCAAGTCGTGGTCCCTCCAGGCCTGGCTGAGGAGAAGGGCCAGGAGCGGTGGGAAGATGCAACTCAAACACTTTCTCAAATACCCTCTCTTTCCCCAAAGAGCAAGGAGAGCGTAAATTTCAGAATGCAATTAGGTTTAGATTTAAATAATAAAGACTAGATTCTCCTTGTGTCCCCGATGGGCCAGCACCCCAACCAGCTGCTGCAGGGGAGGTGGGTGATCCCAGGCTCATACTTTGGCATTCATGGGGGTCCTGGTCATCTGCGGGTTTCCAGGGCTTGTCGTTGTAGAAGGGTGCACAGTGTTCACAGTTGGGGCCGGCGGTGTTGTGCTGGCAGACGCAGACCCCATGGACCTAGGAGAGGGGCCATAGGTTACCATGAATAATTATCACAGGAGCGTCCCAGCGATGGACTTGCCCTCTCCGCTCTGTCCCCAGGGTCCAGCTCAGACCCCAGCTCCTCCAGCCTTCACTCAGCTCCTATGACACTCCCAGATGCCGGCTTGTGTGGTCTGTGTGTGTGTGTGTGTGTGTGTGTGTGTGTGTGCGCATGCATGCACACCTGCACTCCTCCTCCATTTAGGTTTTTAAAAGCTCAGCCCTTGCATTTGGCCATCCCCATGCTGCCCAGTCCAAAACAGCACCTGTAAAGTGCTTAGACAGCCTTGTTGGTAAACTGTGATTCTAGAAGCTTGTGGGCCCCCTGGAGATGTACATTCCAACAATCTATGACTGCAGTTGTTTGGCTAATAAGACTGCAATGCTGAATTGTTCCTAGACTCATTAAGGTATAAAAATAGAATAGCAATTGCGTGCTAATTGTCTTCCATATTAAGCTCACCACCGGCAGGCTGGCATCTAGGACTTATATTGTGTTTGCTCCATCCTCATCCCCTACTCACTCCTAACAGCACAGCTGAGCTGAACTAGCCGCTCCCAGGACAAGCCCTACTTCTCTCCACCTTTTGGCCTGTACGGACGTTTTTCTTCCTGACTAGAAGTCCCCTCACTATCTATTCACCAGCAAAATCCTGCCAGCTAGAACGGCATGTCCTTCACCTGGCTTGCCTTGTCTCTCTAATTCCATGGATTTCAACTCTGAACGCACTTCAGAATTATCTGGGGAGCTTTTTAAAACACACCAGTGCCCAGGCCCAATTCAATCCAATCTCAGGGATGAGGCCCAGCCATCGGTACTTTATAAAGTGGTGATTCCATTGTGCAGCCAGATTTGAGAACCACCGGGGCTGGGCAGGCCGTTGCCCTCCTCTACATCCTCATAGGCCAGAATCCTGCTCAGCCTGTGTTCTGGTCTTTTGTTTATGGACCCTAATGGATGACACATCTCTGGCACTGGTCTCCCTCTGCCTTCCTCTGTAGCCTAGGGCAAGCGCTGGCCCAGAAGTGGAAAGGATAAAGCTGCCCGATGCTCATGTCACCTGTATTTCCCTCAAGGGTCGCTTTACATGATTTCATCGTGCGCCTCTATCACTGGGGCAAATATCATAGTCCCATCTGTTAACAGAAGAACCGAAACCCCAGAAAAGTGAAATGACAGCTCCCTCTGCTTCTTGGTCCTAGACTCTCTCTCCTCTACTGATGGTTCTCAAGTTTGGTTTCACAGCAAAATCCCCTGGGTTGCTTCTTAAGCTGGAGTTTCTCTCTTCCGTGCCTGATGCATCTGACTCAACAGCTCTGGGGTGGACTTAGCATCTGTGTTAGACTCTGTTCTCTCACCCTGCCCCATATCTCACCCCTACATGGGACTTTACAGTCCCCAAACCAGTGGCTCTATGGCAGGATGTCAGAACCACCCTGGCAGGATGCTAGAATCACCCGGGGCTTTAAATAACAATAATAAAATCAGCGTGTATGAAGGTGTGGGTCTGGGTGATGTTTTTTAGCTCCCCGGGAAATTACAATGTGCAGCCAGTGCTGAAAATCAATGCCTTAAGCTCCCCCACGAACACCCATGCTTACACTTCTACTTATATGTATGCTTATACTTACATATACTTCTATGTTACTGAATAAAAATAATTTCAAACCATAAAGCAGGTCCAAAGAAGTGCTGCAAAATCTGACCTTTGAAATGATAATCATTTAGAATCATTTTCACCATTGCTAAAATATTAAGTCCTCGAGTCTTAAATTTAGTGCCCTCCCTCCTTTATAGAAGCCAAAGACGCGTCAGTCTGCCTGGGTCTTGCCCCTCCCCTCTCCTTTCCCCCTCCCTGGGCTGTCACCTGCACAGTGGTGGAGGGGCTGGCAGGGGCTCTGGAATTGGGGGCACAGCGGTCAGCATGGCCGTGACAGAAACAGCTCCCCTGCAGACGCAGCTGGGAAACGGCATAGTAGGCGCTGGGAGGGTGATAGCCCCTCTGGGGCACAGGGGCCAGCCTGGTGAAGTTGACTCTCAAGTTTGTGATCGCCCCCAGCTCTGAGGGGCACAAACAACAAGGAGGGAGGGGGTAGAGATGGGAAAATAAAGAACGGGAAGTTAGAGGCAAATAGAGACTCCTAGGGCAGGATGAGAAGGAAAGGAATTCTGGTCGCACCATTCCATCTTCCTCAACCTTCCCACGACAGAAAAGACCCACTCCACCCTGGCTCAGGCCTTTTGAGCCTCTGGGGCCACCACAATACCCCTATGGGCTGAGCAGGGCAAGTGTTCAATCCAACCATGTTGACAGAGGTAGGAAAGACAAGGAAATGTCCATGATCTGGGTTGCAACCATGTTTTGTTCCCCATCCACAGTCCCACAGGCTAGAGGAGTAGCCACACTGACCTTGAATTTTTTGACTTTGAGTTGCTGGGATCCCAGAGGCTAAATCCATAAGGTTAAGTTGGACCTGCAAAGAGAGGGGAAATGGAAGACCTGAGGAAGAGGTGAACTGTGGCCCAAGCCCAGAGGTTCTCCTTTCCATTCAATGCCCTGACCTTCTCATACTAAGGTCTTTCTTACCTGGAGCCTGAGATGACCATGGATGTGAGGTCTGCCAATCACTCTGGGGGAGGGAGATGATCACTGGGCCTTAGATGAGTGTGTGTGTGTGTGTGTGTGTGTGTGTGTGTGTGTGTGTACACAACCTCTCCTCTCCAGTTGAAAATAGAGCTATCCCAAGAATTTCCTGATTTCCTTGGGTCAGAAGTTACAGTGAGATATATAATAGACATTATGAGGGTTTAGGGGATACTAATTTTCCAAAGACCCAGGATGAGTGAGAGGGTCCAGAGCCAAGGATGCATGGACGTGCTGACCGCCACACTCTAGACAACCCCAATTTCAACTACGCCGTTCTTACTTGATTAAAAAAAACACTCATTGGATGTGACTTCAGCTGCATATCCCAGGAAGAGTTTTCACATCAACCTCCCACAAATCAGGGAAAAGTCCCGTGTTCTGACGTGTGGTCTGGGGCATGTGGTTACGTGGATCTAGATACGGCAATAACCAAGGAGGAGTCGTTGCAGGGAAGGAAAGAGACGCACTGCCTACAGGAAAGGCAGCGCTCCGAGCAGCTCTGAGGGCTCCCCTGGGCCTCAGCCAGAGAAAGGAGACAAAATACAGCCCCTGAGGGTGGGAGCGAGGGAGGAGTGATGAAAGAAATGAAAGGATTTGACCCCAGGTGGGAGGATTCAAGGAGAGAGCTGGGTTGGGTTATGCAATATACTCAGTGTGTTTCTGAAATATCCTTCCTGGGCAGCAAAGCGGATGTGCAGCAAAGACGTGCCCAGAGGGATCATTATTGGGGAGCTCAGGAAAGACAGCAAGGCTCACTGCCTGGGGAAGGGGGTGGTTCTCATAGATTCTCCAAAGCCTGGTGACCATGTAGCGATGGGATGGGAGAGACCTCTCCCCGTGCCTACATTTTCAGGGTCCCCTCTGCCTACCTTGGCCCCATCCAGGCGCCTGTTAGGCCTCTGGGGCAGAGGCTGGCACCGAGCATCCTGCCAGCTCTGAGGCTGGCCCTGGCGGACCCGGGGGAAGGCAGACGTGCAGTCGGCAGCTAGGTATTGGTACACCTGCCAGGTCTTGCCGGAGTCCGAGGAGCGCTCGATCAGCATGCCAGCAGGCATGGGCCCCTGCAGAGACACACACAGGGTTGGGGCCTGAGTGACACCGCAGTGGGGATGCGATCACAGAAAGAGGCTCTTAAAGAGGTGCTGGTGGCCCCTGAGAACCACAGTGAGGAGGGAGAAAGGGGGCTGCATGGGACGAGTGGGCTCAGGGGTACCCGGGTCCAATTCTCCTAACAAACCACCGGCCCCAGAGGGTTTTCCCCAGGGGAGCCGTGGAAAGTGATAGAAGGCAGACCTGCATTCCAGGAGGCATGATCCCTAGCTCAGCCCACCACCCAGGCGGCCAGGCCAGAAAATTCTCCCACTGCACTTCCCACAGCCAACCGTTTTTTATCACCTCTAGCTCCCAATTCTGTCCCTCCTCTTTTTCCTCGCATGGCCGTGGCCATAGTTCAGGTCCCAGTTGCACTGAGCCTGGGTTCCTACAACAGCCTGGAACTCAAGCCCAGCTTTTGTCCAGACTCTCCAAGCCATGCTCCCCACTTCACCTACAGGGTTATCTGATCACATCACTCCCTGCACGAGACCCTTCCACGGGTCTGCGCTGGCCTAAAGATAAAATGCAAGCCCCTTAGCATGACATACTGTCATGTCCCTACTTCCTCTCTCAGTGATTTCATCCATTTCTCATGGCTTTAAATGTTGTTTTCATGCTGACAGGTCCCAGCCTGGAACACTTCCTTGGGTTCATAAGCCAACCTCCACACAGAGAGAACTTTCTTTCTAAAATGTAAAGTGAGCCATGACTCCCCTCCCTCCACTAAAAACCTTCCAGTGGCTTTCCACTATTTTTTTTCCCCAGCTTTACTGAGATATTATGAACATATCACATATGTAAGTTTAAGGGGTATCAAATGTGATGACTTACAAAATGATTACTGCAATAAGGTTAGCTAACACTTCTATCCGCTTACATAATGACCTTTCCGTGTGTCATTTAACAGCTTTCAGGTGTCTAGTACAGTATTATTAATTATAGTCACCACGCCATACATTAGATCTGTAGAACTTATTCATCTTATAAACCTGGAAGTTTATATCCTTTGATCAACATCCGCCCATTTCCCCCTCCCTCCAGCCCCTGGCAACCACCATCCTTTTCTCTATGTTGATGAGTTCAGCTTTTTAAGATTGTGTATATAAGTGAAGACATGCAGTATTTGTCTTTCTGTCTGTCTCATTTCACTTAGCAGAATGCCCTCAAAGTCCATTCATGTTGTCCCAAGAGGCAGGATTTCCTTCTTTTTTCATGACTGAATATTCCTCTGTGTGTGTGTGTGTGTGTGTGTGTGTGTGTGTGACATCTTCTTTATCCATTCATCCACTGACTGACACTTACATTGTTTTCATATCTTGGCTATTGTGAATAACATTGCAATGAACACGGGAGTTACAGATATCTCTTTGAAAAAGTGATTCCATTTCCTTCCAATATATACCCAGAAGTAGGATTGCTGGATCATATGGTAGATTTATTTTTTTAACTTTCTGAGGAAACTTCATACTGTTTTCCGTAGTGGCTGCACCAATTTACATTCCCTCTAATGGTGCACAAGTATTCTCTTTTCTCCACACCTTCACCAACACTTATCTCATCTTTTTTTCTTTGGCCGCACCATGGGACTTGCAGGATGTTTCCCAACCAGGGACTGAAACCAGGCCACAGCAGTGAAAGCCCAGAAGCCTAACCACTAGGCTACCAGGGAATTCCTTACCTTTTTGATGATGGCTATTCTGAAAGGTGTGAAATGACATCTCATTGTGGTTTTGACTTGCATTTCCCTGATGGCTAATGATGTTGAGCATCTGTTCATGTACCTGTTGGCCCTTTGTATGTCTTCTTTAGAGAATTACCTATTCAAGTCCTCTGCCCACTATTTTTTTTTTAATAGATCTTTACTGGAGTATAATTGCTTCACAATACTATGTTAGTTTCTATTGTACACCAAGGTGAATCAGCCATATATATACATATGTCCCCATATCCCCTCCCTCTTGAACCTCCCTCCCATCCTCCCTAACCTACCCCTCTAGGTCACCGCAAAGCACCAAGCGGATCTCCCTGTGCTATGCTGCTGCTTCCCACGAGCTGTTTTACATTCGGTAGTGTATATATGTCGATGCTACTCTCACTTCACCCCAGCTTCCTTCCCCCTCCCACCCTGTGTCCTCAAGTCCATTCTCTATGTCTACATCGTTATTTCTGCCCTGCAACTAGGTTCATCAGTACTGTTTTATTAGATTCCATATATATGCGTTAGCATACAGTATTTTTTTTTTTTCTCTTTCTGACTTACTTCACTCTGTATGACACTCTCCAGGTCCATCCACCTCACTACAAATAACTCAGTTTCATTTCTTCTTATGGCCGAGTAATATTCCATTGTATATATGGGCCACATCTTCTTTATCCATTCATCTGTCGATGGGCACTTAGGTTGCTTCCATGTCCTGGCTATTGTAAATAGTGCTGCTATGAACATTGTGGTACATGTCTCTTTTGGAATTATGGTTTTCTCAGGGTATATGCCCAGTAGTGGGATTGCTGGGTCATATGGTAATTCTATTTTTAGTTTTCTAAGGAACCTCCATACTGTTTTTCCATAGTGGCTGTATCAATTTACATTCCCACCAACAGTGCAGGAGGGTTCCCTTTTCACTACACCCTTTGCAGCATTTATTGTTTCTAGGTTTTTTGATAATGGCCTTTCTGACCAGCGTGAGGTGATACCTCATTGTAGTTTTGATTTGCATTTCTGTAATGATTAGTGATGTTGAGCATCCTTTCATGTGTTTGCTGGCAATCTGTGTGTCTTCTTTGGAAAAATGTCTTTTTAGGCCTTCCACCAATTTTTTAATTAGATTGTTTATTTTTTGATATTGAGCACCATGAGCTGTTTATATATTTTGGAGATTAATCCTTTGCCTGTTATTTCATTTGCAAATATTTTCTCCCATTCTGAGGGTTGTCTTTTTGTCCTGTTTATGGTCTCCTTTGCTGTGCAAAAGCTTTTAAGTTTAATTAAGTCCTATTTATTTATTTTTGTTTTTATTTCCATTACTCTAGGAGGTGGGTCAAAAAGGATCTTGCTATAGTTTATGTCAGAGTGTTTTTCCTATGTTTTCCTCTAAGAGTTATATAGTGTCTGGTCTTACATTTAGGTCTTTAATCCATTTGGAGTTTGTTTTTGTGTATGGTGTTAGGTAGTGTTCTAATTTCATTCTTTTACATGTAGCTGTCCAGTTTTCCCAGCACCACTTATTGAAGAGGCTGTCTTTTCTCTATTGTATGTTCTTGCCTCCTTTGTTGTAAATTAGGTGACTATATGTACGTGGGTTTATCTCTGGGCATTCCATCCTGTACCATTGATCTATATTTCTGTTTTTGTACCATACTGTCTTGATTACTGTAGCTTTTTCTGTTTTTGTACCATACTGTCTTGATTACTGTAGCTTTGTGGTATAGTTTGAAGTTGGGGAGCCTGATTCCTCCAACTCCATTTTTCTTTCTCAAGATTGTTTTGGCTATTAAGGGTCTTTTGTGTTTCCATACGAACTGTAAGACTTTTTGTTCTAATTCTGTGAAAAATGCCATTGGTAGTTTGATAGGGATTGCACTGAATCTGTAGATTGCTTTGGGTAGTACAGTCATTTTCACAATACTGATTCTTCCAATCCAAGAACATGGTTTATTTCTCCATCTGTTTGTGTCATCTTTGATTTCTTTCATCAGTGTTTTATAGGTTTCTGAGCACAAGTCTTTCACCTCCTTAGGCAGGTTTATTCCTAGGTATTTTATTCCTTTTGTTGCAATGGTAAATGGGAGTATTTCCTCAATAGATGTAGAAAAAGCTTTTGACAAAATTCAACACCCATTTATGATAAACACTCTACAGAAAATAGGCACAGAGGGAACCTACCTCAACATAATAAAGGCCATATATGACAAACCCACTGCAAGCATCATACTCAATGGTGACAAGCTGAAAGCATTTCCTCTAAGATCAGGAACAAGACAAGGATGTCAACTCACACAACTCTTATTCAACATAGTTTTGGAAGTCTTAGCCACAACAATCAGAGAAGGAAAAGAAATAAAGGAATGCAAATTGGAAAAGAAGAAGTAAAGCTGTCATTGTTTGCAGATGACATGATACTATACGTAGATAATCTTAAAGATGCCACCAGAAAACTACTAGAACTAATCAATGAATTTGGTAAGGTTGAAGGATACAAAATTTCTGCCCACTGTTCTTGAATAAATCTGAACTCCTGACCATGGCTGAAGAGGGCCCTGCTCCCTCACCCCGTCTCATAACACTGTGCACCTCCATCTCCTCAAGCCCTCAGTCACATTCCCTCTTCAGAGCCTTTGTTCATGTTGTTTCTTCTGCTTGGAATACTCCTCCCCCTCGTGGGTTCCTCCACATCTTTTCTTCTCAGCTTAAATGTCACTTCCTCACAGAGATGATTTTATACCTATCTAACATGCATTCTTCTGCCCACACTCTGCCCACCCCACCCCATCATTTCCTATTCCAAGATCTCATTTGTTTCCTTCGTAAATGTCACACAATTTCCAATTATTTATTTGTTGGTTTCCTGCTTTTTATTTTCCTCCTACCAGACCAGGGTTTCCCAAACTTGACACTGTTAATATTTGGAGGTGAATAATTCCTTGCCATGGGGTCAGTGCTTGTCATTTTAGGATGCTACGCGGCATCCCTGACCTCTTCTCACTAAATGTCAATAGCATACTGACAGCTGTGACAACCAAAATTTTTTCTATAAACTGCAAAATATTCCCTGCTGGAGAACCACTACAGTAAACCATAGACCCCCTTGTCTGTTTTTTTTTTTCTTGGCCACACTGCATGGCTTGCGGGATCTTAGTTCCCCAACCAGAGATTGAACAGGTGCCCTCTGCAGTGGTGCAGCAGAAGCACAGAGTCCTAACCACTGGACCTCCAGGGAATTCCTCCACCTTGTCTATCTTGTTCACAGTGTACCCCCAGCATCTAGCACATAGTAGGCAGTTAGTACATCTGTTGAATGAATAGATGAATCTTTCACCTACTTTCCTCCCTCCCCATTTACATCTGTAAACTCATCTCTCATCAGTTTGTAGCCTTCCACATCCCTACCTCTCACTACCGTATACATATTTGCCCCACCAGACCCTACGTGCATTCCTTTGTCCCCTTCCCCCAATTATATACCTTCTTGCCTCTTGCCTCCTGGCCTTTGCACTTTGCTGTTCTCTTTGCCTGGAATGAACTTATCCTTCACCTGGATATTACTGGCCTAGGAAGTTTCATCTTCCCCTGGGTGTATTCTCTGATCCACTCCCCCAAAGACAGATCAAGCTGGAGGTCCCCCTCCTGGGCTCTCTAGCACCTCTTCTTACCAACATCAGAGCACACATCCCACTGTCTTGCTACTGGTTCTTTATCTTCCCTACATATACCAAAGCAACTAGAGGATCGTGATCTAGTTTTAGTCATCTTTTATAACAGCATATAATCAGTGTTCAATATGTGTGTAGCAAGAATGGACAAATAAATGAATGGGTGAATGATGACAAAGCAATGAGACTACCAGTATCCATCCAAATGAATATTTCCCTTAGAAGTTGTCACTGTTAGGGACTAAGCATTTGTTCAAATGGCACTAGAATGCCTCAAAATACTTTTGACCTATTCTTGAGGCAATGTTCTTAGAGCAACTTCCTCAGTCACATAGGATATTAGGAAAAGGAAAAGGAAAAAAAAAAAAAAAGTCCTGTCAGTAATGAATGAAAATGTTCCCTCCAAAAGGCACATCTCCAAAGGCTAGTCTAAAAGCAGAGTCTGAAAAGTAATAGCACTGAATGAGTAGATTGCTCCAAAAGCACATCTTATATGAGGATGGGCCAGTTCTTGGCTGTTTGTTAAACTCAATCTCATCAGTAAAGTTATTAAAACAGAGTATACCAAGAAAATGCAACTGTATAGTAAGTGGCCAGGCTTTATACAATTGGTCTTGGCAGAGCTGAATACATTAGATGGGCTAAGGGTGGAGGATGCAAAGAGGGAGAGGATATATAAGCACCACACAGCCAAGACAGGGAATGTGGAGGCGTCACTGTTCTCCCAGAAGGAGTACCTCTGCTGTCACCATGACACAGGCTCAGGGTAAGTGTCACCTCAGCCTGGGGAAGGGAGGCCCACCCAACATGTGGTACCATCACCTCCCGCCTGAGGAGACAAGGACCCTGTGCTCCCCATGAGTCCATGCCCACACAGCCCAGAGTCCCCCTCTCCTAACCACTGCCATGCCCAGGAAGCACACCTTAAAATCCATCATGATGTCTTGAAGCTGGAATTTCCTGTCTAGGTCCAGCTGCAGAGAGACAGGGCTCACATCTGGAAAGACAAAACGTAGAAACTTTAGAGCAGAGGATTTCTACCTTCCCAGGCTCTAGGAAATCAGAAACTCTCTAACCTTGATTTTCCAATTTCCCTCTCAGAGAAGAGGGGTACCAGTATGTTTCTACTTACTATCACCTATTCAAGATCCTATCTCTTCTTGGCCAAATTTCCTTCCCACCATCACTTGATGCCCTTAAAACCTTAAAGAGTTTCAACTCCTCTGTTCAACACAAATCGGTTCACAAAGCTCAGGTCCATCAGCAAGCCCACTGTGATTAAATAGAATGAAATTAAGGCATTTCTCTCTCTTCTGACCCTTTCATTAACCTCCAATAAATTATTCTACCTACAGCATCTGAAAGACCTCAAATACAAAGAGAGAAGGTTCTGCTTGTCAACCACCCACGTCCCACTACAATAAGAAAGCCCTGGGAACCCCAAAGGGCTCCCGGGCACCCTCCCCATCCTGTGGGAGCCTCCACATTTTTGGGCCCCTGGAGGCTGTGGCAGGTCCTTACCATTCTGTGACTGCCACCAGCGCATGGGGCCCGAGGACGAGACCACATTCTCCACTCGGTGACTGTTGTAATTGTGAGGCAACCTGGAGTCACACTTGCAGCATTTCATCTGCCACTGTGGGACAAAGAGATGCCAGAGACTAAGAGGTAGGGCCAGTGAGAATTCCCCACTTGTATCCTGAGAGCCCAGAACATTCTCTCCATGGAAATGCTACCCTTGGGGATCCATTGATTTCATTAATACACTTGGAAGGATCAACCTCTCAAAACAAGGCTACTGTTCACCTTTTCATTTACGTCCTTTGGGTCCCCCCCAACACATAGCTAAGTAAATAGTAAATAGAGGTTGTAATTGGGAAAGTGGTATGAGGTGGTAGAGAAAAAATAATTTTCGTATGTGACATTGCCCCAAAGAGAAATTTGAAAAGGGTGCTAAGAGCAAAAAGAAGAAAGAAAGAAAAGCTCACATTAATTTAACATCTGCTATGTGCTATGTGTAGGCTAGAGAGTTTTATAGCTCATCTCACTTAATTCTGGCAGCCTGGGGAAAGTCAAGTTTCTAAGGATTAGGAAGAGGGGACAGGAAAAAAGAACAAGGGAAAAAACTGAACCCCATGGGCTCCAGAGCAGGGCAGAGATGACCAAGAAGAAGAATACAGCCAGAGAACATGGCCCTTGTTCTTTCAGTTTGTACATACGTGCGCAAATGTGTGTGCACGTGCACACCTCACAGAGACACCATGACCTTACCCCAGGTCCCTCATGCAACACACATCAAACCTATTTTCCCTGAGTAACCATGGTCCCAAACCTTGTGCCCAGGAGAAAGAATACTGTTCAGAGGGCTCCCAATTGACCCACATGTAAAAGCAAGGCTTGGACGAAAACCTCCCTGACCTGTGAGTTCCTTTGGGTAAGGACCAGTGTACCTCCCCACACCTCCTGCCTCTGCGTTCCCCTAAGCCTCCACCCACCAGAACCAGGGGAAAGCTCAGGCAGCCTTCTCTGAGGCCTTCTAGCCCCTGAACCTCTGCGCTGTCCAGGGAAGGCACTAAGCTAAGGAAGCCGATGTTCAGAACGAGTGATGTCTGCCGAACTGGTGAAGCTGACAGCTCAGTCCCAGAGGGATTGAGTTAACAGGCTGAGTCTGTGCCTTGAGTTATAGAAACTCCTCACCCGACACCACTCTTCCCCCTGCGCTGTTGACAAACCCTGGAACAGTGGAGGATGCAGGAGGGGAGGCAGTCCTGGCTCTGTGAGCCTCTGCTTCCCACCCCACTTTCCAGCTCCCACCTCCAATCTGCAAAACAAGTACCCTTCCTGGTACTTGGAGGTGTCCTCGTCATGTCCCAAAGTGCTTTATTAAACAGTAATTTTCGGTATGATACAAATGAACTTACTTACGAAACAGAAACAGACTCAGACATAGAAAACAGATTTATGGTTACCAGAGGGGAAGGAGGGGAAGGGATAAATTAGGAGTTTGGGATTAGCAGATACAAACTACTCTATATAAACTAGATAAACAACAAGGTCCTGCTGTACAGCACAGGGAACTATAGTCAATCTCTTGTAATAAACTATAATGGAAAATAATGTGAAATAGAATTAAAAATGATTACGAAATATAAAAAAACAATATTGGGGGAATGTTCAATGTTCTTATAATGGCTGGCACATATGCCTTATATAAAACAGCACCCACTGTCCATCCCTTGCCCTGCTACATTTTTCTCCATAGTACTATCCCCACTTGACGTATTGTTCTTTTACTGTCAATTTATTTGCCCACAGTGTTTGTTTACTGTCTGCCTCCCCCTGTTAGAATGTAGACTCCATGAGGGCAGAACTTACTTTCCTTTATGCTGTATCCCAGTGCTTAGCAAAGTGCCCAGCACTTAGTAGGCCCTCTACAAATACTTTTTGAATGAATAGTAAATGCTCAGTAAAAGCTGGCATTTTCATTTACATTATTGCTAGACTCTCCCTCCCTGGGAGTTTAAAAGGAGGGGCGAGGGAGTGAGGAGGTGACAAATATCAGTATTAAGTGATTGGCGCACTTACCATGTGCCAGGTACTGTATCAGGGGTTTCAGTGCAATAACCTATTTAAGCCTCACAACCACCCTACGTGGTAATATTATTCCCATTTCACATGTGAGAAAGCTGAGGTTCCAAGAGGCTATGTGACTTTCCTGTTGATTGATAGCCAGCGCCAGCACCAGACAGGGTCCCTCCTTACATCTTTCTCTTCTTCTCCTCCTCCCCTCCCATCCCCACCCCTTCCTTGCTCTTCTCTTTCTCTCTCCCTCCCTCCTTCTCTGTCATCCTCTCATTTCCACTAGGAAACCACCTGGATGCACAGACATTGTGGGAAACACGGTAAAGGGTGACAATCTCTGTCTCACCCAAAGGGCTTGGTCTGACCCTGAGGCTGACCATGGCAGAGCCTCAGACAGAGAAAGCACTCTGGGAAGAAAGCTGGCCTGTCAGGCTAACCTAGTTCAGTTAACTCGGAGACTGCAGATGTGTCAGTGGCTAAAATAAATACCTGAGCACTTAAAATAATCCTGTCTGGGCAAAAGACACCTCTTGCTGGAATCTGAGTCTCCTCTAGCATCCTATTTTGGTCCCTGGCAGCAAGCATGCCCTTCTCCCCATTCTGGCCAGCCTCTCAGAGGCAAACTTTTCCACTGCCCATCCTCCATCTGCACTCAGCACGTCCTGCAGAGAGACGAGGGCCAGCTGCCTTCCGGCGACCTGTCACCAGAGACCCCCCTGCTCTGTTGGGAACTGATCCCAGCCTGTTCCCTGGCCAAAAGAATGCCAGAAACGAGGCCCAGTTTCTTCCCTTGGGCCATGGGACACAGGAGCTAGAACAGCTCAACATGGGACTGAGGAAATGCCGTTGATATTCCCAAATGGTGCAATATTACGTACCATTAAAAAGACTGTTGAGAGAAAGATTTTCATTGCATGGGGGAAATGTTTACATTATAATGTTTTACGAAAAAAGATATCATGTTCTCTGAAAAAAAGTTGGGCATAAGCTTGTATACATGTCATGATCACAAATATATATTCTTGAAGGAATAGAAAATATGTGGAAGGAAATACACCGATACATTAGGTTGAACCAAATGAAATGGCCGATATTCAGCCATCTTGACCAACAAAAGTGGCAACTGCATACAGTTTTAACCTAATATCTCTGGGAAATGGCATTACGGGTAACTTTTTTTCTTTGTTCTTTTTTTAATAATTTTAAACTTTGATGCCTTGGATATATATTAACTTTTATATTCAGGCATTATTGTAAAGCAAAACAAACTAAAAAGGCCCAGGGTACTCAGCGTGGGCTTGTTACCCTGCCTGCACCTTGTCTTCACAGCCAGTCTGGGGTATCCCACACCTTCTCCACCTGCCTTCCACGTGCTCAGACAATGATGGAGGGATCAGATGGCCTCATGAGCTTAACATCTACGTGCCGCTTATCACAGTAACATAGCTAGAGGAGGGATTATCTCAACCCTCAGAAACAGGCTAAGCCATAAGGCTTGGGACAGGTATTTTAAGGAGATCTGCTTGTCAACCAGCTAGAGGGATGGAGGCCTGAAATAGGGTGGCTTATGGCAGAAGCCCACATGAAGGCAAGCTGCCAATTTCTTCCCTCTCTTCTCTGGGCCTCAGTTTCCCTTCTTTTTTATTCTTGTATGTCTATAGGTAGTATGTGTATAAGAGTGTGTGTGTGTGTGTGTGTGTGTGTGGTTCTCAACATGAGGCTCCTCCTTCCATATGTGTTACATTCCTCTGTCTCTCCCAGCTGCAGCTGCCTCTCTCTCTGGGGTCACTTGGCCAGCATCCCCCTGGCTGTGCTACTTCAGAGACACAGCATTGTTATCAATTCAGCCTGTCAGGCTTCCAGCCAGTTTGGCTCCTGTTCCCCTCAGTCTGGAAAGACTGGGCCTTTTCCCTTATCCTGGAGCTTTCTAGAAGCTCAGCCGTCTGGCCGGAAGACAAACCCTCCCAGAGAGCTATGGCGGGGGCAAAGGAGAGAGCAAGAGCCAGTGGGAGCCCGAATCACAATGGAGAGGGTGGAAAAGGGAAAGCAAGGCAAATCAAAGCTCTGTGCTTTTGCAGAACATGGAGCTAATTCTGGGGGAAAATAGGAAAACAGGCTCTGGTTATACGTGGTCCAACTCCCTCCCACAAGCAAGTCAGAGACTGCCTGTGTCTATCTAAGGAGCTGTAGTCAGGGTCATGGCTGCCAGCCAGGGCCAAAAGAAAGCCAGCGCCAAAAAAAAAAAAAAAAAATGCAGCTGCCTACAAGAAGGGCATTCCCTCCGCTTCACCTTCCTCATTGGTAAAATGCAGGGGGGGGATGAGATAACGAAGCTCCTTCTTGCTTTAACATGCTATTACAATTCTCCCCCACTCCAGCTTATCTGCTCAGAGGTTAAACACACTCCAAACAAGAATGCAAAAGAAGCAAGAGAAAAATAAGACATTGGCCCAACACTGTACTAGAGAAACACTCTTCCCAGCAAAGTGGGCAGGGGAAGAGGGGACCCTCAGACCTTGGTCAGCAAGGCCTCCATTAGACCCCACTATGATCCACAAGCCTTACCATTTCTATGTCAGTGGATATTGCCAGGGAATTTTAAAAATCGAGACCTGTTATGGTGCCAGTTGGGAGGAGGCACTGTCCTGAAGTAACATCTTGACCAAAGCCTTAGCTCAACAGAGCCCTCATCTCCATCTGAACTAAATTTAGATAGCTCAATTCTAAAGGTGATGACAGAGATGATGAACGCCACACACCCCAAAATTACGCTGCACCAGGCTCTGTCCTGAGCACTATACATACATTATCTCATTTTATGCTTCTAAAATCTCTGAGGTTGGTATATTATATTAAATGGTGGGTATCCTCATGTGACAGATTAGGAAAGCAAGTCTTAGAGAAGCTGAGAAATGTGTCCAAATCCACAGGGCTAGGAAGAGAAGAAGGAGGGATTCCTCTCCCAGGCTCTCTGCCTCCAAACCTTCTCATCGTATTCTGCTTCAAGAGACACAGAGGTCACGCGGCAACCATGGGAAATTGCAGGGACTAGAGTTGGTTTTCAGAATGTTCCCTCTATTCTCCCCTAGTAAGGGCAGCCTCAACCTCAGCCCAGACTTCTACAGAAACAGAATTATCCCCCTAGACCTGATTGCAGAGAGATGGTTTGCATTCCTGGACCTCTGAAAGCTCTACCAGTGACAATGATTCCTATAGCCCCTGAGAGCAAAGAAGCAAGGTAGGTCTGCGAGACACTACCCAGAGAGCTTCTAGGAAATTGACCCAAGGAGCAAGGGGGTGAGAAGCCAGGCCAGCAAAATCATGAGGCCACTCACATTTGTGTCCAGGTTTCCATCTCACTTTTCCACTCTCTTCCCTCTTTTAACCCCACAAGCCACAATTCCCAACCCATAACAACCAGGACCCAAAAATCTCACATTTCACAGCCCAAGTTTTGCTTCCCTCTGATCCAACTCTTTCTCTAAGTGTCCCTTTTCTTCTATCCCCTCAAAACTTACTCATTCTGGGTCTTATTCTCTTAGGGCCCTTTGCAAAAGCCACAGCTAATTTTCTGATAAGCAAACCCTTCCTGAAATATAAATGATGATAGATTAACAAGATGCCTTCCCCAAGGGTGTCTGCATTTTAAACAAAGAGCTCAAGGATGCTTCATCCAAAAGAATAAATCCCCAATGGTAGGAGCTTTGAAAGTTTCATACATGCTAAGAACTTCTGGGAAATAGGAGGGCAGATATTCTGGTCAGAGACAGGCTCAAAGTCCTCTGTGAGCGGAGGACAAGGACCTCAGGATGGATATAAACACATCCTCACATCGTCACATCCTCTGCCTACACATTAGCCATGCTAAACGTCAAGAAAACAGATGACTTTCAAACACAGAAAGGCAGTGGTTGTCGGGGTGTGTGCCTGTGGGTGTGAGTGTGCTTCTGTGCATGTCTGTGTTTGTGTGTGTGCACGTGTGTGTGTGTGGAGGAGGGGACGTCAACTGGCTACTGCTCCTTAGCTTGTTTCCAAGAGATAAAAATGACAGCTGTTTGGTTTACACAGCTAATTAACCTGAGGAATGCACTGTGTAAGACTGTTATGAAGGCAGCTGGGTAATTAAGTTTTTCCCCAGAAAGGGAGGGAGTGGGAGATAAATAAAGCATTTAAGGGAACAGACACAACATTGGAGAAGACATTGTCAGGAGCAGAAATCAGGGCTGGAAAACTTCCTGGCGAAACCCACTGGTTCCCAGGGAGCGTGCACCAGCCCAGAGATGACTGAAGGTCATGGCTCAGCCTCTGCCAGCACCCACCTGACAGAGACAATGGCCAACCCTCAGGGTCACATACAGCCCAGCCAGAAGTTGGCAGAGATGTTAGAGCTGAACAAACAAAGGCTGACTAACCCAACTCCTTCATTTCATGAATGGGGAAATGGTGGTCTAGACAGAAACCATGACCTTCTTGAGGTCACGTTCCTATTTTAAGTGTCAGAGCCAGGACCAGACCTAGAGAGTCTTTACCCCCAGTCGGGTGACTTCATTAACCACGACCACTTCCAGATTTCCCAGCAGCCCACTGCAAATCAGATGGGCAGCGGTCACCTTGGAAGCAGAAAGTGGGCTGGCCCAAGGGCAGTTTGATTTCAATAAGTATGTGAGGGCTTCCCTGGTGGCGCAGTGGTTGAGAGTCCACCTGGCGATGCGGGGGACACAGGTTCGTGCCCCGGTCCGGGAAGATCCCACATGCCGCGGAGCGGCTGGGCCCGTGAGCCATGGCCGCTGAGCCTGCGCGTCGGAGCCTGTGCTCCGCAACAGGAGAGGCCACAGCAGTGAGAGGCCCGCATACCACAAAAAACAAAAACAAAAAAATCAGTAAGTATGCGAGTGTGTGTCCTGATCCAGGAAGAAGAGCTCAGGAGCATGATTCACAGATGCGGAGGCCCCTGCATGCGGACACAGGTCCCCGGGAGGTGGGGAGAGGGGGATGGGACATTTAGCATCTTCCAGACACCAGCCCAGTGGTCACTTGGCTTCTTCCTTTATACAGTCCTCACAACAACTGTTTGAAGTGGGTGCTGTCATTATTCCTATTTTTCAAATGAAGAACTAAGGCTCAGAGGAAGCACAGACGAGAATGAGGGTAGGGAGACATCACAGACATTCTCATTCATGCCTTGGGTTTTAGGGAAAAACGGTGCAGTGAGTTTACTCAGAGGTTACCTAGGAGCTGGAAGAGAGAGAGCCAGGGGACAGGGTGGGACTGCAGCCTCGGGCCATTTTGATAAAGTCTAGCCTGGGTTCAAGCCTGGACAGTTAACGGGTAGTCAAGGCAGGTAGGCCCAGAAGGGCAAAGCTGGGTTGGGGTGGGCGCACCAGGCAAAGCTGGCCAAGTCGTATGTCCATTGTCAAGGCTGCAATATGGACCCAAAACCCATAGAAGCCGGCCCTCAAGGCCAATAGGATTGAGCCAGTGAGACAAAATTAGGCAGAAGAGGTGACATACTAACAGGCTAAGATTGACCCACGAGAAAGGAGCCACACTCTGAGATCAGGAGCTGGGAGAGACAATTTTGGAAGAGGAAGGAGTCCCCACTGCTCCTGAGTTTCCTCAGGGTTGGCAGGGGGCAGCGAGCAATGCTAAAATGTCCAAGAGTCATAAATCCCTAATGCACTTACATTCATGCCATACCAGTAGGCAGGCAGGCAACAGGTGCTGGGTGATTTTTACTGGGCTCAGGGCTCACCATGTCACCCCTGCATGAAAATAGAACAGAGGCAGTAACCAGAGGCTATGACTTAAGGAAGGTATGTATGTGGAGGTGGGAGCTGGTAGACAGGGATGCAGGGGGACTGAAGGGGCAGGCCCTAGGAATGCAGCTCTGCACCATGCCACCTTCCCTTCCAACTGAGGCTGGCCACTGCACCCCCATCTCTAACTACTGAGAAAACTCAATACCTATGTGCTTCCATCAGAAGTTTGGGGGTCCCAGCACACACCCAAACTTTCCCAATAGCTCACAGGGATAATAAGAGCCACCTGATGGAGTATTGTGAAAATTAATTGAGATAATTTATATAAAACTCTTAGTATAGTGCCTGAGACATATAATATGTGCTTAATAAGTTATAGTTACTATAATATCATTTAATAATAAAATAAACTTAAAAACTGAAATTGGAACTCATCAGAGTTAAATCTGGATTCCTAGTTTTCATCACACAGCTGCCCCTGCACCAAGTGAGGGTTCAGGGTACACCTGTACAGAGGGGTATCTGTGCCTTTAGCGTGTGTCTTTACTGCTGGCAAACCAGTGGCCTCTAGGTGGTTAGGTGGGGAAGGGAGAAGGAAAGAGAAATCAGAAAAGGCAGAGAGGAGACAAGTGGGGGAGAGAAGTTGGGTCTCAGCAGGCAGCTCATTCCCAAAGAAAATTGGAGCAAAGAGCGACCCTAAAGACCATTTCTCTAACACTCATTCATGGAAGAGGAAAGCAAGACTTAGAGAGGGGTAATATTTTGCCCAAGATCGCACCACAAGTTAGTGGCAGACCTGGGGCTACACACTGCACTCAAGATGCCCTATCCTCCACTCTTCCAAGAGGTTACATGGATTTATTCCCCCTCATAGAAAAAGGAAGAAAAGAACCAATGCTTCTCAACTTTCACAGCACCAAAATAGCTGAGATTTATCCATCCCCATGGTTTCAAAAGTCTAGACTTCTCTTTTGCAAGCACCCAGTTTTTCTCTCAAGGGGCTGCTTAAGAGCAAGGGAAGCAGTTGGCTCCCTGGGGCATTTGAGAGAGGCAGAGGGCAGGTCAGGATGAAGCCAAAAGCCCAGCCTAGAGGGAAAGAGGCTGTCCAGACAGGGCTGTGGCCGAGGAACATCCCAACACAGGGGATGTGTATGATCTCTCCTTGCTTTCCATCCCAGAAGACGGATCAGCCCAAGGAAGGGAATCAGCAGAGGACTCCCTGAAAATTTTAGACATGGCTCAGTGGCACAAGATTGGAGTATGTGTGGGAAGGCAGCAACTAAAACCATTCTGTTGCCTAGAAATTCAATACTGCCAGGTCTCCTGATGCTTGTGGAGTAATCTGGGCTCACAGGGAGGACTCGCCTGATGCTGGCCATCTTACCCAACACTGTCAAATGGGCTTTCCCACATCCAAGTGGGTGAGATGCAGAAACCACAGCCATCTCTGCTCAGCACCTCCAAAGCCACTATGCAGTACCACCTATGATTAAAAAGTGACCAAAAGGACACTGGGGACTGGAAGGACAGTGAGGCCAGAGATGGGATCAGATACCATCTCCATGGTCCTGAGGACAAGGACCCAGAAGGAGGAAACCACAGACAACCCAAGCCTCCTTCATGGCCATTAATCTCTCTCACTCCCTTTCTCTCTCTGTCTTATTACCCCAAGAGAAGCAGAGGCTCAAGGGAAAACCACTCCCTCACTCTTCCCTTTGTCCAAACCTGTGTTTTGAGGGCAGAAAAATGGCCAAATGAGACAGGCAGCTGGGAAACAAGAAAACACTGAGTGATTTCCACCTTGGTAAACACAAGGAGCAAGGAAAGACCCCAACCTTGTTGAAGGGAAAAGAAAAGAAAACCAAAGTTCCTACCAGAAAGGTCCAGAGGCAAAGTAGAAGAAGAATCACAATGGATCTTTGAAAAAAATCAGTTGCCTAAACAGGTGATGATAATTGACGTAGGTCAAAGAGTTCCAGTGCCTGGATTTGCTCAGCTCGTTTCCTATCAGCTGAGCCACTGAACCTCCTTGCTAACCTCAAGTCACTTCCTTGTTTGTCTCACTGATCTGTGCCCTTTAATTTGAATATTTCCCCAGCGCGGGGGGGGGGGGGGGGGGGGGGGGGGGGGAGGGATAAATTAGGAGGTTGGGATTAACAGATACACACTGCTATATATAAAACAGATAACCAACAAGGACCTACTGTATAACACAGGGAACTATGTTCAATGTCTTATAATAACCTACAATGGAAAAGAATCTTAAAAAGAATATAACTCAATCACCTTGCTATACACCTGAAACTAATACAACATTGTAAGTCAACTATACTTCAAAAAAATTTTTTTAATTAAAAAAAATTCTACAAAAAAAACGTCTCCCACTTCTCCCGGAGTGGTGAAACATGTGGACCAAACATGCAGAGGCTGAGAGGTAAGTCATACGTGATGACTGCAAAACATACAAGGATAAACTCCAGCCTATAATCATTCGGTAGCTCCAGCCACACCCTTTCCCCAACACTAGCCAAAGAGATGGCAGCAAGGGAGGGGCCGTGGCACAGCTCGGTTCCCCCTTCAGCAAGAACACAAGCCTTGCACACATCCCAGCTTCTGTGCTCCACCAGCCTTGACGCTGTCCACCAAAGATGGCGCCTTACACTCCACGCACCTAAAGGGTCCCCATCTATCTGATTGCTTATTCCCGAGACTTGGAAAACTGTCCTGCCCAGGCCCAAGGGTTGAGAAAAACTCCAGCTCTATCAAGCAAAAGAGAGAAAGGAGCTATTCCGCTAGTTCTGAGTACATTTTCTCTTGCCCAACAAGGTGAAAATTCCTTAGAGGCAGAGATCCGGTCTTAACGCTTTTCTTGCACTCCCCACAGCGCGTGGATCTAAGCTGATACCAAGTCCACTCTAAGTATTCAGTGAACAGATGGCAGGCTTCCCCACCCCGCCCCCAGCTCGCCTTCTTCCAGCCCCCGGAAGCCATGGAGGAAGAGCCTACCTCTCCATACTGGGTGCAGTAGGTCTCAGGCTTGGCCAGGCCACAGGTAGATGAAGCTCGGAGAAACCGGGTCCTCCCAATGAGCAGGTCCCCAACGGGTGGATAGCAGGCCCCACGGGAGCAGGCTTGCTGGGCACACAGGACGCTGGGCAAGACTGAAATCACAGGGGGTACAGGGGTGCAGCCTAGAGAGAAGAGGGTCTAGCCGGCCACCCCAGTGTGCCTCCGGGAAGCCGACATCGATCGGCAAGAATAGACCCTCTTCTCCACCTTCTTCATGCTCCCACCTGCTGGTGGTGGGAATAATCGCAATCCTGATGCTGTTTGCTAAAAAAGCTGATTTTATAGTCTGTAGCCCCCAATCTAAATAGAAAGGAGAAACACTGACAACTAAAAAGCCCGGATGATCCTGAAATGTAGCATCCACATGTGGCTTTCTAGAACAGAGCTGCAGTCACACTCAGCCACCAGGATATGGCCCACAACTCTCCTCACTTGCCTCTGTCAACAGCCCAGAGTAGCGCTGGCTGCTGGCTGTTTGTGGAGCACTGGGAGATACCTGCATTCTGTCTGCTCCTTTATCTGTAAAGGTGACCCTGCCATGCTTTGGGAGTACCCAGCTGCAATTCACTGAGCATCAAGAACTCAAGCCATGATGGCTCTGGGACCAGCTTGAGAGTGACCGGATGGGAAATAAACCATGCAGGGCACTGGGGGAGCCACAAACCACCCTCAGGTAGCAAGAAGACATTTGGGAGCCTCTCAAATCATCTTCTTCAAAGGCCCCCAGGACAGAGAAACCTCATGGACCTCCCGGTAGACAAATGTCCCAAACCCAAAGGCCCCAGGGTGACCGGTGATGCTCACACTTTGGTAGACCGTCCTCCTACCCACGGCTGTCCCCCCCCCGGTATATGAAAGCGCCTGGAAGGATGGGAAGGGATACTTACCAAAATACAGGAGAAGGAGCGGCCTCATCTTCAGCCAATGGGATGATCCCCACCCAGGACCTCACCTGGAACAGAGCAAAGCAGCCTGGGTGAAACCATGCACATCCCTAGGGTGCACCAGCCCTTTTCTGTTTCTGGACTCATGTTTTCTCAGAAGCCTTTACCTAGGGTCTTGACCTAGGACACTTCTGAGCAGCAGGTGCATCTGTAGCCAAAAACTTGGAAAATGCCAGAGACCTGGCCCCCGTCCCAGCTGGCATGTGACTCCCAGGGTGCCCTGGGATAACGCCACCCCCTCCCTGACTCCAGCTTCCCCCTCTGAAATAGAGGGGAGGAGGATCGACACTGCCCTACCCCACATGGTCAGAAGGACAACGTGGGGAGCAGGAAAGAGCTGGACCCTTTGCAGGAGAAGTCTGGGGCCTTGATGCCTCCCCAGGAAAGAGAAGTGTCCTTTCTCAGGGCCTGGCCCACCTACAGGAGCAACGATGAGTGGGTCAAAGAGGCTGAGGACCTGGAGCTGAGCCCTCTCCTGCTACTGGCATGGTCTTCGGTACTACACAGAGCCACCCCAAGAGTGAGGCTGTGTTGGCCACATCTCTGGGCTGAGCATGATGGAAATGATGGAAAGGCAGGCCTAGCAGTCTTTAAAATTGAGGCAGGCCTAGCAGTCTTTAAAATTGAGGCAGGCCTAGCAGTCTTTAAAATTGAGTAAGCAGAGGAATGGATAAAGATGTGGCACATATACACAATGGAATATTACTCAGCTATAAAAAGGAACAAAATTGGGTCATTTGTAGAGACGTGGTTGGACCTAGAGACTGTCATACAGAGTGAAGTAAGTCAGAAAGAGTAAAACAAATATCACGTATTAACGCATATATGTGCAATCTGAAAACACTGGTATAGACGATTTATTTACAAAGCAGAAATAGAGACACAGACGTAGAGAACAAACGTATGGATACCAAGGGGAAAGGGGTGCGGTGGGATGAACTGGGAGATTGGGATTGACATATATACACATATATACACTATTGAGACTATGTATAAAATAGATAACTAATAGCACAGGGAACTCTACTCAGTGCTCTGTGGTGACCTAAATGGGAAGGAAATCCAAAAATGAGGTGATATATGTATACAGATGGCTGATTCACTTTACTCTACAGTAGAAACTAACACAACATTATAAAGCAACTATACTCTAATAAAAACTTTAAAAAAGAAAATTAAAAAAAAAAAAAGTGAGTGAGGATTTCATCTGAACTGGAAGCAACCCAAAATGTCTCCAGTGATGGGCTGGGGCTGTACAGGAGACATGGGGGTTGGGAGGCCACAGAACAAGGATTCTGAAGGAGGCTAGGGGTGGATACTCAAAGGGTCCTAGAGGCAAATGCCCCACCCTGTTCATGCAGCGCCCACCTCTACCTTGGATCAGATGCTCACTCTGTTCCAATGACGCCCCAAAACTCCTCTGGCTGGGATGGAAGGATGGGGGGTTGGAAAGGCAGGGGCAAGGGGGGACCAGGGACACTCCTACATCTTTAAATCCTATATCCTAACACTTCAAAATCTTTCCTTCCAATCCCCTACCAGAGGAGTCAGGGGCCCAGGGAAGAGACAGGTGGCCTGAGGTCACACAGCCAGTTGGGGCCTAAGAGGGAGACCCATCTTCTGGCTTCCTCCAGCGCTATCTCTGCTCTCCCATCCAGGGGCTGGAACCACACCCACACCCAGAACTAGGCATCCTGGGCAGACCTTAGAAGAGCTCTAGTGGGGCCAGCCCACCCTCTCTTTGTCTCTTTGTGTTCAGCCCCAGCTCTGAACCTGCTTTCTTCTAAGTCACTGAGATGCTTATCAGTTGTGAAAAAGAAATCCAAACAGTGGCAGACATTAAACCTAGCCTTTGGGTCTTAGCTGGCTCAGCTGAGTTCCCAGGAAGAGGAATGAATCAGGCCCTGCAACCAGGCCCCAGACACCCAGATACACAACCCTTGTCCCGCATCCGGCCCCCACCAGGCAGGTGAAGGCAGGTAACGTACCTCACTCCGTGCTGCCGCGGTTCTTTCTCCAGATCGCCTCTCTGAGAGCGCGCCTTGAATGTGGGAGTCCCCTCTCCTGGCTCCTAGGTTTTAAACAACCGGCCTCACCTCTGGAGACGTCCTGGCTGGGCGTCACCAACTGCAGGGCGGGACTCAGGAATCCGGCAGCTGGCACGCCCATCTGTAGTCATGCACCCTCACCCTCACCCCCAGACAGGACTGGGCAGGTGGGTCGGTCCCAGAGGCCTAACAGCAAGCTCGGCAGCACCCGCCTGCCTGTGGGTGCCTTGTGGGGGGAATGTTAGTGATCTTTGGAGACCAGGATTCCTGGCAGAGGGGTGGGGGGGTGGGGGAAGGACACTGGCATTTGTGACAGGCACTGCACTTGGTACTTTCCCAAGGCCCGTAGAGGTCAGCCTCCTCTGGTGTCCTGGACCACCCTGGACAGAAGACCAAGCAGAGAACACAACGATCAGGGCTTCTATATAAGGTGTTATAGCCCCAGACCGGTCACTGAGCTGGAAGGGAAGAAGATGCAAACATCCAGGACCCTGGAAAGCACCAGACCCCTCCCAAGGGAAAACAAAAAAATGGAAAATCCCTGCTTCTTGGGGGATTAAAACGCTATGGTTCATCAGGAAGGGGTCAAAGCCCAACTCACCCAAGAAAAGCTTAAGAGGAATAAACAGGAATGAACTCTAAATATCTCCCTTCAGGCTCCCTCGCAGCCTTGGCAGGGAGCCCAAGGACAGGTAACTACCTGTGAGTCATGGCTCTCAGCTCAGGAAGGGCTGCTCTCCTAGCCCCTCCTACCCTGGGCAAGAATGCCTGCCTGGAGGGCCAGAAAACAGACCTGACCCTCCTAAGGGATGGAAAGGAAGGCTGAGGTATAATTGGACCAACTTCCCCTGACCTCCTGCCAGGCCTGAGAACACAGCTTCCTTTGTAGGACCCTGGGCGTGCTCCTGGCTTACGGCTTTGGGCTGAGAGCTTCTGTAAATGGCCCATATCAAGGGGTTGGTCTTGGAGGACAGTCTTCCCCCCAGGTTAGGGTCAGAGGGCTTTTAGAGACATCTGGAAGGTCACCCAGTTCAGATCTTGGCCCCAGAGAGCCTACACTGGCCTTGTTTGGACATTATTGCCTCAAAGTTTCCATTTAAAGGAGACTCTTAACGAGCCAGTCCAGCCTGTCAGTGTCTCCTCAGCAGGAAATTCTCTACAATTGAAGGGTTAAGTCCAAGAAACTGGTTTGAGAACGCTTAAGGGGGAAACGTAGGATTTTGTGGATTAAACGGTAACCTGGGCATTTCTAACCCTCAGATTCTAATGTAGCCCAAGAAGTTTAGATGGGCAGGAAAAATACTATAATTAGCAAATGGGCAATAAGTTGTTTGGATGCAAACGGACATTCCATTAAATGTTCGTGTCTTGACCCTTGTAAACATTCCAGTGAAATGTGGCTTAATGAGCCAGGATCAGTAGCTGGCCCTCCTGGGCCCTGCTTCTGCAGTAAGAACACAGACACACACCCCTCCAGTCCCCCACAGGGAAAGGTTACTGCTCACACCCTCGAGCTTTGAGCCCACCCATCTATTCTCTTTCTCTCCAACTCTCCAACTCCCTGAACGCAAGGCTTCCAGGAAGCTTGCCCCTCATGGGGCTGTCCACCCTCTGCCCACCACCAGGAAGAGGATGTGACAAAGAACTCATGAATAGTTAACTCAGTAGAAGCAGCAGCCGTTGGGATGCCATATCCTCAGACAGGTGGGGCAGGAGTGCGATGGGAGGCTGGGCCCTTTAAACCCCCCTCCTCCTCTCCCATTATGAGGCCAGGAGCCCAGGTAAATAGCTATCTCAGACCTCACAGGCTGGGGCAGGTCCCAGAGCAGTTTGGCTTCGCAGAGGGAAAGGCAATTGCTCTGTGTGGGCTCGTCACCCCACCCCCGCGTTCCCGGCCAAGTCCAGGACTTTGTTTCTGCAGACCTCAGGGAGGGCCCAGCCAGCCCACTCCTCAGGACACTTAGCACTCCCCAGTGGGAATCTAGTCCCCCCAGGACTGCAGGGCCCCAGGCACAGGGTTTGAACTTCAGAGACAAGAAGCCTAATCTAGAGACAGAGCTAGAGTAGGACCTGGCCAGGGCTAAAGGCAAGATGGGAGCATTGCTCCAACACCATCCCCTGCGTGCCCCCTTCCTCTCCCACTGCCCGCCATCCTGCTCCAGAGCTCTGCACTCTCATTTCTCTCCGAGCCTTGGCTTGTTAGAACAAGGAAAGTGGTGCTCAGGAATGTGGCCCTCCTTGACCCTCGTTCCTCTCGTACCTACATCAATCCATCTGGCAATTCTGTTAGCTCCCCTTTCCAAAGGCAACCTGAATCCACTTCCATCCTCCTGGCCTGAGCCCGTCTACCCCAGGCTTCTGCAACAGCCCCCTAACTCCTAACTGTCTAGTCACACAACCAGGTCTTGTCACTCCCCTGCTCAGAACCCTGCACCAGCTCCCATTTCAGTCAGAGTCTTGAGGTCCCATGTGATCTGACACTGCCCGTTTCTTCACCTCTACCACTACTCTCCCCCCCAAATCCTCTCCCTCCAGCCACATGGCCTCCTTGTTCTGCCTCCAAATTACCAGGTTGCTTCTGAGTTAAGCCTTTTGCCCCAGTTGCTCTCTCTGCCTGGAATGCTCTTCCCCCACATTGGCAAGCCTACTTCTCTTACCTCTTTGAACTCTTTTTTCAAATGCTACCCTCTCAAGGAGGCCCACTCTGACCACCCTATTTAAAATGACAACAAACTTCCCTGCCCCTCCCTGTCCCCCACCCCTAGCATTCCCAACCCCACCTACCCTACATTATGGATGAGTTGCTTTGTTTTGCAATACTTACCAATTTCTAACCAACTATACAATCTATCTATTTATCATGTTTATTTTCTCTCCCCCCACTGGAATGTAATGCCCAAGAAGGCAGAGATTTTTGTCCATTTTGTTCACTACTATTTTCCGAGTACCTAGAAATAGTGTCCGGCTCATAGGAGGTGCTCAATACTTGTGGAATGAATGGATTCACACACTGTGGAAATCATTGATATAATTTAAAGAGTTCCTCATGCCCTGTAGGTACAGTTGCATTCTCAAAGGGGACAGTCTGGGCTTTTGCTCACCAGAATGGATGACTAATAGTGGAAATTCCTGCATCAGTCAGCTGCAGAGGGCGGGGTGGGGAAGGTCTCTTTGGAGACACCTACCCCCAGATTACAGAAATGCACCATGTCAGTGCAGGCAGTCTCCCTCTCTGCCTGCTTGTCCGTTGTCCCTCACAATATCTCTGACGGGGGCGGGGCGGGGGGGGTGGCCTGAGAAGCTACCATCTCCATTTCCCATCTCTCAGGCTCAAACCATCCATGTTGCCAGGGAAATCAGCCAAGATCTGATCAACAAGAGATCAAGAGATAGGGAGAAAAGAAAGGAGGGAAGGAGGGTGGAAAGGAGGAGAGAGGTTGAGAAGTTAGGATAAGAGAACCTGGTCCAGGCTGTGGATGCCAAATCCCAGGTGTTGGAGGAAGGGGCGCTGGGTGACTAAGGCTTGGGCATCACCCAGATCCAGTGAGTCATGGCTGAGTCCTTGTCTGTGGGACTGGGTGGGCTCCAGGAAGGGTTCTGGGGATTTGTCACGTGACTAAAGCTGGCGTGTCTCCCCTTCTGCACAACCGCTCGGCTGCCCAGACAAGCGGTCACTCTTTGTGCACCTCTCCGAGCACCAGAGAGAGAAGGTGGGGCTTTATGAGCTCAGGCGGGAGCCCAGCCTCGGGTGGGGGCCAGGAGAAAGACAACGGGAGCCTGGGCTGCCATCATGGGATGACTCTATTCCATAGAGTCTGTCTCCCCCGACCCTCCCCTTCCCATCCTGAATGTCCATCCAACTGACAGCAGTGCACATCAGCCTGGGTCTGAGGTCTGAGAGAAATCAGGCAGTCAGCCTAAACTAAGCACAGCTAACATTCTCTGGAGAGCTCGCAGTGTGCCAGGCACTGTTCTAAGACCTTTATACATATTACCTCATTTAATACTCACTACATCTCTGTGCAGTAGATGCTTAATTATCCTTCCTTTGCAGATTAGGAAAATGAGGCACACTTTGAAGAACTTGGTCCCAGCTAATACGTGGTCATTTGAACCCAGACCAGTTTGCTTGGCACTTAAGTTCTTAACCATTACTTTGGGCCTAAGATGGCCTAAACTCCCTGCCTCCACCCTTGGTAATCCTTGACCAGAGTCCACCAGACTCTGAATTTTATGTTTCCCAAACCTAATCAAGACCCAGTAACTGAAAAAGGGTGTTTTTGGAGCACAAATGTCGACTGGAGACTCCTGGGGAGACACTGATGCTATAGAAACATCCAGAACAGACACCATTCGGTGCCTTCCTGTTTGTTGTCCATGTAGACAACCTCTTTTGTGTTGGAGATGGAGATGGATGGAGACGGTGCTGGCCTCCAGATGCCCCTTCTCAGAGACTCCAGCACATACGTACCAGCAGGGTTTCCCCCTCATACCAACAGGAAGCTGCTCTGAGTGAGGACGTGAGCAACCTACAAGGGGTGGGAAGACAGGGGAGGTGACCAGAAAAACATCACGGAGTGCTGACAAGTTTAAACAAAAAAGATTGAACATGATGACAGGATGACACAACTTCCCCTTCACCGAAGGAAGGGGATCCCCTCCCCAGAGGTCAGGCTTCTGGGTCAGGGGCCCCACTTTCTTCTATCTCTTAGGTCCTAGGGTGCACCTCCAAATGTCACCTCCCTCCTGAGGGGAACTAATGCTGGCTCGTGGCTCCCCAGAAAAGAGGGAGGAATATCTTGACCATTCTGCCACTTTCACTGCCCTCCCAAATCCCCGACCTTCCGGGGGGACAGGCTGGCTCAGACCACACCCCCTCTCTACCATTGCCTCTGGGAACTAGCTTCTTGGGACCCAAGTCCAACCTCTGTAACCTTTGGCCACAGATTTGCCATGTGGAGCTGGCCATGTGGCCTGAGAGGAGAGAGACACACACCTGAAGGGGGCAACTTGTGGCCACAGGTGAGGTCAGGGGCATCTGGGAATGCCTGAGAGGGACCTGGCAGCAGAGGTCGGGGGGTGGGTGGTCTGCTCCCCGTGCTAGCAGAGGGCTGCCTCACAGGACTTTAAACTTCCAAATATCATCCCTAAAAGGGCCACTCAATTTCCTAATGTTCAAATTGGCATTTGAGGGCTGAGTATGGAGAAATGAGCCTCCTGTGGTTTGAGGGAGAAGCATGGGTGAGTCTGGCTTCTTGCCTGGAATCAACCCCACCTAACAGCTTTGAAGCAGCACCTCCCTGCAATGTGTGTGGCCACATCGGGTCTCTATGGACTTGAACAGCTCTGAAATCCAAGACCTAGCTCCAGCTCTGTTTCTCAATAGAAGCATAAACTTGGGAGAACCCCCCACTGAGCCGCAGTTACATCATTTGTAAATAAAGGTGCTGGATTTTACTGGTTCTCAACCCAAGCTGCCCTCAGAATTACTTGCAGAACTTACAATATCTTAGGCCAGGCCCCAGCCAGAGATTTAATTGGATGGCAGAGGGACAGGGATGTTGAAAATGCTTTTAAACCTCCCCTGAAGCCCCCTCCAGCTTTAAGATGCTCTGCTCTCAGGGGTGGTAGTTTAGGACAGCAGTTAAAAGCCTAGACTTTAGAGTGAGGGAGATGAAGGTGCAAGTCTTGGCTCTGTACTCACCAGCCACATGACTTAGCACAGCCAAAGCTGCTTGCGTTGCTACTACTCCAATGGGAGTAATAACAGTCTACCTCATGGATCCGTGTAAATATCAAAGGGGACAATGCATAGGTAACTCTCAGCCAGGTACCTGGATAGAAACGTGCTCTATAAAATGTCCGTCACCACGTGTGCATCACACACACAGGCGTTGGGGGCGTGAGCAGCAGTCTTTGCAGCTGTGCTTAACAGAAAGCAAATACCGTTCCATCCAGATGTCTCACAACTCACTTACCAGGCAGTGGGCCAACCTGGGCTGCCCCCCTCCATCTCCCCCAGGGAGGCCCCAGGTCCCACATTCCAATCAGCTCCTTAGGGCTGCAAATTCCTGAAGAGCAGTGATCTGGACGAGAAGGGAAGAGGGGGCACTCGGCGGGCCAGACGAGCTAAGCTCCTTGAGAGCAGCGTGGTGCTTCCGGCCTACCTAGACAGGGAAAGACAGGATGTGGGGTGTTTACGGAGGACAGAGGGCAGAGGAGCAAGCTGAAGCATGACAGACGTATTGTTTTATGGCCTCCAAGAGTTAACAAAACCAAGAGTCCAACCCCTGATAAAGAGAGGAGTCAAAGCTGGTCTGGACAGCAGTTTGTTACTTACCTCGGGGCAATTGCCCGGCAAGTCTGAGGGCTATAGAGAAAAGGCGCTTTCTTTCCCAGGGGCTTCTGCTTACACGGATTAAATTCTGGTCTATATTCTATCAGACAAGGGTGATGAGATCTTATCTAATCTAATTCCTTCCCTTTAAAACGTCATTCAAAATGGACCCTCTTCGGATCTAAAATACTGATAAAGAGGTTTAATAGCCTGGGCAAATGTTTACGAGATATGGTTTTCTGGGGGAAAAAAATAAGAAAACAAATGTGCATAAAATCTACTTAACTCTAAAGACAAAATAATACTCGTGTCCATCAACAAATGAATGGATAAAGAAGATGTCATATGTATATACAATGGAATATTACTCAGCCATAAAAAAGAATGAAATATTGCCATTTGCAGCAACGTGGATGGACTCGGAGATTATCATATAAGTGAAGTGAGTCAGACAGAGAAAGACAAATATTATATGATGTCACTCATATGTGGAATCTAAAAAATAGTACAAATGAATTTATTTACCAAACAGAAACAGACTCACAGACATAGAAAATAAACTTATGGTTACCAAAGGGGAAAGAAGGGGGAGTGATAATTTGAGAGTATGGGATTAACAGATGCACACTACTATATATAAAATAGAAAAACAACAAGAATTTACTTAATAGCACAGGGAACTATATTCGATATCTTGTAATAAACTATAGTGGAAAAGAGTCAAAAACAGAATATAAATATATATGTATATATATAGGTATGTATATATATGTATATACACTTTGCTGTACGCCAGAAACTTAACACAATATTGTAAATCAATTATACTTCAATTTAAAGAAAAAGAAAAAATAATAGAGAGAGGACAGGGAGAGACTATCCAAAATGCTACATTTCCCATCTCTTTATATTCCTCTGTGTGCTCTCATCTTCCACAATGAGGATATTTTGCTAGAATAATCAGTACAAATAAAGCAGAAAGTTTCAGGAGGAGGAGAGTGATTTTTGTCCACCTACAAGTGATTAACCTTTCTTCTCTTTGCTCCCTCCTTTGTCCTGAACCTGTCCACTAAACCCACAGACTGCCCCAGAGTTCTACAAGTTTTCTACATCATTGTAGATTTTGTAAGGTGTGGTTTCCCCTTCTTAAGAAGTATTGCTTATTGGGGCTGTTAGGTTTATGTCAAGAAAGCACTTAACACAGTTCCTCAGTAAATGTGTAAGAAAGTAAGGCATCACTCTAAACACCACATCTACAATATCTCATTTAAGCATCACAGCAGCCCTTTAAGGTGGCTCTTTGAAAGGACTTATTATTATAACTTTTTTGCAGCCTCAGCATTATTTGATAACTTGTTCAAGGTTTCCGAGTGTTACTGACTGAATATGGACCCTCAGAAATTCATATGCTGAAGCTCTGACACCTAATGTGATGGTCTTAGGAGGTGGGGGCCTTGGGAGATAATCAGGTTTAGATGAGGTCATGTAGGTAGAACCCTCATAATGGAATTAGTGCCCTTATAAGAAGAGGAAGAGACACCAGGACTCTGTCTCCACCATGTTGAGAACGCAGTCAGAAGGCAGTGATCTGCAAGTCAAGAAGCCAGTTCTCACCAGGAACCCGAACTACTGGAACCTTGATCTTGGAATTCTAGCCTTCAGAGCTGTGAAAATGAATGTCTTGTTGCTTAAGCCACCCAACCATGGTATTTTGTTAGAGCAGCCTGAAGTGATGAAGACACAGAACTAGCGTTTTAGTCAAGTTAGGCTAGGCTATGCTGCAGTAATAAACTAACCGCAAAATCTCAGCAGCTTAACACAACTGAAAAATGATTATTTGTTGCTTGCACAGAGTATGATGCAGAACAATGGTGAGGGAAGAGGTCCTCTGTTCCACACAGTCACTCAGGGACTTCCGCCATCCTGCATCTGCACCAGCCAGGACACATGGTCTTAGTGGCCTCGGCAGCAAGGTTATAGGGGCACGGAGGAACTCTCCCCAGTTACTCCAGGGTTCACAGTCATGCTGCTTACAACCTACTGGGCAGATCTACTCAGAGGGCTCCTAAGTGACCTTCCTACATGCCCAAAAGAGGAAAATGAAGTAGGACTTTGTGAACACATAGCATTGTCCACCACAACTAGTATATGGTGAAACCAGAATTCAACAGCAGATCTTTAAGCTTCCAAAATCCATGCTCTTTCCACTACAACATTTGGCCTCCCAAAATTGAGAGAATTTGTTTTTCATTTAAAAAAAATTTCATGATAGCATAATGTGTAGAATATGACTGCTCAAGGATACTGGTAGGAAAAATGCCCATAGTGAATGTTTTAGATTTGCAAAGCCTAAAGCATCACAAGATTGCCTCATGGAAAACCTTAAACACAGTGAGATCTCTGTAGGTTGTACCCAGACGGTAAATATCTATGAGACATATACATCACTCCAGTCTTTAAGAGAAAAACCGCTGGTGGTGAGAGCAAATCTTCAATGAGAAGATTCTGGTATGTTGTAAGGTGACAAACCAGCCTAGTTCACTGGGGCTCTTCTCGCTTTAGCCCTGAAAGTTCCACTTCCCAGGACACTCTTCAGTCCCAGACAAACACTTGGTCACCTGGTTGTACATCGATACTTTTTCACCCTGACAACTTTTGAAGGTGTCATCTCAAGTGGCTCAGTAAACTTTGAGTGCAGATACACAGTGATCTGAGAAAGTGAAGTTGGCCCTAAGCCCAAGAAAAACCTCGGTGGAAATAGCACATGAGAATAAAACTCTCTCACAGGAAAGAGCTCAGGAAGCTCCTGTGTGGCTATTGGCTCACCTCAGCACAGTAGTCCTCTTCGAGGACTTGGGGGAAGAAAAGAGTATGACTCTGCTCCTACTGCTGCAGCCTGATGTGCAGGAGGCTTTTGCCAGCCAGATCACATCAAGGACTCATACTGAGTTTATAGATACATTAATACCTCTATCTTTTTCAAGTCAAATGCCATTAAAATAGGTCGGTGGCGTCCTGAATTTGTGCTATTCTTGACATGCGTGTACTCACAAATGCACACACACAGGACACACAAGCCTTTGCACTTTTTCCTATTGCGTTTCGTCTTGTAAATTTTGGCTAAGCACTCCATTTACAAAGTTGGATTTGGCAAGTACTTTGACCTATACACTCTCCGTCATCTCTGGGTTAAAGTCCAGAGTCCACAGCCAGGCTCTTGGAGTTCTGCTGAAAAAAAAGCTGTCTTTTTGGCCCTAATTCACACAGCCCTGTTTCGCACAAGTGCTCTGATCCTGCCGTTTCATTCCCTTGACCACACTTAGGCTTCATTCATCTGGCTCTGACTGTCTACACCGCCCTTTCCACCCTTGTGTACTTGGCCAAATGCTAAATCCAAGACTCAGATCAGATTACTGGATAGGTGATGGCTTCTCTGTTATTTTCTGTAAGTTCTTCCCAAACTCCATCAGCAGACCTTACCGATACAATTCAAGTAGCAACCAGTTCTGTTCTGTCTTGTAGATCCCTTCTACCTCAAATTTACATTTAGTTATTTTGTGATTTGCTCCCAAACCTGGATTGCAAACTCCTTGAGGACAGGGGCAACCCTTGGCCACTCTTTTTATCTGCTAATGAGTGCATCACCCACTGTCTGCACACAGTTAAGTGCTCAATGAACACATATTGATTTATTAGTATGAATCCTTGGGGCAAGGAGAAATCTACCAAAAAGTGTTCAAAGTATATGATGCCATGAGTTGATACTGCACAACCATGAGTTGATACCTATAACTCCCTCTCAAGACAACATAGACAGAAAATCATCCAGAAAAAGAAATACCTTTTTTTCCCTTAAGAATTAGAACCTGAGAAAATTCATGAGGAGTTGATCCACTGATGAGCAGACTTCCAAGGCTGTGCTCCCAGTCGCATCCACAATGGCTGGTACTTGGGGACAGAAAGGCCAGGAATCAAACTGGCTGTACTTCTGGTGTTTGGAACTGAAATACTTCTGGGATCAGTCATGGATCCAGGTCCTCAAGATGTTCAAGCCCCAGCTTTTAGAAGCCTGAGAGGTGAGGAAAGGTGTAAATGTGGGTCCAGGGGAGAGGAGGGCACAAATGGAGAGAGAGTCTTGGGAAGCAAGCATTCCTAAACATGACTCAAGGATTCTTGGTCACTCCCAGATAATCGGGAGATGTGTAGCAAAAGGTCTGTCGGTCCTTGCCTGTCCTTGTGCTGCCAATGAAAATGTGTCCTGCTAGGAGTTTCAGGCCCATCCCAACCCTTGGCCAATGAGGGCCAAGTCTGGTACACTAAGAACTCTGTCCCACAGCCAAATGGGTCTAGGTGTATCTGCTTGTCTAAGTCCATTTATTGGGCATCAGCAGTGTCCCAGGAGCTGGCATGAGCACTGAGAGGGGCTTCTCTCATTTACACCCCTCTGTGTATCTGGTCTGCTGCTTTTCTGGCCTTTCTGCCTGGGTCTCTGACAGGACCTGTTCTCCCTCCAGTTGTCCTTGAGGCCCGAGCTTAGGTCTGAATCCTCCCAGCGAATCAGCCTGCACATTGACACCCCTCCACCCACAGCTTCTGCCCGGTCATCATCCACAGAGCCTGGGCTTTTCTTCCAGTTTCTCCTCACATCTCAGCAAACCCTTCTGACTTCTGACCAAGAAACTCAAAAACATCCCGAACCATTCATTCACAAAATAAATATTTACTGAGCACCCACTCAATGCCAGGCATCCACTGACCTAGTAGTAAACAAGTCAGACACATACATCCCTGTCCAGAGGGAGACTACTGTCTCATGGAACACAGACATTAAACACATAATTGCCAGATAATTCATTAATTATGCAACCAGAGTGACCTCATGTTCTTTAGCCATCCAAGTCACTCTTTCCTCTATTATGTGAATAACCCTAATTCTGAGGATTCTAAGGAGATGCTAACAGATAATGCAAATTCATCCAGTAATTGCTTGTCTTCAAACAATCCTAGCTCCCTTTTTACCATTTCTCCATGCTGCCCCGATCTCTCCAGCCTATTTTGGCCCCAAACACAAATGTATGATCCTTTCTCCATTCTCCTAAGAACAAAAGACATAACTGCTGAGCTTGAGAAATTTTACTGAAAGTTTGAAGGTGACACAGGGAAATTACAACCTAACAATAAATACTAGCTTCCGCTGTCTCCAGAATCCATCCAGCATCATAGCCTGTTCCTGCTGCCATCTCCCTCCTTAGCTCTAAGCCTTCCCCAGGTTGCTGGAACCAGGGTCCTCCCTCCTGGGGAGCAACCAGTCAGGAGAACTCCCTTTCTGTGAACTCACTTCTCCCATCTCACCCCATGAAGATAGCCGTATACAGGGTAACAATCCAAGTTGGCCCATCTACCTTACACTTAATCTACTCACTGCTACTTGCCATACATCAGCCTGCATTCATTCACTCTTTCATTTCAGAAATAATTACTGAACATATATTTTATACCAGGCATTGTGCTAGGTTAGGACAAAAATATACAGCGGCAAACAAAACAGCCTTTATGGAGGAGACAAACAATAAAGAAGTAAACTAGAAACTAACTCTGACAATTACAGCTTTCAATGATTTTTATGAAATATTTTTAAAAACCAGGATGACATGATAGATGGGGGTCTCAGGATGTTGGGCGTACCACTTCAGAAAGGATGGGTAAGAGAATTCTCTCTGAGGAGGTGACCCTTGGGATAAGCCTGAGAGATTTAGGGCTGAACATTACAAGGCAGCCTAAACATGTATTTAAGGCACCAGCAAAGGAGAGGCAACAAAATTTCTTCTGAAAAATTTTATATCTAATATATTTTTAAAGACATTGCAATAGACACCTTGGGCAGAATTAGAATACTGTATGTCTCTCTTACACATATTTTATTTTATTTTATTTTATTTTATTTATTTATTTATTTTTTGCGGTACGCGGGCCTCTCACTGTTGTGGCCTCTCCCGTTGCGTAGCACAGACTCCGGACATGCAGGCTCAGCAGCCATGGCTCACAGGCCCAGCCACTCCGCGGCATGTGGGATCTTCCCGGACCGGGGTACGAACTCGTATCCCCTGCATCGGCAGGCGGACTCTCAACCACTGCGCCACCAGGGAAACCCTCCCTTACACATATTTTAAAGTTTAATACCGTTTTTATTTTGATTTACTAAGGCAGATTAGAGCATTCAATCTTTTTTTTTTAATTAACTTTTATTGAGTATGGTTGCTTTACAATGTTGTGTTAGCCTCCATTGCACAATAAAATGAATCAGCCATATACATAAAGATATCCCCTCCCTTTTGGACTTCCCTCCCATTTAGGTTACCACAGGGCACTAGGTGAGTTCCCTGTGCTATACAGCATGATCCCATCAGTGGTCCATTTTATACATAGTATCAATAATATATATGTGTCAATCCCAGTCTCCCAAATTCTCCCACCCCACCCCTTTCCCCTTTGGTATCCATACATTTGTTCTCTACATCTGTGTCTCTATTTCTGCTTTGCAACTAAGATCATCTATACCATTTTTCTAGATTCCACATATATGCGTTATTATATGATATTTGCTTTTTTCTTTCTGACTTACTTGACTCTGTATGACACTCTCTAGGTCCATCCACATCTCAAAAAATGATCCAATTTCATTCCTTTTTATGGCTGAGTAATATTCCATTGTATATATATATATACCACATCTTCTTTATCCATTCCTCTGTCAATGGACATTTAGGTTGCTTCCATGTCCTGGCTATTGTAAATAATGCTGCTATGAACATTGGGGTGCACGTGTTTTTTTGAATTATGGTTTTCTCTGGGCATATGCCCAGTAATGGGGTTGCTGGGTCATATGGTAGTTCTATTTTTAGTTTTTTAAGGAACCTCCATACTGTTCTCCACAGTGGCTGCTCAATTTACATTCTTACCTAGAGTGCAAGAGGGTTCCCTTTTCTCCACACCCTCTCCAGCATTTATTGTTTGTAGATTTTTTGATGATGGCCATTCTGACCGGTGTGAGGTGGTACCTCATTATAGTTTTGATTTGCATTTCTCTAATAGTTAGTGATATTGAGCATCTTTTTATGTGTTTGTTGGCCATCTGTACATCTTCTTTGGAGAAATGTCTATTTAGGTTTTCTGCCCATTTTTGGATTGGGTTGTTTGTTTTTTCTGATATTGAGCTGTATGAGCTGCTTGTATATTTTGGAGTTTAATCCTTTGTCAGTTGCTTCATTTGCAAATATTTTCTCACATTCTGAGGGTTGTCTTTTTGTCTTATGGTCTCCTTTGCTGTGCAAAAGCTTTTAAGTTTAATTAGGTCCCATTTGTTTATTTTTGGTTTTGTTTCCATTACTCTAGGAGGTGGGTCAAAAAAGATGTTGCTGTGGTTTATGTCAAAGAGTGTTCTGCCTATGTTTTCCTCTGAGAGTTTTATAGTGTCTCGTCTTACATTTAGGTCTTTAATCCATTTTGAGTTTATTTTTGTGTATGGTATTAGGGAGTGTTCTAATTTCATTCTTTTACATGTAGCTGTCCAGTTTTCCCAGCATCACTTATTGAAGAGGATGTCTTTTCTCCATCGTATATTTTTGCCTCCTTTGTCATAGATTAGGTGACCATAGGTACGTGGGTTTATCTCTGGACTTTCTATCCTGTTCCATTTATCTATATTTCTGTTTTTTGTGCCAGTACCATACTGTCTTGATTACTGTCACTTTGTAGTATAGTCTGAAGTCAAGGAGCCTGATTCCTCCAGCTCCTTTTTTCTTTCTCAAGATTGCTTTGGCTATTTGGGGTCTTTTGTGTCTCCACACAAATTGTAAAAATTTTGTTCTAATTCTGTGCAAAATGCCATTGGTAGTTTGATAGGGATTGCACTGAATCTGTAGATTGCTTTGGGTAGTACAGTCATTTTCACAATATTGATTCTTCCAATCCAAGAACATGGTATATCTCTCCATCTGTTTATGTCATCTTTGATTTCTTTCATCAGTGTTTTATAGTTTTCTGAGTACAGGTCTTTTGCCTCCTTAGATAGGTTTATTCCTAGGTATTTTATTCTTTTTGTTGCAATGGTAAGTGGGATTTTTCCCTTAATTTCTCTTTCTGCCCTTTCTTTATTAATATACAGGAATGCAAGAGATTTCTGTGTATTAATTTTGTATCCTGTAACTTTACCAAATTCATTTATTAGCTCTAGTAGTTTTCTGGTGGCGTCTTTAGGATTCTCTATGTATAGTGTCATGTCATCTGCAAACAGTGACAGTTTTACTTCTTCTTTTCCAATTTGGATTCCTTTTATTTTTCTTCTCTAATTGCCATGGCTAGGACTTCTAAAACTATGTTGAATAACAGTGCGAGAGTGGACACCCTTGTCTTGTTCCTGATCTTAGAGGAAATGCTTTCAGTTTTTCACCACTGAGAATAATGCGTGCTGTGGATTTGTCATATATGGCCTTTATTATGCTGAGGTAAGTTCCCTCTATGCCCACTTTCTGGAGAGTTTTTATCATAAATTGGTGTTGAATTTTGTCAAAAGCTTTTTCTGCATCTACTGAGATGATCAGATGGTTTTTATTCTTTATTAGTATGGTGTATCACATTGATTGGTTTGCGTATATTGAAGAATCCTTGCATCCCTGGAATAAATCCCACTTGATCATGGTGTATGATCCTTTTAATGTGTTGTTAGATTCTGTTTGCTAGTATTTTGTTGAGGATTTTTGCATCTATGTTCATCAGTGATATTGGCCTGTAATTTTCTTTTTTTGTGATATCTTTGTCTGGTTTTGGTATCATGGTGATGGTAACCTCGTAGAATGAGTCTGGGAGTGTTCCACCCTCTGCAATTTTTTGGAAGAGTTTGAGAAGGTGTTTGCTCTTCTCTAAATGTTTGGTAGAATTCACCTATGAAACCATCTGGTCATGGACTTTTGTTTGTTGGAAGATTTTTAATCACAGTTTCAATTTCATTACTTGTGATTGGTCTGTTCATATTTTCTATTTCTTTGTTCAGTCTTGGAAGGTTGTACTTTTCTAAGAATTTGTCCATTTCATCCAGGTTGTCCATTTTATTGGCATATAGTTGCTTGTAGTAGTCTCTTATGATCTTTTGTATTTCTATGATGTCAGTTGTAACTTCTCTGTTCTAATTTCTAATTTTACTGATTTGAGTCCTCTCCCTTTTTTTCTTGTTGAGCCTGGCTAAAGGTTTATCAATTTTGTTTATCTTCTCTAGGAATCAGCTTTTAATTTTATTGATCTTTGCTATTGTTTTCTTCATTTCTACTTCATTTATTTCTGCTCTGATCTTTATGATTTACAGCATTCAATATTTTCAGGGATTAGAACCTCTGAAGGCTTACTCAAGTCCTAGGAGATACCTGAAAAGGGGGTTCCAGGCAAAGAATGAGCAAGTGCAAAGGTCCTGTGGCAGGAAAGAGCTTAGCTTCTTCTACAGGTAGGAAGAAGGGAGCAGTATGATTGAGGTGGGAGCTGAAATGGGTGGAACATGTGGGCAGGGGCCTGTCTCAGACAGGGAGTGGTTTTAAACACTGGTTATGTAGGAGTCCCTGATTTTTTTTTTTAATTTCTGATGCCCAGGCCTGACTCTAAGAGAATTAGCTGGTCTGAGGTGGGGTTGTGAAACTGGTATTTTTTAAAGTTCCTTGGATGATTCCAACTTGCAGCCAGGATGAAAAACCACTGACATGGGGCCTTATAGACAGTCAGAGAGACAGAAAAGTGAATGGTGAAGAATATGGACCCTAGAATCAGACAATCTAGTTTTGAATCCCATTTCTGCCACTGACTAGCTGTGTGATCCAAAGCACATTACTTAAGCAAAATGGGGACAGTAGTTTTCCTACTCTCCTGAGTTATTTGTAGGATTAACAAGCTAATACATACAACGGTCTTAGAAAGCATGTATTAAGGATGCAATGACTTCTAGCTTTGGCTGCTCTATGTGAGCGATAATGGCAGCTTGGCCCAGGTTGGAGGAGCTGGAGGTGAAAAGACAGAGTCAAATTGTATATTTGGAAGTAGAACAAATGGGACTTGCTGAAAATTGGCTGACAAAGATGAGGAAAAGAAGGGAATAAAGGATGGTTTCCATGTTTGGGACTTTAGCAATTGAAGTGGTAACATTTTACCAAGATTGGGAAGACTAGGAGAGGAACAAATTTTGAAGAAGAAAATCAGGAATTTCATTTTTATGTATTAACTTAAAGACACTCTATTAGATATCCAAGAAGAGATACCTATTAGACAGCTTAATATGTAATCCTGGAGCTCAGGAGAGAGGAATAAATTTCAGAGTCATTAACATATAGTGCTGTGCTGTCCAATATGCTAGACATTAGCCACACTTATAAGGTTATTTAATTTAAATTTAGATTAATTAAATAAAAGTACACATTCAGTTTATTAGACACTCTAGTCACATTTCAAGTGCTCAACAGCCACAAGAAGCTAGTGGCTACCATCTTGGACAGCGCAGATACAGAACATTTCCATCATTGCAGAAAGTTCTATAGGAAAGTACTGAGTCTCAATCCATGGAACTATAGGAAATCATCTATGAAGTGGTTCACAATTCTGGCTACACATTAGAATCAACCCAGGGATTCAGAATCAATTTATCTTGGGGAACTCCCAGGCAACGGTAGTTTTTTAAAGTTCCCAGGATGATTCTAAAGTGGAGCCAGAGCTGAGAACCACTGATCTAAGAAAATAATGTTGGTAGGGCTCTAGGGTACCCCAATATTAAGGGCAATGATTCTCAATCTTGGCTGAACATTGGAATCACCTTTAGAGCTTTAAATATTACTAATGCCTGGGTCCTGCTTGGAGAGATTTCTGATTTAATTGGTCTAGAGTGCAGCCTGGTCTTCAGAAACTTTAAAAGCTCCCCAGTTATTCTAATGGACATTCAAGGCTGAGAACCACTGATTGATAGAGGAGAAAGGTGTAATGAAGAAGAGCTTAGAAGAATAAAATAATGCAGTACAATGAAAAACAAGAGAGTGCAGTGTCCCTGAAGCAAAAAGAAAAAAAGTGTTTCTAGAAGGAAGAAATGGTTCTATCTGTTGAATACTAAAATTCAGTTCATTTAATAAGCATCCCATTGGATTTTGTTGGGGTGGTGCTAATGGGAGCCAGATGGGAGTGGGTAAAAGAATGAATGGTTGATGAAGAAATAAATACAGTGATTGTAGACAACTGTTAATACACAGTTTCAGTTATGAAGAGGAGCAAAGAATGCTGGCAGCAGCAGGATAGTGATTTGGGGTCATGGACTAGGTTTTTTAAGACACAGATATTAGAGTATGCTTGTATGCTGAGGGATACTATAATAAAGGAGAAAATGATTATTCAGGAAAGAGGAAGGATCTGGCAGGAAGTTGACTTCCTATCCAAAATCCCTACCCTCCTTCCTCCTTGCTTAAAGATCCCCAGTGTTTCTCAAGTCTTCAGGGCTGTTGTCCTTTCCCCAGTTCAAAGATTAGCCTTAGCCAGTGGTTCTCAAACTTTAGCATGTGTCAGAATGACATACAGCACTTTTAAAAACACAACTAGTCCTGCATCCAGAATTTCTGATTCAGTAGGCTTGGAGTAGGGCTCAAGAATTTGCTTTTCTCACAAGTTCTCAGGTAATGTTACTGCTCTGGTCCCAGGAAGAATCTTTGAGAACCACTGGTCCAAGTTCATGAAAGTTATCCTTTCCTTCATAAGTAGTCTTAGGGATGGGAATTTAATGCACTTCTGGCCAATGAAAGGAAGTCTCTAGGAAGATTCTAAGAAAGGTTTCTTTGCTGATAAAAGAAAAAAAGAAAAACAGTCTCTCCCCTTTCACCAAATGTTATCATATTGAATGCAATGCCTAGAACAGTGGCAGCTATCTTAGAAACATCATGTGAGCCAGACTGTGGCAATCTCCACAAGATGCTGAAGATATCAGACTAGAAAGATGGAAAGAACCAGGTTTGTTTGCTTTTTAATAATGTTACACTACTGAATTAATCCTGGAAACCCTGTCTTGTGAAATAATATACTTGTCTTATTGTTAAATCATTTTGAATTAGATTCTTACTTGCAACCCAAAGCAACCTAAGTTTTGTGTACATTCCCAAGACCTTAAATAGAGGAGTCAGGATGAGATTTAGGGGCACCTCTATATAGAAAGAACGGAGGATGCTTCCTCCCTGGTAACGTGACAGAAGGTAGAGAGTCTGGGTACTGATGCAGATAGATTTGGTGGTTGAAAAATGAAGTAGCTCCCGGCTGATTCCTTCTATCTTACCAGGGCAGGAGGTATCAGGGAAGAAGAGGATACAGCCTGTTTAAGAGGTGGGGAGAAAGTGTGGAAAAGTCTTTTTAGAGAATAATAAAAATAACTGACTGGGAAAACATAAGTTATAGCTAACTGTTCATTTGAGATTTGTGATCTTAAATTTATAGAAAATAAGCAGGCAGCCTAGTTTGACAAATTTCTCCAATTTCTTGGGTGTTGATTGACATAGAGCAGACAGCTGACTCTACCACAGTTAAGTCTTTCTGGGTAAACATGAAAGAAACAGAGAAGGACAAGGAAGGACAAGGTGTCTTCAAAGAAGTGCTTATGAGGATGGACCACAGAATCAAAGCCAGATTCTCCTCATCCCGGGGAGTCTTCCCCAATCCTCATCAAGTTTTGATTGGGTTTTTTCCTGGCATCCCAGCAGGAGCTCCAAGCATACTGCTTGTATTAGTTGTCTATTATTGCATAGCAAATTACCACAAACTTAGTAGCTTAAAACAATATTCAATTATAGGCTTTCACTTCTGTAAGTCAGAAGTCTGGGCACAGCAGCTCAGGGTCTCCCAAGGCTAATATCCAGGGGGCTACAATCTCATCTGGAGCTCAGGGTCTTCTTTCAAGTTGACGTAGTTGCAGGATAATTCAGTTCCTTATGGTTGTAGGACAGACAACCCATTTTCTCACTGGTTGTTAGCTGGGAGCCACTCTGGGAGGCCACCCACATTTCTTGCCACATTGCCTCCTCCATCTTCAAAGTTAACAAGGGAGATTCTCCCTCACTTTGAATCCCTCTCACACTTTGAATTTCTTCTTCAAGAACAGCCCAATTCCTTTTAAGGGCTCACATGATAGATCAGGTCCACCTGGATAATCTCCCTTTCTTAAAATTAGCTGTGCCATGTAACATGACCGAATCATGGGAGTGCCTATCCAATCATATTCACAGGTCCTGGGGATTTTACAGGGCTTGTTCACCAGGGGCAGGAATCTTTGGGCCATCTTAGAATTCTGCCTACCACACTAGAAAAGAGTCCTTTTAAATGGGGGAGAATAGACAAACCTGACAGAAGAATCCCAAATAATGTAGATACTCTCCCCTCCAGGAGATGGAACATAACTCTCTGCCCCCGAAATGTGAGCCATTCACAGTGACTTCCTTTTAAGGAGTACACTGGAGAAACCTGACAATCACTACCTGAGCCTGAAGGTCAATGTCAGCAGTGATAAGTCACATTGATGTCATGTACCCTTGATATGCTGTGATGGGAATGTCATCTTACCTTTGTGATCTTCCTCCCCCAAACCCATAACCCCAGTCTAGCCATGAGAAAAACATCAGACAAACCCAAATTGAAGGACATTCTACAAAATACCTGCCCAGTACTCTCAACACTGTCAAGGTCAGTGGAAACAAGGAAAGTTTGAGGAACTGTCGCGGTCTAGAGGAGCCTGAAGACATATAATGACTAAATGTATTGTGATATTCTCATGGGACCCTGGAACAGAAAAATGAAATTAGGCAAAAACTAAGGAAATGTGAATAAAGTATTGGCTTTACTAAAAAAAAAAAGAAAAAATGAAGGGAGGAAGAAGGAAGGAAGGAAGGAAGGAAGAAAGAAAGAGAAAGAAAGAAAGAAAGAAAGGAAAGAAAAGAAAAGAGTACTTTATCACAAGAGGGCTTCTGATCTAGATTCTGGATACGAAGGGAGAAAATCAGATTTTGTGGTACATACCCCTAGAACTGAACTACTCTGGAAGCTGATTTAGGAAATAAGACCTATTGCTCTGCTTCACTACCAGCCTTATGCAAGCATCAAAGTTTCCTCAGTCTCCAGACTTTCAACCTTTCCCTCTTCTCTCTGTCCCTTCATGGGGTGATCTCTCCCATTCCCAAGATCTCATCCATCCCCAACTCACTGAAACCTCTCAAATCTTCAACTCCAGACCTACCCTCTCTCCAGAGCTCCAGATTCATGGTTTACATACAACTCTCTGCTGATCATCATTGCCTGTATGTCCCATAAACAGCCCAAACTTAATACATTCAAAATGGAACTCATTCTCTTCCTCACCAAATGTGTTTTTCCTCTTCTCTTCTCCAAGCCTAGGAGTTACCTCCAACTCCTCTCTCTTCCACAGTCTGCCAGTTTCACCTATAATTTATCACTCAGATCTTTCCCTCTGTCCCCACTGCCTCTGTCTTGGTCCACTCCCTCACCGCTTCCTGCCTGAATTATTCTAACAATACCCCACTCGCTGCCTCTAGCTTGCTCCATTCTCATGTATTCTTCACTCTACCATAGTTATCTACTTAAAATGGTAACCTTGTTGAACTCTTTTGCTGCCTAAAATTCATCAGAGTTTCCCATTGCCTACAGGATAACCAATTCAATATAAGACAAATTGATAGTTAGGATTAAACACCTGCCTCCTGCATACTATTTCCTGCCATTTCCCCAAACCCATCCTTTATGCTCTAACACCAATCTTGCCTAACTTCTCTTGGACCATGCAATGTACTCTCATGCATCCTCCCCTTTTCATGTGAAGTCCTCTCTCATTCCTGAATCCCCAACCCTGAACCCCTCCTTTCCCTCCCAGAATCAGTGAACACTATTCATCCTTTAATACGCTAAGCTGCTCAGACATCCACTCTTAGGCCTTCTTTGACCACCTCCTCCCAAAACTGAATCAATACACTTCTCAATTTGTTTACCTGGTATATAGTTCTATGATTGTGCTTATCCTAGTATTCAATATATTGTCATAACTTATTTAATGTTTGTGTCCTCTATTTGACTGTGAGCTACTTGAGGGCAAGGAGAACTTTGTATTCTGCTTTTTTTATAGCTATACATGACATAGTATCAGACACACAGCTGGCTTCAACAAAGGCTCTGGACCTTATTGCTGCCTATACCACCTAGGGAATGCAAATGTCTTGGGCTAGGATAAAGGACCACGGGAATTGCTGACATGGAGCAGAAAGCAAAGACAACTGAAGCATAACCAAATAATAACTGAACCAACTGCTTCATTGGTGCCAGACCACTAAGCCCTTCATCGTGCCCTAGCTCAGTATTCACCACACCCCTTAGTTGGTGTTAGCATCATCCTCACTTTACAGATGAGGAAATGGAGGCTAGAGAAGTTAAGTCACTCGTCCAAGGTCAGACCCCAGCAAGAGGAACCAGGACTTGAAGGAACCCAAGTGTGTTTGACTCCAGAGCCCCATACTCTTAAGTCCAGCTAGCACTTGAGCTTGAAGGAAGTTCCTTGCACTGATTCAAACCTGTGAAGGACGGTACTGGGCTTGTGCTATGTGGGCAGCAGGGTGCCACTGCTCCCAGCCCATGCTGCCTGCTCCAGCAGCTAGTGTCTCTGCTTGGCCAGAAGCTGTGAGGGACAAAAGCAAAATGTCTGTGAAGGGTCTATCCCTTGATATTGATTTGTCAAGGCCCTGGGGTCCCGGGGGCAGGTAGGAGGGATTCCAAAGGGTAAGCCAGTCACTGCAATGTCAGACACGAAGTTGGGAATGGAAGTAAAAGGTGAGGGAGCCAGAGTGGAGGGGATCGAGCCAAGTTGCCAGGTCTTGGGCAATTTCAAGCCCAAGGCTCTGAGCCAAGGACAAGCCACTGTGCCTAAAATAACCTCCCAAGAGAGTCTTAACTGACCATTTTGTAATCATTATCCCAGTTCTGACTTTTAGGTCAATGTCATTCACATTGACTGGACCCCTATTCTACGTTAGCACCGTGAAAGGTACAAAGACCTGGTCTTCTGCAGAGACAGGGCAAGCGCACAGGACACAATGAGAGCGCTGTATAAAACAATACAGTGTCAACCTGTGCGGTCCCAGCCACAAAGCCAGCTGGAATTCGCAGAAAGGGAAGAGCAGAGTGTGCTGGCACAGGCAGTGGGGGCTTCTTGGAGCACAGGACCTGAAAGGAGGAAGACAGAGTAGAAGAGAAGAGCTTTTCGGGTAGGAGGAAGAGGGGGAGCAAAGGTGAGGCGGCAGCAATGAGAAGGAATTGTTTCTTGGGCTGTATGAAACCCATCTGTGGAACAAAGGATTCTTGTTGGAGAAGAATAGTATCTGAAGTTAGATGAGTAGGGAAGATCAGATGATAGAGGTCTCGGATCCAAGAATATTGATCAAGTAAATTTAACGTGCAGAATCCAAAAGTTTGTCACGTGGGCAATGAGAAATCATCCGGGCTTTGAAAAAGGCAATTAAGAATAAAAATTTAGGGCTTCCCTGGTGGCGCAGTGGTTGAGAGTCCGCCTGCCGATGCAGGGGACACGGGTTCGTACCCCGGTCCAGGAAGATTCCACATGCCACGGAGCGGCCGGGGCCGTGAGCCATGGCCGCTGAGCCTGCGCGTCCAGAGCCTGTGCTCTGCAACGGGAGAGGCCACAACAGTGAGAGGCCCGCATACCACAAAAAAAAAAAGAATAAAAATTTAATTTTAGGGAGATTTATTTGGTGGTAGTGTTTGAGATGGATTAGAGACGAAAGGACTAAAGGCAAAAACAAAAAAAAACTGTCCAAAAAAAACAAAAACAAATAAACCCTGAATGCTTCTTGAGTATCCACTGAAAGTCTGACTGCATGCAAACTTAAAACATAGTCTATCCCCTGCCAGTCCAATGGGGAAGACATTCATTAATCCCATAGTTATCTATTAAGGACCTGCTATGTGCCAAGGATTATACTGGGTCCTGGGAACACAGTGAAGAATAAAACAAAACTCTGGCCCTCATAAAGGTTAGCTTCACGTGGGTGTGGAAGACAACACAAAAGCAAACCAATAATTACATCAATGTAAAGCCAGGTACGAAGTGCTAGGAAGGAAAATAAAGCAGGGCATTGGGCAGGGAATGGTGTGATAAACAGGTCAGGGAAGACCTCTAAAAGAAAATGTCACAATATTTCAAACCCAGAGAACAGGCAAAATGGAGATGCCACCGCTAGAAATAAGAATATTGAGAAGGTGAGTCAGTTTGGAAGAGTACAGAGAAAGTGGGGAGTCTTGTTTCAAGCGCGGCAGGCTTGTGTTAAAAGCAGGATATCCACACAGAAATGTCAGGACACTAGAACTCTAATGCACAAGATCAGAGGAAGATAAATTAGGTTAGCCGTGTAGATTTTAAAATCATCCATTGATATTTCAGAGATAAGAACCTTCTCTCCAAAACTAATTTACATGAAATGAAAGTAACTCAAGGACTGAAAAAATTGGAGTATAAGATACACAAATAGTTTTATCATATCTCCTGTGATGATCCCCATGCTCTAGCCTCCTGGAACCTCAGGAATTGGGCAGTGACTTTGATAGGCAGCAAGCTAGTAACAAAATAATAATACTATAATTGAGGCTCATACACAACCAACCATCCAAAAGACGTCTGTCCCCTGTTCCTTCAAACCCCTAAGCACGGTTGTTGGGATAGCTCTATCCCTCTTCTGAACTGACTGCTCGGACCATACGTTGCCCCTTTGTGATTGCTTCTTCTGCTGATACTTCTGAATGTTTTAATGTTTGGGAGAAAGGGATTTGGCAAGCAAAATAAACAAATTTTAAACTGACCAATCCTGCTTTCCTAGAAATGGCAGGAATTAACGTTGGGATAGACTCAGGCTCCAGTTTGCCCGGAACAGTTCCAGTTTCGGCACTGTAAGTCCCGTATCTTGGAGAAACCCCTCAGCCCTAGGCAAACTGGGACGGTTGGTCACCCTACAACTGGTATGACCTTGACCGCTATACCCTATGTCTGACACGCATGATGCAACACAAGGCTTTACATCTCTAAAGAGACAACAGTGCAGTCAAATCACGTGCTTAGTTTCCCAAGCCCTCGCCAAACTGCTACCCTAGGAACTGGGTACTCTTTCCTACCCAGACAGAGGAGCTGTGTCAGAAATTTCTAGGCATGTGGTGACCCTGGATTCCTCAGCCTTCTATTCCCACCATCTCACACTCAGCTCCAGCTACCACCTAAACAAGGAACACCAAATCCACCAGTGACCCCAGTCCATGGCACTGGCCACCCTCTCCGCCCGGCCCTGGCCAGCAAGCTGGTAGGGCCTGGGGCGGTGGACAGAGTCGGATTATCAGAGAGGGACAGAGGAGAACCCATCTGAGATGGTGACGTGCTGTACCGCAGCAAATCACAAGAAAGGGGAACCCCATATACGTTACAGTCTGCTGACGTCGGGAGGCGTGCAGTTTGCGTCTTTGAGTTACAGAAATACTAGAAATGCTCACTGAACAGTCCATTTCGGAGTTTTGGGTCCAAAGCTCCAAAGGGCTGACTCACCGTCAGAGCAGAAATCACGTGAAAGCCCTGGTATTAAGGTGTACAGCATACGCTCATTCAGAAGCCGTAGTATTTGAAACTCATACAGATCTTGGGTAAGCTCACAGATCATTTCCGCCGGTTATTAGAGGCTTCTCTAAAATTATAAGGAAGGTTCAAAGAAAATGCCAAGACTGATATTCATCCCCCCTTGTTACAGAATTTTCCTGCCTCACGAGGTGAAAAGAATAAATAAGCAGGGGACACAAGCCTCCAGGAATCATCCCTCTTTGGCCCTTTGTCACCTTGACTGCTTGTGTACATATTAAAATGTAGAATTTCAAATAAGTTGTTTAGGTATTCTTGCCCAATCTGCACACACAAATCCTACTAACTGAACTACTAATAGCCAAGGTGAAGGGCAGACGTAACTGTTGCCTTTTTAAAATGAATTGTCTAGGAAATTGCCTCAGACCCCAAAGAAAGATTACTGTTAAAATTTCCAAGGACCCAATACGTGAGCCCTGCAACAGCCGTTCCTGGTCCCTCCCCGCAAGGCTCAGCCTGACCGACTTTGCTGTTGCAAGATTGCATCACTGACTTTTGCAATTTTCTGGCCAGTCCAATTTCCCCCTCCTCTCTTTGCCCTCTCCCTTTCTCTGCTTGAAGCGCTTTTAGCCCAAGGTCTCTCCTTTCCCCTACTTGCTAACTAACTCTTGTGTATGGATAACCAAAGCTAAACCAGAACACCCGCCGCAAAGGTGATGAAGTTTAATCCTAGTTGAAATCAACCCTACCCTCCTCATGCTTCCTAGAGTACTCTCTACTCTTCAGCTTCTTACCCAAGCTGCCTACTCTCACTCTTCTGTCCCTAAACTGTTTCTATGCTAAGTGGGGCTGGTACGGTGGCGTTGCCCCCCCAGATCCAGGGAAGTGGCATATAATTATTGAGGAAAGTAATGAAATATTTGCAGTTCAGACCAGCAGACAAACTTTTACCAACGGCCCCCCCTTCCATGTTCACCTCTCCCTAGCCCCCAACTTCACTTCTCAAGTGGGAGTGGGGACAATTTGGATTTAACGGCAGTTGCCTGATACACAAAAGTACAGATACAAACACCTACAGGCACAGAGACTGACATCACACACACACACACACACACACACACACACACACACACACACGCCCCATCTGTGCATAAAGGGCGCCCTCAATGAATAGTTATCTATCAAGTGACCTTAGCAATGCAAGCACCTATGAATAAAACCAGTCAGACCAGAAATAAACAGTATAAGCACAAAGTGCATTATGCAGAGCCTGGAGACCCGTTCTGATCATTACCCGGATCCCTCCCCCTTGCCTTCTACCTCGGATCCCTATACGTGTGGGAAGATGACAAACCTCCTGAATAAAAACTAATTTTTCAGTTTGGTAGAACCCCAGGTGTCCTTATAAGGGGTCCTTCCAGGCTGCCCCGGACGAGGGAAGCACCCACCCACACGATTAGGAAAGAGGTCAGGGGCTTCCCTGGTGGCGCAGTGGTTGAGAGTCCGCCTGCCGATGCAGGGGACACGGATTCGTGCCCCGGTCTGGGAAGATCCCACATGCCACAGAGCGGCTGGGCGCGTGAGCCATGGCCGCTGAGCCTGCGCGTCCGGAGCCTGTGCTCCGCAACGGGAGAGGCCACAACAGTGAGAGGCCAGCGTACCAAAAAAAAAAAGAAAAAGAAAGAAAGAGGTCAGAAATGGACGTGGATACCTCCCTGGGCTCTGGGTCCTCACCCTTGTACATCCAGGCCCGCCCTCCCCCGCACCCCGGGCTCACACAGCCGGCGCGACGTGCACATCTCGTGGCTGACTCCCCCAGGGTCCTTGCCCCGCTCCTCCTCCACCCTCCTCTTCCCGCCCCCTCCACTCTCTGGCCGGTGCAGCACTGGCACCAGCCCAAAGAGCCCAGGAGGCGGGGCTCGGAGAAAAACATATAAGTGGCCCCGGGGCGCTGACCAGGTGTCAGTTGCGGAATCTCCATCCGGAAGACTCGCGGCTACCGAGGAAGGGGAGAAGGAGGCGGAGGAGGAGGAGGAGAACGCAGAGCCGCGGGACCCACGCACACCGTGACCGCCCACCCGGCTTGCGCTGCCTGCTGCTCGCTCGACGCCCCTAGGTGAGTCCGGCGGGGAAGAGCGCGGCGGGGCGTGGAGTCCCGGGTTGGCTCCCCTCTCTGCAGGCCTACCCCGAGAGAGCCGAGTGAGGGCTGCTCGGGAGGATGCATCCGTCTTTCGGTGGCTTAAAAGCCCCCTTTTCTGGTCCGCTTCTCCCGCAGATCACTCCCACCCCGAGAGCCCGGAGCCGAGATGGAAACTGTCCAGGAGCTGATTCCTCTGGCCAAGGAGCTGATGGCGCAGAAGCCCAGACGGAGTCTAGTGAGGCTGTACGTGCTGGGCGGCGTGCTGGCTCTCTTCGGCGCCGTGCTCGGCCTGATGGAGACCTTGTGCAGCCCCTTCACGGCCGCCGAGCGGGAGCGGGAGCGGGAGGCAGCGGTGGCCGAGCTGCAGGCCGCCCGGGAGCGAAAGGCCCTCCGGGCGCGGGCCCTGCTGGAGAAAAGCAAGCAGCTGGAGGCCGTCCAGGGCTGCCGGGCCACGACCAACCGGCTGCACGCCTCGTAGGAACCTTGGGGGCCGGCGGAGGGAGGGGGAGAGAGACACACAGGGAGAGGAGAGTGAGGCAGAGCGCGAGGGTCGGGCTCGAGTGGGCGTCTCGTGCTGTTTGGACTGACGAGAAGCTACTGATTTTAGAACTGAACTACCACGTGGATCCACCAAAAGGCGTTTGGGATTGAGTTTTGCTGCTGTGCAGCACTGCAGAAAGATGACATGTCCAAAACCTTCCAGCTATCTGACTGCATCCAGCATTTTGCACTAGGGTGAACGGAGGAGAAATGCTTTTTATATTATTATTGTTGTTATTGTTATTATTATTACAGTGACCACCATTTTGCATTTTGAAATAAAAAACGTTTTGTAATTATATCTCAGCATCTGATTCCTGAGGGGCACGGTTTTCTGGGGTGGGCAGCAGGGAGGGCGGGCATTTTGGCGGAGGGGGTCTTCTTAACGTGAGCCCAGTGGAGAGAGCAGTTTCCTGAAGGTCAGGCAACACTTGCTTCAGGGCTCTGGACTCATATTGATGTTACATGCTTATAAGTCTGTTAAGGCTTTGTTTTTGCTTTTTGTGAGGAGTGGCAAGAGAGAAACTTTTCTAAGTCCCACCAGACTCAGCATTTTAAGATCAGACGATAAATCAACTTCTGGGCTAGAGTAAGTGAATGAGCGATACTGATTAATTCCAGGGCGCAAAGCCTATTTGCCATCTCAGACCTGTGCACCAGAGGGTCTCGTGGTTGATACCTCTTTCTTCCTAACTGTATTTTAGTGGACGGGGGTGGGGACAGTGAGGGGGAAGGAGGGGTGGAGGGAGGGAGGAAACTAGCTAGCTGGTAGGAAAAGAGGGAAGGCAATCTCCCAAGAACATTTAATTGGATGTCTAGCTCTACCAAGCCCTTCTCCTCACAAACTGAATCACAGTAAGAAGTTCTAGGTTAGGAGGGGAAAAGACCGGTTGTCACAGTCCTGAATCATCTTCCTCCAGGGACAGAACTTGCTCTGTGGTAATAGCTAGTCCAGTGGCTCTATGGGGCTCAGCATAGGGAATTTTAAACAATGGCTCTTAAAGAAGTAGTTAGGGGCATAGGCCTGATGCCACTCCCCTAGTGATTTTAATACGTCTCCTGCCCTAACCAGGTACAGACATTTCCCTCTCTCCATCCATGGCTATGCATTTTTGCCAAACATAGCAAGGCTCGTGCCATCGCCTCTGACCAGACTCGCTCTCCACCACCACCCTCTTCCCTCACACACGCCCGTCCATTTTATTTCTGCCAACTCAAATCCTACCCAGTGTTCCTGGCCCTGATCTAGTGCCATCTCTGTCTGATATCTATCCTTATCACTCCAGACAAGAGAGCCGTCGGAATGGGGTGAGATTAATCAAGGGAAAAGACACGTATTTAAAGGAAAAGAAGAATATCAGTGGAACCACTGATCTCGCAGTTTCCAAAATGGGAAACTCGACCCTATATTAAGGTGACATAACCTCACCTTAAATGACCAAAAAACTTCTCAGGAATCCACCCCATCTTATTCTTCAGTTGTCCTTCCCAAGTGCCTCTCCTATTATGTCTATTATTCTTCCACCTATGCGGCCACCCTCTGATCCAGCTGTCAGCATCTCAAACCGCCTCCTGCACTCTCTAGCCCATTCACCCCAAAACATCCCTGCCAGACTGGGGACTGTGACCTTCTTTCATCCTGCTGCTCCTCCCTCAAAAATGTCAGCACCTAAGACCCCTGTCCAGATTTTCCAGTGTCTCCATGATCTGCTTGCATCTCAGCCCTCCCACCTGATGTTCCGCACGAACCCAGGACCTTCCTAGTCCCTTCTGGTCTTTCGCACCTTTTTTCACATTACTCTTCCCACCTGAATGCCCGTCCATCCACAATCGCCACACCTTCTGAAGCCATAGACTTCAGATTCTCCAAGAGAGGGATAATTTCATATATTCTGCCTCTTGTCAAACTGTATATCAAATCATGTACTCCAATTTTTGGTTTAGAAGGTAATGCCTATATTTTTTGGTTTGCCTATATGTAAAACTACATATATTTTACATATTTGCCTAAATATATAGGAAATGCCTGTGTATTTTTAGTTTCGAAGGGTATGCCTCTTACCTATACATGTACAAACTACCCAACCCAATCAAATCCAAGCTATAGAAATCTTTTCTGTCCTCACTGATCTTTTCACTTCTCTGAATTCCTACAGGACATTCAGTCTGGGTCTCATACTGGATCACGCAGTAATGGACATTTTTGTCCCAGTTGTTTTATGGAGGTGATCAGATGTGAACTTGTACTACTTTCTAGTGAAAACAGATACTAGGTATCAACTGTGAGAACATTTAAAAGTTTCACACTTTCTTAGGAAAAGTTTGATTGTTGTGTAATCGTGGTAACCAGAACCAGTTTTAAACCCATTGGCTCAATCAATCACAACTCTCCTCAGGTAACACACTTTTACAAGCCAACCAATCAGTAACATTCCCTCACTTCTAAGGGTCATTTAACCATGAAGTGACTCAACCCCATAAATATATTTCAGAGTGCCAACCAATCAACAAATAAATATGCTTCTACAGATATCAGCCCACCTATGACCAGGAAAGTACACCAAACTCTGAACTTCCTGCTTTCCCAAAACCAAAAGATATACTTACCGGGTTCCTTGTGTTCAGACTCTATTTGTCCTTCAGATCTGCTGCCAGATAAGTCAGTCTCAACTATAGTCTGAATCTGATGAGTTTCACTGAGTTCTCACGGCTTCTAAAATTTCTAACCAAGTACGTCTTTGTATAAAATCATTAGATCTCAGTCGTTGTGTAAAGTAAATAGAAATTTTAGCTTACAGATGTACATTCTGGTAAATAATTATAGCTAGGCCTTTGTATATGGCCATTAGACATTTTGTCTGGGAGGTATACTATTGAGTAATTAGACATAGGTCTTGTATAAGTTCATTAGACTCTTTTATTGGAGGCATACCATTTGATAACTGCATTAGCCATTAAACTGCTAATCCCCTGCTGCTCACTTTGCTTTTGCTTTTGTTTATCTATATTGTAAAGTTTTATTTTATGTGTTTCTGTTTTGTACTGAAAAGCCTTATTTCTGATACACAGATAAAGAAGTGTTCCATATGGAATGGCCCAATAAGTCAACAATCCAATCCAAGCTGGTCCTAGGGGACAACAGTTGGAGCTCCATTAGATTGTGACCAATTCAGGAAAATGTAAATGATCAAACTTGGCTTTGGGTCTCCTTAAAACTTTGTTGAGAGCCGCTCTCTATCTATCTCACCAAGGTGTAAAAGAAGGTCACTTTTAGTCTGTATTCTGAGGCCAAAGATTGTCAGGTCATTGATTACATGGCCCCTTCCTAACTTTTGCATAGAAAGGGAACCCAAGATACCATTCACAGGCACACATTCTTACTAAGTAGCCTTTCTTGTCTATCTTGGGTTCTTCTAATCTGCAAACTCCTCTTGGAAGAACTCCTGCTTCCTGTTGCACTATAATCCCAGTTCTTGCACTTACTTCGATAAAGTGCAAAAACTGAGTTTAGAATAACGATCGTCAACATGGGGGAACTTTTGACATATCAAAATCAATAAATTAATTCATTTGAGGAACCCCCAAATAAATTAATACATTTAAGAGGAACCCCAGAAATCTAAAGAGTCAGTAGTTAGCTTCTTTGATTGGTATGCTGAGGTCTAAAAAACAAAATTCTAATTCCAACATGGTCTCCCGCAAAGACTCTAGTACCTTCTGAGGTCCACCCTAATTTCATTTCTCTCTCTTCCACTTACCTTTCTCCGACCTTCTATATGAAACACCCTTTTTTTCAGAGTTTTCTTTAGAAAAGATGCAATTACATTGTAAATCTGCTAAACCAGAAGGCATCCCTAAAGAAGTGAAATTTAAGCCCTGATCTGGAGCCATATTAAGAGTTAAAATTAAGGATCTTCCTAAATCTCAGGAAGCCAGGTAAAAAATTTTGACATAATTTAGGATTCTATTTGGTACTTATTCTTCTGGACTAGATCTTTACCAACTAGTTCAGTGAATTGTTAATCCTTCAGCTGGAGAAAAATATTTAAAAGCAACAGGGTTAGCAAGGAAAATTTTAAATAACTCAGCTGTGTAAAATGAAAAAAAAAGTGTTTTAAGGGGGGCAAGAAAAAAAAACAGAAAACACAGTACAAAAGACAATTCTAGGGCTTCCCTGGTGGTGCAGTGGTTGAGAGTCCGCCTGCCGATGCAGGGGACACGGGTTCGTGCCCCGGTCCGGGAAGATCCCACATGCCGCGGAGCGGCTGGGCCCGTGAGCCATGGCCGCTGAGCCTGCGCGTCCGGAGCCTGTGCTCCGCAACGGGAGAGGCCACAACAGTGAGAGGCCCACGTACCTCAAAAAAAAAAAAAAAAAAAGACAATTCTAGAAGCCTTTCTTTTAAAGATACAGTGGACAAAAATTCAAAATTATAAGTTAAAAATGAAAACAGACTTTGGGAAACTTTCAAAGAGCATTCTGGAGTAAACCCAGCAGTTGAAGTATTAACCCAGGACCTGGCAAGGAGCAGGTGTTCATTAAATATTTGTTGAATATAGAATAAGTAAATGGATGAAGAAAGTAAACTTTTTGATGACCTATTGTTATCCGTGCCTTTAGTCCAAAAGAATGGAAACCTCTGAATTGGGATGTGACCCTCCATCATTAGTTGGTGTGAATCAGGCTGGCATTACTGTCCCTACCTGTGGAGACCCTACCCCATGTGGATCCGTCTCCCCACTGCCGTCCACTCCACACTCCCGCTGATGTGATCACCGTAATGGTCTATAAGTCATCTCGATGATTCCTAAGCAGTTTATAACTAAGAAACGCGTAGACACGCAGCCTCACAGAGTACATTAGGTTGCTGGTCTCTCTGGGTGGGAAAGGAAAATCTGCCCAAACCCAGTTCTTGTTTTAATTATTTCCTTTGAGGCAAAGCCAGGAATCTGAGAGTGAGCGCTTGCTAAGGGTGGAACAGGGGTTCTGCCTGGTGTGCCTCTGGCATGTTCAGAGCTAGCAATAGTAATGGACAAGTCTCCAGGGCAACCAGGACCACTTCCAAGCATTCCCACCGTGGGCCGCGGCAGGGGCCCTCTATTCTTTGGGGAGCCCTGAACTGGGCTCATCTCCCAGTGCCTCCTGGCTGCAAGCTCAGTCCTAGCATGAGGGCTTTCTTCCTTGGCCCTTCCTTCACCTTCTTGTATCAGGTGGCAAACCAGCTGGTTCCAGTCCCGAATCAGATCTTCTGACTCCTCCCAGAAACCAACCACCTTCTGAGCAGGAAACCCTGCCCCTCCCCAAAGAGTGGGAAACCGCAGAGGAAGAGAGAGATGAAACAGAAGGGAAGGCAGAGGAGGAGGGAGAAAAGAAGCAAGAGAAAAAAGGAGATCAATAAAAAGAAGTCAAATCTGGTTGAAACCCCAAGGTAAGACTTTTTTAAATCACAATAATATGTAATAGCATCACCATTTGTGTCAGGGCCTAGTCCATCGTAGGTCCTCAAAAAACCGCTATTGAAATAATGCATCTATTTGGAATAAACCGGAGGGCTGGGCTGAAAGAGATTTCAATGTCAAATGCTGGTCAAAACAAGAAACAAAAAGAAATGCCCGATGAGCTTTGCATTCTTTTTTTTTTTTTTTTTTGGAGCTTTGCATTCTGTAGGAGGGAAGATGTGATAAAACACAGATGGAACCAGATGTCTGTTACTGGCACTGAGTACATTCTGATCATTTTGGGACAGAAAGTTAAGTTGAAACCAAAAATTGCAAAAATAGTTTCAAAAATGTCTGCATGTTCTTTTGAAATCATACAAAGATTGCAGGTCTTAAGCATTTTTATAAAGCGGCTTTAAAGTAATGACAGAGCACAAACACTATGCTGTATCTTGGGAACTGCTAAGAGTGCAGATATCTGCCTTTTGCATCCAATCATCAGCTAGTTTCATATTTTTAATATTGAGATCTAGAGCTTTGAAGAAGGCATGTTTTATCTCAAGGAGTCTTATTCAAAGGACCAAGGGAGGCCTGTAGTTGTCATTCAAAATTCTTCCTGTGCTGTTCATCTATTCCTTAATCCCAGCCCAGACTGCTGCTTAGGATACTGACATTCTGAGCCTTAGAAGGGTCTAATCAGATTTCAAAGCCCCTGGTTTCAGGTCCATTAGAGGAAACCTAACAGGAGCAAGAAATAGCATTCGCCACGCTCTACACCCCCATTTGCCCAAACGTTCCCTTGCCATCGATAGCTAGTACCATCCAGAAGGTTGCAGTTTACTGATCCAGTCACTTGGGGGAATTAAAATAGTTAAACTCACACTTTGGAAAATGCCTGTAGACCATGATGGTGTGCTTTCACAACACTTGGCTTTGAAGAGTCCTGCTCCCGCAACTTTTCCAACAGAACTTACCAATTCAAAGGGACACACTTGAAGTGTTTATTTTTCTTTTAGTGCCAGTATTTTCCTTCGGGTTTTCTGTGAGTGCATCACAGACGGAAGCTGAAAGGAAGGCGGGAGAGGTAAGGAGAGATGGAAGAATCTCACTTCTGCTTGCTTGCCAAAATTTGGAAGGAATTGCCTTTCCCTCTTATGTATGATATGAAAATAAAATCCAAAAATCCTAGCTCTTTCTTGATGCTGATTTCAGTACAGCTAAAAAGCTCCATGCATCCAATTTCTGAGCTGGAACAAATCTTAAAGGTAATCTAATTCCCCTTGTTTGCCAGGTGAGGGAATTGAAGCCAAGACAGGGGCAGGGTCTTGCCCAAGGCCACATATATGTCAGTGGAGGAAGGGAGACTGGAACTCAATTATCTGGGTCCCACCCAGGCGCCTTGCAAGAAACTTTATACAAAAGAGCCCCAGATACCCAAGGACACATAAACACGGCAACTCCTGATTAAATAAAATAAAATATTCAGTTAAAGATGCTCAACTAATCCTTACTTGGCAGAAATGGAAAATGGGAAAAGATTTTCCTAATAGTTAAGCTTTTCTAGATCTGTTTTGTAACTGTTAGGAAACTGGAGAGTAGAAGGATTCAAGACAGATTTGTCATGAAAGAGCCAGAATATTTTACATTCCTACCATTGATCCAGCATTTTACATATCTTACCTCTTTATATAATCGCATAGTATCCTCCTTTTACAAGTAATATTTTTTTAATTTGCTCAAATTCACAGAGAGAATAAGATATTATGATTTCTGCATCTTTCATTAGTAGGCCCAGCATCATGCCATGGACTAACGTGAATATTTACAGTTCAGTGACTGTTGCATTCTTACTCAGGCCATTCCCCAACATGGACCCCTGCTCCAGCCACTTCAAACTACTTGAGGTCGCTCTGAGGTATCAAGCTATTTCTAGACTCCTTACCTAAACACAAATAGCTCCCTCTGCTTGGTATGGCCTTCCCCCAATTTCTTCATCTCCATAACTTGTACTTATTTCTTCAAAACTTAGCCCCAGGGTCACCTCCTCCCTGAAGGCTTTCCCACTGCCCTGGGATGACTTGGCTGCCCTACTCTGTACTCCGTTAGCACCCTATGCACGTTAGTATTACACTACTGTGAGCTTTGACTTACTTCCCTACCCTCCTTATAGTTAACTAGAATCTCCTTGAAGGAAAGCATCAGATATCGATCAGCTTTTACAATACATTCCTGGCACCAGGCACAGTTTTGGACATTTATTAGTGCTCCATAAACATTTGGGGGAAATGGATGAATGAGCAAATGAAAGATTTCCCCTCCTTTTCTTCCACGTAAATGATTTAATAAAAAGTCTCACTCCCACACTCTTGAATTTTGGGTATCTTGGGAGGAATAGAAAACGGCACTACTGTAGGCTTCTTCTCCCTTCAAACCTGACAGCCTGCTCAAAAGCACTCTCTAGGGTTATACGTGCCAGTTGAACAAACATTCATTTCTGCTCCCTTACAAAATGCACTGATCACAGGACAGCAGAAGAATGTGCATGCTACAAATCACAAGGACAGAGGACCAGGATGGAGACAACAACAGATGAGAAATGTCAATACCCTTTCAGAAGATGGAAAGTGGATGGACGAGGGATAAGGGACTTAGCAAACTGGAGACTGCTGAAGCCCAACAGCCCATGGAGGCCAACAAGAAGCCACAGAGCCCAGGAGAGTCCCAGGGATCAGGCCACCAGAAACCTCAATTCAGAGGGAGAGATGGGAGCAAAAATAGGAAGAGATGCTCCAAATCCCCTTTCTTTCCCTCCAAGAAGAAGGAAAGTTTATTTTCTGGAGAAATCGGCCAAAGAGATGCCAGGCTCAGGGACATCAGGCACAGCAAAGGGTGGGCTTAGGCAGGGAGCTAGAAACAGAGGATTAGAGGAAGACGCCATCCTGAAAGATGAGACTCCTCAGCCCCTATGCTGACTCAGATCCCAGAACACGCACAGCCCTCTGCATTCTCCTTATTCCAGCCCACCCCAGGCAGAAGAATGAAGCATTCCTCCTTGTAGAAAGTATACAACTAAAGAAAAAATGATTACAGACACTGATATTTGGGGGTCCCTCAATGATACTGCCGACTTCCCTCTGGGTTATCCTGCAGTGCATTCCCATGGTTGACAAGCCCTGCCCTTACACACAAAGCTTCCAACAGCCAAGGAATTGACTCCAAAGATCACCAAGCATAAAATGAAAGCCCCTGACATTGCCGATGGAGACCCCAACGTAGGTAATCCAGGGAGCAGAAGAAATCATTAACAACAGCCCTGGCAACGTCAATATCCCCCCCAGAGATAAAGGAAGGCAGTGTATACATCAATGAAGATCAGGAAGTCAGTGTTTCTAAAAATAGTGGAGAACAGAAAGGAGCTTTTTAAAATAAAAATACAGCTAGAAATTTAAAAATTAAAAAGAAATACTGGAAGATAAAATTGACAAAATCTCCCAGAAAGTAGGACAGATAGGTTAAGAGATGAAAAATAGGACAAAAACAATAAGAAACTTACAGGATCCATTCAGGAGCTCTGACATCTTCTAATAAGAATTCCAGGGCTTCCCTGGTGGCGCAGTGGTTGAGAGTCCGCCTGCCGATGCAGGGGACACGGGTTCGTGCCCGGGTCTGGGAGGATCCCGCATGCCGCGGAGCGGCTGGGCCCGTGAGCCATGGACGCTGAGCCTGCGCGTCCGGAGCCTGTGCTCCGCAATGGGAGAGGCCACAGCAGTGAGAGGCCCGCGTACCGCAAAAAAAAAAACAAAAAAACAAGGATCAGGAGTCCAGACAGAAATTGAACTTCTCAGTATCAATACTGGAAGCTAGAAACCGAAAGGCAATGCAGCAATGTCTTCCAATTCCAGGAGAAGATAATCTCCAATCTTGAAATCCTTACCCAGCCAAACAATGAATCAGGGAGAGGGTAAAGTAAGGACAAGCAGGCAGGGCTGACACACTGGGCTGTATGTGGCCAGGGTCTGATGGACTAAAGCCCATGTAAAGATGTTCAATGTAAAATAGCACTCCTGCATCCAAGGTCTCAAAAAAAGTTCCCTACCATCATGAAGAAATAAACCAAGAAAAAGTCGGGGTTGCCAGGTGGATGGCAAAGGGAGGTCCCATCTACCAGCCTATCAGGCTCCTAGTCCAGATTGGAACAGGAAGAATGGGGCTCCCAGATGGATGTCTCCAAGGGAAAAAATAGAGAGCTTATCCGATTAATTTGACCATTTTATTTGAGTTGTATTGCCCTTACTGGAGGATTTGGAGAACATGACAACTGAGTAAGCAAACAAACAAAAATGAGGTAATTATTGACTCCCGGGTCGGGGGTGGGGAATAGAAGAAAAGAAATGCAATCATAGTACATTATATTGCTGAGCTGCAAAAAATCCGTCATAATAATATGAACACTGACTATTGATTTAATTAAAATTGTAATTTAATAGTGTTAGGAATCTAGAAGGAAGGGAATGAGTATCTGTGTGTGCTGTTAAAAAAAAAAAGGAAAAGTCCTAATATTCCGTAGTGGAAAATCAGTACACAATCCCTAAAACTGCAAAATCAAGAAATAGCAGTAAATGTTTTTAAATATGCAGTTAATTCCCAGAGGAAAGAAAGAAGATTTTAAAACGTGGTTGCCTCTGAATGGGACTAGGGCATGGGGAAGGGAGAAACAAGGATTGCTGTTATCATCATAAGCTTTTTGATATCATGTGACTTTGTAACGCCTCTCATGTATTATATTAATAAATACAAAAAAGAAAGAAAGAAAGAAAGAAAGGAAGGAAGGAAGGAAGGAAGAAAGAAAAAGGAAGGAAGGAAGGAAGAAAGAAAAAGGAAGGAAGGAAGGAAGGAGAGAAAGAAAGAAAGGAAAGAAAGAAAAAGAAAGGAGGGAGGGAAGAAGAAAGAAAGAAAAGAAGAAAGAGAGGAAATGGCTCAGTTATAACAACATTCATGGATTACATTCTACTTACCACTCAACATGTTGATGGCTGGAGCCATTAAATTCAGTCTCAAACAAGCTATATTTAAAGTATTTACCTAATTACCCAGAAGAGTTTCCCAGTCTGTCTACCTAAAGGTTACTTCAGAATCACCTGGGGAGCTGTGCAAAAAGACAGATTGCTGGGTCCCACCCTGGATGGTTCTGATTCAACAGGCCTTGGTGGGGCTTAAGGATCTGCCCTTAGTTCCCCCAGATTATTCAATTGCACAGCAAATTTTAGGAATCACTGGACTAAAGCAGAAATTGTGAGTGCGTGTAGGGAGGAGTGAGGGAGGGGGGATTATGTGATTTGTGTGTGTGTAACTGTTTCTGTGTATATGTCGGTGTATTGCGAGTCTGTCTTCCTCCCTCCTTCCCTCTTTCATCTTCTTTTATCTTAACCCATAAACCCCTGTGGACTGCTGAAAACAATACCAGAAACAAAGACCCCATCCCCAAGATTTTAAACCCCAGCAGTCTGTGCTTTCTCTCTCAGCCCTGGGGCTCCCTCTTCTGGCAGAAACCTGTTAAAACTCGTAGCATCCTAAACCTAGAAATTCTCCCTCCGTTCCTGTAAGGCCATTTTCCTGGGTGATTTCCAAGCCCTCAAACTTCGTGAACCTCCCATCAGACAGAAAAGGAAAAATTCAACCACCCTGGGAAAGACTTTCCTGCCTTACAGGTGTGAATGCACGAAGATCAGGAACGGCGCGGGATGAGGCAGGTATGAGAATAGAAGTTACCTACTGTGGCCAAATCCGAGGAAAAGGAGACCTTAAGGAGTTCAACTCCCCGCCTGCTTCCTCGCCCTCCTCCAAGAGAGATGGACACATGGGGAAGCCTTAGCCATCTGCCTCTCAAAAATCGAAGGAAGGACACACGCTAGGCTAAAAAGCTCACGGAATTTAGAAGCAGACCGCAGGAGTTCAACAGCCACCCTCACCTTCCTTCCTTGAGTCTCCTTTTCTGGAGCCACGTGCCAGATCGTCGGACCCTGTAAATCCAGCGATTCCGTCTATGGACGCTGTTGGATCTTTCCCATACGCTGAAAATCTGCTCAGCCCAGCACAGTGTCTGGCACAGAGAAAATGCTCCGAAACATTTGAATGAAACCTTAACTCACCGCTATCCTAAAAATCAGAACCCTCCTTCAGATCTGCGTGCCTCCCAAGCTCCTCGAATGTCCCCCTTCTCCACACTCACACGAAACATGTCCTTTCCTTCTATACATCACTCCTCAACCCTTAGCATCCTGGCTTTAGTGCCTTCACGACTCTGACAGGTCTCCAGCGATTCCCATTCCCAGACCCGATGTATTTTGGTCGCTTCTCATCCTCCTTGACCTCTCAGAAGCTGTGACCTCTCGCATCTCGTAGAGACCACCCTCCGCCCACCCCCACCCCTCCCCCAGGTTACCTGTTGCCTCAGGTCCTCCCGCTGCCTGTTCCTCCTTTGCTCCGCTCCACCAGTTCTCGTCTTCTGTGATATCCCACTGTGCCCTTCACCCTCTCCCTGGGGGTGTCATCTGTCTGCTTTTAACTTTAGCTTATATGATTTCATTCTCCCAGATCAATATCTCTAGCCTAGAGATTTCTCCTGACCTTCAAATACCTAGCAGACGTATTTATGTGTATGCATAAGAGTCTGTTTCCATTAAGCACTCAGAAAATGCTTTCTAGCACTTGCACCATGTGCAAGCACCGTGCTAAGCACGGGAGATACACTGGTGAGACAGATCAAGCCTCTGCCCTCTCAGACCTGTGTGTAATGGGAAAAACAGACAAATGAGCAACTGTGAGGACAAAGGGATGGGAGCTATGATAAGAGAAATACCCAGTGTTTGGTGATACGTTACATGTCCAAGGGAGGGCAGGAAGGGTGACTTCAATGGGTAGAACCTGAAGGATAAGAAGGAATGGGGGTAGAGTGGTGAGAGGTTCCTGGGAAAGTATTTCAAAGCTTACAAAGAGCTTGTTAAAGCTAAAATAACGTGTTTGGACTGTATTCTAAGAACAATAAGGAGTCATTGAAGAAGAACTGGGTGCACTGAAGCCCACAGGGCACTTCCACAGTGTTGGCAACAGTCAGGTCTTAAGGTGGTTGGTAGGCCAGCAAGGCTTTTGCCTTATTATCATGCCCCCTAAATTGTTCATGTCTTCACCTCTTGTTTTGTGCATATCAAATGTTTCACAAACTTTTTAAAAAATAAATCAATGGATTGGCGAAGGTGGGATAGGCAGAGAGAAGAGTGAGGATAGTCACAGCGAGGGTGAGGATGGAATGACATGGGTCTAGAGATATCCAGGAGGTAGAATTGCCTGGGCTTGGTAAGTCATGGGATGTGGGGAGATGGGGAAGCAGGAGTAAGGAAGGACTTCCAAGGTTCTGGAGCATTAACTGGATGGATGCTAAAGCCCTTGATTGAAATAAATCACAAAGTCATTGGAGAACAGTTTAGCAGTTTCTTTAAAAGTTAAATATAGATTTACCTCACAACCCAGCAAGACCACATAAAGACTTTCACACCAATGTTCATACAAGCACTATTTGTAATAGCCAAAGAGTGGGAAATTCTAAATGTCTGTGAATTAGTGAATGGATAAACAAAACGTAGTATATCCGTACAGCGGACTAGGATTTGGCCATAAAAAGGAACAAAGTACTGACACATGCTACAATGTGGATGAACCTCAAAAACAGGATAAGTCAAAGAAATCAGGCTCAGAAGATCACATGCTATGTGATTCCACTAAAATGAGAGACAGAAACTTAGATTATTGGTTGCCCAAGCCTGGGGATGGGGACTTGTCAATGGGTAAAGATGAACCTCTGGGGGGTGACGGAAATGTAAAATTGGATGGTGGTGATGGTTTCCCAACGTCGCAAATTTATTAAAAACCATTGAACTGTACACTTACCACGAGATACTTTTCTGGTATAAAAACAGTACTGGGCTTCCCTGGTGGCGCAGTGGTTGAGAGTCCGCCTGCCGATGCGGGGGACACGGGTTCGTGCCCTGGTCCGGGAAGATCCCACGTGCCGCGGAGCGGCTGGGCCCGTGAGCCATGGCCGCTGGGCCTGCGCGTCTGGAGCCTGTGCTCCGCAACGGGAGAGGCCACAACAGTGAGAGGCCCGCGTACCGCAAAAAAAATAAAAAAATAAAAAAACCAACAACAAGAAAAACGGTACTTCACAAAAGCTGTTAAAAAAGTAATCAGGGCAGTTTCAGCATGTTGAGTTTGAGGTGTTTAGAAGGCATTAAGAGGGAGAGGTGGAGTAAACAGGTGGTTATGCTGCCTGAAATTTAGGATATAATGCGGCACAGGAAATAGAGATTTTTAATACTCATCAACTGAAAGATAGCAATTGGAACCATGAGAATGAGAGAAATCGCCCAAAGATAGAAAGGAGGAAAGAGTGAGGACAGAATCTAAAGAACACCAAGGGGAAGTAGTCTGAGGAGTAAGAAGAAAGCCCAGAGGCTATATATGGACAGAATCCAAGGGAAGAAGATGCTTGGGAGCAGGGGAGAGAGGCAAGAGCAGAAAGGGCTCCTGAGACATCAGATAAGTAAACAGAACCAAAAAGCGGAAGACGTGGTAGGAAAATCTACCTGCGTGTGGGTTGGGGAGCCCAGGAACATCGCTCAGCAGAGCTCCAGAGCTGTAAGCCAGAGGACGAGGCCAGGCCCAGTGTGGCCCTGGGAGAGCGAAGTGTTGATGGAGGGAGGGGGGCTGGATTGATGAGCCCGAGGTGGGCAGGGGATCCTGAATTTTCAGCATAAGGCTGTGAGGGCTGCAAAAGGCCAGTGAACAGGCAGAGTGCTGGGAAGGGAGTAGGGTGCCGAGGCTTCACGTCTGGCCGTAAACGCCAGAACAACAGATTCCAGCAGTAAATGTGTATGGCCCTCAAGGATGCGGTTCTGCTTACTTCTCCCGGCTGATTTCGCCCCACGTAACCCCACCCCTTGAAATTCAGTGATCCTGCCACGTGGAATTGTTTGCAGTTTCCCAAACACCCCATTCTCTTCCTCACCTCCTTCTATTTTCTCACACAGCTTCCTCTGCATGGAATGTGCTACGGACCAACCCTCCTCTCTCTCCCACACACTCTGGAACCCTAGCAATGCTCCCTCCTACCCTTCCTCACTTGCCTGGAGTATTCCTGCTCCTGCTTCAATACGGATCAGGATTGACCTCTCCTCTGAAGCCTGCCCTACTTGCCCATCCCCCACTTTGAGAGAGCCATTTCCTTCTTTACTCCCCACCGTAGACTTCCATCACAGCACTGACAATACTTTACACGTTTCATTTATTGCCATGTCTAGTGCCTTCTAGGACTTGGAAGGCTTTTGTTCTTTCATAGGTCGTAGGATCTGATCGGTCGTACAACCTAAATAAATGAAGTCACTCAGCCAACATGCGGCATGTACCCTTTTCCTCCTTTGCTACTTATAGCCCTTTGGGAGCTGCCTGTGGCCGGGCAGCTGGATTCCACTGTGGGGAAGGTACACAAGGTGTTCTCACCTCTGCTATCACTAGCCATGGTCAAGGATGCTTTGTCCACACCTAAGGTACAGTTTCTCCCAGCGTTCCCAAAGTTCTGTGCCAATTCCAGGATTGCCAGAGAAAACTCAGGGCACCCAGTTAAATCTGAATTGCAGGTAAACAATGAATAATGTTTTAGTATTCGTATAATCCCGTGCAATAGTTGAGATTATATAAATCCTCAAAAAGCATTTGTGGTTTATCTGCAATTCAAATTTAACTGGGTGTCCTGTCTTTCTATTTGTTGAATGTGGCAACCCTACTTCGCCCCTAAGGGAAGTGGCCTCCCTCTAATGCTGTAGTCACTGGCACCCTAAGAATCCCACCTGGCAGAGGCTGCTATGCCAACCTGATGTGCTTCCTGAAAGCTGGGCTGAACAACCAAGAAAAAGCACTGGGTGGCCGAAGCCGTACGGTAGCTTTGCCGGAGTCAGTCCTCTCCTCCCCGCTGTGTGGGCCTCTCCCGTGGAGCCCTGGTGCTGCCCCTGTTTCACCAAACTTTCTGGGGAGTAACTTTACAGTTACTGTGCATGGCTACTCGGGGCTCCAGGGCAAGTTCACGTGCCATAGACCAGAGGAAAGTCTTGAAAAACTGCATGCAAGTACATATTTAGAATTGTCTCTGCCCTACCCACACTGAGGGGGCAGGGATCAGGCCAAACTCTGGGCCTCATTAGGGTACTTGCTCTTTCCCAGGAGGCTCTCGGCTCTCCCAGGCAAACACATTCCAGGTAGTCTGCCTCATCAGTCCCCCTGCCATGGACTACATGTGACTGGTAGGGACAGGATGGCAGACACAGGGCAGGTTATCCCATCATTTTCCTGCATCTGAGCTTCCATTAGTTGGAAAAAATGAGTAAATCTGTGCATTAGGAGTAGGGTCCTACAAAAGGGTTGACAAATAGAACTTCCCCTCTTGTTAGGTATACAGGGGAGGGAGAAGAAGGGGACGGGGTAGGGGAGGAAGGGAATCAATGTTATTAGACAAAATGACGTAAAATGATAGTTGTGTCGACAAAAAATGAATCAGTGGATCTAAGAAAGAAAAGGAAATTTTTATTTGAGTCAAATTTGAGGGTTACAACCCAGGAAAATCATCTCAGAAAGTTCTGAGAATCTTTCTGCCCGTTAGAAGTCAAGCCACAGTTATATAAGTTTTCTGAGACAGAGGGCTGTAATATTGACGTATAATGACGGATTATTGACAATTTACATAATCCACTTCTAAGCACCATGAAGGACTGTTATCTTTAAGGAACTGTCTTATTCGTGCTAGGAGAACATCGCTCTTACGGTTGAGCAGGTATTTCTGTCGATGGGGAAGGTTTGGGCCATGCATAATACAGACATACAATGCACAGTGGGAGGAGAAAGGAGGCCAAAGGGCAGCGAAGATTTTTTGTTTAAATTTTTCTTGTCTTGCCATAAAATGAATTTAATGAATTTCATTTTACAGCTGTTTCCATGGCTAGAAACAGATTTTGGCAGCCATGGCACAGACTGAGGAGTCCTTAAAACCATCGGACCAGAGGAACTGGATTGGGGTGGGGAACAGGGTGGGAGGATTGAGGAAAGGGGAGAATTTTATGCGTTCTAACATTATGCTAAGATCCTCTCCTGTCTCAACCTGTTGGTGCTACTTTCCCAGAGAAGGCAGAACCTCGGAACAGAGAGGGTTCACCCACCTTTTACTCCAAGGTCTGCCCACTGTTCCACTGGCAGGATTAGTTTTCACAAGGAAGAGACCACTTTCTTAACAAAGCTACCAAACAGCCCCCAGAAAGCCCTCCAGATGCTGCTGCTTCAGAAATGACAGGTGCTCCTTGCATGATCTACATTTTATGCCAAATGCACAGGAATTCCCCTGTGGCCTCCCCCCCTCACGTGTTTGCCACTTCCTGTGAGTCCTCCCAGATCTGGCCCATCCCTCCGAGGCCCTTTCCCATTCAACAACACCGCACATCTTCTCACCATCTCACTTTTCTTGACCCCATTTATTTAGGTGGGGCTGATCAAGTCGGAGAGAATTCCTGGCTGGGCTCAGCCATGTACCTCCAGCTGAGAGTGACCCATGCTACGTGGGTTTTTGAAAATGACCAGGTCATGTTGAGGGCATTTCACTGAAACCCTGCTCTAAAATGTAGGTGGTCAATGCCTTACAAAGGAGGAGCAGCGTGAAGGAATGAACAGCTCAGTTCGTTGCTATGGCAGTGAAAGAAACTTTACTTGATTGGTGAAAATTTGTCCAAACAAACGCTAGGTGAAGTGTTCATATTTCCTTTGTCTTTTTTTCTTTCTTTTTTTTTTTTTTTTCAATTTGTTGAGCACCGCCAGAAGAGGATTAGGGGGGCGGGGGTTGATCAGCTCTGGCCAGAATGCTAAATCTCAGTGACTTCCCTGGATTAAATCAGGCTCCGGAAAGACAGCCATTTTCTCATCGCTGCAGTGCCTCGGAAACACTAAAACAGCAAAAGTTCACTGAATGCCTATTTTGGAGCAAAGCTAGAAGGAGATGGAGAGAGGTAAAGATGAAAAAGACATAGTCCGTGTCCGAGTTGACAAGCTAATTAGAGAGCCAGGCATGTAACTCTAGACATACAGTGGATCCATGTGTATTACATAATGTGGTCCAAGTGTGGTTCCCCGGGTCCCTGAGACCCTCTTGGGAGTTTGAAAAGTCAAAACTGCTTTCATAATCATACTAAAACATTATTTGTCCTTTTTCCTTCTCCTTCTCTCATGAGTTTCCCCAGCCTACAGGATGTGTAATAACACAAAGCTTAATACGTGGATGCTCATGTATTCTTGAGCTAAAAGAAATTCTCAGTCAATTTCTAATACATCCATGTCAATAGGTAAAACCACATACGCAAAAATTCCTTGAGATCCTCAATGATTTTTAACATTGTTAAAGGGATCCTGAGACCAAAACTTCTGAGAGCCTCTAAGATTGAATGTCATCAACCATTACGCGGTGTCCTCATTCTCACTGATGCATTTTATTGATTAAAAATTATGTCATCAGGGACTTCCCTGGTGGTCCAGGGTTTAAGACTCCGCACTTCCACTGCAGGGGGCACCGATTCGGGTTCGATCCCTAGTCGGGGAACTAAGATCCCGCATGCCACGCAACCACAAAAAAAAAGATATAAAAATAATTATTTCATCAAAGTCCATGAAAATTATTTTCTTGGATGCTCTCTCTGTATCCCTATTTTCCAACATGATAGCTCTTTGGCCATCTAATTATTAATCTGTTTGCAGCGTTTTTTATGTGTCTGCATTTAAATGTGTCTTTGGGGGCAGCACAACATTGGACTTCATTTTTTTTTTTTTTTTTTTTTTGCGGTACGCGGCCTCTCACTGCTGCGGCCTCTCCCGTTGCGGAGCACAGGCTCCGGACGCGCAGGCTCAGTGGCCATGGCTCACGGGCCCAGCCGCTCCACGGCATGTGGGATCTTCCTGGACAGGGGCACGAACCCGCGTCCCCTGCATCGGCAGGCGGGCTCTCAACCACTGCGCCACCAAGGAAGCCCTGGACTTCATTTTTTAATTCAGCCAACAATAAGCAATAGTTGACTTGTTTGTTTTATGTTGTCACCTACAGTTCCTCCTGCTCGTTGCTATTTTTGCTTTCTTTAAATTTATATTTTCTGTAGTGCACTTTAAAATTCTTTTTTTGTGTGTGTCAGGCAATAAACTTCCCTAATCTGTTCATCTTTCTATCATTTTAGCATCATCAGATTTGAAAGTCATTTTTCATTGTTTCCTTTATTTTTGCTATTAATAGTATAGTATTAAGAAAATAAAACTTAAATTCCTTTTCCTGTAGAGATGAAAATGGAGTCTAGTGTGTAACATATCTTGGTGGCATAAAGTCCTTTATAAAACTATGCCTATAGGTCTTGTAGTTCTGACACTATGTAATGTAATTTTCCACTTGATTTTTAAACAACATGTTTCCTGGGCTTCCCTGGTGGCGCAGTGGTTGAGAGTCCGCCTGCCGATTCAGGGGACGAAGGTTCGTGCCCCAGTCTGGGAGAATCCCACGTGCCGCAGAGCGGCTGGGTCCGTGGGCCACGGCCGCTGAGCCTGCGCGTCCGGAGCCTGTGCTCCGCAGCGGGAGGGGCCACAGCAGTGAGAGGCCCACGTACCGCAAAAAAAAAAAAAAAAAAAAAAAAGTATTTAAAAAACATGTTTTCTATTTTGTCCTCCATGAACCTTGAGCTCTATGTAGCCCTCAACTGTTCTCAAATCTGCATTGTTTTCTGGACGTGAGCTTCACAGCTGTGGGCCTTTGTTGACAAATTATTTCATCTCCTCTGGGTCTTAACTTATTTTCCCTTGCTCTGAAGTGAAAATTCAGTGAGTGTTTCCAGATACTGTGCTTGGTGTCATAATTCAATTTCTCTTAATCTTGTGTGAATCCTCCAACCCCCGCCCTCAACCCACATTCCTCCTCCAAAGCACAGGTACCTATTCTTATTGCCATATTTAAATGATTTTCTTGGCTACGCTGGTAACTTGCAGAATTCTGGATTTGCTCTGTGATAGGGTAATGTGTATGGTTTGGTTAGTTGTTTTTAAGTTGAAAAACTTAACAATACTATATCTTAAATTCTTTCTTTGAAGATTGAGCCTTAATGAATTCTTGCTACAGACATACCAAGGTGGTTATTTCTATATTTCTGTGATAAATTCTAAATTAGTAGGGGTTTCTCCCCCCTGGTCCTTTTACTGTTACTAGATCAATTTTTAGCTGGATGTGGGCTTTTCAGGCTAGCTTTGCTTCAACGATGCTCATTCTTTTTTCTTCTACGTCAGGTCCCCTCTTCCTACCATCCTGTTCACGTTCTTGGTCCTCTGTCGCATTTATAAGACCTACTTTAACAGCTTAATGCCTTTTTTTCTTGGCACTCATTATTTCTTCTGTATTTGCTGCTAAATTAATAAGTGTACATTCCATTGCACTTGCCTGAGAGTCTTGACCCGGTCATGGGTTTCCCGCCATCTGGGTTCTGGCTGGCTTGCATTCCCCTTTGATGTTGTAATATTGTTCATTGAACTTAAGTGTGGGATTTATAGGGATTCTTTGCTTTTTTTTTTTCCTCCAAAATGTGCACTTTTTTTTTTTTTAACTAAGCTTATTTTTCTGTTTTGTGCTGTTATTTTTAATTGCTTCCGACTAGGAGGTGGGGCTGAGAATGAGACTTGCTTGACTTTGGCTCTCTTTGCTATTACTCACACTTCCCCAGAAGCCCTGTGCACACTTTCTCTCTGCCTTTGATATACCACTTTTGAAAGGCCGTTGATTCCTGGAGTAAACGACATTAAGAGGAAGACGGGCTCAGGGTAGGGATGCTCTGGAATCCGGTCCTGTACAATCATGAGCCTGGCCATCTGGAAGTCTCTTCTTGCTCAATGAAATGGAGTAAACATTGTCCATTATGAAATCCACCACACAGGCTGCCAGGGACGAATGGGATCCCACCCAAAGCCAATCGCTGCTCTGACAGGGAAATTGGCTAGGACTGCCTGAGACTAAACCAGCCTCCCCCATCCCTGATGTCACAATTCAGAGGCCGCTGCCTGCCTAGGAGGTTGTAGAACGCTCTGTAGGTTCTCTCTGTGTGTCCTCCAGGGCTCCTCAGGCCAGGTCCCTGTCTGATGGCTTTTATGAAGAAATATCTCCTCCCCATTCTGGGGATCTTCTTGGCCTACTACTACTATTCTGCGAAGGAGGAGTTCAGACCAGGTAAGTACCAATGTGTCTAATTTTGGAGGAATAGATTTAAAAACCCAGGGATGGCTAGAGTGTTTCTGAGGATAAAAAGGAGTTCTTGATCCCCAAAGTTGCTGGACAAGAGGGGACCCTGAGGTGAGACTGTGTTTCTATGTCTTCCAGCCACAGTCTGGGTAATAGGGGTGTAGGGAGGGGTAATCATCGCGTTAGAAGATTACCAAATAGTCCCTGTTTTATTTGGCACCTTTGATCAAAAGCAATTTCAGATCTCTTACCAAAAAAATAGGGCTATTCCAAAATTCACAACTTAGCCAGATAATTGGGCTCTGTGGAGAGATGGATAAGTGGCAAACAAGAAAGAATTCTGGAGTTGATGACTAAATAGAAGTGAGAGAAAATATCTGGAATCTCTCTGAGCACATGTGTTTTGATGACTCTTTGAATTTTATTTCAATTGAGCAACTGGATGAATCCAGAAATGTCTGGAACTCCAGTGTTTTAGCTGTTCTCTTTCCATAGGGGTATTCAGAAAAGGATAGCAGGAAGGCTTGGTTTTGAGCAACCAAAGCAAACTCCCATTTCAGAGAATGTTTACGGAAGAGTTGATCTGTTCCTTCATTGATTTATGCAATTTGAGATGAGTGGATCTGGGCTCATAACCTTTAGACACTGAGATAAGGCTGTCCACCTCTAAAGTGGGAGGAGGTATGTTGCTGACAGCTATGGTCCTTATTTTCTTTTGGGGTTTCCCAGAGATGCTTCGAGGAAAAAGAGTGATTGTCACAGGGGCCAGCAAGGGGATTGGAAGAGAGATGGCCTATCATCTGGCGAGAATGGGAGCCCATGTGGTAGTGACAGCAAGGTCAGAAGAAGCTCTAAAGAAGGTGAGGGTCCTGTGCCCACAGCCATAGGTACCCTCACGTGCCCAGATGTATTCCTATGTATGCTCACATATACATGCCAACACACAGAACTGGCACACTCAGACATAGATGCATACTCACACACACACACAGAGGGTTCAAACACCCAAACGAATATAAAAATATGCATTTAAGTATTCATTCTCATGCATACACATCTAGACACAAAGTTCTTGGGCTCTATCTCTATCTATGAGATAGGCATGCCTATTCACACACATTGACACATGGAGTCACAGACATACATATATGTGCTCAGATACCAACATTCCAGGACGTACTCAGGAATTCATACTCTGGTACCCATGCAGACACATGCTCTCTTATATACTCAGACTCAGAAACCCAAGGATACACAAATATTCACAAACTTAGGGCTACCCACACAGGAACTAGCATCCCTACCAATAATGTGTTCAGAAACATCTGTTTACAGAAACTCATGAGCACAGACTTAAACTCCAGCACAGTGATTTATCCATTTATACCCTATCTTATTCCAGACAGTATTTCAAACAGGAGACTAATATTGTGTCAGTTGCATTTAGCAACACACACACACACACACACACACACACACACACACACCCCTACCAAAACAGGGCTGTGAGCAACCTCTCATTTAAACGCCCATTATGTCAGAGACTGCCCCCCAAAAGTCTGCAGCCGAGATTGACGCCATGGCCGCTGTGCCTCTGCAGGTGGTATCCCACTGCCTGGAGCTCGGCGCATCCTCCGCGCACTACGTTGCTGGCACCATGGAGAACATGACCTTCGCAGAGCAATTTGTGGCCAAAGCTGGAAAACTCATGGGTGAGACAGCTTCTCCTCTCTCCTCTTCTGGACTTTGCCCTAGGGATCACCAGGGAGCTTTGGAGACGGGGAGGAGGGGGAGAAGGTATCAACCTCAGATGGTTTCTCTCAACACAGCCGTCTCTTACAGGGGGACTAGACATGCTCATTCTCAACCACATCACCAACACCAACAATCCTATGACTGTATTTATCGATGACATTGACCACGTGCGCAAAAGCATGGAGGTCAACTTCCTGAGTTATGTGGTCCTGAGCGGGGCCGCCATGCCCATGCTGAAGCAGAGCAACGGGAGCATTGTGGTTGTCTCCTCGATAGCCGGTGAGTGGGGCAGGGGCCAGTGTGGAAGGCAGGAGTGGCAGAAGTGCCGGGGATGGTATTGGGGGCTCTGCAGTGAACATGCATGTTATCAGTTTCCATCCCGAGAAGTAACACAATAGAAACTGGAAGCTGAAATGCTCACAGTGATATTAAACAGCTTGCCCAAATGCGTGGACAGGCAGATGTACGAATAAGAGCCTTGGGTATGGAAACTCACCGAGATGCGTGCACGCTGAGTAAAAGACACAGTGTTAGGAACAAGTGAGACCATGAAAATGAGGGCTTGTTCAGGGTGGATAGACTACAAGATTCCTGGAAGTAACAGAGGAAGAGCAGCAGTTCGGAGTGCTTCCCTGAACTCGCCTGGTGGTTTGTGATCAACAAATGGGAGTCCAAAGGGTCATCGAGAGGCTGCTGGAGGGACAGCCTGTCCTGAGTTTCAGGGCGAGACCTGGTCATCATAGATAAACAAGATTTTGCTTCTTCCATGACCAAGAGCTCTAGGTTGGTAAAGTTAGTTGATACAAAGGTAGAACTGAGAGGTGAAGTGTTTGAACAACATACAGTTGTCTGATAAGTGGGTTGAGCCAAGACCAAATGAAATGAACAACAAAAACAAATGCACCGTATTATAACAGACCTGCCTGTATTGGGGTGTTCTCCAAAATCCGAACTTGCTACATCAAAAGTCCATTTTAATCCACCAAGAGGGTAGGGAGAGAGTGTGTACAGAGAAATATAAAGAGAACTCTGCGTGATCAAGAGGAGTGCCCTATGCTTCGGAGGGTGACAGCATTCGAAGTTATCACCAGTGAAAAGCCAGAGAGTTTCCACCATGGGGGATTCCTAGGCCCCTTTCATTATGGGTCCAGTAGAGAAGTTCCACACGTATTTGTCGATCAGTCCGTTAGAAGGATGTGCATGGAAGATGCAAACACCGGGATCAAAATTAGCCATCTACATGTGATTCCTAGCAATGTAAAAACAAATAACCTAGACTTTGTAATTTCTTAAGTACTTCACAAACATTAGTTATTACTGTGACTCAGAACACCATCTATGTTGTAAAGAGTTCTACTTCCAGGACGGAAAAGGCCTGCATAGTGATCAGTGATCAGATAAAAGGGCAGTGTGTCTGTTCTACCCGCCAAACAGGGTGATTGATATGCAACCCTGTGCTTCCTGGACAACACAGACTCCCCTGCCCCTCCCCAGACACAGCCTCTCTCTGGGCTGAAAGGAAGGGAGAGCTCCTGGATGCATACTGAGTGAGAGGGTGCTGGGCACATCCCCAAACCATCCTAGGGCATTGGCCCAAACCCTCGCATCAGTCATGGTGTAGGTGGCTTTAATGATCTCAGTTGAATAAGTAATATATCCACTTTAGCCTTACAACACTACAGCCTAAATGTCCTCAGAAGGAACAGAGTTACTGTAGAAGTTCAAGGGTGTGATGAAATTCTGATAACCTCTGCTTCCACACATCTTCTCCACCTACCAAATGTCACCTCGTAATTTCTATGGACTCTGGGAGGTAGAAATCTAGCTGGACTACTAACCTTCATGTCTATTGTTTGTATAGCCAAAAGTTCAGCCTGCTTGCTTTGAAGCATGTCTGTGAATTGGCAAAGTACAAACACTTTGCTTTCTCGCCCTAACTGAAGAATTTCTCTGCTCTAGGCTATATTCTTTTTTAAAATTGAAGCATAGTTGATTTACATAAGCTATGTTCTTTCAGACAGTCAGCAAATATGTTCCTTAATCCTTCCTCCGTAAAATCTGAATTCCACAAACATGGGACGCTAAACCGCAGATTGGTCCTAAGGTCAGCCAAAGAGTGTTGGGTTGGCTTTTTAATAATTCTTTCCAGGGACTGCCTTAAGTGATTTATTGAATTGCAGTAATCAGCAATTGTTTGTATCCCCAGTGCCTTTCTAGGTATTGTGTTACATGGAAATCCCATACTTTTAATACGTTCTTTAAAGCCTCAGCTATTTCTTTAGCATCATCAAAGACAGTATGGCTGCCTCTGGGAATTTCCTTACAGTCCACATCCATCCACCACTCAACACTGTTTCTGGCAGCTACTGCTCAACTTTCCATGTATATGTTGCATCGATTAGTCTCCCCTCCTTCCTCCACATGCTAGTTTGGATATATTTTGAGCTACTATCACAAAAACCTAAATTTACAATGGCTTGAACAAATAGAAATTAATTTTTCTCTCATGAAACAGCCTGGGGTAAGCAGTTTAGAGCTGCAATGGGAGTTCTGCCCCATGGAATCGTCTAGGAACCTTCTATCACAAAACCACCATCCCTGGGTGTTATCCTCACCTGTATGTCCAAGGTGGCTCATTATCATGTCAGAATTCTAGCTAGAGAAAATGGAGAAAGAAGAATACAACTTGAATGTCATATACTTCTGCTACAGCTGATTGCAGTTGTGGACTTTATTCAAGGTGAACTTGTGTCCAGCTGAAAATCAGGGGTTCTATTTCTATAAAAGACACTGATGTTGACAATTAACAGTCTCCCCCATATCACCCATGCATATAAGACCAGAGGCAGTATTCCCTCTAGGCCACCCCACATGTGTACCTCACACCATACACACACACCCCAGACCCAATCTCTCTCACATTCAGGTCCATCACGAAAGCAAAACCCCTTCCACTGATGCAGGAGACAGTGGGGCAGGAGAAAGAATGGGAAGAAAATACCTAGATGGTATTTGTGAAACAAACTGAGACAGAGAGATTAACACTCCAATTTGCCTGAGAAAAATCACTGGATTGGGCACAGAACATTTGAAAACATCTGGAAAAAGTTTATTTGCCCTGAGTCAAAAAGGTTGTCTTAGGTTCAATTTTAGAAAAGGAAAAGTCATTCCATTTTTGAATTCCCTGGTTCTGTGAACCCCATAACTATGGTAGTTACACACATGACAGCTGGACCCAGCATCTAACACTGCTTCTCTGCCCCTTCTTTACTCCCCCTCAGGGGGATCATGGACAAACCTGTCACCCCCACCAACAGCCCCACCTTTTTTCCTCTAAGGATCCATTTAACCTCACCTTCTATGAAGACTTTTTCAGTCCTCACCAGCTTCCTTTAAACGTTTCCTCTTACCTACTACATTTTCCTAAGTTACCTTTGGAAACCCTACTTCCTCTCTATTTCTCTTTTCTGGCTTCACTGGTGATACAAATACTAGCAACAGCAATTATAGTACAAATGCCAACCACACTGGGCCGGTACAAGTGTAAGGATGGTGATTCGTCTGTATCAAGAAAAATCCAACGCCTATTTTGAAGTGAAACTAGACATAATAAAACACTGGGTTTCTTTAAATATTCAAAGTGAAAAACACATCAAAAGGAGTAAAAGAGCCTTGCCAATAACCTCTGAATGCTCAGATCTCTCTTTGGAAGCTCCATTAAATGTCTCCAGTTACCTATTCATTTTTCTCCAAGTAAATCTTCTTTTAAAAAGATCAACTTTATATATATATATATATATATATATATATATATATATATATATATATATATATATATATATATATATATATATAAAGTTTAAGTTTAAGTCTTATTCAAATTTATTCCTTTCCTGGTTTACTCATTCCCAGCACTGTTTCATACTATTTTTTAGACAAATGTGTAGTATTTCAGGCTCATTATAAGCTGACTAGCCAGAGGCAAATACCTTGTAAGACAATGCTTTTGTGGGAAAACTCAAACCAAGACATGAAGTCACTTGTTGGACCTTAAACTTTGTCGGTTGAGGGTTGGCTGTGCAGTCCAAACCTATTTCAAGAATTCTACATTACAAAGAGGAAAAAAGAAACAGATTTCTCAACTACACAGACCAACTAACAGGATTTGGAATATGCAAACTGCTGCTCTGCATAAAGACAAGAATGTACAGGTGTTAATCTCATGCCCCACCTTCACCTCTGGCACACACTTTTTCCTAAGAGATAGATCAATGCTTAGTGTATGGATATAACTTGAATGGGGGGGAGAGGGTGGCAACCAAGGTCTAGGATGCAAAGGAGACTAAGAAATATAGTAGAATGGGGTAGTTTATCCCTCACCCAATTGTCCTAATTTTCCTAAGAAAGATGAATCTTTACCCTTAAACCTGATTACCTCAGAAATAATGTTCAGGGACCGCAATTTCCAAGGTAAGTGGGAGTGCATGCATGTGGATACAGGTATTTACGTGATGGAGGAGTGCTGCAGATTTGGACTGCGTGGAGGGGCGTGGGGAGAAACACAGGGAGGTGAGGCCGGTGTGCGTATAGATTTGGATTGAGATTACTATGTTCTGGTACATTCATTAATGGATGTTATTATATGTATTGCTGTATAAAAACACTCATTGCTATGGGAAAATATTTGTAATAGAAAAATCATGCTACAAAACAGTGTGCATACTTTTATAAACAAAATATTTATGTATATAGAAAAACTGGAAGGCAACTGGAGTTAAATGTATATTGTGTGATGGAATTATACAAATTTTTCTTTCTTAAAAATATTTTCCAAGTTGTCTGTACTAAGTATGCAATCAGAAACAAATCTAATAAAAAATGTTAAAGCATTAAAAAAAAAAGGAGTTCAGAGTAAGAATCAACAGCCTGGACATAAAAATTTCAGGAGTCGTTGTTACCTAAATTCAAGAGACTGGGCTCAGGCAGAATCTGGAGGATTGAAACAACTTGATGCACTCGACATTGGAGTTCAGTGTTGTATCTGTCCCCCCAGGAGGGGTGACTGGAGATTTTAAAGGGGAAGAGAAGACTCCCTGCTGATGACAGTGACAATTTAGTGCAGGCTGAGAACACTGTAATGCTATCCATGTGACCATTACTCCATTTACTCCCTTGAAAGGGGTGGGTGGGAAGAGCTTAAGTAGTCATGGCTCCTTAACCCTGCTGGACCATTATTTTTGTTCAAGTACTGTTCTTGACAAAAATAGCAGGGTTCTACCATCATCCATGCCTTTACGTTCACTCACCAAGGAGTTTCAAAAGGCTTACAACAAATACACTCTATTTGGAAACACCCAAATAAAAAACTAGGTCTTAAGAAAAGAAGAATATAAAAACACCAAAATTAAACTCAACATAGAAGCTGTGCTTAAGTTTCTAATTTGGCTCTTGAGTTTCTTAACAAAAAGGAAAAAAAAGAAAAAAAATAGTATCAGTATATACACAAGATTATATTCAAAAGAAGGAAGCCCTGCAGGAAGCCAATAATTTCTGAAATAAACCTCTCATAAAAGATTATAAATGTTGAAGGCACAAAATAATGGAACTAGCAAGGCCCCAACAACTTTTTTTAAATGTTTCTGTGATTATAAAAGCTACACATACACACACATTATGAAAATTGGAAAAATGAAGAGAAGCACAAAGCTGAAAATAAAGATCATCCGTATTCATGACAATATTTTGGAGAATTTCCTTCCAGGTACATATAGGTGCAGAACAATTATTTTCCTACTGCCAGATATTTAGGTTATGTTACTGAACCAAACTCAGGTCTGCTCACCTGTCTCACAGCAAAGCCAATCTACTGACACCAGGTTGTGGTGAAGGAATGTACAGCATTTACTGCAAGTCACCCATGCAAGGAGAATAGGCAGTGCATGCTCAAAAGACTCAAACTCTTTGTTGGCTTTTTTTTTTTTTTTTTTTTGGCCAGCATGCGACATCTTAGTTTCCCGACCAGGGATGGAACGTGTTCTTCACTGGCTTTTAGACAAGGGTTTTTAAAGACAGTGTTGGGGAGAGGTTCATAGGATCAGCTTGAGGACCTTCTTCTGATTAGTTGATTGTGAGGTAACAGGGTGATGTTTCTGAGATCTCAATCATCAGCCTTCTGGTTCCAACAGTCTGGGGTCCACAAGCTTGTGGTCAGCATGTAGTCATCATCCTCCACCGGAGTGAGGGGCTTAGTTCCTGCAGAACAACTCAAAGATATGCATCAGATTGTTACTTATATCCCTTCAGGAGGAAATAGGAGTCCTACGACTCTTGTCCTAATCATTAATGGCTTGAGTCTGCACTTTGGAACTTGGGGAAGGCCTAGGAGGTGAAAACCTTTTTTCTATAAACAAGAAATGGGGAGCACGGAAGGCCCCAGGAATGCCCCTCAGGGTCGTGCTTGGTTTCAGTCCCCCCTTTTCTTTGATGCTTCTCAATCTTGAGGGGAACAAGGGTGGGACAAGAAAGGGAATAAAGTTTTGGATAGAAAGATTGTTAACTCAGTTTAAGGGGGACTTGGTTTCAGTTACTCTCAATGTATTTTAAAAATTCTAAACAAGTGTCTTGCATGTACATCTGTGGCCTGGTTGATGATTATTTCCTTGATAAATTCTTAGTACTAGATTTATTGGGTGAAATGATGGAACCAATTCTAAGGTTGTTGGTACATATTTCCAAATCGCTTTATATAAAATGAAAAATAAAGGACCTGACTTTTTAAATATATAAAAATAAAATCCAGTTTAAATGAACATGAACATCATGTCCCATTCCCACCCTGAGTATACATATGAGTGTTCATCTCACACCTGCTTTGCAGAGTTAACAAAGTTTTCAGCCATTGACAATTTTGTAAGTAAAGGAGAAAGGTGTTTAGTGGTTATAATTTGAATTTCTTTGTTAACTTATGAAATGTAATGTGAGGTCTCTGTCCCCTTGAGAGCAGTAGTGATCTCGGGTGGCCTCGTCCTGCAGCAGCTTGAAGCAGGGTTTCGGTTCCCGGCCAGTGATTGAGGTTGGATCTCAGCGGTGAGAGCACTGATTCCTAGCCACTAGACCCGTGATCAGTGACAAGGCCCTAGCCCTACAGCTTTGCAGAAAAAGAATTCCCACAAAGACAGAAAGTAGTGAAACAAGTAAAGTATTTATTAAGAGGAAAAAAGAGTACGTGTGGATAGACACACGGGCAGGCTCAGAGACAGAGTCACGCCCTCGTGTCAGTTTGAATCACTTTTATGGTGCATTCCTTCCAGATTTCCTTTGGCCAATCATTCTGATTTGCCTGGTTCAAAGTCCGTATTTGGTATAGCTCAGGATTTCCCATGTGTGCACGCACATCTCTTAGCCAAGATGGATTCTACCGAAGAGGCCTATGGGTAGTGAGCATTAGTTGGCATCACTCCCTTTTTGACCTCCAAGGAGCCTTTCTGCACGTATGTAGTCAGGGAGGTCTTCTGACTTCGAGAATGAGGAATATGTGGTCTCATCTTCTCTCTGGGCAGGTGCCAGCCTCCTCTCTCAATTGCCCTGTTATTCCCGTCTCGGAGTATTTGTCCACAAGGAACAAACTCAAACCGTTTGCCCTGGGGGCCCATCTGTCTCTTGTCTTAGTAGTACTCTATTTTTGGTTATACTTATTTCCTTATTTCCTACAACAGCACCTGGCACGTGGTGGATATTTCATAAAAGTCAGGTAATTAATGAATGAATGAATTTTCATGTGTTTATAGGTTATTTATATTTTCTATTCTGTGAGTTGTTTTTCTATGTCCTTGCCCATTGAGATGTTAGCAAAACTTTTCTAACAATATGTATAGCAAATCAATGTCATATGCAGCTTCTTGTTGCAAACTTTGACAAAGGTATATTGTTGAGACACAGCTAAATTTAAAGTTAATAAAGTGAAAAGTGAATTTGACATGGTGTGACTATATAGCTTTAGATGGTTGAGCTTGACCCAAGGAGGATTCCTCTTGAAATAAGCATTGATTTCAATGAGGAGAAATCCACTTAAGCTACTTCAAAATGAGGACAGGGGATTTCCCCGGCGGTCCAGTGGTTAAGACTCCGCGCTTCCACTGCAGGGGGTGTGGGTTCGATCCCTGGCTGGGGAACTAAGATCCCACATGCTGCACAGCACAGCCAAAAAAAAATAATAATAATAATAAACATTAAAAAGTAAAACCATCTAAAATTTTTAAAAATCTTTAAAAAAAAAATGAGGACAGGCTGGAGAGAGAGAACACCACTTTACACCTGAGAAATGTATTCTACAGATAAACTTGCACAAATGTTCCCCAAATACGTTCATTCATTTATTCAAAAGATGTGAATGGAGGGTCCACTCTGAGCCAGGCACAGTTCCAGATGCCAGCCCTGTGACAAGGCAAGCCCCTGTCACCTTGGAGTCCACATTCCAGTGCAAACTGATTGCCACTGAATTGTTCATGGTCATAAAAAAACTAAAAACAACCTACATATCCACCACTAGGGACAGATTTCTAAATGGTGGTGAAATACTACATAAATTTTTATGCATACTGACTATAAAAATCATAAATTCAAGGAAAAATAATTTAGAGAACAGTATATATCGTATTAGCTCAACTGTGTCTAAAGAAAGGGCCTTTTACCTTTCATTTTATACACTTTGGAACTGCTTATTGTACAACAAGCTTGGTATGAATTTTGTTAGAATAACTTTGTTAAAGAAAAGTAAGGGGGCTTCCCTGGTGGCGCAGTGGTTGAGAGTCCGCCTGCCGATGCAGGGGACGTGGGTTTGTGCCCCGGTCCGGGAAGATCCCACATGCCGCGGAGCAGCTGGGCCCATGAGCCACGGCCACTGAGCCTGTGCGTCCGGAGCCTGTGCTCCGCAATGGGAGAGGCCACAACAGTGAGAGGCCCGCGTACCGCAAAAAAAAAAAGAAAAAGAAAAGTAAGGGATGAGGTTCTGTATGGTAACCAAAAGCAAAATATTTCACCTCTCAGGATGACTGACTTCAGGACGACAGAGATTGTACTCCATCTCACAAGTAAACAAATAAATTGAAATGACTGAAAGTACTAAAACACAAAATTCAAACTATTAAATACCATGGAGCGGGTGGAGGTATTGTTTTTTCTTGTTTGTTTTGGTCTTTTGTTTGCCTACAACATTGTAAATTGTTGCAAACTTTGTTAACTCCACAAAATAGGTGTGAGATGATGGGAAAGGGTATAGTTCTTTTATTCATTTTAACTGATTTCACTATTGATTTTTAAAAGTCTAGTCCTTCATTTTTCATCTTACCTAAAGCAATCTAGCCATATGCATTCTATATGTAGAATATGAATATTCTATATTCAATATGTAGCCTCAAGTGTTCCCATGATTTTGTTACTGAACTCAGGTTCGGCTGCTCGCCACTCAAAAGCCAATAATTCAAGAAGCAAGTGTCAGTAGAAAGGAAAGTCACTTTAATCAGAAAAGCCAGCAATCTAAGGAGAAGGTGGACTCATGTCCGGAGACCAACTCCAAAGAATCTGCTCAGCCATGACAGTTTTTAAAGGGAAAAAGCGGGGGAAGAATCCCAGTGAATCATCGAGGCAGGAAGTTGGGTTCTGCATCATTCTCCATTGCGTTCGTGCAGGCTGGCTGACTCTTCAGATGTTATCTTGCCCTTGTGTTCTGCCTGCAGGATTGCTAAGAGGGTTATTGGGGGGAGAGAGCTAGTCACTCTTTAACCACTTAATTCTCCATTCTTAATTCTTTTCATCTAGGAAAAGAATCAACAGCTTAGGCAAGGCGTGGTGTGCATTCAGGAACACATAAGTCAGAAGTTAGTTTAAATTGTCTAGTGATCTCATTCTTATAATTAGGTTCTTTCAAGGTTAGACGGGAACAGAAATGGGCAAACAGGAAAGAGGCAAAAGAGCTGCTTTCAGTTCCCCACTGTCCAGCATCATTCCATTTCTATGGGATTAGGAGCAAAGGTCCATCTTCCGTAACTTCTTCATGCTCGCATAGGGTGCCGTATTTTCAGAGTTGAAGATATCAGCATGGGTCTGTAGCATCTCTTTGCTGACAAGTTTAATTGCCCACTTACATATACAGGCAGAGCAAGCTATAATTATTTTGATGACCACAAAGATATAGATCATTATGAGCAATAATGTTAATCTCATTCTCTTGAGGCCAGTTCTTGGAATTGCATTAGTCATATACTTAGTACTGATCAAGATGGAGCAGCTTATGTCATGTCCTCTGGCAGCAGTTATAGTATCTGAAAAACAGCTCAGGAGTGTGCATGAGACACTGAGTCTGTGACTCTATTGTCCTAATCTTTGACTTCTCGAGCCCGCTCTTTTGTGACTGTAGGAGACCTGGGAGACTTCAGGTTTCCTACAAACAAGAGGCAGGGGACATAGAGGGGCTCTTGTACTTGGGGTAGTGTGGAGTCTGCAGGGTTCTGCTCGGTTCCAACTTCACCCAGCAAATATAATGTTAAGGATCTGTCAAGGAATAATCATCAATCCAGTCATAGATGTATGCACAAAAACATTTGTTGTAGGATTTTTTTCAATGTGTCTATGCACCTACAAGCAAAGCTACCAATGCTGAAAATAGGCAATGGACATGTGCCTGAAATCAAATTCCGATTAACGTATGGCAGAGTTGAGTTGATTACATGGGTTTTAAATTATTTAACGTTTTTCCATGAAGTTGTCTGGTTCAGGAACTTCCATGTAATAAGTGTATATAATAAATCCTTTACTTATAGCATTAGAAAATTAGTCTTTCCCTGTACTCACTAAATAATTAAATGTGAACAATATTTAAAGAGTATTATTTGAAGGGCTGCCAAATTACTGGCCCACACTGGGCACACATCTGTCTTAGTCCATCCCTAGGGAGACAACTGGCCTTGGGGGAACTGCAGCTGGGATATCCCAGAGGTAGCATGGTCAGGTCATACCAGCTTCCCTCAGCACATCTGCTCCTCTTCCTTCTCTCCCTATTAAGCTCTGCTTCATTTGAGACAGAGTTCAATCTGGCTGTTACAGTCCTTTCTCAGCATGACAGTTCTCAGTGCACTCTTGACTTCAACCCCATTGCCAACATTCTTGGTCTCTCGATTTTCCAACTCTAAACTTCCCCCCAAAGAAGGGGTGTCTAACTGGCTCAGCTGAATTTTATAAGTCAACCCCCCAAATTATTTATGAAGACCAGCCTAGAGAGGTACAGACATTGACTCAGGTCTAATCAGCAAAGCCATGCTGAGAGAAGGCAGAGTGAGGCTAGAAGCAAGGTAGGCAATGGTAGACATGTCTGAGTTGCTTGCATAGCCTTTGGATAATCTGGCACGGGGTGTCAGAACTAAGAAAGGCAAAGAGGATATGTGCAAGGGGGCTGCAATGGAGCAGGCCAATGTGGAGTGAAGAGGGCATCTGTGTAGCCTGGCATGGGGGTGTCAGAGCCCAGATACACTGGAGAGGGCATCCACGTAGAGGGCACAGAAGCCACTGAAGAATACACACATACAGGATCACTAATCAAATAAGTAGTATCTATTGAGGATAACAGAAGCTAGGCTCTCACTTTTGGAGTTATAAATATGAAAATAAGAAAATTAGAATGAATCCAGTGATGTTGAATTGGAATTGGAGGTGTTGGTATGAATCAATAGTTTTTAATATACATGGATAGATATGGAAATATAGATATATGTGTCTATATATGAGTGCATATATTCCCTACCTCTGTCATCTGAGAGGCCCTGGGAGCACACTTAGCACCCAGATCTTAGTTTCTAAATATCATTCTCCACTAAAAGAAACCAAGACTTTCTGGAGAAAAGGTTGATTCCAGGACAATGGCCAGAAAGATGAACCCGAAAATCTCGTTGTGTCTGTAAGTAAAGAACTGCTCAAAGAAAAATAGGGACACATTACTAGAACACAGAAACTTCTCATGGGCTCCCACTAGCCAAATCTGGGACCACTTGGACATTCAAATAAATAGTAAAGATAATAACAGATTATAAACCTTTACATACAATAAGAATTCAAAATCATATAAATAAATACATGAATAAATAAATGGGGAGAGAAGAAGGTTTTCCCATACAATAAAAAGCCAAGTGATAAATATAGATGGAATAATGAAATTAGTAAAATCACCATTTGGCAACTATCATAGTAATAATTTATCCAGGAAGCATAAATCGATGCTAAACCTAGTGGGTAAAAGTTTAATAAGAAACATAGTATTTACATAGTCTCAAAGTACCACCCTACCCAACAACCTGATTGAAAAATGGGCAAAGGACTTGAATAGGCACTTCTCCAGAGAAGACATACAAATGGACAACAGGTATATGAAAAATGCTCAACATCACTAATTATCAGAGAAATGCAAATTGAAACCACAAGAAGATATCACCTCACAACTGTTAGGATGGCCTATATCAAAAACAAACAAAAAATAACAACTGTTGACAAGGATGTGAAGAAATTGGAACTCTTGTGCACTGTTGTTGGTGGGAATGTAGAATGTTGCAGCTGCTGTGGAAAATAGATGGAGGTTCCTCCAAAAATTAAAAATAGAATTGCCATATGATCCAGAAATTCCACTCCTGGGTATATACTCAAAAGAATTGAAAGCAGAGTCTTTTCTTCTTTTTTTCCTTCTTTTTTTAAGTTGAAGTATAGTTGCTTTACAATGTTATATTAGTTTCAGGTGTACAACACAGTGAATCAATATGTTTGGAAAGCAGAGTCTTAAAGAGATATTTGTACCCTCACATTCATGGCAGCATTATTCACAATAGCTAAAACATGGAAGCAACCCAATTGTCCATCAACAGATAATAGATAAGCAACTTGAATTGTGGTACATATATACAATTCAGTCTTAAAAAGAAAGGAAATTTTGATATATGCTACAACATGGATAAACCCTGAGAACATTACTCTAAGTGAAGTAACTCAGTCACAAAAAGACAAATACTGCATGATTAAACTTATGAGTACCGAGAGTAGTCAAGGCCATAGAGAGAAAGTAAAATGGTGGTTGCCAGAGACTCAGAGGACGGGGGAGTGGGGAGTTATTGTTTAATAGGTACAGAGTTTCCATTTTGCAAGACGAAAAGAGTTCTGAAGATAAAAAGTGGTGATAGTTGCCCAACAATGTGAATGTACTTAATGCCACTGAACTGTAGAATTAAAAATGGTTAAAATATTTTTTTAAAAAACAAAAAAAATATCATCCTACAAAATACTTATTGATTACAGAAGAAAAAAAGAGTAATTTTACAGTGGAGAGACCGGACAGGCACCACCTGAATCAAATGATCAAAGTTACTTAACATCGCCAGTAATGGAATAAATCGAAATCGTGTATAATTTTATGGGATACAGTGTGAAAAGAAGATAATTATTTGTATGATTCTGCCAAAAATATATGCCTGAATCAGATCATAGGAAACAGAGAAATCCAAACTGAGGGACATTCATCTGCAGTGAGCTGGTAAATGTTTACCAACTAGCTCTTCAGAAGGGGAACATTAAGAACTCTGCTTGGTAGCATTTCCATGGTGTAAATAATCTCTTGATAGCCATATCAAGATCAACTTGCTTGCAAAACTCATGAAAATTGCACAACCAGCTCTCATGATCCAGGATAAACCAACTCCAGTACAAAATGACTGGCATACTCTTTGACAGTGTCAAACTCATGAAAGTCAAGGAAAGACTAGAGAATGTTCCAGCTTGAAGGAAGCTAAAGAGTCATGACAACTATACGCAACATGTGATCCTTGATTGAATTCTTTGCTATAAAGAATATCATTGGGACATGTGACAAACTTGAATGGGATCTTTGGACTAGATGAAATGGATACATCAATGTTGATGGAGTAGGTTGAATGGTGGCCTTCAGAAGATATGTCTACATCCAAACTCCCTGAACTTGTGTAGATGACCTTATTTGGGAAAAAAAAGGCCTTTTCAGGTGTGATTAAGTTAAGGATCTTGCAATATATCATCCAAGATTATCTGGGTGGACCCTAAAACCAATGACAAGTGTCCTTGTAAGAGACAGAAGAGAAGACAAGGACAGAAGGAAACAAGGAGAGGTCCACGTGAAGATAGAGGCAGAGTTTGCAGCTGTAAGGAATGCTGACAGCCATTAGAAGCTGGAAGAGGCAAAGGAAGATTCTCCCTCCCCTAGAGCCTTTGGAAAGAGTGCAGCCTTACCAACACCTTGATTTCAGACTTCTGGTCTTCAGAACCGTGAGAAAATACATTTCTGTTGTCTTAAGTCATCCAGCTTATTGTAATGTATTACAGCAGTTCTAAGAAACTAATAAATTACTTTCTTCGTTTGGATGGTTATGTAGGAGAATGTCCCTACATGTAGGAAATGCATGCTAACATATCCAGGAGTGATGGGGTATCAGGTCAGCAACTACCTAAATTATAGCAATTACTCTCAAATAGTTCAGGAAGAGGGGTGGGTCATTTGTACTATTCTTGCAACTCCTCCATAGATCTGAAATTATTTCAAAAGAAAAAAAAATCCCCACCTTAGGGCTCTATTGACTTGGGGGAAGTGAGGGTGGATTCTGTGGGGCTTTATTGTGGGTTCCTCAGAGATCCCCTGCAGGAGACCCCCTTGGCCTGAACAGTGGTTCCTCTAGCTCACTCCTTTAAGTGTCCTCCTCAGCTCCAGGGCTTCAATAAATCCAGCCTTCTTGACCCAGTCCACCCACCATCCCTGAGTAGGTGACACCAAGCCAGTCCCCCTTCACCCTTCCCAGGTCTCTGGGAAGCCTGCTGTGTGTGGATATATTTGATCCCACAATGCACTCAGATCCACTCTCAAGCTAGAGCAGTTCCAGCCCTGCCTCTTGCCTTTAGACTTCCAGGTGTGTGTCAAATACCAATCCCCAAGTATCCAGGATACTTGTAAAGGTCTCCAAAAAATCCTCTTGATGTCCCTCTCATGCTGATTAAGATGAAGGCAATGCAAATGCCTCCCCTGACCCTTGGTGGATGAACCTGACCCTTAGTGGATGAACTGACCTCTGGTGGATGAACACATAGGACACTGACAACTCTCCTCTCTCCAAGTACAACTATTTAGGCTGCATGTGGGAGAGGTGGTGATGCTGGTGGAACTGGTTTGGGTCCACCTTTCAACTATGGGGGTTCTTAAAATCTATTCTTTTATTCTTGCCTTGGGAGATGTGCTAAGGATCTAAGGAGGAGCTACATTTCCCAGGTCCTGTACCTGCACAGATATGCTCTTGCCAAAGTTGCCTTGTGAAATTTTATAGGTTTTATCTCATCTCTGCAGGATTTTGTGCTGATTCTACACCATACACTCTCTTGTCTTCAGCCAAAATCCTTCCCTGGGTTTCCTCTAGCTGCTCTGACTGCCTGTCTCAGTTCTGTCTTGTTGGTTTCCTCAGGATTCTTTCCATTGTAAGCCCTTGTGTCTCTTTTCACCCGACATACTCTCCCTGGACAATCCCATCCATTCCCATTATTTCAATTATTATTGGATAACGGTGGGTTGTCTCAATACCTATGACGACACCTCAGGTTACCAAAGCTTGGAGTAAAGAGATGGATTTATCTTTAGCACCCAACTCAACCCAAACAACTAAAGAGTTTAGACCATGAGGGTCCTAGCTGAGAAAAAATATTCTAGGAAGAGCTAGAAAAAATGGGCAGGACCCAGGCTTTGAGGCATGATGAACCTCAAGCTGGGGCTTGCTCAACAGAGGATGTGGCACATTTTCCTGGGGTCACTCTGAAAGTCTAAGGGCATGCAGGAATGAAGCTTTTCAATCCTGTGCACTTTCTTCCGAGTTCTCAATTAAAGTAGTTTAAAATCTGCCTTTGAAATGGAAATCATTTCAAAATCTCAGCAAAGCAGTTGGGGATGGAGGGTGTGGAGTGGATGAACAAAAGCACCGAGGCCTGCTTTCGACCTCTTCTGCTCAGCTAACAAGCTCCAGCGCGCAGCTGATCTGCCAGCTCTCTGGCTCTTGCTGTTTCTACAGTGGCTAAGTCCCTGCGTTTCTGGGACAGAGCTAATTGCAGTCTGTCCCATTTATCACCAAGTCTGCACTCTTATTTGTCAGATTCCATGTCCCATATTTTGCTTCAGGAAATACGGTCACCATAGCTTTGGTTCTTTGTGGTCTAAAACTTCCCGGAAGATAAAACTCACTGCAGGCTCCATTCTCCCGACGTAAACCAAAACTTAATCCTGACCAAAAGCACTCAGGCTTCTAATCCCTTCACTTTCATGACTGAGTCATGCATATTAGAACAGTTTATTTATTTGTTTGTTTTATTTATTCATTCATTCAGTTATTCATTTGATTTAATTAGGTTCATATTCTGGCATATTTTTTATGAGCAATGGTTGAACGGTGGATCTCGTAAGGTGCAATCAGAAAACAAATTTATTCTTTCCTTCAGACCTGTTCTATGGGTGAGTTCTTCTCTGAACCTGGCTGTGATTGAGGGCAGATGGCAACACTCTAGGATAATAAAAGATCCTCCAGCTGCTTCCAGTCTCAGGAAAGGTCTCACTTCAGTAATTAAAATGTCCATTCATTTGTAATTTAAGTAAAGCTTCTCCCCTCATCAAGCTTGAACCTGTTGTCATAGGAGACCTGGGATAGGAAAGAGACATGTGTTCAACTTTTCCTCCTGTTCCGCATCTCCCTACTCATCAGGCTCCCTCTAGCTTCTTCTATAAAAGGAAAGGGAGGATGCAGGGAAGAAAAGTTCAGGGTAGGAAAGATCTTCCTTGGCTGGTACCCAGCTATTACAGCATCAGTCTCCTCTGGACACAGTGCATGTTGAAAGCTCATGTTCTCTGGACTGGGAGGATGACCACACCTGACTCTTCCACTGGGTGCTTTCATGGGTTCTCTGGAGGTCCTTGCTGGGATATTGAGAGTTCTTCCTTTGAGCTGGGCAGCACTTGCTTACGTTATTTCCCTCAGACTCTGAGAATACAGTGGGAGTACAGGCGAATACACTTATCACATAGGGCTGTCCTTTTGGGCAGGACTGGAAATGACTCTAGGGGAGAAAGGATGAGCCCTGGGACAAGACCCGCAGGTTGGCAAGCAGAGTGTGGGCTGGAATTCAGGCCCCCCACAGGGAGAGTTCCCTTACGTACGACACAATTTGCACTAGCTCTGCAGTGGCCTTGCCCGTAACCAGCGCCTCTCAGGTTGGGTCAAACCCCAGCCCTTAGTGGCCCTCAAATTCCTGGGGACAAGTTCTCCACGAGGTGCCCTTGAAGCTCCTCTCACAAGGATTAACTCCTTCTTCTTGGAAGCTCATTGAGACACTGTTCTTTTCCTCTCCCTAACGCCTGTCCTTTCCAACCTCTTCACCTTCAGTCCTTTTTATTCCCTTGGGATGGTTAAGGGTTTACGTGTTGCAAACTAGATTTTATGTTTAGGGTTTTGGGGGGGGGGTTTGTTTGTGTTGCCACATCCTACATAAGGTGCACAGGTAGTCTGGAACCTCCCTTCAGAATACGGAGGCTTTCGCCATTTACTATGTTCTCAGTCTTTGAACCTCAGCTGAAATTAGAGCAGGAAAAGTCGTATTTTAACATCCGGTTACATATTATTTATTCCATTTTGACCAGGGCCCCTTAGCTCAAAGATCCTTTCTGAAAAATAAAAGTTTGTGTTTTTAGAGGGCTTTTGCCCTTTTCAGCTCTCTGAAACTTCAAAATGTATCTCACCTAGAGCAGAATGCAAAGGTTTCCTCACACAAGCTAATTAGCATTATGTGGGGAGATGATTAATAGTGCTGTGAAGAGAAAACAAGACTTTAACGAAATGCACCAAGATTGTTTGGAATCGTGAGAACCTAGGAGGTTTTTTCCTCTTTCCTCTTTTTTCTATTTTTTGATATGTTTCAGCTTTCCTTTAGCGAGCCTAGACTGGTTTACAATCCTTTATCTGCAATTTCCAAAAATCCAAAAAGCTGTGTGGGGTAAAAGAAAAAAAAAAACACTCTGAAAACCAAGGATTTTTAAATTAATTCTATATGCAAGTAAATCCCCTACATACGAACCTTCAAGTTGCAAACTTTCAAAGATGCGAACATGCATTCGAATGTCCAGGCATGTAAGTTAGTTCACGTGTCTGGTGTACATTGTTACGTACGTGCATCCTCTACAAGTGGTTGTGCTTTTGTGTACTTTACTGTACAGTACTGTTTATGTGCCACATGAGGAGCTTACTAATGAGGACCTGATGGTATTGAAGGTCCAGAAAAAGGACAAAGAGAGACAAGAGGGAGAAGTAACTGAAGAACCAAAGAGATTCACGACGCAGGAAATGGCAAGGGGATTTTCTTTATCTGAGGAGGCACTGTTAGTTTTTGAGGCACAGGACCCGAATGTAGAACGGTACATGAAGGTTGCAGCAGCCATTCAGAATGCAATCCAGTGCCACCGTGTCATCTATGACGAGAAAAAAAAAGAGCTACTACCCAGACATCACTGGATCGTTTTTTCAAGAAGGTAGATAGAACTGAATCCACCAAGGAGCCAGAACCTGTGCCATCAATGTCAGGCGTGAGTGAAATGGCAGCTCGCCGCCCGTCTCCTATCGCTGACGATCCTTCAGCTCTACCACCTCCCACCTCCTCTCCCTCCTCCAGTCAGTAACTCTTCTTGCCTGTTCACTCGATGCCAGCCCTTGTATGCCAGCTGTTGTATTGTACTACTGTACCTTTCAAGGTACTGTACTATAAGATTAAAAATGTTTTCGTTGTTTTTTTGTGTTTGTTTGCTTTTTATGTATTATTTGTGTGAAAAGTATTATAAACCTATTACAGTACAGTACTATATAGCCGATTGTGTTAGTTGGGTACATAGGCTAATTTTGCTGGACTTACGAACAAAGTGGACTTAGGAACGCGCTCTCAGAACAGAACTCGTTTGTATGTAAGGGATTTACTGTAATTAATTTCACTTGAACTAAAGTGAGGCTACTTAAAGCCTTTATCTCTGTGTGAACTTTCAAATATCTTAGTGCAGAAATAATAATGTGTTTGCTTACAGGATGCCTCCCCAGGCCCTACTGGGAGTGTTATGGAATACACTGTGTAAGCCTCACACCATCTACTAAATTCCAAAAATAATTCCATAACACATCAGGCCCTAAGGGCTTTGGATAAGTGCTTACAAGCCTTTACTTCTACAGAGGAGAAAATATAATAAACTTTGTTGCTATTTTTCTTGTTCCTTTGGCTTTTCATTGTAACTAACTCATTCCCACCCCTAGTCTTTGTACAAACCATTCCCCCACCAGCCTGGCCCTTCCTGCACTTTCTTTCATCAAAGCAGAGCTCAGAACTTACCTCCTGCAGGTGAAGTTTCCTGGTTAGTCCAATATGTTTCTTCACCTGAATATCCACTTTAGATTTGGGACAGATGTTTTCCCTGATCATACTAGTATGAGCTTTAAAGAGATCCAACAACTCATAATTTACTGACGGCTCATCCACTTATCATTGTGAGACACTTCAGCCCCTTCCAAAGACCTTCCCCCTCCATTTCTCCTGTAAGTTCCTAGATCAAGTTCAATAAGCTTATGTCGCCATACCTTTCCTGCTCCCATATCCACCTTTAAAACTACCCTAGATATGGTTTATGACCCTCTTTCCTACTGAACCCTTCAGCACAGCCTCTACCCCAAAACACCAACTAGAAGACTCTGAGGAAGAGGTGGGCTCAAAACTGCATGTTCTTGACGCATGGTGCTTACGGGAATTAAATATGAGAACTACTGGTTTAAAGGTTTGCAGATCAGTGGCAGGTCACAAAATTTAAGAAATGAAATATGGTTATAATGAATGTCAATGACAGCTGCAGCCTTCAGCTGAAAAACTGACAGTGCCCATAGGTAGGTAGGTTAAAGTGTACCTCATGCATAATTTTCATAATAAAGATGAAAAACTTTCAGTAGTCTGTTCAATCTTGACCCTTGTCTAATAGTTCAGTATTTTGTGTGTGTGTGTGTGTGTGTGTGTGTGTGTGTGTGTGTGTTAGTTTCAGGTGTACAGCAAAGTGATTCAATTATACATAATATACCTATTCTTTTTCGGATTCTTTTCCATTATAAGTTATTACAAAATAGCGAGTATTGTTCCCTGTATTATAGTAGGTCCTTGTTGGTTATCTATTTTATATATAGTAGTGTGTATATGTTAATCCCAAACTCCTAATTTATCCCTCCCCACATTTCCCCTTTGGTAACCATAAGTTTTCTATGTCTGTGTGTCTATTTCTGCTTTGTAAATTAGTTCATCTGAATTTTTTTTTTTAGATTCCACATATAGGCAATATCATATGATATTTATCTTTGTCTGACTTACTTCACTTAGTATGATAATCTCAAGGTCCATGCGTGTTGTTGCAAATCACATTATTTCATTCTTTTTATAGCTGAGTAACATTTCATTATATGTATATATATTTCATTTTATATACACACACACACACACACGTACCACATCTTTATCCATTCATCTCTCGATGGACATTTAAGGTGATTCCATGTCTTGGCTATTGTAAATAGTGCTGCAATGAACATTGGCATGTGTGTATCTTTTCAAATTAGAGTTTTTTCTGGATATATGCCCAGGAGTGGGATTGCAGGATCACATGGTAGCTCTATTTTTAGTTTTTATGGAACCTCCATACTGTTCTCCATAGTGGCTGTACCAATTTACATTTCCACCAATAGGGTAGGAGGGTTCCCTTTCCTCCACACCCTCTCCAGCATTTATTATTTGTAGACTTTTTAATGATGGCCATTCTGACCAGTGTGAGGTGATGCCTCATTGTAGTTTTGATTTGCATTTCTCTAATGATTAGCAATGTTGAGCATTTTTTCATGTGCCTGTTGGCCATCTCTATGTCAATTCAGTATTTCTCTTCACCATTTAAAACGTTTTTTGAAACCATACAGCTATCTGATGAATTTTTCAAAAACTCTTCTGCCATGGCTCCTTCCGTACCCCTCTCCTTTCTTCCTCTTTCCCTTTCTCTCTTTTCTCACCTTCCTCTCAGGAAAAACAACAATAAAAAAAAATCTGTCCCTTTTCTCCTGCAAAACAACTTAGAATCCTTTTTATTATTTTGATCGTTACCTAGGTCGTAATCAAGAATACAAAACAGGGGCTTCCCTGGTGGCGCAGTGGTTGAGAGAGGCCGATGCAGGGGACGCGGGTCCGTGCCCCGGATCCAGTCCGGGGGATCCCACGTGCCGCGAAGCGACTGGGCCTGCGAGCCATGGCCGTTGAGCCTGCGCGTCCGGAGCCTGTGCTCCGCAACGGGAGAGGCCACAGCACTGAGAGGCCCGCGTACCACAAAAAGAATATCTTTTACCTTGAGGTTATATATTCACACATATTTTATTATCTTATTTTCCACATATATTCTCTAATATAATTTGAATTTATTTATTAGAATGGCATTTTTCTTTTCTCCAAATAGCTAGCTATTTGTTCCAACGTGATTTTTGGAACAGCTCATGCTTTTCTCACCAATTTGAAATACTAATACTACTAATAATAGCATTTACTAAGTGTCAGTTTGTCCTAAGTCTACTACATGGATTACTTCAGCTTAGTAATATTATTATCCACATATTACAGCTAAGAAATGGCATACTTGGGATTTCACACCCAGGTCATCTAACTCGAGAACTCATAGTTTTGACAATTGTGCTATTCTTATAAACAATTTGGATCTATTTTTGACTTAAACAACAGGAAAATTATTGACATAAGTGGAAGTCCAGATGCAGGGCAGGCAACTGACTTGGCTCAAGCTCAGGGTCCCCGTGACTCTCTTGGCTCTGCTCTCCTCCATGTGTGGCTTCATCCTCAGGCTGACAGTGAGATAGATGTAGCAATTTCAGCCCTCATATCCATACACGGAAATGTCCAGCAGAAGAGAAACAGGATTTCTACTTTAAGAAACTCTCCCACAAGGAGAAGCACTTTCCCAGACACTCCAACAAGATTCCGCTCAAGTCTCATTGGTCCAAACTGGGCCCCATGCCCATTCCAGTAACAATCATGGGCAAGGAGGATGGTATTAAATAAATCATACAAGCCACCCCTAGAGTTAGAGGTGGTATCAGCTTTCCTTTGGCACATGGGCTACATAAAAGTGAGGGAGACTCCCAACACGGATTAGGTGCAGCTCTCTGACACAGAAAACCTAAAGTAACAGTGGATGTAATAAGTTAAAAGGCAAATCAAGTCTGGAGGTAAGCAGTATAGGGCTAGGATGGCAGCTCCATGGTCACCCAGGTTCCTTCCTTTTCTCTAAATGCTCTGCCATTCTCAACATATGGCTTCTACTTCAAGGTCCATGATAGTTCTGGGGTCAACCTTCAGGAACCAAGAAGGAGGAAGGATTGAGAAGGGAGAGACTGATTTCTTCCTTTAAGGACATATCCCAGAAATCACGTGACACACTTTTGTGTACAACTTATTGGATGGTACTTAGTCATTTGGCACCATCTGGCTGAAAGAAGCTGAGAAGTGTGGACTTTATTCCAGATAACGGAGCCCAGCTACAAATCCGGGATTCTACTGCCAAGGAAGAGGGGCAGAAGATATTTGGAGAGAATACTGCAGTCTCTGCAACAGGTGGAAACATGAATTCAGTTGGGGTTCTGATACAGAGGAAGAAAAGGGAACTGATTTCTTGTTAAGCAACAACAATGTATCTTGATGCCCTGCTTGGGTCTTTGGTCCAGCCTTAGACTAGTCAGTAACCCAGTGGTATCAGAAACTCTGATTGGCCATCCTGTGTTACACACCCATTCCTGGAACTTGACTGTAGAGTTATCTCAAGCCAAAACTCATGATTGAGGATTGAGGATGGAGTGTTTCCCTACAGAGATTTGTTTGTATTTTTTGAATTTTTAAGAGTTCTTTATATACTAAAGATTGATGATATTAAGCTTTTGTCTGACTAATATGTTGAAAATTATTTTCTAGTTTATCATTTACCCTTTATCTTTATAGTGAAATTAGTATAGTTACCGTTTTGGCATATAGAAATTTTACATTGTGTTTAATAAAATATTCTTTGCCTTTACATGTTTTTTTACTTTTATGTTAGAATGATTTTTCATAAACGAGAATCTGGTAAGTGTTTGCCTATATTATCTTTCTATGATTGAATGTTTTCATCAGTCAGGAGATTCATTCTGCTCCACATGTAACAAAAACTCCACTTAAAATGGCTTAACACTAAATAGGATTTCCTTTTCTCAGGTAATAAGTTCAGGGCTGGTTTGATGGACTTACTATATCTTCAAGAATCTAAGCTCATCCCGCATTTTTGTTCTATAATCCTTAATTATATAATTAATATACAGCTTTTCCTCAAGTTCATAAATGACTACTGCAATTTTAGGCATCACATCTGTAGTCTACTTAGAAAAAAAGAGAAAGGGCAAAATGTAAAAGCTGCATGTCACCTGAATCCGTCTAGTTTATCAGGTAATCAATATCTTTCCTGGAGACCCCAACTACTAGATTTCTCATTGGCCAGATTTAGATCACATGACTACCCAAAAGAGCAAGGGAATCTTGAAGAAGTAAATATTTTTATCTGAATACATTGCTATCCTGAACAAAATTAGATTCTTTTATTAAAGAAAGGGAAATGGATATTGGGTAGACAATACCACCTGCCATAATTTTCCATGTATCATTTTCTGATATATGACATAAAACAAAGAGCTAACAATTTGTTCCAATTAGTTAACCAACTTTCCCAGCATCTTTACTGAATAAATCATTCTTCCTTCATTGGAAGAATGGAATTGGAATTGGAAACATCATTATATTTTAAAAACTCACAGAGGTTCCAATTCCAATAATGGCAGGGTAATACCTAATAGACCAACCTTCTCCAGATAACAAACTTAGACAAAATACAGAAAACAACCATTGAAAGCACTGAAGAGAAGAATCAAAAGAAGAAACTGGAGAGTTGTTGGCACTTGAAAGAGGGAAATGACACTAGATGAGTTTCCCAATTTTGTAGCTCGTGCTCAAGGGCAGACCCCAATCGGTGTCATTTTTAGGATTGAAATCTGCCATCTTACTACCTTGTAAAAGCAGAAGGAAGAGTTTGGGGTTTCTGTAGCAGCTGGAAAGTGAAGGGAGACAGCCCAGAAAGGAAAGAGCCACAGTGCAAGAGCACCAAATTCTGTCTGTAAACCCTTCTCTAATCTCTATTTGTCCCCTGAAATACTCACAGGGCAGTGTAGATACCAAGAAGCCCAGTTAAGATTCAAATATTAAACAGAGATTTCATCTGGTACTTACTGCAAGAGACACAGAGTTTCAGCCAAGTTAACTGCCTACCAAAAACTAAAAAATAAAAATGAATACTCTTTGGAGGAATATGATAGAATCCAGAGACTCTTACAATATCAAGGATACAATGAAAAATTACTGCACATACAAGAATAGGAATATGTGACCCATACTCAGGAGGGAAAGGCAATCAATGGGTATCAGTCCTCAAATGACCCAGATTTTAGAATTAGCAGACAAGGATTTTAAAGTAGCTGTTATAATAATGCTGAGCAAAGAGTCTAAGGTCTCAGGACACCACTACTCTCTCATCTTGGAAAGGGTATAACGAATAGGTTATGCTATCAGGCATATGTCCACATATCCTCCAAAAAACTGAGTGAGAATTAACCAGGCTGATGAAAGTAAGAAAAGTGATATGGAGTAGAAAACAAAGACAGGAGTTTTCATTCCCCTTGCATAGAAAGTAGATCAGTGATAGGTTTCTGTGTAGACAGCCCTTGCCAAACCCTTCCAGCGCTCTTGGGTCAGAGGTGGAAAAGTTAGCAGCTGTGGAATTACATGGGTCTTTCATAATCCACATATTTACTATCTTTACTAAAAATCTAACTAATCCCTCTTCAATGAAGGCTTTCCTGCAGCCCACTCCACACTGCATCCCAGTCTCATCAAGGGGAGTTTCTCTGGTACCTTAATGTTTTTTCTCTTTCAGAAATTCAACACAGCATAATAATCTCTTTGGGGAGTAGAGAAAAACTAAGAGTCAAAGGGTAAAAGGACTTCACAGGGGTTACAAAGCCTGCTACTGATAAAACACAGATCAGCTCTGTCAGAGTTGAAATAGGTCCCCGTGTTAACCCATCTCTATATCATTTAGGGAAAACAGCTAATCCACTTATTGCTGCCTATTCTGCAAGCAAGTTTGCTCTGGATGGGTTCTTCTCCTCTATCAGGGTGGAATATGCAGTGACCAATGTCAATGTGTCGATCACCCTCTGTATCCTTGGCCTCATAGACACAGGTAAGGTCAAGAGATTGGAATAAATGGCCTGTAGATGGATTGCCTTTCTTACCATTGTGGGTAAAGAGGGTGCTGAACTCCCTGATATCGTCATGTGTCATGCACTGAAAACCAGTGACAGCGCTATTCTCCCTTTAATGAAGGGGCTCCACTGTCATTAGTGGAGCCTCTGACTGCTCTTTGACCCTTCTTTCCATTCTGACCACCAAGTGAGCTGAGTGACACCACACTCATCATATGACCCTATTCTAAACACCTTATGTCCTCATGAAAACTCAATGGCCATTACTTTCCTATGTGAGACTTATCAAATGTGAGTTTGTTTTCCTTAATAATACACCAGTAATAAGACATAGATATCATGAACCCTTTGATATGATGCACTGAGAAGGACACAGTATCATTTTGGGGGTATTCTTACCCAAAATTCATAACTTCATTCTAATTATAAGAACAGTGGACAAACCCAAATTGAGGGGCATTACACAAATCAGTTGAACAGTACTCTTCAACAGCATCAAGGCCATGAGAGACAAGGAAAGACTAAGGAACTGTCAGAGATAAGAGGGAAAATAAGAAGAAATTACTACTAAGTGAAATCCTGGATAAGATCCTGGACTATATAAAGGATATTAGTGAAAAAATAAAGCCTGCAGTTTAATTAGTAAGGTTGTTCCAATTCTATCATATCTATTGTTGATAATTGTACAATGGTTATGTTGTTGTGATTGAAGGATATAAGGAAAAACTTTGCACAATTTTTACAACTTTTCTTTAAGTCCAAATGCAAGTTTATCTAAAACATGTGGCAAGTATGATAAGAAAACTCTTTATTTAAGGGACTTCCCTGTGGTCCAGTGGTTAAGACTCCGCACTTCCACTGCAGGGGGCATGGTTTCTGTCCCTGGCTGGGGAACTAAGATCCCACATGCTGCGTAGCCAAATAAATAAATAAAAATTAAAATTTTTTTTAAAAGAAAACTTTATTTAAGAGTAATTGAGTAAATTGAGTAGTAGTTACAGAACGAGAGAGAGACAAGGAAACACAATGAAACAAGGATGGAGAGAGAGACAGAAGCTGGGCAAGAAGGACACGAATACCTGGAGGAAGAGAGCAGGTAACAAGAGTTTCCTTCTAAGTGAAAGTGATTGGTGTTGACAAGGGAGCAAAGGTCTGGATTCTCTCCCGTCATTTCCTTTTACAAATCAGTAGTCGTTATCATACCTCACTCTGGTTTTGCCCACTGACACTTCCCATCATATGACCTCTATCCTCATTCTGCTCCCCCATATTACTCCCTCACTCCAGCCAAAACACCCGAGAGGAGTATGATTCAAATCTCCCAACAAGTAACCTCCAGCTGCCTCCACAAATCTTCATCCAGTTAGACGAGGTCCATATGAACACTAAGCCTCTCTTTGCCCAATAGGCCCTAAACATACCCAGTCTTCTCCACGTATTCCTGCCAGGGCCCGTGGACCTTGCCGAGCAAGCACTGGCCAACAGCCCCTAAAAGCTAAGCTGTTGGTGTCTGCAGGCCTTCTATCGTGTAGACTCTGCTAGTCTTAGATAACCCCACTCTTCTCTTGTCGTTCTACAGAAACAGCCATGACAGGAACTGCTGGGATATACAATGCAGAAGCATCTCCAAAGGAAGAATGTGCCCTGGAGATTATCAAAGGGGGAGCTCTGCGCCAAAAGGAAGTATATTATGACAGTTCGGTCTTGACTCCTTTCCTGCTGGGAAATCCAGGGAGGAAGATCATGGAATTTCTCTCCTTACGAAATTATAATATGGAAATATTTATAAACAACTAGGTACTTCCTTAGGGCTAGGCATGATAAGGGGGCTTGGAACAATTCTGCCTGATATTTACATGAGCTCCATCCTGAAGGTATCTCCCCAGAGAGATATGAGTGTTCCCAGGGGGTTGCAAGTCACATATCACATCTCAAAATTTAAAGAAGCTCCTCTAACACTTATGCAGTAGAAAGTGTACGAATGTCATGAACCAGCAATTGTGAACCTGATAGTAACAATAGATATAATTACAAGATAGTTATATCAAATTTATCTCATATGTAATAATGTTATAATGCTTAGTCAATATCAGTTATAATAAAGGTCACATAAACTTTATAAATTCATACCTCATGGCTGTAACTTCAGTTTATTCAGTACGGCTCCATTAAAACCATGACCTATACATGTGAAACTTTTCAGTGTACATTTCTTATTTTGTGATATGAACCTCTTATCTTTTTTTGAGTGGAAGAAATCATCCTACTCTTCATTTAGTGAACATCGTGTCTTTACCATTTTGTATATTTCAGATACTCTTTATATTATTTCATACTGCTCCTCTGGGAAGGAGGACATCTGGGTCTGAACAACCAGGGCAAATCCAAAGAAGTGGAGGTTCCTGGAAACTGGAGCCACAGCACCTGCACTTGTTTATTGTACTCAGAGTGCATCAAGCAACTGTACTCTACATGTGAAAGCTCAGTAGTATATTAGAAGTCTGTAGAGGAGGGGTTGGAGTTCAAATCCTGTCACTCACACATTTAGTCATTCATTCATTCAACTCACACATTTAGTCATTCATTCATTCAACAAATATCTATCAAACACTTGCCAGGCATCACGTGACTACAACCAAAGAGGAAACAAAACATTAACAACTCAACAAAGCCCTATATTGGCCAGGTCCCCCAACAGGTAAGAGTGGCAAACTGGATAATTTTAGTAGAGGCTAATGAAAAGGAGATTTTTTACAAAAGTGTGGGCAAGGTTATAGGGAAATCACAGAGGTAATGTAGCATCTCAGGGTTAGTTGCAGCTATTTCCAACCCTAGGCCCACCATTGGGAAAAGAGGTGAGAACTGTTATAAAAGCCCAGATAGAAAGAAGTGTTTGCAGAGTGCCACATGACAGGAGCTATGACATTCAGTTAAAGGATACCATCAGCCCACCAAGGACCACAGGGGAGGGATCTGGGGAAATAAATATACCAGCCTCATTCACTTCCCTCCCTCTGATTCCTGCCTGGTATTTTCTATTAGGTGAACAAAGGGGCACAGTGTAGATTGATATAAACCATACAGGTCAGCATACCCATACACAGAGCGGGGTGGAAAAGGATGGAGAGGAGGGATAGATGGTGCATATCCAGCACAAACCCAACACTCCCAAATGGAGAGTTTCCACGGGAAGTAATGCTGGGACACAAGACGTGGGTCTGGAAGTGTAGGGCAAATTTCCTTTTCTCACTTCTTAATTGAAATGGCTGGTCAGCAGAACAGATTGGAGTCCATTGAGCTGCCAGCTGCATATACAAGGAGTTGGATCTGGGAGTGTGAATATGGCTGGACCTTTCTCAGTCCATAACATGGACCTTCCCAGGTTATGTCCAGGGCAAAGGGAGCAGGAGAGACCTGACTGAACCTGTGTGTGAGAAAATGGACCAGAAACGTGAAGTCTGGTTTCTGACTATATAGCATAATACACACACACACACACACACATACACATGTAAAATGAGGTCTAGTAGATGTCTTGGTTTCTGACCAGTCAGATTAACACTCTTCAGTCTCCTGTAGAAATGAGGCTCCCTCTTCACAGACTTTGTTGATGACATAGAGTGCAATAATTCCTTAACTGAAGGGTGGGGACAATATTAAAAGCGACTTAGCATTTGCTTGGGTACAGGTTAAACATCTTACTACATGAGGTTTTCCCCAGAATCCGAAGGCGATGATCTCAGAAATTAGGTCTGAGAACCGATACCATTGACACCCTCATCATTTGCTGTCTTCACTAACCTGGACATTACAATTCCCTTGTCTTCAGCAGCATGACCTTACTCTTCCAAGCAATTTCTGTCCAGGAAGATAAATGTTGCAAACGCATTTAAAAATGCTCAGCTTTTCAATAGACAGCATCAAATGGCTATTCTCTTCAAGGCTCTTTGGAACCTGATGTCAAAACCCTGTCGTCACCAATCTGAAATGTTTGCATCAAGATCCTTCCCCAATCCTAATCAAGCCACCACACTGAAAGCCCACCTTAAACTAGACTCCAACACTTCATAAATACCCTGACTTTGCCCTCCCCATTCTGAAAGGCTGCTAAGTCTCCATCCAAGGTAGTACTTCCCCTTACCTGAGTGAGCAATAAACTCAGCGCTTTCTCTCACCCACAGGTGGTTGTAGCGATCTTTTCAGGGAGCCCTTCCCAAGATGCCCTCTCACGGTCCCTAACCCAGCTCCTTACCTGGCTCCCTACCCCTAGATATCTGCCCACTGTCTCCAGAGGCAAGGTCCAATTTCAGTGATACCAGCAGCCTAAAGGTTTTTGTCATTGGATGAGTTCCATGTAAGAGAATCTGGCCTGCCTAGCTCACTTCACAATGAGCTCAAAAACAGATGTGCAAGGATGTCTGTTTTCACCCACAGTGACACAAAAATTCAGCATTCCTTTGTGGATTCTAAAACCAATTCCACTCTCACTGAACGTATTAGTGAGCAATGTCACCTTTTCCTAATCTTTCAGAGAGGGGAAGGAAGACTGGGTTTACATTCCATGGCTGGGCATCATTTAACTCAAAAGGGCCCCCTGGGCCAGGTCTCTTTCAAAGTGCGTCCTCCCAGCTCCACGTCTTCCCTGACTCAGACCCCAGTGTGCTCAGCCCTGACTCTCCTTCTGCTCCCTCATTTATCATGCAAAGTGGATTATGACTCCACCTGGAGGTCACCCAGCAATACTTTTTTAACAAAAATATTCTCTTACCATAAGGAATTACTGTCCTAACTGTTAGGAAAATTTTAATGTCACCAAACATTACATTTGTGGTTAGGGCTAACCCTAACCAAAACATTGAAAACAACTTTACTATCTACCCACAGCCTATCAATACTATGAAATCACTATATCATGATAACAAGGGATGAGGTAGATTGAAACGTACTCACATGGAAGGACCTTCAGGACATACTGCTAAGTGTATAAGGCAAGTTGTTTACATATGTGTATAACATAATCCCATTTATGTTAAAATTATATATATAATATTTATATTATATATATATACACACACATAATGGGAGGCTTGTGCACACGTGTGTGTGAGGGTGAGTGTCAGTGTGAGTGTATGGAATGGGGAGGCTAACTTGCATGAAACACTCTTCCCAGACCTGACAGAATTAGGACCGGTTTCCCTCTGAAGAGCAGACCTGTGTTTCTTGCAATGGCAGTGTTGTGGGTTGAAGTGTGTCCCCACTAAAGATATGGTGAAGGCTTCATCTCCAGTACCTCAGAGAAACATTTCCTTCACTCATGAGTCTGCAGTCTGGGCAGGGCTCAGAGAGGGACAGCTCACTTCTGCTCCACTCAGCACAGCTGGGCTGGCTCAAAGGCCAGGCATTAAATCATCTGCAGGCCCCGTCGCACATGCAGCCTGTGCCTGAACTGGAAAGGCTTGGCTAGCTGGAGCCTGGAACAGCTGAGGGTTCCTTGGGCCTCTCTAGCTTTCTGTGGCCTCTCCGCGTGGTCTCTCAGAACAGCAGCTTCAGGGCTGCCAGACTTCTTACATGGTGGCTCCGGGCTCCAAAGGCATGTGTCCTGAGAGACAGAGCCAGGCAGAAGCTGTATTGCCCATTACGACCAACCATATGCTATTAGTGAAGCAGTTTTATGAAGATCCACCCCATTTCAAGGACAGGACATACAGACCCCACCTCTTGATAGAGGAGTGTCATGTCACATCGTAAAAAGAGCACGTGGTGTGCTCCTAAGGAAGATCATAAGATGTGTGGATGCAAGTGAGAAACTGCTGTTCCGGACCCAGAATCGGGGGCTTCTGTGGGTGGCACAACTGGGGCAAGAAGCTGGGTTTGCAAGAGCTGAGGCCCAGTAGATTGTCGACAGGATGGGGGCAGGAGGCTGATGACGTGGAAAGGAGACGAATGCCGAGACAGGGGCTTGACCGGATGACAAATTTACAGCCAAAGTCAGATTAAAATTAGTTTTGCCTTCAGGCTGAACTTTTAGGGCTCACCTTAGGCCCAAAGACATAATAAGACTTCAGCCTGGGACTTCCCTGGTGATCCAGTGGTTCAGAATCGGCTTTCCAATGCAGAGGATGTGGGTTGGATCCCTCGTTGGGGAACTAAGATCCCACATGCCTCGGGGCCACTAAGCCCACGCCTAGAGCCGTGCACAACAAAAGACCCTGCATGCCACAACTGAGACCCGACACAGCCAAATAAATAAATAAGTAAATAAAATTCAAGGATCTTTAAAAATAAATACATAAAAGACTCCAGCCTGAGTTCAGTAGAAATCAGCTGCTTCTTGATTCTGCTCACTTATAACTTATTAGACAGCATGGGGAAAGCAGAGAAGCTATGAAACGATATTAAGGTAGTTAGTAAACTAAACTTGCGGTCTTTCCAAGGGTGTGTTGGTAAATGCTTAACAAGTGGCTCTCCCGAAAAGGAAAAAAAAGAGAAAAGCCCTGATGTGTAATATTTGCCTACTTCCATGATACAAGTACTCTCACCATGGCCAACTTGAAGCCACCAGCTGCCACCACTGAATCTGTATTAGCAGAGCTAAGCACCATCAGTTCGCTCAAACCTGCACAGCCGGCTCCAGCACTCGCCCGGACTTTCACTTTCCACATTCTTAACAGAATTAGTTATTCTTAAAGGGCCAGCTCAATGCCTCTCTCCTCTTCCAAGGACTTGCAAGTAACAGGACAGCTTGTTTCCATCCTTGCTGGAGAAGAAGAGGGAACAAGGGCTCCCTGAGACAGGGGACGCTCACGCTCTTCAACTCTAAGGACGTCAGCATCTTGCATGAAGCCATGGCCTTAACCCAGGTGTCTGCGAGCCCTGAGTCCACCTTCGTGTTCGCTAGCACTGCATTCCCCTGGGAGCAACAGAAAAACCCCTGCAATGGCTGAATCAAATAGAGATTTCTTTTCCTTCCATAACAAAAAGTCTGGGAAGAGCAGACCAGCACCTCTGGCAGCCAGGCTCCTTCTATATTTCCAATTATCCATCTTCCTCCTTGTCACGGTGGGGTCACAAGACAGCTGCCCCACCTTCAGCATCATGCCAAAAAAAGAAGAGGAATGTGAAGGGTCAAATGTGTGCACCGGCTGATTCTGAGCCCTAATAAGCCGCCAACAGGAAAGCCCCAGCGAGGACTTCAGCTTACATCCCCTGGGCTAGGGTCACATCTTGGGACACCTCTCCCTTCAAGACAGGTTGAGAAATGGAATTTTCAGCTGAGCACATTTCCACCCCAAACAAAAATGGGGTTCCGTTAGGCAACCACAAGTATTTGTCACAAATGTAAATCACCTCGGAAACAAGTCTGAGATACGGTCAGAGCAGAAGGACACAGTCCCTAAGATGCCAGGCTCCTAACCATGGTGACAGGATCCCCTCCCACCTGACCATCTACAAAGTCCTAATCAGTCACAGCTCCCCCCATGCTGCAGAATATCCTAGGCCTCCCACCTCTTCAAATTTCCCTTTGAGAAACTATGAAACCTCTCCTCAGCAAAGAATATAATAAAAGGCCCTAAGATATCAGGTAGCAGGGGACCCTGAGGTTGATCTCGGAGGCTGTGGGCATGGGGGACAGTCATCCAGCTGCTGTTTCTGGAGAGCTCCCTCTCAAGGACAACTAAGTCCCACCTCGCCGCCAAGTCTGTCCACACAGGCTGGACCTTTCTCCTCAGCTGTGCTGCTCTGGGCCAGCATCACAGGCCTCCGCTAGAGTTCATGGCAAGCTCCAAAGATTCTCCAGAGCAGGGATCTCTGAAACTTTGGATCGAAAACTTCATCATTAAAAAATGATTAGGCACATGTATTTCTGATAGATATATAGCTACTATTTATATAATATATCCACGTAATATTTACTAGCACAAAACATATGCAAAAATAGAAATCTTAAAAAGACAAGATAAAAAAATAAAGAGAAATTCTAATATTTTTCTCCCTACACCCCAGTAGTCCCTGCAACAAATCCCCTTTGGAGACTAAGCCTCTAAAGTTGTGTGAGAGGAAGCACTCAGCATATGTTATGCTACTAACCAGTCCTTTGGGACCTTAGTTACAGGCCTAACCTTCCCTTGGCTCAGAGTGCACTCCTGTTCCCCTCTGAGGATGCTACATGTTGGGTAGAACCCTTACCCCTTCTGGCATTGCCTGCTGTCCAGGGAATTTGCCAAGAACCCACATTCTTTTTCATTAGTGCCCGTCCCAGAGCACGGGGACACATATGCTAATGAAGTCCCAGAAGCATCCCTTAATTTCTCAAGGGAGGTATGAGAACCAAACTAACTTGGAGCATTGAGGGAAAAGAAAAACACATAAGTACCCATGCTGTCTCACAATGTCTCCAGCAAGTCTGCCTCAGTGTCAGCCTCGCAGCGCCCCTGGATCACCAGCCCATCCCAGAGGGTCGCCAGTTCATGAAGGATGCCAAGAAAAGTCAGGATACCCCTTACTTGCTATATCCTCCCCCGCTAGTTGTTAGACTTTAACTTCTCTAGTTGTTAGACTCACAAGTTTTCTACTTAGACTTAGAATATGTCTACATTCTCTGGTTTTTAAAGGTGGGGGAATGGGAGACAGGGACGAAGACAGGGCAAATGTGAAAACGAAAGGCAGACAAGAAAAGAGAGAATTTTTAAAAAGGTAAAATAGTATTTAGAACTACAACGCCCAGAGGCAGAAAAGCCAGGAGAAGCAGAATTAAGTCTGCACAGATCCCGAACACACAGGGTGAGGACACAGACACAGCGAACAGCAAGGCCACAGGAAAAAGGAGAGGGGGAAATGGATTCCTAAAAAAGAAAAGTCCCAGATGAACACCCGCTGAATGGGGAGGCTTTGGAGATGGGAGTTGCTGGGAAGGAAAATAAGGAAAGAGAAGCCAAAGGGAAGGGTGTATTGGCTCATTGCATGACCTGGAACCAAAGGGTGGAAACTGGGGACAAGTCAAAAAACACACACCGGCCAGGGGTGAGGCCTGAAGGACCCGAAAAATGGCAGTGTTGGCTGACCTGGGACTGTTGGGTCGGTGTGCTTCCAGACCTCCCTCACACTGTCCTTGACCAGTCGTGTGGCCCCCGAACTCCAGGTAACAGAGTGGACGCAAAAGTTACCCCACCCCAAAGCAGCAAAGCAGTCCTATCCAGAGACTTACCCTTTTCACAGGCCTCCCTTTCTGCGGTCAGTGGTGGCAGCGCCACCCAGTGGCTGACTGCGGTGGTGTGGTGGACCGCACTTCACCACAATTCCTTCCCCCAGCTTGCCCAGGTTCTGCTCAAGGGCTACCACCACCTCCTCACTGCGTGTCTACGGGGAGTCACCTCTCAGGACGGATGAACAGACCCAGAGGAGGCGGGGCACACTCAAGCATCTGGTAGGGCCGCCGGGAGCTCGCAGCCTAGGACACCACCATTGGCCTTTAGCTGTGGGCAGCCAGATCTGTTCAATAGCGACAGCTAGTGGTCAACCTCAAAAGCAAGGTGCTCTGAGCCTCCAGGGGAAAGAAATGTCAAAGTATAGGGAAATCAAGACAGAGTCTTGGCTGCGAGTGGAAGCTAGCATAAACCCAAAGCCATCCTTGGGTAAAATGGTACATAGAAAACCTAAACTCTTTACAGTGATGTGCAAGGACCCCGGCCACCTCCCCAGACACACCTCAGGTCACCTGCCATGCTCTGGATTCCCTGAGGACACAGAACCGCTGGCCCTCTGAAGGCGCCCTGCTATTCCCGCTGTACCTCTACCCAGGCCACCGCTTCTGCCCAGACACTCTTCACTCTCCCCGTAGTCTGCTTAAATCCTGCTCATCCTTTAAGACTCAGCTCAACCACTACCCCCTCTAGGAAAACTTGCCCCCTTCTGCCAGGGCCCAACCCTCAAGGCTGGGATGGGTGCTCTCCCACCCCTCTCCCATGCCTCTATAAATTTCTGTATTTGCCTATCACTTGAGTTTACCAACTCTAAATTTACCTTTTAAATTGTCTTACATGACTACATCCAGGGACTTGCTGTATTTTACTCACTGTTGCATCCCTAGTACCAAACACAGATCTTGGCATGTATAAAGTATTTAATTAATATATCAGAAATAGAGGACTCTTAGACCCTAATACTGGGAAAGGCTTTAGGGGAAACTGAGACCCACAGGGACAAAACAACTTTGCATTTCAGGAGAGAGGCGTAGATGGATGTAAAAGTCATTTCTCCAGATTCCAGACCATTACTCTTTTCACCACACCACCCTGGTTTTGCCTCCTTGCCAACACCCAGCAGCACTGAGCTATCATGCTGGTAGGAGGGCCCTCCCCTCTCTGCAGCTCTCCTGACTTTGCCATCTCCAGCAGTGCCCTATACCTTAGCTCTACTCCTTCCGGCCCACTTCCTGCAAAACTTTCTCATCAGAAGGAAACCACGTCTTCCTGAAACCGCTCCAGCAAACCCACTGCTGAGATCTTCATCCTCAAGGATATATTTTAAAAGAAGAAGACGCGTAACTGTGTGCACGCAGGTGCTCACTGGCAGCACCGTAGTAAAATCTAAAAATTAGAAATGACCAAAATCTCCATATAAATAAAATTAACCTCCTCCGTATAAATCAAATTATCAGTCACATAATGCAAAAGCTAAAGAGTATCGACACACTGGGATGATTGTTTAACTTCATTTATTAGCCAACATTTCCATATACTCACTATGTTCAGACATTATTCTACTGTATGAATATTAACTCATTGAATGCTCAAAATGAGGTAGTTGCTATTCTGATTCCCATTATTTATGTCAGAACACATTTGATTTGGTCCAATAAAAAATAGAAGTTAAGTGACCTACCAGACACTTATGTGGGGGGAGCTCTGTGAGGCACGTCAAATATTTTTCTTCCACAGAGTAGTGTAACACGTACTCTTAAAAGAACCTGGTCTGTTCAGTGAGTTTTAAAAGTTACATATTTTATTAAACACAAAAAATAGAATAAAAATAAAGATATTTAGATTGTCAAAAAATTACATATTTTAACTTTTGCCATCATCTCATGGATGGAGAGTTTCCACGTGTTTATTGGTCTTTTGAAGTGATAACTTTAAACATTTTTATCCTATAGATATACTTGTGAAATTATACCAGACAAAAACTCACTGAAACCACTCCTTCATATTCATACAACTGCAGATCCAAGTGAGGATCCATTACCTCCACCACTGATAGGTCACAAGGGCTAAAATAATAGTGAGAGCTAACATGTACTGAGTACTACATAAGTGTTAGCTCATGTAATCTTTATTTATTTATTTATTTATTTTGTGGTACGCGGGCCTCTCACTGCTGTGGCCTCTCCCGTTGCGGAGCACAGGCTCCGGACGCGCAGGCTCAGCGGCCATGGCTCACGAGCCCAGCCGCTCCCCCACATGTGGGATCTTCCCGGACTGGGGCACGAACCCGTGTCCCCTGCATCGGCAGGCGGACTCTCAACCACCGCACCACCAGGGAAGCCCTCATGTAATCTTTTAAATAATCCCATAGGGTAGGGATTATCATTATAGGCATTTTACAGAGGAAGAAACTGAGAAATAAAGAGGTTAAATAATTTACTAAACTGAAACAGGCAGTAGAGGTGAAGCCAGGCTTCCAACACAGGCAGTCCTACTTCGGAGCACCCTTGCTGCTCTATTGCCCTGGGCTGCCACTCAGGGCAAAACCCTTCAGAGTGAGCAAAAGGACATATCAGATATGATACATAAAGTAATCTTGTTCCAAAGTTGAAAGTTATCCCAGCTCTGAATTTATCATTGCAATCACAGAAAATTATAATATTATAACTCATAGTTATTTTTATGTCTATTAAATGGTATTAACCAGTGGTTAATCATTATCCTGAGCAATGCTAGGGAGCCATGGCTGTCATTCAATAATAAGGAAATTATTAAACAGATCGTGGCACACTCACATTATGAAAGATTGTGACAACACTAAAAAGTAAAAATATGAAAAAAGGTAAAAACATGAAAACTATTTATAATACAGTATCAAGTGGAAAGAAAACAATTGTAGATTCACAACACAAAATCTATATTGTTAAAAAAAAAGATGTGTGCATACAGGCAAAAACTAGAAGGGAATGTAAAAAATATGAAACTAATTTGTGTTTGGGTGGTAAGATGAAGTCTTTCTTTTTCTATTTTAAAAATTCTTTTAAGGGTATCAGATTACCCCTTTTTAGAACTGAAAAAAAGAAAATGAAAGAAAATCTGAAGGCTTTCTGACCCATTTCTCCACCAAGCTGCTTTCATTATTAGTCTTCAGAGCCCTGGAATGCTCTCTGCAGAGCAGGCTGACAGCCGTCTAACATGTCAGCCCTCTGGTGAGGTCAGTCTGGGTTCATGTTACTGCATCAATTCAAATATTCTCTGTTATGGATAATAGATCGCGCTGAGTCTAAAACAGATCTGAAAGGTAAGGGTATAAATGTAGAGGTAAGATGTATTGAAAAGGCTCTGGAGGATATTACAGTTTGGGAATGTGAGGCCATCTGTGAAATAATTGGTATTGTTTAACTGAAGCTGTGGCCAAAAAATGGCAATTTAAACTAGGAAGGAGAATTGTCAGTTTCAGAAAGAGGATAACACTATCAAATAACCTAATTTTACCGGAAAGCAAACGTCTCTGGAATTACATTGTTAGTGAGCACAGTTACTATTGTTGAGGCTCTTAGAATTCTTGGCTTAAGACAAAGGTACTGGTTCCGACGACCCAGGCTATCCTGAAAAAACAATATGCAAGTGAAGTAAAGTAAGTGAAAGCATGTTTTAAAGAATAGAAGCTTCATATTTTTAATTTTTTCTTAAATGGCTTTTGGTAGCTGAGTAATTTGTGTAAGTATATTGTTTTTAATAAATAATGTGGCTTTTTAGTGATAAACTAGAAGTTCTCAGAGTCCTTTTATCGGACAACTCACCCTGGGGAGAGGAGGGCAGTGCTTCAATTGAACCCGAAAAAGCAGTAGTTTTTAAAGTTCAGAAAGGGGTATGGCATACCTAGGGGTTAACTCACGATGATATCTGATTCGGAGATAAACCTTATTTTGTATTCTGACAGGCCCAAGGGGACACAATCCGAAACAAAGTCTAAAGGGAGAAACTAAGTTGCTCTGAAGACTAACACCCAGTTTTTCCTTTTAGTCCAAACAGATTGGTGTCTGGGAGGCCCTCCTTTTCTGGCCTACCTTCTTCTTCACTTTTCTATCTGTCCATTCTAACACACACACACGCACACACGCACACACCTTCCACCCCACCCCCAGGCTTAAAGTTGCATCCTGTCTGGGCCCTTCCAGGTCAAAGCCAGTGAGATGGTCCTTCTCAGGAGCCTCGAATGAAAAATAACTTGTTCCTTGCTCAGTGCTGAGACCCACAAGAATGGATCCACAGTTAGTTGTGCGTTGGGGTTAAGCCTTTCAGATTCTTAGCATCTATACAATAGATGAATCTCATTCCAATGTTGATCATCTCTCACAGCGTAACCTGGAGGTGTTAGTACAGTAAAAGGTCCTCTTTCAACAATGATGACACAAAGCAACAAAAGAGAAGAGGACTGAGAATTCTGTCCTGCCATGAATGTGAAGTTGTAACTCCACTGTTAGAGAAGCAGACTTGCAAATGGACAAGTTAAGAAGATATTCATCTTCTCCTGATGAGTTTAGACTGTATCACCTCTGAGAATGAATATTTGTCCTAGGGATGTTTGTATGGACATCTGATTAAACAGTTACCAGCTAGACACTTGGAAGACTAAAGAGGAAAGTCCGCAAGTCTGCACTGGGGAAAACTTGAATGGGAACAGACTTAAGTATGCCCACCCTGAGCTGCTCTGCAGGACTTGGAGTTCCAAGCTCCCCTCACCACACACCCCTGGTACCTTCTGCAGAATGTGGGTTGCCAAGGCCACCAGGTACTATTCTGTTGAATGTCTGTGAACTTATTCTAAAGTGGATAACTTAGACTTCAGGAAGGCATTGCTGAGAAAATATTGGATGGACAACTTCTTTTGAGCAAGGTTGCCATTTCCCAAAAAATGAATAAGGAGTCATCCAGTAGAGTGGAAAGGCAGAACAAGATTAGAACTAGTAGCACCCATAGGGGGCCCTCCATGGGTTAACTAGGGGTTAACTTCATAGTGTTATTTCTTGGAGTATAGGAAAAGTCATATTAGCATACAGTTTAAAATTTTTTCTTTCATGATTGAGATTCCCGGTCATTACCCCAACCCTACCATAAAATCTGATAATCCTATACCTCCTTGTGTGATGTTGTGAAGGGTAAAGCAACAGGGTTCTAAAGCATAGCGTTTCTTATCCTATATTTACCCGTTCATGGGAGCTCATAGAGGGCTCAGCATCTATCAAGGAGACCATATCCCAAAGTTCAGAATATGACCATCAACAAAGGGACCTGGAAATAGTGAGGAGAAGCACAGAATGCTGGCCAGTAAATGCCAGGTGGTCAGTTCAACCGGGGCCTGATCTAAATCCTTCTCTTTACGAACCCACACTAGAGGAAGGGAACCCTCAGGCAGAGGCAGGCAGATGATTAGACCATCTACCTCTACTGGAGTCTAATTTGGTAAAGCAGAGTTTCTTAAATCCATCTTATCCAGATTTTCAAAACACTAGCATAGTTACACAAATAACTCTAAATTTACTTTAGTTTCCATTGAATTATGTTTACTTTCCATGTATCGTTAATACATTTTTACAGATGTGCTTTTGCTTTTTTAAATTGATTTGGCTTGCTAGTAGTTTATTTTATTGCTTTTTTCTTTCTATTGGTATTTATACCTCTCTCCACAAACACACACGAGGACCAGTTCCTGAATTTATTTATGAATAAATAAATGAATTCTACTCTAAATTCCAATTTATTCTATTGCTTTCCCCTTTTATCTCCCTTTTATTCTTACCTCCTTTCTTTTTTTAGAAATTTATTTGAAAATAAATAAATGGCTAATTTGTTTTTAATCCCCCTTATCTAAGTAATGAAAATATTTAAGACTACGAATACAAAAATATTTAAGACTATGCCTTGGCCACATCTCATAGATTTTGTTCTTAATATTCTCATTAGCATTGTTTTCAAGTCATTCTTAGTTACAGATTTGGTCTCCTCTAGATTTCAAGAGTAAACCAGGAGGATTCTTTTTCCAAGAGGTTGAAATGTTTATTTCTTCCAACTTTTGCTATTTATTTCTAATTTTACTGTACTATGGTTAGAAAATCCTGCTGTAAGAGATAAACTTGTTTTAACGTTGTCTTTTTTTCTATATTCTTTTGTATGCATGAAATATAATAATTTTTGTTGTGGTGAAATATACAACATAAAGTTTAGAATTTTAACCATTTTTAACTGTACAGTTTAGTGGAACTACTTACGTAATTCACATTGTTATGCAACCATCCACCATTATCCATTTCCAGAACTTTTTCATCATCCCAAACTGTGCTTTTGGTGTCCCATTCAAGAAATCATTGCCAAATCCAATGTCCTGAAGATTTTGCCTTAAATTTTCTTCTAAGAGTTTTATAGTTTTAGCTGTTACAGTTAGGTCTTTGATCCGTTTTGAGTTCATTTTTATTTATGTGATAAGGGTCCAACATCATTCTTTTGAGGGTAACACATTTTTAAACAGAAAGCAAAGAATCAGAAAATATTAGCTCCAGAAGGGGTCCTCCCCATTTATGAATGAAGAAATTGGGATAGAAATAAAATAATAAGCCAAGCTCACACAACGGATTGACGGCAGCAGCAGACTAAAAGTCAAATCCTGTCTATTTTCAATGCATTACACTAATGTTTGCTTTTTTTAAATGAAGTTTGCTTTATGATCAATACAGTGAGTTTTTTGATGCTTCATGGGCATTTGAAAATAAGGTACATTCTCTGTTTTCGGAGTTCTGTGTGTGTGTGTGTGTGTGTCTATCTTTCTTTCTGTCCGTATAATTAGATAGGTATGACAACCTTATTAATTGTATTATTCTCAGAACATAGTGTTAAGAGCTCAGGCTCTGATGCCAGGCAAACCTGTGTGACCTTGAACTCACACTTGTAACCTCTCCAAACCCCAGTTAAAGTACAGGTGGTATCCCATTGAATGCATAGCCCTAAAAGGGATTTCAATCTTCATACACATTTCTTTCTGACTTTCAATGGAACACAAATAGCTGGCCCACAGGAACTCCTATTACCGTCACCTGTCCTCTCTTATGCTCTAGCGCCCTAAACTCCCAGAACCCTCTCATAATTCTATGCCCATAACATTCTCTTGCTCTGCCATCTTGGGCTCCCCAGCCCCTCTGTCCTCATTCCCATCTCCATGTGCCAAGCTTCAGGCACAGGACCTTGGGCTATTGTCTCTCATCCTGAGGGAATGTCATTTCCCTTCAGTCCCAGTGCTTGAGAATTCATCCTCTTCATTTTCCCCTGCCTTCTCCTGTTCTCTCTCTCCTCAGAGAATGGAGGCAGTAGCAGGCAACCGAGAAGATTGTGACATACTCCCAACCTCTTAATAATTGTTATCTTATCACAGCTATTTAAAAGTCTCATTACGTGCCTCACATGTGAAGTCTTAGACTTCATGGGAGACACATAAATCCTCCATTCAGACACTGAATGGGCCATTCAGACAAGATGAATTGCACAAAGGTTACAAAGCTACTCAGTCGACTTGTCCCAATCCGGTTCCCTCCCCACCGTCTTATACTGAACTTCTTGGAAATTTCCTATCGCATTTGTAATAGTTTCTTTTTAATGCACACAGATAAGTTCCTTTTAGTTTTTCCCCAAATGTCCTAGTTCAGTGGACTAGGAAATATTTTCATAAGATTCTGCCTGCTGTTGATCCCTGATTTCCCAGCCACCCAACCACCATCTTTTCACCTTCCCCTACCCCCTGTGTCCCGTCCCATTGCTTCAGAAAGAGGAAGTTCAGAGCTGACCTCATTCCAGAATTCTGAAAAAAAATACCAGTACTTTAGAAGAGCAGAAAGCCTTTACAACACCAGGATTGGGAAGAAGTAAAGTAAGAAAAGAGAAAATCCTTACACAGGGAACTACCTGATACACATGAAAACCTACATTGGAACCTCTCTTCTAGGTCAAAAAGGCCTTTTCTTCCCCTTCATAGAAACTGCAAGGTTTGAATCTGACTCAGAGACCCATCCTTGTCTAAGCTAGAAAGGGAATTTTGACTTGAAACTGACCGAGAGCTCAGACCAATCGAAGAGCAAGAGAAAGGGTGGCTGGGATGCCCGCTGGTGGGAGGAGCTCCTGAGCCCAGCCCTGAAGGCCTCAAGGGTTCAGGCGCCCCTCAGATCGCACCAGAGAGGAAGAGAGAGGAACTGGGGTGAGCAAGTATTGTGGTTTCCTGTTTCAGCAAGGCTGCTGTGCAAAAAGAAAGACAGTACCAAGAAGGGAAATGCTAAGGGGGCCCAGAGCCATGGATCGAGAGCTTGCCCCATCAGAGACCAGAGCCGAGATCTGCCCAGGAGCTGGGATGCTTTCCTGAGCTGCTTGGGTTGGAGCCTGGGACCCAAGGTAACTTAGGAGGAGGCTTTTGTGTCCAGGTTGGGGACCTCCGATTCTGGGGAGGGCAAAAGAGGCTCTGTCTGCCAGCTTCCCTGGTCTGAAGGGGGAGACACTGGAGTGGATGTTGTAGTTTGAGTGTTGGGGGTTGGGTAAACAGGAAAGTGTCCCGCGTTGGTCTCCAGAGGCACAGCTTCCATCCCTCTCTGCTGCTTCCATAAGGTCAGATTAGCAGCGAGTCAGATGACTAAGGGTTCAGGCTCCCCAGTGACGGGAGGTACATTTTACAGCTCCCTTCACAGCAGGGACCCCATAGCACCAAGCTGCCTGCCCAGCAGCTTGCGTGCAGGCCCTTCTCTCCTACCTCACTCTGAGAGCTCTTGGCTAGGAAGGCCAGACCGTTCATTCATGCGGGAGGCCATTTATCACACACACAGCAGGGAATTAGGAGCAAAGACCGGGAAAGGCAGCAACAAAGCACTGTCAGGTGAGGGCAGCGCCCTGATCTCCCCCTGGAGCAGTGAGGACAGTCTCCCCCAGCCAATACCACCCTTTCCCAGAGCTCCAGCTGGGCCCTGTCATGCCACCAAGTGCGGCCTGGGCAGTGGCCCAGTGACCTTTCTTTGAAGCACACGGGGACCCGTTCCATTTTCTTCTACAGCCCATCTCTGTCAGTCAGCCGTCCACATGACTTCTTGTGTTTAAGCAAATCAGAATAGCCAAGACCTCCCGGAGAGCTGGGTATGATTCTACCCAGGTGTGCCACACCAAATCCTACCCAGTGTGAGAGCCTGGGGGCCTGAGAACGCTCACATCTCTGAGGAGACTTTCCCACTGCAACTCCCAGCTTGGGTAGCAAGGGCTAACGTCTGCGCCCCCCCACCCCGGAAACAGAGCAGGGCAGCCATGCGTTTCAGTGAACTAGTGTAGACAGAGCCCACACACTTATCTCTCCCAGACAGCCCTCTCTTCTTCACAGCAGGAGGCAGGAGGATTCTCCACAATCAAGGGATCTGCCTCGTCTACGAAGCCTGAGGGATTACCTGGAACCAAACAGGGAGGGGACCTAGCGCCCCACATTTTAAAGGTGGGAAAGAGGCAGTCCTCTCTTCTTTGCCTTTCTGCCAGGCCTAACTGAAATGGCGGTTGTATCCAGACCACAGAGTAGTCCTTTCTCCCTGTAGCCTACACCCAGAAGTCAGAGGAACAGAGCAACAGTAAATATGATTTCAACTAGGGACCAGCATCGCCTCCGTGGGGTAGACAGTGCCCCTTCAAAGAGAAAGGGGCCAAGGGAGTTGGAGGATGAGGCATTCTTGGTCCTGGAGTGCTAGGTTAGCTCGGGGCGTTTGTCTTATCGCACTGAGTCTTCAATATCCAAGATCAGTAGGACAGGAGTGATAATAATCATATTATTATAAAAAGCTAACATTTATTGTGTGCTATGTCCCAGATGCTTGACGTGCATTTTCTCTTTAATCCTCATAACCTTAGGAGGTAGGTTCCCACTTTATAAATGAGGAGACAGAGACATAGAGACAGTTAATAGCTTGTTCAAAAGCACGTGGGTAGTAGATGACAGGGCCAGGACAGGAGTCCACACAGTCTGAGTCCAGGGTCGGGACACCCCGCCTCCCCCATTTACGGCAGAATCACTAGGGCCTATGGCTTAGGACACCACAAGTAAAGATTCTGAAAGTGGAGTTTACCTGCACACCCAGTCCTTCATAATTTAATATGAATGGGCCTCTCAGATCCTTTCCTAAGTTTTTAAACAAAGAAAGTGGCAGGTGAGAAGTGAGGGGACCCTACAGAGTAGGAGTGAGGAGAAAAGCCTAAAGAAAGGGGAGAGGCACCCAGGGATGAGACGAGCGGACAAGCATTGACAACCTAACAGTTCTGCTTGGGGTCAGCACTGCCCAAGGCCAGGAGATGCCCCTCCAAGCCTGGAGAGTCAGGCATTGGAGAGCGAACAGGGTCTGACTGTGTAAGACCCCCTCTCAGGGTGTGATACGACCCCACCCATGAGCCCCCGGAAGGAGTCGTATGACCAGAGAGAGAAAGAGAGAGCAAGAATCCTGCAGAGAATTCCAGACTGATCCAGGAGGAGCAAGGAACTGCAATGAAAGAGCGGAGAGGCTGCTACCTGTCGAGTCTGTTTGACTATAAATAAACCCGAAGGGCCAGTGCCAGCAAATGCCTCCTGGTTGGTGAAGCTGAGAAATCCCTTCACTGACCTCCCCGGGAACTAGATTCCCAGGGCAGTGGGTAGTGAGGCTGTGGGACAGAGAGAGGCGGCAACTGTAAGGGGAAGTCCCCCTCCCTTCTTCAGTCTCTGGGCTGACCCCAGGGACCAGAATTTGCAGTGCTCAGAATCCAGCTTAGCCATGTCCAGCCCCAACTCAGCCAAGCTACCAGAGGGTTCTGGGAGAATGAACAAATTTGCAGAAGGTAGGTGAGGGAGAGTAGGAAAGAGAGAGAAGGGCACGGAGAAGGCAGAAGGGGTGAGGGTGGGGTTATGTGAGTAGGAGGTGAGGCCATGTAGAGGGGCAGCAAGTGTGGTCTCTACTCCAAGCCTGGTTCCCTGGGGACTTTTGGTTACTGTTTTTGTTTGTTCGCTTTGGTTTCCTTTTTCTTGGCAATAGCCTTATTTACGTATAATCCACATCGTTGCTGGTTTCAATGGCGCAATCTGTGTCTGGGCTGAGGAAAGCAGACTCGGCACCATACTTAGCCCTAACAGGGAGGTGATGCTAAAAAAATGGAACCTGCCACTTGAAGAGATACTGAGCTGAAAGCTCAGTATGAAATGAGTTTTGGCCCGTGATGGGCAAGTGGCAAGTAATCAGCCAGTACGGATCTGGGTTGTCCTGTACCTCAGAGTCAGAGCCCAGTCCTGGGCCAGGAGTGGAGTGCCAAGGGACCGAGGTCAGGGCTCCATGACTGTAGGCAATAGCGTGGGGTGTCCCTCCCGAACCATGCCCTGGACCAGGCTGGCAAGATAGCTGCTAAAGGCTAAACAGAGGACAGTGAGTGCTGGTCATAGGACTGGTAGCACGTCGAGGGGTTTGGCTATCCCTCCAGGCCTTGAGAAAAGTTGCTCACCTATGTGAGTAACGACTGGGCCAAGACAGCAGTGAAGATTCTGGCTTTCCTTTTAGATTGGGGATCAGGGAGCCAATTTAACTGGTTCTTTAGAAGTCCCTGGAAAAGGAACACAGCCCCATCTGCCCTCCAGAAGGCTAGACGCTTTTAGTGATTTTTATCAATTATTTCTCACGTTCCCCTAACTTGGAGGCAGGGTGAGACGTTTGGTCAAGGAAGAAGTGGCAGCAGAGGAATCTCGCCACTTTGCAGAAGGGGAGACGCAGGCCAGAGAAGAGCAGAAATTAGTCTAGAGGCTGAATCCAGATGTCCTGAGTTCCCGTGTGACATCATCCCCTCTTCAGTTGTCAACCCACGCATATGGGACGCTGTGCTATTTCTGCCCCCTCGTCCAGGAAGATGGCCATTTTTCGGCCCATCTCCTGACCCCTCCTCTTCGCCTCCCTGTTGGCACTTGGCAGATCCGGGCAGCTATTCCAGGAACTGGAAGCCAAGCACAACAGGTGCTCGGGAGGCCATCATGATCAGCCCAGACCCTAGGCCTGCCTCTGGCTTGGCCCGGTGGGCTGAGAGCTACAAGACCAAGTACGAGCGCTGGCAAGAGACCCGTGAGAGCCGCCGCTGCCGCCCCAATGTGACCACTTGCCGCCAGGTGGGGAAGGTGCTGAGGACCCAGCAGAGGGAACATCTCCAGAGGGCACGACAACAGCAGTTTTTCAGACGGAGGAACCTGAAGGTGGAAGAGAAAGGCGAGGCACAGAGCCCGCAGGCCGGGGAGACAGGTCCCTCCAGGAGGCAAGGCCAGGCGACCGACCTCAAGGAGCCCTTGTCTTGGGCCAAAAGGATTTCTTCCCCCAGACAGCAGGTGGGCCATGTTGAGGGACACAGTGCTCTGGAGGGGATGGGGTGCAGCACCAAGACAGGTGGGTGGGCTCAAGGTCACTAAGAAGTGATTTAAATGAAGTTCGTCCTTCCTCAGTCATCATAAAGTCTCCCTTAGCCACTTACTCAACAGATATCTTTGTTGTTGTGTTTTGGGGGTGTTTTTTGTTTAGCTATTTTTTTACTTTGCACTTGCCTTTTAGGAGAGAAAAGAATAATTTAAAAACAATTCCATAGCTAATTCCTAGTATTAGTTCAAATTCAGTCTATCTAGACATATCTCCTACAGCATTCATTCATCCGTCATTCAACATTCAATGAATGCTTACTGTAGGCCAGGGACACAGACCAATCTTCTTAATGTCTCCCTCAAATCACAAACACACACACACACACACACACACACACACACACACACACACACACACACATTTCTCATCTCTATTCTTCTGTAAGGCTGCTGCATCACCCACCTTCTCTCTTTCTCTTGGGCCATCCCAATTCCAATATCGTTCACCTAAGGCCGCATCTGGCCCAGGAAGCCCTAGCTTCCCTAGCTTCTCCAGACCACCTCTGCTCTCTGTGGTTTTTATGAGGTTATAAATCCTCTAAGATTGTATAACTTTTAGAGGGCCCATTAGTCCGCCCTGGGAAGGAGCAGTGCTGGCAAAAGCCAGGGTACGTTGAAATGAGCTCAGCCAGCAAACCATCTGTGTCTTCCTATCCACATTGTGAGCATGTGGACAGCAGGGATGGGTCCTCCGGATTCCCTGGAAGTAACTGGTATTGTACTGTCCCCAGAGTAGGTGCTCTGTTGGGCCTTCTTAACCAGTGCATGTGTTATCCACAACAGGAGGTGCTGTTCAGAAAAATGATCCTCGAGCCCAGCTGTAAAATAAAACCAACTGTGTACTTTCTAAGGCAAGAAGGTTTCTACGTGCTTTCGGTTGAAAAAATAATTTTAAGGAGAAATAGAACAGAAAACACAGTTACCTGAAGAACTCTTCCTGAGCCTATCAGTTATTTAAGGTTTCTTGAGATAGAGTTAGTCTGCAGGATTAGCTGCCACATGCATTTCTTAGCCTTTTAGTGTTATGTTACAAACATAATTTTTTTTAGTTTGTAAGAAGAAAATATAAAAATAGCAAGCAAAATTGTGACAACTGCTGCTACGTTCCTCCCTACAGCTGCCTAATTTACCTTCTCTTCACACAAAACCTCAACAATAGTCCAGCTGTTACTAAGAGGAAGGAAACCACCTCTAGAATAGGAAGGCACCTTGGACACCATCTACTCCAAGCTCCTCATTATACAGCCAGGAGACTGAGACCAAGAAAAGGCAGGATCTGATCCCAGATCCCCTCACTCCCACCTCAGACCGGTTCTCTTTCCGGGATCAGGGACTCTAGAGAGAGTAATTGGAGACAAGCCCAGCTCCCCATTTGCCTGAACTGAGGAGGACCGATCCCACCAGCCAGGACAAGAAAGGGCAGGAGCAGGGATAACCTTGTAGCTTTGAAGGCTTGAATGGGTTCCTTTGGTTTTCTGGACCTGAAACTTGATCACTGGCTCATCTTTCTGCGGTCAGCTGGAGAATCCTGTTCTAAGATGCTCTCAGCATCCCGCATTTGCTTTCCAGGTGTCAGGGACCAGCTCCGAGGTCTTTGCAACCCAACACCAGCCTCCCTCAGGCTCCTGGAGGGATCCGGCTGACCACCTCCCCTCCCAGGCTGGGGGCCTTCCACCACAGGACCCTCCCATCAAGAAGCCACCCAAACACCACCATGGTAAGAGCAGGGCCTTCCTCACTCACTGGGCCGAGGCATTTCCACTCGCTGGCAGTGGAGAGTCCCTATCCCTCCCCACTTCCCTCACTGCCTCTCCCATGGGTTCTGAATCACCTTATCCCTATCCCTCAGGCACTCAGACAAAGGCAGAAGAAACACAGCCAACAATTAAGCATGATGCCAGTCAGCAAACCAAGTGAGTACCTTTCATGTTCCTGACCTCAACTCCTTCACAGCCCATCCATTCCTCTCTCCTAAGCTTTTACCTGAACCCTCCCCCAGAATGTGGAGAGGAGCACAAGGAACTTCCACGTCCACCTTAATTAAGAAAAAGGAAGGCCTTCCCCCCCCTTCCCCATTGGCTCTTCAGAAGAGATCAGAGAAGGAATCAATACAACTGCCTCCTGACACTCTTATTTCTTTGATCCATTGTCATTTTTGTTTTTTATTTTTTTGTTTTTTTCTTCTCTTCCAGTTATGGAGTTGCAGTTCTAGATAAGGTAAGAAAATCCTCATGGTGAAGGTGTTGAATCAGGTGGCATCTAATCTCCTCCAAGCTCTGACATTCTGGAATTCCATGGTAAACTCAGCTGGGATGGAGGGGTACCCTCTTCCTAGATGAGCATAGACATGGGGGCCTGGAGGGACCCTGAGTCAAGGAAGAAAGTTTACTCAGCACAAGCCAATCCTGGCTCGGGTTCCATGTTCTAGGATTTCAGGGAACCTACAATCTTCTTAAATACCTTTTTCTTTCTCTCTAGGAAATCATCCAGCTTTCTGAGTACCTCAAAGTAAGTAACATGTGAATTCTCCCTGCAGCTCCTCCATCCATCTGCTCCCTTCTCCTCCAACTTAATCTTACCCTCTTGCATTTTGCCCCTCAGGAGGCCCTACAGAGGGAGCTGGTTCTAAAACAGAAAATGGTGATTCTCCAAGACCTACTGTCTGCCCTGATTCGGGCCTCTGACAGCTCTTGGAAGGTAAGGGAAACCTTTGCTTGAACAAAGCTCATGGATTTCTATGTGTGCCTATCTCATTCTTCTTTCCATACCATCCCAGCAAGAGAAGGGGCTTTTTTGCTACTGAAGAGGCTGAAGGTGGGGGATGGTGCTAAGACCTAAAGGTCAAACATGTCACAGTATTGAGCTTGGCTCAGTCCAGGGTGGTCAGCTGAGGACACCCCCAGGGAAGACCCAGAACCAAGAGAGGCAAGAGTTTCCAGTTTTTAATTTGTTGGAAGAAAGAAAGGACGGTCCCAATTCAGTTAATATTACTGACTGTGATAAATGCAACTATTTTCATATGGGATTCACACCAATATTAATTCCAAGTCATCCTACACCTACTAGTCAGCCCAGACGTGAATGTCAAAGCGGGAAGGGACCTTGGAGATTAGCTAATTTTCTCATTTTGCCAATGAGGAAACTGAGTGTCAGAGAGGTCAGGTGACTAGTCCACATTCACACTTCTAGTTAGAGGCAGAATTGGAACTAAAATTCAGACCTCCTGATTTTAGTCCATTCATTCAACAAATATTCATAAGTCATGTTCTCTACACTGAGCAGTGGAAATGAGATTAATTAGACAGGGTTCCTGCTTTTAGAGAGGCTGCGGGTCAGGGAGACAGAAGCCTAAACAATGCAGAGATGTGAGAAATAAATGTTTTGAGGATATAGTAGAATACAAGGAGGAATGAACGACTCCACAGAAGGGGAGAACCAGGGAAATATTTATAGTTATATTAGTATTTTCCAGGCAAATGTGGAAACAAGAACTATATTCTGGGCAGGGGATACAGCATAGGCAAAGAACCAGAGGCATGATATAGGCTAATGCAATGGGTCTCCAGCTTTTTAATCTCAGGACCCCTTTATACTCTTTAAAAAAAATTATTAAAATCCAAAGAACTTTTTATATTTACCACTTTGAAATGAAAAAAGGAATCTTAAAATATGTAGTAATTTTAAAATAACAATAGTAAATAGATTACATGTGAACCTAAATTATATATTTTTGTGAAAAATAAGTATATATTTTTTTAAAAAAATAGTGAGAGGAGTGGCATTGTTTTATGCTTTTTCAAATTTTTGTTTGGTTTTGTTTTTTGGGTTTTTTAAACATCTTTATTGGAGTATAATTACAGTGTTGTGTTATTTTCTGCTGTATAACAAAGTGAATCAGCTATATGCATATATATATCCCCATATCCCCTCCCTCTTGCGTCCTCCTCCCTCCCTCCTTATCCCACCCCTCTAGGTGGTCGCAAAGCACCGAGCTGGCAAATCTTTTTAACGTCTGAACGGAAGACAGCTAGATTCTCGTATTTGCGTCTGCATTCAGTCTGTTGTTAATACATTGTTTTGGTTGAAGCATATGAGGAAAATCCAGCCTCACACAGATATGTAGTTGGAAAAGGGAAGACCTTGCAGATCCTGGATTCCCAGGGGTCCTTGGACCCCACATCGAAACCCCTAGACTTTAATGTTCAGAGAGCATAAGCAGTTTGATGTGACTGGAGCAGAAAGCCCCGGGTGCACAGAGAGAACACACAACCTCCCAGCCTCCGTGAACATCTGACCTTACCACGTAGATGGCTGTGCTTAGACAGAGAGATGGGATGGGAGGACGTGGGACAAAACTAAGAAGTTTGCAGTGATGTCGAAGAGACTCCTAGGCTCAGCCCTCCCTCTTCGCGTCGGTCACTGTATCCGGATTTAGGTGTCTATGTTCAGGGCTCCTGCTGGTTAAGGAAGTTGTTTTCATAGCTGAGTAGGAGCCTGAGACAGACAGCTGTGCCTGCCAGGTGGTTTCCGGTGCTGAACTAAACTGAGATTGTCTCATTCGTTTATTCAACAGACATCTGATAAGTTCCAACTATGTGCTGGCTTGGGTGCTACAGGGACAGAGGTAGGGTCCTTTGTCTTTAGGAGTTCCAGTAGCAGCCAGGAAGAGACAGACAGGTCATAAATAACTCTACTGCAGTGTGCTAAAGCTGTAACAGCACTTTCTACAAAGTGACACAGAGAAAAGAGAAGGGAGCAATTCTTCTGCCTGAGGTGGTATAGGGTAGACTCCAAAGGAAACGGACCACTTTAGTGGGGTCTGGAAGGATTGAATAGGAGTTTACCAGTACAGAAGCAGGAATGATGAAGGGTAAGAAGAAGGAAAAAGGAAAAGGGTGCTTACAGTAAAGGAATCAGAATGATTACAGGCCTAGGTGTAACAAAGCGTAGGGTATAGCAGAGTGTGATGGAAATGAAGGGACTGTGTCAGAGTAGCTCCAAAGATAAGACCGAAAGGGCCTCCGATAGGTCTCTAGAATTATGGCGCTTAAACTTTTTCTGTTGAATAGGGTATCTCAAACTTAATAGTTATAGATTCCCTCTTAAAGGAAAAGTATATATATATATATATATATATATATATATATATATATCTCATGAGAATGCATGCCACCCCAGTTTGAGAAACACTGCCGCAGGCAATAAGCAGGGGAGCAGTGGGACCACATTTTCCTCAGGTTTAAAGCCCTACGCTTAGCAGTGTCCAGCCCATCCTGAGAAGGAGCTTGTCCAGTAGCCGTGGAGTTGCACTCGCTTGGCAGCACGTGTACTAAGATAGCTGTGGTGGGACTTCCTTGGCAGTCCAGCGGTTAAGACTCCACGCTTCCAATGCCGGGGGTGCGGGTTCGATCCCTAGTCGGGGAAGAAAGATCCCACGTGCTGTGCGGCATGGCCAAGAAATAAATTAATTAATTAAATGAAATGAAAAAGATAGCTGTAGAACTGAGTTGAAAGCGATTGATCAGATCTGTGTTTTATAAACCTTATAAAAGGTTCTCTGACAACAATGAGGACCCTGGCTACCAGTGGGTGTAGGGGTGGTGAAAGTTCTTGCAATACTGCAGGTAAGACACAATCAGAACTTGAATTACAGCCAGAGTGGTGGGAATGGGGAGGATTTATTAAGAGACATTTCCAAGGTAGACTCTGAGGGTGGTTTAGCTCCGTGCTCCTGCGGGGGGCAGGAGTTCCTCCAGCTGTGGTTTTCTCCCTCCCTTCTCCCCCCACCCCCTAATATTCACCCTTTTTGTCTTCTTCCTCCCCACAAACCCCTCAGCTTCCTGTTTTTAAGAAAAATAGTCTCAGGTTTTTTCAGTTAACAGCTCTTGCTTCCCCCAAAACAAGACAATTCAACCCCCTACCCCTTCCTTGGAAAGCTCAACTTCAATGAAAAGACAGTCCCAGACTGCCGTACTTGGGAAAAGTAAGTGGAAGAATGTGGCCAGAACAGGGACTCCGATATTCAGCCAAGTTCAGGCCTTTATTTTTTTTCCATTTGGCCTCCATAATTTGAATCTCCAACTGCACATGCAGAGAAGCTCACCACAAACTCTATTAGAACACCAGAGATCAGCTCCCTCTGTTGCCTCCACCTTCAAGCTGACTTTGGGCCTTTTGGATGTGACAGGCCCTGGGGCACAGCAGAGACTCCTGACTGGCTGCAAGCTTCAGAGCAGAAACAGTTCGGGCAGTAGAGAAAGCAAGCCCTCAGTATGGGGCAATACAAACCCAGAGCAGGGCACACGTGGGTTTTAAGTTCTGCAAAGTGGAAATGAGATCTTAAGATGACAGCGCAGTGGGGGATTGGCTGCAGGCCCTAAGCAACCTCTAGTAGAGCAGAGAGATAAGTGGGCTGGTGCTTCTGCAGTGAGGCGGTGGTGTTTCTGGAGAGCAGATCAGAGGCAGGGGAAAGCCAAGCAGAGGCAGGAGCTGAAGCCCTCAGACCGGGTGTGTATGGCCTCCACCTTGCTCCCTTTTACAAGCGGGGGTACTATGCTCTCTGAACCCTGGGTTCCTGGGATGCTACTGCCAAAAAAGTTCCACAATTGGCCTGTAAAAAGTGCTCCTTTCCTCATACTGTACCACTGGGCTTCATGTGGGGAGAGCTGGGGCTCAGACCAGGAAACCACATGCCCCATTTGCAACAACTTGGCCGTAACTTCCCTGCCTGCCTTAGGGAGTCTGGGCAGGCGGAGCTGTGGATCAGAGATGTTTTCAAGCCCCAGACTTGGGTGGCCCTTCGTCTCCACTGAAGGGGCTAACTGAATTGTCTTCTATTACAACATGAATGGAAAAGTAATCTGGGGAGTGGCTAAAACACAAAAACAGTTGGAAGAGGCAAAAATACTGGATAGAAACCATACTAAGGAAGGAGAAGGGAGCTACCCAGAAAGGGTAGGAGACTGAGGGAACTGTAAGAACATTGCCTTGGGCTTGTTTGTTTTCTTCTGAAACTACCACAAGATAAACTGTCAAACTTAGTGGGTTTCATTGCATCCTGCAAAGTAAGAGTTTAGGCAAAGGAAAATACACAGTCAGACTCTCTGAACCCGGAGCTGCGATACAGGTGGAGGGAGTTGATTTCAGGACCTGTGGATTAAGAATGAACAGGCCATGCAGGGGAGTAACTTTTCCCAGTTACTCCGGAGCCCAGAACAGTGGAAGTCTTTTCCATCTGTTCTATCTGTCCCAAAGCCCTGTGGTTACTGTAGATGCCAAATCCTGACTCTCGGCTCTCACACCAGACATTATGAAAAACGTTAATAGCAGGAGGCACTTTGAAAAATTATTTTTGGCAAAGCCTTTTGCTTTTGCAAGGCCCCGCTGAGGAATACAGGAAGGAAAAAGGGTGGAGGTGCACCCCGGCTCCCAGGGTTAGAAGAATCGGCCAAACAAGATCAAAACAGGAGCTGTGAGATACCACTTCCTGCCTCTCCCAGGTGCCCTGAAACTCAGTGAGGGGGACAGACCTCAGAACAGAGGCTCGGGCTTCCCTGGTGGCGCAGTGGTCGAGAGTCCGCCTGCCGGTGCAGGGGACACAGGTTCGTGCCGCGGAGCGGCTGGGCCGGTGAGCCATGGCCGCTGAGCCTGCGCGTCCGGAGCCTGCGCGTCCGGAGCCTGTGCTCCGCAACGGGAGAGGCCACAACAGTGAGAGGCCCGCGTACCGAAAAAAATAAAAACAAAAAAAACAGAGGCTCCTCTGCCCTCTGGCCGTTACAGACCAGAAACGTTGTAAGGGTTGGAAACGTCCAAGCCTTGTCCAAGCCGTCTCCCGACGGAGAGGGACGGTGGCGTCTCAGGCCTGAGGAGAAATGTAATTTCTAGACCTCACAAGCGTCCCACGGGGCCTGGTTGGAAAAGCCAGCGAAAGGATATGAGAACCGGTTACTGCTAAAGAGACCCATGGCCTTTTCTCTGGGAAACTGGCTCTCATCCATGGCACCTCCCCACCCTCACCCCCTCACACACACGACCTTAAATCAGACTCAGGACTGGAGGGACAAAACCCCTACCTGGGAAAAAGGAAGATGTCTACAGGTGGAGGAAAGAATAAGGCAGCAAGGAAGCTGTCGGCTGCTCAGCAGAAATACTGAAAAACTGAGAAACAGATAACGGGCCTTCCGGCCTGCCTTTCGCCACCCCCGCCCTTGAGATTTACATCCCTCTTGGAATGTCCAAAATGCCACTAGACAGACCCAGATCGTGAATAAATAGCGTGTGGCTCTCTGGGAGGTCCTCTCACCACCACCGTCACTACCACGCACACATACACACGCTGCCCTAATATCCCTCCTCCCTTTCCTGCTTTCTTAAAGAATTTCTCATCTTGAGTCGTGTGTTTGTGTGTGTGTGTGTGTGTGTGTGTGTGTGTGTGTGTGTGTGTGTAGGGCAGGGAGGGGACTGTATTCGTTTGCTAGGGCTGCTATAACAAAGTACCACAGACTGGGTGGCTTCACCAATAGAAATGTATTTTCTCACAGTTCTGAAGGCTAGAAGTGTGAGAACAAGGTGTTGACACGGTTGGTTTCTTCTGAGGCCTCTCTCCTTGGCTTGCAGATGGCTTTCTCCTCCCTGTGTCCTCATATGGTCTTCCCTCTGCATATCCTGATGTTCAAATCTCCTCTTCTTATGAGCACACCAGTCATATTGGATTAGGGCCCACCCTAAGGACCTCAATTATCTCTTTAAAGAACTTATCTCCAAATACGGTCACCTTCTGAGCGACTGGGGATTAGGAGGTCAACGTATGAACGTTGTGGGGAGGTTAGGGGGACATAATTCAGCCCATAACAGGGGGTAAGGGAGAGATGCATGTTCCCCCTGGGAGGGGAGACCCCTTTAGTCCTATTGGCCTTTAGAGGTAAAGGGCCATGTACTAGACTGGGAGGAGGTGCGGAGTATATAAGTGCCTGGACAGACAGGGGAGAGAGGTAATGAAAGAAGAAAAGGAGAGCTTAGAAGCTTTCCTTCAAATGGGCCCCTGCTATGATACCCTGAGCCATTTGATACAAAACCTCAAGGTACACAGAAGACTTTGGGGGCCAGTCTGATTCTTCCTTCTCCTATTACAGAGAAAGAGGAAAAGATCCTTTTCTTTCCAAACATCTGTCATCTCTCCCTCTCTCTACCTCCTGAAAGAGCTCAATTCCACAAACACTGTTTATTCTAGGCAGTAGGCTGGAAATGCGGAACAAAACTCTTTGCATGCTGTATTCTGGCCCAAGCTGTGTTCTGGCTAACTCATCCCCTTTGCTCCAGGGCCAGCTTAATGAAGACAAATTGAAGGGCAAACTGAGATCTTTGGAAAACCAGCTGTACACCTGTACCCAGGTAAGCATTCCGGAGGACACTTCTAGCCCAGGAATCTAGAATTAAGGGAGAGAATGCTTGAACGTCAAGCTTACTCTCTAGAAACATCACCTGCTAGAGGTTAATGCACCCATCCCTACTCACCCGGTTCTGGCCTTTACCATTTTCACTTTGGTCTCCAATTCACCAAAACACTATCTCCATCCCCCTCTCCCTTTCTCCTGGTGTCCTTCACTTTGTACCCTAGGAAAGGAAGCCCAGCACTAAGCGCTTTGCCAGCTCCAGGGGAACCTTGAGAATACCTGGAAACGTAGGGAGAGGCCCCTGGTAAAGATTCAGCTCACCTGGATAGAACTTCACAGGCCCGAATATTTGAACAGATGAGTTGGATATTACAGTGAAGTCTCGCAAAATGATTTTCATGCCATGGGCAACTTTTATCTAGCAGCAATCCCTGGGAGAAAGTAAAAGACTGTGACTCCTGGCTTTCTGTGGCATTGTTATCCAGCTCCGGTAATCTCTTGATTGGCCTGATCTTGGATTATATGAGATAGAAAAAAGTCAGTTTTCACACTCGAGAAGTGATAGATTTCTGACAGGCGGGGAGATAAGTCAAGAGAACGAGATGAACCGGCCAGACTGCTCCCACTTGATGTTAGGAAGATAAGGTGGCCATGTAGTTAGAATTTTGCAGGGGAACATAGTCTATATAGTCTATGGGTTTGCGGATCCACAACTTTTATTTTTTCAGTAATGCCAACCAAGCTCATAAAAGACTGACATATAATCCAGAATGCCAATCTACTCGTTTTCAATGGGGGATAAAGCTGGTCAGTGACCAGCATGGTTAAGTCCAATAATCTGGACATAACCATGTATGATCTCAACCAGTAACTCCTGTATCTGGTTTCTAATGACAATTCCAAGAACATAAGACCCACTCAACATTTAAATCCAAACTTTCAGATGACTCCAAAGCTAAATGGAAATGATTTGATATTGAACTCTAAATTTGCATTATCTAGACTATCTCTTACCCAGTTGGGTAACCCAGAATTGATAGTAAAAGACTCCTGCTTTCCCAAAAATCACAGGGCATAAAAATGAAAAGCACTGGAAGGGCAAGACCCCCAGTGAATTTGCAAAGCTGCTCGTGTCTTTTTCTTTTTGATCTTGAAGCCAGGAGAAATTCTAAAAATACAAATGTATTAATTTTTAAAACTTGACTTTACTGAATATTGTTCAGATCCCCAAGCCTACAAAAATAATTTTATTTTTTTAAAAATGCTCCCTGCCTCAAAGGAGCTTACAGTCCCTTAAAGGAGACAGATGAGTCAATAGATTAGAAATATAGATACTATGTGAACACCAGCAAAACTACCTAATCCATAAAGAGTCGGGGGTAGGTATGGTTGGCCAAGTTTATCAGAATTTATGATTCTAGGGCTGAATCTTGAACATGGGTAGAAGTTAACCAGGTGAGAAGTGTGGGTCACGATACTCTAAGTAGAAGAAGCTTTATGGGCAAAGGCAGAGGCTGAAAAGCACAGTGCTTAGGGGACCTACAAGCAGTTCAGCTTGCGTGGAGGCAGCATGAGATGAAAGTCTGGGCTTGTAAGTAGAAACCATGCCAAGGAGTTTGGACCTGATTCTTAGAACACTGAGAACCACTGAGAGATTTAAGCAGGTTGTGACGTGATCAGATTTAAGTTTTAGAAAGAACCCTCTAGCTGCAGGACTGAAAAGGGTTTGAAGGGAGGCAAGGCATGAAGATAATATATAGTCTCGATATAATCCATATAATAGTATTACTGGGGTCTGAACTAAGGAGGTGGCAGTAGGGATAGAGGATACAGGTACGAGCTGTTAAAGACATTGACTTGACAAAGCTTGATGTTGAACTGATTCCTTGAAGAAGGTGAGAGAGAAATCAAGGGTGATTCCCTGGTTTAGGGTCTGGGAGACTTGGTGGGTGGTGATGCTGGTCACTGAGATAGGAGCAGGTTTAGAAAGATGATTTCCCTTTGGAAATGTTGGATTTCAAGTGCCTGTGGAAGGCCTAGGGGAGAATGCCCAGCATGCCCAGGGCAGTTTTTTATCCCCACTCACCTCTCAACATCACCTGAGGGACTCTCCCTGCCTGCCTCCAGCCTGGAAGAAGGTCCACCAGATTACTGACATCTCTGCCCTGTGGGCAAGGACCAATTTCTTTTCATTTCTGTATCCCTGCTCAGGCTTTAGCACACAGCAGCTCAATGTGTATTTGTTGAATTGCCTCAAATTTACAGAAATACACTCCTTGGGGAATGAATAAGGTGCTATTAGAGATGGAAGACCAGAAAAACAGCTATGAGCAGAAGGCCAAGGAGTCACTGCAGAAAGTGCTGGAGGAGAAAATGAGTGCAGAACAGCAGCTGCAGAGCACACAGGTGTGGGGACGCTCCGTAATCCTTGGGGCTGGGAACCCTGGGGCAGTCTGGGTGGCAAGGGAGCCAGCTGCACGACCTCCTGGAACCCCCAAGGCACCACCCTCTCCTCTGATCTCCCTCAGCGGTCCCTGGCTCTGGCCGAGCAGAAGTGTGAAGAGTGGAAGAGCCAGTACGAGGCTCTGAAGGAGGACTGGAGGACCCTGGGGACCCAGCACAGGGAGCTAGAGAGCCAGCTCCACGTGCTTCAGTCCAAACTGCAGGTACCAGGCCCTGGGAGTAGGGAGGTGGGGAGGGAAGGCAGGGTTTAGGGGAGGGAGGTGTTGACAGCAGTGATGAGAGAAGCTGCCGCTGGGCAGGGGGACCCAAAGCTAATTTTGAGTTTAGCAAGGATGTCTGCACTGCTCATGCAAATGACCTAAGTGTTCATTGAAATGACATCATCCGAATGCAAAGGGCTGGGCTGGAATAGTCATCAGCCTACTGTCATGCCCCAACCCACTCTCTGCACCCCATCCCAGCAGGGCATCCAGTTCAGAAATGCCCACTATTGGGGCAGAATAAACGTCACCAGTTTACTTACAGTTTGAGTATCAACTAACACATCTTGCCAATGTGTTTTTAAGCCATTACAGTAGACCCTTGGCATTCTCAAGGGTTCCATCATTTCCAATCCGTGTTTACCTTGGAGAAGTTAGCTAACCTCCTAAGCCTCAGTTTCCACATCGGTAAAATGAGGATAATAATGGTACCTCTACCATAGGATTGTTGTGAGGATTAGGTGAGGAAATCCATGCAAAGCACTTAGCACAATGCCTCGCACATATAAGCTCTCAATAGATATTAGCTATTGTTTTTCGCAGATTTTACTTACTTGGTTTGGAATGTTGAGGACCCACCTCAAAAGTGTCTCTTTATACTTTTACTGAAGCTGGGATCTGAGAATCCTAGTGTGTGCCAGTTCTAGAAATAAGATCAATTAAGTGTGAAAGTTGTTCTTGTTTGATTTGTTATGTTTTTTAACAACCTAAACCTTAATGTGTGGCTCTAAGGTGAGCAGGGAGAAAGGGGAACATTTTGAGTGATTGTAAAGAATTTGTTGGGGGGATGGTGGTCCAGATATCAATGTGTTTGAGTTTTATATACAATATCCTATTAGCAATGAAGAAGAGTGCAACTCTAGTTCAAAGTCATTAAAAAGACATTTGTAATTCCCTTATTACCTCGAGCAGTTTGTACTCATAGACATCATATTTGTTTTTGAAGAATTAATGTTCCAAATGTAGAAAAAGGAAGAACCGATCAGACAGAGGAATGGAGGTTAAAAACATTTAAGGTTGAGCTTCCCTGGTGGCGCAGTGGTTGAGAGTCCGCCTGCCGATGCAGGGGACACAGGTTCGTGCCCCGGTCTGGGAAGATCCCACATGCCGCGGAGCGGCTAGGCCCATGAGCCATGGCCGCTGAGCCTGCGCGTCCCGAGCCTGTGCTCCGCGACAGGAGAGGCCCGCGTACCGCAAAAAAGATTTATCTATAGATTTCCTTTCAAATCTACTAAAAAACAGAAACCTTAGAATTTGCTTCTCGCTTTTTTTGCTTCTCACTTTTTATATTCTTATGTACAAATTATTCTTATATTGTTCTTTAATTTTTTATTTTAAAAGGCAAAGAATTTCTCAAAGGACATTAAAATTCTTTTTTTTTTTTGTTTTTAAAAAAAAGCCCATTTGATAAGAAACAGCAAGTGAGTCGTCGTATCACAGGAGGGAACCTCGCTGGGCGCTGCACCGCAGCCACATCTCACCCACTGTTCTCTTCCTCGAATCACCTACAAGGCAACCCTCCTGAAGGCCCTTTTCTTTTTAACCTTAATCCGTTGTGAAAAATGATCCTACCCGCCTCCTCCCCGCCCACCCCGCCTCCCCCCGCCACCCCGGACGTGAGAATGAGAAGTAAAGACAAAGTGAAGACATCTAGAAAAGTGATGATTCAGTATTCCTTAATTTGGGCATTTACCCAAATGTATCCCTTGTGAACATCAAAAATCGAATGCACTGTTTGCTGTAAGCGTCAGGAATAGAGCAAAGCAAAGAATTTAAAAACTTTTCCTATTTTTCCATTTCCCTAAGCCTCCTTCCAGCTCTAAAATTCCACAGTTTTCTACAGTTTTCCTCTTCCTTGGGATCTGCCCCCCACCTCCACCCTAGCACTGACCTGCTTGTGTCCACCCCTCCTCCTCCTTCCAGGGAGCAGACAGTAGAGACTTACAGATGAACCAGGCCCTAAGGCTTCTGGAGAACGAGCGCCAGGAGCTGCAGACCAAGACTGAACGCCTGCAGCGGGACAGAGACCTGTGCAGCTCGGATACCCAGCACCTACAAGGTACCCTTCTCCTTGGAGGCCTCTGGCTGAAGGAGCCCAGAGAAAGGAAGCTGGGTGGAAAGGCTTCAGTCTTTCACTTGTTCTTTTGGTTGACTTGGCGATTTCATTTGACTTTGAGAAAAAGTCAAGGCTGTTTTAATCATCCAAGACTGAAAGTATCCAGCCCATTCCTCTAAGCCAGAACACAGCAGTCACGTGTCAAGGGCGCATTCCTAATTTAAAGGGAAAGGTCAGTTGAAACACAAGGCATAGTGAAGGTTTCCCAGTCACAGCCTCTGTCAGCTGAGAGAGGACCAAATTGTGTGCACATATAACCCTTAATTCAGCCCACTGTTGATGCAGATGAAATCCCAGGTAGTCGGGTTCTGGTTCACCTCTTCCAAACTGGGACAAGCAGAAGAAAGAGCAACTTCCACTGGACACTTGTCAGATGCCATGGGCAAGACAGCATCTGTTACTAATTTCCAGCCTCAGGGGTGAGCTCATTAAGTCTTAGGTTCGTCTATTTTGGTTTGCATTATTTCATTTTCAGATCAACTAAAGAGGTCAGAGGAGGAGAAACTTGCCCTGGTGACCAAAGTACAGCAGTTGCAGAGTAAGTCCCTTTTCCAGATTCTGAAAGTAGCACAGGTGGCTTTTTGGTATTCTTGGGGCTCCTGCCCCACGATAGGCACCCAAAGGAGGGATGGGGAGCCTGGTCCTTGGCATATCCTCTACCTCTGCATTTTCAGACCCTCTTCTTCTGCAGTGAGGTCATTTACAGCTCTTCACAAGTTCCACATTAGCCTCTGGGTTTTTTTGTTTCTACTTTTCTCCGCCATGTTCTCTGACAACCACCTGCATTTCCCCCAGAACTGCAGATTTCAAAACGTGTTGAGTTTTCTAAGGTATTTCTTATTTTATATATTCTAATTTATTATGTACATATGTCACATAGACCTGTCACTAGGAATGGTTCAGAAAATAAGCTCACACCACATATGCCTCAGTCCACTTCAAAATTACATGTTGAGGCCAAAGAAGAAAAGGGACGTCTCAGAAGAAAAGCAGGCAATTTCTGAAAAGCTGGAGAACCTGATTCAATTAATAGCTCACACCTTAACCTCTGACACTCTGACAGAGAAGTTTCATGCAAACAGCAATGAATATGAAAACAGCAAGGCAGCCACAGGGCTAAGGGGAAAAGAACACCAGCAGAAGCCGGGCTCCTACACAGCGGGAGCTGAATGGGCAAGTCACTTCAAAATCATGCCTTTATTTATTCAATACATATTTATTGAGCCCCTACCAAGTGCCAGACACCCTAGATACTCACTGGGGATACAGTAATGAACAGAGCTGGCACAGTTTCTTCCCTAACAAAGCTTACATTCTAAGGAAACACTACAGTGGACTACGGAGTTTCTGTGAACAAATATGTGTCAGGTATTAATAACGGCTACAGAGAAAAAAATAAAGCAGGTTAAAGAGAAAATAGTTGCTATTTTACACAGGGTCATCCGGGGAAGTCTTTCTTCTAGGGTAACATTTAAGCAGAGACTTAAATGTACATAGTAGGAAAAGACATAAGGATGGTGTGTTCAAAACACAGCACCACAAACTGGGTGACTTAAAGAACAGACATTTACATTCTCATAGTGCTAGAGGCTGGAAGTCCAAAATCAAGGTGTCAGGCAGGGTTGGTTCTTCTGAGGGCTCTGGGGGAAGGATCTGTTCTAGACCGCTTTCCTTGTTTTGGAGATGGCTGTCTTGTCCATCTCTTCACACGTCTTCCATCCATCCACGTCTGTGTCCAAATTTCCCCTTCTTATAAGGACGTCAGTCATATTAGGTTAGGGCCCATTCTAATGTCCTATTTTAACTTGATTACCTCTGCAAAGAACCTATCTCCAAATAGGGTCACATTTCTGAAGTACTGGGGGTTAGGGCTTTGACATATGAATTTGTGGGGGGCAGGTGGGGGAGACACAATTCAACCAACCACAGATGGGAACACAATCATTAAGGTTCTAAGCAAAGTTCTGAAAAGATACTCTTCGCAGTAAATATGCTGGCACAGAAAAGTTCCTTGTGTTTTCCAACAGGTCTGCTTCAGAATCAATCCTTACAGCTTCAAGAACAGGAGAAACTCTTAACCAAGAAAGGTCAGCAAATTTATTTCCACAAATTCTAAGATATTGCCCTTTCCCTGTCCGCCTAGAGACAGAGGGATGGACTACATGACCTCTTGGAGTCCCACCCAGTTCTGGGAGTCTATTAGGTCAGGGAGCTAGAGGGCCATTTTAAGGACTCATCACTGGCTCTGAGAATAGTTTAGTTAGCCTCCTATCCTGAGAGGTATATAAACTGTGAAAAGGATTCCTACTCCCTCTGAAAACATATGTCTGCATTGAATATTTCAATAAATTGATTTTGAGCTCAGGATTTTATGTTAATTTTTACCCTTAACTTTCCAAACCACATCCAGCTCCCCACGTAGAAACCACGTCACATGGAACAGTCACCTCACTCTCAGTCCTCAAGTCTGCTGCCTTAGCTTCCTGAGAAGAATTCATCATACATCTGGAGGGGCAAAAGCTCCTCATTTATCCACTGCACATGGCCCTCTGTTTTGTCATCACAATCACTGGGTAGAATATAAAGAAGGAATTATTATGCCCACATAGGATGGATAAGAAAATGAAGGTAAATGAAGGTCTGTGGTCATACAAATTAAGGACACAGCTATGACCACAATCCAGAATTTCTGACTCCCAGGCCAGGGCTCTCTTCACCACGATGCAGACTGCCAGGTGGCTGAAAAACCATCTTTAACTACATGAAGATGACTTATATGACTGCCATTCTCATCTCCTCATTTTGAAACAAGGACAGAAGGAAAATGGAGTTACACTGAAGCATCCAGCAAACCTCCCAGTCTAAAAGATGTGCCATGCAACCAAAGAAACTAAAGTAATGAGTATTTTCTAAAAGTATCTGGCTTTAGACAGGACTAGAGATACAGACAAAAGTAAAATGCCAACCTTGCCCTCAAGGGGCTCAAATTCCCACTCTCTGTCCAGTCTGGGCAGGATCCCAATGGATGTTCTTTAAAAATCAGAGAATTGCAATCCACACGGTCTGGCCAGGGACAGGCCCTTCCTTATTCCCTCCCGCTTAGGGCTTCTCTCAGTGTGTAGGGACCATTCCTCACAGGTATGGGCCTCACTTTCACTGCGAATCTGGCTGATTTTTTAGATCAGGCTTTGCCTGGGTGGAGTCCAAAGCCCTCCCATAACGAAGTGGTCCAGGGAAGGAGAAGGACTGGGATTTCAGAGACCAGCTCCAAAAGAAAACTTTGCAGCTCCTGGCCAAGGAAAAGGAGGTGAGATGGTGACCTCCGATAGTAAGGGGCTCATCCTACAGTGACAGGGAAACTGCTGGGAGGCAGCCAGACAACAGGCATTTCTGAGCTTAAGTTGTGATTGGGTGCCTGCAGGTATTCATTTAGGCCTGAATAAAACATCTTTGCTTTCGGGTTAACTTGTCAATCTTTTCTCTTGTTTATACCAACCCTTATTCAAGGTTTTACTAAAGAGTTACTTTTCAGAAAGTCAACCTAAATTCAAACACATTTAACAAACACATTAACTCCTCAAACTTTGTCCTACATTGAGCATCTTAAAACTTTATACAGTGTCTTTTAAATAACAAAACTCTTCCTATCTCTTCCTATCTTCCATACTCACAGAAATACGTAGCTCCTGAAGTGTTCACATGCAACTAGTTCCCAGCAAAGAGACTTGCACTAAGATCTCTTCCAGGTTGTATGTGCTATAGGAACTTCATTTTTGTGTGTCTCCATTTACAAAGCACTGGCACATACAACTGTCACACATGTGTAATATATAATAATATGCATTATAATCAATCATTTAAATAAATACATTACAAACAAACTAGGTGAGACAGTCAGAAGGCAAACTGAAAGCTCTGAGAAAAGCTGGGAAGGGAGGATGGAGGTAAAAATTCCAAATGAATGACAGGGCAACTTACACAGGGCCCTCTCCCCTACCTGGGCTCTGTCCCTGACAGAACTGTCTTGATGACCTTGGTGGTGTTCTCCCGCAACGCCCCCCCCCCCTGCCCCCACACAGTGCAAAGAACTGCATTCAGAATTAGACAACCTCAGTGATGAGTATCTCTCCTGCCTGCGTAAGCTGCAGCATTGTCAAGAAGAGCTGAACCAGAGCCAGCAGCTGCCTCCCAGAGTAAGAGGGTCTATCCTCCCATACAGCCCTAGGTGATCGTGGGACGATTCCTCCTTTAGCCAAATCTTGCCCATAAAATTGTTCAGCCCCTGCCAACATCTGACCAGCCGGCCCCGTTCAGCTTGGTTTATACTGTACTGAGAGTATAGCAACCATGTAAAGAAACACTGGCTCATGCCTCCAAGCCCAATTTTCATGGAAAGCCTGAGCCTGAAGGGAAAAACTTACTACTAGCTGAAGTATGAAACGGTGTTCTTTTAGTCTATTATGAGTATTGTGGCAAGGACAGAGTGACGAGAAAAGGAATATAAACAGACTACAATTTCGCTGAGTTATTTTCCACTTTTGATTATTCATATCAGTATTGAAGTACCTGGCCCCCGCTGGCTGTGGTTCGCTGGGCCAGTGACCACTGGAAAGTGGTTTTATCCCGAGGGAGGTGGCAAAGTGAGAGAGACAGAGATATAAAAAGCTTTTTCTCCTCCACCAACCCAAGATTTTCCACTGGGCTAGAATGGGAAGAAGGAAGATTATTTTTGCCTGCATCTTCTCTGACCAACCCATGGCCTCTTTCTCTTCTCTCCCCCTCCCTCCTCACAAAGGCAATGTGGCCGATGGCTTCTGATGCTGATGGCACTGATTGCTATAGCAGTGGCAGTGTTCCTGGCCAATAAGGACAGCCTGAAGCTCTGAATAACTGGTGACAGCTGCCTTGGGTGAAAATCAGAAGCAAGAAATTCAGTAAAAAACTCAGGTCTGGGGCTTCCCTGGTGGCGCAGTGGTTGAGAGTCCGCCTGCTGATGCAGGGGACACGGGTTCGTGTCCCGCTCCGGGAAGATCCCACATGCCGCGGAGTGGCTGGGCCCGTGAGCCATGGCTGCTGAGCCTGCGCGTCCGGAGCCTGTGCTCCGCAACGGGAGAGGCCACAACAGTGAGAGGCCCGCACACCGGAAAAAAAAAAAAAAAAAAAAAACTCAGGTCTGGGTACTTTAATGTGTGGGTTTTTCCAACTCAACTGAGATTTCTGACTCTCATTTTTTTAACCTGCTGTAAAAATAAACAAACTTCACCTGATGGCCTCTGTTCCAAAGAACTCTGTTTATTCCTGAAGCATCCTGGTCTACTCTCCCTAGTCCAGTTCAGCATAAAAACGGCAAATTTATTACAGCATTCTTCCCTAGGTCCCCGAGATGCTTGGAATTGGCACTTGAGATGATTCCTATGTGCCATCTCTGACCTAGAGCTGATCATTTACCGAGCTCCTTCTACACAGGAAAAGAGTTAAAGTCAGAGGGCCACAGCCGGCAGTGTGACTATCTCAGAGGAGATGCTGAGGTCAGCGAAGTCATTCTGAGTCCTACATCGAGTTCTAAGGTCCTTCTCCCAAGTGTTTAGAATGTTCCTCAAGGATGGGAACAAGCTCTCTGGGACACTAAAGGAATAGAGCAAGACTGGTGGTTGACCACGTAGCCATGAGATCCGGGCGGTGAACACCCGTAGTGGAGTCTGGGCTAAGCAGTTGTCACCTCCCTGGTTCATGTGAAAAGTATAGGGGACAGGATAGCCCAGGAGGATCCCAAACACAGTACAGAGATTCCAGTCTGAGGAACGGAGCCTGCTGCAGGAGACTGCCAGGGATTGGTTCCTCCGTGGCCCCTGCAAATGTGTGATGATCTCAGCCACGAGGGCCTTTAAGTCCTGAAGCTGGTCCAGGGAGCAGATGGAAGGGTGAAGTTGAGAGCTGGAAACATCCACAAAGACTATGGTACCAAGCAGCACCTGCTCCAAGTGCCGACACACCTGCTCCGGAAGGACAATCAGGCTGTTTTCTCCAATCTCAAGGATGTGAAGTCCCTGGGCCGGGAAGCCCAGGCCCTGCAGCTCCTCCAGATAGCTCTGGAGCTCCACTGCCCCTGCACAGTTGCAATCATAGAGCAGAGCTGGCTTCAGTCCCCTGGCCACAGCCAGCACCTCTCCGGCTAGATGAAGGCAGACAGCTCGGGGTGGGCCTCGTCTCTTTCCCATGCCCAGGGTCTGCTGAGCAGCTGCCACCAGCAGCTGAGGACTTGGTGCTGACATGGGACCTGGCAGCAACAGTAAGCATGGCCTCCTCAACTAGTCACATTTCCCTCCCCTGGGCTGCATCTCTGAGCTCCAGACACTTGAAGAAGGGCCTAAAATCAAAGCAGTAGCAGTGGATTATTAACACCAGCTAGTGACATACCAGGAAACCTGCCAACAACTTTCCCTTAAGTCTTACAGCATCTTCCAGAGGCCATTTTCCCCTCCCTCTGCTTTGGAATGCTAACCCATTCCAGACAAGATGGGGTCAACAATGCTATCTGATTTTTTGGTTGACTTGGCCTCCATTAGTCCCAAATTCATGTGTCTTTCTAGCCTACGCCTAGATTTATATTTTCTCTGGCTGAATTTTACCTGTTGTAATTTATTTTCTCTGATTCAAACGTTAAGGAGTTTGGGGCAGAAAGGAAGCAGGGGAGTTTTTGGCAAAATTCTGAGCATTTCACCTAAAACTGCCCTCTGAGATGGAGTTCTAGGTTCCAAATGCACTCTCTTCACTGCCAACTCCCCCTTCGCTTCCCGCCAATAGTTGTAAGAATAGCAATCTGATTAAACTAATATACACTAGAATGTGGACTACCAACCATCTCACCCTGAGACAGAAAAGTAAATAAATGAAATCGGGTAGAATTGCAAGAGGGTTGTACTTTAACTTCTGCTGGTCCCGCCTTCCCCTACTAGTGGAAATCCACGGACCCTCGGACGATGGGCTCACCTCAACCCCTACACCGTTTCCTGAGCATAGTATCGTAATTTGTTAAATGAGGCAGAGGTCTCTCTCACACATACATACGTTCTTCTACTTCCGCTGCACGTTCAGGCTCAGGAACTCCTGCCAGTTTCCTGCCCGCTGCCAAGAAAGCCGCTAGGCGCCCGCCCTCTGCCACAAAACTGGAAATCCCACCCGCGTGGTCAGGTCCTTTACTGCCGGCGGGGCCAGGGTGGGCGAAGTCGATCTATTGCGCATGCCCAACACGTCCCCCGCCCTCCTTGACGTCACCCAGTCCACTCGCGCGCCTCGCGTTAGAACTACCCGCAGGGCGGCCCGGCTGAGTGCCGGAAGTCTGGGCGCCTGCGGCCCGGCCCCTTCCGGCCCCTTCCCATTCTTACGCAGATGTGGGCCCCACCCGTCTGCGTAGGAATGGAAAGAGGCGGGTGAAGCTAGTATCCCGCCGCCGCCCGCCCTCGGCTCCGCCGCTTGCCCTCCTTCTGTGTTAAGTCCGGTGTCCCGTTTGACCTGGAAGGCGGAAGCAGGGCACTCGACGCAAAAGCACGCTTTGATTCGTCTCTGGAGAAATGTACTTTCCCCTCCAAACGAAACTTATCTCAAGACAAGCGACGTGTTTTGCATAATATCCTCACCTGTGGGTGCTGGAAAGTTTTTTGTTTTTTACTTTGACCTACCTAAATCCTGAGAGGCTGAATTCCGAGAAGTGGGTGGACAGGTGTCCTGGCCAAAGTTTGTCATCTCTAAGCAGGGTGTGAAGTGCATGAGTATTCACTCCGAACAAATGTGTGCTAGGTATGCTTCTGGGCGCTGGAAGTATTACAGCGTAGAAAACAGACAAAAACCCCACCTTCTTGGAGCTCAAATTGAGGAATTCAGTTTGCTGACTTCACATGAGAAATGAGAGGCAGAGGTGCAGAAGCTTTTCAGGTCATTAGGAAGAAAAAGTTATTTCACTGAAAGGTTAACTACCAGTGATATGACCCATACCACGAAGGGAAAGAATTTCTTGAGAAAATTCGTATCTGAAGAAGTAGCCCAAATTTATTGATACGTGGGCAGGGCAGAGGCTAAGGGAACTGCAGTCACCTACACTGGAAGTTTCACTCCTGGGTGTACCTTGGTGGCATCTTCAGACTGTGAAGAGACCACTGTAGAGTAAAGGTGGGGCCAGCCTGGAAGGAGGTCCAGCTTGTAGGGGCTCCCACACTAACGTGGAGCCAGAAGCAGAGCAGAAACTAATTTTAGAATTTTTTCCATCCCCATATTTACTTTATTTTCCCATGGTAGTTAGCAATCAGTTTCTGAAATGAAGGACGTATTGAGTTAATGCATTTATTCTAACAATAAATATTTGAGAACATGCTATGTACCAGACATTGTGCTAAGGGCTGACAGCAAAGTCCAAGACAAACAGTCCCTACCTCCAGCAAGTCTGTAGTCATGCAGGACACAAACTGAGTAATTACAAGGGAATTGATTACTCTGAAAGAGGAACTATAGGGTGCTATGGGAACATATAGCCAGGGACCTAATTATGTGAGCAAGGGACCAGTCCAGATCCAACATTTGCCCTCCCAATTTACACCTACAGCTAATCTAGTTTAGCGGGGTGGACAGTGAGAAAATGAAAAGCTGGGGACACCACCTAACTCCCTTCCCAGTCTTAAGCAAGCTGAAGGCAAGGAAGTAGAAAACACCAAGGGAATGAGCGGTGTAGCCACCAAAGAAGATAGCAGGCTGAGTCTCCAAGAAAGGACACCTGGCATCAGGACCACAGAAGGAGCACTGAGGGAGATCAGTGGAGAGCCCTGCATGCACTCTCCCAGTGTTCTGAAAAGGATAAAGAACAAGGAAGAAACTACACTACTGGGTTAAGACTACGTAAAACCACTCATCCATTCCTCTACCATATTCATCAGCTTTTCATTACAGTCACATACTAAAAGTTCAATCCTTCTTGGCACTTAAGAACACTGTTCTCTACACCCTTTGCCAGCTCACATTTTCTGGGCCCCCACCCAGGTGTACAGCCTGGCTGTTAGCATCTCACAGAAGAAGGGGAAGGGCCCAGCCCAGATCCAGCAGTTGCCCTCCCAATGTATTTTCTGTGGGTTCTTTTTAACTTTGAGCTTTGCAGATAAGAGACAGAGGGAGCCAGACATCAAGACCAAATCCCTCACTTCACCCACTCAACAGAATGCCCCCAAAATATCAAGTTCCTATACCTTGCACATTTCCTGGTCTCTAGAAGCCCAACTTCTGCTCACAGCTGAGCACCTGAGCACCCAGATTTCTCTTGATCATGCTTTAGTAACAGCAGATACTACTAGGTCCCTTAGAGACCCTAAAACCACAGCTTAAGCTTTCAAAATAAATAAGTCCATTGCCACTTGTGATTGAGGGGTTTTTGAAATAAAGCTAGCCCAACTTTACAGCTAGCTCAACTACAGTAGCAAGTAGGAGGTGGCCTGCTTTAAGGGTAGCAGACCAGACATGGACTTTCTTAATATGGCATGGCACACATAGGTATCAGTATTCAGGAGGGTTGGAACCTGCAACCAGAGATAAGCATCTTGTTTTCCATTTAGGTCCTGGAGTTTAAATTATGTATAATTTCATCCTAAAACACAAAACAAAAACAAAACAGAGTCAAAGGGTCAGGGACAGAGCAAAAGTTAATAGATCAGACCAGTCTGTGGCAGCCACAGCTGCAATGTTCTACACCTTAATTGTAGCCATAGCTGCAATGTTCTACACCTTAATCTACACTCTTCACCTTAAATGTTCACACCCAGCTACCTCCACCAGGAAGGGAGGCAAGCAGGTTTGTGCTAGGTGAGCCATTTCCAGAAAAGCACTGCCCAGCCCTTCTTCACCTTGACCTTGACACATTCAACACCCCATTTTTCCCATCCACAAAAACTCCAAATGACAGGAAGACTGTAAACATCTCCATACAAGGAGGAACTGTCCCTGTCTCCTCTGTGGTCACAGGAGCTGGTCCTGGATGCCCAGCTCACTCTCAGGTCTTCCTCAAAGAAGGGAAAAAAGAACAAGAGAGCTCTATCCTCTCCAAAGGTTATCACTGAGTTACATACTGTTGTCTACCACACACACACAGTGGTACAGACGTACCTCATTTTATCGTTTTGCTTTATGGCACTTTGCAGATACTGTGTTTTTTACAAACTGAAGATCTGTGGCAACCCTGCGTCAAGCAAGCCTATTGGCGCCATTTTTCCAATAGCATTTTTTCACTTCATGTCTGTGTGTGATGTTTTGGTAGTTCTCACAATACTTAAACTTTTTTATTGTTATGTTTGTTATAGTGATCTGTGATCAGTGATCTTTGATGTAACTATTGCAAAAAGATTATGACGTGCTGAAGGCTCAGATGATGGTTACCATTTTTTAGCAATCAAGTATCTTTATTTATTTTTAATTATTTATTTATTTATTTATTTTTGGCTGCGTTTGGTCTTTGTTGCTGTGCGCGGGCTTTCTCTAGTTGCAGCGAGCGGGGGCTACTCTTCATTACAGTGCACAGGCTTCTCATTGCGGTGGCTTCTCTTGTTGTGGAGCACGGGCTCTAGGCGTGCAGGCTTCAGTAGTTGTGGCTCGCGGGCTCTAGGGCGCAGTCTCAGTAGTTGTGGCGCACAGGCTTAGTTGCTCCGTGGCATGTGGGATCTTCCCAGACCAGGGCTCGAACCCATGTCCCTTGCATTGGCAGGCAGATTCTTAACCACTGCACCACCAGGGAAGTCCCCAAGTATTTTTAATTAAGGTATGCACATTTGTACTTTTAGACATAATGCTATTGCACACTTAAAAGACTACAGTATAATGTAAACATAACTTTTATATGCACTGGGAAACCAAAAAATTTGTGACTTGCTTTATTGCAATATTCACTTTATTGCAGTGGTTTGGGACTAGCCCTGCAATATCTCCGAGGTATGCCCGTATTTCAGTGGTGATAAGTTGAAAACCTGACAGCCAATTCTTCTACAGAATCCCTAAGCCTCTACATCAACACCTTCCCCTTAGAAGCTCAGTGTGTGAGTTTTTACTCCACAGGCTGGGTGACTTTCAGACTTTGGCACCTATTTCTATTTAGATATCTAGCTTGGTTCCCAAGCAACCAGCCGGCGCCCCTCCCTCCCTCTTCCCCCATCAGGGAGCCAGCTTACTATACTAGCAGAACAGGTCAAACGGAGATCAATCCTGGACAAATCAGTGCTTGAGGGAACTTTAATGAAAGCAAAAAAAAAAAAAAAAATGTGGTGCAAGAACAAGGCAGAAATGTTCTGTTCCAGGCAGTTTTGCCTTGTACAAGTAGAAGGAAGTCACTGAGTCAGAGTTTTAAAGCTGGCATTATTTCAGGCATCATTCCAACTCCTTCATTTTACAGTAATGAATCCGAAGCCCAGAGGCTAAATGACTTGGTTCAAGGTCACACCACTGGAAGCAAAGCTGCAGCTAGAACCCTGGTGTCCAAACTCCCAGGCCAAATCTCCTTCTACTACATTACACTACCATGGGAAGGTTTAAAAAAGAAAGGGAAAGTATGAAGGGTGATTTTTCCATAAATTAAATCAACTTTAAAAGCTAGGCATATTTGGAGAGTCAGAGAGTACTAATATTGTTAGAAAGAAGAAAGGTTTAAAAGCTGGTTAAATCTAATAAAAAATATCCATATGTACAATATTGTAAAAAAGAGAAGGAAGATGGCGTTCATGATTACTGGGCTGGCAGGGCAGGGGACAGTTGCATGCTGGGGGTGGGCTGCATGGGCTGCCAGCTTTCCTGGGTTTGCAGGATGCGGTACAGCTGCTTCAGCTGAGCAACAATGTTATCCTTGATGTCTGGAGTTGAGATCTGCAGGCGGACACTGCCACTGTCAAAGGATCGTGTGAAATCACCAGAAAACATCTCATAGATCATCCGAGCCACCACTGGAATGACCTGTTCAGGACACAGAGCACACAGCTATCCACTGAGGAAAGGGTATTTTTAAACAGCAGGAGGGGCCCAAGATTGACGGAAGGACCAGTGAGGCTGTGGGGAACCCACCACTTTAATGTCTAGATACAGACTATGCCTTCATCTCTCTGGACCATCCTGCCAGGTTCACTTTAGAATTTGGTTCAAATGAAGGTAAAGAACCTAGAAGTAGCATCACATCACATGCCTAAATAAATAACTGCTTATTTAGCAAGACTTTTACCCGAATTTCATCTGCTGCCTGTCTTGATGCACAAATCCACAGCCAGACCCAAGTGGTCTTGCTGCCATTTTCCAGAATGAGAACACGTTCTTAAAAGTACCTCAAAAGGTTTTACTAAAAGAGCTAGAAAGAGTCATAGCCTGTTAGGTTTCAGCAAGACTCTAACGTCAGTAAGAGAATAAGGTCTCCCCTGAATCAGTCACTTGCTTTGAGGACACTGTATTCTCCAGCCTGGTCCTACTTTGTACAACGCACAAAGCTCAAGTTGCTACATCTGATGGGATTAAAACCCACAGAGGCTGATGGATCCTCACTCAGGGCTCAAGCCCAGACCTAGGGGCTAAAGCATTGATAAAAAGGCAAAGAGTTGTTGACACATTATTATCTCCTCACCTGAACCAAGATGAGTTTCCTTTCCTGAGGTTTCCCATCTGGCCATTCTTCCCCAAAGCATAAGTAGATCTCAAATGGTGGCTGTTTCTCTATCTGTCCTTTCTGGTGGGCAATGAGATCTGCAGAACATGGAAGAGCATGGAGTTTGGGGTACTGGGTCATTCCACACCTACTCAGTAAACACTTTCTTTTATACTGTCCAGAATAGTAGCCACTGGCCACAACATGTGGGTATTGAATTTAAATTCATTAAAATTAAATAGTTCCTAAAAAAAAAAAAAAAAAAAAAAATTAAATAGTTCCTTAGTCACATTAGTTACATCTACATACTCAATAGCCACATGTGGGTAGTGGCTACCATATTGAACAACATAAATATAGAACATTTTCATCATTTCAGAGAGTTCTATTGGACACCGCTTAAACCAGACTTAGGGTTCAAATCACACTGGAAAATTCACATCTCAGTGCTCTCCCTAAATATGTCTGCTTAAATTTGCCATGCAAATGTGTCCCAAATGAGAAGAGTATATGTTTTGCTGATTATGATGAACAGGGTCACCTTCCAAAGTTAAGGATAAGCTGGTAGAATGTGGGGAGCAATAACAAGGCTGTCTTCTTCTGCCAATAAAGGAGCCATAACCACCTAAAACTGGCTTCAAATGCACAGCTTTGGAGTGGAACACGCTTCTTTGTTGCCCGTCACTTTTCTTTTTCAGAATCAAGGTCCCCTTCTACTGTGACTTCCTCCAGAAGAAACTGTTTGGTTAAGATCTTTGCAGAGATAGGAAAGGGGGGCAGGAAGGAGGAAGACATACTTGCAGGGAGCAGTTCCCACCATCAATGGTCTGAAAAAAGACTCACCACTAAGGAACGTTTCCAGACAAAACAGTTTGACCTTCTTTTGTCTCTCGATCAGGTTGGGGGCAACAAGCGATGGGGCACATGGCCCAGACCAGTACACCTTGCACTGGCACAGCCTGATAGCATAGATGGCATGACCGCTGACCTCCAGGATCAGTCCTCTGTCCATGACGTCTAGCAGTTTGCTGGTGAACAGCTTCTGCTTCTCATTGGTGATGTGCTCCGGACCTGGGAACTTGACCTGCTCCAGGCTGACGGGACCAAAGAGCTCCTCCTGGTCAGGCATGGGACCCAAGTCTCCATAGAAGAGCCTGCAGCCCTGGGGGTTGCTCACCGTCATGGTCTGTGCATACTCCTTCCCACGGTACTGAAATTTGATGTCCAGGTCAGTCACTGCAAGGTGAGGGGGGACAGTGAGAGTCCTGCTCTGCTGCTCTGCCCATCCATCCCTAGGACTCATGCAAGTCCATCAAGATCAAGCCACCTTTCAACCAGCATTCAGGAAGGCCATTGCCATAGTTATCCTTCCTGCAACAAAGGGAGACATCAACATATCCCTGGAATATTCACTCAAGAGGCTGCCTTGAAGCAAATAGCTCAAATTCCATCTATACTATCACTGTTCAGTCACCACACCCTAACAGCTAGAATTTCTCCAACCAAAGTTCTGGGTCCTGGTCTCCCCATTTTGTACTGACTGAGTCTTTACATCAATAGGCATTGGAAGGAGCTGAAAACTAAGGCAGCATCTGGTTTGTGTATCATTTTTGACTCACTGTTTAAAGAAACCAGAGGAACAATAAGAAATACCAAGGCATATTTCTGAAAATTACACAGATGAGCACACACTGTTGATATGTTCTAATAATATATCACAGAAGGACACAGTGCACAACAAAGTAAATTTTCACTCAGCAAGTGTCCATTGAACCCTATAGGTCTTATCAAAGCTATCAGCCTCTTGGACAAAATGCTAGTACTCCCCTGGCACCTCCCCTACCATATGTAGTGTGAAAGGGAGGTGCAATGACAATGATTCTTCACTGAGATCAATTTGTACCCCATTCAGAAAGAGATTTTCTCTGGGTCCTAAAGTCCCTCAAAACCCAAGAGCCTCCTTGATCAAATCCAGTCATTAACTTCCCCAACCCACAACTGACCTTGTCCTCAAATCCCCTGGGCAAACTGATAAACCCAGGCCTTCCACCCACCTAATAGGTGAGTAACCTAGAGCTGCACAGCACCAATCAGAGAACCCCCATGGGCAAGTAGGTATGGGCTGGTGACTCATCAGCCAGCCAGGAACCAGACACAGAGGCTGCCTGGGGGACTATTCTATACATGGCAAAGAAATGGAGGCAGAAGGTGGGGCAGGAAATGGACTGTAATAGGAACTGAAGATCCACCTAGAATATCAAGGCTCACTTACTTGGGAGAGAGCTGATCCACAGCTCTGGAGAGCTATAGAAAGGCTGTATAGGTGCCTGGGGTACTTCCATCTCCAGAGGTTCCGTTTTGGGCCACACTGCTTCGGGGCTGCAGTTGCCCACACTGCAGTTGCCCACACTGGCTGGTGCTATGGGAGAACCTAGAAAAGAAGGATGTGGGTGAGCAGGCAGGAGCACCACACGTGCATATCACCTGGGTCCGAAGCTCTCAAATCTAAAAGGTCCAACACTGGACCACGACTCAGTGTGGCAGCCCATCAGTAATTCCCCCAACAAACACCAAAAGAAATAAGGTTCCCCTGCTTCTGCTTCCTAATCTTATTAGTTCTCTCATAAACTCATAATTCTGAAAACATGCATTTGCTGATGATTAACAGACAAGTGGGTACTCTCTGGGGTTAAATTAGAGCAGGCATGAATGAGAGACTCCCTGTTACAAAATTTGAACCCAGCGATTAAACAGAAACTGGTTGTCTTCCATAAAATGAACTCAACTAAATTGATTGATTAGCTTCGAATAAGTGTTAATATATAGAAATTCCTTTAAAAACAAACACATACGTTTTTACATGCATGAAACATCTGGAAGGATACTCAAGAACCTGGAAAGATCTGTCTCCTCCAGGGAAGGAGCTGTTCAGACAAGTTAGAAGGAAAACCTTTCAGCTGATTTCCTTTTTGTACCATTATGAATTTTAAACCATGTAAGAGTATTATTTATTCAAAAGTATCCAGTTAAAGCTTTTAAAAGAGAGAATGAAAAACACATCCTATATCCCTGCTATTGTCAAAGTTGGCTCACTCCAAAGTTTACAGATTTTTCCTCCTAGCCTCACCTTTTAAGCATCTATTCTTCAACAATTCTTCTTCCTCTGCCCAACAGCTCTGAAATCACAGAGGTTAAGGTTTCTTTGACCCTTTGTGTACGAGTCTGGTTATATCTATGTATTTTACTTTTTTATTTTTAATATATGTTCACATGTTTCCATAAAGGATCCAAGGTGGCCCATAACATAAGGCCACACAACATTAGCTTTAAAAAAACATGAGGGGGGGCTTCCCCGGTGGCACAGTGGTTGAGAGTCCTCCTGCCGATGCGGGGGACACGGGTTCGTGCCCCGGTCCACATGCCGCGGAGCGGCTGGGCCCGTGAGCCATGGCCGCTGAGCCTGCGCATCCGGAGGCTGTGCTCCTCAGCGGGAGAGGCCACAGCAGTGAGAAGCCCACGTACCGAAAAAAGACATGAGGGGCTCCCCTGGTGGCACAGTGGTTCAGCGTCCGCCTGCCGATGCAGGGGACACGGGTTCGTGCCCCGGTCCGGGAAGATCCCACATGCCGCGGAGCGGCTGGGCCCCTGAGCCATGGCCGCTGAGCCTGTGCGTCCGGAGCCTGTGCTCCACAATGGTAGAGGCCACAACAGTGAGAGGCCCGCGTACCGCAAAAAAAAAAAAAAAAAAAAAAAAAAAAGGGGAAATCAGGATTCTGGAAATGGGTTGCATCCTTTTAAGGGGTGAGAATAGCAGAATGAGTCAGCCAAAGATTTGGGAAAGGATCTCACATTTCCAAATGTCCAAATCTTAAAATTGCACCAAGTGGGAATGTAGCTGTAGCAGTATTAACCTGAGAGAGCTCTATGATCGTTGCCTTTACTCATCACTTGGTTGCAAAGTTATAAATGACAGGGTAAGTGAAGGAGGGCAAGTAGACAGATACGAGTCATTTCCTGATTCTCCAGAGAAGGGGCATCACCTAGAGCAGGGTACTCCAAAATCCTACAGGAATCATCTTGATATACTAAAGTTCCTAGGTGGCAAAAGTATCTCATTTGACCCTAGCAGCCAGATGGAACTTAGAAAAGTAGTGAAAAGCTACTCAACTGAATGCAAGTCATATGACTAGGAGCATGTCAGTGAAAAGTTCAAGTGAAGATGCTGTGGAAGAGCAATTCACCTTGTGTTTGAGCACCCTCAGAATGTGCAATGGGAGATGCAGTACCTGCTCTGTCTCACAGTGACCCTGCAACCTCTAAACTCATCTTTCCTGGGAAGTTGAATTCAAAAAGTCAATTCAAAAAAAAGATAAAAGTCTCTAGTAGATAAATTTTATCAGAGCCTAGTATTAAGAGCTGTAGAGCCACAAGTTTCCCATGATACAGCCTTAGCAGACGCTGTTAAGGCAGTGACAGAAAATTTATACCGAGGGAAATAGCAGAAGAGTTTGCCTACAATTCACGAAAATGATCTCTGCACTTGGCCTGAAGGAAATCAGCAAAATTTATAACAGCTTGTGTATTTGTATGCGGGATTGAGAATGAATTTAATTTTTTAATTTCTCTGAATTATCACATAAGATTCAGAAGATGCTCTCTCTGCCTAGAAGCCACCCCACTGGGATAACTATGCCTACGGAGTTCCTTTGCCTATGACTCCTACTTGCTAACAGACTGGCAGCCTGGCCACAGGGCCTGGTCGCTGCTCCCAGTGCAATGGTGGATATGGTATCAACGGTTGCAAAATCAAAGCCCCTTACATCTTCTCCATGCCTCTGTCCCACCCCCCACCCCACTCACCATTGATGTTCAGGAAGGGGAAGGTGTCCTGGATGGGAACGTGGTGCTGTGACTGGTCCAGCTCATCTTCCTCATCTTCTTCATCCACATCATTATCTTTCTCATCCCAAGGAGCAGATCCAGTGGATCCTACCCGAGAAACAGACACACACAAAGGTCACAGGTGAGCCGCTCACCTTGCACTGTCATCCCTGCAGCTGACCCACTGTTCAAGCTAGGCACTGCCAGCACAGAGGCTCCTTGGGTTCAGTGTGCACCCTCAATGCCAAAGAGTGGGAACCAAGGGTGTTCACCCCACTCCCAGTTCCTCCTACGGAGCCCCAGTGCAAGCTCTCATCCCCTCCCCTATCCAGGAGCTGCAGACCCTACTCCCTTCTCCTAGAAATCTTTTAGTTCCTACTCTAAACCCCTTTCTACACATTAGCATCCCTTCTAAGGACCCAAGGAGCACAGCTTCTCTCCTTTGTAAGCTTAATGTGAAGACAGACCCTTCCCTCATGGCAGAGCCTCACTAGATTCACTGGAGGTCAAGTCTAAATAATCTGGCTCTTAGTCGGAACTTGCTAAACATAGAGTAAACATAGGGATCAGGTGGTATTCTCCTAGGAAAAATACCATACAAATTAAATGATCACTTACCCATCATTTATAAAGAGAACTTAATAGCCTTCATAATGTCATGTCAATTGATTCTTAGAACAGCCTTTGAAATACACAGGAAAGATGAGAACCCAGATTTTATAGTGGAAGAAGCTGAGGCTCAAAAGGTTGAATGACTTGATTCAATGTCCCACAAGTAGTGAAATGGAAAGAACGAGGTTTATAACTCAGACCTTCTAAGTTTTAATCCCTCCTTCTTCTAAACTATCTGGCCTCTCTTCTCAGTGTTGAGTCCCAAGAGAAGTTATTTTTTTACAGAACTCAATACCCCCTCTTCTTTCTAATGCTTTACTGTTCCACTGGGTGGGCAGGAAGACTTTGCTGAGTTTATATCTTTTGTTCTCTGGGTTCTTTCTAGGGACAGGATTTCTTGCTTTACCAGTCTTCAACTTTGTAAGCGAGGCGACTTTCAAGTCGACTATCACTTTAAGGGTCCAGCCCGGAACCCGGCACACTGTCCACCTTCTCCCCAGCAGCTGGGGTCTCACCTGGGTTAATGATAGAGCCCTGGGGCTGGGGGATGTCACACACTTGATATATCTTCACTGGGTTCATGGGCACCTCCTTGGTGCCGTCGTACATCAGGTTGAATTCCCTGCTCTTGTTGAGCGCACAGCGGAGCTGGGCCTTCCATTTAGCTGGGTCGGGGTCATCCACCCCTTCCTGGTACTTCCCTGTCTCCACAGCCCAGGCCTGAGGGATAGGAAACTGCAGTGAGTGCCTGCTTGTTGCCCAGAAACACTGGAAAGTGTGCCCGCCCTCCCTCATACAGACACAGATACACACAGCCCTGCCTGACCGCCCCATCACCCCAACTCCAATTTACAGAGACTGCAGCAGGAAACACCACGCTGGGGACCAGGCAAGGCAGGGCCTGAGAGAAATTAAGCCAAATGCAAATACAATATTTTAAAAAGAGGAGCCTCGTCTCAAGTGCTTGTGCCAGCATCATCTGTCAAGGCTACAATGGCCATAATGAAGGGTTGAAAATAAAGAGAAATCTGGAACAAATATACACCAAAATACTAATGGTAACTTTTGGATAGCAAGATTTCAGGTAATTTTGTTTTGTTTTGACTTATTTTTCACATGAATTGCTTATATAATAAGAAGAGAAAGGGAGATGCCGTATGATATGAAGAATTTAGGCTTGCTGTTCCCTCTCCCTTCAGTCTTCCATCTGATGCACAAAAACTGTTGAAACCAAGTACCTTTAGGAGTAGCAGACCATAGGAGGGCAGGAAGCACGCTCTGGGGGTTCAGCCTGCCTCAGTGGGAGGCTGAGGGCGTCAAGTCCTAATAAACTCACACCACCTGCCTTTCCCTGCTTCCTCAAACTCCTACATTGGGAACATTTTGCTGGGAACACCAGTGGCTGGTGGCCTGGGCCAAAACCAGTGTGGCCCCGCCTCTCTGGTTTTCAATTTCCAGGTCTAACAGGCATTTATGTGTCTGTTCACGGGATATCAGCCCTCCCCCATTGTGAACATATCTCAGATGTCTACACTTTCTTCAGGGCTTGTGACGTATGTGCTGGTGCAGAAAAGGGGGATGTCTTTTGCAGAGGACTCAAGATCAGGAAGTACACGGCAGCTTGTTCAAGTGGACAGGGCATATCGCTTGTCCAGTCCCAACTCCCCGCCTCCGCTCCTGAACGTAGACCGCTTCCTCAAGCCGAAATGGAATTTTTCTGGCCCCATCCTTTGAGCTCTCTGGTCTCCCTCAGTCAATCCCTGCAGAGCCTCACAATCACGAGGAAGCTTCTCCCAATAGCCGAGCTGAATTCTTCTCCTCCAATTCACTCATTTCTTCTTATCATCTTCTCAGACCTGGGGGCTCCTCCACTTGACGCGCAGTATGGAATGAAGCAGTCTGACAAAGCTGCTGCCCTTGGGCACTCAGCAGGCTCCATTCCATCCAATCCCCGTAGGGGATTTCAGCCTCACCAGTCCCTAGTGTCGGAGAGGCACATCTCCAGTTGCACCTGGCAGTACCTGGCTGCTGCCTCCTCACGTTTTCCCCTCTCTTTGTTGGATCCTCCGTGCCCGCTCCCCCTCTGGCCCCATCCAGCTGGCTTGGGCTGTGCTGACTTTGGCCCAGGTCTGCAAGCTTTCTGTGGCTCCCTGAATCCCTGCCCCTCCACAGAGAGCAGCCAGACTAACATCCTGCTCACGACACAGCCATTCCCCAGGGCCCACTCAGATGATGCAGAGAACCTGAGGCTGAGGCAGCAGAGGGTGGTACACACCACGTGGCAATCGCTGTGCTTTATAAACATCCCTTATTCAAACCCATTCTGAGTCTTGCTTCTGAGAGTCTGGTCACTGGGCAGGTCCCTATTTCTCTTCCTAAAATGGACACGAGTCTCTGCATTTTTATGGCAATGTATGAGTCCCTTCCCATACACTGAGTTCACTCAATTCTCACAACAATCCTGTGAGGCAGGCAAGACTGGTTTTAGCCCCATTTTACTGAAGGGGAAGCTAAAGCCCCAAGAGATTATGTGACTTGTTCAAGACCACACATGCAAGTGATGGTAGTAGGATCTGAAGCCCGGTCTTCCAGCTCCTGGTCAGGAGGGGCCGTCTGATAATGGGGGAGCTGATAGGCCTGGGTTCAAACCCTAACCCCACCACTTATTGGCTGTGTGACTTGGGCAAGTTACATAGCCCCTCTGAGACTCAGCTTCTGCATCTATAACATGAGGGTGCCGCCCCCCTTACAGTGTTGTCGAGAAGCAAATGAGATAACGGACCTAGGGTAGGCAGCGGGCACCCACTTAATGCTAGTCAGAACTGCCCACACCCCATATCCTGCCAAAGGCCTGTCAGAGCTTGGGATCTGTGAAAGCACCCTCACTCTTCTCCTGACACCCAGGCCCTCCCTTAGCATTCTGCAAACAGATACACAGATATAAGTAAGACAAAGCAGCTTCCCGCAGCCAATTTTTCCTCAAGCCCTAAGCATACAGAACATTCTCACGAGTGGAGCTTTCAGGAACCAGCCTCCTCCCCAACGGCCAGCCACCACCAGGCACTTCAACAGCAAGTCCAGTTTCAGACCAAGGCCACAGCGAGAGGCCAGCTGGGCCAGGGCAGGCCCATCCCCCTCTGATGCCAGCTCCAATAATTGGTGCTGATTTACAGATGTTTTCCTTACCACTTTCATGTCATTATTTAATTTTTACATTAAAAGCATTCATTTACTTTCTAAGTATTCACAGGCCAATTTTTTCTCTACCTCTCATCTCTACACCCAATATAATTGAGTTGGGTGGGAAACAACTCTAAGTTGGCTCTCCTTTGAGGTATGAGCCCACCTTTCCTGGCCCAGTCTCAGCAAGAACCTGGAGCATCAATCTTGAGGGGCTCAGGGTGGGGACTGGATTTCACTTCTGACTTCCAGCTTATAGTCAGGGAAGAAATGGGGAAACTCATTTCTCCGTGTCTTGGGAGTGCAGGAACTAAAGCTACTCATGAGATGGAAGACTGACCGGCACAGAGAAGCTGGTCTGGAGCAGAGGCATGGGCTGCGGAGTTACAAACCACATAATACCCCTTCCCACAACTAGCTTCCCACCTACTTCTGTCTTAGACTTTGGTTTCACTTACATTTTATGAAATGCCATGTGATTCAATCTTATTTTCAGTGAAGCAAAATAACTCTCACATCAGAGCTACTCTTCAGTTAAGAAAACATATTTGTAGAATAAAAACCTGTAATTAAATCGCCTTTCATTTTTAAGTGGAGGTTATGGATGGGGCAAAATGTTTTAACATCAAAAGAAAAACTTGCAAAGGGCCCTCGACACCCGTGCTACAGGCTGTTAGGAGCCTGCTAACACTCAGTAGCTGTGCCCTGATCTGGACAGCCATTCCCGGGCCAGGGCAAGAGCCCTGAGCGAATGAAGGGTTGATTGCTGGCTGACCCTTGGGAGCTCTAGAACAACCACAGCATACACGCACTTACAGGAGTTTAGCCAATCACACCTGGGATCCCTTGGGATGTGAGTTGAGTAGCTTTGACCAATGGGAAAGAATAAATGGCCTCAACCATAACAGACATGCCCCAACAAGAGAAATTACTATGCCTGCTAAGTTTGCCCCCGCCCCACATCATAAACATTCTCTTTGTTGCATGAGCATTTTGGGTCTAGTACCTTCTTCAAGCCAAAATTGAAAACAGAAGAACAAAAAACCAGAAAGGTCTGAGAGAACTGGAAAACACTTCAAGTCAGATGGTAAAAGAATACCTTTACCTTGAAAATGGTATTTTCCTCCTCCTGTTGGGGGCTATGCCGGGTGGCATGTTTCCAGGGAATCTGGAAGCGTTTGGAGTCCCTATGTAGCCAGATGAGCCCAGGGTACAGGCCACTATCCACTTGGGCCACCAACCAGGGCTTCAGCCGAACTCTGCGGGGGTGGAGAGCCATGATCTGGGTTGGCGGGAGGGGGAAGAAATGGGGAGAGGAGAATTAGGCCAGCCCCTGGGAAAAGTTCCCAGCCACTGTTCCCATATGATAGAGCTACAGTTTCACTAGATTACAGCAAAGAAACTAAATATGGGAATAAACTGTGCCAGGTGGGGAAGAAAAGAAAACAGGTTAAAAGGTTCTTTTGATTCTTATTCCAAAGCCATTTATTTTTCATGCTCTAGCCAAATCAGACTTATCACGTAAGTAGATCACATTTCTTCTATTTAAATCCTGAGGCAGAAAAATAAAGAGATGATGTCATCCCTGCTGGAAAACAGTCCTTCCGCAAGTACCAAGGGAAGAGAAGAGAAACTGCTCTTTTCAATCTCATCTCGGGAGAAGGAAGAAAAAAGTTATGGAAACAGCAGGTATATAGGCAAGAACTTGAAGCATGCTCTCTTCTTAGACAACTAAGGTGAATGGGAATATTTTAGTAAGAAATGACAGCATCGTGATAAGAGAGAAGTAGGCGAGGGATGGTCCCTGGTTCCAAAGTCCTCACTTACATAGATGAGCAGGCAGTGTATCCACAGGGATCTGAGAGCTGGGCCTCAAGTCAGTTTTCCTTTCTCTGGGCCACCCAAATGCGGGGTGGGGCGGGGGGGTCTGAGCTGGTTATCCCCATGACAATCCAGTGTCTAGGAGAAGGCTTGGGAGCACTGGAGACAAAGTGTAAGAACCCTGCCCTGTATCTGAGTCTGGTAAAGCTAAGATGCCCTAGAATGATCAAATACCACAGTTCCTAACCCTATAGAATACTAAAACCAGTCATAAGACAAGCTCTGTACTGCTAGGACAGCCTCCTCGCCTGGGTCTGTTTACCTCCCCACAGAGGCTGAATTGAACTGATTGGTTGCTGGAGCCAGCCTGGGTAAAGTCTGCAATTGATTCTCATAAAGGGCATAGCGTAGCAGATAACATTCGGTGGCAGCCAGCACTCACAGCGGGAAACAAAGGCCTGCCCAGATTGGGTGCCTAAAGGAAAAAGCAGTTACCGGAGAAGTGTTTGCCTGGGGTGTTGTGTTTAGATTTTCTGGCGTTCTCATTTCTCTTTGTTTTTACTTCAGGTGAGAAAGACAGGCCTGCAAAAGAACGTTCATTCAACAAATATTTGTCCGTCAGCTACTGTGTGACAAGAGCGACATTAGTTACTAAACACAATGTCCTCATCAGACTCCCTGAAGAAATCCACATTGGAATTGCTCAAACATCCACTGACCTGAGAAAAGGAAGATAAATAAGTCACCTTCCCACCCAGAAAGATTCCCACCTGGATCGCGGTTCAGAAACCACACCAGCTGAGTCAGCCGAAGGCTTCCCCCTCGGAGGAACTTAGCTTAAGGGGTGGGTCCTAAGGCCACTTCTCTCCCCAGCCAGGCTCCCAGCAAACGGGAAAACTCAAACCCAGCTCGGTCACTGGCACTTTAAGAACACGGCAGGACCTGCTCTCACCTGAGCCTTCTGACCCAATTACCAAATTCTGCAACTGAAACCTTCCCCCCTGGGAGCAGCTCACAGTGGGCAGGTGAGGTAGTACCCGGTATTCAAGGGCCCCCCCACCCCCATGTTCTTGGCCTTGATGTAGATTGCTCTGTAGGACAGCAAAGTCAAGCTATCAAACCACAGAGAACATTTACCTTATAAGGAGGAGGGAATGCATATTCTCCCCAGGGCAAGTTCTAGCCTTCTCTTCCTCAGTCCTGGCCTGCGGGAAGGGGGATGGGGTAAGGGAAGAACAAAGAGAACAGGGAAATGGGCAGCAAACTGGTCCACCTAGTGAGGGACTTTCGAGAATTTATGTTGCAATATTGGTCAGTCTTGTGTCGAGGCCCGGCAGACACGTGAAATCCACCTCTTGACAGATCATGGGCTTTGAAGAAAAGGGCTTATCCTAGTTGATCCACAGCACATCAAAAAAAAAAATTAAGGCAACCAGGCCAACGCAAGGAACTGCACAGAGTGACGGGGAGGGAGAGGCAGCCGCCCTTAGAGGTCGATGACTAAGATCTAGAGCCCTGCGTTCTCAGCGTTCTCCCAAGATGGCAGTACACAGGAGCAACGCTGCCCCAGCCTCCTCCTCCTCTATGCCCCACCTCCATCACAGCTAACCCTCTCCACCTTCTGAAAGTCCACCGAGATCTCCTCCACCAGCCACCCAGCACCTAAGACTATAAGAACAGGCAGAGAGGGAAACTTTGGAACCAACCAAAATCACAGAGAAAAATATCTAATTAGACATTCATAGGCTGCAATATCAAGTAGCCATTAACATCGAGGCATCTGAAGAATGTTTACTGGATTTGGGAAAATGTTTAAATATGTACTTAAGGGGGGAAAAGGCATCATACAATATTGACTGTATAGTAGTGTCTCCATCTTGTACCATAACATGCACTTGTGTACATAAGCACTGAGAATTGTTGAAAAGGGAAAGAAATAATACATCAATGCAACAAGAAGTTCTTAGTGGTTACCTGGTGACAGGACTGTGGGTGAATTTTATACGTGCCTAAGTACTTTTATATACGATTCACATTTTCCTACAATGACGTGTTTCGATTCACAACTTAAAAACAAAACACTACGTAGTATTTTTTTTTAACCACAGGAAGCTAAGACATTTCTTGGCCACTGGGAGATATAAAAGATGATGGCCTTCAACTAATGAAACCACGGTAACAGCAATCCTCTATCTACATAGGCTTAACAGTTTTTACATGCGCTTTTATTTAACGTGTCTGATTTCATCCTCATAATGAAATTATCATCCCCATTGTTATCATCCCCATTTTACAGCTGGGTTAACTGAGGCACAGCAAAGTGTTTTATCTGGGGCCTGGACCCAACACTTCTCAGTCAGAGTCTGCTGTACCATATCCTGCCACTGCACCCAGGTTTCTAAGTCCCTCCCTTCTTCTATACACCAAGAAAGTAAATGAAAAACATCAACAAAGATCCAAGCAGCATGGAGGGCCAACGAAGTGGTTAGGGAGGAGACTGCATGACACCCACCCTTAAACACACCTAAACCAGAGTTCTCTTTCAGAACACTCTCACCACCCAAATCCCAATGCCCACAGAACAAGCTTAGCCTAGTTTAACTCAGCTCTGGTATCTCTAGCTGCCATCACAGCAAAATTCAAGGCCTGTGTCTCCAACAGGTATTCAACTAGCCAAAGAACAAAGATTTAGCCCATCCACTCCCCTCATACTGGGCACTGAGCAGGGACACTATCAACCTCCCCAAGGTATAAACCATCCTCTCTCACACCCCCATTCCAGGGAACAGGTCCCCTACAAACACCTGTACTGCCACCTCTGCGGCCCCTGCCCAGACTAGTTTCCAGGAACATGGCCACCCCAAAGCCAAGATTCAGTCGTCAATGGTTTGGCTCAGAGTAAAACACACACCCTCATTTCTTGCAGACAGGCCACAGGCGTGGTCCTGCTTTTTCCCTTCCTCCTGGAGAGACCTGAAATGCCATCTTCCAAGTTCCCCAGTCTTCCCTCCATTTAGTTTAGCCCTGTTTAGGGGTAAATTCTGGACCTCTAGCCATAATTCCCACGCCCTGCCTCCCTGCTTGATTGAAGTTGGGGGCTGGAGAGAGGGAGCTACAGGGTATAGGCGCTGCTGTCACGCATTATACAAACATCGAAAACCACTCTCCTGGGTCAACACCAGCCTTCACCAACCCCTACTCAGACGCCTTCTTCCTCTCCCTTCCCTGGCTTCCACTTGTGACATCCACCAAGAGAGCAGGGCTGGGGTAGGGACGACCCCTTTCCCACACAGCAGGCTCCCTGTAAACAGTGGCACCCTGGGCCTGCTTTCCAGTCTGGCCTGGAAGACTTTCCCCACTTGTCTATACCAGGCCTCCAGCCCTTTCAGGCGAAGAGGGCCTCACCCCCGCGAGCAACCACGCCCGGCGCCACCCTCGCCGGCAAGTAGCTTAGCTACTTGGAAATTCACGGGTGTCTCTCAGGCCCAGGGCAGGGGCCTGACTGTGCTAAACAAATCCCAGGAGAGATTTGGCTAAAGTTACTGGCCGCCCCGACGCGCGATTTCCCAAAACACCCACCAAGATCAAGGGCCGGCCGGCCGGCCTGGGAAATCCCCTCTTCGGGATCCAGGGGCCTGCGGAGCGGTGAGCTGGGAGGACCAGCGTGGTGGAGGAGCCTTAGCGCTCCCCGACGGTTGGTGGGTAGGGGCCCGAGAGCCGCACACTCCAGTTGGGCGGGAGGGAAAGGGAGTCGACAGAAGTAGGGGGTCGGTAAGGGCCCAGCGCCCCCGGGCTAGGACCGCCCGAAAGCTACCTGAAGCAGAGCGATGGGCACCCAGCCCTAGAGGGTATCCCCAAACAAACAGATGTCCTTAAGCAAGCTTTCCTCACCCCCACAAACTCTGGAGGGGACGCTTCTTCACCGGCGGGCGTGTCCTCCCTCCCTCAAGCGAGGCTCCAGACGTTGGCGCCCCCACCTTTCTTCAATCCGGCTGCCAGAAGCGAACGTCCCTCCGAACCAAGTCCCAGTTAGGATCACCCGTCGCCACTGCTCTCCTCGGCCGGTTGGGCAAGCAACACCTGGCTCTGCGCAGGTAGGGACTGCAGGCTCCGCTCCCAGTCCCACACCGGCCCTCACCTTCCCCGCCCAGGTAAACCAAGCTCACGTCAGCGCCTCGCCTCGGGACGCCGCGGACCCATCTGCCGTCCGGCCACGCCTCCCAGGTGTGGCCACGCCCCCATGCGTTCAGGATTGGCGGGTTGCGAGAAATATGATACTCTGTGTTCCAGGGCAGCCCAGCCCCCCCCCAGCCCCTTCCCCACCGCCCTCCCCCGCTTCTAATCCGGGCTGAGAAAATTCCGGGACTGGGGTCTAGACCTGACCCCTTGGGGCTAGTGGTCTTCTGAACTGGAAGCGACTGGGAGGAAAAATAAGTCGAAAAGACTTAGATCTAAGTCGAGAAGGTGCCTCCCTTCCTTCATGCCCCATAATCACCCTGCGGTATGGAGACGGTTAACTACAAATAAGGATTTAGAGATTCTGGGTTGGCCCTAATACCTGTGGGCCTGTGTAAGTGGAGTGGGGTATTGGGAAGGGACTCAGGACACTTGGTCCCTTGTGAGGGAAGCCCTGTGGCTTACAGGGCAGGAATTCTGCCTTCACTCTGCCTTTTACCCCTATGACCCTGAGTGAGTTGCTTAGCTGCTCAGTTTCAGTTTCCTCATCTATTCAATGAGAATAATAGTCCTGCCTTTTCCAAATACTATCAGGTAATGATTAAAAGCATGGCCTCTGGAGCCAACTACTGATATTCAAATCCAACTCCATCAGTTACTACAGACTTGGGCAAGTTTTTTAAGCTGTCTGGGCCTCAGTTTCTTATCTGTAGAAGGAGGTAAATAATAGTACCCACCTCAAAGGGGCGTTGTGGGCATTCAAAAAATTACTTCATATAAAGTGCTTGGAACAGTATTTGGCACTTTCCAAGTGCAGTATAAATACCATTTTTATTGGTGTGAGGATAAAAAGTACCATATTGGCATTGCCTCATGGAATAAACAGACATCTACTGTTACGTGAAATTCAAGGCCTGTATGTCCCCTAACAGGTGCTTGATAAAAGTTCCCTCACCTTTCCCACTGCAGAGAACTCCAGTCCATGTAAAGTGCACGCTTACAGTGAGCTGTGTACTAGCACATGAGATGTGGAAGCACTAGGCTGTCACAGGTAAGAAGGGGCATAAGCAGGGTACTTAGGTTTTGGAGTTTAAAGCAATGAGTTAGAGACCATGATGGAGTAGTGTTATGACTGAATTATGTCCCCCCCCCAAATTCAGATATTGAGGTCCCATAACCTGCAGTATCTCAGAATGTGATTGTGCAATACTGTGGACTTGATTCCTAGTCCCAACTCAGCCTAGTGACATAGCCAGCAAAGGCCTGGGAAGGCAGCAAGGTCCAGATCCTGACTCAGGCAGCCTCTGTCTCAGTCACTGCTTGTGGCCACTCTTCCCTTCACTTAGGGGAAGGGAAGGGCTATCTCATCAGCACAGCCAGTCTATTACTGCTGATGAGCTCACCGGACAAGCCAAATCTTCCATCTGGCCCAGGGCTGGGCTCCTGAGACCAAGCAAACAGTCCACTGCAGGTGTGTGTGATGGAGGAAGACCACCAGGGGAGTGTCATTTGAGGGGAGCCAAAAGCCCAATGGCATACAAGTATGAGTGCACACACGGACATTCACTTTTCCAGTAGCTGAAATTACCATAACTAAGGTGATTTCTTAGCGATCTTCTCTGGAAGACACATTTTTTTTTCTTCTGCTCTGTGTGGCTTGTGAGGATCTTAGTTCCCTGACCAGGGATTGAACCCCGGGGCCACATCAGTGAAAGCTCCAAGTCCTAACCACTGGACTGCCAGGGAATTCCCTGGAAGACACATATTTTAGAATCAGAAAATTTGAGCTGGGAGGGCCCTTCAAATCCTCTAGTCTCGGGATGAGACTGGCTTAGAGATATTTGTTTGACCCACACGTTTTTTGGTTTTTTAAATTTTTTTAATTTTTTGCCTACATTGGGTCTTCGTTGCTGCACATGGTCTTTCTCTAGTTGCGGCAAGCGGGGGCTACTCTTCATTGCGGTGTACAGGCTTCTCATTGTGGTGGCTTCTCTTGTCGCAGAGCACGGGCTCTAGGCACATGGGCTTCAGTAGTTGCAGCACACGGGCTCAGTAGTTGCATCATGCGGGCTCAGTTGTTGTGGTTCACGGGCTTAGTTGCTCCGCGGCATGTGGGATCTTCCCAGACCAGGGCTCGAACCCATGTCCCCTGCATTGGCAGGAGGATTCTCAACCGCTGTGCCACCAGGGAAGTCCCCCACACAGTTTTTTAAACATTGGGAGATTTCACATAAACATCCAGATCCTTAGCATCTCTTGAAGAGTCAAATGCTCTGGACAGCCTAGGTCAGCATTTCCAACAGGCAACAGCTGCCCATTTAGAGAGAGTCTACAGGTAGCAGTCAGGACAACCCCATCATATTGGATTCACTCATTTACTTTAATCTCCCGATTCTGTAGGCATACGAGTTTGCAACCTCTAGTCCAAATATCCTTTTTTTAAAGGTGAGAAAACTGAGGCCCAGGGAGGTCAAGTGATTTGCTTAAGGTCACATAGCAAATTAGCCACAAAGCCAAGACTAGAACCCAAGCCCAGAGCTCTTCCCGCTTGGACCCTGTTCAGCACCCCAGCCAGACTCTATTCTGACTGTGCTGCACTGGTCGTTAAGTTTTTTTTTTAAAGTTGCCCATGCTTCTAGACACTGTCGATACTATGGTGAACAACTCTTGTATCACTCTACTGAAGAATCAATGAAAGGGAATAAAGCCGGAGGAATTAAGGTAGAGATCAGGAGGAAATTTCTGGCTCTTCAAATTATGAGAGCTGGCAATAGGCCACCCTGAAGTCTCCTTTGCTTGAGACATACCTCATCTGCTTGGTCTGAGGAAGAAGAACACCTTGTGAGTCCCTGCAAGGGCTCTAGAGGAATCAGTTCTTCTATGTTCTCAAAAGAGCTGTCACGGGATTCAGACATCCCCAGTATGGCTTGAGCCTGCAGTGTTCCCAGCATTTTGCCCTATGTCCCTGCTCAGGTGAGGCATTACTGAGTCACTTGTGAGCCTGAGTTTCAGGCAGTGAGATGTACGTTTGAGCACAGAGGCCGTGATTCACAACTACAGGGAATCAGGGAATTTCCCTCTCTGGCTCCCAGGCAACTCTTACCTGGTGAGGAGGGGTCTTTTTCACCACCCTGTGGCTTTAGCCTCTGCAGTATCAAACATATGACAATAAAGCCCAAATGTGACCCAAATCCCACCCTCTCCTTGGCAGAGTAGAGGGCATGGCAACTGGAACCTTTCCCAATGGCTCGCTATAGTGGAGAGTGTTCCTGGAATCAGTGACAACGAATAATCTCAGAGACCGGGCTGCACGTCAGTGGAGCTGCTGAAGAAGGGGTATTAGGGACTTCAAGCTAAACAATTCAGTTCTGTGCTCTCTCAGAGGAACTCAGACCCCAGCCAGCCTCTGGAAGGCAATTCTGGAACCCATCAGGTCTACCCCCAGTCCTTTCTGTGCCCTGGTTTATCTCTGGCTCCATCAAGTGTTTCAAGGTACTGGGGCCACAGGTGGGCCTAACGCATTGCCTGAACAACAACCTAAATTGTAGTGCACATTGGTGTTGCCCCTTCCTCTGTCCCCTTACCCTCCATAGACTGCATCCCAGAATGCAAGCCAAATCCTAGAATCACTGAGATTTCTGCAACGGAAGCGGCAGCAGAAATCCATAAATGAATCTCACTTTCCAACCCAGACAATGAAACAGACTTTGGCTTGGGACTTTAGGAGAATTCTCCACTGAAGTGTTCGGAATTATTTGTTTCTGACTCTCTTCTTATCCTTGGACCAAGCTGAGCACTGGTACGTGTTCTCAGAGAAGCAGCTTTCTTTATTCCAAACTTGGATCTGTATAAGAGGAGGAGGAGGAAAAAGAAGGCTCAGTAACTCCCTTGGAAGTACGTTGCCCACCTGGGGCCCTCCCTCCAAACTTCTTCCCTTCAGCACCAATCTAACAGTCCACTTCCATCTCCCCTGGCAAAGAAAGTTGTCACTGGACCTGCAGATAAAAGAGCCAAACAAGAAGTTACAAGTACCATGAACGTGAGGGTTCATAGTCCTGATTTCAAATATGTTTCCCTGTTGGGACAGAGCAGTGTCTTGACTTTGGTCAGCACCAAACTACCTATCCTGTGATTATCTATGGCTATGATATGAGATCGTGGATATGAAAGCTCTCTGAAATTGGACAAGCGCTGTGTGGATGGGAGGGCTTCTCACTGCTATTATCTGCTTTTTGTTTCCTCCTGTAAATCATTCTCTCCAGGCCTCAGTCAAGTCCTTGAGGGCAGCAAGGCACAGGCCAGACAGGAACTCCTGTAAGTCAGGAGCTCCTGGCACAGGGCTAGGGGCAGGGTGATCTCCGTGAGCAGCGGAGAATGTGTTGACTTCAGAAAAATGAGTTACCTGGGGATACAGGATCATTGGGGGTCAGTGAGACGAAAAACTGGACTTCTGTTCAATAAGACTGATTGACCAAATGTGTTTTATCTTGTCTCCCTCCCCAGGCCATTCCAGTAAAATGACAATGAAGGAATAAAAAAAAAGATTTTAACCCACAAGGTTAAGAGAGGACAAAAGCACAGGCGGGGAGATAAGATGGATGAAAGATTTCAACAGAAAATATTAGGAGATGAAATATTATGTTAACAAAAATAAGGAGTGGGGAGGGCTGATATTTTGATTATAAAGGTTTCAGGACTATTTAATTTTTAAAGCAGATATATATAAAATTTAAGAAAAACATTATCATCAGTATTTCTTTTTAAAGAAAGAAGAAAGAGCACCTGGGACTCAGGAGAGACCTGGGTGTCAGATCTTTCTTTGGTACTTGGTGACAAGCAGAGCTTGTCACCGTCGCTGTCTGAGCCTGAGCCCCTTTATCTGAAGGAGTTGAACAAATCCCACAATCACCTTCCAGTTCTAACAATTCCTAGTTCTACAAGTAAATTATAGAGGCAGCACTGACGTCCTCAGAAAAACAACCTGTGCTTTGGAATTAGTCAAAAGTTGTCTCAGATTTCCCCTCTTTCAATTCCTAGCTGTGTGAGCTGGCTGGGCCTCAGTTTACTCAACTCATGCATGAGGATACTGCCTATTTCTCAGGACTGACAAAAGGATTAAATGAAATAAGTAAAGCAACAAATAAGTAAAGCAGCAAATGTATGTCTTCTCCACTGCTGCACCTCCCATATTTAGGCAAGGATCCGGCATAGTTCTGGGCACCAGGCATTGGTTTAATTAAAACCCGAAGAGTTCAGGAATGGGTTACTCTTATATTTATTCTTGGGGCAGGGAGAATGTGAAGCACCTCATTTCTGTTGATTGTATTAGGGGCAAGGTCCAAGTGTGGATATCAGAGCCTAGTATAATTCCTTTGAGGAGAGGTAGCTAACTAAAGGGCAGACAAGGGAGGGCATGAATGAGAGGTTCTTTGACCAAGTACCCTCCATCCCTCCACCCCTCCACTGTGGGAACTTTCTCTTAACAGTATCCACATACACAGCCTCAACCTAGATTAGCCTCCTATTCCATTACCTATAGTTCTGCAGAAAAGGTAAAGATGGTGTCCACAGGGATTTCCTCTGTCTTGAGTGGCTCTGGACTGGCACGCTGATTTTCCACACTATGGGCTGCCTTCCACACTAATTTCTCCACATCACTTAAAACTTTGGTTGTATAGCATTCAAACAGGTCATTCGATCTGGATGCTGCTCCGAGACACCTACAGCTCGACCCCCCTCCTCAGTTACCACAGTCTGAATCCCAATTTGTCTGAGTTGAACTGAGGCCTACAAGGTGACTAAATGCCATGGAGGGTTAGCCCAATCCAGGAAGAAAGGGAAGATGTACATACAGATATAAGAGCTCAGTGTTGATCTCGTGTAACCCCTGACCACGAGCACATCCGACTCAAGATCAAAAAGGATTTATATCTTTTCTAAGACAGACCCAAACCAGAGCCCTGGGTGCATCCCACATGAGACACAAGTATCATTCCTTCATTCATCCTTCAGTAAATATTTATTCAGCGGCTCTTATATGCCAGACAAAATCCCTACCCTCATGAAACTTACTGCCTCCTATTGTTTTCTTTTATTCCTACTGAAGCCCTCTGTTTAAACTTTCACATGTGTATCCTTCTACTATTGTGGCCCCATCCTATCCCCTACCCTAATCTAGCCTAAGCCCCTTTGTGAGCTCTGATCGGTTTACTGTTCTGGTCAAAAACATTCTGTGATTTCCCAATGTTTATTGAATCAAGAAACTTGATTCACTCATCCAACAAATGTTTATTGTGTGTCTACTATGTATCAGGCTCTGTTCTAGGTGCTGGGGATACAGCAGTGAGCAAGAGAAACAGATAAAAACTTCTGCTCTCATAGTGCTTATATTCTAGTGGGGGAGATAGACAATAACCAAGATAAACATGTACGATAAGTAAAGCGTGTTAGTTGGTGATAAGTTCTAAGAACAACAAGGCAACAGGTCAGGAAGTGGAGGGGGTGAGGGAGAAGTAAAATTTTAGATAGACTAACCAGCAAGAAGAAGACATCTAAGTAAAGATCTAAGAAAATGAAGGAGGGAACCCTGGGGATAACAGAGGGAATATGGGTCCAGAAAGAGAGGCTGGCAAGTGCAAAGGCCCTGAGGTAAGAGCACACTTTAAAGGATGAGCAGGGAGGTCAGAATGAGGCCCAGTGTCTGGCAGAGTGAGGAGAGAGGGGAGACGGTTGGCATGTGAGATCTGAGATCTAATAGCTGCAGGTTTTACTCTGATAGAGATAGGGGGCCACTAGGGGTTTTGAGCAGAAAAGTGACGTGGGGTGACTTGTTTTGCAGGATCACTCTGGCTGCTGTGTTTAAAATAAAGAGAAAAGAGAAAATGGCCAAGCAGGGAGATGAGTTGGAAGGCCCCTTGCTGGCCCTCTTCTGTTTGTCCAATCACATCTCTTACTATTCTGCTACCCTGTAGCCCTAACAGACTCTTCTTCCCGGAACACACTTTGCAGCTGCTGACCTATCATCCTTGATGAAGTGGCCTCCGCTTCGAATAATAATAACACCTGGAATAACAGCTGCTACTTATCCAGCATCAATAATTCCATTCAATTTTTTAAAAAGTATTGTCTAATTTCACTTACAGACATTATCTCATTTAATGTTTATATTTTGTCCCCACGTATTGGGAAAGCTGAGGCTTTTTACAAGTTGCCACCAATTCGAAGGTCCCTGGGCCCAACCATAAGATAAAGAACAATTGATTCCCCTTTGGTCTCAAGTAGACCATTTGCATCTTTGAGGGTCTCCAGACCATGTGACCCTCTAGGCATTTCCTCACAGGAAGCCTGCACAAAGGGAGAGGGAGATGTTTAAGATGACCCTTAAATGTCAACATTAATTATCTGGATAGAAAAACAGAAGCAAAGGACATTTAAGGCAAAGAAAATAGGACTGCACAGGTTCAGAGGTACCACATGGGATGGTCAGGAAACTGCAGTTTACTGGTGTGTAGCATTTATAGCGATGCATTAGGCAGGAAACAGATCTGGAAGGCCTTGAATGGAATGTCATATCAAAGAGCTAGACTTTCTCCTATTTACAGTGAGGGAACTTTGAAGGGTTTTAGGTAAACAAATAAGTAAACAAAAATATTGTTTAAGTTTGAACAAGGTAAGAGTGTCCGGGAATGTTGAGGACTGTGTCTACTTGGAAAGCCTGCGTTCCTTTTAAAGGAAGCAGCCAGGGTTCTGGCTGATGGTTGCTGTACAGAAAGACAGGCCCAGTTTTGCCTCTAGGAAATCTAGATTTTTATATAAAATCTTCCAATTTTTTATATGTTTGCAACAAGTTTTTAAAAAAATTTTGATTATGTATAAAATTTTAATTGTATATAAAACCCCGCATAGCAGCCACCCTCTGGGGGCTTCTGCCTGGAGTATAAGTAACCTCCAGGAGGACAGGGACTTTGTCTTATTTCCACTGCGTTCTCAGTGCTTGCCACAGAGCCTGGCACACAGTAGGTGTTCATACATGTTTGCTAAATGTATATGTATGTGTTAGTTACTAGTATTCGTATTGTACGCTTGAGGAAACTGAGGCTCATGGAGGATAATAGATGACACGGGAAGTGGCCACACTCAGGTTCAAGTTCAAATCTCTGAACTTGGAAATAGACAAAATGTCTTGCAGGAAAGATGGATTAAGATAGTCTAAGAGTAGAAGAGTAGAAACAGCTCTTCGTTACACCCTTACACCACCCCCCATCCCCTATCCAGGATGTGGGGACAGCTCAGATGTCCTGTGTGTGGCTCCCACTTGATTTTAACCCCCCTGGGAAACTTCTGATCCCGTTCTCTGGGACTGTTTTCCCTCTCTTATCTTATTCAGACCTAGGAATCAGAGATGAGGCAGCCCACTCACCACCTGTCCCTCCTCAGCACAGTGACATCTGTAAAACGTTGAGTTGCAGGCAGTAGCAGTTTCTTCTGGGTATTTCAAATCCAAACAAGGACCCACCAGATCTTGCTGGCCAGGATCCTGGACAACTAAATCCCTAGGGGTACCAGGTAGCTACAAGGTAGCTTTTTCTGATCTAGTTCACTCTTTTACAAACATTATTAGCAGAGCTGCTCATGGCTGCTGCATACGTAGAAATGAAAGGAGGTGGGCTGTACAGCAGAAACTAACACAACATTGTGAAGTAATAAAAATTAATTTAAAAAAAAGAAAGAAATGAAAGGAGGTGGGAAAACAATAGAGCCAGTGAAGGGGGATTTGGGGAAATAGAATATCAGTGGTTGAGACTTCTAAAATCAGAGTCAGGCTAAGATCTACTCAGTTGACATAAAATCAATCCTTCCTTCCTTTCCCTCTTTCTTCCTCTCTTCCTCCCTTCATCAAATCAGACAGTAGTTTAGTCAGTCAAGAAACATTTGTTGTTCAGTGTTCAACAGACTCCCATAATTGGCAGGTGATGATTTGAACGATGCCCGTGAACTGTGTCACATTTTATTCATATATTCATACACTTTCAATTTATTAAGAAGGGATAAGTAGAGAAGGAGACACTAGCGTGTTTTGCCAACTATTACAATTCACAGGGGAAAGCTGTTGTTGTTCCTCTATACAATTCTGAGAGTAATTTACCAATTTCTGGACTCTTTCCAGAATCTTGTATTTGAAGGTACAGTCACGGCTCAGTGCTCTGCTTTCTGAACCAGAACCCCATGCACTGCATTGCTGGCCAGTCAGTTCATCTTGCACACATTCATTTTCCTTAAATGGATTTATTTTCAAGTCCATCAGGGGATTTTTCTTAAATTTAATGTTTAAAAGAGTCTTATCCAAGGTAAATGGATAAATTACCAGCTGGTAAATGGTGAGTAGGAAGCTGGCCAGGCCCGATCTGCCTGGCTCTGTGTCCTTTGCATTAGGTCATGGAGGGGAACCCAAGCTTTGGAATGTTAATCTTGCCCACGGGCCTGAAGTAATATCCCAGGATGTGAATGTGCATGACCATCTGTCTGTCCTGGGGGCGTGAAGAAGGCAAGACGCTCTGTCCTTGACCCTGACTGACTGAACCCAGGGGCTGGATCTGGAGGTTTAGGGGCCTGGGAACCTCTCTCTAAGTGCTTCAATGTCTGCAGGCCCCAAGAGTTTCGCTGTTTCATAGCAGGCATGGCCACCTCCCAGTTGCTATTCTGTGCTGTGGCAAGTGCCAGCTTGTCTTCCCTTCCCGCCCAGCCTGGGAAACCGGAGGCATTTCTAGCTCAGGCCCGGACCCGTCCTGGTGGCCTGGATTCCACCGCCTAGGCAGAAAGCTCATCTCAGCCCAGGGACCATTTCTCCCTGGGTTTTGTCACAGAGGAATTTCTATTCCAGCAGTTCAGGGCGATGGGGGTGGGTGGGTGGCCACAGGCTTCTTCTCGCTTAAGCTACAGAGTGGTGGGGTGGATATCAGTGTGTAGAGAAGGAAAGAGGGGAGGGAAGGGAAGCTTGAGACATTCCATCCCTGAGGTTGTTTCATCCCCAAATCCAAGGCAAATAAGGGAGTTGGGAAGGCTGGACTGTCTTCCCAGCAGCCCAGTCCTGAGTCCCTGAAAGGAGGACTTTCTCACATTCCTACAGGAGGGTGGGAAAGAGGCTGGGTCTGGGCAGGTCTGGAGAGCATCTGTTCCCTGTGGCTTTGGGGGAACACGCCCCGACTTGCTGAGCTCTCAGGTAGGAGTCTCTGGGTAGGAAGCCCAGCCTCTGATTGCGCAGGGGCTGTGTGTGTGTGCGTGTGTGTGTGCAACAAATAATTGTTTAGTGCATCCATGCGCTTTTTGCTTAAATGAAATTCAAATTTAACTGAACTTATCTGGCAACCCCAATATAGGAGGCAGGACTCGGTTGAACTGGACTGAGGCTGACACTCCATCCCCCTGTCTCTCCAATTTCAGCGAGGCAAGGGCCAGTTTCTGGACACATAACCCTGCTTTGACCTGCTCCCCACCCTGAAGCAAGAGAATTCCTTGGGCATTGCCTGTCCCACACAGCTAGGGCCCCTCGGACTTCAGACCTCAGTTCTGAAACTCCAGAGACTTTCATGTCAACCGGTAATGCTCCATCCTGGAGTCCCTTTGAAGATGAAAAGCTCTCCTGAGAACTGAAGTGCTCTGTTATTGTAATTAACATAATTAACAGCACTTTTGCTCATAGCCCTGTAGGAAACTGGGGGACTTTGCTTCTTGTAAGAAATACCTACCCCACTCTCCCAGGAGATGGCCAACCTCTTCTAATCCAATACGAGGGTAGATGTCCCTGCCAGCCCCAGTCCCTGCTCCCACCTACCCTGACTTAGCCTTGTCTTTTTACTTGTTCAGATGGTTTTTCACTACAAGGCACCCGGCTCTCCAGGCACAGTAGCCACCCTCTCCTGGGAGATGTCTGTGCCTCCTTGATGAATGGTAAAGCCCGGAGTAAAGCCTTTTGGTAAATGGTAAAAAGCCTTCCGTCCGGTCTACTCTAGCTCTGGAACGGACAGAAGGGGTGCCAGCTGCTGCCATCTCACTTCTCAACCCAAATGCCCCAACCACTAGGAGCAAACTCTTCCTTGATGCCAGGAATCAGGTTGTTGTTATGTAGAGTGGCCATGTGGGAGGCCTATAGCATTTCCTTCTGAAGGTAGCTGGTCACACAATGGTAACCAGGGCAGCTAAAGGTCATGCCCAGAGGCCTTGTCCAGAGTCTGTTGTCTTCATTATTTATTTCCAGGGGTGCACCCTTCTGATTTCCCCAAGGAGGTGATCAACTCTTGCACAGGAAGAGCCAGAGCATTCCATTCCCTAAAGGCGTAGCATAGAGGAGATGCTCAGCATTACTAGTTGGGTTGCGAAAAACTGATGTTTGTGATGGACCAAAGAAGCATGTCTGCCTCTCTCTGCATTCCCAGGGCTCTCAGCAGCTCTCTCTGGGTTTTCTGACATACCTACTGTATGAGTTTTATCTGGCCTGTTATGTGATTGTAAAAACGTACAGAAGTGTTCTATGTTGTTACTATTGGCAGTGCAAGGCCTCTGCCCAAACTGGCTGAAGGTTCAAGAATTTTAGACAGTTGACTCTGATGACGGCTAGAAGTTATAAAATTTCCCTGTCACCCCAAATCTGTCTTCAACATCTTGGTATTGTCCTACCCTAGACTCTCTTAGGAAATCACAAGAAGGAAGATTAGAGTCCTGGACCTCTGTAGAATGTGCTCTCAGGTCTTTATAGCCTGTTCCTCTCCCCACAACATACACAAACACACTCATCCGTGAGTGGCAGAGTCAACTCCTCCCCACCTTCCTATTTCATTCAGTTTAATTTAATAGGAACTTATGCTTAGACAGCAAATGATGCTCAATAACAATAATGGCTCATATTGAGCTTTGTAGATCTAGTCTCTTTGAGATTCAGAGTCACCAGAACATGTCAGATGAACTAGAGGGGCCCTGACAAGGCTCAATGACAGACAGTTGTGACAAGGCCATTGAAATGACCTTCACCGTAAGACAGTAATGACCTAGGGCCTGGAGCCCATCATAGGGGTGAGTTGGCTCTGGGAACGGCATGAGGCTGACGCTGAAGCCTCCTTCCAACCCCCCTGCCTTGACACTATGGGTGTGCCAAGGGAAATGGCCATGCACTCATCAAGTGAAGAACTCGGACCCTAAAGAGCTATACCACTGGGAGCTAGTGGCATGCCTGAGACTGAGTATAACAAATTGGGGGGAGCTGGGGGAGGGCACAGGGAGAGCTGGGGAGAATGTCTGCTCTTGCCCCCTGGAGCACAGCCAGGCTTCAGCAGTGACTGCTGATGAATGTAACCAGGACTGACCCTTTGGACTGGGTCAGCATCATTGAGAGACTTGGCCAAACCAGAGGGAAGACTGAACTCCTTGCTAATCTACTCATGGAGAAACTTGGTGTCTTAGTCCATTTGGGCTGCTATAACAAAATACCATAGACTGGGTGGATTATAAACAACAGATATTTATTTCTCACAGTTATGGAGGCTGGGAAGTCCAAGAAGATTTGGTGCCTGGTGAAGACCAACTTCTAGGTTCTTAGAAGGCCATCTTCTTGCTGTGTCCTCCCATGGTGGAAGAGACGAGGTTGCTCTCTGGAGTCCTTTTCATAAGGGCACTAATCCCATTCATGAGGGCTCCACCTTCAGGACTGAGTCACTTTCCAGAGGCCCCAGCTCCTGCTACCATCGCATCGGGGGTTAGGATTTCAACATATGAATTTGGCAATGGGGCGCGGGGACACAAATATTCAGTCCATTGTACTCAGTGTCGTTGGGATTCCTACTTTAAAAGAGACTTGGTCTCTTTAGTTAAAGGCTGAAGTACAGGGACAACTTTGAAGAGCAGTTGTTCTTCAAATAATATATACCCTTCATAGGAAATAAACCTTAACTATCTTTTCTAAGAGAAAAGGCTAGTGTTTTCTTCATTTTTGAATTAGGGCTACACAATTGTCTCATTTTATTTTCTTTTAATGATTCTTTACGGTCTTTTTGTTTTGGGAAGAACAAACACTGGTTCCTGGGTATATTCCTGGCTGGTTGAAGAGAATGTCCTCCTCGGGTCCCAGCTAACAATGCTCAACACTTACCCATGCTGCCCTCATCTCTTTTCCTGCCTTGTCCCAGATACATTCACTGTCATCCACCCCAGCCATCAAAGAGACTATAGTACAGTTACTTTAGGATTGGAGGACACAATGATCCAAACGTTCATCTGGCTCCCAAATCCCCTCGTCAGGCAGAGCTGGAGGAGCTCTAAGTCTGCAGAATGAAGGTAGTCCGCCTTCAACACTGACTTAACAAGCAGCTTTGCAATCTGCCTTTGTGGAATTTTCAGTGCAAGAATTTATGGTAAACTCATGAAGGACATCTTTAGCTGCAAACTTTATTTCTAAAAATTTTAGTTCTAGTCAGAATAAATGCACAGAGAGGAAAACAAGGAGAAAGAAAAACCACAAGAAGATGCTAGAAATCTTCTTCATGAGAAATGTATGGTTGTTCAATATGTGAAAGGCTGACATTCTTGGGGCTTCACTATCTGAATAAGAAAAGCTGCCTCCAAAATGGAAGGTAAATCATCGCCCAAGGAAAAAGATTAAGATCACTGAAGCCTCCCACACCAGATGTAACAGGCTGGGCAGTTAAGCCTGTGATGGGAGAACCACACCGGGGAGTGATTTGCTAACAGTCAAAAGTGGGAGAACATAGCAGTTGCTGTCAATTTGGGCTAAGAGGCAATTATAGATTCAATTTCATTCAAGATGGTAATTCTTAACTTCATTTTTTTAAATGTAGGACCGTAGTCTATATCCTGAGGATTTTTCCCCACTTCTTTTCTCCTAAAGAAAAGCATTCTCATAAACTGTCATGTAGGTTAACTGGTGGTGCTCAGAAGAGTCATGAATTTTACAGGCAAAATGGCACGTAAAAGGTGAATGAGAAAAAAAAGAAAGCATCACATTTAAGTCAGGTCATCGCAGCCTGGATTAATCACTCCTCCTCTGTTCTCTCGGTGCATGGCTCATACTTTCATTCAAGAATTTATCATGTTGTGATGTCATGGACAATCATCGGCTTCTAGGACTCCTCCTTCCCTCAGGACTCAGCTCCCTGAGGCCAGGGCCTCTGTTTTATTCTTTCTCATAAACTCCCTTGCCACTCCGTATATGCCCAGGGTACATTAATGCGCTATCAGTGATTACTGAACAAATACCCTCCAGGTCCTATACTAGTTCCAGTGGCATATATGAAGCGTAAACTCATTTTGTACTTACCGTGATGGAGATTTGAATCCAGATCCAGCTGAGTCCAATACCCTTGGTCTTAAGCCCTTTGTAAACCTGCCTTTCCTGAGAAGGATTGATCAGTGAATGGGAGACGATATCAGCTTTCCTGCTCCCCAAATGGCTGCTTCTTCTCCATCACCTTGCTGGTTCTTCCTCATCCCCCCACCCAGCCCCTGAAATTTACAAGGCCCCAGGGTTCAGTTCTCAGGCTCCTTCTCTGTATTTACACATCATGATCTCATTCAGTCTCATTTCTAGGCTGACCACTCCCATTTGGGCATCCTGGACTCTCCCCTGAATCCCAGATGTGCATGCATATTTGACTACCTCCTGGACCTCTTCATTAGATGTCTAACAGCAACCTCAAATTTAATGTGTGATTTGAATGATCTTGACATTCTTTTTTTTGATATACCAAAGTAATAAATGCTGTTTATGACTTCTTTAAGTTTACATAGTGCTCCAACATATTAATACCCTCTGAGCTTCAAAAAACCAAATACATTTACAGGAGTATTATCAGTCACCAAAATGACAAGGAAGGAAACTTTACCTTGCGAGAATGCACAGATGTTCTCATTAAGGCAGTATTGGCCCAGACGATCATTTTAGTATCTGTCAAGATGGATATAAGCGTCTCTGAGCCCCAGGAACAGAGGAAGAACAGAAGCAGTTAACAGCAATGGGGAGCATGGCCCATTAGCTTGGCCCCTACGATCCCCTCATGTTGTATTCACGCCCCACACAGGAACTAGCATGGATGGCGTGGATTTCACAAAGTGAATTCACTACAGTCTCCACTGAGGATAATTCTATGAGGAGAGACTTGAAATACTAGTTTCAAGAAATGTTGAGAAGTGGGAGGAAGCCTTTGGTAAAAACATGAAAAAGTCTCCAAAGTCTTTTGGAAGTGGGCAGCATCAGTAGCAAATCAGCTGCTCCAGGAAGGCGTCGGAAAGGAAGATTTAATGTCCTTGTCACCCACACAGACGTCACCGTGATTTCGCCAAAGTCCAAATCGGTTCACATAACCCCCTTGCTTGAAATCCTTTAAGGGCTCCTCACCTTACATGGGATTGGGCCTCAATGCCCCAGCAAGGCACGCAGGCCTTTAGTGGGCTGAATCCTCACCTGTCCGTCACTCCAACCTCTCTACTCCCACCCACCCACCTCAGCAACAGGGACCACAGAGAGTTCTCCAAACACATCTTTCCACCTTGCTCATGCTACTCCCACTCCCTGGAACCTTCTTTCCCAGGAAACCCTGACTCAGTGCATCCTCTGTGCAACTCCCCATGACCTTTCCTCTGTCCTCCACAGCAAGAGGAGCTCCTTTATCTTCTGGGTTCCTAAAACCCTTTGTAGACACCCTTCTAATCTATCCCATGACAACATAATTATTTGTTAATTGCTTTGTTTCCCCAAAGGTCTTCAAGGGGAAAGCCTGAGGTCTGAGCTTTTTAAATCCTTAATGCCTAACATTATGACAGGAACATGGTAACTGTTTAGAAAATGTTTGATGAATGAATGAAGGTTTGCCTGCTAAGCCTCTGCCAGAAAAATGTGAAAAACAGAATGTAGTTACACCAACATTCCACTAGAGGGAGGGATGTAAAACTTTATCCCCTCTAGTGTAGCATTTTAGCCTTGTTCTCAGTCAGATGAATATAATCTGATAAAATATTTCAGTTTTAGGCTAGATCTAATATAAAACAACCTCTGATAAGCTTGAGGAAACGTAATTATTACAGGTCACTCTATGCCAGGCTCTGGGTTTGACAATGGGTAGTTCTTCTGGGTACAGATGAATAGAAAGGGTAGGCACTATATATAACAGTGTTTTACATTTTCAAGTTATGTAGAGTGCATTGAAACGCATTACAAAGCTTTTCTCTTTCCAGACATAATCTTGTTATCTAAAACATGCTCCACCTAGAAAGCTCATTGCTCCTTACACAATAAACGCTGTGGAATCCGATGACTACCCAGCTTTCTAATTTCCTGTTGCCCTATATCCCTCATATCCTGTCTTGAACACACACACATGCTGTTCATGAAGTCAGCTGAAACAATTCATACAGCCTAAAATCTAGAATCTAGATTAATCTCAAGTTCAATACCGATGTTCAATGAACGTGACAGACTGACAAACGCTCAAGGGCAGCAGATGACCCTCCCCCTCAGCCCCCCAACCCCCAGCGGCCCCAAAACCCCGACCGAGCTGCTTCCTTAGCACCCAGCATCTATCAGTTTAGCATTTATCACAGTGTCTCGTAACAGTCTGCATACTTATCCATACCTGGGTGAGGCTGAGAGCTCCTTGAAGAGGCTGGACTGGATCTTATTCTTGCCCCCAGCCTCAGCTGCTAGCACAGCACCTGGCACGTGGTGTTTAGTACATTTTTTTAAATGAATAAATGAGCTCATTTCATTATACGGGTAGCAAGAGACTGGTTTCTGCCAGCAGTCTCAGGAAGAGGCTGGATGGCTTTGGGGTGTATACAGACATGTATGCATACATGTGGTGGAGGAGACGGTCTGATTTGAGGCATCTAGCAGACAGATGTGTGGGTGCACACACACCTTCCCCAGAATCTTCCCAAATCAGTAGCTAAGGTGTCGGAGCTTTCATAATTAGAGAGTCATACCTTTGGATTATTTATGGCTCCTTGTCAACATATCTTGAACACATGTGCCCTTGTCATCACTTATATTATCACATAAATTTCAAAACTCAAACTTCCGCAGCATCTGATCTGTATCCTCAAATTGTGCTCCTTCCCCACCTTCCCACTCCTGCTCTGTTGAGAATCTCAGATAGACTCCTGTTTACTTTCTGTGGTTTGTATTAGGACATAGTTTGTCTTTCCAAATACATCACCATATGTCAAATAAGCTCTTTCAAATCATGTACACCATAATATTTGCAAGGGATTAAAACACATCAATTTGTATAATTCCATGAGTTCATAATGATACTAAAAATTTTTTTGAAAACTTGATTGGTCAACATTAGAAGATCTAGTGAATTGACTCCTTGTGTTGAAAATTAGTAAATGAAAGGAGAGAATCAAGCATTTCTTCTGCTTTTCCTATACAAACAGCACCACTGGGTAAGCAAAATTTAGGGGAAGGAAAAGCTTGCTTTCATAGAAATAGTCCAGCAAGTAAGTGAAGAAGAAATGATAGAATATCACCTCATGATAGAATTAGAATGTGACCTCTAATGAATGAACGAATTTAGACATTGACTACCAATGACTGGTAACATCACAGAATGAAAGGCAACCAGACGGTATACGCCTCTTGATGGAAGTATAAAATATTAGCTATAATGAAATCTGATCAAAGTTCTAAATCCCACAATGTATTCACGAGAAACACAGAGAACAGCAGAACATGTTCAACTAACAGTGTAAAAAAAAAAAAAGACGACAATTATGAGACAATCAGAAATCTGAATACTGACTGGTTATATGATGATATTAAATAATTGTTATCACCTTTTTTTTCCGGGTGAAATAGTGCCATTGTAGCTATGTTAAAGAAAGAACCCTTATCTTTCAGATACTTAAAAATAAATATTTACAGATAAAATAATACACTGTCTGGGATTTGCTTCAAAAATAATACGGGGGCGGGAGTTAGGGGTAGTGTGTGGGCATACAAATGAAACAAGATGGCCTTGCATTGAAGCCGAGGGATGGGAACATGGGAGTGTGTTATACTGTTTTGTCTACTTTTGTATATACTTGAAATTTTCCAAAGAAAAAGTTTTTAATAAAGAAAAACTAACACTTTTCTAAATATTCTGACCATCTTGTCCTAAGGGACAGCCACCCCCCTCCCACCCCTTGAGATCGTTATCCTAGGGAGTCTCCCCGAATTGAAAATACCCAAGTAACATTAATTCATCAGCCTCGCTTTACAAACTAGTACAAAAGATTATTTCCTGGACTGTTTTTACCCCTGAAAATACTGAGTCCCTGAGGGCAAAGGTCAAAGAAAACCCTGCAGGAGGGAAAAGGAAGGGCTGAGTGTGGGAAGAAGAAAAGGAAGAACAAATTTTGCCTTTATTACAATTTTCCCAGGGCCTTCACTAGTTGGCACATGCATCTTCTTTGTGTGGGTTTTACTAAGAGAACTTTCATTGGAGGCATGAAAAATATGTTTAAATTCTGAACTCTCAGGTTAAAATTTCACAAAGCATACCCTTTTATGTTGTCAAAGGCTAATATAAATATTTTCAGAAGCAGGCTCAGTGAGCCAATGATGAGAGCACTTGGGTGGAGCTAGGGCACAGTTCTGTCTGAACCTGGGAACAGTCTAGACCTGTCCATAGGACTACAATGACATGGAAACCAGGAGAGAGTAAAGAGTCACATCAAATGCTCAAGAGTATAGCTTTTCATAGCAGATCTCTGGAAGAACACCAAGAAACTGGTTGCCTCTGGGGAGGGAAGCTGGGGCACTTGGAATAGGGTGGGAGGAGAAAAAACATTGTATGACTTTATTGTCATAGCGCCTTGATATGTATGATGACATTTGCAAACAGCCTTTTGTTGACGTAAGTGACTGTACTTTTAATCTTGAAATTAGACAGAAGACAGATGTCTCTTTGTTTATGGGTTCCTTGGCTGGGCCATCTGCTGGCACTACCTGCTGTTTGCATATTTTCTTGATACTCTCTCCCCTCGCCTCCCTACCCCACCCTAACCTCCCAGAATCTAACCACAAAAATAGGATTTTAATAGTTCTAGTGTGACTTCTATAGGTGTGACATGGTATTGGACAAAGCTCAGATTCTCTCACAGACGCTCCTCTAATAGCAGAGCCAGTGAACACTGTCTTTGATGGCTCCTATTTCACCTTATTCAGGTGAATTCTGTGGTTTATGATTGACATTGTAAGTTACTATTAGAAAAAAAGTGTCTCTGTGTTTATCCTGTGGTTTTTAAGTATCCCTGCACACTCTGCCTGTCTCTAGAGTATTCAGTCCAGTTGCATTGTTTTTTCCTCTTTGTTTATTGAGATTATTATTTACTTGCATTAAAATGTACCCATTTTAAAGGTACAGTTTTATTAATTTTGGTAATTGTATACAAGGTGTAACCACCACCACGATCCAGATATAGAAAAGTTACTTACCCTTTAAAAGTTTTCCATCCCAATTTGCCCCAATTCAGTTTTGAGACACTTTACTGAGTTTTACTGCTTTCTCTAACATCGACTCTCCGGGTGATTTAGGAAAGGAACTTTACCTCTCTGGATGTGTTTTTGCTTTTATAACATGAAAAATGCCAGAAGACATTTGTTACCAGGGGCCCTTGCAATACTTTCAGAAAATGAGGGGGTAGGGTAAGGGCGGGAATCTCAGCCTTGCGTCCCCATTCTTCACATAGCACACGCATGTGGCAGATCCTAGTGGGAAAAGCCTGTGGTCGCCTGTGGTTTCCATCTCCTCTCTTGCTAGTGTGTATGTAACCTTTCGTAAGCATCAGCTTTCTCATCTCCAATATCAGGCTTATTAACAAGGCCTATTTGTTTACTGTTGTGAGGATGAACTGAGATGCGCCGGCAGCCTTAAATGTTAGTTGGTATTTGTATTATGGCATAATATAAAGGCACTGCATTCAACCATCTCGGTTACTACACGTTTATGCAGTCTGATTCTCACAGCCAAAACAGACGCACAAAGTACACTCACCCATTTACCCACCTGGGGAGGCCCAAAGCCTGCCTGCCGGCCTTCCTTACAGGGCTCGGAGAAAAGCTGCGCACGCGTGCATGCGCTTCCAAAGAGCCTCGCTAGGGGCCGGAATGGGAAACAGGAAGTTCTAACGCCTGTCGTACAAGCGCGACGTAAAGCGGGTCTGCTTTACGGCACCCTGCTTCCGCCGTAAAGCGCCGTCGGAAATCCCGCGTAAGTGGGTTGACGAGACTACTTCCAGGTGGGAAACGCGGTTCTTGGAAGCTGGCTGACTTGACGTCTCCCCCATGGGCAAGCGCAGGAGCCGGAGCCAGAGCCAGCTGCTCAACTCCCTAACCAAAAAGCAGAAGAAGCATCTAAGGGATTTCGGCGAGGAGCATCCCTTCTATGACAGGTATGGAGAGGCAAGGCTGGGACCGGCGCTGCCGGCGTCCTTTCCCGGTGGGAGCCCGCGTGTCCCCGCGTTTGGTCCGCCGGTGCCCGGGGATAGTGACAGGGCAGCTCCCCGCCGCGTCCCACGCTGCCCCGGCGCCGGCCTAGCTCGCCCGGGGATCCTGGCGGCTTCCCGCCTGAGATGGGGTTCTTCACCGGTCTTTCTACCTTTTGTTTAGCCGGTAGCTTTATGCTAGACGGCACGCCTCCTGTGTGGCGACTGGGCAGAGATTTTATAAGCTTGTTTTCGTTTTATATGTTTTTAAAGAATTGCTTGGGGGCTTCCCTGATGGCGCAGTGGTTAAGAATCCGCCTGCCAACGCAGGGGACAGGGGTTCGAGCCCTGGTCCGGGAAGATCCCACACGCCGCGGAGCAGCTAAGCCCGTGCGCGCGCCACAACTATTGAGCCTGCACTCTAGAGCCCGCGAGCCACAACTGTTGAGCCAGGGTGCTGCAACTACTGATGCCCGCGAGCCTAGAGCCCCTGCTCCGCAACAAGAGAAGCCACCGCAATGAGAAGCCCGCGCACCGCAACAAAGAGTAACCCCCGCTCGCCACAACTAGAGAAAGCCCGGGCGCAGCAACGAAGACCCATAGCAGTCAAAAATAAATTAATTAAATAAGTTAAAAAAAAAAAAAAGAATTGCTTGGGACCCTCGACATCACCGATCTATTCAATGACAATGAGGAAACTAATGTTTGGGTAGTTGTGGGTTCTTCTATAAGTGTCCAGACTCTCAGTTATGATCTTAGCGCTCATCCCACCACTTTGAGCTGCTTTATCAACAGTTAGAAGGATAGTCTACTTAAGAAACTTGCTAGAAAAGGTGAACCCCGAGGGCTTTTATTTGCCAAAATTTCCCATCTTTTGGATGAGAGCCTGTTACTGTGTGACTGTAGTATTTGTCATGTGGTCTTGTTAGACTTTTTCATTTGTCTCTTATTATCTGTTTGGCATATTGTTACAAAACCTGTCCAAACGCATATGGAGTTTTTACTTGACAATAGATATAATGTATTTATAACAGTATAGTCTGCCATGTTCATTTAAAGTTGTATGATTAGACTTTTCCTAATTGCTACATGCTGGTAGTTAAAGTTTAACATTACCTGTTTCTTCTCAGGGTTTCCAGAAAGGAAGCAAAACCACAGACTTGTCAACTGGTAATGCTTTATAACTTCTTTATGATAGTTGATTCTGGACTGTTACTTTTAAGATTATATATAGTAATAAAGTTTGGCTATATTTCCACTCTTTGATTTTAGATGTAAGCTATATTTTAGTAATATTGCTTAGTTTTAAGTGCAGATGTCTGTTAAAATGCCATTGTGATAACTAATATAGTATAGAGTATGAAACTGTACTGAGAGATAAGCCTGTTAGAACCTGTTAAGGAAGCTTACCAGAGGGCTTTTGGTGAATCCTAAGAGGGAACGTCTTGTTTGCTTAACATAAAATAGAGTGCAAAATCATCAAAGGTCTTATTTCATTACCACAGACTCAAAAGTAAACTACACTTTTTTGTTGTAAGTTTTCCTGTTGCTCTTTTAAAGATGCCACATGTCTGACACATAGGTTAGATCGCCTTATAACCTAAAGCTCCATGTGTTTAGTTTGCTGTCTTTCCATGTGGAACATTAGCAGTTCAAAGAAGAGGAAGAGCTTCTAGAATCATAGCTAGATTAGCTGTTTTAAACAAATTTGGTGCTAGATTTGGTTGAATAGATAGGATTGCATATTTGCAGAAAAGCTAGTGTTTATTTAGAAAAGTCTGAACTTGGTTCCACTGTGGGCCTGATAGTCGTGGGGTAGCAACAAGAACAATATAATTTTTGTTTTTAAAATCCCTATTTTCCTTTTAGTCAGAGAGTTTAGATACTTCAAGTTCTGAAAGTGAAGCAGAGAGTGAACCAGAACAAGTTTCTGGTTACAACAGACTACTTGCCACATTAAAGGATATTTCCAAGGAAGATGAGGAGGAGGAAGAGGAAGAAGACAGTGTTATAGATGAGACAGAAATGAATCTTGAAGATGGCGATAGTGACATCAGTGTGGAGGAAGAGACGGCAGTAGCGTCTACTGACGTGCAGAAGAGTAAGTGTCTTTGATGTGGGTTTATCATCTTTGCAGGGAGCACAGACAGATTGCCCCAGGGGCATGGTGCCTTGTACTGTATGAGCTGGGTGAAAGCACATGGATTCAAAGCAGAGATTCTTAACATTGTTGGGCTCTGTGATATCGTCAAGAATCTGATGAAAACACAGGACCCTCTGGCCATAATAATGCAGAAATGACATTTTTGCTTATGATTTCCAGGATTTCATCAATCCTAGTTCAAATTCCCCTGATTGAGAGGAAAGGGAACATAATTCTGTTTTTGTAATGGTCTCAATTTATGAAAGATTATTGTTCCTCCGCTAGAGGAACCAAGTTTAATGGAAGATAGACATAAAATATACAAAACTTTTCAAGCATCAAATTTGAATGGAACCGATAAATATAAGGTGTTAAAGCGATGCAAAGTGGTCACATGCTGCCAGGGTAAATGAGGGGAGGCTTCAGAGAAGGGCTGGGATTGAAAGCTTCAAGGAACTCTGTCTCACTCAGACATCTAGGTGACTATTTTTTTATTATTATTATTTATTTATTTATTTTTGGCTGCATTGGGTCTTTGTTGCAGTGTGCCGGCTTCTTACTGTGGTGGCTTCTCTTGTTGTGGAGCATGGGCTCTAGGCACGTGGGCTTCATTAGTTGTGGCACGCGGGCTCAGTAGTTATGGCTCGTGGGCTCTAGAGTGCAGGCTCTGTAGTTGTGGCGCATGGGCTTAGTTGCTCCGCAGTATGTGGGATCTTCCCAGACTAGGGCTCAAACCCACGTCCCCTGCATTGGCAGGCGAATTCTTAACCACTGTGCCACCAGGGAAGTCCCCATAGGTGACTTTTTAATTTAACTTTAAAATCATCTTTATTGAGGTATGAATTACATTCAACAAGGTGTACCCTTTTTAAGTATGTAATTTGATAAGTTTTGACAAATGTGTATATCTATATTGTCACCACCAAAGTCAAGATACAGAACACTTCCAATACCTACAAAAGGTTCCTTCTTGTCCTTTTACAGTCAGTTTCCCAGGCCTGACATCAGGCAACCACTGACATCTTTCTTTCTGTATGTATTAGTGTTTCCTATTCTAGAAATTCATATGAATGGAAGCATACAATAAGTACCCTTTTGCGTGTGGCTTCTTTGGCTCCTCATGTTGTGACTCATCCGCGTAGTTCATGTTAGTAATTCATTTCTTTTATTACTGGAATAGTAGTCCATTGTCTGAATATATCTGGGTAACTTTTTATATCCTATTATCTTAATGCCTATTTGCCTTACTGTATTTTTTTCTATACTTTAAGGTGTCACACACCATTCTTAGTATTTTAATTTATCACTTGTACTGGGATAAAAAACTCGTTACCTCAGACTTAGGGGTTTTTTTGTTTAATTTTGTTGGTTTTCCAGTTTTCTTTCATGTTTTGGGTTTTTAAAAATGAAAAGTTTGTTTTTTTTAATTATAAAAGTAATATATATTTACTGTAAAATTTAAGAGGGTAATATAGTTAACGTATATCTCCTCCACCCTGAGATGAACACCTTTAACATTTTATAGAACCTTCCAGACTACATTTTTATGGATATGAGTGAATACAAGTATCTACATATATTTGTGTGTATGTGCATAATGGTCTCGTACATTTCTGTAACTTACTTTTTTCTTTAATAATATAACGTGTGTAACTGTGGGTTCACATTAGCTTAATCACATAGTATTCCATTGTAAATAATATGTGGTAATTTAATTAGTACCCCATCGATAGAAATGACAAAATCATTTTTTTTCTAGTTATTTGTTATATCAACGCTGATTTGAACATCTTTACATGTACCGGGTCAGTAGTCAAGCTCAATTTTGAAACTTATGTCTTCTACCTGAATTTGCTTAAAAGTAAATGATAGCCTAAGGAATTCGATTTCATTTGTCAACAGAAGTGTAATTATATTTATGAGTAGTAAATAATTTCACAAAATGTTTTATCAAAACTGCAGATGCGGCCTTACCTGCTGACCCTAAGGGAAAAGATGGGCACGGGCCACCTGGCACATTAGAGGAATCCCCAGAGGAGTTTACAGATGCAAAACATGAGTCACTCTTCAGCCTAGAAACCAACTTTCTCGAAGAGGAAAGAGAAGGCAACTGTTCTCTGAAAGCATTACAAGGTCACAGCACAGCTCGTGATGTTTGAATTCAGCTGGTGCTTAGTATGGGTGGTTGTGGTCTAATACCTGTTAAATCTCCTGTTATTGGAATGAGCAGTAATAGAAACAGATAGTTTAGCAGCTAGATGTAGAGCTGGAAAGAAATGCTTCTCCAAGATCTTTTGTGTTTTTCAGGGTTAGGCAGTGTTGGGAGTGGGCGCGGCTGTTCAGGAGAACAAACAGTTGAAGAATGATAGCAGGGAAGGCCAGTTCCCCAAAGCTCACATCCACAGCTGGAGTCAGGGGAAGACTTCTGATTTTTTTCCCCAAGCAGGGAAGGGAGAGAAAGAGGAGAAAAGTACTTTGCAATTTTCTCTCTATCCTTCACTTGCTCTTCCTCATTGGAGCAGTAATTTTCCAGATTTGTGAGACCCGGCAGTGGCTAATCTGATTGGTCCTTATTACCAGGAAGCACCTCAGAAGCCAGAAAGCTCCACCCTGTCTCCCCAGTCTCTCTCTTTATTTTTGGCTGCATTGGGTCTTTGTGGCAGTGGGCGGGCTTCTCGCTGTGGTGGCTTCTCTTGTTGTGGAGCACAGGCTGTAGGCACGTGGGCTTCAGCAGTTGTGACACGCGGGCTCAGCAGTTGTGACACACAGGCTCAGTAGTTGTGGCTCGCGGGCTCTAGAGCGCAGGCTCTGTAGTTGTGGCTCATGGGCTTAGTTGCTCCGCAGCATGTGGGATCTTCCCAGACTAGGGCTCGAACCCGTGTCCCCTGCATTGGCAGGCGGATTCTTAACCACTGTGCCACTGGGGAAGTCCCCATAGGTGACTTTTTAATTTAACTTTAAAATCAACTTTAATGAGGTATGAATTACATTCAACAAGGTGTACCCTTTTTAAGTATGTAATTCGATAAGTTTTGACAGATGTGTATATCTATATTGTCACCGCCAAAGTCAAGATACAGAACACTCTGGGCCATGCCTCTGTTCCCATGACTGTCACTTAGACAAGCCTCTGGTAGGCTGAGACAGGGCTCTGCTGTCTCTCAGATCCCTGTGTCTTAGCCTGTGCCTGGGTGGGCGAGTCAGGTTGGTCTCATTCTGTGTCCTGACTGCCTTTTTTTTGGTCCCAGTGCCATTCTTCAACCAGCTGTGCCATTGAAGTTGAAATTTTAATCCTCCTTTGGTTCTGTTAGCTATTCTAGACAAGAGGAAGAAGTAGCAGGTAGAATTTGGGCACAAACTGCATTCTGAAATCAAAAAAACTTAAAAAAAAAAAACCTGGAGGAAACACTAGGAAGCTTGACTATCCTGAAGTTTCTCTGGTTGTTTGGTCTGTACTGATATATTATTACCTAGAATTCTTATTTCCTATTGTTCACCTTTATCTTAGGTCTTAATGTAAGGTGCACTGCATTTGAAGTTTTACTACCTGGGTCCTTGAATGGGTCATTTAACTTTGCTTCTTACATGAGTGGGACTGGAAGAGAAGATTGGGTGGCCAGCGCAGAGCACTGATACCCTGAGCAATGACCCTACCATTTTGATCATTTGTTCACCTCAGTTGAGTGTTGAGCATTTATATTTGTCTTCCAGTGCAGGTTAAATCAGACATGGAATCTGCCCTCAGGGATCTTGCAGTCTAGTTAGGTGAGGTAGGACATGCACATATATGTGTTGGTGTGGATAACTGAGGGCAGGGTGGGGCACTTGAGAGAAAGTGATGACTGTCTGTAGGGGACCAGAGATGGCTTCTTTGGAGCCAGAACTGTGCCTGACACAGTAGGCTCCTGGGAAATAGCTATTTATTGTGATAGCTATAGGGGGTATAGCTATCACAATAGGGGGTAACATTCAACTGATACTATTTGGATATATAGAAATGTGGTGAACCAGAGAATAGAATTTTCAGTTAAAGGAAGGAAAGCCACAGTGGCAGAAGAATTTGAGAGCCATGTAATTCAAAAATTACATTAGAGAGGTAAGTTAGAGGTGTATGTTGAATTTCAGACCGAGACGTTTCTTCAGAGGTTTTTGAGCTGGGGAATAATGTGATTAAAGAAGTGCTTTAGGGAGATGAACCTGTCAGAAACTTTTAAGCTCTGGACTGGGATAAATGATGGGGAAAGTTGATGGGGAAAAAGATGAGTTAACATCATGAAAACAGGATGTCATTCACAGGGGAAGACTGGAAAATCCCTGTCATTTGCTTTAAGTGTTCTAATATTCTTTATTTCTGAATTAGATCCATTTGCACAACATGTAAACAAAGAACTGAAAGAAAAAGAAATCCAGGCTGTTGCCACAAATCCCAAAACTACCCACCAACTAAAAGTAAGCATTGTTTCATCATCACAGTCACAAATGGAGAAAAGCAATGGTCTTGGGTTTTAGTGGTCTCCCTGAATGTATGATACACACCTGTGGCAGATGGCTTGATAGGAAGCAAGACAGAGGAAGACTGGAAGAGCCCAGTAAGGCACAGACATAGCTAACAAAGGCACTGGGAAGCTGGAAGGTGGGGACCAATGAGATAAGAACGCTTTGGAGACAGGTACACCAGGGTTTAGACCAACGTCTGCAACAGGCTATCTCATGACCTAAGGCAAGTTAATCTACCTTTTTAATCTCCACTGTTCTCATCTGTTAGAGGGGGACAGTAATGCCTGCATCAAAATAAAGTAATTTATTTTACTGGAAAATACGTACAAAGTGTTCAGTCAAACAGTAGCTACTGCTGTTCATTTGTTTGAAATATCTGAGATAAGTTCACACCTAAATTATTCAGTTTGGAGCAGTTTTTGCTTCTTTTTTCAGTGGTATTTTTTTCACCACTGATGCTATTCATAAGAATTGGTCATCCTTGTTTCCTTATTTCATTGAAATTTTTATTGAGATAATAATTATAGATGCAGTTGTAAGAAATAATGCAAAGGTATCCCGTGTGCCCTTTGCCCAGTTTCCCCCAGTGGTAGCATCTTACAAAACTGTAGTACAATATCACAAGTAGGAAATTTCCACTGATACAATCTACCTGTCTTATTCAGATTTCCTCACTTTTGCTCCTGCTCCTTTGTGTTATTTAGTTCTGTACTGTTTTATCACGTGTAGGTTGCCCTGGCCACCACCACAGTCAACATACAGAGCATTTCCAGCACCAAAGATCCCTCCTCTTCGCTGGTGCCATTTTATAATCACACCCACCTCCCTTCCCCCATTCCTAACCCTTGGTAACCACTAATCTGTTCTCCATTTGTATAATTTTGTTATTTCAAAAGCGTTATACAAATAAAATCATACAGGTTGGCTTTTTTCACGCAGCATAATTCCCTGGAGATTCACCCAGTTGTTGGCATATATCAATAGTTAATTCTTTTTTATTGCAGAGGTCATCCTTTCTTTATTGCTAAGATCAGCAGTTTTGTTACAGTGCAAAAATTCCCAGACTGTTATTCCACAAAATATTATTCTTTACGATTCTAATATATGTCTCCCCCCCAAAAAAAAAATCCAAAACAACAACAAAAACCTTGTTCCATGTCCAAGTAAATTTGGAAAACTCTGGGTCAAATGAAGTGGAACAGAGTCCTTGTTACAGGACTCAGCAGAACCTTTAGTGTCTGATCTGCATGTGACTCTCCCTGAGGGGGATTAGGTTTTGTGGTGTTTACCGAAGTTATTTGACCGTCGGGCCCCCTTTTCTTTTGTCTAGAGTAAATTTTGACTTCCTACAGTGTGGTCCACAGGACAGTTTGTGACCCACTGATCTAGTGAAGAGCTCACAAGGTTTCTAAAGTCAGAAACCTTGGGCTCTAACCCTTAGCTCTGTTCTCCCCTGTTTGTCTGAATCCTGTAACCTCTGAATCTCAGCATTTCCTAAACTGCAAGAAGAGCATTATAGTGTTTACCTTGTAAGGTTGTTGTGAGGATAAAGTGAGAGGATCTGTAAGTTGTGAAAGGCCTTGGTAAATTATAAAGCACTATATGAATGTAAGGTACTATAATTCATTTCTAACTTAGTTCTTGATCATTCCTCCCACAGTGGCCCATCCTGGGCCAGCTTGTCTTTTCATCCAGGTTTCAACAGTTGGAAACCTTTAAACCCCCAAAGGACATTGACTTAAAGTCACTTCATCTCCAGAAGCCTCTGGAATCCACCTGGATCAAGACCAACAGCCGGTTCCTCTCTGGCCCCCCAAATTCAAGTAGCCCCTTCACACCCCTCCAGAAAGAGCTCTTCTTAATTATGAATTCTTACCGGGACCTATTCTACCCAGAAAGGACTGCCCTGAAGAATGGGGAAGAGATCCGCCACGTGTACTGCCTGCATGTGATAAATCACGTCCTCAAAGCCAATGCCCAGGTGCTTGCCAACAACAGCAGATGCCGAAGCCAGAAACTTGGGGTGGGTGATGATGATGACTTCAGGGACCAAGGGCTAACGAGGCCCAAGGTGAGTGGCAGCAGCAGAACTTTGCCCTCAAGGAGGCTGTAAGGCACTAACATATAGGTCCTGGCACTTAGCAGGTTCTCAGATGTTTTAATGATTGGAATAATGAATGAGTCCAAGAATGAGCGTATTAGATGGGCCAGGTAATGTCAGAGAAGTGCTGCAGACAGCTCAGTGGACTGTCTCTAACAGCAGATCTAACTGGAAACTGGAGCAGGAGGTACCTCCATGATAATTCTCTCCTTAAAGATAAACCCTGTTCCTACCTAAGTAACACTCCACTATAAATCTCTTCTTTGTGATTGTGAGAGCTGGATGGGACCTTAAGGAGCCTTTTATTCAATCCCTACTTATTACACCTGTGGACAGAGACCAAGGACTCTCTTCACTAAGCCACATAAATATGTAAACCTTGGAAAACAAAATCCCTATTTTTGCATTGTATCATTATTGCTGCTTAAAGTGATGATTACATTTATGTGGGCTCATAAGCCTAAGCTCCAGTGGATTGGGGGCTTACGTCTTTTAATTCTGTCTACATTTTTCATGATGTCCTGGAGCTAGATTCTGTGCCGCCCATACCCCCTTACCCCTTAGCCTCTGTGTCTATATTGAAGAAGCCTCATCTTCTTAGATTCTTCTCATTGAGCTTAATAGGATTTTAGGATTTTAATACTGATATGGCACTTAGAGGTTTCTTAGTCCAACCCTCTTGTTTAATAGTTGGGGAAACCAAAGCCTAGACACTTACTTAGTGTGACAGCCGGGACAGTAACTTGGCCCTCTTCAAAACTGATCCATCATCCCTGCACTGTACCAAACTGAATCACTACACCCATCTGGCTGTGCTGGTTGCCCTTCTGGGAAACTACCTCAGAATCTTGAACATCAGGATAATAAGATTATCTGTTTCCATTTAGAACTGCAAAATAGAGTATGAGGTAGATTACCCATGAATCACATTCAGAATTTGGTGAATTGCCTGATCTGACTGGGGTTATATCCATTGATTGTATTGTTTACACAAGGGTAGTTAGAAGTTAATCATTTGTTAAGCTTCTTCTGGTTTTTTTCCTCAACAGTTAAAATTAAGCACTTTTCGAAATGTTTGGAAAACTGAATCCTATATTTCCCATTGAAATATGATCTTATTTCAGAAATCCTTTATCATCATTTCTGAAAAATGTACTAGGAAATGTACTAGAAAAGTAATGATGTTTTAGTCCTTTCCTTACTAGCTTTATTCTCTACTTAATACATCTAATTCATTTGTTCAGCATATTCCTTGGGTCTTACGGATCAAAATACTGAACTAAGTTCTGTGGGAGACAGAAATGAGTAACATTTCTTGTCCTGAAAGAGCTTTGTGTGTTTATGCCCTTGGGTTTTTGCTAATGGACACCTCTGTTAAAGGCATTGACTTAACCTCAAAAAATATTTCTACATTCTGCTTAAGAATTGCCCCCCACCCCCGCAAGGAGCCATGAGATTGAAGTCCATAGGACATGGTGCTGTGGGTCGGAAAGATGCTCAGCCTTCAGTACTGAGCCAGGTCCTGTGTAAAGAGGGTGACACGGATGTGGTCCTTGGCCAGCGGCTGCGGAACAGAGGGCTCCTTAGGTCCTCAGCAGGCTCACCTCGAGCTGTCCTTCCTTCCCCTTGCCCGTCCAAGGCTGCCCATCACTCCCTCCACAGGTGCTGATAGTGGTGCCATTCCGGGAAGCTGCTTTGCGGGTGGTACAGCTCTTCATCAGTCTTCTTGAGGGCGACAGCAAGAAGAAAATAACTGTAAGCAACAAAAAGAGGTTTAATGGAGAGTATGGCTCAGATCCCGAGGAGAGACCACCCAACCTGAAGAGGCCTGAGGATTATGAAGCTGTATTTGTCGGCAACATCGATGACCACTTCAGGACTGGTAATTCCTCCTTGTCAAAACTGAGACCCTGAGGGACCTGAGGTGTGAGGTGCACATAGCTGGAAGCTAGAAGCCTGGAATTAGGCATTCTTTCAGAGGGTCACTGACTCAGCCTCCTAGCAGAACCAGGATGCATTTGAGACGACTCGTCTGCCAGGGGAGAGTCTTGCGTTGGCTAATGGGGTACATACTTGGCTAATGGGTTGGAGTGTCTGTGAAGGCATGTATGAAAGGCACATGCATGTTTATAACAAATGTCTCAGCATGCCTATAGCTGGTAGCTCATGGTCAATGCTACAGGGGTTCTTGGGGGAGTTGGAGGTGATAGGGCTGGGTGGGTCAGTCTGGGGAAGATGAATAAACTAGAGCATCTGTACATAATGGACTTACCTCCTGCCTGCCATGTGGAGTGCCCACACCTGAATTATCTCCACTCTGGACTTACTGACTCCCACCCAGCTTTGCACATTTTTGCTTGTCTGTCATTCAGCTCCCATGTACTTGGCTGGTTGTACATTGAAAAAGTTCCTGGAAAATATTTTTAGTCACGTATGCCTATTTACCAATTATTAAGCATCTACTATGTGCCAGGCACTGTTAAGAAGCTGGAGATACGGGATTAAAAGTTACTGTTAAACAAGTCCAGCCTTAAGACAAATCAGACAGTATGGGATGAGATGTGTTATGGTTAGAGGATAGTGGGTGTTCTATTTAAAGTAGTTAAAGCAAATATCCTTACTCAAAATGGGCACAGGACCGTTAGGGAAGGCCTTCTGTTGGAGGTACCATCCATACTAAGTTGAAACCTGAGTAGGATTTAGCCAGGTACAAAGTGGGGTGATGAGAGTGGAAGAAAAAGTTTCAGACAGGAAACTGCATGTGTGGAGGCATCAGGGCGAATAAACCAAATAGACCTAAGATTCAGAGGCTGTAGCATGGCTGGAGTGTGCAGTGCAAGGGGATGAGAGCTTATGGCTAGTTTTGAACATATGCAGGTGGCCAACAAGCAGCTGATAGATCAGTCTTTTGTTTAATTGATATATAATTGACGTATTAGTTTCAGGTGTACAACATAGTGATTCAATGTCTATACCTTACAAACTTATCACAACAATAAGTATAGTTACCATTTGTCACCATACAAAGTTAATGCAATATTATTGACTATATTCCCCATGGCATACATTGGATCCCTGTGACCTGTTCACTTTATAACTGGAAGTTTTATACCTCCTGATCTCCCCCGTCCATTTTGCCCACCCTCCAACCCCGCCCTCCCTTCTGGCAACCACCAGTCTGTTCTCTGTATCTATCACTCTGGTTTTTTGTTTGTTTTGTTTTTTAGATTCCACATCTAAGTGAAATCACATGCTATTGATATTTGTCTTTGTCTGACTTATTTCACTTACTGTGATACCCTCAAGGTCTATCCTTGTTGTCACAGATGGCAAGATTTCATTCATTTATGGCTGAGTAATATTCCATTGTGCGTGCGTGCGTGTGTGTGTGTGTGTGTGTGTGTGTGTGTGTGTGTATGTATCCACATCTTTATCCATTCATCATCTGTGGACATCATCATCTGTGGACACTTACGCTGCTTCCATATTCCATATCTTGGCTATTATAAATGTTGCAGTGAATGTAGGAGTGCATGTATCTTTTTGAATTAGTGTTTTTTTTTCTTTGGATAAACACTCAGAAGTTGAATTGCTCAATTGTATGGTGGTTCTATTTTTAATTTTTGAAGAACATCCATACTGTTTTCCATAGTGGCTGCATCAATTTACATTTCCACTAACAATGCACAAGGGTTCCCTTTTCTCCACATCTTTGCCAGCATTTGTTATTTCTTGTCTTTTTGATAAGACCTATTCTGAGAGGTTTGAGGTGATATCTCATTGTATTTTTTTTTCTCTCTATGCTTTGGTTAATAGCAACTTACAATACATGGTGGCTGTAAGAATTTATAACTCCAAAATCACAGCCTATCATTTTATATTATTTCATTTTGATCACAGCACTTACTAGCCACCTGATACATTCTTCTTCTTCTTCTTCTTCTTCTTTTTTTTAATTGGAGTAGGTATAGTTGATTTACAGTGTTGTGCTAATTTCTGCTGTATGGCAGTGACTCAGTTATACACATATATACATCCTTTTTTATATTCTTTTGCATTATGGCATATCCCAGGAGATTGGATATAGTTCCCTGTGCTATACAGTAGGACCTTGTTGTTTACCCATTCTAAATGTAATAGTTTGCATCAACTAACCCCAGACTCTCAGTCCATCTCTCTCTCCCCACCCCTGACCTTGGCAACCACAGGTCTGTGAGTCTGTTTCTATTTTGTAGATAGGTTCATTTGTGCCATATTTTAGATTTCATATATAAGTGATATCATATGGTATTTGTCTTTCTCTTTCTGACTGACTCCTCTTAGTATGATAATCTGTAGTTGCATCCATGTTGCTGCCAAATGGCATTATTTGGTTCTTTTTTATGGCTGAGTAGTATTCCATTGTATATATGTATCACATCTTTATCCATTCATCTGTCAATGGACATTTAGGTTGTTTCCATGTCTTGGCTATTGTGAATAGTGCTGCTATGAACATAGGAGTGCATGTATCTTTTTGAATTATAGTTTTGTCCAGATATATGCCCAGGAGTGGGATTGCTGGATCATATGGTAATTATATTTTTAGTTTTCCGAGGAACCTCCATACTGTTTTCCATAGTGACTGCACCAACTTACATTCCCACCAACAGTGTAGGAGGGTTCCCTTCTCTACACACCCTCTCCAGCATTTGTTATTTGTAGACATTTTAATGATGGCCATTTTGACCAGTGTGAGATGGTACCTCATTGTAGTTTTGATTTCTCAGTGTGATTTTGATTTGCATTTCCCTGATGATTAGTCATGTTGAACATCTCTACATTTGACTGTTGGCTATCAGTACGACTTCTTTGGAAAAATGTCTATTCAGGTCCCCTGCTATTTTTTAATTGGATTGTTTGGGTTTTTTTTTTTTTTTTTTTTGCAGTACGCGGACCTCTCAATGTTGTGGCCTCTCCCATTGCGGAGCACAGGCTCCGGACGTGCAGGCTCAGCAGCCATGGCTCATGGGCCTAGCCGCTCTGCAGCATGTGGGATCTTCCTGGACTGGGGCACGAACCCGTGTCCCCTGCATTGGCAGGCAGACTCTCAACCACTGCGCCACCAGGGAAGCCCTTTAATCCATTTTGAGTTGATTTTTGTAGATGGTGTAAGCTAGTGGTCCAGTTTCATTCTTTTGCATGTAGCTGTCTAGTTTTCCCATCACCATTTGTTGATGAGACTGTCTTTTCCACATTGTATATTCTTGCCTCCTTTGTCATAGATTAATTGACCATATAAATATGGATTTATTTCTGGGCTCTCTATTCTGTTCTGTTGAACTGTGTCTGTTTTTGTGCTATTACCATACAATTTTGATTACTGTAGACTTGTAGTGTAGTTTAAAATCAGGTAGTGTTATACCTTCAGCTTTGTTCTTCTTTCTCATAATCAGTTTGGCTATTCAGGGTCCTTTGCAGCTCTCTACAAATTTTAGAATTATTCTAGTTTTATGAAAAATGTCATGGGTATTTTGATAAGGATTGCATTAAATCTGTAGATTTCTTTGGGTAGTATGGACATTTTTTTTTGAATTTTATTTATTTTTTTATACAGCAGGTTCTTATTGTCCATTTAATACATATTAGTATATACATGTCAGTCCCAATCTCCCAATTCATCACACCCCCACCCCCACCACCACTTTCCCCCCCTTGGTGTCCAGTATGGACATTTTAACAGTACTAAATCTTCCAATCTATGAGCATGGTGTATTTTTGCATGTTTGTGTCATCTTTAATTTCTTTCATCAATACCTTGTAGTTTTCCAAGTACAAGTTTTTTACCTTCTTGGTTAGATTTTTTTCTAGGTATTTTATTCTTTTTGATGCTATTGTAAATGGATTGTTTTCTTAATTTCTCTTTCTAATAGTTCATTATTAATGTATATAAATGCAACAGATTTTTGTTAATTCTGTATCCTGCAACATTACTAAATTTATTTATTAGTTCTGACAGTTTTTTGGTGGAGTCTTTAGGGTTTTCTCCATAAAGTATCATGTCATCTGAAAATAGTCAGTTTTACTTCCTCCTTTCCAATTTGGGTATCTTTTATTTCTTTTTCTTGCCTAGTTGCTGTGGCTAGGATTTCTAATACTATGTTGAATAAAAGTGGCAGAAGTGTGCATCCTTGTCTTGTTCCTGATTTTAGAGGAAATGCTTTCAGCTTTTCACCACTGAATATGATGTTAGCTGTGGATTTATCGTATATGCCTTTGTTATGTTGAGATACATTCCCTCTGTACCCACTTTGTCAACCCATCCTTGCATCCCTGGAATAAATTCTACTTGATTATAGTGTATGGTCCTTTTAATGTATTGTTGGATTCAGTTTGCTAATAATTTGTCAAGGATTTTTGCATCTATGTTTATCAGGCATAGTAGCCTGTACATTTCTTTTTTTGTGGTGTTTCTGTCTGGTTTCAGTATCAGGGTTATGCTGGCCTCATAAAATGAGTTTGGAAGTGTTTCTGCCTCTTCAGTTTTTTGGAATATGTTTGAGAAGGATAGGTATTAAATCTTTAAATATTTCGTAGAATTTACCAGTGAAGCTCTCTGGTCCTGGTCTTTTGTTTTGGGGGAGTTTTTTGATTACTGATTCAATCACATTACTAGTAATTGATCTATTCACATTTTCTGTTTCTTCATGATTCAGTTTTAGAAGATTGTGTGTTTCTAGGAATTTATGTATTTCTTGTAGGTTATCTGACTTGGTATATAATTGTTCATAGTGGTCTCTTATGATACTTTGTATTTCTGTAGTGTCAGTTATAACTTCTCTTTCATTTCTTATTTTATTTGGGCCCCTTCTCTTTTTTTCTTATTGAGTCTGGCTAAAGGTTTGTTAATTTTGTTTATCTTTTCACAGAACCAGCTCTTAGTTTCACTGATTTTTTTTTTTTTTGTCTCCGTTTCATTTATTCAGTATTTCTCATCTGGCTTTTATTATTTCCTTCCTTCTTTGTTGGAAGTTTTTTTTTCCTTTCAGCATATTTGAACATATCATGCCATCTCCTTCTGGACCACAAAGTTTCTGATGAAATATCAGCTGATATTCTTATGGGGATTCCCTTATCTGTAATTAGTTGTTTTTCTCTTGCTGCTTAAGATTCCCTCTTTACCTTTGACTTTTGACATTTTAATTATAATGTGTCTTGATATGAATCTCCTTGGGTTCATTTTGTTTGGGACTCTTGGTGCTTGCTGGACCTGAATGTCTGTTTCCTTCACCAGGTTAGGGACATTTTTAGCCATGATTTCTTCAGATAAGTTTTCTGCCCCTTTCTTTCTCTCTGTCCTCCTTCTGGGACCCCTAGAATGTGGATGTTAGTACCCCTTTCTCTCTCTTCTTCTGTGACCCCTTAACACCGATGATAGTACACTTGATGTTGTCCCACAGTTCCCTTAAACTGTCCTCATATTTTTAAAATATTTTTTCTCTTTGCTGTTCTGTTGGGGTGATTTCTACTACCTTGTCTGCCAGGTCACTGATCTGTTCTTTTCTACCATCTAGTCTGCTGTTGATTCCCTCTAGTGTATTTTTCAGTTCAATTACTATAATCTTCAGCTGTGTGAGTTCTGTTCAGAACTTTCTTATATTTTCTATCTCTTTCTTGAGTTTCTCACCGTGTTCGTTCATTCATCTCCCAAGTTTGATGAGCAACTTTATGACAATGACTTTGAATTCCTTATCATTAAATATTTTTTCTGGGGTTTTATCTTGTTCCTTCATTTGGAACATGTTCCTCTGCTTCCTCACTTTGCTTGACTTTCTGTGTTTGTTTCTATGTATTATGCAAAACAGTTATTGCCCCCTGTCTTGAAGGAGTGGCCCTGTGTGGGAGATGAACTGTGTTTTTAACTTTTTCCTAGTTCTTGGTTGTCTTATAAATTCTCTCTCTGTTTGTTTCACTCCCATGGAGTCTAGAAATGCAGTCCCACCCCCATCTGCCTGAGCCTGGTGCTCAAGGAGTGTCCCCTGTGTGGGCTGCATGCGTTTGTTGCCTCAGGTCGTGTCCTGCAAGTGGCATGAGATGGGGTAGGCATGGCTGCTGGTTGGCCATGTTTGTCAGTGCTGCACACAAGTAGTGCAGGGAAGTGGGGTAGGGGGTACTCACCCACCACCACTGTTAGCAACTTAGAGTGAGAGTGCAAAAAACGGCACCCACCCGTGCCATCACGGTAGAGGGAACTCGTAAAAGTAGCATCTGCCAGCATTCTGTCCCCAGAGAGAGTCCTAGCCAGCTTCTGCCCCTCTGGTAGGTGCTTTAAGATTAGCAAGTGAATCTCCTTCACGTATGATCTGGGCTCTCTACAAACTGCTACTTGTTGCTTAGGAGAGAGATGTGGGCAGGAAATATAAATTTTTGTGATGATAATGTCAAAGCCATAATTAGTGAATATATTTATCCAAAGCTTTATGTAGAGTGAAAGAGAACTTGTGGGTGAATCCAGGGATTTGTAGAAGAGCTCTTTGAATATGGAAAAATAGATAAGGACCAGGTCAGTAATAGGAGAAGTAAGTGTTAAAGTCGTGGAAACCACCGGTAAGGAAAAGAACATTTCAAGGAGGGTGTGCTTATGCGTTCGTGACAAGAAACACTAAAGTGCCATTGAATTGGGAACTGAGAGCTGCTGGTGACCTTAGCAAGAGTCATTTCAGTGGTGTCCTGAGACTCAGAGGCAGATTGCAGTGCATTAAGGAGTGAGTGGGAGATTTTAAAGTAGAGACAATTTTCTGGAAGGTTTGCCAGTGAAGGAAAAGAAGAGGGTGGGAGCTAGAAGGGACCGTAGATGCAAAGGAGGGATGATGATGATGATTTTAATAATTAAAGCAGTTTGAGCACAATTATATGCAAAGGGGAAGATGTGGAAGGTACAAGGGGAGGCTGCAGTTTGAGAGGGTGGAAGCTAATGGCTTGGTGGTGACTCATGAACTGATGTGTGCTTGGCTGTTTTGTGTATAGGAGTGGCAATACTGCAGAGAAGCATCCGACTTTATGCCCCCTTCTATTCGTCAGACATCCTCATTGCCTCTCCTCTGGGCTTGAGGACCATCATTGGTGGAGAAGGAGAGAAGAAGAGAGATTTTGACTTTCTGTCTTCTATTGAGCTTCTCATCATTGATCAAGCTGACATTTACCTGATGCAGAACTGGGAGCATGTCTTGGTAATGCTGGTCATTAACATTTACAGACAAGAAGCTCAGTGGTTTGAGTCTGAAATGGTTATTAAAGTCCAGATTAAAACTCAGCTTGGAAATGGAAATATTCCACATTTTCCAATTTGAAAATGGGAAATGTTGTCCCCTCTTCTACCCACAAGTTGGTCAGTAAAGTATCCAGAAAGATAAAAATTCTTGTCAACATTTTCAAATCTCCAGAAAAGATTTCTTCCCCTTCAAAGTTGCTTCTAGTAATAGACCAGTTTAGTGTGGTTGGTTGGTTGGTTGGTTGAAATTCCTCCTCACCAGGAATGTTTTTATCTAAAATAGTTCCTCCTATTTATGCTCGTTCTCTTTTGTTTGGTCTTCTCTTCAGTGGAGATGGGAAAACATTGCTCATGGTTTCTTAATTTGTGATGCTTTGCAGAGAAATGTAAGATGTTTTTGTCCCCCTACTATAATTTGTGCTGTAATTTTTTTTCTCCCTCTCAACATACCCTGCAATGTTTTGGGGTTTAGGGTTGTGCTTTGGAACAATCCTCATCACAGAACTATAGGTTTATTTTTCTAAGGCATGTGAGAACTTACCTTTTCTGCAACCCCAGGACTTGGAGTAAGTTTGGGACAAATAAAGGGGAGTACTTATTTATAAAATAGGGAATAATCTTATAGTACTTGTGACCCTTCAATATACATTACAAGGTAAAAATAGGATTAAAATAGAAAAGGCATGTCGATGGTTGAGTCATCTTTATTTTGAGCAAAAGGCACATGTAGTCACTCAGGGAATTTTCTAACATTGTTGGGAACCAAGTCATGGAAGGACAGCAGCTCTGTTTTCCATGTCATTTCCCTTCTTGTCCAAATCTGGAACTGAGTTGCTTATAGAGTGACCAGAGTGGCATTTCAGAATTTCCTTTAAAAGAAATATTCTGTGTAGGTAGCATCTTGATCCTTTTTGAAAGATCCACGAGGTGGCCAATTTGAGCTTTTCTTCTTGTTCACTTGACTATGGGCAAGTCACTCAACCATCTGAGCCTGTTTTCTTGTAATTTGGGAGATGATAGTATGTACTTCATGGGGTTAAATAAGATGATGGGCTTATAGAAAGGTTAGCAATGCCCAACAGGTAAGTGTTCAATAAGTATTAATGGAGTATTATTTCTGCTCAAAGCATTTGATGAACCACATGAACCTACTGCCCTTGGACTCACATGGGGTGGACTTTTCTCGAGTGCGCATGTGGAGCCTCAATAATTGGTCCAAGTACTATCGTCAGACGCTGCTGTTTGGGGCCCTGCAGGATGCCCAGATCAACTCTGTATTTAACAAGTACTGCGTCAATGTGCAAGGCCAGGTGGGTTCTCTCCTTCTTTCTCTGAATTTTCATGAAGTATTGTGTATTGTTTGGGTCATGAGGCAGAAGGAGAGGGTAGCATTTGGTCAACAGTGGGGATAGCTCACTTCCTAATGTTCTCACTGACTCCTGGCAGGTGGCTGTGAGGAACGTCCCGATGACAGGCTGCATCAGTCATGTCCTGGTGCAGCTCCCACATGTCTTCCAGAGGATGGAAGCTGAAAACCTAGCTTCAGTGATTGATGCCAGGTACCCTCCCCTGTCCCATTGGACCCCTGGGGGTCACAGAGAGGGATTTTACTTGGGCATTCAAATTTAGAATTGTATTCCATGTTGGCTTTATTAGTTAACCATTTACAAAATGAAATGAGATAGTTGAATCCAGTCATGCCATTGACAGAGGAAGACACTGAAGGCCAGAGAAGTAGTGTCTTGGTCTAGTTCCGATAGTGGCAGGGTTAGTAAATCAGGGGTACTTTCCCCTAGACTGTGGCATTTTAAAATTACATTAATTTTTTAACGCCGCATGTCAACAACTTAATTCTAAGCCCTTCAGGGCAAGAACTGTTTTTCTAATTCTCTGTGTAATTTTCCCCTGTCTTCTCATTGTGTTTAGTCAGGGGACCCATGGTAGCAGAATGGTGCTTAACACATGGTAGGTGTTCAGTAATTATTTGTTGACTGACTGATTGACACCTGAATGAATGAATGATACAGTTATATACTTCCTAGAATAATTCTCTGGGATATACCAGCATCACATCTATTCTTCATGATGAATAGTGTTAGCACTTGCTTTTTAATGTGCTTAACAAGTTTTATCCTTACATAATCTCTTTGCAATGAGGTAGGCCAAGTTGGCCTCTTAGGGGAGGTAGAAGGAGATTGTGACTTGCCCAGGGTCATGCAGTTGGCAGTGGCACTATGGCTCACCTCTAGACCACTGACTTTGCCCTTTGCCTTTCCAAATCAGGTTTAACTTTTTCGTCAACAAGATTTTGCCTCAATATCGTGATGCAGTCATGTCTCACACGCTTATCTATGTCCCCTCCTACTTTGACTTTGTGCGTCTCCGAAATTACTTCAAGAAGGAGGACCTGAACTTCACTCATATCTGCGAGTACACCCAGAAGTCTGGTGTCTCCAGGGCCAGACACTTCTTCCTTCAAGGAGAGAAGCAGTTCCTGCTCCTCACAGAGCGCTTCCATTTCTACAAAAGGTAAAGTAGGGCCAGGTTTCAAGTGTCCTCTCTGGAGGGCCTGCTTCCAAGTGCATGGTGGGCTTTGCTGTGTTATAAAGTCCTCCCTTGCTTCACCTCCTGCAGACAAGCCAGAGTCTGGGGGGCTGGACAGACTTTTCTTGATTGGTTGGTTGGTTTTCTTCCAAAATGGGCATTGTTGGAAAAGGTGGTAGAAACGAATGAGTGACTACAGCATAACCTGTATATAGATCTGGAGTGGGTCCATACTTAGGGTACCTCCTGTAGCTGTGAGTATACCCCTCAAGAAAGACATTACAGAGTTGAGCAGCTCTCAGCTGAATACAGGAAAGGGAGGAACCTGTCACAGAAGCACAGGTGAAACATTGGGGACTGTGTGGTCTGTGGAGATGGAAGTTGAGTAGAGTGTCAGTGTTCAGAAAGTTCTCATTTGTCCTGAGGCAGTGCACACACAACTTCTGCACCAAGGAGAACCAGGACTAAGGGGCTCCTTGAAGTTTATGAGAAGCAAAAGGTGAGGGGCTTAGAGTTGAATATTTAAGGGCTTCAGGGTTTGCTTAGCTTCCCCACCATGTGACTTTGAAAAAATAAGTTGTATTGACCTTTTTTTTTCTTTTTCTTTTTTTTAATTCTAATTAGAGTGTTAGTAATATTGAGCCTTCTGTTACTATTTGGATTAGTTGCAGCCCTTTGTGCCCCCAGAGTTTGGTTATTTTATTGTTTTGCTAATTCTCTCTGCTGCCAAATGTAAAAGCCCCTTTTAAGCTCTTACCTAGAGAGACTGGAAATTGCATCCTATAACCTTTTCTTTCCTGATTCACAATAATGTCCAGTGAGTTTAAGTTCTGACTTTACTGTTTTATTAATTCTCAATTATAAGCTAATGAGGGGCACATTTCCTCAGAGAATCCCTAACATCTAAGCGTGAATCTTCTAGGCTTTGGAACATATTAGATGATGCACCTTGGCATTGCATTGCCTTTTAGTTTATGCCGATATTAGGATGGTGTTCCTCCGAAACGTTCTCCTTACCAGGATGGGGAGGGAGGGATCCAGCAGCCTGCTGGCGTGACATGACTTCTTTGGGTATTCTGCTGCCTAGATGATCTGCTAGTGGAGAGTTGAGGAGTGACTACCTTTGTGTTTGCTGGGCTTCATTCTTGGCTACCCAGGCAAGGCTGTTTGGCCCAAGAGTGTTAACGAATGCCTTCTTGCTGGCATCATTATTTGCTTTGTTCCAGTGAGTTGTTGTTTTCATTCATGTTGGAAATGGTATTTTGGGGGAGTTTGCACTCAGCAGGTCTAAAGAGCCCTTAATTTTCCAAAAGCTTGATACATCAAAGCAAGTCCTTTAAATGAAGTGGATGGATTGGGAAACTTCCCAGCGTGATTGTCTGTAGCAAGTGTGAACTAAGCTGGGATGAGGACTGCTCTCAAGTAGCAGCTTTTCAAGGAGAGGGCATGATGTCAAAGGAGCCCTTCCTCTTAAGTAGGCAGGACAGTCTCCTGTCTTACACTGTTCATTTATTGACCAAGCTGTTTTGTCCCCAAAGTCACTATAAAGACAAACCGAACACATGCCATTAGCTTTATACCCTGGACCAGGTTAGTGGACGTTTAAGTTGAATGGAGATAATCTACAACTGCCAATTATCTCAAAGTTCCTAGCTATAGATTTTTTTGCTTGAGAGGTCACCAAGGTGATGATGGGTATTTTGACCTGCAGTGTCTTTGTGATTTGATTTTTTTCATTTTACCTTGGGAAAAGTAGATGTATTTTAAACTTTAGTATCCAGCTTTAAAATTCTGTATTTATATTCTCTATGGAAGTAGGCAGTGTTAGACATATTGCAGTTCGTTTGTGAGCTAGCAAAAAACTTTCAGCCTGAGGATTTGTTTTCTTTGGGGAGATGAAACCAGTAGATTCTTATGATGGGATGGGCATTTGGTCATGATGGCCCTCCTGAGGGGAGGACAGTTCACAGTTCTTTCTCTGAGCATTATCAGTGGGTTAGCACAGGAAGGAGGATTCTTAAGCAGGGGGCAATCAGAAACTCTGGAGGTAGGATTTCTGGAGGTGGGAAACGCTAGTGGGGTGTTTCTGAGTGTTCCCTGCCTCAGGGAGAACCCCAGTTGTAGAAGTAACAGACCTAGTCTTTATAGACTGTATGCAGGAGCCAGCCTTGCAAGTCAGTTGTGGGTGCCTCATTTATCTTTAACAGTTGTCAGGTAACATAGACATCTGGAATGTCCTTAGTTTTAGGTCCTGTCACAGTGTTATGCCATATTTGTAGGGGTCACTGAAGACCCAAAGCACATACAGGAGAGGAGGAAGGCAGGGGGAGAGGTGCAGAAGATCATGGGAGTTGGTACTAACTGCCCCTCTGAAGGGGTTCTGGTCACGTTCTCTTATTTCCAGGAGATGCCTAGTCTCTACTGTGGACGAATTGGTACTGAGAGAGATTTTCTTGGTTTTTAAATATAATACCTATTGGAATTGGTTTTGTTGTTTTATTTTGCTTTAAAAATACTCTCATTATAAGAGTATTACACAATTATTGTAGAGAACCTAGAAAATCTAGGTTAAAAAAATGGGATCACCAGGCTTCCCTGGTGGCGCAGTGGTTGAGAGTCTGCCTGCCGATGCAGGGGACACGGGTTCGTGCCCCAGTCCGGGAAGATCCCACATGCCGCAGAGCGGCTGGGCCCGTGAGCCATGGCCGCTGAGCCTGCGCGTCTTGAGCTTGCGCGTCTGGAGCCTGTGCTCCGCAACGGGAGAGGCCACAACAGTGAGAGGCCCACGTACTGCAAAAAAAAAAAAAAAAAAAAAGGGATCACTTATAATCTTATTGATATAAATACCCATTTTGGTGTATTTCTTTCCTGTCTTTTTAATGTAAAAAACATGTGCACGTGCACAGACACAGGCATTTTAAAAAGGATACCAAAATTGGGATCACAGTGGACACATGTGGATTTTTTTTCTTTTATCTTGAATATTTTATGTGCTTATTGAAAAAAAGCTTAAACAAGTTAGCATTTTGGTATATATTTGTATGTTATGGATGTATTTTTAAGTTTATATATATAGTTCTACTATATGTTGCCCCCACTCCAACTTTTTATTTGGGAAGATTTCATTTCAAAGACATTGTAAGACTCTCCCAGTGAACATCTCTAACTCCTTCCACTTAGACTCCACCAGCTGTTAGCATTTTGCCACATTCTCATGCACCCACATTCTCTGTCTCTCCTTCTCTCTTTCCACTCACATCTCGTATTTTTTCTTCCTGAACCATTTGAGAGTAAATTACGGGAGGCTTCATGACACTTATTAACTCCTAAATCTTTCAGCCTGTAGAGCCTAAAAACAACATTCTTTTATCTAACCACAACACCATTAACATACCACTTGACATTACTGCAGTAATATCATCTAATATTTAGTCTGTATGCAAATTTTCCTAGTTGTTCCCAAAATGACTATTACAGCTGTTTCTCACCACCACCACCCCCAATCCAGGATTTAGTTAAGAATCCTACATTGCATTTGCTTGACATGTTTCTTTAGTCTATTTTAGCAGTTCTCAAGCAGGAGCAGTTTTGCTCCCCAAGGGACATTTGGAAATATCTGGAGACATTTTTGGTTGGTACAGTTGGAGGGTTATTTTAGTGGTCTAGTGGTTCAAGCGGGTCAAGGCCTGAGTGCTGCTAGACGTCCTACAGTGCACAGGACAGCCCTTACAACAAAGAATTACCTGGCTTAAAATGGCAGAAGTGCCAGGGTTAAGAACCCCTGATCTAGAATAATTCTCTTCCTTTGTTCCTTGTTGTGATACTGATATTTTTTGAAGAGTCCAGTCCAGTTTCCTGTAGAATGTCCCACATCTGGATTTGGCTGTTTTCTTATTATTTAGATCAGTGTTCCCAAACTTTGCTACATATTAGAATCCCCTTGGGGAGCTTTTAAAAATCTGAATGCCGGGGCTTCCCTGGTGGCGCAGTGGTTGAGAGTCCGCCTGCCGTTGCAGGGGACATGGGTTCGTGCCCCGGTTTGGGAAGATCCCACATGCCGCGGAGCGGCTAGGCCCGTGAGCCATGGCCACTGAGCCTGCGCGTCCAGAGCCTGTGCTCCACAACAGGAGAGGCCACAACAGTGAGAGGCCCACGTACCGCAAAAAAAAAAAAAAAAAAAAATCTGAATGCCCTGGTCATACCCCAGTATCAATTAAATCATGGTGTTTGGGGATGGGGACCAATTACAGGTATTTTTCAAAAACAAATAGGTGATTCAGTGAGCATCAGAGTTCAGGGACCAAAGATTTAAACATTATTTTAGTAAGAATTCTACGTAGAGGATATTATGTTCTTCCCCCTGCATCTCCTCAAGAGGCCCAAGGTGTCAGTTTGTCCCATTTTTGGTGATACTAAATGTAATCATTTGGGCAAGGTAGGTCTGCTAAATCTTTACATTGTAAAGATACCTTTTCTGTGTAATTATAAGTAATCTTTAAGGTGTGTATAGCATCCTTTTTAATGGTTGCATAGTGTTACATTGTATGGGTATATAATTAAGCCAGTTTCCTTTTAATGGGCATATTGACTTGTTGTTTTCTGGTATTATATACAGTAATGCCAAGAGCATCCACATGCGTAGTTGATGGCATAGTTGCCTGGGCATTTCCTTAGGATAAATTTGGAAAGGAAAACTTACTTGTTCAAAAGCTGTACCCAGTTTAAAATTTGCTGTGTGTTGCCACTCCTGTCTTCTCCCCTCCCCGCTAAAATACACACTCACAATAATTTATACTCCATTAGCCTATTTCTGTAAAACCCTACTTTTTTCCAGTGACTTGATAGTCAAAATGATACCTCATGGTTTTAATGTCTTTTTCTTGCTTCTGTGTTTTTTGTAATTGTCAGTTGAATGTAGTGCCTGAGTAAGTAGTTGGCCTGGACACCTCTTCTGTCAGGCCACTAGTGTGGCAGGTGTGAATCTAGTTAGGATTTGGTTGTTACCATAGTTACCTTCTGTTTACCACAGACTGCCAGTTCCTCCAGCAGACAGTGGCCCACTGTGGGGCCCGGTGCTGGAGGGCCTTGTCTCAGTGTCCTGCTCCCCTCTCAGCTTTCACCATGCCCTGCACCCCTGTGCCGAGGGAGAGCCTCTCCCACGCTCAGGCCCCTCCCCCAGCAGCAGGCTGCTCCTGCTCGCTCCTCCCCTAAGGCTTGAAGTGGGGCAGGTGTTCTCCTGGTCCAGCTCAGATGCAGGCAGGTTCTGTCCATCCTGGGCTTTGGAGCTGGCGCTTTCTCAGGGCTCCTGCACCAGCCTCCACGGTGGCCAGCCTCTGCCTTGTTCTACGAGGGGTCTTGGTGGGAAAGAGTTCCCAGCTTCTCTGCGGTGGCGGCAAACATCTGCTTACATCAGTGCAGGATCTTGGGCTGAATAGGTTTCATACCCTTTCCCCAGGACAGACTGATCTTTTCACTGGATGTAAGTCCTGTGGTGGGGAGGAATGGGGTGAGGGGTTAATGCCCCTCCCTTAAGGCACACAGTTTTGCTGCTTCTGACTCCACCCTGGCAGTTGACCTTTGCCCCTCTCATTGGCTTCAGGCTTTAGCTTCATGTACAACATGGCTCTGGGAAGAGAGTGAGTTTTCATGTCTGCACCACCATCGGAGTGTCTCAGGTCTTCTGCCTTGTCTCCAGTCTCTCCAGGGCTCCCAGTGGAGACCTATGGAAAAGCCCTCATGACTGTGAAGTAAAGGAGTGTCCGGGAATCCCAGGGATTCTGAACTGCCATGCAAGCCCATAATTGCCCTTTAAGAACTTGTTAAAAGTGTAGCTTTTTTCTTCCTACCCAGTTTCTTAGCAACTGCCCTCTTCCCCACTGTGCTCTGCCAAAGGTGAAGTGGTTCATATGTCCTGTCTTTCTTCAGACAATCTTGTCACTCTTTGGAATTCAGTCAGTGATGGGCTGAAGCTGGCTCATACCAGCTCTTAAGGTATGGTTGCACATCTCTTCCCATTCCAAGTTCAGCAACATGACACTGGTAGCTTGAAATGGAGTATTTACACCACAGAAATTGGCAAATGCTTCAAATCAGCACCTATCCTCCCCCACTGAGAATCAGTTGTTAAATACACACCAGGGCACCGTTGAATCAGTTCACTTGGTTTCCCTGTGACATCAGCTGTCTAGGCTCAGGAAAAGGAACACTGTTGTAGATTATCTTTTTCTTGTTAGCATGGGAGCAGTATTCTCTTGAGTTTTCTACATACTAAGCAGAAATGGAACTCTGTGTTTGTTTGTTTTGATAACTACTGAGATAGAACTGTGTTTTTTCAACATCATTAGCCATTAAAATTCCTTTATGGAAAGAGGATGTGGAAAGATGAACCAAGTAATTGACTGCAGTTACATTTTGGGAGAGGAGGGTCTCCAGAGAGATCAGGATGAGCTAAGGGATAAAAAGACAAGGAAAACTTATCGTCCATGAATAAAATAAAATTCCCGAGGGAGTCTGACATCAGCCCTGTATGAGAGTCTAACAGGAAAAATCAGAACCTTGTCAACGTATAAAATCTTTGGTCATGGAGCCCAAGAGGGAATGATTGATCTCAACCTGAACCGTAAGGCGAGTCCCGAGGGTCTGCATGCCCCCCCCCTCCCCCGCCACCATGCAGCCCTGTGCAGCAGGGAAAGAAGCGAGGAAGCTGTTGAAATTAATTGCCTTCCCATAATGCCTAATGGGTCCTCGGGCAGGATTTTGTAAATGGGTGAACTTGGGACATCTGCCATGGAGTTAACATGTCTACAGAATGACAAGAAAAGACTAATGGGAGTGCATTTACAGTGTATGCAGTTTATTTTATGTACTGGGTCTGGTCTGACCTCATCTCCATTATAGAACACTGTTTTGCCTGATTATAATAAGGATAGTTAAATTGGAAATGCCCGCTTTTCAAATTTTCTGCGGCAGATTTCTAATCCTTGTCTACTATTCTTCCCCACCCTACCTCAGTCTGCTCAGATTAGGCTCAAGAAGTGCAAATTCGTTTTATCATTATCTTAAGCCAAACATTAGGAATTCAAATACGCTGTCACAAAAAATGAGCCCCTCCGGCTCAAATTAGAGTAACTTTTGGTCTGTGTGTTATTTGTGCCATGGTCTTTCTCCTTGCGTGAAACAGCGAGAGTGACTGTGTCCCTGTAAAACTCTTCGGTGGCTTTTCCATAAAATTTCTCATGTAGACATAGCCTCTCTTTCTCCTTCTAACAGATACACAATAAAAGGCATCAGGAACCTGATTTTCTATGAACTGCCAACATATCCCCACTTCTACAGTGAAGTCTGTAACATGCTGCAAGCCACCACCAGAGGAGAGGAAGCTGCCTGGACCTGCACTGTCCTCTACTCCAAGTACGATGCCCAGAGGTTGGCTGCTGTGGTCGGGGTGGAGCGGGCTGCACAGATGCTGCAGTCCAAGAAGAACGTCCACCTCTTCATTACTGGAGAGAGATGAGAATTGGTTTGACAGGAAATGGTGTTTGGTGTGATATGTCATGCTTGGTTCTGTGTCGCTTGGACCTGATTCTGATCACTTACACCAAGAAGGGCTGCAACAAGGAAGGAGCACCAGGCAGGTTCTTATCAGATACTTCTTTCTTTTCAGATGATATATACCTGAAAAGTTCAGTGTAAACCAGATTTTGGTAAAACCCATCTTTCAGAGGTCAGGGGAGAGCTCATGGGACTCTGAGAAGTTGATAGAGGGAATCTTCTACTTGTGAATTTTTTTGTACGCCATAAATTCTTTTGTTGTGACTTCACCTCTAATTTATTACACTTGGTAAATTCTTTCAGATTTGCCTGTTTCTATTTGACACCTTCTTAAAGTGAGGCATGCATTTCTTTGCTTGTGAGAACTGATTATGAGAAATTGGAATACTTCTTGCTGTTGAATATCATCTTAGTTTTGGATCACACAGGTTTTGCAAAACTGTTATTTTTCCCCAGCCAAACTTTTTTAAACCTTAAATATTCTATTTTAATTCGACCTAGAAGAGCACATTCGTTCACTGATCTTTTTTTAACTCCTAAATGTTTTGGTGAAAATATATACTTAAAAATCACATTATATAAAATAACATTAATTTCTACTTTATTTCAAGAAATAATTTTGTGAAATTCTTGATGTCGCAAATTCATCTTCAACATCACTGTCTTCATTGCTATAGTCATTTTTTAAGTCATATAACATGAAAAGGAAAAGAAGTTACAGTTTTAAAAACATTTTTAGGATGTTCCCTGGCGGTCCAGTGGTTTGGGCTCGGTGCTTTCACTGCCGAGACCCAGTTTCAGTTCCTGGTCAGGGAACAAAGATCCTGCAAGCTGCGCAGCGCGGCCAAAAAAAAAAAAAAAAAAAAATTTGAACTATTCTCAGACAGAAAAATTACAAATTCAGAACCTGAATCATCTGAAAATAAATTGCCAAGTTGCTGGGCCTGTCACTCCTAAAAATCACTCCTGAATTTAGTATGTATTTCATGTAAACAAGACATTTTTCTATGTAACCTCAAAACAACCGTCAAATCAGGAAATTGCCACTAATCCTTGGGCCCCATTCAGATTTTGCCAGATGTCCCAATAATAACCTTTATAGCAAAAGGATGCAGTTCAGAGTTACATACTGCTTTGAGTAGTCATGTCTCTGTAGTGGCCTTTATTCTGAATGGTACCTCAGCTTTTTCTTGGCTTTCTTGACCTTGACACTTTATTTTTTTAATTTTTAAAAATTAAAAAAAAATTTTTAACATCTTTATTGGAGTATAATTGCTTTACAATGGTGTGTTAGTTTCTGCTTTATAACAAAGTGAATCAGCTATACGTATACATATATCCCTGTATTTCCTCCCTCTTGTGTATCCCTCCCACCCTCCCTATCCCACCCCTCTAGGTGGTCACAAAGCACTGGGCTGATCTCCCTGTGCTATGCGGCTGCTTCCCACTAGCTATCTGTTTTACACTTGGTAGTATATTATAAATCCATGGCACTCTCTCACTTCGTCCCAGCTTATCCTTCCCCCTCCCCGTGTCCTCAAGTCCATTCTCTACATCTGCGTCTACCTAGCCTGCCCCTAGGTTCTTAAGAACCTTTTTTTTTTTTTCAGATTCCATATATATGCGTTAGCATACGGTATTTGTTTTTCTCTTTCTGACTTACTTCACTCTGTATGACAGTCTCTAGGTCCATCCACCTCACTACAAATAACTCAATTTCTTTTTTTTTTTTTTTTTTTTGCGGTACACGGGCCTCTCACTGCTGTGGCCTCTCCCGTTGCGGAGCACAGGCTCCAGATGTGCAGGCTCAGTGGCCATGGCTCATGGGCCCAGCCACTCCGCGGCATGTGGGATCTTTCCGGACCGGGGCACGAACCTGTGTCCCCTGCATCGGCAGACGGACTCTCAACCACTGCGCCACCAGGGAAGCCCTCAATTTCATTTCTTTTTATGGCTGAGTAATAGACGTTGACGCTTTAGAAGATTACAGACCAGTTATTTTGGATGGTGTTTCCTGTCAGATTAGGTTAGGTTAGGTTTAGTTTATGCATCTTTGGCAGGAGCAGCATAGAACCGATGCTGCATCTTCCTTGCTGCATCTCTTCAGGCGGTGCATGATTTCCACCTGTCCCATCATTATGACGCTGACTGACCACTTGTTTAAGGTGGTGCTTGCCAGACTTTTTCACTATAGAATCACTCATTCCCCCTTTATTAATTTATATTAATATTACAAGTATGGATTCTTCATTTTTTATTCAGTGAGTTGTAATTGGTTATTATCGTTATTCCTTTAGATGCTTAAATGGTCTCAGATATGGCCAGCAGGAACACCTTCAAGCTGGCTCCTGTGTCTTCTTGACACATCCCCCTTTTACTTGGGCATTTCTTTATTTTCTGACACTATAAGACATTCCAAGTTTGTCTTATACTTTCCCTATTCCAGCCCTGCTTTCTTTAGTGGAAAATGATCTTAAAGCGAAGATTTGAGTGCTAAGTGTACTCAATACCGTTGTGGAGCCACTGGTGGTCCCAGGCCATCTCAGTGGTCAGAGCTGGGGAATATCTGCATGTGTGTATATGTATACACATACCTATGTGCCCACGACATCTAAATTTATTTCTGTGTCCATATATTGAAAGCCATGAATGTACACCATACCTCCAATTTCAGACTGACAACACAGGGTTCCTTTTGTTTTCTCCCTTTCCAAACTTGTAACTCCCTTCTCACATAGTGAGACATGTGGCTCCCATTAGGCTCAGTGGAACAACCCATATTGGTACAGATTTTCTTCCTCTTGGACATGCTTAAAATTGCTCATCAAAAAAAAAAAAAGTGAAATCACTTTTGGGGTACTTTTCCTGCTAGATATTTAAATAAGCATTTTTAGTTCTCTCTCAACATGAGGAGTAGAACTATTCATTCCATATATAGATGGGTTCCTAAAGTTTTGCAAATTTATAGGCTTAAGCCAGCCAAATTCATGCTACAAAGAACATTTTTTTTAATATATATTTTTAAAATGGAGTATAGTTGATTTACAATGTTGCATTAGTTTCAGGTGTACAGCAAAGCAAATCAGTTACACATGTATCCACTCTACAAAGAACTGTTTTATCCATAGAGTGCCCGGTGGGTATTGGCATATTTGTGCTGTGTTTACCATAGAGCCTGTGTATTATGAGAAAAGAAACGAGTTATTTGCCTAGTTCAGAGATATGAGGAAGAAGGGACTCTGATTACCCCCATCTTCTATTTCCATATTCTTTTCCCTGTGAATTGTAGCTAATTCATGGCTTTCATTATCACTATTCACAAGACTCTCAAATCTCCATCTTCTCTGGACCTCCACTCACATGTGAGCCTGGATTTCAAGTCTGTGATATAGCCCCAGAAATACATATTCTTTTAAGCATTCCTACTGATATTAATGTTAGCTTATAGCCAGCTAACTGCTTCTCACCTACAGAGAACACTGAGGGTTTCAAGTGCGAACCAAGCAGTATTGCTTCTGTTCCTGGCTCAGCACCTGGGAAAGAAGGTAAGCCTCGGCAGTGGCCCTGGCTCCTGAGTTGATTGCAAAGAGTTGACTTTTTGGAGTGGTTTCATTAAAAACATGCCTTAACATCAGGTCTCTCACTCACACAAAATAAGGGAGAGAAGAGGGTCTACTGGACCACGGATAATAAAACCTGAGCTGGAATTATACCCAATCTTGATATTTCTTAGCAAGGCTCATCTTCAGCAAGCAAGTACCTATGTAGTGCTGGTAGAAAATAGACAAAAGAATGGTCCCAATCCTGGGAAGAGGTAGAATTTTAAGGTAGGGAAAGGAACTTAACCAGAAAGTAAGAGTTTTAAACTTTTTTATTTTCTTCCCATAGTAATAACAGCTTAGCACTTTTCTCTTTGAGGGGAAAAAAGCTTTGAGTCATGAATGCTTTCTGCAGCTGGCTGCACCATATGCAGTATTCAAAAGACAAGAACTAGCTAATCATAGAGAACCAGCGGCAGCTTAACAGCCCTCTGCTGGCTCCCAAAGGGCTTATAATTGAGTGCAGATGGTCCCGGCAGGATGGGTATGAATCCCTGCTGACTCCTCACATCCCAGAGGGCCAAGGGGGGCTCATGAAGCCTCCCAGCCCTGATTGTGCCCTCGTGGGGGCCACTGAGGAAGGAGGGGAGGCAGGTGGTGCGAGAGCCTGCTGGCTGCCTTCTGCCCAGCCTTCCCTCGGCTGCCTGAACAGATCTTCGGGCTGCAGAGTGTAGCTTTGATGAGTCTAGGGTCTCAAGATTACAGAAGTCCTGGGGTAAGGGAACAGGGTTGGGGGTTCTTTATAATCATTGGAAGAGCCTCATTGTGCAACCTGCAGGTGTCTGCAGGGCGCCAGAGCCTCACGGAGGAGGGATGTAGTGGGCATGCACAGACGGCTCCTTTCAGGGAGCATCCTCCTGGGGGTGGCGCCCTCACAGCTGGCCCGCCCTCTCCTTTCCCACTCTCTTGCCCATCTCTTTCCCAGCTTCCCTCTTTTTTGGGGGGGGGGGATACGCGGGCCTCTCATTGTCGTGCCCTCTCCCATTGTGGAGCACAGGCTCCGGATGCGCAGGCTCAGCGGCCATGGCTCATGGGGCCCAGCCGCTCCGCAGCATGTGGGATCTTCCTGGACCGGGGCACAAACCCGTGTCCCCTGCATCGGTAGGCGGCTTCTCAACCACTGTGCCACCAGGGAAGCCCCCAGCTTCTCTCTCTAAAGGAGTTCCGGTAGTCATCCTTGCACCATTCACGAAAAGCTTTTCTGGCTTTTCTAGCTAAACAGAATTCTAAACTTCAGTCTCATTCAAAAAACTTTTCTAGCTAAGTAGAATTCTAAACAAATTTCAGTCTGCTCTTAATACCAGAGTCAGTGAATTGGGAGTAGATACACAGATAATCCAAAATTCATGTAGTCTTTGGAGGGGGAAAGAGAGAAGACAGCTCCCTCTCCTTTCCTTGGGGCCTAGCCATCCCTCCCACGTGAATCTACCACGTCTAGCTGACAGCACAAAGTGCATTTCTTTCTAAAGACTTGTATTTCTTCCTCTTATGCCATATGCTCCAGCCAGAGCTGCAGTAAAATTCTATGTATCATGTCCTGTTTCTGAGCTGAACACGCGTTCCTATCCCCTCATCGTTTGCCTTGTTTCTGTGAGGACCCTCCTTTCTTCAGATGTGGGAAGGAGTTCCCTCTGCATTGCTTGCATTTCAGTATAATTCCTGGATTTGCCTTTCACCCCTGGCCACGTTGCCATCATTCCTGTGGGAGGTGAGAGCATGAGAAAGAACAGAGGTCTGGGCCTCAATCAAACGGGCCGGCTGTCTCAGTCGTTAGAGTCCTATGCGCCAAAGGAGTCAGGGCTGAGGGTGGATTGCTACAAGGCTTGCTCGCCCTGCACAGAGAAATCTGAACCTGGTGGGCAGCTCCACTTAGGTGTCACCCTCACTGCTGAGAGGAACACCCGCACTTGCTTGTCCTCCTGGCTCCCACAGTGGGCGGGGCATGGCACAGTCCTGGCCAAGTTGTCATGGTCTCCAGGCTTGGGTCTCTGCAGCTGGCTGGGACCGGTGGGAGCTGTAGCCTCGGCTGACACAGGGAAAGAAGGCAGTCTTTGCTGCTTGGCTGATTTGGAAGCTGTGCCGAATTCCTGCCCATCTGTTCTCCCAACTGAGCCAAGGCCAAAGCTGTCTAGCTCTTGCCAACCCAGGGAATGACATGGAGCCCTGTGTCCTGCAGCCCTCATTCTCACTGCCCTCTGCAGCCCCTCTCATCTGTCAGTTTGACTCCCCACAGAGATGGCCCTGGGCTCACAGCTGCTCTTTGCCCACAGATGTTCATGGGTTTTCTGCCTTGTATGTTCTCCATCATTTTTCAAAACCGACCCCGAGCTGGGTGTGGCACCGACATTACCACCAACCCACTGTGGCTCTGTGCAGGTCCTCCTGGCCACCTCTCAGCTTTCTTATCTTTATAAAGTGGGGTAGAGTCTCCACTATCCTGACAGAGGGACATGAGAGAAAGTAGAAGAGACTGCTGTCGTTTGCCCTGTACTCGCCTCCTACTTCCCTAGTAAGAGGACCCTGGATTTTATTGGCTGACAAAGTGCCCAGTCCCCCTTTGCGGTAGGGTGTGGCCAGGGAAAAGAGCCCTAACCTTGGGGCAGACTCTTAGGAGAGCCCTTTGAAACTGGTAGGGACACCACTTTTTCCTCTTGTTCTTCCCTTTTTCCTGCCTGCAACACAGAAGTGATGGTTGAAGCTCTAAAGGACAGAACTCTATGCACAGAAGATGGTGGAGCCAAAAGACAGAAGGAGCCTGGCTCTCAGGTCATATCCTGAAGCTGCCGTCCCAGCTCTGCGTGGTCTCTCTTCACACTTTTCTGTGAAAACCTAAATCCCTCATTTGTTTCAGCCACTGAGGCCAGGCTGTATTGTTGGCCTCAGGCTGAATTGCCAAGTCCTAACGGCTACAGAGGACAAAAATGGGATCACAAGTCCTGAAGTCCAAAGGCTCTGCCTATTCTTTCTTCTTTCTTCTTGTCTGCAGGAAGCAGCATAGACATTGTGCTTCAAGGTTGACGCCTGGCCATTTGGTGAGAGTGCAGAGTGAGCGTTAAGACGTGTCTGGCTTTGTGCCATCACTTCCGTAATCTCCAGTTCAACTGGATCTATAAGAATGAGGGAGGACATATGTCTTCTCATAGGGTTTATGGAAACTGATGGTAGCAGAAAAATAACTGGCAAGAAAACAGACTTCAATTCTCTGAAAGTTGGTGACCACCTGTTTTTCATTTCTCCAGGTGTATTGCAAAGCAAAATTAGGAAATGAGTCCGGATCCCCAGTTTGGTGGCAACTTAGAGAGGTCTTGTGGTCCAATCTGCCGCTTGACCCCTGAGTCGCCTATAGGTTGTCTCTGAGAGGCCTTCTTAAAAAAAAAAAAAAAAACAGGACTGTCATACAGAGTGAAGTAAGTCAGAAAGAGAAAAACAAACATCATATATTAACACATATATGTGGAATCTAGAAAAATGGTATAGATGATCTTATGTGCAAAGCAGAAATAGAGACACGGATGTAGAGAACAAATGTATGGTTACCAAGGGAGAAGGGGTGGTGGTGGGATGAATTGGGAGATTGGGATTGACATATATACACTTTTTTTTAATACTTTTTTTTAACATCTTTATTGGAGTGTAATTGCTTTACAATGATGTGTTAGTTTCTGCTTTATAACAAAGTGAATCAGCTATACGTATACATATATCCCCATATCTCCTCCCTCTTGCGTCTCCCTCCCTCCCACCCTCCCTATCCCACCCCTCTAGGTGGTCACAAACCACCTAGCTTACTTCTCTGTGCCATGTGGCTGCTTCCCACTAGCTATCCACCCTACGTTTGGTAGTGTATATATGTCCATGCCACTCTCTCACTTTGTCACAGCTTACCCTTCCCCCTCCCCATATCCTCAAGTCCATTCTCTAGTAGGCCTGAGTCTTTATTCCCGTCCTACCCCTAAACTCTTCATGACATTTTTTTTTCTTAGATTCCATATATATGTGTTATCATACAGTATTTGTTTTTCTCCTTCTGACTTACTTCACTCTGTATGACAGACTCCAGGTCCATCCACCTCACTACAAATAACTCAATTTCGTTTCTTTTCATGGCTGAGTAATATTCCATTGGACATATATACACTATTAATACTATGTATAAAATAGATAACTAATGAGAACATACTGCATAGCACAAGGAACTCTACTCAATGCTGTGTGGTGACCTAAATGGGAAGAAAATCCAAAAAAGGGGATATATGTACATGTATAGCTGATTCACTTTGCTGTACAGCAGATACTAACACAACATTGTAAAGCAACTATATGCCAATAAAAATTCATTAAAAAAAATAACAGCTAGGATCTGAACCCAGGTAGTATGATTCCCCCAAACCCACATTGTTTTTCACTAGTTGATGCTTCTCTAAAACAAAAAAAAGCACTCAATAGATTGTAGCTATTATTATTACTACCCCTTTAAAAGGAGAGATCTGAAATTGTTGAACTCTTAAAAAGACAGGATTATAATACATTATTGGTGGTGGTAGCGTTGTTATAAACAAACACTAAATTGTTTTGTATGCCATCCTTCTGGATTGTATGACATTCTAAAGGGTGGTCTAGGCTTCTGAGAAGCTTAATGCCTCATATAGCAGATGATTATTGAAGGCATATTTTTAACTTGTTTGCTGCTCTGTTTATCCTTGGTCCATTGAGCTTTACCCAGGGAAATTTAATTCTTAATATCAGGCCAAATAAAAATTAAGAAGATACCTTTTCTTGAAACATGCACCTACACGGAAAAGCAGCATAACAGTGTTTAAAATCATGGACACTGAAGCAAGGCTGCCTGGGTTCAAATCTTTGCTTTGCTACTTTCTAGTGATTTTTATGAAATTCCTTAAACTCTCTGTGTCTCAGTAGCCACATCTGTAAAATGGGCTTATGGTAATAGTAATACCTGTCTCTAGAGTTGTTATAATAATTAAGTTACTTAATCCATGCAGGGCACTTAGTACTGCTTGGCACATAGTCACTGCTCAGTCAGTCTGAACTAGTATTACCTACAGACCTTCCGTCCCACAGTACAAAGCTCAAAGAAAACAAAGGAAAGTCGTGGGGCATCAGCTTCTGTTTGGGGTTATTCTTGCCTACAAGCCTTATTCTTTTTAAGTGAGTGAAAAAGAAATTTAGAGAGCGAGGGCTTCAGAAAATAGCTGTGAGGATTTTACTCAGCAAATTCCAGGGCTTAAGGACGAGGAAGTGTGACATTTTAATGAGTTATAAACACCAGGTGGTGCTGTAAACAAGTTCAGTAACAGGCTCTTCACCTCCCCTCTGGCTGCCTCTGGGCTGCCACTGCCCTGTGCCCTCTTGAGCTGAAGAGACCCAGAAACCCAAGCCTCTTTTTTTTCTTCTTCTTCTTCTTTTTGAAACAATTCCAACACATAGGAAATATGAAAATTCAAAGACAGTTACAAAAACTTGTGGTATAATTTAATTGTTTATAAGTTAACACCTTTTAAAAATGATTCCACAAATAACATGTTTATTTCAGGAAACAGTTTGTATAGAGCAGTGTACATTATGTTTTAAGAAATGGAAAATCACTACTAGGTGCAATCCATAATTAAACTCACAGATAACTGTTAAAAATTAACATTTTAAACACAAACCCCAAATTATAATAACTTGATGAATAACTTCCTTTGGAAATACAACCAAATTTGTATGTATGAGGCCCAAGTCAAATGGTCCCCTGCTTCCCGTTCACCAAGCTCTGGCTACACCTTTTGTGCAGAGAAAAGATTGGGGACATGACTTGGAATTCTGGTTGCTTGTCTGAACCTTCATTATAGGGGGCGGTCAGAGTTTTCCTCATAGAGAAAACTGCTGGGTACTTTCCTAGCCTCTTATCCACCCACCTCTTCCAGGCCTGGCTTGTCACTCACTACCTTCCTGAGACTGTCCATTTCCATACCTGCCCCAGAGCAGATGCCGTCCTAACACTTCATCCCTCTTTGGTCCTCCTCTTGGGAACAGTATTTCCCAGACCGAAAGATAGCAGGAGGCCACGGGGAAAGAGCAGTAAGTTAATATTTATTGAACACCTACTATGGGCCAGGAACTGTCCTGGGTGCTGTATCTGCATCATCTCATAACAACCGTAAACCTAGTATCTGTCACCATTTTTTTCATGTGGGGGAAACATGCTTGGAGAAATTAGATATCTAAGGCTTCCAAAGCTAAACAGCTAGTTAGTGGCCAATGCTGCATGTTTTTTCTGTCATCCCCATGTGATTGAGAAGGAGGTCAGGACTGGCGGCTCAGATGGAGATGAATCTGCAGGGGATTCTCTCAGTCTGTGGCCATGTCTGGTCCATTTTGTTAAGCACAGCAACTCTTAAGCATGAGCTCTTCTCTCTGACTCCCTTTCCCACGGCTTTACTTAGTTCAGGCCTTTGTTAGCCTCTTCCTGCGGTACAGTCTAGACTTTGGAACCTGCTAGCTTAGGCTTCAATCCCAGCTTTACCTTTTACTGGGTGTGTGACCTTTGTCAAGTTGCTTGCCTTTGTCTTACCTCAGTTTCCTTATTTGTAAGATGGAGATAATGACACCTTTCTTAGGGAGTAGAATTGTGGGGTTGAAATGAAACCACATAAGTACTTCTAGATCTCATCAAATCCCATTCTCTCCCTTTTGCTTGGACTGCCTACTGATTCATCCATGCTACAAATATGTACTGTGCACCCACCATGTGCCAGGAATTCTTCTGGGCACTTAGGATAGACCTGCTTCCTGCACTTGGAGAATTAGAGTGCATGGGGGAGACAGAAAATAAACAACTAGAAGCTAGATAAAAATATCATTTCAGATGGTGCTAAATGCTGGAAGAAAATAGAGCAGGTCAAGGGATAGAGCTCTTTGGCTATCCTGTTTCCTCTGCACAGAATGCCCTGTCGCCACTGCGGAACTCTTACCTTTCAAGACCCCCTTCAAATGATCCCCTCCGTGAAATCATCACGGCTCACTATCACATTTAATCATGGCCTCTCTAGACTTTCCCATTGGCTGTCCAAATCTATCTGTCTTACTCCTTGTTGTGCTCTGTCTTACTCCTTGTTGCACTTTCCAAACCGCTGTCCACCCTCAAGAAAAGCTCCTTGGATATACTGCAGAGGAGAGCTGACACTATCACCCTGAGAAACTGCCTAATGTGCCAGTTTGTGAGTGGCAAATCCTCGCGTGGAGAGAGAAAAGAAAGGGAGCAGACATCCTGGAAGCTCTACAGGGGTCAAAGGAACAACCTTCCAACCAAATGGCAGAATGAAACATCCGCACTGTGTGTATGGGTGTTTCTAGCCGGAGGGACACTGGTTCTCTTTTCTCGAAAAAGCCCAAGAAGGCTTCCTGCAGGAAGCTGGCTTTCTGGGAGCTACTGGAATGAAGGCCCTGTACATTAAGGACACTGGGGGCTATGAGTCCACCTGACCCTCACTGACCCCCTCAGCCACCTGGGTCACCCATGCTCCAGCACCACAGTGGCAGATTCATCCTTTTTCATTAGGTACTCAGGGTCTGAGCACAGCTTCCCCCTGGGGTCCTCATCATTTCCTAGAAAGTGGCCACCCTGCACCCTGGAATTGGAGGTTTTGCCTTTTTTCCTTTCCATCTCCAGCTACACAGGGTGAGGAGGTGTGTTTGACAGGAGGAATGGATGTATCTACAACACCTGTCACAGAGTTCTTCCCAGCCACTGGGTGTGGGCAGGGAGGTGTCCTGGTTGTGTTCTATCTGTTATGAAACCTCAGGCAAAGACAAAATCAAGCTGTGCTGACTCAGCTCCCCTGGTCAGAAAAGCAGCTTGGGGCTCTTGGGCACAGAAAGGAATGTAACCCAGCAGCCATCGTTTGTAGGATTGCTTGATCCCCCCCAGGAATCTGAGTTTAGAGGAAACACCAGCCGAGTCCTGGGCTTGCTCCCTCCATGACAGAATTCCAGCTGCACTGCCCCTGAGATCCAGCTCTCAAGAGAGGAAACTGTGGCAGTTTCCTTAAACTGCATCAAAACAAAGCAGTTCTGGTGACTTACCCAGATACTAATTTACGCTCTGTTTTCATTGCTGTAGATGTTCTTGCCAATTCCCACCAAGAAGTTAGCATTCCTTTGTGTTTCTCTGCCTTGGGGAGCACTGGGGGGAAGGTGAAGCAGCATTTTCTAGGCCAAGAGAACTTTGTTGGCTGGTCCCGGAGGTAGAGGACATTGAGGCCGGGCTTGGAGGAAAAGAGGCAGAAGCAGCCAAAGGAAAAGAGTATTGAGGGGCTTCCCTGGTGGCGCAGTGGTTGAGAGTCCGCCTGCCGATGCAGGGGACATGGGTTTGTGCCCCGGTCCGGGAGGATCCCACATGCCGCGGAGCTGCTGGGCCCGTGAGCCATGGCCGCTGAGCCTGCGCATCGGGAACCTGTGCTCCACAACGGGAGAGGCCACAACAGTGAGAGGCCCGCGTACCGCACAAAAAAAAAAAAAGAGTATTGAGGGCTTCTTCCAGACAGGGAAGGGTATTGCAAAGACCCGCTGTGCCCAAGCCTGGTCCAAAAGCAATGCAACTGCTCTCTTTCAGAGATCACACAAGTCTGGAAAGTGAGCAGGTCAAAAGAGGCCAGAGTGACTGAAGACCAGTTCAGAAGGCCTTTCCTCGATGTTGTAGACTGTAAGATTCTGTAAGACCTTTGCACAAATCTGGAAAGGGGAGGCCCAGCTGTGACTGAGATTGAATTTCTAGGCAACTCAGAAGGATGAGGTTCAGTACAGATTCAATCCGTTTTGAAGAAATAAAATGAAATCTGATATTGTTTAGAATTCTAAATTTTATGGAGCAGGGAATTCCCTGGCGGTCCAGTGGTTAGGACTCTGCGTTTTCACTGCCAGGGGCCTGGGTTTGATCCCTGGGGATCAGGGAACTAAGATCCCACAGGCCACGTTGCATGGCCAAAAATATAAAAAAATAAAATAAATTTTATGGAGCAGAATGTATACTTGAATCAAAATATTAGTATAGCACCTCATACACTCTTCCTATGAGTGAACAATAGGGCAGAACTGGGAAGCAAAACCCCAAATGGGACTCAAATAGCCTTATTCTCAGCCTTCTAAAAAAAGTCGGGGTGGGGAAGAATTAGGACCAAGGTGGAGGAGAAGGGTGAGCAACAGACATTCTGGAATGGGGAGGTTTTAGTTTGCTAGGGCTGCCATAACAGAATGTCACAGACGGGGTGGCTTAAACAACAGATATTTATTTTCAATTCTGGAAGCTCAACATCCAAGATCAAGGTGTCTGCAGAGTTGATTTCTTCTGAGACCTCTCTCTTTGGTTTGTAGGTGACTGTTTTTTCTCTGTGTCTTCGTATGGTCCCTCTGTGTTTGTCTGTGTCCTAATCTCTTCTTCTTCTTCTTCTTTTATACACCTTTATTAGAGTATAACTGCTTTACAATGTTGTGTTAGTTTCTGCTGTACAACAAAGTGAATCAGCTATATGTATACATATATCCCCCATCTCCTCCCTCTTGAGCCTCCCTCCCACCCCTCTAGGTCATCACAAAACACTGAGCTGATCTCCCTGTGCTATGCAGCAGCTTCCCACTAGCCATCTATTTTACATTTGGTAGTGTATATATGTCAGTGCCACTCTCTTACTACATGCCAGCCTCCCCTTCCCCGCTGTGTCCTCATATCCGTTCTCTACACTGCGTCTTTATTCCTGCCCTGCCACTAGGTTCATCGGTACCATTTTTCTAGATTCCATATGTATGTGTTAGCATATGGTATTTATTTTTCTCTTTCTGACTTACTTCACTCTGTATGATAGTCTCTAGGTCCATCCGCCTCACTACAAATAACTCAATTTCGTTTCTCTTTATGGCTGAGTAATATTCCATTGTATATATGTGCCACATCTTCTTTATCCATTCATCTGTCGATGGACACTTAGGTTACTTCCATGTCGTGGCTATTGTAAATAGTACTGCAGTGAACATTGTGGTACATGTCTCTTTTTGAATTATGGTTTTCTCGGGGTATATGCCCAGTAGTGAGAATGCTGGGTCATATGGTAGTTCAATTTTTAGTTTTTTAAGGAATTTGCATCCTATTTTCCATAGTGACTGTATTAATTTACATTCCCAACAACAGTGCAGGAGGGTTCCCTTTTCTCCACACCCTCTCCAGCATTTTTTGTACCTCTTCTTCTTATAAGGACATAAATCATAGTAGATTAGGGCCCACCCCAATAAAACCCATTTTATCTTAACCACCTTTTTAAAGGTTCTATCTCCAAATTAGTTACAGCTTAAAATACTTCAACAGTTAGGACTTCAACAGATGGATTTGGGGGAAACACAATTGGTATGGAGGACATCTATGGGCTCCCCAGCAGATGGGGAGTGACCATGAGGAAGCATTCATTCTCCTGGCTCCTCCCTGATGGGCTGCTGATAGGCAGTGACTGCTTTCACTCTGAAAACCACAGACCCTGTTGGCCACCCTCTGCTACTACAGCCCACTCTCTGGATTCCCTCCTCTTGCCCTTGGGACACTCCACCTTGTTAATTTCCCCTAACCCTTCCTATACCTTTGTGAATAGACTTTTCATTGATCTCTCCTTCATAACTCATCTAAATGTTCCATGGTTTCCTCTCAGGACTCAGAACTTTCCTATGTGCTAAGTACTGCTATAAATATAAACATACATCTTCGCTTTTTTTTTTTTTTTTTTTTTGCGGTACGCGGGCCTCTCTCTGTTGTGGCCTCTCCCGTTGCGGAGCACAGGCTCCGGACGCGCAGGCTCAGCGGCCATGGCTCGCGGGCCCAGCCACTCTGCAGCATGTGGGATCTTCCCGGACCCGGGCATGAACCCGTGTCCCCTGCATCGGCAGGCGGACTCTCAACCACTGCGCCACCAGGGAAGCCCCATCCCCTTTTTTATAAAAAGCTTTATTGAGATATAATTTATATACCATACAATTCACTCATTTAAAGTACACAATTCCATTGTTTTTCGAATATTCACAGATATGTGCAAACATCACCATGGTCATTTTTAGCACACTTCATCAACTTCACAAAGAAACCCCATATCCTTTAGCTATCAACTCCTTTAGCAACCCCCATCCACCTCAGCCCTAAGCAACCACTAATCTACTTTCTGTAGATTTCCCTATTCTGGACATTTCATATGAAAATATTCATATAGTATGTGGTCTTTTGTGACTGGTTTCTTTCATGTACCCTAATGTTTTCAAGATTCTTCCACATTATAGCATGTGTCAATACTCCATTCCTTTTTGTGGCTGAATAATATTCCATTCTATGGTTATACCATCTTTTATTTATACATTCGTCAGTTGATAGACACTTAGATAGTTTTCACCTTTTTGCTACCATGAATAGTGCTGCTGCAAACATTCAGGTACAAGTTTTTTGTTTTCATTTCTCTTGGCTTGGAATTGCTGAGTCATATGGTAAATCTACGTTTAACCATGTGAAGAACTGCCAGACTGTTTTCCAAAGGAGCTGCCCCATTTTGCATCTCTGATGTAATGTAATCAGATTTCTCTACATCCTCACCAACAATTGTTTATTATCTAAACTTTTAATTCTAGCCATCCTAATGGGTGTGAAGTAGTAGCTCATCGTGGTTTTGATTTGCATTTTCCTCATGCCTAATTATGCCAAACATCTTTCAATGTGCCTATTGGCATATATGTCTTCTTTTATGCTAACAACTAGTTTATGAGGTAAGTGGCTTATTAGCTCCATTTTACAGATGAGAAGACTGAGGCACAGTGAGGTGAAGTGACTTACCTAAGGTATACGGCTGGTGAGGGTTAGACTAGGATACGAACTCCAGCAGGCAGCTTTCATGTCCCTAACCATTACACAACACTGCCTTTGCATAAAAGAACAAGACCATTTGGGGGATAGCAGAGCAATAGGGCAGAATAGCCAAGGGACTTTTAAGAAGAGGAATATCTACTACTCACTTTTAAATAGTTTATATGCTGCATATAAATCTCTTTCATCTCCATGTGCGAATGGTTGTTTTATGGAAAGGGGACCAAGTTCTTTCATGTTTGGGTTAAAGCCAGGGTGAAAATAACAGAACAGTCATAAGATATAGGGCAGAGAACAAGAACTCAGCAGGGGCAGAAAGTTAGAGCCAGAGCTGAACAAGATCATATAGAGCCCCTAGTAATTCACAGAAACCTGGGAGAGGGCTCTCTCTTTGGAATAATCCAGGCAGTTCAAACAAACCTTATCTGGATCCGAAGGGACTGGGAGACCCCAGCTGGGTTTCACTGATAAAGTAGTTTAATGGAAGTATGGCCAGATGTGTCTCCACCTCCTCCCCACTCTACCCCAACCCAGTCCTTAGCCTCTTATCCAAATGGACATGTGGGTGCCAAAGTGCACTCTTTGCTCCTTCTCTCTTTGTATCAACAGTGAACACACTGGCCTTTGTTTCTGACCTTGAAGAGACTGTACAATCAGCATCATTCTCTAAAATATTTCTCAAAGACGGGCCTATAAAAATTCAGAGACGTTAGGGCTTCCCTGGTGGCGCAGTGGTTGAGAGTCCGCCTGCCGATGCAGGAGACATGGGTTCGTGCCCCGGTCCAGGAGAATCCCACACGCTGCGGAGCGGCTGGGCCCGTGAGCCATGGCCGCTGGGCCTGCGCGTCCGGAGCCTATGCTCCGCAATGGGAGAGGCCATAACAGTGAGAGGCCTGCGTACCGCAAAAAAAAATTCAGAGGCGTTAGAGGACACCCCATTTAGAAGCTTTCTTCCCTTAAATTCATCCCAGGAATCTTCTCGCTTTTCGTCCAAGTACTCCCACCCCCACCCTACACACACACACACACAAATACTCCTCCTGGTTCACTGCCACACTGCCTGATGATTCTCTCTGATTGAGAGGCTAAGCAAGGTAACAAGAGGGAGGAATGAGTCTGTGAATCAAGTATATTTTCTGAATTTCCATCCTGTATCCCCAGCATCTGTCTGCTGATTTATCAAGAGAACCAGCGATGGTTTAGGAATGATGGACAGTCCTCTGAGGAAGCAGTGCCAGAAGCATGATGAGCAGAAATGCTGAACAAGATGCTGGCTGGAGGGGAAATCAATCTCCGAGGCCGATTAGTTTGGGTGAGAGCCAAGAGAGGCAGAAACTTGTTACAGCTACACTCATCTTTCTTGCTACCTTTTTTTCCTAGATCCTAGAATAAAATTAGATTAGCCTCAGAGCTCAAGGTAGCTAACTGGTCTGAGCATATCATAGCAATGTCTCAATGTAGATGACTATTAAAAAATGCATAAGATTCATCTTCCCAGTTCATCTGTAAGATATGTAAGGACAGGGCTCTGACCTATCTTCTGTAATTCATGGAGTAACCAGTACAACGCTGGGCCCAAAAGGTCACTAAGCAACTTGCTGAAGTGAATTAGCTTCAAAGTAGAAACAAAAGGAACTTTCATTTTTTGAAAAACAAAAAGACTGTCTAATCTGCCAGCTGAGTCTAATTCGTTATGATGCACAGAGAATAAGATGGATAATTATAAACAGGGAAGCCCGCAGTGAATTTTGGTGGGGGTGGGGTTCTATAAAATGTTAAAAAACATGACTGTCATACAGACATATAGTCAAAGATTTATCTAATTCATTAGTGAGGGAATCAGCAGGATGACAAAGCCCAGTCAATCAAAGGAGGATACAAGGGACTGTTTCATATGATCCTTAAAAGAAAGGATGTGGAAGTAGGTTTGCAAAGAAGATATAACTAGTTAATGTCATATATGGCAACAAGATCAGACCCTTTGAGGTTATGTTTTCTTTTTGAAAGAATTCATTTGCATTTCTACTGAATAGACGTCATTTGTAGCCTAGCAATATTCTCAAGTTAACATCTAACTTTACAGAGTCTGGGCCCAAATCATTAGTAATTAGTAAGTCTAACTATAAGTTACCTCTCTTTGAGCATCAGATGATCCTTAGGTGGGCTTGTTAGACAATGTGATGGCATGACATTAAATGGCATGTGTAATATTTTTTTGTCTTATTTCTAAGTTTTAGATAATTTTTCTTTTTTTAAATATTTATTTATTTGGCTGCATCGGGTCTTAGTTGCGGCACACGAGCTCTTCGTTGTGGCACACAGGCTTCTCTCTAGTTGTGGCACGTGGGCTCTCTAGTTGTGGGGCACGGGCTTAGTTGCCCCATGGCATGTGGGATCTTAGTTCCCCGACTGGGGATCAAACCCGCGTCCCTTGCATTGGAAGGCAGATTCTTAACCACTGGACCACCACCAGGGAAGTCCCTAGGTAATTTTTCTTAATACACAGCTTCACTCCTTATAAGATACCATTTGCCTACAAATAAAGTCACCACACATGATCACAGGTAAGCCTAGAAAATGGTTTTCAGAAGTTATCTAACCCAAACTGCAGACCCTGCCTACTTTCCCTGCCCTCACTCTTTTGCCATTTTCACACCTCCGTCCATGGTCTTAGTTCATGGCAGTAACCACCCATGTGGAATGAAGAGACTTACCTCTCTCTGTCTGACTTATTTTAAGCCCTATTTACAAGCCAATATTTATAAGCCAATATTTCCTACTATGGATGGGAATCACAGTTGTTAAGCAAGTGTTTGTTTTCTTTTGCTTTTTCCCTCACAGGCCAAAAGCCATTCCTTTGGATCCCACTCAAGTTTAGATTGGCTGTGCCAATACCATCAACTACATTGACTATTTTTAGGCAGTGGTATCTGACAATGAGGGAATTGCTTGTTGGATGACTTGGAGTTTATCCCCGCCCTATTGAACCAGGGTTAATAAACTCAGCAACAGAGCTTCGGAGGCGGAACTGTCCGCGTCCGAGGATATGGCTTGGGAAGAGCCCGAACTCGCCCTCTGCGGTGCTCTAACACCAGCCGAGACGAGTGAGGGGATTCGCACTGCTAACTGTCAGTGCCACCTGCTCTACCAGCCAGGGATAAAAACAATAGCATTTCACCTGTTCAGCCCCCTTTGCTGTGAACCCTCCAGCCTCGTCATAGCCCTCCCTGATGGTTCCAGGAGACCCCAAGGGGCGTCTCACATGCACACATAGAAGAGTCCTCTGGGTTATCACTAGCACTGGTCATTTTTTTCCAGTCCTGCCCCAGCCTGCTGGGCTGAGGTCTATCAGAGAGCTCGCTTATGCCCTTGAAGCCACCTGGAGGCAACCACAGACCACCACTCATTGTGCCGAAGCCCCCAACTGCAGGCCCACAAATCCCCTGTCTTACGCCCTCCTTGCCCCTGCCAGGTGCTGTGGAACTGCTCACTTAGTTTTAATTCTTTCCTTATTGCAGCCTTTCATCCTAGGACTCAGGCAGGTGTCCTTAGTGCATGGAGGGAGAAGCATCTGCGTGTCTCTCCTCCTCCCACAGGGACTTATCCTTTGCTCCATAAGATGAACTCTTTCCTGGGAGACTCATGGGAAACCCCTCTTAGGAGGCCCAGTGCTATGATTCTCCAAACACGCCCAAGTTTGTCTGAATCCAGGCTGGACAAAGTTCAAATTCAGGCTGAGACCCCATTACTCCTCCAAATGGACACACATGGGAAAATAGGACATCACCCGGCAGCTCTGAGAGGCTCAGGAATGTTTCCCTGGCAAAGCAGAGGAACACGGGACAGTTTCCTACCTCTTCTGACTCATATCTCTAAAGTGAGCTCTTGTTACTCAGGTGAAGAAAAAGTGAGGTAATGAAGAAGAGATACAGGGCAGTGGAGACCCAGAGCATCATGTCAACTGTGTTGTTAACAAGTCTGGGCAAGTCATTTCCTCTCCCTGGCCTCACTGCCCTCACATGTAAAATCAGAGTGGTGCTCTGTCTAGATCAGGGGTCGGCAAACCTTTCCTGTAAAGGGCCAGATAAATATTTTAGGCTTTGCGGGTCATACAGTCTCTGTCACAACGACTCAAACCTGCAGTTGTAGCACAAAAGCAGCTACGTATGGACACCATATGGCTGCATTCCAACAAAATATGATTTATAGAAACAGGCAGTGGACTGGATTTGACCCGCAGGCCATAGTTTGTCAACCCTCGGTCTAGGTGGTCTCCAAAGTCTCTTTACGTTTCAACAGTTCCTTTAGGTTAGAAGTGAATTACTTCGATACCAGACACCAATACATTTAAATGTAAGATCCCAAATGTAAGAACACCACCAGTTTACTTGTTTTTTAGATAACATCTTTTCTTTTGTCTTCCCCAGTGATGAACTGAATTTCAGCTGCATTTATGAAGAGCCTAGAATGTGCCAGGAGGTGCTCATGCTGTAGGGGAATCTAACGATATAATGACTAAATTGTACACCTCAAGTTATTCACAGGGTAATGAAAGAGATAATCAAGTAACTACATAATTACAAAACATGACAATTATTGCGATAATTGTGCTATAATCAGTTATCGAGACAAATCAAGTTCCATTACATCTCAGTTTCAGAGGCTAGAGGGGACCGGGTTCAAGGACTTCGCCATGTCACACGTGTAGGATATACAGGAAATCGGCTGGACTACCTGAAGTGCGTTCCTGTGAGAACTGATGGTCATGATTTCTCAGAGAAGTCCTGACTCAGGCTGGGACTGGTCCACAGAGCAATGTCATGACAGATGGCACTTGAGGCCTGGGGGGCGGCCAGTGGAGGTGAAAGTCAGACTTTCTGTAGGTGAGGAGTAGCCTAGGGTACAGACCACGTGAAGGGAACCTCTCATTTTGGAATGCGTCCGCGACATTACATATAAATGGGAAACAGTGGCGAGAGTGTGTGTCAACCCTCACGGGGCACCGTCCCCAGCTCCACAAAGCTTTGTATTTCTCGTTATGCTTCTTTTTTCAGGGAGATGAAGTGTTGGTAGAGGAGATGCTTAGACCACAAGCAAGATATTGTGCCAAGATTTCTGTCTTTGACATATTTATTTCTAAAATGTCATCATGACTTGATATATCCTTTCCATAAAACCTGCAATAAACTCAGCATGCCTTTGACAGTGTGGCTAGAGGATCCAAAGTCTTATCTTAGCCAAGTCTTCAATGGCCACATGTATGTCATTGGAGGAGCAACAGTGCAGATAATTGAAAACACCCTCAACCCATTTCTACTTGACTTTGGGATGCAGTACATTTGTGCAGGAATAAATTTATATTTTTCATATTTTATGGACTCACTGAAGCTTAGAATTTTACCAGAGCCCTTCATCTTACAGATGCTAAAAGGCAAGTTTAGTGAAGGGTTATTCAGTACTTGCTTTCAGTCACATAGTTAGTTGATAGAAGAACCAAATTTAGAACCTAGGTCTTCCAATGCTGCCTTTAGAGCTGTAAGAACTGCATTTTATACTGTGACCCAGTGTGCATGCAAGAGCACACCTAAATTCCTAAACTGATGTTTTCTGTTCTTTTCTCCTCCATTCGATTATCACCTTTTAAAAAGTGCTGGTCATGGGCTTCCCTGGTGGCGCAGGGGTTGAGAGTCCGCCTGCTGATGCAGGGGACACGGGTTCGTGCCCCGGTCCGGGAGGATCCCACATGCCGCGGAGCGGCTGGGCCCGTGAGCCATGGCCGCTGAGCCTGCACGTCCGGAGCCTGTGCTCCGCAGGAGAGGCCGCAACAGTGAGAAGCCCGCGTACCGCAAAAAAAAAAAAAAAGTGCTGGTCATGACCCACTCAGTTGACTTTACAACCCAGTAAAAGGTCTCAGCTCAGTTTGGTTTTTGATGAACACTGCTCTAGGCATTACTCATATGCCATCACAACCTCACACCAAACGAAAAGGAATACTTTCTTACAACAGTATGAACAAATATATCCCTTTAAAAGATTACATGTGTATGCTACATTCCATAAGTGAGCAGAAAGAATTGGGAATATTGGGTTTTCTTGGGTAAAAAGAAGTTTAAATATGCATAAAGGGAGCCACAGATCTGTCAAATATTTTCAAACCACTTTCAAAGCTCACTTTCTCCGTGAATTCCTTCCAGACTAAACTCATGGAGCTCTGATCCTCTCAACACTGATGTACATTTTTGCGGTCACTAATCCTAAACCTCATCTTTACCTCATTCCTTCTAGGAAATTGCAAAGAAAAAAAAATGCCTATTGGTGTCTGGGAGACTCATGCCCTGCTAATTCCCAAGTCTGTGAGAGGGGGGATGGAGGCGCCAATCTGTAATGCAGAGTGACATGTCATCTCTACAGATCCAAATTCTGTATATTTGAGTGCTGAAAATGTAATGGCAGTGCACCAAAAATGTCCAAATCGTGCTGGTCTGGAATGGAACATAGGCTCTTATATGTATATATAATTAGATTTCCAATGCCATTGTAGAAACTTTTCAGCCTCTGGACAGCACAGACCAAACTTGATTCAACCTGCCACTAGTACTCCACCCCAAACATCCTTCAGAGTTATACACTTTCAGCAAGGATCCCTTTGAAATTCATTTTGTTTTCTCAGCTACCAGAGCTGCAGGAGGTCATGACTAGGGGGTAAGGAGCAGAAGGGAGAAGCACAGGAAGCAGAGAGCTTGAAAAATCCCTGTGCTGGAGAATCAGTCTACAAATAGGGGAATCACAGCCTGAGACAGTGGACTCCCGGAAGATTGTACAAAATGGCCCTCAGGCCTGATCTGCTCCTTTCGCAGCTTGAACTGTTCTTTCCTAAAGTGGTTTCAATTTCCTCCTTCTCTGAGAGGCGGCAGCAGAACGGAGGATGCCAGGAAGGCAGAGGCCCAGTGCTTTTCTCAGTGGCCGCCCTGGCTGTGCTCTGACAACTGAGCTGATGGGAAAATGGCTCCTAATTAAATCATTTCATAAAAAAGAGACCATTTTCCACCTGAATGCACCCCGCAGCTCTCGTATTGTGTAATTTGTTGTCCTAATAAGCTGGAGAGGTTGAATTCCAAGGTTGTAGCCACTGACGGTCCACAGAAACAGGGTCCATGCTTTGGCAGTGCCCTTGCCCTGTGGAGAGTAATGAGGAAACCTGACAAATGGCAGTTCCTTGTGACAATTCTGTTCACTGGAGACCTGGGGGCTGAGATTTGTGTTTCCCAATCCTTAGGTTTAGGATGATTCTATGTCACTGAGATAAAACAAAACCAGAAAAAAAAGTCTCTGTGCCTTCTGTTAACTGAAAAAGAAGCAGGAGAGGACTTTTTGTTTTTTTGTTCGTAGATCTTGAAGTGATGGGGAAAGGAGGGTACTCCTTCAGCTATATTTGAACAGAAACATGGGAAATCTTCACCTCTGTTCAGCTCCACGGTCTTAGGACAGCTGGAGGGGCGATGCCACCCAGTGTAAGTCTGTGGACTCTGAAGTTAGACCAAGTGTCAGTTCCTGCTCTAACACTTAGCAGCTCTGTGGCCCTGGGCAAGTTGTGGCCTCGGGCAAGTTGTGGCACTCTCTTTAAGCCTCATTTTCCTCACCTGTCAGAAGACAAGAATAACACCTCCCTCTTGGGGTGGTAGTGAAGAATAAAGAAGATTGTATTTGAAGAGTGTGTGCAATAGAAAACACTTATTAAATGGTAGAGAGAGAGACCGTTTTCTCCACGTTACAGAAGAGGAAATGGAGGATTAGAAAATTAAGTAGTTTGAACAAGGTCATAAAACTAGTGAGCGGTAGGGTCAGGGTTTTGTTTGACTCTAAATCCAAGCACCATGGTTTCACTGTTGGTGCGCATCGAAGCAAACATTTAAATACATACAGTTTTAGGGCTTCCCTGGTGGCGCAGGGGTTAAGAATCCACCTGCCAATGCAGGGGACACGGGTTCAAGCTCTGGACCGGGAAGATCCCACGTGCCGCGAAGCAACAAAGCCCATGCACCACAACTATTGAGCCTGTGCTCTACAGCCCGCGAGCCACAACTACTGAGCCCGTGTGCCACAACTACTGAAGCCCGCGCGCCTAGAGCCCGCGCCCTGCAATGAAGAGTAGTCCCCGCTCGCCGCAACTAGAGAAAGCCCACACGCAGCAACAAAGACCCAACACAGCCAAAAATAGATAAATAAAATAAATAAATTTTAAAAATAAATAAATAATACATACATACAGTTTTACTGGCTGTGAACTGAGCAGAAGTATTCTGATCTGTCTAGAGAAGGCCCATCACAGACCATACAGATTATACTCCCTGGGGTGTATCTTGGCAAAGATGATGCCAATTCCCTTTGGTTCTTGGGCCCAGCTTGCTCAAGGATTCCATTGCTCAGAGTCCCTGAGCCCATTTCTCTCTAAATGCTGGAACATTTGGTCTCTTGGGTACCCTGTATCCAGAGTCTGCAGCTTCACTTTTTTTCTTTAGCATCTAAAAAATATTTCTTCTCTTATTTCCTGAAACCCAAAAGAAAATTGGTGGTCCTGGCTCCCTGCCTTTTTACCTCCACTTTTCTCTCAAGTTTCTGTTTTAGTTTGGCTTCAGTGGAAAATTCCACTGCGGCCTTCTATGGATGAATGCAGACTCTTTAATTATATTGAATTTACAGAGATCAATTTTTATAACCCTAACAGGGTTAGTTCCTGAGTTCCTCTGCTTGTTAGATGATCGCGGACGCATTCCTCTGGGTCCAAAAGACCCTCAGGGAGGCTAATTGACAGTGGCCAGGCATCTGTCATGAGTCATTTCTATCGTGTTGGAAAAGAGAAATTTATGGCTTTGATCAATATGTATCCTTAGGGCTCGGCATCTCCTGATTCCATTCTCTTGCCGGCACTCTGGAGCAAAAGCATTTTTTTCCTTTTCTATTGGAATAAATTCCTCCTTGCTACAGTTTCTCTGAGGGCCTTGACTGCAAAATAAATCAGAAACCGTACCATAATTTGGTCTCTGTTAGTTCTCTTTCTCCCTCCTGATTTTCTTGCCTTCCCCTCCTTCCTTCCTTTTTCTTTTTCCCCCCTTCCTTCACGTGCCTTGCTCTTCTACCCTCTCCCTCCCTCTTCTTATCATCTCTCTCTGAATTACTCCATTCTTTTCAATTCAATAAATGTTGATTAGATACCCAATCATTTGGGCTAGGTAACTGAGCATCCAAAAATGAGAATGTATCTGCCCTCAAGGAACCCATAACCTACAACCTAATAGAAACTTTTCCTATATTGCCTTTCTTTTTCCAGTTCATACTGAGGACTGAAAAGAATCTAGATATTATTTAGGGTCAGTAAAGATTATCACAAAATGTCAAAAACACTTTGAGAATTATGTGTGGATTAGTCATTCACACATTAGTATGAATTAATTCAGGAAGATTGCTTTCTCTCATACCTAGTTAAGCGGCTGCCCTGTAAGAATAAAGATTCTTGTTGGAGAAGGAGAAGTGGGGAATTGGGGATCACAAAAAGTTGGAGGTTGGCAGCTTCAGGAAAGCACTTCAAACAGAATATGGACACTGTTTATTAAGAGAGAAATTTGTTTCACCCCAAGGCTTGTCAAACATCTCTGTGAACTGTTGTCATAATTTGAACCAAGGCTGAATCAGAGAATTTGGTGGGCTTATAATTTTTATTTCCTCAGCTGTAAAAATTTTTGACCCTACTCTCAGCAACAGTAGATGGAACTTGTTTACTGAATATCTCCCCCACTAGACTGTAAGCTCCATGAGATCAGGACATCATCTGTCTTATTCATAACTATGTCCTCACGGCCTAGAACAATGCCTGGTCTACACATAGTACGCGCTCAGTAGATACTTGTTGGATGAATGAATGAATGAATGAGTGGAATGACAGTAGCATACAAATTGCTATAGGAGTACAAGGGAGGAGGAAACTACTTCAGGTTGAAGGCTTGGTTTAGAAAGAGCTTCATGGAGAAGGTTTTTCAATGAAGAGTTAGGGGACTGGATGCCTGGAGTTCAAGGATAACCCAAGAAGAAAATAACTTTGCTGAGAACAAACAGGGGACACAACCAGTTGGAACAGTAACACTCTGAAAGAACGAACACTCTAACAATTAACTTTTGCTTGAATACAATGGAAACTACAATCAGATGTGTGCCTGTGTGGGTTGGTGGGATGATTTTACCTTCCTCTGACTAGTCTGGGAATTGTCAGGAAAATGGAGGTAGCTTCAGGCCAAGAAAGGATTGCTAAGAGGACTGCCTGGTGGCCTGCAGGGCCACTTCATGCTCCACAAGGCAAGGCCTCTCACTGAAAGCTCCACTGACCATTGGAATTCTCACAAGAGATGACAGGTGCTATCTCTCTCAAGGGTTGTCATTGCTTGAATCCAGGAGTCCTTCCCAAATTTGTTTTCTACAGGGTTGTGCTACCCAGAATTAGTGATGGGGTGACCATGCAGTCTCCTTTCAGTGAAGTCTTCCCAACCCAGGCTGGTATGGGCACGGGGATGATTCAGCCCCAAGGCAGGGAGGAGCCCAAATGTCCTTCAGAGAGCCCATTCAGCCTGAAAATACAAGATTACTCCTTGCAACTGGCGGCATACTGAAGACCTATTTTTCAGCTCCCTGAGTGATGGCAAGTGTGGTTAACTCAACTCTTTCATCTTCCGATGTGCATCAGTCCCCACCCCCCAACCTAAACCTGGAGATTATTCCTTCCTTCCTGGTGTCCTTTTTTTTCCCCCTTTGTCTCAGAAATAACGAGATATCATGAGTTTGCCATCCATCACCCTATCAGCAGCAAGTGGTGACTTCTGATTAGTGGGATACCACAGGTGCAGCAGGAGGGACCATGGCAACACCGGCTGCTCCTCCTGGCAGCCCTGTCACCCCTCAGTGACTGGCATTCTGTCTGTGTCAACAAGAATCTGTCTGAGGATTATTCATGCAGCTGGACATAATGAATTCAGCTGTTTGCTAGTGCAGCAAATGGTTTTTTTGCCAGTGATATTAGGGTCAAGCTGAGTAACAGGATGTGTCCATACCAGAGGAATGTCCATTTATTAGCTTCTGTGGCAACACACATATTAAGAAAATCACATTTTGCATGGCTCTGTAGCTGAGGGAACTGCTTGTTAAAAATTTCCACTCAAGCAACCTCAAGCTAAGGATTTGTATTCCAAAGAGCTGGACCTATTTCACCAAAAGTATTTACTTGAGAAGTAGAAAAATCCCACAGGCTCAAAGAGCAAAAATAACTCTGCCTTATATAAAACCTCTGAAGGAAAGTTAGCCTTAGTGCAGGAGAAAAGCTGGAGGTCTACAGAGAGGGCAAATGGCTGACACATGATGTCTTTCAACATAATGTCAATTGGCTTTTTTTAATGACAACGTGGGATTGACTTTAATTGCCTGTGAGTTTACACTGGGAGCAAGAACAGATTTCTGTCATCGGGAGAAGTAGCTGCTTACTTCATTTCAGGGACTGGGGGAAGTTTCCTTAGTCCTCCTCAGAAACCCCTCATCTGCTCAAGTGATGACTAAAATCCCACCATTTCAGATTTTTTCCTTGGCTTGATATTTGCCTTTGAAGTGTCACCAATTAAGCCTCAGAATTGCACAGCGCCAGCCTGCACAGCTGTATATGGCAGCCCTGTTAAGTGTTATCAGCATGAACAATTTGAGACTCTTTCTCACGAATGAGTTTTGAAGGAAGGCTCTGGGACCCGGTGGAGGGGAAAAAGAATATAGACATGGTAGAGAGATAATGAGTATAGTTCCAGAAAAGCAAGAAAAAGTGGATTTGAAATGGAGCCTGTTTCATGGTCTGACAAAGGAAAATTTAGTAAGTAGAAGTTCCAATCTTTGTCATTAAGGAGCTTACAAATCTAGGACACTTTGAAGGGTACATCTCATGCAGCCCAGACAGCTGGTCTCCACAAAACAAATTAATAGAGCTAATCAATGAATTTGGTAAAGTAGCAGGATACAAAATTAATGCACAGAAATCTCTTGCACTCCTATACACTAACAACGAAAAATCTGAAAGAGGACTTAAGGAAACACTCCCATTTACCATCGCAACAAAAAGAATAAAACACCTAGGAATAAACCTACCTAAGGAGACAAAAGAACTGTATGCAGAAAACTACAACACACTGATGAAAGAAATTAAAGATGATACAAACAGATGGAGAGATATATACCATGTTCTTGGATTGGAAGAATCAACATTGTGAAAATGACTCTACTACCCAAAGCAATCTACAGATTCAGTGCAATCCCTATCAAACTACCAATGGCTTTTTGCACAGAATTAGAACAAAAAATTTCACAATTTGTATGGATACACAAAAGACGCCAAATAGCCAAAGCAATCTTGAGAAAGAAAAACAGAGCTGGAGGAATCAGGCTCCTGGGCTTCAGACTATACTACAAAGCTACAGTAATCAAGACAGTATGGTACTGGCACCAAAACAGAAATATAGATCACTGGAAAAAGATAGAAAGCCCAGAGATAAACCCACACACATATGGTCACCTTATCTCTGATAAAGGAGGCAAGAATATATGGAGAAAAGACAGCCTCTTCAATAAGTGGTGCCGGGAAAACTGGACAGCTACACGTAAAAGAATGAAATTAGAGCACTTCCTAACACCATACACAAAAATAAACTCAAAATGGATTAAAGACCTAAATGTAAGTCCAGACACTATAAAACTCTTAGAGGAAAACATAGGCAGAACACTCTATGACATACATCACAGCAAGATCCTTTTTGACCCAACTCCTAGAGAAATGGAAATAAAAACAAAAATAAACAAATGGGACCTAATGAAACTTCAAAGCTTTTGCACAGCAAAGGAAACCATAAACAAGACCAAAAGACAACCCTCAGAATGGGAGAAAATATTTGCAAATGAAGCAACTGACAAAGGACTAATCTCCAAAATATACAAGTAGCTCATGCAGCTCAATATCAAAAAAACAAAACAACCCAATCCAAAAATGGGCAGAAGACCTAAAAAGACATTTCTCCAAAGAAGATATACAGATTGCCAACAAACACAGGAAAGGATGCTCAACATCACTAGTCATTAGAGAAATGCAAATCAAAACTACAATGAGGTATCATCTCATACCAGTCAGAATGGCCATCATCAAAAAATCTACAAACGATAAATGCTGGAGAGGGTGTGGAGAAAAGGGAACCCTCTTGCACTGTTGGTGGGAATATAAACTGATACAGCCACTAAGGAGAACAGTATGGAGGTTCCTCAAAAAACTAAAAATAGAACTACCATACGACCCAGCAATCCCACTACTGGGCATATACCCTGAGAAAACCATAATTCAAAAAGAGACATGTACCACAGTGTTCATTGCAGCACTATTTACAACAGCCAGGACATGGAAGCAACCTAAGTGTCCATCGACATAGGAATGGTTAAAGAAGATGTGGCACATATATACAATGGAATATTACTCAGCTGTAAAAAGGAACAAAATTGAATTATTTGTAGTGAGGTAGATGGACCTAGAGTCTGTCATACAGAGTGAAGTAAGTCAGAAAGAGAAAAACAAATACCGTTTGCTAACACATATATATGGAATCTATAAAAAGAAATGGTTCTAATGAACCTAGGGGCAGGACAGGAATAAAGATGCAGATGAAGAGAATGGACTTAAGGACATGGGGAAGTGGAAGGGGAAGCTGGGACGAAGTGAGAGAGTGGCATGGACATATATACACTACCAAATGTAAAACAGATATCTGGTGGGAAGCAGCCGCATAGCACAGGGAGATCAGCTCGGTGCTTTGTGACCACCTAGAGGGGTGGGATAGGGAGGGTGGGAGGGAGGGAGATACAAGAGGGAAGAGATATGGGGATATATGTATATGTATAGCTGATTCACATTGTTATAAAGCAAAACTAACACACCATTGTAAAGCAATTATACTCCAATAAAGATGTTAAAAAAATTAATAGGCTTCAAAGTGTCTTCATGATATATTTTCTTCCAGTTGGGAAGGAAAAATCAGATGTGAAGGTGAAGGGTCTGAGGTGAGACAACCCACCTCTTCTTTCCCAACACAGAAGACCCGAAGCAGTCTTGTTGAATGATTCCCTGTTCCTCTATGGGAGTATCAAGCCACGCCTACCAGAGAAGGAAATCCCTTTGGCACCAACCTGGCATTCATAGCAGTCAGCTTTTTGTGATCTGGTGACATTATCCATGCTCCCTGGAAGACAATAAGGCCATTCCTTCAGCTCAGGTCAGAAAACACAGGGGTCTCCTGCCAGGTAAGCACTGTCTCAGCCCAGCTCCAGGGGCCTTGGTTCCCCTTCCTTCATCCCCGATGCCTCTCCAGGGGTCAGCTTGCATTCCTTCCCCCTCATAGGTGTCCCTCATACCTACTCTTCTAAGACCTCTTTTCTCCTCAGGACTAACTTCTGAGAAGGTTATTCACTCATTAACTACACTCTTTCTTGCTATCCTCAAAGACAAACACCCGGGCTCTTTTGTTCGTTTTTATCCAGTTGCCACCAGGAAGAAAAAACCAGGGTACATAGATGTTCCAAACGTGGGATGAACACAGAAGTTCCAGAACTTTGATGAGTTGTTCCAGGCACTGTCCCATACCATTATCCTCCCACGGCTGCTCAGTCCTTGGCCCCTTTTCTTCTTAGATCTGCGTAATCACACGATTGCACTTCTGCCATCTTTAGGCCGAAACCTTCCAAGTCTCCGTCTCTGGTCTCAGCTCTTTCTCTGAGCATGAAACCTCCACATCCAACTGTAGGATCAACAGTCTCACTTCAGTGTTCTCCATCCAGGACCGACGCAGCATGTCAAAAACAAAATTCATTAAGCCTCCCCCAGAATCTGCTCTTCCGCCTGAATTATTTATATTGGCTTCCACATCCACCCAATCACTTAAACCCCAAACCTGGGAACCTTCTCAGACAACTTCTGCTCCATCCCCACACCCCTATAACTACCTGCAAATCTTACATCTTCCTACCCTCTCTGTTCCTGACCCCTCACTTCTTCTCTACCACTGCTCCCAACCCCAACTTAAGCTCTCATCATCTCTCCCTTGCACTGCTCCAGTAGTAAGGGTTTTCCCTGATCTATCTTTTGCAACGCTATGACAGACTCTTCATGCTTCCCATCTGATTAAAACCCTCAGCACACCATCCAAGCTTTTTAGGATGGTCTTTGAGGTAGTCTGCTTAACTCTGCAACTTTATCTCTAGTGAAGGCCCCCACCTGCCTCATCCCCCTTCCCACCGGCCTTGTTCCAGGCCATCCTCACTTCTTTACATCTCCGTACCTTATTCATTGTATCTCCTCTGCCTCTCACTGATGCCAATGCTAAGTCACTTGTTCCAAGAGAGCCTCCCTCTCTAGCAGGTAAGTCTGAAGTTAGATTTAAGGCACAGCAATAACGATGACGTAGCTGGCCAATAGCTCAGGATAATTCAACTGCCTTCCCACTCTTATGTCCATTATGGTGGTTTGGCATAAGGAAGGTGAACTGACCCTCTGTTTCCAGTATAAATTGAAATACACTTTAGCTTAGCTAATGTAAAGAACTTAAATAGATAAGGAAGGAACCGCTGTAGTCAGAATGCTCGTGTTCTATTGCTCATCACTAAACCCTTAGTTTCCTTTTCTTTAAAATGGGACTAATAATAATCCTATCTCACAAGGTCATTGTGAGAGTAAAGGAATTAATACAAGTAAAGATCTTAGATCTTAGAACAGTGGCTGGCAGAGAGTAAGTGTTTAGTAAATGGGAGCTATTGATGTTAGCAGTAGCAGTAAGACTAGTACTAGTAGTAGTATTTATAGAATTCCATTTTCCCTATCAAATCATCAGAAGAATCTTTACCCCCGTAACTGTCAGAGAGAGTATGGGATGACTATGTGATGACTATGTATTCTGACTGATGGCAGAAATTGATCAACAGATAGAGCGGTACAGATGAAAACACACAACGCATTCCTCCCCACACGCCCTGCTTTATATTTTGTAAAGGGAATTCATGGCCTGGTAGGTCTAGTATTGAGTACTTGTGCCTCTATTTAGGCTTATGGGCACCAGGGCCGCCCAAAATTCAGCCAGAGGCCAGGTACTCCAAATCACTTCATGATCCTCCGTCTCCATGGGCTAGAGTTTATAAGGCACTCCCACCTCCATGATCCCTTGTGATTTCTACCACAAACCTCTGAGGTTTTTATCTCCCCACCCATAGACAGACACTGTCACATACCTCTAGAAATGCTCTAGTTGCTGCCATTTGCATGGACACTCAGAAAACACCTTTTGAAAAAATCTAAACTATCTGCTGTGGTGGTTTTGTAAAGACACAACCCAAGGGAGAGACCCTCAGCGGGTAGGCTTAACTCAAACTACTGAGCAGGGAAAATACCTAGGATTTGGCCTGGCTTTGTAAGAAGAGCCATATTTTTCAGCTGAATAAAAAGACTCTTAAAAAGGGAAAAGAGGAATGAAGGAACTAATGAGGCGTCCCTTTCCTCACGATAATGTGGGCTGTTCCCCCAGCGGTCTGCAGTGGCAGTAGCATCTTTTACACTTCAGTGACAATCAAATGCCTTGGAGATAAGGCAACAATTATGAGACCTGAGAAGAAACGAAGGAAAACCCAGTAGCAGCCAAATAGCACTGCCATCTATTAACAAATTATTACAGGCTGAGGCAGGCTTTAATGAGATTTTAACAAAAGAAATCTAGTCACGTTCCCCTGGGGCGAAGAGATTTTATCATGATGTGAATGATTAAGCAGGTAAGAGGCCCTCCCTGGGAGCTTCAATAAAGAAGAAAATGTGAGCCCCGCGTCCTGACTCTCCAAGGGCTCTGACTCCTATTCCAGATGAAAAACTCTTGGAAAAAAGGGCTCGCGTAATACTGTTCCACAGGAAGTTTCAGTTTGGTACCTGGCCTGGTGAGCCATGAGAGTCTTTAGGAAAATTGTTCTAGACCTTTGTTTTGTGATTCCAATGAGTCATTGCAAATTTGGTTATCCTAAAGGGCATCACCAAATTCTCAAGAGATTCTTAAGTCAGAGGGTATCAGGGCAGCATTAATTTGGAAGAACAGTGAGACTGGCTAGAGTCAGGACCTGCCTGCCCATGACCTTGTAAAACCACTGGGGCTTTCAGAAGAGGAGGTGATATGAGTCTAATGGTTCAAGAGAGGATAGAGAAAATAGGCTGCGCGGAGTAGGTCAGAGGGAGGGAGGCAAACATTAATTCAAGGAGGTCAGTGTGCACTCTTGTCCGGCGAGCTGGACCACTTACATGTGATGGATTTTTCTTTTTATTTCTCCCACCCCTTGCATTTATCTACTAAATGAAAACTTGTAGCCAGTCAATAATATCAAGGAGAGGTATAACCATTTCAGCACTAATATTTCTGTGATCCTGGAATTTGTTTTGTTTGGAAAGTGTGCCTCTGATGCCTTATTGAAGGGAACTGCAGAACAGTGGTCTAGTAATGCCTGGGCTGGTAAAGAGTGTAGTTCCTCAGGAAGGAGACGCTGGACCATGGAAAGATACTGCAGGAAGGGTGAGTCAGTGGTCTCCCTCTGACCAAGATTCTTTGCTTGACCAAACTTTAGTTAGGATCCTGGACCTTCTCCCTAGGCCCGTCTGTGCACTTCCTTGTAAAATCCAGTTTTAGCAAGAGCCCCTGGCCCTTGATATCTGATCACCCTCTTTATCTGATGGCATTCCTCATCCTCCACCAGATGATATCTGATCACTCTGGCCTGTCTTCAGCAAGAATCCTGTTAGGTCAGTCTAGCAGAATCTCCCGACCCCCGCTGTTTCCTCTTAGAAATTTTCCATCCCCTGACCCCCACCGTGCTCCTTGGCTATAAATTCCCATTTGCCCATGCTGTATTTGGAATCAAGCCCGGTTCTATACTAAAGTCTCTTTTCTCACATTGCAACAATACTGAGTAGAATCTGTTTTGACCACTGTAACTACTGTCTAGCTCTGGTTTTCCTTGACATCTACCTGAGGATGAGTCAGGGAGACTGACCCCTTGGTAGTTGGAGCACAGTGTAAGATTATGTCACCTTTTGTGGCAGAATAACAGCCAGAATAGCTACATAAGATGCTGATGATACTCCCTTTGGGACCAATGGCAGACACCAGCTGTTAAAATATTTAGTGTCTGATAATATATGATAAACGAGTAAGGAGTAGAGTAGCACTTCCCTTAATGGCTCACACTGTAGGAAAGAGATTTAATAGAACTGAGGATGAACTTACAATGACTTGGAAGATAAATCTCAGGAACATACATCTTTGGGATAGATAGCTCATTTTGTTAGCATCTAGTGCTATTATTATTATTTGCTAACATTTATTAAGCGCTTACTAAATGTCCGGTGCCGTTTTAAGTGTTCAACGCGTGTTACTTCAGTCCTTTGCATACTGTCTGTGATGATGAACCAGTATGTTTTTAAAAAAATTCCCTATCTGTCATGGACAAATAGTTTTGTAGAATACAATAAAAATGTATTATTCAAAAAGTGAAATTTTTTTATTAAAAATGAAAATTCAAGGTTGCTTTTAACTGTTAGATTTAACAGATATAAAATTTCTCTGGCAAATTGCTATCAAAGTTTCTCGATGCTTATTCTTTCTTTCTTTATTTTTTTGTGGCACGCGGGCCTCTCACTACTGTGGCCTCTCCCACTGCGGAGCACAGGCTCCAGATGCGCAGGCTCCGGACGCGCAGGCTCAGCGGCCATGGCTCACGGGCCCAGCCGCTCCGTGGCATGTGGGATCCTCCCGGACCGGGGCACAACCCCGTGTCCCCTGCATCAGCAGGCGGACTCTCAACCACTGCGCCACCAGGGAAGCCCCAATGCTTATTCTTAATGCTATACTTATCTCCCCATGCACCAGTAACTGGCACCTGTCTAAGGACCATATGTTGAAGAGAACATATGCTAAAGAGGTTGTATTATCTCATTTAGCCCTCGTAGAAATCCTACAATGTAGTTAATATTTCCATTTTACAGATGAGGAAACCGAGGCGCAAAGCAGTTATCTTGCTAATGAGGCCAAATTAGGTCCTTTAGTAGTCAATTAGCTTTGCAATGAGGAAAATCTCTATTTTATGACTATGGAAGTGTAGCTCACCTAGTCATTGTAAAACTGAGTAGCTTAAGAAAAACAAGCCTTAATGAGAAAGTATAAATGGAGTTCTATAATCTAGGCCTCTATTAGGAAAACTGTTGAAGGAATATGCCAAACATTTTAGGAGTCTCATTTTTGCTGTATTGAGCAACATGGTGACATGTTTAAGAGTGTGGCTTAGGTACTAGGCTGCCTGGGTTTGCTTCCTGGCTTGCCCACCTACTTGCTGTGTGAATTTGTTAGTTCCTACCTGAAAGTATGGTTGGAAGGAATAACTGTGTTAATATATATAAAATATTTTGAACAATGCCTAGCACATAGTAAGGGCTCAAAAAATGTCAGTTATTATTTTTGTATTTGAAAAACAATCCACTGTAAAAATTTCAGATTCCCCAAATGCCTCCATCTCTGATGGCCTGACTTCTGACTGAATAAACCAATCTTCCCTGCCTTAAACTAGCGCCACGGGTAGAACTCAGCAACGCTGCAGTGGTTGCAGCCAGACCTAGGGTACAGAGTGGGGTTTCTCAAGCACGCCGCTATTGACATCTGGGGGGGTAGGATGTTGTGTGCGTTGTAGGATAGCAGCATTCCTTGCCTTGACCCATTCGGTGTCAGTATCACCCCCTTCCAGTTGTGACAAACAAAAATGTCTTCAGTCATTCCCAGGTGTCTCCTGGGAGGAAAAATTGTCTCAAGTTGAGAACCACTGATAGAAAAAATATTAATAATAGTCCCTTATATATTTGTAGCTTTTCAGTTTAAAAAGCCTCCTACATGTTTTAACTCAGTTGGGTAAAAGAAAAAGAGGGAAAAGAGAGAAGAAAGAAAGCATATGAGAAAGGAAGGAAGGAAGGGAGGAAGGGAGGAAGAAAAGGAAGAGAGAGAGGAGGGAGGGAGCGATGAAGGGGGGAGGGAGTGAATAAGAGCATAAATAGATGAAGAAAGGGCAGGCCCTCAACTAAGGAAGGAACGACTGAACAGGTATGTGCTCTTGTGTGATCTCCCACTAGTGCATCTATATCTGCATGTCCTGCCAGCACCCCAAACTCAACGTGTTCAAATCTGAACTCAGCAGATTTCCCCCCAGACATGAGCCTTCTGTGTTGCTGCAGTTTCTGTTACTGACCTCACCATTCCTCCAATCAGCCAGGTCTGGAAATGTGTCTTCTTAAAAGGGTACCTCCTACCAACCCTCCTCTCTCTAACACCTAATTAGTTATCAGGCTTCCTGACTCTACTTGTTATCTCCCTCAGGGTCAGAGTCATGCATTTACCTGATGTGAACGAGGAAAGGACCTTAGACCTAGCCCATCACTCTCATTTCTTTCATAGATGAGGAAACTGAAGCCCACTGAGGTCTAGGGCATGACCTTGGACAGATTACTCTGAGTCTGGTTTCCTTGGCTGTAAATCAGGGCTAATATCATATGCCTCATGGGGCTGCTGTGAGCTGATGCAGACCTATCACTGTGTCCCCTTGTCTCCCAACAGTCAGTTACAGGCTGGTACCCAGCACTGTTCCTCATCCACCGCACTGCCTCCTGTCCCTCACCTGCACCCAGGGCTCCTGTCCATTTGACCTCACCATCCTGTCCCGTTGCCGCTGCCCCATTCGTGGCCAGCCCTCAGGACTGCCCACCTAGTATGCTGTGAGAGCTGGACTCCTAGCTGGACTTCTGGCTCCAGGCTCTCCCCAGGCCATTCATTTTACACATCGCTGTCAGGTTGGTGTTCTAAGACAGCACTAGGATCAAGCAGCTCTCATTTAAAAAAAATCCTTCACCCGTTCCTCATTATAAAACCGAAACTTCTTGGCCTCCTATTTAATATCATTCCCTCCCCCTCCTCCCCATGATATGTCTCCAACTCCCTAATCTTCATTCTCCATTCTGCTTCTTATCTCTTATTAAGCTAAAAATGCAGCTTCTCATATAGACCCGCTGCTTTCCTACCTCTGTCCTTTGCTCATGCTATTCATCTTGGAGTTCCCTTCCTAAATCCACGCAGCTTCAAGGGCTATTTCACCTAACTTCCTTCATGAAGTTCTAATCTCATCTTCCCGGTTAACATGCATTCAACCTCTCTCCTCTCTGAACTCTTATAGCACTTAATCTACATCTATTCTATGGCTTTGTGTCTTTCCACCTTGTATCATAAATATCTATATACTTATTTCATTTCCCCCACTAAACTAGAAGCTCCTTAAAGATCCAATATGTACAGATTGATTTATCTTTGCATCTTCCATGGGGCCTAATACAATAAATATTTACCTGGTCATATAAATGACACTAACTGTCATACTTCTTTATTCCTTATGGAACCCCTATGTACCTATCTAACTAAACCTGGCAGTGGTTTAAAAAAGAAAACCAACCCTAGCATACCGTAGCAGCATGAAGAGAGTCCCTATGTATAAGTAAAGACATGTGTAAGTCAAGAGTTTGTGTCATGTGAACACATGTGTGTGAGCATGTGTGTGTGTGTGTGTGTGTGGTAGTGTTAATACAGTGACTCAGGGTTCTGAAACCACACAGAACTGGTTTCCAGTCCTAACTATAATGCTTGATGGGTATGTGACCTCGGACAAGTCTAACTTGCATATCTAACTTCATTTCCTCATTTGCAAAATAGAGATACATATTTTATTATGTTATTACGAGGACCATTTATTCATTTCATCAACAAGCATTTACTGAGTCTTCACTATGTGCCAGGTTCGTGGTAGAAACAACATAATATACATACAGTGTTTGCCGATGTACCTGGTACATATTGAATATTTTAATATGTTTAAAATTCAGCATTAGAGTAATTAGAGCAACAGTAGAGCAGTTATTCTCACACATAAATGTACACATAGAGAGACCTACAGATAGCAACTAAGAGTCTTTATTTGGAAATCTGGACAGAGGGAAGCCCAGTCTTATTCTTTAGTTGGAAGTTTTTCTTCTCCAATTAGCTTGAATGTATTTTTCCCCTTCATTCTCTTAGTATCCATACCCATGGAAAAAGTAGGAGCTGTTAGTAATGCCATTTATTAAGTGTCTACTATGGGCTATTAACCTTCTAACAACTCTTGCAGACAGATTAGCTGGTCTCCATTTTATGAGATTCAAAGAGGATCGGACTTTCCAAGGGTCATACAGCCTGGAAATAGTGGAGTCCTCCAAATACCACTTTCTACCTGCCCTGGGCTCTGCTGGGGAGGCACCTTTCATGCCAGGCCAACGTGAAGAATGATTATTTGCTCTATCAATTTCTCAGAAGTTTCTGTCAATAATTCTTCTGGGTTCAGAGTTCTCTAACATATTGAAACAAAGTTGCTTTCAAACCCTGTCTAGAGAGGAGTGAACATTTTATGTTGGAGGGAGACTTCCTAGTACCCTCCCTGCATTCTCACCTCTTCCCAGAGGAGGTAACTGCCACCACCTGTTCAAATCTCCACTCTCAACTGGCTCTTCCCCAGAGAGGAAAAAAGGATGGATTCCTGACTGTTGATAGCAAGCAGGGTTATTGGCCTCCAAAACAGGAATAGGCCCAGCAGGTCCTCTGGCACAGGTTCTACATCTGTCCTTCTGCGGGTAAAGCAGAGCCCATGGCCTCTCCCTTGTCTGTGCAATAAAGAGAACTGTTTATCCTGCTTGTGGTGATGTGAATGATCTGGGCCTCAGCCTAGCAGCCTTGCTTCAGTGGGTTCACTTCAGACCCAGAGCCTCCAGTCCAGCTTACCCCCGGGACCCTCCTGCTTGTCCCAAGGCTCAGAATCCAGGGCAGAGGTGAGGGACGCCCACTTTGGCACCAGTTCTAAGCAGATTTTCTAGTCTAAGTTGCACCATAGATTCCCCACATTGTGGAGATTATTGGACACTTGCCAAGCCATTAATAAAGCTGATATTCTTGTCCCCTTTTGGCTAGTGGTCCTTACACGTATTATCTAACAGTCCTAACCCAGAGCGAGAAAGATGGTCATGGTAGGGCCAGAACTCCTGGCTCCATTATTAGGTCAGGGGCTTTCTGCATTGCTTTCTGCTTCTTTGTCTGTTCTATATCAAAGCTAACCTTATTTTCATAGATAAGCTAACCTGCAGGACTCTGCAGTAATTTTAAGCCATGTACATAAATACTATCTAACAGTCCTCAAAGATGACCTACCACAGGAAGTATGTTCATTTCACAGTTAACAAACATAAGGAGGATGGAGACTCTTCTGATAATTTTTGTTTAGGGGCCCAGAATTCAAAACTGAAAACTGCCTAAGTAGCTCCTACACGTTAACCAAGCTAATTCTGTCAAGTATCAGTCTAGGCAGCTTTACTTAGATTTCTACTTACCATCTTAAAACTAGTTTGGGCCCCAACCTTACCACCAAAGTCCTGTGACTTGGACAAGGCCCTTTTCTGGGCTGTAGCTTCCTCACCTAAACAGTGGATGTTCTGATCCAGACCATGACTGACATCCTGCTCCCATATTCTATTTATATTCAAAAGTCAGTATTGGGGTCTGGATTGCCTTCAGGGTGTGTTGGTGGTTCTGAGAGGTTTTGGGAGATGAGTGAGTCTAGAGAAAAATATCTAATAAATGAAAAAGGAGGAAATTGCCGGATGCAAAGTGGGAGTTTATTCCAGGCATATTAAATTACCATGAAACACTTCCATCTACATTTATTAAGAACAGGAAACTCGGCTTTGCTTGCCTAAAGCCTTCATTTCCAAAGCATTAACAAATTATTCATTTCCTTCATAAGTTCTTTAGTCCTTGCGGTATTTAACACTAGGGGTTTGACCATATTATTACTTATTCTCATAACATGTGATAAAGATGATACTAAATATTTTACACAAATGACAGTAGATATGGCTTAGGGATCCTCATTAATTTATTTTGCTTTTAGCATAATAGCTTAATACTTTAACCATAGACTTTTTTTCACCCAAAGCAGAACTGGTAAGTTTCAGATTTGTGGTATTTTAGTAGATAAATACCACTGACCACATAGCAAAACATTCTTCTTTTATGCAAATATGTGTCAAAGATTATTGAAATGAGAAAAAGTTTTACTTTCTCAGCCGCTTAAAAAATAAGATTTTAAAACAGGCTGTATCACTATTTAGCTATGTACTCTGTGTTCGTTTTCTATTGCGGCATAACCTAGTACCACAAACTTATCTGCTTAAAGTAACATCTGTTTATTAGCCTGCACCTCTGTAGGTCAGAAGTCTGTGTGAGCTCTCCAGGGTTTTCTGTGTGGAGTCTGACAAGGCCAACATCAAGGTGTTGGCCAGCGGGCTCTTGTTGGGATGCTCTGGGGAAGAATCTGTTCATTTAGGTTGTTGGCCAGATTCGATTCCTGTGGTTGCAGGACTGAGGTCCCATTCCCTTGCTCTTGGTGGGAGGCAGGTCTTAGATCCTTTAGGTTGCTCCCATCCTTGGAAAATAAGCCCTTTCTTCTACAAGCCAGCAATGGTTTTTAGAATCCCCTTCATGCTTTGAATCTCTGACTTCCTCTTTTGTGGCTAGCCAGAGAAAACTCTCTGCTTTTAAAGGATGCGTCTTTTGGGTAAGGCCCACCTGGATAATTTCTATATCTTAAGGTCAACTGGCTTGGGACTTTTAATTACATCTGCAAAATCCCTTTTCAGCACTACCTAGACTAGTGTTTGAGTAACCAGGGGATGAGAATCTTGAGGGGTCATTTTTACAATTCTGTCTACCACATACTCTAACACAATTATGCAAATTACCTAACCTCAATAGGCATTTTAGGATCCTACTCTGACGGCTTTGATGACCAAACCGTTGAAGGGGTTTCACTTTCTAGAACTTTACAGCATCAGCTAATTAAAAACAAAACTAAAACAAACAAATAAAAACCCTCTCAGACTGGGTCTACAAGATGTCAATACATATGAACAAAAAAGAATCAGATTTAATTACAATACTTTCAGTTTTGCTCATTGCTATTTCCCTAACCCTTACAACAGTACCTGGCAGAAAGTAGGTGATCATTAAACATAGTGTTTGTGGAATGAAGGAATATACAACACTAATTAGAGCCCTTTGGTTATCTCTTTATCAAGAATTTACTGCACACAATGCATTTGTGCTGAGTTCACTGAAGAAAACGAAGATTCATAAGGCTCCACCCTCACCTATGATGGTTAATTTCATGTGTCAACTTGGCTAGTCTAGTTGTTTGGTCATGCACTAGTCTAAACATTGTTGTGAAGGTATTTTTTTAGCTGTGATTAACATTTAAATCAATAGACAGTGAGTCAAGCAGATTATCCTCCCTAATGTGGGTGGGCCTCATCCAATCAGTTGACGGCCTTAAGAGCAAAGAGAGAGTTCTATCTCCAGCATGTCTTCAAACTTAAGACTGCAACATCAGCACTTCCCTGGGCCTCCATCCTGCCAGCCAGCCTTGCAGATTTCAAACTTGCCAGCCCCCCAAATCATGTGGGCCAAATCTTTAAAATAAATATCTTTACACACACATGTGCACACACACACACACATATACACCACATACACACACCTTATTGGTTCTATTTCTCTGATTAACCCTGACTTATACACCACCCTGAAGAGGTTAGAGGTTAGAATAATGTTGGGAAGACTGAAATGTGTATAAAGGAAAACGGCTAATAACGTATGATTGCTCATAAAGGGAGGGAATCCGCTGTCTTGGATTTAAGGAGGATGGGTGATCAAAGAAGGCTTTATGAGCAGCGTGGGGTTTAATCTGTAGCTTAAAGAACAGATGACAGATGAACAGGTAGAAAAAAGACAGGAGGGTGTTGCACGTAAGCAGACCTGGGGAGGTGGGCAGACTTCTGTGTTCTGGTTACAGGAAGAGCAGCCCAGCTAAAGAGTCCTAACGGCTACCCTTTACGAAAACACTATTAGAAAGGGAACCTGGAGCCAGCTTGCAGAGAGCCCTTATCAGACCCGAGCAGCCCTGGGCCTAGCACATAGGCTGCCAAGAACTTTAAAGATTCGTCCTTGGAAACAAACAGCATTAAGTGCTCTCCTGTGGCAGGCTGCATCATCTTGTCCAAGCCTCTCATCTTGCAGTGAGGAAACTGAGACCCAGGGTGACTGTCCTCAGGTCACACAGGAAATCAGTGGCAGAGCCCACAGGAGAATGCAATCGCCCAAGGCCTCAGCTGAGGCCCTGATGACCACACCTTTCTGCTTCCTGCTGCTTCAGACTCATCTCCTACCCTCTCCCCCTTGCCTGCGTTCGAGCCATGCTGGCTCCCCTGCTGTTCCCACACATTCCAAATTCATTCCCACCACTGAGCCACTGCACTTGCTCCCAGCCCAGCAGGGCTTTGCCTTGGGTTTTCACAGGCTGGGGCTTTTTGTCTCAGGTCTTGGCTCAGCGACTGTCCCTCAGAGAGGGCTTCCCTAACCACCGGCTCGAACACTGTCTCCTCCAAACCTGTCCTCTAATAACCCTGATTTCCTCTCTTGATAGCATTTATCAAGATGAGGAATTTCCTTTTCTTTCTTTTTTTTTACTTCTCATGTGTCTCCCCAGCTAGAACATAAGAGAGCAGGATTGGTTCACTGGTGTCATTTGTTCACTGCTTTAACTCCAGCGCCATGAACAGTGCGTATTAGTCACTCTACAAACATGAATTGAATGAATGAATGTTGAATACAGGCAGAGCTGCGGGTTTGGTTCCAGACCCCCGCACTAAACTCCATGGGAGGGGCTTCCCTGGTGGCGCAGTGGTTGAGAGTCCACCTGCCGTTGCAGGGGACACAGGTTCGTGCCCCGGTCCGGGAAGATCCCACATGCCGCGGAGCGGCTGGGCCCGTGAGCCGTGGCCGCTGAGCCTGCGCGTCTGCAACGGGAGAGGCCACAACAGTGAGAGGCCCACGTAACGCAAAAAAAAAAAAAAAAAAAAAAAAAAAACTCCATGTGAAAGATGCCCTTCCTATACCAGAAGGAAAAGAACATCCTTATCCTCAGAGATGGGGAGTTGAGGCCAAAAGAAATCTTTACCAGCAGGCCTTGTTAAAGTGACGCTTATTTTCCTTAGTCTTCCCATATATTTCAGTTACTTTTCCATGATTACTACTCTTTGTTCAACCTAGTATATAAACACTGAGGCCTAACCACTTTGTGCGTCTTCATTTTCCTATGAAGACTCCCACGTACATGTGAAAATATTAAATAAAACTTGTATGCTTTACTCCTGTTAACCTGTCATGTCAACTTAATTCTTAGACTCAGCTGGCCCTGAGAGGGTAGAGGTAACATTTTGTCTCTCCTACAGTACCTTGAGATGCTCATAGCATAGAGGGGAACAAAAACATATAAATACAACATTATTTCAGAAGAAGAGCTGCTCTGATAAGGGTCTGTGCAATCTTATAGATACTCAGGGAACAAAGAGACAGTGCCTCTCTCACAGTCTGAAGAGGACAGGGTGCCAGGACTAAGAGAGTGTGAATTTGAGGCAAGTCTAAAGAGAGAAGTAGGTTTTCCAGATTTCAACCATATCCTCAATATAATTTGAGAAATATTTTAAAACTTCATGAACAAACTTTTTCAGTGACAATACTTTGGCCATACTGAATGATTACCACATGCCTTTCTACTCCGCTGACCTACTTTTTCGTGAGTGTCAAAAGAGATTTGTAAGCAACAGCTAAAAGAATAGTTATAAGGTATCAGGATGGAGTTTTGAATTAGAGGCTTCCATGTGCTGAAGCCAATGGTCTTGTAAGCTGAAAAAAGTCACTTTGCTATGAGAGAGAAGCAGAAGGAAGGACAGCAGGGCAAAAGGAGGAAGGAGCCTAGAGCAGGCCTGATGCTACTGAGTGGTGAAAGGCTGGAGCCTGAGTCTTTCAGGGAATTTTTTATTGAAGTATAGTTGATTTACAATATTGTGTTAGTTTCAGATGTACAGCAAAGTGATTCAGTTATATATATATATATATTTTCAGATTATTTTCCATTATAGGTTATTACAAGATATTGAATACAGTTCCCTGTATTATACAGTAAATCTTTGTTTATTTTATATATAGTAGTGTGTATCTGTTAATCCCATTCTCGTAATTTATTCCCTCCTCCCTTTGCCTTTTGGTAACCATAGTTTTCTGTGTCTGTGAGTCTGTTTCAGATTCATGTGTATTATTCTTTTAGATTCCACTTATAATTGATATCATATAATATTTGTCTTTCTCTGATTTACTTCACTTAGTATGATAATCTCTAGGTCCAACCATGTGGCTGCAAATGGCAATATTTCATTCTTTTTTATGGCTGAGTAATATTCCATTGTATAATCTCTACCACATCTTCCTCTTTATTTTTTTTTTTGGCCATGCTGCGTGGCTTGTGGGATCTTGGTTCCCTGACCAGGGATCAAACCTGGGCCCCAGCAGTGAAAGCGCAGAGTCCTAAACCCTGGACCGCCAGGGAACTGCCTACCACATCTTCTTAAACGAATCGTCCATCCAGGGATTTTTAAAAAGTAGATACATCGTGATGCTTCTGGGAGAGCATATAATTTAACTGAGAGAACCTATACACTTATAAATTATAAGACAATGGTTAACCATGTAGACAAGGAGCTGGAGGAAGGGTGCCTTGTGTTTGAGACTGGTTATGTAACTGCTTAACAAACTGTCTATTGGTTCCTTTTCAGGGCTCTGAGTCAAAAGTAAGAATAAGAGCACATCAAACATGGTATTGTGGGTCAAACCAATTTCATTGCCAAAGGACAATTCATGGCATCAGTAGTAGCTGCCCTTAAGATTATCATCTAAGGCTATAGAGGTACCCTGTGCATTCCTAACTTCTTTCTATGAATTTCAATTTTTAAATTACTGAGTCAACAGCAATAAGCATTTAAACTATTTTTGATAACTATCATATTGTTTTTCAAATGGACTGTATTAATTTTACCATGCCACCAGCAGCATACATATATATACCAAATTCATGACAACCTTGATGACATTTAGCAAAAGTAGGTTGTTGAGTGAATAACTGGTGGTTCAGTAAAATTAAAATAGTACCTCAACATTGGCTTCATAAGCATTTCTTTGATTACTGGTGTTATCTCTTTATGCTGGCACAAAGCACTACAAGGTTTTCATGAGGAGACATGGGCATTTCCACTTAAATAATGTGATTATTTGAATAGGTCACCTGTTTCAAGATTTCTCCCTTCTTTTGTCCTCCATAGAAATCGACACATCCGGTCATTGAGTTCTTTTTTTTTTTAATATTTGGCTGTGTTGGGTCTTCGTTGCTGCATATGGCCTTTCTCTAGTTGTGGTGAGTGGGGACTACTCTTCATTGCAGTGCGCAGGCTTCTTATTGCAGTGGCTTCTCTTGTTGTAGAGTACAAGCTCTAGGCGCACGGGCTTCAGTAGTTGCAGCACGCGGGCTCAGTAGTTGTGGCTCATGGGCTCTAGAGCGCAGGCACAGTAGTTGTGGCGCATGGGCTTAGTTGTTCCGTGGCATGTGGGACCTTCCTGGACCAGGGATCAAACCTGTGTCCCCTGCATTGGCAGGCGGATTCTCAACCACTGCGCCACGAGGGAAGTCCCTGGGTCTACTTTTTAAATAGGAATCTATTATTTTTTCCATGAATAAAATACTGCTCTTTCCTCTCTGAGATGTTAATTGTAAGAATTAAAAACAAAAAACAGAAAAACCTCTGCTTTCTGCATTATATTTCTTCAGAGTTCCTTTTCTCTGTTCCTTCAGGTCTCCCTCTTATCTTGGAGGTATTTGTTACTCAAATATCTGGTAATCTTTGGCTACAGATTCATGTTAAAAGCAAGATACTGGGGCTTCCCTGGTGGCGCAGTGGTTAAGGATCTGCCTGCCAATGCAGGGGACATGGGTTCCAACCCTGGTCCGGGAAGATCCCACATGCTGTGGAGCAGCTAAGCCCGTGCACCACAACTACTGAGCCTGCATGCTGCAACTACTGAGCCTGTGTGCTGCAACTACTGAAACTCGTGTGCCTAGAGCCCGAGCTCCGCAACAAGAGAAGCCACCGCAATGAGAAGCCCGTGCACTGCAACGAAGAGTAGCCCCTGCTTGCCGCAACTAGAGAAAGCCCGCCCACAGCAACAAAGACCCAATGCAGCAAAAAGAAAAAAAAAAAAAAGTGAGAGGCTGTCTAGCTTAGACTATCTACTGCAAATTGGTTTCAATTTCAGTTGAATTAAATAAAAACTCGTTTGAGGCTTGCTTTGTTGAATTCTAGGCACTTCCAAAGGTACAAAGAGGAATAAAACAAAGTCCTCAAGAAGCTTACAATCTAATGGAGTAGTTCAGTCTTTTCTTCCCCTTGAATCTTTATGCCATTTATTTATTTGTCCTAGGTCCCCCAGTGCAGTACTACATAGAAGCAGTGTTAGTGGACATTTTGGTCTTACTGCTAGTTTTTAAAATAACAGCTTTATTGAAATATAATTCACATACCATAAAGTTCACCAATTTAAAGTGTACAATTGAATATATTTTAGTATATTCAGACATATGGAATCTTCACCTAAGTCCATTTTAGAACATTTTCATTACCTCAGAAAGAAACCTCATATCCCTTATATGTTATCCTCCTACTTACCCATCCTCTGCAGCCCTAACAACCACTGCATCTACTTTTTGTCTCATTCAGAAATACATTTCCCTATTCTGGAATTGTATGTGAATGGAATGATAGAATGTGTGGTCTTTCATGACTGGCTTCTTTCACTTAGCATGTTTTCAAGTTTCTTCCAGGTTATAACATGCATTCATACTTCATTCCTTTTTTCAATTTTAAAAAATTGTGGTAATACATACACGGAACATAAAATTGACCATTTAAACCATTTTTAAGTCAATTCAGCGGCATGAAGTACATTCACGTTGTTGTAGAACCATCATAATGCTCAACTTCCAGAACTTTTCATTACTCCAAACGGAAACATTGTACCTATGAACAATAACTTCGCCTCTCCCCCAGCCCCTGGAAACCACTATTCTATCTCTATGTACATGATTATTTTTGGTACTATTTTTGGCTCATATAAGTGAAATCATACAATATTTGTCCTCTTGTGTCTGGCTTATTTCACTTATTTTCACCACACTGTTTTGAGGGGTTTTTTAGTGGTTGCTCTAGGGCTTACAATATACATCTTAACAGCTTCAAATTTATACTAACAGTTTCAATGAGATATAGAAATGTTATCCTCTATAACTCTATTCTCTTTCCTCCCTTTTTGTGGTATTATTATACATCTATATTACATCTGTAAATGTTATAAACCCAGCAATACATTGTTATAGCTATTACTTTACATAATTTTATGTTTTTTAAACATAAAGTTATAGTTATTACTTTACATAATTTTGCTTTTTCAAGAAGCTAAGATAAAAAAGGAAAGTATATATTTATAGCTTTTGTTGTATTAACCTTCTTATTTATAATTTCTGGTTCTCTTCATTTGTTCCTTTGGATTCAAATTACCACGTGGAGTCACTTTCTTATGCCAGTACAGCTTTGCTCTCACCTCCTTTGGGCTGTTAGTGGCAAATGTAGTATAGTCCCATATGTTATATGTCCGACAATACATTACATACATGTTGCTTTATGCAATATGGGCATTTATCAGGTGAAACTTTGAGCCGTCACTATTTATCATTGTTCTTTTCCCATCTCTTTATTCTTTATCTGTGTGTGCTTAAGAGATAGTAAAGGAAAAAGAAGAGGCCATAATTGATTCATAGCAGGTCTGGGGATGGTTAATTCCATCAGGAAGAAATGACCAGGCTGGATTATTTTGGCAGCATTTATAATATGCAGCAATATTCTGATAAAATCAAGAGCATATGCTTTTTTGGTCAGTTAGATTGCTACCTGTTAGCTGAGTATCTTTGAGAAAGTAAATTATTTTTCTGATCCTCCATTTCCTTATGAGTATAATGGGTATAATAATATCTATGTGGCGTTGGGAGTTAAATGATGTAATATATATTAGGTGCTCGATAAATGATAGCTATTATTATACTTAACTAAGAAATAAAATTTCAGAGCATAACCCTACAAGGCTCAGGGATTACCCTAGTGGAAGGACCATGACTAACAGGAGGGATGATGACTCACGGTTATTCTGGTTGTCAATAGCAGGGCTGATGATATAATGACTTTGGTTGTCCATAGCAGGGCTAATGATATAATGACTTTGCATTGCAAAGCAAAGTCGAATTTAGGGACAAGGGATATAGGGCCAATGAGTATGATGTGAAGCTTTTCTATTATTTTATCCTTATCTTAGAATACACCTGCACACATTTGGAAGACAGATCATCAAAATCCCCTGTGACTACACAGTAGTGTAGTTTCGGGTTCATTATTTCTATGGCAAAACATCTTGTTTGTAGGTCTTTTATTTATATGCATGTTTGCTGGAGAGCTGTGAAAGCAGAATGAGGAGAAGAGGGAACATTTGCTATTAATGTACTTTGTTTCTCTTGCAGTCATAGTATAAATTGCTAAAAAAAAAAAATCCAAGAAGAGTATCTTAATTAGTCAACTGTGGTACATGATAACAACAGGTAGTAGAGTACTGAGGTAATTAGAAAAATCTTTATCAACAGGAACATACCTTTATAATGTATTGCTCCCAAATATTTCCTCTCCTTTTCTTTTTTCTTTTCTTTTTTTTTTTTTGCCACACCGTGTCACATATGGATCTTAGTTTCCCAACCAGGGATCCAACCCGTGTCCCCTTGCAGTGGAAGTACAGAGTCTTAACTATTGGACCACCAGAGAAGTCCCCCCTCATGGTGTTTTTAAGAATTTTTTTTCTTTTTTTAGAAAAGTTTGTTGTCAAGTGAGTTCATGGGAAGAACTTTTAGAAATATCAATATTCTAGAGAAAATTATCAGAAAAAACTCATAAAGAGAACCGAGAGGTGGCTTGTCTTGCTAAAGTGACCCACCCCAGCTCTTAGGAGCTAGCATGTGCTCCATGTGGGAAGATAGTGCAGAGCCTTTGCCTCAACAAGGCAACAGAAGTCCTCCAAAGAGCTACTCCCTCTTCCTCTTCTGGATGCTAGGTTAATCACTAGGCTCATTTCCTAGCATGCCCAGCTGGGTACATACTGTACCTGAAAAGGGAGCAAAGAGGTTGTACCCAAAGAAGCTGCAAGAATTAGCTCGCATATACTGGCAGGATCTGGGGTGCTTGATCAAAGAAACCAAGTAAGATTAGATAAGCAGGATTTCATTAACCTGAGGACACTTCTAAATGGAAGACGGGGTGGTTCTTAGAAACCTGGAGAAAGTGATGGCTCATACTTAGTGGAGCTGAAATGCCTAAGTGGCCATGGCAGACGGTGACAGAAGGGATTTAAAGTATCAGGGAAATGGGCATGTTGGAATATATATATTATGTGAAGTAAGAAGACCCACCAGAGGATTATGTTCCACAGGAGGGCCTAGAAGTCACATCATTTATCAACCTATCAGGAATGTGCTCATGAGACGGGCACCAGCATTGCCAAGAAGTATTTGCTCTTCTCTGTAGGCCAGGGCTGATGGTAGGAAATGCAATCACAGAGTTGGGCTCATCAGTAGCAATGATGATGGGGTTATGAAGCAATGGAGGCCAGTTGGTGACCCCTGACTACCAGAATCCAGGAGAAAACAATTATGTTTATGAGGGTAAATTTGGAGAGATCCCTAAGGAGAACTTAATCTACAAGGCAGCTGTGGAGATAATTAAGTGAAGATGGCATCCCTAGGGACAATAAATGAGAAGCCAAAAAGGGGTGAAATCAAAAGAAAGCAAGAGGGGACTTCCCTGATGGTCCAGTGGGTAAGGCTCTGTGCTTCCAATGCAGGAGGCCTGGGTTTGATCCCTGGTCGGGTAACTAGATACTGTGAATGGAAAAGTACAGTAACTCTGACCTGATAAAGGAGTCAGGGGCTCAGACTCCTCAGAGACATGTGTTTGGCTACAACCATCCTATAACCTGCCAAGACCTCCAGAAGCGACAGCTCAGTGTGTGTGAAATTTAGAATGCATAGTGGAAGAGGAAGGTGATGAGAGGAAGATGATGAGTTGCAACCCTCAGTCAACTGTAGAGATGAGTGCTGTAGTTCATCCCACTAATCTAAGTTTCTTCTCAGCAAGGAAGCCCTATATGATGAACCATGGAGATGCTGAAAGATATGTTGCAGTGCTCGAGGCAAGGATATGCTCTCTCTAGGAAGAAACTGAGCTAAAGATTGAAAGTGGTAGAGAGACTAGGGTCTGGCCACTTCTGATCAAAGGGGAATTCCTCCAAGAGGCAATCTTTGCTCTGGAGCTCGCCATTAGACTGGCTGAAACTTCCTCAGAGTTGACTCACAAGTCTGATGCTCTTTCTACCCAATATCCTTCCTTCCCCTTCTTTTTTTAAATAAATTTTGATTGATTGATTGATTTTTGGCTGCGTTGGGTCTTCATTGCTGCGCGAGGGCCTTCTCTAGTTGTGGTGAGCAGGGGCTACTCTTCACTGCAGTGCGCGAGCTTCTCATTGTGGTGGCTTCTCTTGTGGAGCACGGGCTCTAGAGCGCAGGCTCAGTAGTTGTGGTGCACGGGCTTAGCTGCTCCGTGGCATGTGGGATCTTCCTGGACCAAGGCTCGAACCCGTGTCCCCTGCATTAGCAGGCAGATTCCTAACCACTGCGCCACCAAGGAAGCCCCCTTCCACTTCTTTAACAGAGATCAGACCTGCATTGTGTCTGAGGCTTTCTACTCCTACTCCTATTCCCTTTCCCCTTTCTCTTTCCATAAATCTCTTGCACTTCTAACTCTACCTTGGCATTTGCTTCCCAGAGAACCCAAAGTGACACACTGATTGTGAGACCTTTCCAGCTTGTGTTTCTGATTTAAGTGAATAGATCCTTTCTTATTTCTTTTCACTTTTTTCTTTAAATCCATGTATGTATACATATAGCTGATTCACTTTGTTATACAGCAGGAACTAACACAACATTGTAAACCAATTATGCTCCAATAAAGATGTTAAAAAAAAGAATCCAAGTTTTATGTGCACATAATTTAAAAATCAAAATATTCCTACAAGGTTTGTAATAAAAACCAGCATCCTCCTTGTTCTCTCCCGCCATTTTCTTCCTCCTAATAGGCAACCATTTCCCCTTGTTTACCTGATTATTTTTGTATATCTACATATCTCTAAATAACATATTGTATTTTTACTACTCAATTTTTCCATTTTGGTTATTATTTATCCCACTAGAGAAGATAAGGGTTTAGCTCTCATTCCCTTCCCTACTCTTACCACACGTATGCACACTTTCCAAAGTTTTTATACTGCAAGGATGTTGTATTATACTTTGGCTAGATCAATATCAGTGTTTACATTGTGATGATGAAATGATTGCTATTCAGAGCTAAGCAATATAGTAAACGATGACTACATTTCCCTTCCTGCAAACTGAAGTTGATCACTGTCTTGTTTTTGCTTTAAAAAAAAATTCTTTGTTTTCTATGTACCCATCACTAATTGAAGCCCAAGTGTCTAAATACCCTTTCAAGATCTTCAGGCACCTCAAATGTTCTATCAAATTCATCTTCATGAAGAAGTCTCTCTCTTACTGTCTTCTGACTTGGCCCACTAGAACTCATTGCCTTCTATGATTGTCCAAATGTCCCCCTGGGATCCCAAGAGTTTCTCTCACATTTTAGAGCTCCTGTTTCCTATAATCTGTATCTTCCTCTTCTTTGGTTTCTTTCACTACTCTGTTGGAGAACTTTCTCAGATAATTATTTGAGAAAAGATGCCTAGGAGGTAAGATTTTTTTGAGATCATAGAGGTCTGAAAATGTCTTTATTCTACTTTTCCACTTTATTTATAACTTGGTTGAATATAGAGGCTTAGGAAATATTTTTCTGCAGCATTCCAAAGGCATTGCTTTAATTCCTTTTAGTTTATGGTGGTGTTGCTTAAAAGTCTAAAGCCAACCTGATTCAATTTATTGAGCAACTATTATGCATCAGATTGTTCTACATTTATCCTTGTGATACATCTGTTTTCTGATCTTCTTACTGTCCTCAACGTTCCACACATTCATGAGATGTGTTTTCATGTGGGTCTCTTTTCATTAATTTTCCTGAGCACTCAGAGTGCCCTTTCAATCTGTAAAATCATGTCCTTCAGATATGGGAAATTTCCTAGATTTTTTTCTTTGATGGTTTTTTCTCTTCTATTTTTCTGAAACTCCATTTATTTGAATATTGGAACTTCTGTGTCCACTTATGTTGTTTTCCCTATTTTTTATATCTTTGTCAATTTACTCAACTTTCTGGAGATGTCTTCAAGTGTATCCTTCAACCCTTATACTGAAATTTAATTTATATTATTTTTAATATCAAAAATCTTTTTTCATGTACTCTAAACGTTCCATTTTGTCCTATTCTTGTTTCACAGTTGAAATATCTTCTTTTATGTCAGACTTAAATTAAGGCTGGGAACAGGGCAGCTCTGGGGACCTTGGTGTCAAGAGTTAGTGAACTTCATTCTAAGCCTTTAGGTGATAACTCCCAATTATTATGTTCGTTTACTTTCTCAGTTCAAATGAGAGAAAGAGGTTGACTGGGATTGATTGGTGCATCTGGGTTAGGTATTAGCCCTGGCCCAATCAATCATGACCAAAGATTAAGGTATACTACACAAACATGACTCCCAGGGTCTCACCACTGGTAGCTGGGAAGACTGTTCTCAGAGAAGGGGAGATGTGTCATGGAATAGGAAGATATCCCAAAAGATTTGTTTCTCTAGTCTTTCTTCCTGAGACATAAAGTATTCTTCAATACTTTTTAAAGTTGAAAAACTTCAGTATATGTTATATTCCTGAACTTAAAATCATCTAGAGAGGGGAAAATATTCTGTATTTAAAATCAATCCTTATGGAGTAAAGATTTGCTTTTCATGAGAATCAGTTTCTTTAAAAAATATGGATCCTCAGGCTGTACCTCCAAAGGCTCTGATGCATTTGATGTGAGATGGAGCCTGGGAGTCTGTGTTTCTAACAAGTCTCAGGTGATACTCTTACAGTATTAAGAACCAGAGTTTGAGAAAAAGGAACACTCTTGCACTGCTGGTGGGAATGTGAATTGGTACAGCCACTATGGAGAACAGTATGGAGGTTCCTTAAAAAACTACAAATAGAACTACCATATGACCCAGGAATCCCACTACTGGGCATATACCCTGAGAAAACCATAATTCAAAAAGAGTCATGTACCAAAATGTTCATTGCAGCTCTATTTACAATAGCCCGGAGATGGAAACAACCTAAGTGTCCATCATCGGATGAATGGATAAAGAAGATGTGGCACATATATACAATGGAATATTACTCAGCCATAAAAAGAAACGAAATTTAGCTATTTGTAATGAGGTGAATAGACCTAGAGTCTGTCATACAGAGTGAAGTAAGTCAGAAAGAGAAAGACAAATACCGTATGCTAACACATATATATGGAATTTAAGAAAAAAAATGTCATGAAGAACCTAGGGATAAGACAGGAATAAAGCCACAGACCTACTAGAGAATGGACTTGAGGATATGGGGAGGGGGAAGGGTAAGCTGTGTCAAAGCGAGAGAGAGTCATGGACATATATACACTACCAAACGTAAGGTAGATAGCTAGTGGGAAGCAGCCGCATAGCACAGGGATATCAGCTCGGTGCTTTGTGACCGCCTGGAGGGGTGGGATAGGGAGGGTGGGAGGGAGGGAGATGCAAGAGGGAAGAGATATGGGAACATATGTATATGTATAACTGATTCATTTTGTTATAAAGCAGAAACTAACACACCATTGTAAAGCAATTATACTCCAATAAAGATGTAAAAAAAAAAAAAAAAAGAACCACGGTTTAAGAAACAAACATAGAGAAGGCCTTCTTTATGCTATGCTACACAAAAACGAAAAATCTGATTTTATTTCAGGAGTCAAGAAAATACATGAATTCTTTAAGGCAGGTATTTTAAAGAAACTTGGGTATTTAATACCCTGTTGGGGGACATTTTGCTTAACTCGCTAGTTTGGATGGCCAACAGAGTCAACTTTTCTTGGCAAAAGTTTTGAGGTTGCTGCCAAATGTTCTTTGTGAAAACTTCAAATTGAGAATTCAGATCATTGAGGGCATGGCACAATATCATAATTATCACAGCCACCTCATCACCTGCTCGCCTAATCAATTTTCTGGGAAAGAGGTTTCTTATCTCTTAAAGAGAAGTCATATATTTTTAAATCCTCTGTGTCCTCAAATGTATCACTGTTATAACAATGACTTTGGACTTAAAATTTTTAAGGAAAGTGCAAAATATGCTATCGTGTGACTCAGAAATAGGATTCACGACGGAAAAATTTTAAAAACTTAATCCATTTTTGACTTAGCTTTAGAATGAGTTAGCATTCAAATCTCTCCTTTTCTTAGTTATTTTTTTAAAGTTGTAAAGACACATCAGTAGGATATTTTCTTCTTGATCCTCGCTCACATTCTTTTAGATATATGAAATTGTTATTTAAAGCAATTACAGCCAGAAATATTTATGGTAAATGCTATTGTTTGTGTTGTTTATTATTTTGGCCTTAACCTTGTTTAACCTTTGTTAAAACAAATAAAAGATAGTTAATTTGAACTAATTGCCAAATTACACTAATGAAGACTATGTTGTTAGTAACAATTTCATATAGATTATGTAAAATATATACAAAATAAAAAATAGGGGAAGCCATCATCTCATTACATTGTAAAAGCCCAATGTACTATCTTGGTAAACTGATTTTACCTCCTAGTTGCAAGTAGTAAGTCTATGCTTTACCTACCTCTCATGCCTGAGACCCCTCACTAAGGTTCCAATCTTTTAGTAACCTCAATATCCTACAATACATTTTTATTTGGGTATCCTCTTGTGACTTGATCATCTCCCATAAAATGTTTCTAGTCCTCATATTTCTATGAATAATACCATTAATTTGGTCTCTTATGCTTATAACATTAATAAATTAGAACTAATTTTGCTTTTTTCCGTACTTAATCCTATATCTTTTAAAAAAATATATATATATATATATTTTTGGTTGAAAATGATGGAGTTTGAATTGGATGAGAGCTAATGGGATTGAAACTCCACCTAGCTTAAGGAAAAAAGGGAATTTTCTGGAAGGATCCAGGGGTTGTTCACAGAACCGAAGAAAGAAGTGCAGGCACTAGAACAGGTCTAGGAACCTCTGGAATTGGGACCAGCAAACTGGTGCCACTAGAATGTGCTCTTTCTATCTGGATGATGGCTATACTTTCTGAGTATTTTTCACAAGGCTGGGACACCGGTAAAAGATGATGTCACAGCCTACGGCTCAAAGTGCATAAAGAAAAACTGAGTATGGTCTCCATTTTAAATTCAGCCAGTCTCAGGGAGGCATTCTTATTTGTCCAGCTTGAGTCACATGCTTATTCCTTGGACCAATCACTGTGGCTAGTGGATGTTGTACTATATTTGGGATTGGCAGTTGCAGTAGTCTGTGTCCTCTAAGAAGCAGATGTCAGAATGGAATTAAAATATAAGGACTTTATTCGAGGAAATGTCTGTGTGAAAGGGAGGGAGCTGGTCAGGGCTGGGAAGACATCAGACTATGATGCAGTCTGACCCTGAGTGAAGGAGAGAAAGTAGTTGGCCTAGATTGCTGTGCAGACTATGGAAGGTTCAGCAAAGCTACTGGGTAGTTCTTGAGCCAAAGGAAGTTGGCTGAAATAGGAGACCCTTGTCTCTCAGGAACTGATCTGCCTTGGTATTCCTGTCATACTCAGTGATTGGCAGGAGCAGGCTGCAGGAGGCGTGGCCTCCATGCAAATTTGGAGATGTGTTTCAAAGTGCAGCAGCTGGGTCCCTTAGTCAGTTGTGCTCCCCGCAGTAGGAGTTCTATGGGGAGCGATCTCTTGGCGGCATCTCAGTCCACTCTGAATCATACGGCTGGAGTGGGAGATGAGCAGCTCCTCGAAAAGAATGGATATATTTTTCTGGACAGATAAAACAATAATGTCTGGTACATTGTTCGTCAAAATTCTAACATGCCTCTCCAGTTCAAGTCTTTGTTTTTTTTCCCACAGCTGCTGCCATTGTCCATACTTTCATGATCTTTTTCTTGGACTACCAGAGCCTCTTCTAATTAGTTCCTGCCTCTATTCTAAACCTTCTTCTACCAATCTACACTCCACCTTGTAATTTAATGACTAGAACCTCAGTTTGAACATATCGTTTTCTTATTACAAGAAACGTACATGGTTTTCGGAGAGTTCTCATTCTCCCTCTGGCATTTGCAACTTTCTAATATGACTCTTACTATTCCCTAATACAACTCCTGTATCTTGCAAATATCACCGTCCTCCAAGTACAACATGTTCATTTATACCCCAACCTTGTCTTAGAATCACAGAATCTCAGAAATGGGGAGTATCTATATGGGCATCAGTTGTTCTCCATTTTAGCTTCTTGACCTTAGGGAGATTAGAGGTGAATATGTGGGTATTAAATCAAAAATATAAATGAAGGGGAAGGAGATGAGATAGATAGAGATGGATAAGGGGTCTGGTCCATGTGACAAAATCAGCATATGGTCCTTATGATTTTGAGAGCAGGTAGCTGGGATAAAATGAAGGCTACTGGGGAGCTGGACTTTTGGAGAGGGAGGGATGAAGAGAGTATGGGATGGGTTCCAAGAAGAGGTTTTTTGGTTTTTGTTTGGCTGTGCCACGCAGCTTACAGGATCTTAGTTCCCTGACCAGGGACTGAAGCCAGGCCACGGCAGTGAAAGTGCTGAGTCCCAACCACTGGACTGCCAGGGAATTCCCCGGGAAGAAAGCCCACCTGGGAAAACTTCATATAAGATGAATTTAAAAAAAAGCCAAGTGAGTAAGAGGGGAAAGAGATGGAAGGAAGGAGACATGGAAGCTTCCCAAATCTGCCATCCATCTAATGTTTTTGTTGACCGGCCCGTTAGCATTATTCTGTTCCAGTAGAGCTTGTATGCAGGGTATGATTACAATCTGGTTTACTGTGGTAAAAAAAAATTCAATTATTTTACATACTAAACCAAGAGTGATTATTTGTAACAATAATAATCTGGGCACCAGGGTTTATAACAAGCCAAGATCTGTTTCTCTGCAGCTGCCACCCACTGGTTTTGGCGCTAACCCTTGCAACCGTACAGAACAAGCCTGCTTCCTTTACAGATGGCAGCCATTCGAATATTTGAAAACAATTATCATGGAATCCCTGAGTCATTTCTTTTTCAGACGAAACATTATCAGCTTTTTAACCTTTTCTCATAGAATATAATTAGAAATATCTTGCTGCTGAATTCACTCCAGGTAGTTTCTTAACCAGGGCAGAAAAAGGTGGGATTACTGCTTTCTTTATGATAGATAATAAGCATCTAAAATGGCAGCCTAAAATCACATGAATAACTTTAGTAGGTACCCTATTTATGGAAATTAAACTTATTCTCAATGAAAACTCCAGGTCCTTTCCACTTGTGCTGCTTCTGGCTTAGGTCTTACCTCTTCTGTTTTCTTTCATTTATTGGAGGACTTTATTGAAGACTTCTCATTAATTAAATATATTTTTATTAATGAGGAACCACTGTGGGCTTGGCGCTGGGAGTCGGAAAGATTTATCACTGCTGGGATCCTCTCCCATTGCTGTGACCCAGGGAAGCTAGAGATGGCAGGACCCAGGGTTAGGACTAAGGGTGAGATAAGCAAAATGTCTAGGGTGCAAGTTTTAAGGAGGTACTTGCTCTCAGGTTTGTGCAAGTGCAGGAAAAATAGTGTAGTACTCTGGATAGAGTTCTTATCCAGTCACCCACTCTAGCTTATTGCTTTGGATAATCTGGGAACATAGATCAGGTAGGTTTAGTTCAGCTCTTGGCCATTTTAACTACAAAACAAAGTTTTAGAGTTACTACTTTTATATTCTGTACAACCACACAAGCATATACTCTTATTTAATATACACTGGGGAAAATGAGAGTCATATATGGTCAGCGTGAGGGAGATCAGAATACAAGATGGGGGTTTTTTCTAGATCTTCCCATGGCAGTAAGGAGAAAAAGGAGAAGCATATAAATCCAACCCTTGCCCCCAATTTGGAGGTGCTTATACACAGGGGTTTCCTTTGGGCTGTGGATCCTTGATATCATTGTCCAAATTTTTCTTTAAAATTATCCCCTGGATCTAGATTCTCCCATTCTGTAGTGATACAGCTCAGAACATTAAGTGACTGCCCAATGACCAGCACCAAAAGAAAAGCCCTACATAGGAAATTTGGAGAAAATAAAGAACTTCGCTATGATTATATAACTAAGCCTCAGACATAAAAGGAGGCTAAATCAAAAGGGAATGGCCCCTAACAGAGAGCAGTAAAACCCTTTCAAGGAAAACAAAGAAAAGGAGAGCACAGGCAAAGGTGAGTTGATATATACCTCATCCCTCAGGTTAGGTTGCCCTGTCCAGCGCAAACCAAATCCCTTTGAGGAACTTCCCATTTTATTCTCCTCAGTGAAAGGGGACCAGGAAGATGAATGAAACAGGATTCCTAAAGTAGGACTCAGCCTAAGGCCCATTCAATGATGAAGAGATACTCTAAATTTTATAATATATGTAAATGTAAAATGTCAGGCATGTTCTTCCCCCTGATTGAAGGGAAACAGGGTTGGGAGACATCACAGAGAGGAGGAGGAGCCATTTTTAACTTTACTTTCAGAATATAATTATATACTTTTAATTTTAAATGCTATTCTTGCTAGTTGTGAAAAATTTAAAGACCACAGAATGATAAAATATAAAGTGAAAGTCTAGGGGCTTCCCTGGTGGCGCAGTGGTTGAGTCCGCCTGCCGATGCAGGGGACGCGGGTTTGTGCCCCTGTCTGGGAAGATCCCACATGCCGCGGAGCGGCTGGGCCCGCGAGCCGTGGCCGCTGAGCCTGCGCGTCCGGAGCCTGTGCTCCGCAACGGGAGAGGCCACAACAATGAGAGGGCCGCGTACCGCAAAAATAAATAAATAAATAAATAAATAAGTGAAAGTCTATCCCATGCTTCTGGCCCCCAGAAGAAACAACTGTTAACAGTTTGGTATATATCCATCCAACGCTCCTGTGTCTTAAAAATGTGTTATTACATATGTATTAGTCAGGGTTCTCCAGAGAAACAGAACCAATAGTGTGCATGTATATCTATATATCTATATCTATATCATCTATCTATATAATATATATATGAGAGAGAGAGAGAGAGAGAGAGAGAGAGAGAGAGAGAGAGAGAGACAGAAGGAATAAGGCACTGGCTCATGTGATTATAGGTCCTAAGATCTGCAGTTGGCAAGCTGGAGACCCAGGAGAGCCAATGGTATAGTTCCAGTCCAAGTCCAAAGGCCTGAGAGCCAGGAGAGCTGACAGTGTAAGTTCCAGTCCAAAAGCTGGCAGGCTGGAGACCAGCAGGAGAGCTGGTGTTTCAGTTTGAGTCCAAAGGCAAGAAAAGACCAATGTCCCAGCTCAAGGCTGCAGGCAAAATGAATTTCCTCTTACTCAGTCTTTTTGTTCTGTTCAGGTCTTCAACTGACTGGACGAGAACCACTCACATTAGGGAGGGCAATCTGCTTTACTCAGTCTACTAATTTAAATGTTAATTTGATCCAGAAATACTTTCACAGACACATCCAAAATCATGTTTGGTCAAATATCTGGGCACCCTGTGGCCCAGTCAAGTTGACACATAAAACCACAACATATATTTATTATATAAAATATAATAAATGTGCTCATAGTGTATGAACTGGCCTATAACCTATATGCATTATGCATTCACATCAAGAATGTGGGCTTCAGAATCAGTGGACCTGGGTTTGAGTTGTGACCTTGGTAAGTCACCAAATGGCTCTGAACTTTTTTTTTTTTTTTTTCCAGTACGCGGGCCTCTCACTGTTGTGGCCTCTCCCGTTGCGGAGCACAGGCTCCGGACGTGCAGGCTCAGCGGCCATGGCTCACGGGCCCAGTCGCTCCGCGGCATGTGGGATCTTCCCGGACTGGGGCACGAACCCACGTCCCCTGCATCAGCAGGCGGACTCTCAACCACTGCGCCACCAGGGAAGCCCGGCTCTGAACTTTTGTTTCCTTATTTATAATACTGATCTAATAACATGATATACCTTACAGAGTTGTGATGAGAGTTAAACAAAACGTTGCAAATTAATTGCCTATTGGAGAATAAGCCCTCCAAATGCTAGATTTAAAAGAAAAAGTCCTAACACATCATGGATATCTTTGTATGTCAATAAATATGGCTCAACTTTATCCATTTTTGATAAATGCATAGTATTCTATTGTATGGGTGAATCCTAATTTATTTAATGGACTCCTGTTGATGGACATTTAGGTTTTTTCTAATTGTTTACTTTTCTAAACAAACAAACAAAAAAGATAGTCTTGCAAACTTAATTATTTATTTAGGAGAAATTCATAAAATTAGAATGACTGGGTCAAAAATATATTACAGTTGACCCTTGAACAAGATGGGGGTGAGGGACACCAACTCTTTTCACAGTCAAAAATCCATGTATAACTTATAGCTGGCCCTCCATATCCACAGTTTCTGCGTATCAGTGGTTTCACATCCAAGGGTTCAACCAAGGGCAGATCATTTAATATTATTGTATGTATTCATTGAAAAACATCCGAGTATAAGTGGACCCATGCAGTCTGAACCAATGTTGTTAGAAGTTCAACTGTAAGTATCTTTAATTTTGATTAAGATTGCCACATTGGTCTCCTGAAACATTTTATCAATTTATCCCAGCCACTCCCCTCCCTTGTCCTCACATTTGGGAGTGTGTCCATTTTCCCCATACCCCTGTCAGAACTAAGCACTATCAGACACTTAACTCTCTGCTAAACTGATATTTGAAAGAAGTCTCATTTGTTTTAAATTCCATTGCTTTTTATCAATGGTAAACTTGAGCAATTATTGCCCATTAGTATTTCTGCTTTTGTGAATTGACTCTTCATATCTATAACTCCTTTTCTAGTGGATGCCAACATATTGTTTTCTTATTGATTTTAAGTGCTCTTTAAAATCCTCAACAATACAATAATATCTAAAACTTATATGCCACCTATATAAGCCGGGTTCTAAGTGCTTTACATGTACTAATTTCTTCCTCAAAAACATCCTGTAAAGTCGGTACTATTATTATTGCTATTTTACAGATGAAGAAACTGAGGCATATGAAAGTTAAATAGCTTGCCCAACACCTTGCTGCTGTTAGGTGGTAGAGCCAGTTAGTAGGCATTTTGGCGCTGGAGTCCATGCTCTAACTACTTTCTTTACTGCTCTCCAACTGCTGCAAATATTTCATTTCCCAATTTGTATTTATCTTTAAAGTTTGTTTATAGTGTCCTAAATTTTTACATAGTCTAATTTCTCCTTTTTAAATGATTTCTTGCTGATCTTATTCTTTTACTTTTTTTTGAAATTAAAACCCTATTTTTAAAAAAATTATTTATTTAGCTGCGCAGGGTCTTAGTTGTGGCACAACAGGGATCTTCATTGCCACGTGCGGGATCTTTAGTTGCAGCATGTGGGATCTAGTTCCCTGACCGGGGATCGAACCCAGGCCCCCTGCATTAGGAGCATGGAGTCTTAGCCATTGGACCACTAGGGAAGTCCCCTTGCTGATCTCATTCTTAAACGATGAATAGAAATTTCCCCGGCAAAGAAGATCTCTACCTTCCACCTTAAGGCAGAAAGATAATTGTGTACAAAAGACATGCATGAAGGTGTGAGAGAGCAGGGGACATTCAGGAAAAACTGAGATGATCAGATACATGAATTCTGGGAGACAAGCTTGAAAAGGTCATTTGGAATTAGACTGTCAAGAACCTTGGAAGTATGGATTTTATCCTGAGGGTAGTGAAAGTGGGAGCTGCTTAACTTATGCTTTTGTTTTTAATAAAACATACTCATGTATAGAATGGTATAAAACAAAATAAAAAGAAATATTTTCCAACTGAGACTTCCCATACACCCAGCATATTCCCAAGAGGTAAGCTTCTTTTATATGTTTCTGGTTTTGGTTCTTGCGATTATCACCATAATTCTAAAGAATGTACTTACAGTTCTCTTTATTAATTTATAAGTTTAGACAATATCTATTTACTCCCATTTATGAAGGAAGAGGAATTTGGCTTATACGTACTATTTCTCACTTTTTCTCCCTTCACCCTCTCCTCCTAAAAATATATTCAATACTATACCATATATATGAATAATAAAAGAATATATATACCCATGTTCTATTTTTCATTTATAGCAATCAAAAATCTATAAAGCTTCTACTTATCTTTCATCAATTAAAAAAGAAAACTTCTAATTCTGCATTATGTAAGATGAGAGAAATTACCATCCCTAAACTATTCTTTTTCTCTCATCCCTTTGCTTTACTTCTTAGCCTCTGATGGCTCTGTACTTACTTTGATGTTGTCAAGATTGCTAACATTTACATTCTGTTTTTTTTTTTAGATGTTGGGGGTAGGAGTTTATTAATTAATTAATTAATTTTTGCTGTGTTGGGTCTTCGTTTCTGTGGGAGGGCTTTCTCTAGTTGTGGCAAGCGGGGGCCACTCTTCATCGCGGTGCGCGGGCCTCTAACTATCGTGGCCTCTCGTTGCGGAGCACAAGCTCCACACGCACAGGCTCAGTAGTTGTGGTCAGGGGCCTAGTTGCTCCGCGGCATGTGGGATCCTCCCAGACCAGGGCTCGAACCTGTGTCCCCTGCATTAGCAGGCAGATTCTCAACCACTGCGCCACCAGGGAAGCCCAACATTCTGTTCTTTACGGTAAGTATTTCATACTCTTTCTAACACCTTAGAGCAAATATTGTATTTTAATATTTTATAATATTATGATTAAATAAATATTATTTATTTTGATGCAAGGTATATGATTAGCAAATATAATTGTATATTGCTAAATCAGTGCTGACCCAAACAGTGTCAAGGTCAAATGGATTTTCTTGTCTTAAACCCTAACAGCTACTCAAAATCATACCCTATTTAATTTGCTTGATGTATGGAATATATGGTTTTCCCCTGTAGACTATCTAATTGCCTTTCTTTTTTCTACTGAGAGAAGAAATAGATACCTTTTTCATGATAATAAGATCTTCCAGCTTTGTAATATATTAATTGTTGAATGGAAAGAATTTTCTCCCTGAGCATATTCTTCAGACTTTCTTTTCTAATTTAAATGTGTTGCTTTCTAGGCTTGCTGCCCAGCTGTCATCCTGTGATTTCTTTTCATTGTATTCATAGGTTACTTTCACCGTTTCTTGGATCCATAGCTTTCTCTTCCTTGGATTCCGTTCTCATTTTGTCGGGCTATATCAAGTTAAAAATCTAAAAGAAAAAGAAAAAAAAGTGCACGAGAGAATCCATGCATTCCTTCAATAACTTAATTTTGTCCTCACTCTTGACTAAGTTTGATATGATACAGAATTTGAGTTCCGTAGTCATTCTCCCCTCAGTACCCTGTACACATTGTTCCATTCTTTTCTAACATCCACTTTGTTATTGAGATTTCTGACCAATTCGAATCTCATTTTTCTGGCATTGACTTTTTAATTTTTATTTTATTTTTTTCCATCTCATCATTGTCCTATAATAGATTGTTGTGGCCCAACAACAATCTATTATAATCTATTTCTGAATCCTCAAAAGATATTCCATAATTCCTTTAATAAATTGTTCTACCTTAAAATGAAAAAGATCAATAAATTTTTTTAACGTCAGAGTATGGCATGTTATATGAAACTCTATGAAATGTTCCCTTTCATTTATAACGGTATATAGTTAAGCAAAGAGAAATTCTATATTGGGAAAAAATAATTGGGAAGATAATAATGAGAAATACGATTCTAGGTAAAAAGTTCTTTAAGTTTCTTAAAGAGTTCTTTTAAGTTTCTCTTTATCACCATCATCAATGGCTATTTTATCTTATTGGTGTACAGATGTACACTTCAAAGCTTAAGAACAACTAATATAAAAGATCTAGGCACCTAAGCCTATTATGATTTATTTATTCAACAAAAATTTAGTAGGTACCTACTTTTATCCAAAGAATTCTATGCTTGTCCTTCTTGTATTTGATAAATGTAAGCAATAAAAGCTCTTAGTGACCTTCTCTGAATCAGGCCCACACATTTATAGTTATATGAACTAAGGAGATTTGAATGACTTTTGTAGCAGTAGATTTTCTCATCTAACTCAGAGTATCAATTATTTTCTTCAGTGTAGAATTCAATTTCCTTCCTACAATATATGTTCTTGAGACCTTCTACAAGCTGCCTTCTGCTTTCTACATGATAGGTGGCTGCATTTACTGGTGTGTGACGTAATTATGTCCTTGAAAAGGTCTGTGGTGTATTTTTTGACCTTTAAGTGCAAATTGTTATGTAACTGTCACTTGTCATTATAGGAGCATCTAGCTGTGAAAAAATGTATTTATTTATTTGGCTGCGTTGGGTCTTCGTTGCTGCGCATGGGCTTCCTCTAGTTGTGGCAAGCGGGGGCTACTCTTCGTTGCGGTGCGCAGACTTCTCATTGCGGTGGCTTCTCTTGTTGAGGAGCACAGGCCCTAGGATCGCGGGCTTCAGTAGTTGTGGCTCGTGGTCTCTAGAGCGCAGGCTCAGTAGTTGTGGCACACGGGCTTAGTTGCTCTGCGGCATGTGGGATCTTCCCAGAGCAGGACTCGAACCCGTGTCCCTTGCGTTGGCAGGCAGATTCTTAACAACTGCGCCACCAGGGAAGTCCCAAAACATTTTTAAAAATATAATCAAGTACTCCTACCTAGAACAAAATACTACTTTGCTGTGAATAAGAATGTTTAGCTTATTTAGTTTGTATCCCCGTAAGCATGTACTTGTTGAACATTTTGTGTCAAATTGCTCTATATGTTTAGAAGTTCCGTTCACTCCTCCACACTGACAGGCCAGTATCCTGCTGTGTTGTAACTGTGTCAGTAAACCACAGTGTACTGCTCCATACATTTAGCCGATAGCAATAACTTCCCTGATCAATAATAAATATTAACAGAGATTATACAGGAGCACATCATATTTGGAGATGAAAAGGGAGAGGAGTGTAGGTGGCTCTTCAGTCTGCATGAAAGGCTTAGAAAATATAATGGAAGAAAGTGTAGGGTAGTAAATTAGCGTCTATGCTATTTGCTCTCTTTTTTCTTTTCTTTGGTAGAGCTTGTGCCATCTCTAAAGTTTTAGAGGGCAAGAAGGAAAGCTACCAGTTGATCTAAGTGAATAAAAAGAATTCTAGAATGCTCCACGTTTATTTTCTGTCTTAGCTATTACTTTGCTGCCTGTAGTGGAGTAAGTGACCAGTCTTGAGGAAAATAATTGGTGGAGGAAATCGAAGGGAAAAAAGAATTGTTCTGATTTATGTTTACTTTTATTTTTTCTTTCCATTTTCGTCGTTAATTACCTCCACACAGCAGGATAGATACACTTCTTATTGTACCACTCTATCAGGTAGAGTATCCACAAATGGGAAGTTATTACTGTTCTCCTCCCACCAAAGACATTACAGTTTATCCCACCAAGTAAGTGCCTACTGAGCGATCTTCTCTGGCAGTCCCTCCCTGAACCCCACCATGCCATTTCTATAGCTCTAAGGCTGTGCTGTCTGGTACAGTAGACACTAGCCACATATGGCTAGTAGCCAGTGTATTGCGTAGCACAAATATAGACAGTTTTCATTATCGCAGATAATTCTTTTGAACAGTTCTGCTCTAAGAGAACCTCAGGGAAGTGTGTTGAAGTACAGTACCCTTGCAGGCATCATTTAAGTTTTCTCTGTCCAAGAATCCCTTTCTGGGAACCATTTTCCTTTCTCCCCCGTTCATCCGTATAGGTCCCATGGGGGCCACTGTATTCCTCCATGACCCTCCCATTACGGCCACAGAGGTTTTGTCAGAGGTATGCACCTGACCCAAGCTAGGCTAATTTTAGTATCTGGCTTCCTAACTGGTATGGGGTAGGTTACCTTATTTAAGTAGAGCTAATGACATCCCACCTTTTTTGGAATTTATGGACTTGGGGCACAGAAATGTGGCAGAATCTGTGAGATGTAAAGCTTGGAATTTCTCAGGAGTCATGTTTTCCACCATAGGGATAAAGTTAGCTTGTGGTGAGCAAGCAGAAAAACCAACATGCAGAACAGGTAGAGATAAGGAGCAGAAAATATTGTGATAGCGTTCAGATTCCCGATACTGAGGCCCAGCTTTATGTCTATACTTATACCTTTATAATTAACTTTCCAGTTTTCATAAGCTAGTTCAAGTTGAGTTGCTCTGATTGGAAAAAGTTCCTAGAATAAATAACTAATATATAAATGTTTCCATGACATTGTGATTCATGAAAGAAATGCAATATTAATGGTTTTAACTAGATTTTCATTAGATCCTTATATCTAGCCACATCTTCTCAGATAATTGCAACTGCTAATAAAGCTTAAAGTTTAAAAATGTCTCTCTTATGCAAACATTCAAAATCCCTGGATAACTAACACTTATTACATTTTCCAAAATGTAATTTTTGGTATAGGTACTTGTTAAGACTCCATTTTTACATACGTAATATATAATACTAGAATTAAGCATATATTTAATTATATATACTAGAATAAAATATATATTACTAGATAGAATTTTTGCTCCATTCTTTTAATGGCTTTGGACTTTTTCAGTTGAATAGCTTAAATTAAATACAGGAAGTTTCCAAATTTAAAAATCATTTATTTCTTAAAAGTACATTGGGAACTTTTGTAACTTGGAACATACTCTTCCATCAAGATAGTATTGCTATTAATAGTGGTAGGTTATTTTGTTTGGCACATGAAAACTACTTAACTAGTGTAGGTGCAATTACCTTTCACTTTCCCTTTGAGCTGTTCTTTCCACATGATTCACCTTCAGTGCTTTCTTTTTCTGCTTTCTGATGTTTCAGCTATACCACTGGATAATTAAGCATTGTGTCCTCCTGTAAGTCAAACTATCATTTTAAACAATATGTCTATGAAATATTGAGTTGAAACTTAAAATACCAAAAGCACATTTCCATTTCCTAGTCATAAGAAAAGGAGTTACTTTGACTTCTTTTATTTTTCTTTTCCTGTCTCAGCCCCTAACTATCCACGGCATGATGGGAAAATTGGGTAATTGCTTGAACTATATGTTTGGAAACTATTTTTCAAATAATTCATTAACAAGGAAGAATGAAGAATTTAAAATGAAGCATTTCTTGAACATCCCCTACAATGTAAAGGTGTATAGACTAAAGATTATTTAGAGGTATATGGTCAAAATTACAAAGACGTCTTGTCCTTAGGTGGGATGCATGACTGATAAAATTTAAAAATATTTAAATTATAAATAATTGACACTCCTCCAAGTTAAAAGTATCAAACCCATGGCATACTTTAGAAATAAGAGTATATAAGAAGTTAAATCTCAATTCCAAGTGGCCCCTAAGCAAGCTCAGAAGCCATATGAAATGTTGTAAAGTTACGTTAAGCCATATGATATTGTCCAACAGTAATCATAGAAATTTCCCAACTAGTATCTGGACAGCATTTTTTTTTAAAAGGCAATATTGGTAGGGAGAATTATGCATTCTAGTCTGGGGGGAAATGTCATCAATATCGAGTAGCCTTGGCCTAAATTCCCAGATTTGACAAGTTTGAAGCTCATGTTCGCCACACACACACACAAATTCATTTTCTGAGCGAACTGTGATATTAACCTGAGTTATGGGAGCTCAAATAACTTGGACCCATATATGATACTTAGGTAATTGATGATGTAAGTATGATTTTTTTCTTTTGGCTTTCAATATAAAATTCTTAAAAAGGCTGAGAAGAGCCAGCCAGAAAACACAAACCCAGAACTGTGGTTTCAAGTTCAAACCGATGTCTTGGAGTTCAAGACTATTTTAAGGGAGGTTGCTTGGAGCAAATATCTTTGGCACTATACATATTTTACCTGAATCTCACGGGTATCTATGGTAAACATACACACACAGAGCTTTCCTAAAACATAGACATTTTAATATTTTCCGGTAGGACAGCATTTTGTTTGATCTTTCAATATCAACTCTTGTTTGTAGCTAGCTTTTAGCACAGTTCCTGGTTTGATAAATCTTCACGGAACTAATGAAAATGGTAAAGAATGAATGTTTACTGAACATAAACTGTGACTGAGGGAGAGATTATATAAATGCAGTGAAAGACAATTTCTGCTCTAGATTTACAGTCCAATCTCACTTACATAAGTGCAAAATTTTCTTTGTGTCAGTCTCCAGTAGAGCTATTTTGCGCTAGGAGTAAGCATTTTCTCTGCAAGGAGAATCACCAACTCCCTATTCCTCCATGTTGTTTATGCCGTTCATTGTCAAGGTCCTCAAAGTACCAAATGAAGCTGAGAGTTGGGTGAATGTTGAGTGGCTCAAGTACCTCAGGTCCAAATTAAACGGCCAGTTGTTCTGTGTTCGACGTTGACCTGTGACGGTTCATAATGCTCATAGGTTTGCCAGTTAAAAGAACTTGAATGTCACTTGCTTTTTCAGGCCCTTTGTCAAAACGTCTGTCTCATCTCTACTTTTGTATACCTCAAATGTGTGGAGACAAATGCCAACGCATATTTCCGAGGGAAAACCAAGCTCAGGTTGATGGCAAGCTTTATCAGGAGTCTAAGGGGTGAAGTGCAGGAGCACACGTGTGTGTGTGTGTGTGTGTGTGTGTGTGTGTGTGTGTGTGTGTGTGTGTTTGTGTATGAGAGAGAGAGGGGGAGAAGCAGCTGTCCTCAGGATCCCTCTGTCTCTCTCCCGTTTGCTCTTTGCCAGCTAGCCGTCTCTCAGCCCACAGCAGAGATCTGAGGCGAGTATTTGGCTGATTCAGGCAAAGCAAAACAAAAACAAAACAGACCTTCAGATTACCAAATCTGAGGGAGTCACTGGGTGGGGATTCTTGAGCCCAGTTTCAATTGAGACCTGTCCATGGTCCTGACCACATCCTTCCCCCATGCCCCTCCCTCATCGGTTTCGAAGGCCGCAAGCAAGGGAGAAGCAGACGTCTTCGCCGGGGTCCTGGGCCCAGAGAAGCCCCCGGCCGAGCGGGTGGGAGCCGTCCGCACATACTCAGTGCGCCTCGGGCTGGTCTTGTGCGCCGGTGCTGGGGCTCTTTGGACCCCGCACCTGTTTCGAATCCCGGCGCGAGGCGCGGTGGGGGAGGCGGGATGGGGGCGAGGCGGCGTCACGTGCCGGCGGCAGTGGCGGCCGGGGAAGGTTCCATTTCTTCCGCGCGCTCGCGGCGCTCCGCCCCACCCCAGACCGCCCCGCCCGCGGCTCCCTCAGGCCGCGCAGCCCGGCGACTGCGGGGCTAACCCCGCCCAGCTCCACTCGCCGGCTGCCCCGGCGCGTCCTCCGCCCGCACGCCCGCTCGCCGCCCCCGCCATCCAGTTGGTGCGGTCCAGGGCGAGCACATCATGGCGATTGAAGGTAAGTGGAGGCCGTCCGTGGTTGGTGAGGAGGGGGGAAGCCCAGGTAGCGGGGGCTCGGAGGTGCACGAGAGGCCGAGGCGAGGATGGGGCTGGGAGGCGGCTGTGGAGGCGCAAGGTCCCCGAATGCGTCCCGGGAGGCGGGTGGGCGGAGCGGCGCCGCGGGTCCTCCCGACTCTCGCCGGCCCTGGCTGTTCCGTCGGCCTCGCTCCGTGGCCCGGCGCGGGGAGGAGCTGGTCCGGCTGACAGGTATGGTGCCAGGGCCGCTGCCTCCTCCTGGCTGCGCGGAGTGGGGCTCCGGTGCGGCCCTGCCGACCCGGCGGGACGGGCTGGGGGAGCGAGGGACCGCAGGGTGTACCCCCTTCCATTGACCTCGCCTCAGCAAGCCATCCTCCCACAATACCCGCCTTCCTACCAAACTGGGAGCCCAGTTTTGCTGTCCCGGTCCTAACCCTTCTCAGTCCCTACTGTGGAGCCGTTGCTGGGCTGTACTCTCTGTCCGTTCCCCTTTTGATTGCTGTTGTAGGGGACCAGGAAATTTGAAGTGAGGTTTATTTCCGTCTCAAGTGTTTTTTCCCCCAACACTCAAAACTGGTTTTTCTCTACGAAAGAGGTATAAATACATCTTTACAACAAACGCACACGCTTAGAATCCTGCATATATGTCAGTCCTTTAAGTGTTATAGTGTCATGAATACTCATATTTTCAAAAAAGTAGCTTAATAAATTAAGTTCCTAGATAAGGTACATAGTTGGCACTAGAGTGTATTTTTCTCTTCTTCCAAAAACATGTAACTGGGATGAAGTGTCTATATTTTGCCTTTTGTTTTGTTTTGTTTTTAAGGAAGATATTTTGAAAATTAATATAACTCGTCTAGGATTTATGTGAACGTCTGCATCATCTTTCAGCCCCTGTCTAACTCTTACCTTAATACAAACAATGAAAGTAGTTTGTAAAATTTCCCTGTGTGTTTGTATGCATCTATACAGATGTGCAAGGCCCCTACAGCAATACCATCACTAGGCTAAATTTTATGTGTTCCTCCTAAGTAAAACTTTTCAAAGCACTTCCCATCTTGGTGACCAATCCCTAGTGGCATACATCTTTGCCAGCTCCAGAATTGTTTTAGTTGTGTGTTTACATTTATTTTATTTATTTAAGAGATTGATTACCTATTATATGTAAGACACACATTCAAACAGTTTCAAGTGTCTGCTTTAGCTAAAGTGATAGAGGGCACTGGGAATAAGATCTACCAATAATCTTTGATATTCTTGTTATCCAGAGCAGTACTTTCAAACTTTTCCTTACTATGCTTTTTACTAGAGGTTTAAAATGAAGAAACCGAATACACTAATTTATGTTTTGTACTTTATTTCCGCAACCACTTTGTAGTAGAATTTCTTACGACTTGGTAAAGATAAAAACGTTATTGCACAAGGCGAGGAAGAATCAGCCAGATAGTATCCAGATATGATCCTATAACTTGTAATTTCTTAAAAATTTTCCAGTTTCCCCCCTTTTTCTCGATTGATCTTTCCCTTCTCCCCCGCCTCCCTGTAGTTAAATGTGATCGATTTCTTTTTTAAGTCAGCTGATGGCATTTTGCTCTGCCTATTACTACTTGTATGTTTAAAGAACAAGATTTTTGCTTTCCCTATTCAAGAGATTCTTCTGTGCTTGAGATACTCTTGATTAATATTTTCATACTTAAGCATTTGTTTAAGGCTTCATAATATAAAGGTCAGGAATTGTCTTTTCTAGTTTGGCAAGGAAACTAGTTAATACTAGCATTTCAAATAAAGATGTCAGGTAAGGTGTGCTGTTTATCACATACCAAAGCAGATTACTTATACACATCACCCCATGCTATGTTATGAAATAGAATGAGCTCTGGATGAGGGCTTTATACTATGGACATCTTAGAATTTTAGGGGCCCAAGGGAGCATCTCATCCCACCTTCCCAAAGAAGTGGCTGTTAAAACATGCAGTGCCTTCATTCACCTGTTAATTCCGTAGACTTATTGAGCCATAGCTGTACTCAGCATTCTGTGCTAGACTCTGTGGGGCCGTAGAGATGAATAAAACCACATTTCTTCCCTCAAGGAGTACGTGTTCTGTTGGGGGAGACAGATAATTTTAACCATGCGATTACAATATAGTCTGAACACCAAGAGATGAATCATCCTTTTGTATAAAAATATTCAATGATAATGAGTTCATTGAACCAATATGCCAATGCGGAACTATAATTCTTATAGTTCGTAAGGTTTTTGTTTTGACCAAAAATCTTCCATTTAGTAACTTCTGTCTATCCACTCATCCTAGTTCTGCTTTCTAGAGCAATATATTAAAAGTTCACTATTCTCTGTGTATATGACATCACTTCTACCATTTGAAGACATCTCCTGAGCATTTTCTTTTCTAGACAAAATATTGAACTCTTCCTCTGGATGGTCTGTAGTTATATGTTTGAAATATGGTAGTGGGCCACTCCATTCCAGATGTTTTGTTGAATATCGTACATTAAAACTGTTGTATCACTCCTTGACTTGGGCATAATCCTATTAATGTAGCTTAATATTAGAATAGCCTTTTTGGAACTTCATGTTGACTCAGGATGAGGTTGTAATCAACCAAAATTACAGTCTCTTTCACCTGGACTACTTTCAAGTCATGTGTCTTCAGTCCCTTGCATGGCTAACCAGTGTTTTGATTTGAAGAACAGATTATTTGTATCTGTTAAGCGTACTCTTATTTGTCCTGCTCCATCGTTTTAGCCCTTTAATTTTTTTTTTTGGTCGTGCCACATGGCATATGGGATCTTACTTCCCCGACCAAGGATTGAACCCATGCCCCCTGCATTGGAAGTGCCGGAGTCTTAACCTCTGGACCGCCAGGGAAGTCCCTAGTTTAGACTTTTAAGTACTAAGGGTTACTTTTATTTCCTTCTTTTTGGAAAACCCTTATTTTACAATAGCAATTAATCATTTATTTCCTCTTTTTATCAATCAGACAGATAACTGCTAATTAGGACTTCAGACAAATATAACATGATGGTGTTACCCCTCTGAGCTAATATAATTCCAGTCAGAGGTGAAGAAGTTAGCCCTATCTTAGGTTAAGGTACAATTTTTAAAAAGCATATTGAAATATTGGGTAGTTTACAGATCCTTATTGTTACCCTAGAGGTTTGGTGGGTGATACCAGGTTGGGAATCATTGGTCCAGCCTCGCCTATCAAGATCTGTAATTGTTATCCGGCATATTAACTCTTCTAATGTTGGCCTCTGTCAGTCTGACATTGTTGACTATTTCCTGTTTTTCGAAGTTTTCTCTTCCTCTCTTGATTACTTACTTCTCAGCCTTCTGTTTATCTCCCTGATCTAATATTTTCTGTGTTTCCATTCTCAACCCTATTCTCACTCTGCTTTATACACACTGCTGTAATTGCAATGTGTATAAAGAATAATGTTGGAATCACTTATTTATAAATTTGTCTCCCCAGTTTGACCGTAAATGCCTAGAGAAGAACGTTTATTTGGTTTTTATTCATTAGATTTTGTACAGTATCTGAAAATAGTATGTACTCAACACGTTTCTTGAATTGTTATAATGGACTTCTCTGCATTATCTTCATGGGTTGCATCCCTTGCCCAGATGTATTTGACCAAATATCTTCCATTTAGTAACTCCTATCTATCTCCTCATCCTAGTTCTGCTTTCTGGAGCAATACATTTAAAATCCACTATTAATAACTTAAAAGTACGTGTGGTTTTCCTAACATGTTTCCAGATAGTAGCTACATATCTGGGATGTTTCACAGCAATTCAGAATGTTTAGCTTGGGACATTCAAAATGTCCTAAACTAAAGTTGTCGTCACAGCTACTGAGTCCAGCCTCCATGCTCCCCACTCCATGCAAATTTACCATCTGAGTAGCATTCTTAAATAACCAGACACCTGAATTACAAAGCTGGAAATCAACCCTGTCTTATAATTCACTCCCCACATCCTGTTGATTACCAAGTCGTACCACGCCTACATCTCAAATTAACTGATGATGTTTAGTGCTTACATTTTAGGTTTTCCCTTATCTGTCATTAAGAGACTTGTATTAGTTTCCTCACTTGTCATCTCCAGTCTTTAAGATTCATTCCAATCCATTTTTCAAACAGTCGCTAGTTATCTTTGTAAACTTCGAATCTGAATTATTTAAAACCTCAAGATAAAGCTAGTCTTTAGTGATCTGGCCTATACCCTTCTTTCATCCAGTCCGTATTTTTCTGTCTCTTCCATAAGATTATCATAAGACTCCTTGCAGAATGTTTTGCTGAAGTAAAAATATTCACCTTTATTGTTAACTTGCTATATATTAACTTTAAGTACTTAACATCTGTGGGTAGCATTTTTAAAAATTGTGAAAGAAGGGTAAATTAGAGAATCTGTGTGTGTGTGTATATTCACGTTTTAATTTCATTTAATTTAATTTTTTTTTGCGGTACGCGGGCCTCTCACTGTTTTGGCTTCTCCCGTTGCGGAGCACAGGCTCTGGACGCGCAGGCTCAGCGGCCATGGCTCACGGGCCCAGCTGCTCTGCGGCATGTGGGATCTTCCCGGACCGGGACATGAACCCGCGTCCCCTGCATCGGCAGGCGGACTCTCAACCACTGCGCCACCAGGGAAGCCCTATACTCATTTTTTGTTCATAATGCATCTTACAGTTTATCACACACTTTCACATATATTTTTTAAGTCATTAGTACAATTTTGAGATGCTCTTGAAGATTTGTTGTGACTCTTAAAATTTCCAAGACATAATTTGGACTTTCAAAAGCCATTTGAGGGCTTCCCTGGTGGCGCAGTGGTTGGGGGTCCGCCTGCCGATGCAGGGGGCGCGGGTTCGTGCCCCGGTCTGGGAGGATCCCACATGCCGCAGAGCGGCTGGGCGCGTGAGCCATGGCCGCTGAGCCTCTGCGTCCGGAGCCTGTGCGCCGCAACGGGAGAGGCCACAACAGTGAGAGGCCCGCGTACCGCAAAAAAAACACACAAAAATAAACAAAGCCATTTGAAATGTGGAATTAAAAAACCCAATACAGGACTTCCCTGGCAGTCCAGTGGTTAAGACTCCATGCTTCCACTGCAGGGGACATGGGTTCAATCCTTGGTCGGGGAGCTAAGATCCTGCATGCTGTACAGCCAAAAAAAAATAAATAAATAAAATAAAGGACCAATTTAAAAAAAAACAATACAGACATGTATTATTAGTCTTGAGGGAGAACATCACACTCCTTTCCTTCTTTCCATTCTATTGTTAAAGCTATATCATTACAATGTATACAGGGGATAATATAATTAGAAAGTCCTACCTGTCAGTCTGTGGCTGACTAAGACAATTTACTGAACAGTTTATATTTGGAAGATTTAGAGTTCAGTTTAAGCAGTGATGTTCCTAGAAGAGATCCTTTGGTTTTCGGCAGGAATAAAATTTCTAATATTTCACAGAGATTTATGACGTGTTTGTATATTAGGTAAATTTGTTCACAGTACTTTTGAGTAATTTACAGTTTATTTTAGGTTCCTTTTCTAACTCATTAAACAAAATTAGAAAAAAGTAGGGAACACTAGAGAAATATTTGTATTAAGAAGCATTTCACTTTTTGAAATTTTAAGTAGTATTAGAATGCAACAGTGTAGACAGCAGAGAGAATCAAGTATTGGCTTATTTATACAATTTGTTGAGTAATACTGTTGGCATTGTTGCTTTCTTTAAAATGACTATAATGTTTGTCCATAGTGTGTGTGTAGTAGTAGAGTAGATTGTCTTCATGGATTTGATTTCCATTCAGCTGACGTTCATTCTTACCTCCACCCTCCCCAGATCCTCACTTGTTAATACTTAATGTGAACATGCATATAGAGATAACATAAGGCTGATCAAACTACTGTAAATAAAAACATTCCACGTTTTTGAGTAAAATGAATATTCACATATTTTATATGTATATGTAGTAAAATTTTAATTGAAACCTAACAAATTGGAATCCCTGATTTTTCACTTTTTAGGAGGAAGAAATAGTGGCAACACAGCAAGCTGTTATTAGGAATTTATTTAAAAACAAACTTTTAGGGTCGATATGTGTATTCAGTAGTTTCCTATTTTCACATTTTAGGGCTGTTATTAGAATTGATATTGAGTCGTCAAAAGATGGAGGATTTTAATGAAATATTAAATTATGTTCAGTATTCTGAGCTTACTGATGCAGTAATGAATATTAGTAGCTTTAAAAAATGATCTGGTGCAGTAGTGGAAAAAAAAGGTATTCTCAGTTAAATAGAAAATTAAATTAAGTAGACTACCTTCTTGTGAGCATATACTTCTTCAAGGTTTTATGGTAATAATGAGCTTCTAAGAGTCAAAAACATAATTAACAAAAAAACTGAATTGAGTGGTCAAAAGTGGGAAAAATGGATTACGTTGTGAACAGTAAATTTACTTTATAAGGTAAAACTTATACCTGTTAGAAAAATTATTGAATAAATTTATAGGAACTTGTATGGCTCAAAAGAAAAACTGTATTTACTATGCTGTGCAAACCATGATCTTTCAACAACACTGGGACAACACTGGGGACTAAAATTGGTGTTATTCCTTGAATGACTTAAATAGGGACAAATTAAAAAGTGTCTAGAGATTAGGGACTGTAGTCTAAATGGGTTAAGTTGGTTGGGAGGAGTTGGCAACATTAATAGGAAATATTTAAAGTTTTATGCCTATTATGGAAGTATAGGTATCTGCTGAAGAATTAGCTATAACAATTTATTAATGTGAGCTAGACATGAATTAAAAGGCTGTGGCTACTTTAATGCATGTTTTTTGGAGAGAAATCTTTAGATGAGAAGGAATTTAAGATAGTTCTAAAGTAGTCTTACAGTGTTTGACTTAGAAGAAATTAATAGAAGAATAGAAGCTGTAAATTGTAGTGATTTAGGCTAATGGTCAAAGTAAAAGTGGCGGAAAAAATAAAGTCAGTTTTAAAAAGGTTTCATTTTAAAGGAACCAAATGTTTGGGTTTAATTTCGTTTTTGTATACCTGGGCGTATTTTGATGGGAATATAACATCACTACATATTTTCCTTCTGTAGACATGTGACAAGTACATACATACTTTATAATATCTATCCCTTCCCCTCTAAAGCGAATTGCTGGTTCCCAGGCACACTTTTAAGTATGTGCACATTCATATACAAACATACACATGCACACATTCACAGCACACATGTGTGAACCCACACACATCTATGTCCTCTTGTACCCTGACTTATTCCAATTGTAGAGGATTAGTTTATATTATGCTCCTACATGGGTTTGCCTGAGGGAAAAGATGGTAACTTTGACTAAGCTTGTCAATTTCTGTTTCTCATTTCCATGTTGCTGAGATGATTATTTCAAGACAATGCTAGTATTATCTCCAAAAATAGTTTTGAGAAATTCACTTTTATTTAAATTACCTTAAAGAATTAGAAAACAATATAATAATTTTCATAAAAATGAAGAAATATCAATGTTTACTTTTTCACTCTATTAAACTTAGTATTCCGATTACTTTTTTCTGACAATTAAATAGTGACAGTTAACTAGTGACTGGGCAACGTCACTTAACCTTTAGTGCCTTGGTTTGTTTATCTATAATGAACTAGACAAATTTATTTCTGAATTTTAATCATTTTATATTCAGTCATTTTAATATGATTTCCAGGTCTTTATTATAATGTCTTTGAAGTAAATTTGGCATGTGAAAAATTATATTTATATGAATTCATTTTGACTATTCATTTTAGTGGAAAACTCATCTTACTCTAAAGAGATTGACTAATTGATTACGTAAATAATCGTTCCTTCAAATTGGTTCAGCCATTACAGAAAACAATATGGAGTTTCCTCAGAAAATTACAAATAGAACTACTATATGATCCAGCAGTCCCACTCCTGGGTAGATATCCAAAGGAAATGAAAACAGTATATCGAAGAAATGCATGCACTGCCATGTTTATTGTAGCATTATTCACAATAGCCAAGATTGGAAACAGCCTAAGTGTCTGTCAGCAGATGAATGGCTAAAGAAGATTTGAGATACACACGCACACATATGCACACACATGTATATGTATACGTACAGTGGAATGTTATTTAGCTATGGGTAAGAAGGAAATCCTTCCATTTGTGACAAAATGAATGGACCTTACAGGCATTGTGCCAAGTCAGAGGAAGACAAACATATGATAACACTTATGTGTAGATTCTGAAAGAGCTGAACTCATAAAATAAAAACAGAATAGAAGGGTGGTTACCAGGGGCTGGAGGGTGGGGAAATGGGGAGATGTTGTATAAGGGCAACTCACAACCAGTTGATAAATAAGTCCTGGAGATCTAATGCACAGCATAGTGCAATAATGTGTATAAACTTCAAAGTGGCTAAGAGACTAGATCTTAATTGTTCCCACCACAAAAAAGAAAAGATAATCATGTGACACGATAGAGGTATTATCTTACACTAAAGTCTTACGGCAGTATGTGAGAGTATCAGATCAACACGTTGTACACCTTAAACTGTGTTCTATGGCAGTTTATCTCAGTAAAAACAAAAAATAATGATTCCCCTGTGTATTGGATATACATACTTGATTATCACCATGATATACACTTTACATATCTTAAAATTTTTTATGTCGGTTATACCTCAAAAAGCTGAAGTTTAAAAAGTCAGTAATCATTCCGCTTGTGCCTTATACTCTTAAAATCAGTAAACCACTTTCAGATTACCACCATATCTAAGTCAGGATATGCCTACTGTGACTTGCCTTTTGCTTACAAATCTGACGTTTCTCTTGTAAACTTTTCATATTACTTTTAGAAAGTTTTGAAAAAGGCATAAAATTTGTACATAGTTCACTGTATCTCAGATTGAAGAAGTGTTGAAGCCTTTTGATTCCCAAACATGTACCTTAAAAATATACATTTAACCTATGCAATGCATATTTTTTTCCTTACTCTCTTTCTCATCTTAGGAAGGGTTGAGGATAAAAAGAATATTGATTTTATTGTTTGATAATAATGTTTATTTAACTTTTTGTGTTTCTTCTTTTGTACTTTTAAAAGTAAGTTTTCCCCCCCAAATTTTACTTTATTGTCTGACATTTACCTATCTTTAATATTCCTTTTTATTTCAGTAATAAGAGTGATTGCTCTTGAGTTAGACATGTACATCAGTGAAATCTCACTTGTTGGTTAGAATTTTAAGAACAAATATCGAGAAGAGTAGAGCTCAATATTAGTTGCTTTTCCTAATTATGTGATTTTTGTGCATACTTTGGCAAATGTAATTGTCAATTGACTATAAATTTAAAATATAGTAATTATTTGACTTTTTTTTTTTTTTTTTTTGCGGTATGCGGGCCTCTCACTGTTGTGGCCTCTCCCGTTGCGGGCCCACCCGCTCTGCGGCATGTGGGATCTTCCCAGACCGGGGCACGAACCTGTGTCCCCTGCATCGGCAGGCGGACTCTAAACCACTGCGCCACCAGGGAAGCCCTGACTTTTTATTTATAAAATTCTTTCATTTGATATAGATAAATTGAGTACTTTTAAAAGTGAGAGTTAGCTTTCATTGTCATTTGCAGTTTTGAGAAAAGTTTAGACTACAGTAGTTTTTGTTATTGTTAATGCTAAGCCTTGTAAAAATGATGCAGTTATAGTGAAGATTAGGTGTGTAGAGTAAAACCTAACAAATTTATATTACATATGCGGGAAGTCTAGTTTCAATTACAGGCTTTAAAAAGTGCAGGCTTGTTACATGAATTAAGTACATGACTCAAACTAAGTTATAAGTGTTACCATCTGGAGAATAGGTCTTAATGACTATATAAGAACTGTTTCTAAGTAGCCTATGAAAACATCAGTGATGGTGTCAATATACATTATAGTTCTGTTGTTATTATGTGGTTCTTCTAAATTTCTTGAAAGTAGTTTCTTCTTATAATTTGGTAAATATTCCCCTTCCTGCCATTTGACTAGTTTCTCACTTTTAAAGATAAGGTGGTATATAGGTATAGTTCATTCTACCCCTTCAGCAACCGATCAGTGATTACTCATTGGTAATAGTCCAGTTGATAAGGTTTCACTGTGTTTATACTGAGGTTTGCTGAATAATAATTCTTTTATAGTCATAACTTTATGTTACGTGTTTCTTGCTAAGTCTGTCTTCCTGATAACAGTGATTAGTCTGTATTGTTGATAATAAAGAAGCAACGGCATTGTTACAGCCAAGTTAGAATGTAGCTCTAACCTACTTTAGTGATAGAAATACTGTTTTCTAGTTTTTTAGCTTCCTTCCTGGATGACCTACTTTTTTTTTAGTGGATATCATGGTTTTTATTTCTCATGTTATTGCTGTAAGCTATTTCTGTTTCTTATAAAGTAACTGTTCATAATAAGCTTCTATAATGAGGTAAGATGATGAAATTATTTAATATTTTTATTATGCAAAGCTTAAACATAATTTTCAGCATAATTATAAGGTTATGCATATATAGAACACTACAGAATTTTATTCAGCTTACATTCATTTCAGGTAGCGGCACTCTGTTTCAGAGTGAAGAAATACCTATTTTTATGGTAACAAGTAATATTACTCTTATGATAGCGAATGTGATTTTTGATAATGATTAAGAATATTTTGGTTAAATTTGTCAGTTTTATCATCATAGTACTTATAAAATTTGTCTTATAGATTTATAGGAGTGGGTAGGTGGAGAATGGGGAAAGATCACAATATGAGTATATGTGATGAAATGCAAATAGTGCCTTTAAGGAGTTGACCCTTCCATGATAACTTACCTGTATATATTAAGGCTCAGATACAAAAGTGGGTCTTCCTTGCATCATTTCCTTCTAGATGATGTAAAGAGGTGCTTAGGAAATGGTGCTATGATTTCCACTCTTGAGAAGCTTGCCATTTGAAATAAAATACTCGAGTGGAGCTTCCTTATTCCAGGACTTTATAAGGCCTTGATTTATGGGTTCAGGAAGATTCTGCGTATCAGATTTATCATACTTGTATAGGTAAGTTTAAAGAGAAGAATTAGGAAACGTTTTTATGAGCCCATTTCTAGAAGCTAATTGAAAACCTTGTAACAGTCTTTGTAACAGTCAAACTCAGGTTATGATCTGGTTTTAATTTCTAACCAAAATTTTCTTAACAGGTGGAGAAAGAACCTGTGGAGTACATGAACTTATCTGTATTAGAAAAGGTGAGTCAGTGCTCTGCATGGATATTTAAATACAAAATGAACACTTCACAGTGTATGATACATTTTAGTACAATGGCAGATAATTTGGATTTACAGAGTATAAAATTTAATAAATATTAACGTTTGTTATTTGTATTGTAGACTTAACCATTCATCAAGTACCTACTGCTTATTATGTGGTTATTGAGAGTTGTTACTTTATATTTAGTTTTCATGGGCTGATAAAGCCTGGTTTCTAGCATATTGGTTATCAGATGTGGTGAAGAGGCAAAGAATGGAGGGTTTGATTTTTGTTCCCTTTCAGAATCTGGAATCTGAGTGCATGCTGATCTCCCATTGACTTCTGTTCTATTACTGTACCCCATCAGAGAGATGTGAGGAGTTGGTTGAAATTCAAATCGGGAACATGTCCAAAGACCACAACATCTTTTGACACCAACAACTGTCTATGCTTCCTTAGAAGGAGCCACCTGGCAACTGGGTGGTTGAACAAGGTGGCCCCAGGAAAGGTAATTCAGTTATTAGGTGGGAGGCAAGGAATCAGGTATTCTCTAGATTTGGAAGAATCAGGAAAACCTTGGGAGTCCCCACACTCCTAAGCAGTCACATCTGTGACAGGGTGTGAAGAAAGGGGAGGTCAGGGGAAGAGATCTTCATAAATGTACTACTCTTTTCTCTTTTTAAACTTGGCGACTTTCCTTTTCTTACGTCTTTCTTGAAAACCGAGTTGGCCCTCCTGAGTCTGGCCAGCTAGCAGCACTCCGTGCCCTAACATTTCACCCTAAGGAGGTTTGAGACGATGTCAGTATTTGTGGTACGTGGGTATGATTGACATACCAGGGAATGTCAGCATACTTTTAGGAAGTCTTCAACAGGTCTGAAAAGCCTCAGCTTCTTTAGAGTTGAGTAAAAGGTTTTTAATTCTTTTTTAGGTGAATTTGGCGTAATCATGCTAGTTTGTCTATGTGTCACTGCCTTTGATTGCTGTTCATTTAAAAATTGTCTCCTTCCTGTATTAAAGTGTAATCTATCTATATGTCTGGTACCACAAAAGAGAAAATTGAAGCCAGTTCCCTGAAATCTCAAATTTAGGATTGTGGAGATGGGGGAGAGAGGGGACAAATTATATGTTGTTTTCTTTGTCTGTGTAAACATTTTTAGTCTTCAACTATAACATATTAATCCATATTTGCTCAAAATGTTTTAGATAATTTTATAGTTACTACCTTGTCCCAGGAAAACTTTTTAAAACACAGAACTTACTTGGACAGGAAAAGGCACCGTACAAATCAGCTGAAGTCAAAAACTATAAAACTGTGGTCAGATGAAGAGAGAATCAGGACAAGAGTAGAGATAGCTAGAGGGGAGGAAAATAAAATGTGTGGAGGGCTTTTCGTGGCTACAAGGGGAACAGAAAGCTACAATGGAGATAATAGTGTAGGTGGTGACAGATGATGATCTGAACACACACCTTTTTATTATGGCTCTTCTTGCTGTTCTTTATTGCTATCTCCATTCGTATCCAGGTGGTTCTCCGACCATGCCTTGCCCAGATTTCTCTGTATTAGTCCAGCTTGTTCACTTGTTCCAGTTTCCTAAAGAATTTAAAATCTGTGATTAAAATTTTAAAAATCGTCACAGTGCAGCTATGCAATGGAAAAGTCTCTGAATCTATGTGTATCCCCTCAGCATTCAGTGTCCTCTTCTAGTGGAAGTTCCATAAGTATTTGAATATTTTAAAAATGAATGCTCAGAGCTAAAGCTTTTGCATTTTATTTTTTATTTAAAAAAATTAAAAAAATTTTTTTTTTTGGCTGCACTGCGTGACATGTGGAATCTTAGTTCCTCAACTAGGTATTGAACCTGCGCCTCTGCAGTGGAAGCACGGAGTCTTAACCACTGGGCCACCAGGGAAGTCCCTAAAGCTTTTGCATTTTAAACTGGACTTTCAAAGAGTAGAGCCTATGAAGGTTATATCAAGTGGAATAATTGTAATTAGTATCAATGGTTCTGGCAAGATGACATCTCTAACATTATGTTCAACTTGTTTTTACCTGTTTGGCTGTTCTCTGTCTCCTTTGCTGGCTTCTCTCCTCCGTCAGACCTGTAAATGTTGGAACATACCAGAGTTGGGTCCTGGGCTGGCTTCCTCTTTCCATCTATTCTTTCTGTTTAATTTTATTTGGTTCTGTTGTTTTAAATGCCATACAGATTTATAAATCTGGCTCTGAGCTGTCCTTGAGCTTCCTGCTCTTATATCAAACTACTTACTTGATATTTCTATCTGGATGTCTGTTAGAATAAAAACGTGGCGTGTCTAAAATGCAAATCTCGATTTTCTCACGTGAATCTATACCTTCCTCACTCTTGTCCATCTCAGCTAATAAACAGAACAGTCTACCCAGTTGCTCAAGTCCCAACTTAAGAATCATCATATTTCTCTCTTTCTTTTATCTTCTGCATTTAATTTATTATTATTAGCAAGTTTTGTCAATTCTACTTTCAAAATATATTTTGAATCTATCCTCTTTTTTCCTTCCTGCTGTTATCATAGTCTGTGTCCTTATCTTCTCTTGCTCACACTACTGTAATGGTTTTCTAACAGGTTCCCTTACTTACACTCTTACCTCCTTTCAGTGATCCTTTTAAATGTTTACATTGAAATGTTTACATTGAAATCAGGTCATATCACTTTGCTGATTGGAATTCTTCTGTGGATTCCCGCTATACCTAGAATAAAATCAGAGTGCCTTACCCTGATCTACAAAGCCTTACATTATAACATCAACTCAGAAGTCTCATCTGTAAATCCTCAAAATGTCATCTAAATTTCATCAACTCAGAAGTCACATCATCTAAATCATTTACATCAGGTATGGGTGAAACACTGGATATGATCCATCCTGGTTCAGAATTCCTCTCCATCTCTAGACATGTGAAACTAGCAAATATGTTACCTGTACTTCAGATACAATGATGGAACAGGATAACAGTTACAGACATTTCCACCCCAAAGGTGGTAAAATGGGGAGAAGAGAGGAGTCACTGGTACCAAGCAGTTTTGAAATCCAATTGGGAAAAATATATTCGGTTTCAAGGCCTGGAAATAATACTCTGTTGCTCTTGGCCCTGAGGTCTGAGGCTCCACTCTCAGAATTTAAGACTCTACCCTTGGAGTCATCCTTCCTTTTTCAGGAAAGGTGGTGTATATCTGCACCTGAGTATTTTTATCAGCCTGTTTCCTGTCTGTAGAATTTTGGTCTGTTTGTCTTCTTTCATTTTGTCCGCTCTTGTCCCTTTCAGTCTGAGGTGGTGGTGTTCTGCTGGTATAACAGTCTCAGGAAAGATTCTCGTGAGTCTTCTCTGTTCGTTATGTGGGTTCCTTCCATAAGACAAGAGCCCCCTCCACATGTCTTTCCTGGATGATTCCATCTCTGTTTTTGGCTTCTGCCGGGACGGCTGAGGAGATCCATGAGTCACATGTCTAATCTCTTCCGAGAGCCCTCTGTGTCACTGAACGTTGTGACCTTTTGTTCATTTTGAGGCACGGGCAAAAGGTTGTCTAGCCACACTTTGGCTTTGTCTCCAGAACACACTTTCTTAACATTGAATCCCTGATTTTAGCATAATTTACAATCTGGGTAGGCTGAGGATTTTCCAAATCATCAAGTACTGGTTCCTTTTTGCTTAACAGTTCTTCCCTCACTTTATCTCGTTCCTCTCAGATTTAACCATAAGCAGCATGAAGAAACCCAGGCTGCACCTTCAGCACTTTGCTTGGGAATCTCCTCAGCTAAATATCCAAGTTTGTTGTTTACAAGTTCTACTTTCCATATAATTGTGGGACACGATTTAGCTAAGCTTTCTGTAACAAGCACCTCCTTTCCTCCAGTTTCCAATAACATGTTCTTATGTTCTTCATTTCCTTCTGCGCTCTCACCAGTAGCACCTTTAACATTTATATTTCTACCAGTGGTCTGTTTATGACTATTTAGGTATTCTAGATCTAATACGATACGAATTTTCTGTACCACGCTCCTCATTTTCTTCTGAGTCCTCACTACCAGGGTCATTAACATCCATATTTCTACTAAAAGTCCGTTCAAGGCAATTTAGGCTTTTTCAGTTGTGCCCCTCAAAATTCTTCAAACTTCTTCCCATTACTTAATTTCAATGACTTAGTCATAACAAATACCTAACTTCCTCATGGTTAGGTATTTGTTTTAGTGGCACCCCACTTTCAGATACCGAAATCTGTGTTCGTTTCCTTCAGTTGCTGTAATAATTGGCCACAACTTTTGGTGGCTAAAACGACACAAATTTTTGCTCTTACAGTTCTGGAGGTGAAAGTCCAAAGTCAGTTCCATTGGGCTGAGGGCAGACATTTCTTCTGGAGGCTTGAGGGGAGAATCTGTTTCCTGTTGACCCTTCCTCCAGTTCAAGGCATTTCACTTTGAACTCTGCCTCTGTTGATCCATGTAATGTTCTCCCGCACCAGCTCTTTGAATGACTGATTCCTCTAGTTCTTTCCTTTGCAGTCACACATTCCCTACTGACATAAGTCTTAAGTCGCCCCCTCATCCTTTTTTATTCTTAATCTCAATGATATCACCCTCCTTATTTAATAACATCTATTTTAATTGGCAGTTATCACCTAAATAGTTATTAACTTTGGGGGGAGGAGCTGTATGTCTCCTCCATTATGATAAAAGCTCTAACAGGGCATTAGTGTTGACGGACTTGTTCACTGCTCTATCCCCAGTGCCTGAAAGAGCACAGGACATATGATAGATGTTATTGGAGTTAATAAATGAATGATTGAAGTGCATTTGGCTGAATTGATCCTGAATAATTTAATCTGATGCCTACTAGTTAGTTACAAGGTATTTATTATATACTTTCTTTATGCAAGCAAAATTCTAAATGTAATGACTGGTTAAAGAAACAGGGATTTCTTTTTTTCAGCGATATTTTGAACTTGATAATATAAAAATTTCTGCTGTAAAACACCTGAAACTGCTAGAGAAAATATAGCAAACATACCTTTAAATGTGTTTTTGAGCCCACAGAAAAGTTAGGGAACCCTCAGGGTTTAACAGTGTAGAAGATTATTAGGGAAATGCAAATAAAGAGCACACTGAGATGCCATTTCACCCCCACTAGGATGGCTACTACCAAAAAGACAATAATAAATGTTGATGAATATTATTAATAATCATTAAATAAAATATTATTATTAATTTATTATAATGATTATTATGAGGTTATGGAACCTCATACATTACTGGTGGGATTGTAAAATGGTGCAGCCACTTTGGAAAACAGTTTGGCACTTCCTCAAAAAGTTAAAAATAGAGTTACCAGGGCTTCCCTGGTGGCGCAGTGGTTGGGAGTCCGCCTGCCGATGCAGGGGACGCGGGTTTGTGCCCCGGTCCGGGAAGATCCCACGTGCCGTGGAGCGGCTGGGCCCGTGAGCCATGGCCACTGAGCCTGCGCGTCCGGAGCCTGTGCTCCGCAACGGGAGAGGCCACAACAGTGAGAGGCCCGTGTACCGCAAAAAAAAACACAAAACAAACAAACAAAAAAACCCCAAAAAAATAGAGTTACCAGATAATCCAGAAATTTTATTTCTAGGTACATACCCAAGAGAATTGAGAACATGTTTACACAAAAACCTGTATAGTAATAGTCGTAATGTCATTATTCATGAGAATCAAACAGTGCCTAAATGTCCATGAACTGATGAATGGATAAACAAATGTGGTATATCCATACAATGGAATATTACTCAGCACTAAAAAGGAATGTGATATTGATTATGCTACAGCATGGATAAACCTTGAAAACATTATAAGTAAAAGAAGATAGACATAAAATATGTGTGATTCTATTTATGTGAATCACGTATTGTATGATTCAGTTTATATGAAGTGTCTAGAGTAGGTGAATCCAAAGCGACAGAAAGTAGATTAGTGGTTGCAAGGGGCTGGGGGAAAGAGGGAATGGAGTGACTACTGATGGGTACAGAGTTTCTTTTTGGAGTGATGAAAATGTTCTGAAATTAGACAGTAGTAATGGTTGCACAGCTCTATGAATATACTAAAAACCACTGAACTATACACTTTAAAAGGATATAATTTATGGTATGTGAACTTTATCTCAATAAATTTGTTATTAAAAAATAACAGGAGCTGAAAATGAGAGCTGTAGATATATTTAGTGGCTTCTCACATGGTGGTCATAGATCTAACAGATAAGGTAGATGATGTATCACTTTTTTATGATCTAATCTTAGAAGTACGCACATGGTGCCACTTCTGCCACATTGGCATAAGCATTTACAAGCCTGCCAACATTCAAAGGGAGGAGACATAGGCCCTACTTCTTAATGGGAGTAGTGCCAAAGAATTTTGGGCCATTTTTAAGAAAATCAAAAAACCTTACATGCCTAAGTTAGAAGAGAATGAAAACTTATGAGATTAGTATTCAGTGCAAGAAGTTAGAGCTATCTCATAAGTTCAGAGAAAGTTGAAAGAAGGAAACACTAAGGGTAAAAGAAAATTAATGAAATAGAAACAGTTACTGTAAGAGGATCAAGAAAGCCAAAATGCTAGTACTTTCTTTTTTTTAGCTTTTAATATGTTTATTTATTTACTTTTACATTCTTTTTTTGAATATTCTTTTCCATTATGGTTTATCACAGGATATTGAATATAGTTCCCTGTGGTATACATTAGCACCTTGTTGTTTATCCATTCTAAATGTAATAGTTTGCATCTACCAACCCCAAACTCCCAGTCCATTCCTCTCCCTTCCCCCCTCCCCCTTGGCAACCACAAGTCTGTTCTCTATGTCTATGAATCTGTTTTTGTTTTGTAGATAGGTTCATTTGTGCCATATTTTGGATTCCACATATAAGTGATATCATATGGTATTTGTCTTTCTCTTTCTGACTGACTTCACTTTTAGTATGATAATCTCTGATTGCATCCATTTTGCTGCAAATGGCATTATTTCATTCTTTTTTATGGCTGAGTAGTATTCCATTGTATATATGTACCACATCTTCTTTATCCATTCATTTGTCAATGGACATTTAGGTTGTTTCCATGTTTTGGCTATTGGGAATAGTGCTGCTGTGAACATAGGGGTGCATGTATCTTTTTGAATTATAGTTTTGTCCAGATATGTGCCCAGGAATGGGATTGCTGGATCATATGGTAATTCTATTTTTAGTTTTCTGAGGAACCTCCATACTGTTTTCCATAGTGGCTGTACCAGTTTACATTCCCACCAGCAGTATAGGAGGGTTCCCTTTTCTCCACACCCCCTCCACTATTTATTATTTGTAGTCTTTTTGATGCTAGCCATTTTGACAGGTGTGAGCTGATACCTCACTGTGGTTTTGATATGCATTTCTGTAATAATTAACAGTGTTGAGCATCTTTTCATGTGCCTACTGGCTATCTGTATGTCTTCTTTGGAGAAATGTCTGTTAAGGTCTTCTGCCCATTTTTTGATTGGATTATTTGCTTTTTTGTTGTTGAGTTGTATGAGCTGTTTGTATATCTTGGAGATTAAGCCCCTGTCTGTCACATCATTTGCAAATATTTTCTCCCATTCTGTAGGTTGTCTTTTCTTTTTTTTTTTTAATGGTTTCCTTTGCTGTGCAAAAGCTTGTAAGTTTGATTAGGTCCCATTTGTTTATTTTTGTTTTTATTTGGGAGACTGACCTAAGAAAACATTGGTATGCAAAATGCTAGTAATTTGAAAAGGCTTATGAAATAGAAATATCTCCAGCGTTGATAATTAAAACAATCAGACAGAAGCAACATGTAAATAATATTAGGCTTGTAAGAGGGGATATAATTGCAGTTACAAGTGAGCTTTCAAAAATCCTAAAAGTGTTAATGACTTTCTGATAGCAAAAGTGAAGTCATAGATGAAATGGACAATTTCAGCGAAAAATATAATTTAAACTCATAGAGAAGTTGAATTAATCACTAATGATTTTTTCTGGCAACTACTTTCCAGCCTTCAAAGAAAAAAGGAACCCAGTCTTATTAAAACTGTTTCAGAGACTAAGAAAAATGGAACATTACCCCAGATTACTTCATGAGACTAGAATATAACCTCAATACTCATTCAGACTAGTACAGTGTGCAAGAGGGAAATACATGCTAATCTTACTTAGAAATATGAATATAAGAATTAGCAAACCAAACCCAGCAATGTTTTGAGGAAGAAAACATACAGATGTATGACAAGTTGGTTCATCTCAAAATGTTGCGTGGGAATCTACTGATACAGTTTACCATGTTAATCATGTGAGCACCTCAGTAGAAGCAGAAAAAGCATTTGATAAAATGTATTACTCATTTATAATAAAAGCTCTTAAACTAGGAATAGAAAGAAACTTCTTTAACCTAATGAAGGGTATCTGTCAAAAATAGATAATAAACTAAATATTAACGATGAAGCATTAGAAGCATGAATGTTGCTATCCAGCATCATGCTGGAGACCTTAGCCAGTATGGTAAGCCATGACGAAGAAACACAAAGTATAAGATTAAAAAGGAAGGGATAATGCTAATAGTATTCATAGGTGATGTTGATAATCAGTATCGGAAATCCAGAAGACTCTATAATCAAATTAATAGAATAAGAGTTCAGTAAATTTGATCAGTACAAGATCATTATATAAAAATCAGTTACATTCCTGTATAATAGGCAACAAACAATTAGAAAATGCAACAAAAGATCTCTTTTAGAGTATTATGAAATCTCTAAATATCCAGGAACAAAATGAACAAAAGTTGTGTATGGCTTTTATGCAGAAAACTAAAAAGGTTTATATACAGACTTAAAAGAAGAAATGTAAATGAAGAGATAAATAATTTTTATGGGTAAAAATAAGCAGTATGTTTAAATTGGCAGTACTCCCCAAATTAATCTATGAATACAGTGCAGTTCTAATCTAAATCCCATCAGGAATCTTCAGGGAGTGGACAAGTTAATTCTTAAATGTATATGATAGAGCAAATAGTCAAGAGGAACTAAGTTAGCTTTCAGGTAAGGAACGTGGGTGTGTGGTGGATATGTATTAATAAGATACTCATTTGGTTGCTTCTCAGAGACCAAGTGGCTAAACAAGAAAGGTTTACTTCTGTCTCATGTAAAAGTCCAAGCTGATAGGCAGGATGGAATTAGGTGATTATACTTGATGAGTTCCTTGTGTCTTGCTTTGATGTCTTTTAGATGTTGTCTTCCTTGGGATGTTTGAAGTTACCATGTCTACATGGCAATCCCCAGACAGGGAAAGGGAGAAGGTAGCTCTTTTTTAGGATGTGATTCAGGAGTTGCAAACACATAATTTTCACTCACATGTAAGTGGCCAGAACTTAGTCATGTGTTCATGTCTAGCTGCAAGGGAAGCTTAGAATAGTCCAGAGCAGAACAAGCAAAATCCAGAGGTTGATTCCATAACTAAAAGGAGGAGAGAGAGAATGGATATTGGAGGCAGTTAGCCATCTCTGCTTCAGGGATTTGTCCTGCTGATACCCAGAGCTGGTTGTAAAGTTACTGTAATTAAGATAGTATGGAATTGGCCCAGATACAGACAAATAGTCTAATCAGACACTATAGAGAGAACAGAAAGAGATACTCATTTACATGGAAATTTATGTAAAAGGTGATATCACAATTCAGTGGTGTAAGGTTGGATACTTATTAAATGATGCTGGGACAAATGGTTATCCATATGGGGGAAAAAAAAGTTGGTCTGTACCTCATGCTTTAAACTAAAGTTCTATTTGGATTAACTTTAAAACTTTTAGGAGAATATTTGGTATACAATATGATTTCAGTGTGGAAACAAGTTCTTGAGTCACAGAAAGCAGAACCCAGAAGGAAAAGGTGGATAAATTGTACCATTTTTAAATTTAAAACTTTTGTACCATAAGAGATACTGTAAGCAGAGGGAAAAAAAGCAAGCCACAAAATGGGAGATGCTGTTTGCACTGCATATGGGCAATGAAAGTTAGAATTCAAACTACATAATGACTTCTGATATATTTTAAAATTTTACTAATGTATGTGTGCCAGGTGCTGTTAAAGGTGCTGGGAGTAGGGAACATAGAAATGGCTGCCCTCATGGAGCTTATTTTCTAGGGGAAGGAGACTAATAATAATTAAGTAATGTGTACACTATATTAGGCAGTGATAAGTGATATGGAGAAAGATAAATCATGGAAAGAGGGAATAGGGCTTGCGGCTTATCTCTTCAGGAATTTAGGGTGTTCACGGAAGGCCTTATTGAGAAGATTGAGAATGATTAGAGTGAAAGAAGTAAGCCATGCCGATATCTGAGGGAAGAGCATTCCAGGCAGAAGGAACAAGTGTAAAGACCCTGAGGCAGGAGTGTGCTTGGCTTGTCTGAAGAACAGAAAGAAGGCCAGTGTGTGGCTGGAGCAGAGTAACAGAGAAAGGAATAGATAAAACCAGACAAGTAATAAATAGAGGTCTAGGTTGTATAGGGTCTTGTAGGTCATGAAAGTATTCTGACATTACTGTAAATGAAATGGGAAGCCATTAAGGGGTGTTAATATATCTCAAGTTACATTTTTCTTTTTTTAATCATGAAAAATTTCAAACATACAGAAAAGGTAATAAAATAGTGAACCCATATAGACTCCTCACCTAAATTCAACAATTATATTCATTTTCTAGGTTTGCTGCAGCTATGCATACTTTTTAAGAGACCAACTTAGTAGATTTTAGAATGTCCCACATTCTGGATTTAATTGCCTATAAATAATATAGAAAAATATGTGATACATATATATGGTAAATATAAGAAATGTATAACTTTTTTTCTACAAAAGGTGAAATATATGTATATTGTTTTATATCTTGCTTTTGTAAAAAAACCTAACTTTACATCATAGAGTTGAATTCAAATTAGTAGGTAGAGATCTCTCTTAGTCCTCTTCCTGGCTGCATTGTGCCCTATTCTATGAACATACCATAATTTATTTAACTAATTTCCTACCAGTGGAAATTGCTTTGTTTTAATATTTTTGCTGTTGGCATAATGTCACAATGAATACTGTTGTACATTTGTTATTAGTGGTCTGTTTTTAAGTAGATTTATCTTAAAAATGCGATTGCTGAGTCAAAGAGTAATTCTTACACGATTGTATAGAAATTGCAAAATTCTTGTCCTTATGCATTGTACCATTTTGCATTCCCACCAGAAATATATGAATTCACAGCTCTGTCAACAGAGTGTATCTTAAACTTGTGGATTTTTTTGTTAATCTGGTAAGTAAAAAATTGTAGTTCTGCGTCATTCAGATTTTCATTTCTCCTATAAGAGAGGTTGAGTATCTCTTTAATTTCTGTCTATAAAGTATATAAATGTTTGCATGGTATAATTTAAAGGACACTGGAAGAACCTGCTTCATCTGAAATGTTTTTCCTATCAGTATCCCATGGTCTCTCATCTCCTGACATTTGCTATAATTAGAGTCTATCTGATCTTTAGAAATTCATTTCAAAGTGTATTATGTGGGTAGAGAAGATGGAGAGTTATTCCTTGGTCCTCTAGCATTTGACTCTAAACATATTACCATAGTGTATCAGATATTTCACTTTAATTGTGGAAAGTGGGAAATTATGGACCTGAAGGCATGATACCCAGGACCTTGTGGAGAAGGGGTTGGGTAGATGGGTGAAAAGCAGAAGTGGGACAGTCTAGGACGTTGTCCAGGATGGGTAGGTCATAGATGCCAAGGGCAATCTAAATAGAGGACAGTAAAGAAAAACTGCATCTGTATTATAGTTTTACTATAAGTTGCTTGGCATTGTCCCTATTTTTTCTCCATGTGTAGAGGAGACCCAAGCCTCCCTGGGTATTCTCATCCCTTTCTTGACTTAGGGTGAATAAAACAGTCTAAAATCTGAAGGGAAAGGCCATATTAGTAATATGGTCCTACCGGTTGTGTGGCACTGTAACCGCTCCGTCTCTGTCTCACCAACCCCTGAGTCTAAGGTCCTAGAGTTGCAGACAAGGGCTGGCTTTTCTTCCTTTCTTTTTCCTTTTTGAGTTGGCTTCTATCGCTATTTTATTATGTCTTCTATCCTCCAGTAGCATTTTACTCTTTGGCGGAAGAGATGGTGTGAGTTTATGGGTTGCAGTGCCATGAAAGAGGTAGCAGTGGCAGGCAGGGATCCAGTTTTAGAGGTCCACATGTCAGCTTTCTCCTTGTGTAGTTGATGGAAACCAAAAGCCTACAGAAGGCCTGCTGGTTATGTAGGTAGGGGATTGAATTTCTTGTTTTACTTTCCTCTTGTGTTTCTATGTATTCTTGTATATTTAATTTGTTCAGCAAGTGGTTAAGTGCCAGGTCCTGTTCTAGGTACTGGAGATATTGTGGTGAATAAGACAACTTACCCGCTCTCCTGTAGCTTATATTCTTGGGGCTGATGGGAAACAGACAATAAACAAATAGGATTATTCTAGCGAACCATAAATGCTATTAAGACCAAAGAACAAACACAATGGTGAGTGAGAGAGAGAGAGAGAGAGAGAGAGAGAGAGAAGTGTGTGTGTGTGTGTGTGTGTGTGTGTGTGTGTGTGTGGACAGGACTCTTTGAGGAGATAACGTTTAAGCTGATATCTACATGATGAGAAGGAGCTGGAGTGTGAAGGTCAGGGAAGGTCATAGTTAGAGAACAGGGAATGCAAGTGTTCTGAGGTGGAAACAAGGCTTGTCATGTCCAAGATGTTGAAAGAAGTATGGCTGGAAAAGTAGTGAGTGAGTAAGTGAGTGTGGAAAGTCTCACAAAATAAGATAGGAGAGATAGATGGTATCCAGATCCTGTATGGACTTATAGGCCATAGTAAGGGGTTTGTGCTTAGTTTGAAACACAATAGGGTGCTAAAAGAGGGTTTTAAGCAGGGAAGTGATGTGATTTGTTGGTAATACATGATCTGTAGGGGGTTAAATGTGGAAGTAAGGAGACCAGATAGGAAGCTATTGAAATAGTCTAGGTAAGAAATGATGGGGCTTGGGTTATGATGTTAGTTGTGGAGAAGTTGAGAAATGCTTAGATTTAGGACGTGTTTTACAGGTAGAATTGACAAAACTTGAAAGATTAATATGGGCGGGGGGCGGAAGGGTGAGGGAGGAAGACTAAGAGGTTTTGGCATCACTTCTGAACGGTGGTGCTATTAAGTGAAATGGGAAAGACTGAGGGAGGAGCTGCTGGGGCAGGGGTGATGATGCACAGAAATCAGGAACTCTGTCTTGGGCACGTTAGCTCTGAGGTGCCTATTTATCATAGATATCAGGAAGGCAGTTAGTTGGATATCTGGAGATCAGGAGAAAGGTCAGAGTAGGAGATAAATTTGGGGGTACGTGGCATTTAAAGCAGTGAGGCTAGTTGAGATCACCCAGGAAGTGAGTTTAGATAGAGAAGAGAAGACCAAATACAGGATTAATGTTAATACAGATTTGCATGCAAACATTAAAAAGATGTTTATGTTGTAGTTGTTGAACATGAATAGTTTATTATCTTAATGAATTTGTTATCTTTGGAATTAATTTCAAAACACACACTTAATGGTTGTCTTGCATTCTGCCAGGGATAATTGTTTAATTTTCTCAACTAAAAGCATCATGCAGGAATAAATGTTCTCAGTCAGTTTTAATTTAGTGGTTCTTCTAGGGGTTGGGATTTTGACAATTAGAGAGTCGACAAGGTAACAAGCCATAGTTTGTATACTAAGTGAATAGAAATGGTATAGTTGAATTTCACCTTAAAGTGTTCTGTTACAAAGGAACTTGTGGTGTTGGTTTGTGTTAGATCCACTTTTAAAAGGGAAGCTGCAGCAAGTCTGAATTTAAGCAAAATTATGATGTATGCAACATTTGTCTTAATTATCTCTTTTCTTTAAAAGTTAAAGCTCTGATTATAAATCAAAGTAATGCTTCTTACATTGTGAATAAGAGCATTCTCTTAGCCCTTCCATCCTTTCCACCCAACGTACTCTCAGAGGCAAAGGCTCTTAACCCTTTTAGCTGTCTTTTTTCCTGCTTACCTTCATATTCTGAATAAAGTGTCTCTGTTTCTTGCTTTTGAAAATATTTAGGCATCTGTTGTTTTCCTGCTCTTGTAGGTAAAGAGTTAGTTCTGGTGGATTAGCATATTGGTTAGGTATATGGTTCTAGAATCAAGACTCATGGGTTCTAATACTGTCTTTATGCCACTTATTAACTGTTTGACCTTAGGTGGGTAACTTTACGTATCTCACTGTCCTCATCTATGAAATGGGATAACAGTATTGTCTTCCTTGTGTGTTGTTGTGAGGATTAAACTAGTTAATACATGTTAAGTGAATGTGAGTACATTTATTGAGTAAAACCAATCAGTAAAAGTAAATAATAATAAATTCAATAATTTTAATCACTATGAAAATAGTATTATTTCATCCTCTTCATGCAGTTGTCCACATCCCATTTCCGCTGTATAGTTGTATTTCAGTTTTCGTTTTCAGAATTTACATTTTTATGATCAATAATGTTTGCAGTAAAGGCTTATTACACAATAAAATTATATTTCCTTTTTTGTACAGCTTCACCTCTCCACTTAAGATACCCCTCTCTTTTTATTGTACACTTTTCAGGTACCCACCTCAACTCCTCATTAACCAGAGCTCAGAATCCTTGCTGATTCCTCTGTCATTAACATTTTACTTCTGCCACTACTCTTCCCTCTATGTTGACATATATCTCTTCTCTATCTTATGTCATTAGTTAATGTTTTTCTGCTTCCTTAGGAAGTAATTAGTCAGCATATTGTATTATTTAAGGTATTGTTAGCTGCTATGTGAAGCAAACCTGAACAAATAATGACTTGAATAGCATAAAGGTTTATTTCTCACTTGTCTAAATCAGATGTACCAGATTGCTACATCACACTCTTGAGCAGTGATTCAGGGATCCAGTCTTCTGTCTTGCGGCTCAGGCACCTTCATTGTGTAGTTTTGGAGGTTGCTGCATTCATCTGCATCAAGCAGGGGTTGTGGGAGAGGGAAGGGAAAGGAGAATTATGCCTAGGAGATGATTATGGACTAGGCCTGGAAGCAGTGCACATTCCCTCAGATTCATATCCCTTGTCAGTAATTCAGTCATGGCTACATCTAACCTCAAAACAGACTGGGAAATGTTAATGAACCAGTGAGCCCAAGAAGTACAGTGAGCTACATTCTCCCACTTATCAATGAATCCACTCTAAAGTGCCTACTTTTCCCAAGTTTTACATGTTCTGTTTATGTTAAGGGTAATCATCTGGGTAAATTCCCTCTAGATGTAGCTGTGTACTTTAAAGGTGTGACTTCAGTGAGAGAATTTCAGGCTAAGTAGAAGAGGAGATTGAAATGGACAGATAGAATAAGGGTCTTTTGTTGTATTTTGTTTTGGCAGAGAAGGAGTTCTGAATCCTCTGATTTTGTGATTCTTTGGTCTTTGCTGGACTCTATCCCATTTTGCTCCTTTTCCTCATCTCCACCCAGTTGCCAAAGGGCCTTCTCCCTTCTTGCCTTTTTCTGCTCCAGAAATTGAGTTACAAAGACCACCAGACCACCGGTTTAAATCATGCTTGCCTTGTCAGCTCCCATGTATTGATACTTTGAGTTTCCTTCCCTGTGCTCTAATCTACTCAATTATTTATTTATTTTTTATATTTTCAGATTTAGGGTGGGCTTATTTCTCTGACTGTAGTTTTAGGTCAGCCTTTGGCCCCCTTGTCGTCTTCTCCCTTCTGTCTTCTCAGCAGTTTTTCTTTTTCTTTGCTCATGACAAAGCCTTTCAGTGGGGTTGGAGCTGGGGTAGGGATGTGAGAGATTGTGCCCTATGATTTGTTAAGTTTTGTCTTTTTACTAACAGTTATTTTGAGGTTTCAGTATTCTCTGTATTCAAGTTATTCTGAGGACATGGCTTTTATATAGATTTACTTTTTACTTCCGGTTTTGTATAGTTTGGGGAGGACAAATTGGGAGGCATGGAGCTAGGCAGCTTCCATTTTTTGCAGATACTCAGAAATGTCTATGGTCTTTGAGCAAAAATTTTAATATTAATTTAGTCTGACTTCTAAATATTCTTTTTTTCATTCTTTCTTTCTCCTTTTCTCTCTTTAGCACTCTTTGAGACTTTGGGGGGGAAATAATATATTACTTTTGAAAGTTTAAAGTCTTACCTTTTAAACCTTAAAGTCATATTCCATTAATAAACACTTATCTATTCCTTTACTTCACTAATTATTAGAGCTTTGTGATTCTTATCTATTAGGGCAGATTCTTTTTCTTTTTCTTTTTCAGTGGTGTCATGATTATTGCTGGGCCCTTGATTTTTTTGTATAAATTTCAGAATCAGTTTGTCCGGTTTCTCAAAAAGGCCTTTTGAAATTTTAATGAGAATTACATTGAATTTTTACATAAATATGGAGTTTAACTTCTTGTCTTGAACATGGTGTATCTTTGCATTTGTTTAATGCCTTTCAATGAAGTTTTAAAAATTTCTCTATAAAGATCTTGCATAATTTTTGTTAGATTTGTGTTTAGAAATCTCATATTTTTTTGTTGCTGTGGTAAAAGAAATCTGATAATAGAAATGCAATAAATTTTTGTATATTGATTTTATATCCAGTCTTATTGCTAAACTGTTTTAATATTTCTATAGATATTTTGGGTTTTCTATGTAGACAGTTATATCACCTGCAAATAATGACAGTTTTATTTACTCCTTTTCAGTTATACTTTTTATTTCTTTGGCAGCTTCTAGGGAAAAATAAACAAAATAGAATTCTATAAGGATTCTCTGTTGTCCACTTCCAAATGCTTGACTAAGGATGATCTTAAAAATGGACAGTAGCAAGCGTTGGTCAGATGTGGAGAAATTGGAATCTTCATGTATTGCTGGTGAGAATGTCAGATGGTGCAACCACTTTAGAAAACAGTTTGAAATTCTTCAAAAAGTTAAACATATACGGTTGATTTTTGAACAACATGGGTTTGAACTGCACAGGTTCACTTATATGCAGATTTTTTCAATAAATGTACAGTCGACACCCCACATCTGTGCGTTCTGCATCTGTGGATTCAACCAGCTTCAGATGGTGAACTTAATACATGATTGATGGTTTTCCGAATCCATAGATGCAGAATCATGGTTACAGTGGGCTCACTGTGGACTTCAGCATCATTGGATTTTGGCATTCACAGCAGGTCCTGAAACCAATCCCCCATGGATACTGAGGGACAACTGTAGTTATTAGATGACCTGGCAATTCCACTCCTAGGTGTATATTCAAGGGAATTGAAAATATATGTTCATATAAAGCTTGTACATGAATGTTCATAGCAGCATTTTTCATAATAGCCAAAACAGTAGAAACAACCCAAATATGCATCAACTGATGAATGGATTAAACAAAATTGGTATATCCATACAGTGGAATATTATTCACACATAAAAAGGAATAAAATATTGATGCAAGCCACAACATGGACACATCTTGAAAACATTATGCTAAGTGAAAAGAAGCCAGACACAAAAAGCCACGTATGATTCCGTTCATATAAAATGTCCAGAATAGATAAATAAGTAGAAAAATATACAGAAAGTAGATCAGTGCTTGCCAGGGCTGGGAGGAAGGAGGAGTGGGGAGGTATTGCTAATGGGTATGGGGTTTTCTTGAGGAGTGATGAAAAGGTTCTGGAATTAGATAGTGGTGATGGTTACACAACTCTGTGAATATACTAGAAACCAATGAATTATACACTTTAAAATGGTTGCTTTTGTGATATTTGTATTTTATCTCAAAAAAATAAACTGCTTATATAGTGTAATTTTAGTCTTTTTTTTTAAACTAATTTTAGTCTTATTGGCCACTCTGTGCAAAAGTTTACATCACCTGAAATTATGTTCCTTTGATGTTTATTACTTTAGATTGTTTGTGTCTTTTATGAACTCATAATTAAGAATGCTATGCCTTACACAGGTGAATATGTGTGTTAATATGTCCAAGTCGTATTAGCCTGGAAAGTGATATTTAGTTTTATGTTAAAGGACTCTCTCTATGGTCTTGAATATAGTATTTTCTATATATTAAATCTATCTTTATAGCATTACTGAGTTGAGTTTAATTAGTATTCACAAATCAACATATAATATCCTAACACAAATGACAACCTGTTCAGGAAATTGTAGAAAATAATTCTTGTATTAGTGGCTAGAGAATAGGAGGTATCAGTGGTGAATTTTTCTCTTTAAAAATGAAAATGGCTTTATTTTCCATGGGGAAAATGTATAGATGTTCAGATTTATTATCTGCTATATTTTTCCTTAACTAGAAGAAGATCACTTAGGTAAGCCAGTAAAATGTAAACGACTGGTCACAGTTGAGAAATAGTAACAGAGATCAGCTTTCTAATCTTTTAACCCGTTTGAATCAAAGACTGTCTTGAAGCTAAGTGGTCACCTGTGTGGTTCTTTGTGTGCTGCTCATCACTAGTCTAGATGACCCCGACCTTTATGGTTTCTTCCAAATATGATCCTGAATAATAATGTAAACCTCATCAGTTAACATCTTAGGGGGAGTAGTTATCACCCACCTGACAGAAGAGCCTTATATGAGTGTTGACAGGGTTGTGTTTGGTAACGGTAGAGTTACAAGTTATGGGGCTGGATTAGAGAATATCTTCTATCCATTCAATTTTGATAGTTTCTTGTCCTGATAACAGTTGTGAAGAGAGTACAAGGTATAAGAGAGAAAGAGAATTTGTAGACAATAGCTAGAGTGATTATAGTAAATAGAGCTAGGAGGGGAAGCTGGGCGTGGTGCTGCCTTCCCCAGCTTTTTGGCAATTAAAGGAGCGTTTCTGTATGTTCTGTGCTTTTTCCTTTGAGTTGGATGCTACTGCTTTGTGGATAAATGGTAATCCAATTAGATTTCCATCCTTTCCTGCCTGTGCCCTCAGATCCTCCTTTTCAGCTGGTGGACAGATTTGTTCTCTTTCCTCCTCTTTCCCCTTCAGTGCAGTCTGAGCATTTCCATTTCCCTCTTTTACTGGTGTTTTTAGCTATCTCTTTTTGGGGAAACATTGGATAAGTATCTGAAAATGTAGATAATAATTTTGAATATAGAATTTGCAAAGTTATAGAACTGTATTGTGACTTTTGGGGTGCTGGAGTAGGGTAGGAATTTTTTGGTTAGTGACCACACTTCAAACCTTTTGTAGTTCTAACGATCCAGAGTAAAAGAACAATAAAAAGTACTTTTTCTTCTTTCTAGTATTTAGAAGAGCTAGTGTTTAGTAGAAATAATCCACATTTTGGATTCAGGAGACATGGCTTAAATTTCCCAATTTGCTTTATCCAGGCTGGACAATTGAATAAGTCACTAATTTTTTTGAGTCTCAATTTCCTTATATATTAAATGGTGATACAATTAATGTTTTCTGAACTTAACTCACAAGACTTTTATGAGGACTGGATAAAACAAAGCACATGAAAGCATTTGTAGCCAGTGAGTTGGCATATGCATATTGTTACCTTACTTAAGGGGGTAGTGACAGCTCTTGGAACTTGCAGACTCTTAGCAATGGGCCAGATGTATTCTGTGTGTATGAATCTGGAAGGTATGTTCTGATAGTTTCTACGGCTCATTCTTTTAGTGGTTTGACATTCAGCATTTTGAGCGTATGAGAGCTACTAGTGAGTTCACTAACATGAGTCTTCCAAAATGTTTCAGGAATTCATTTAAATGATGGAATATGTATATAAGAAACACTTTGCTGATCTCTGAATAAGGAAGTGGCTCCTAGTATGGAAAATTCTGACCACTAATCTTGGATGTTGGCATATAAGCAGATCTCTATGTTGAATTTCTATGCAAATCCAGTAAAATCATTCTTCATATATTGTTAAATCAACACTCAAATGTGAAATACTAAAAGTTACGTAAAAATCGTAATTATGTTTTATTCCTCTGTTTCTTTATTGTGACTAAACAGTATGTTATAAATAATGTGCTCCTTTTCCCAGCATGTAATTTAGTTTGAATTTATCTTTTAAAAATATCTGGAGTCATAATATAGTTCTCCCTATTTATACTATTTTCATTTTTTCTGGCACTTAGGATAGCTCTCTTTCCCTTTCAGTATAGCTCAATGACTTCTAGGTAGTGCTAATGAGAGATACTCTTTTTTTTTTTTTTTTTTTTTTTTTTTTGCGGTACGTGGGCCTCTCACCGTTGTGGCCTCTCCCGTTGTGGGGCACAGGCTCCGGACGCGCAGGCTCAGTGGCCATGGTTCACGGGCCCAGCCGCTCCGCGGCACGTGGGATCCTCGGACCGGGGCACGAACCCGTGTCCCCTGCATCGACAGGCGGACTCTCAACCACTGCGCCACCAGGGAAGCCCAAGAGATATTCTTGAGTTGAGGGGACGAATAGATTTTTGTAGCTATTGTGTTGAAGTACATTTTAAGGTTTAAGGTTTTTTTTTTTTTCCTGGCTCAAGAATTTTCAGTTAGGTTGTGAATTTATACAGCCTTGATGGTAACGAAGAATAGGGCTTTTGCTACTATAATTAAAATGACACTTTCACTTACAATTTAATAGAAGGTGGAAATCATGGAGCTGTATTTTCTTTGATTCATTCTCAGCTTCCTTGAACTTCTTAATGAGAGGTTTATGTGCACCCAGAGGGAAGAGAGCCTGCTGCATTGACACATGCTTGCTATTTTTAGTTTTATATTCCAAATTGAGGCTGCTGTAAGTTAATAGCAGCATTAAGTGAGTAAAGCAGCCCCTCAGCAGTTGAAGGGGGAGGTTGAAATTCAGGACTTAAGGGGAAAGAATGTATTGTGAAGGTCACAGGAGTACAAGAATCTGGAGTCATTGTCATAAAAATGGAGAGCACACTCATGATGAACACTGTGTGAGAGCCAGTCCTATACCTCACCAGGTCCTTTCTTTCTCTGAAATACTTCTGTCTGAAAGTACCACTTACTGTCTTATCCTCTTATTTCTTTTTCTAAAGCCTGTGTTAGTTGGAGTTTTGTGAGTGTAAAACTAAGGTGTTTTGCAGAATGACATCTGTGGACCAACTTCATAAAGTTAAAGGCTCTTTCCATTTTTCCTAAGCCAATATGCATTATTCAGCTATGTTATATACACTCTTTGATAACTGACCCTGAAAAAGAAAAGGAAGTTATTTATAGGCACTAGGGCAGAAGAACCAGAATGTTTTTAACTGCCCAGCCCTTAGTCCAAGGGAAGAGTTCTAGGCATACTTTGGCTCAGGACAGATGTCTCACTGATTTGAAGTGGAGATGTCCAGGGTATACTACCCATCCTTTTTTTTTTTTTAACCCTTCAGAGAAGAGGATTAGGGATGGATTCTCGATGTTACCCTGACAATTGATGTCATACATACCAACCACTACTGCCATTATCAATAATAATAATGCTCCCATTATCAATTTAGTTTTGATTTCTCTCTCCTAAGGTTTTTTTTCCCATCAGAAGCAGGGTAGGGGAGAAGGGAGATTTTTGTTGTTGTTCTTATGGATCTATTTCATCCTAAGACCCAGACAAAAGAGTGGGATGTATACTAATTAACATTGGCTTAAGTACATTTTTATTTATATGAACTTCATATACAAAGAGATATATATGGCTGGGTTCTTTGAGCAATAAATTTAATTTTCTGGTTATTTATGCTGCCTTATGACCATTTTCAAGAGGAGGGAAAATATCTACAGAGGAAAGTTTCCATACATCAGCTGAAATATGCTTCATCTTTTCCACCTTTTTTTTAAAAAATTTATTTATTTTTGGCTGCGTTGGGTCTTCGTTGCTGCACTCAGGCTTTCCCTAGTTGTGGCGAGTGGGAGCTACCCTTCGTTGCGGTGCATGGGCTTCTCATTGCGGTGGCTTCTCTTGTTGCAGAGGATGGGTTCTAGGTGCTTGGGCTTCAGTAGTTGTGGCACGCTGGCTCAGTAGTTGTGGCTTGTGGGCTCCAGAGTGCAGGCTCAGTTGTTGTGGTGCACGGGCTTAGTTGCTCTGCGGCATGTGGGATCTTCCTGGACCAGGACTCGAACCTGTGTCCCCTGCATTGACAGACGGATTCTTAACCACTCTGCCACCAGGGAAGTCCCTCTTTTCCACCTTTCAACCCCCAAAGTTAGATTACCACAAACAGACTTTTAAGAAATATGTCCACAGAGTGAGAGTGATACAGGTGGTGAATATGGCTTATGTTTGGAGATGATTTCCCTAAAGAATTCAGTTTTCAACTCAGTGAATCTCTAAGTACTGTAAAATGTGGGCATCTTTAAACATTTAAGTCTTTAATTAACTTGCAAGTTATTTTAGTGTGAAGGAAGGACCCAGCTTAACATTTATCTCTGATTAACTAACCAGTTATAAAAATACCAGTTGTTGAATAATTCATCCTTGCTAATGCGATATACCTCTGTTATTATAAACTAAATTATATATACATGGGTCAGTTTCTGTAGTTAGATTTTTAAATTTTCTTTTATTGATTTGTCTTTTCTGGAACCACAGTAGATTGCCTTGTGTAGTGTGGACGTTTTAACAATATTCTTCTGATCCCTAAGCATGGTATATCTTTCCATTTGTTTGTGTCTTCTTCGGTTTCATTTGTCAGTGTCGTATAGTTTTCTGAGTAGATGTTTTTACCTTCTTGGTTTGATTTATTCCTAGGTATTTTATTCTTTTTGATGCAATTGTAAATGAGATTGTATTCTTAATTCCTCTTTCTGATACTTGTTAGTGTATAGAAATGCAACAGATTTCTGCATATTAATTTTGTATCCTGCAATTTTACTGAATTCATTTATTCTAATAGTTTTTTGGTGGCATCTTTAGGATTTTCTACATGTAGTATCATGCTGTCTGCAAACAGTGACAGTTTTACTTCTTTTTTTCCACTTTGGATTCCTTTTATTTCTTTTTGTCTGAGTGCCGTGGCGAGGACTTCTACTACTATGTTGAATAAAAGTGGTGAGAGTGGGCATCCTTATCTTATTCCTGATCTTAGAAGAAATGCTTTCAGTTTTCCACTGTTGCATATGATGTTGGCTGTAGGTTTGTCATATATGGCCTCTATACCCACTTTCTTGAGTTTTTATCATGAATGGATGTTTAATTTTTTCACAACCTTTTTCTGCATCTATTGAGGTGATCATGTGGTTTTTATTCTTCATTTTGTCAGTGTGTGTATCACACTGATTGATTTACAGAAAATGAATCATTCTTGCATCCCTGGGATAAATGCTACTTGATCATGGTGTGTGATCCTTTAAACTTATCATTGAGTGTTGGTTTGCTAATATTTTGTTGAGGGTTGTTGCATCTGTGTTCATCAGTGATACTGGCCTATAATTTTCTTTTTTGTTGTGTCTTTGTTTCATTTTGGTATCACAGTGATGCTGGCCTTGTAGAATGAGTTTGGAAGCATTCCTTTCTCTGAATTTTTTGTAGTAGTTTCAGAAGAATAGATGTTAACACTTCTTTAAATGTTTGGTAAAAGTCACCTGTGAATTTTTCTGCTCCTGGACTTTCGTTTCTTGGGTAAGTTTTGATTACCGATCCAATTTCATTACTGGTAATTGGCCTGTTCATATTATCTATTTCTTCCTGATTCAGTCTTGTAAGGTTATATATACATTTCTAGGAATTCATTTCTTTTAGGTTGTCCGATTGGTTGATGTATAATTGTTTTTAGTAATCTCTTATGATTCTTTGTATTTCTTTGCTGTCGGTTGTAACTTCTCTTCTTTTGTTTCTGATTTTATTGATTTGGGACCTCTCTTTTTTTTTTTTGATGAGTCTGGTTAAAGGTTTATCAGTTTCATTTATCTTTCAAAAAACCAGCTCTTAGTTTCATTGATCTTTTCTATTTTTTTTTTTAGTCTCAATTTCATTTATTTATGCTTTGATCTTTAATATTTCCTTCCTTAGATTAACTTCAGGTTTATTTGTTCTTTTTCTAGTTCCTTTAGGTATAAGTTTAAGTTATTTGAGATTTTTTTTGGTTCCTGAGGTAGGCCTGTTTCACTATAAATTTCCCTTGTAGAACTGCTTTTGCTGTGTCCCATAGATTTTGGAATGTTGTGTTTCCATTTTCCTTTGTTTCCAGGTGTTTTTAAATTTCTTCTTTGATTTATTCAGTGACGCACTGGTTATTTAGTAGCATATTGTTTATATTCCTGGTGTGTGTTTGTTTTCCCAGTGTTCTCCTTGTAGTTGATTTCCAGTTTCATAGTGTTGAAGTCAGAAAAGATAGTTGATATTATATCAATCATCTTAGATTTATTGAGACCTGTTTTGTGGCCTAGCATGTGATCTATCTTGGAGTGTGTTCCATATTCACACATTGAAAAGAATATGTATCCTATTGCTTTTGGACAGAATGTTCTATATATCTATCTGGTTTAAGGTGTCATTTAAGGCCAGTGGATTTTTATTGATTTTCTGTTCAGATGATCTGTCCATTGATTTAAGTGGGATGTTAAAGTCCCCTACTATTATTGTGTTACTGTCATTTTCTCCCTTTATATTTGTTCATATTTCCTCTATTTAAATACTCTTATGTTGGAAGCATATATATTTACAAGCGTTATATTTTGTTGGATTGATCCCATTATCATTATGTAAGGCCTTTTTTTTGTTGTTGTTTTTACAGTCTTTGTTTTAAAGACGGTATTTGTCTAAGTATTGCTACCTCATCTTTCTTTTTTTTTTTTTTTTTGTGCGGTACTTGGACCTCTCACTGTTGTGGCCTCTCCCGTCGCGGAGCACAGGCTCCGGACGCGCAGGCTCAGCGGCCATGGCTCGTGGGCCTAGCCGCTCTGTGGCATATGGGATCTTCCCGGACCAGGGCACAAACCTGTGTCCCCTGCATCGGCAGGCGGACTCTCAACCACTGTGCCACCAGGGAAGCCCTCATCTTTCTTTTTATTTCCATTTGCATAGAATGTGTTTTTCCATCCCCTCACTTTTATCTATGTGTGTTTTTAGATCTGAACTGAGTCTCCTGTAGACAGCATATATATGGCTCTTGTTTTTCTGTCCATTTAGCCACTCTTTGTCTTTTGATTGGAGCATTTAGTCCATTTACAACTAGCATAATTATTGATAGGTGTGTACTTATTGCCCTTTTTTAAAAAAAATTATTTAATTTATTTATTTTTGGCTGCGTTGGGTCTTCGTTGCTGTGCGTGGGCTTTCTCTAGTCGCAGCAAGCGGGGGCTACTCTTCGTTGTGGTGCGCGGGCTTCTCATTGCAGTGGCTTCTCTTGTTGCAGAGCACGGGCTCTAGGCGCATGGGCTTCAGTTGTTGCAGCATGCGGGCTTCAGTAGTTGTGCCTTGTGGGCTCTAGAGCGCAGGCTCAGTAGTTGTGGTGCACAGGCTTAGTTGCTCCACGGCATGTGGGATCTTCCCGGACCAGGGCTCAAACCCGTGTCCCCTGCATTGGCAGGCAGATTCTTAACCACTGCTCCACCAGGGAAGCCCTGCCCTTTTGTTAATTGCTTTCTCGTTGTTTTTATGCCTTTTCTTTAATTCATTCTTCTTGTCTTGCTCTCTTCCTTTGTAATTTGATGACTGTCTTTAGTGATATGTTTGGATTTCTTTCTCTTTATTTTTTGTTTTTCTGTCATTGGTTTTAGGTTTGTGGTTGCCATGAGGCTCATATATAACACTCTATTTATCTATAGGTGTCTGTTTTAAGTTGATGATCTCTTAAGTTCAGATGCATTCTAACAGCCCTACGTTTTTACTCTCCCACCCCACTTTTTATGTTTTTGATGTCATATTTTACATCTTTTTATCTGGTGTATCCTTTGAATATTTATTGTATGTATAATTATTTTACTACTTTTGTCTTTTAACCTTTCTTACTAGGTTTGTATGTGATTGATCAACTACCTTTACTGTATGTTTGCTTTTACCAGTGAGATTTTTCCTTCCATCATTTGTTTATTTGTAGTTGTGGACTTTTTTTATCCTGCTTAGAGAAGTCACTTTAGAATTTCTTGTAAGGCTGGTTTGGTGGTGATGAACTCTTGTAGCTTTTTGTTGTCTGTAAAACTCTTCATCTCTTCTTCAATTCTGAATGATAACAATGCCAGATAGAGTTTTCTTGGTTGTAGGTTGTCTTCCTTTCAGCACTTTGAATATATCATGGCACTCCCTCTGGCCTATAAAGTTTCTGCTGAAAGTTAGCTGATATTCTTATATAAGTTCCCCTTGCATACAACTAGTTGCTTTTCTCTTACTGCTTTTAAGATTCTCTCTTTATTTTTAATTTTTGACATTTTAATTATAATGTGTCTTAGTGTGGATCTGTTTGTATTCATGCTGTTTGCAACTCTCTGTGCTTCCTGGACCTGATGTGTTTCATTCTCCAGTCTAGGGGAGTTTTTAGCTATTTTTTTTCTCAGGTGTGTTCTCTGTTCCTCCCACCTCCTTCTGGGACCTTATAATGTGAATGTTAATACACTTGATGTTGTCTCTAAGTTCTCTTAAGCTATCTTTCATTTCTTTTAATGTCTTTTTTCTGTTCAGCTTGATTTCCAGTACTCTGTCTTCCAGATTCCTGATCCATTCTTCTGTATCATCTAATCTACTGTTGATTCCTTCTAGTATATTTTTCATTTCAGTTATTATGTTCTTCAGCACTGATTGGTTCTTTTTTATATTTTCTAATTTTTTGTTGAAATTTTCTCTGTTCTTCTCTCAAGGTTGACAAGTATCTTTATAATCATTACCTTGAACTCTTTATCAGGGAAATTGCTTATCTCCATTTCAGTTAGTTCTTTTCTTTGAAGTTTTTTTCTTATTTTTTCATTTGGAACATATTCCACTGTCTCCTCATTTTGCCTAATTCTCTGTGTTTATTTTTGTGTATCAGTAGGTGTTTTACATGTCCCAGTTTTGGAGAAGTGGCATTATGTGGGAGTGTCCTATGGGGCCTAGCAATGTGCTCCCCTCTGGCCATCAGAGCTGGATTCTCCAGTGGTGTCCTCTGTGTGGGCAGCATGCACCCTTCTGTTGAAGCTGGACTGAGTATTGTTGGCCCCCTGGTAGGTTGAGCAGGCTCCCTGTGTGACTGGCTCTGCAGCCTGGCAGTGTGCAACTGTTTTGGGCCTCCTAGTGGGTAGAGCAGGCTCCCCTTGAGGCTGGCTGTGTGTCCTGGCAATGCATGACTGCTTTCAAAGATTAGCAAGTGGGTCTGATGCAGGTGCCCTTCAAACTACTGCTTCTGTGCCCTTTAAGAGTAGTCTCTGTTTTCTATAGCCCCCAGCTATCCTGAATGTGAGTCGTGCTGGGTTTCAAAACCAGATATTCTGGGGGCTCATTTTCTTGGTGCAGGACTCTGGGGCTGGCTCAGAACACTTGCTCCTCAGGGAGGACCTCTGCAGTTGTGATATCCTTTCTGTTTTGGGGTTGTCAGCCCTGATGTGTGGGTTCTGACTGGACTGTGTCTCTATCCCTCCTACCTGTCTTGTTGTAGCTCCTTGTTTATATCTTCAGTTGTGGAAAATCTTTTCTGCTTGTATTCAGGTCATTCTCATAGATAGTTGTTCTGTAAATAGTTGTAATTTTCATATGCTCATGGGGGGAGGGAGATGAGTCCAGGATCTTTCTACTCTACCATCTTGATCTCCCACCCCCTCCCAGTTGGGCTTTTGATAGAGATTTCATTGATTCTCTAGATTGCTTTATGTAGTATTGTTACCTCAATATTAACTTTCAATCCATGAACAATGGATGTCTTTCCATTTATTTCCATCTTTTAAAATTTCATTCACCAAAATTTTGTGGTTTTCAGTGTATACGTCCTGTGGTTTTTTGGTTAAATTTATTCCTAAGTGTTTTATTATTTTTGATGCTTTTCTAAATGGAATTATTTTCTTAACTTCCTTTTCAGGTTATTGATTCCTAATGTATAGAAATGCAGATGATTTTTTGCGTTAATCTGTACCCTTCAGCTTTGCTGAATTTATTTATTTTTTTGAATATTTATTTTTTTTTGGTGTGTGTGTGTTTGGTGTGTTTTTTATGGTTTTATTCATATAAGATTATATTATCTGTGAACAGAGATAAGTTTTCTTCTTCCTTTCCAAATTGGATGCCTTTTATTTCTTTTTTCTTAGCTAATTGTTCTGGCTAGATGTTCCAGTATGATAATGAATTGAAGTGGCAAAAGCAGGCATCTTTGTCTTGTTCCTGATCTTAGAGAGTAAGCTCTCAGTCTTTTACCATTGACTATGATGCTAGCTGTGTGTTATTCATATATTGCTTTTGCCATTTTGAGAAAGATCCTTTCTATTCCTGGTTTATTGAGACTTTTTTTTAATTATGAAAGCATGTTGTATTATATCAAATGCTTTTTCTGCATCAACAGAGAGATGATCACTTTTTTTCCCTCCTTCGTTCTACAAATGACACGTATTACATTGATGGATGTTGAACAACTCTTGCATTCCTGGAATAAATCCTACTTGGTTATAGTGCAGAATACTTTTAATATGCTGCTGAACTTAGTTTGCTAGTATATTGTTGAGGATTTTTGCATGTATATTTTTAAGGACTGTCTGCCTGTGGCTTTCTTTTATTGTAGTATGTTTGTGTCACTTTGGTATCAGGTTAATGCTGGCCTCATATAATGAGTTAGGAAGTGTTCCCTCTTTTTCTTTTTTTAAAAATTAATTAATTAATGAATTAATTTATTTTTGGCTGCATTGGGTCTTTGTTGCTCTGCGTGGGCTTTCTCTAGTTGTGGTGAGCGGGGGCTACTCTTTGTTGTGGTGCTTGGGCTTCTCATTGCAGTGGCTTCTCTTTGTTGTGGAGCATGGGCCTTAAGAGCCTGCGGGCTTCAGTAGTTGTGGCACACGGGCTCAGTAGTTGTGGCTCATGGGCTCTAGAGCACAGGCTCAGTAGCTGTGGCGCACAGGTTTAGTTGCTCCGCGGCATGTGGGATCTTCCTGGACCAGGGCTCGAACCCGTGTCCCCTGCATTGGCAGGCGGATTCTTAACCACTGGGCTACAAGGGAAGTCCCCCTCCTTTTCTGTTTTTTGTATAAGTGTGAGAAAGTTTGGTATTAATTCTTCTTTAAATGTTTGCTAGAATCCACCAGAGAAGCCATGTGGTCCTTGGTTTTTCTTTGTTAGGAGGCTTTTGAGTTACTGATTCACTCTCATAGATTTATTCACATTTTCTGTTTCTTTTTAAGTCAGGTAGTTTGTGCATTTCTAGGAATTTATTCATTTCATCTACATTATGCAAGTTGATGTACAGTTGTTTCTAATATTTTCTTATAATTCTTTCTGTTTCTGTAATGTTGGTAGTAATGTCCCCACTCTCTGATTTTAGTAATTTGAGCCTTTTCTCCTCTTTTTCCTCAATCTAGTTAAAGGTATGTCAATTTCGTTGATGTTTGCAAGCAACCACCTTTTGGTTTCATTCATTTTTCTCTGTTGTTTTTCATTCTCTATTTTGTTTATCTGCACTGTAATCTTTATCATTTCATTTCTTCTGATAGCTTTGGGTCTAATTTGCTCTTCTTTTCCAAGTGTATTAAGATGGAAATTAAGGTTATTGATTTGAGATGTTTTTAATGTATGTGTTAGAACTTTTTCTCTTAGCACTGCTTTTGCTACATCCCATAAGTTTTGATATGTTGTGTTTCTGTTTTTATTCATCTCAGGGTATTTTCTAATTTCCCTTTTGATTTCTTTTTTTTTAAACATCTTTATTGGAGTATAATTGCTTTACAATGGTGTGTTAGTTTCTGCTTTACAACAAAATGAATCAGTTATATATATACATATGTTCCCATATCTCTTCCCTCTTGTGTCTCCCTCCCTCCCACCCTCCCTATCCCACCCCTCCAGGCGATCACAAAGCACCGAGCTAATCTCCCTGTGCTATGCGGCAGCTTCCCACTAGCTATCTACCTTACGTTTGGTAGCGTATATATGTCCATGCCTCTCTCTCGCCCTGTCACAGCTTACCCTTCCCCCTCCCCATATCCTCAAGTCCATTCTCTAGTAGGTCTGTGTCTTTATTCCTGTCTTACCCCTAGGTTCTTCATGACATTTTTTTCCCTTAAATTCCATAAATATGTGTTAGCATACGGTATTTGTCTTTCTCTTTCTGACTTACTTCACTCTGTATGACAGACTCTAGGTCTATCCACCTCACTACAAATAGCTCAATTTCGTTTCTTTTTATGGCTGAGTAATATTCCATTGTATATATGTGCCACATCTTCCGTATCCATTCATCTGATGATGGACACTTAGGTTGTTTCCATCTCCAGGCTATTGTAAATAGTGCTGCAGTGAACATTTTGGTACATGACTCTTTTTGAATTATGGTTTTCTCAGGGTATATGCCCAGTAGTGGGATTGCTGGGTCATATGGTAGATCTATTTGTAGTTTTTTAAGGAACCTCCATACTGTTCTCCATAGTGGCTGAACCAATTCACATTCCCACCAGCAGTGCAAGAGGGTTCCCTTTTCTCCACACCCTCTCCAGCATTTATTGTTTCTAGATTTTTTGATGATGGCCATTCTGACTGGTGTGAGATGATATCTCATTGTAGTTTTGATTTGCATTTCTCTAATGATTAGTGATGTTGAGCATTCTTTCATGTGTTTGCTGGCAGTCTGTATATCTTCTTTGGAGACATGTCTATTTAGGTCTTCTGCCCATTTTTGGATTGGGTTGTTTGTTTTTTTGTTATTAAGCTGCATGAGCTGCATATAAATTTTGGAGATTAATCCTTTGTCAGTTGCTTCATTTACAAATATTTTCTCCCATTCTGAGGGTTGTCTTTTCGTCTTGTTTATGGTTTCCTTTGCTGTGCAAAAGCTTTGAAGTTTCATTAGGTCCCATTTGTTTATTTTTGTTTTTATTTCCATTTCTCTAGGAGGTGGGTCAAAAAGGATCTTGCTGTGATTTATGTCATAGAATGTCCTGCCTATGTTTTCCTCTAAGAGTTTGATAGTTTCTGGCCTTACATTTAGGTCTCTAATCCATTTTGAGCTTATTTTTGTGTATGGTGTTAGGGAGTGATCTAATTTCATACTTTTACATGTACCTGTCCAGTTTTCCCAGCACCACTTATTGAAGAGGCTGTCCTTTCTCCACTGTACATTCCTGCCTCCTTTATCAAAGATAAGGTGACCATATGTGCATGGGTTTATCTGTGGGCTTTCTATCCGGTTCCATTGATTTATCTTTCTGTTTTTGTGCCAGTACCATACTGTCTTGATTACTGTAGCTTTGTAGTATAGTCTGAAGTCAGGGAGCCTGATTCCTCCAGCTCTGTTTTTCGTTCTCAAGATCGCTTTGGCTATTCGGGGTCTTTTGTGTTTCCATACAAATTGTGAAATTTTTTGTTCTAGTTCTGTGAAAAATGCCAGTGGTAGTTTGATAGGGATTCCACTGAATCTGTAGATTGCTTTGGGTAGTAGAGTCATTTTCACAATGTTGATTCTTCCAATCCAGGAACATGGTATATCTCTCCATCTATTTGTATCACCTTTAATTTCTTTCATCAGTGTCTTATAATTTTCTGCATACAGGTCTTTTTTCTACTTAGGTAGGTTTATTCCTAGCCCTTTTGATTTCTTCTTAAACAATTGTTTGTTTAAAAGTGTGTTAATTTTCACTTATTTGTGTATTTTCCAGTTTTCCTTCTGTTTCTGATTTCTAGTTTCATTTCACTGTGGTCAAGAATAGATCGATTGTATGATTTCAGTCTTTTTAAATTTAATAAGACTTGATTTATGGCCTGTCATGGGGGACTATTATATATGCACTTGAAAAGAGTGTGTATTCTCCCATGTTGGGTAGAATATTCTATATAGGTTTGATAAGATAGGTCTAATTGGTTTATAGTGTTGTTCAAGTCCCTTATATCCTTACTGATCTTCCCTCTAGATGTTCTATATTGAAAATGGTATATTGAAGTCTCCAACTCTTGTTGTAGACTATTTCTCCCTTCAGTTATTTCAATTTTGTCTTCATATATTTAGGGACCCTGTTGTTAGGTGTGTATATGTTTCCAATTCGTACATATTTTTGTTCTATTCAATCTTTTATTTTAATATAATATTTGTTTTTGTGACCCTTTTCTGTCTTAAAGTCTGTCTTTAATAATAATGTAGCCACCTCAGTTCTCTTCTGGTAACTATTGCATGAAATATCTTTTACAACTTTTTACCTTTGTGTGTTTGTATTTAAAGTAAGTCTGTTGTATATAGTTTCAGCATATAGATGGATTTTTTTTTTTTTTTTTTTTTTTTTTGCGTTACGCGGGCCTCTCACTGTTGTGGCCTCTCCCGTTGTGGAGCACAGGCTCCGGACACACAGGCTCAGTGGCCTTGGCTCACGGGCCCAGCCGCTCCGTGGCATGTGGGATCTTCCCGGACCGGGGCACGAACCTGTGTCCCCTGCATCAGCAGGCAGACTCTCAACCACTGGGCCACCAGGGAAGCCCAAGATTTCATCTTAATAACTGTTTTTAAGCAATTTGAGTATCATACTCCTTTTTGTAGTTTTGTTCATGATTCTTATACTTGGGTTCAATCAGCTTCTTTAGTTTGTCATTTTCATTAAATTTGTAAAAATTTTGAACTTCATATTTTCAAATGTTTTCTTAGTTCTCCCTTCTCTGGCCTCTTTTTTATGGACTCTAATTATATACGTATGTATTTGTGCACCTGAAGTTGTCTCACAGTTTACTGCCTTTCTGTTCATTTTCTCCATCTTTTTTCTTTCTGTTTTATTCAGATGCTTTCTATTGGTTTGTCTTCAAGTTGACTAATGTTTTATTTTGTTATATTTAATCTGCTGTTAATCTTTTTACCTCTGATCTTATAGTTTTCATCTTTAGAAGATTGATTTAGGTTTTTAAAAATGTATATCCATGCTTCTTAACACATTCAGTCTTTCCTCTAGCTTTTTGAACCCATGGGATACATCATAATAACTGTTAGTATCTGTGTCTGGTATTTTTGCTTTAACCATCTTTGCTGCAAGTATTTTCACCTAACTATTTGGGTGTAAGGCAGTTTTACCATAAAAGATAAAATAACTCGTTGACAGTTTGGTTTCATTTCTCCATTGACACACTGCACCCATTTTTATATTACACAAATCTTAGCCCTCATAATGGTCTATACAGTGACCAGTAGGCATGTGGTCTTAAAATAGTGCATGATAACAACTACGTATATTGAGTTGATAGAAAATATGGTGATAAAACTTACTGGAAGTGTGAAATTAGAGAGTGTAAAGCCAGATTGCATACTATACTAGAAAATAATGTATTATTTCTCAAGTCCTTTAGCGATTTGAAGGTTCAGAGATGAACTCACATTTCCCATACAAGTTTGCAGTGTCTATCAACAGACATGTGACAGCATACCAAGAACAAACAACAGTGTAGAACAGCGGTCCCCAACCTTTATGGCACCAGGGACCAGTTTCGTGGAAGACAGTTTTTCCACAGACAAGGGGTGGGGGGATGGTTCAGGTGGTAATGTGAGCGATGGGGAGCAATGGGGAGCGGCAGATGAAGCTTTGTTTGCCCACCCCCTACTCACCTCCTACTGTGAGGCCCAGGTTGGGGAGCCCTGGTGTAGAAGGCTTTCACAGGAAATTCAAAGCTCAGTTTACAGGTTTGCATCCTAGTATTTGGAAACTGATATCTCTCTTAATGGAGAAAGAAATTGTATTGAAAAAGTACAAGTGCAGTGCCAAACAAGGAGGTGTATTAAGAAGGAAAAAAAAGTATAAAATGCTGTGAATGAAAGACTTGGAGACAGTGCTTGTTACAACTCATAAAATAAAATCAGTTTTTCGTATAGTATTGCTATGAATTTCTTTTACACATGTTTTAAATATATTCAACATTTTTATATTTTGCTATAGTCTTTTTAATTTATTAATTTTTATGTTTCATTATGTCCTTTTAAACGTCCTTTTTTGTTGTTATTTTATCCTTTATGGCAAAATTACCTCATGACCAATTAGTTATATGGTGAAAATATTTATGTTGATATGTAGCAAAGACATATACAGCGAAGATGCTTACGGCAAAATTACCTATAACCATGTATCCTTGTCTACTAATTCTGTCACCTTTCTGAGTCAGTTTTGATTGTTTTATTTTTTCTAATTTTCACCCCCCTTCTTTGCATGCCTAATTATTTTTTATTGGATTCCAGACGTTTTGAAGTTTTCCTTGTTGTGTTGGCTATTTTGTTTATTTTTTGACCTTTGTTCTGTAATAGGTTGTTACTTGGAAACAGTTTGTTCCTTTTGGTCTTGCTTTTAATATTGTTTGGTGGGATCATACCCTGGTTTACTCTAGAGTTAACTTTTCCTCACTTTTGAGCAAGATATTGTAGTATTATAATCAGTGCCCCATAAGGTTCGGTATTTTTCATTTGGGGCTTGAGAATAGACACTGTTTCTGTGCTGTGTGATATTTGATCACTCTTCTCTTTAATTCTTTTGCAGGATTCTTTTCCCAGACTCTGGTGGTTTTCTCACATGAATGTCTTGAGCAATACTCAGCTGTATACTCATGGGTGCCTCAGTGTGGCTTTCTGGACTTCTCTCTCTGCACAGCTTTCTATTCTCTGGTACTCAACCAGGCAAACTCTAGCCTCCGTAGCTTCCTTTTATCCCCACGTTCATCTCAGCTCAGGGAGACCACTGGGCTCTGCTTGGGTTCCCTTTCTCTTTGCTGCAGCCTGGAAACTTTCTCTAGGATAAGCTTGGAAAATAATAATCTCTTTTTTTTTTCCTCAATGATCACTGCCCTTTCTTGCCTGTGTCCAGTGTCTTGGTGCCATTATTTCATATATTTTGTCTCATGTTTTAGTGTTCTCAGGTAGTAGGATAAATCTTATCCCTGTTACTCTATCTTAAATTGGAATTCGAAAAAGTGATGATCAGAATAGGGCCATTTTTTGGTATCTAAATAGTTGATACATATATCTGGAGCAGAGGATATTAGGATAGAGACTAGGAAACTACACTTTTTTTTTTTTGCTGTGTTGGGTCTTTGTTGCTGTGCTCAGGCTTTCTCTAGTTGTGGCGAGCGGGGGCTCCTCTTTGTTGCAGTGCGCGAAGCTGCTCATTGTGGTGGCTTCTCTTGTTGCGGAGCGTGGGCTCTAGGCGTGCGGGCTTCAGTAGTTGTGGCATGCAGGCTCAGTAGTTGTGGCTCATGGGCTCCAGAGCACAGGCTCAGTAGTTGTGGCGCACGGGCTTATTTGCTCTGCGGCAGGTGGGATCTTCCCGGACCAGGGATTGAACCTGTGTCCCCTGTTTTGGCAGGTGGATTCTTAACCACTGTGCCCCCAGGGGAGTCCTGGAAGCTACACTTTATTTTATTTTATTATTTTTTAAATAAGCTCTTTCAATTTATTCAACTGTAACATAATCCAGTAGTTCTGGTGAGATTCAATTATATAATGACTTAATTGAAAGAAAATTAAACAAGTATATGTCTAAATTCTTTCACACTAAATGAGATTTTATATTACTCTAGGAACAGATATTTCAATTCTGATATGATGACTTTAAACAGGGTGGTATTTGATATTCAGAACAATCAATAAGAATTTCATAAACATTTGAGAGCTATCTTCTATTGATCTTGCACAAAATTAAATCAAATTCCACTTTATGCCCAGATGACCAAAGTAAAGAAAAAGAAGTTGAAAAGCCAATTCAAGCTTTGTTAAGTAAATTTAAAAAATGCCTTCCATGATAGTAGCAAGAATGGATTATCTTCCCTATCTTCCCCCTAGTAACCAGGCAACCAGGAGTAGGCTGCACATGCTTATCATCTTACAAATTAGTTAGGTATTTATCGAAAAAGCCTGCTCTATAACCACACTTTCATACCCTTCATGTTTCTACATAAATATGGCTTCTTGGATTTTATATATATATATAAATATATATATATATTTAACATCTTTCTTGGAGTATAATCGCTTTACAATGGTGTGTTAGTTTCTGCTGTATAACAAAGTGAATCAGCTATACATATACATATATCCCCCATCCTCTCCCTCTTGTGTGTCCATCCCACCCTCCCTATCCCACCCCTCTAGGTGGTCACAAAGCACCGAGCTGATCTCCCTGTGCTATGCAGCTGCTTCCCACTAGCTATCTGTTTTACATTTGGTAGTGTATATATGTCAGTGCCACTCTCTCACTCGGTCCTAGCTTACCCTTCCCCCTCCCTGTGTCCTCAAGTCCATTCTCTATGTCTGTGTCTTTATTCCTGTCCTGTCCCTAGGTTCTTCAGAACCATTTCTTTTTTTTAGATTCCATATATATGTGTTAGCATACGGTGTTTGTTTTTCTCTTTCTGACTTACTTCACCCTGTATGACAGACTCTAGGTCCATCCACCTCACTATAAATAACTCAATTTCCTTTCTTTTTATGGCCGAGTAATATTTCGTTGTATATATGTGCCACATCTTCTTTATCCATTCATCTGTCAGTGGACACTTAGGTTGCTTCCATGTCCTGGCTATTGTAAATAGAGCTGCAATGAACACTGTGGTACATGACTCTTTTTGAATTATGGTTTTCTCAGGGTATATGCCCAGTAGTGGGATTGCTGGGTTGTATGGAAGCTACACTTTAAATTGATATGCATTGAGAGAGTCCTGGATTAGAGAATAAGATATGATGAAATTTAGTTAAGAACAGTAGATAGAAATTTGATTATTGAGAAGAATTAGAAATTGGACAGTGTAGATTTATGAATGAAAAGAAGTAAAAAAATATTAAGGTAGAAAATTAGTTTTATCTTCTATTTATCTTAAGGGAAGACATTCTCTAGCCACCTGACATTTAACTTTTTTTTTTTTAAAAGGACGCTTTCTTTTTTTTTTTTTAATTTCATTTATTTATTTATTTTTGGCTGTGCTGGGTCTTTTCTGTGCGTGGGCTTTCTCTAGTTGCGGCGAGCGGCGGCCACTCTTCATCGCGGTGCGCGGGCCTCTCACTGTCGCGGCCTCGCCCGTTGCAGAGCACAAGCTCCAGATGCGCAGGCTCAGTAGTCGTGGCTCACGGGCCTAGTCGCTCCGCGGCATGTGGGATCCTCCCAGACCAGGGCTCGAACCCGTGTCCCCTGCATTGGCAGGCAGACTCTCAACCACTGCGCCACCAGGGAAGCCCATGACATTTAACTTTTGAACAGTTGTTTTAGAACATTCCAGCTTGATTTCTGAATGGAATTACTTATTTGTTTTATTATTTTTTTAATTTTAAAATTTGTGTATTTTCCAGTTTTATTACATAATGAAAAGAGAATATAACATGTCACATTTCTAATTCTTTTATTTTTAACATCTTTATTGGAGTATAATTGCTTTACAATGTTGTGTTAGTTTCTGCTGTATAACAAAGTGAATCAGTTATATGTATACATACATCCCCATATCCTGAATTACTTATTTTAAATTGTAATGTTCCAGAAAGGGTGATACCAAGGTAATTGCTTATATTATTTTTCTTCACTTGAAAACTTAAAATTTAACAATGATAGAAGATAACATGTATCATATTTACTTAAAAGTTAGATATATTTTATAATACTTTCTAAACACATGGGGGAAAATTAGAGTTTAGTGTACAGTTATGTTATCTCGTAGATATATGGTGCCATCTAATGGCTAATGTGAAAATCTGTTTGGTAAATAGCATAATGCTCAGCAGTTTGTTCTATGCTGAGTAAATTTAACACTGAAATCTTTGGTGCTTTTAATGTCCAAGGTACATTTTTTATTTAAACACTAAGGTATATGGGTATTTTCATTTCAGTTTATAGTATCTTTAAAATTCAACTACATCAGTATGATTTGTCATCACATATAAAAGCATATGTGTGCAATTTACATATTTTAAAATTTATTCAGTATAAATTTTGCATGTAAAACCAATTTTAATAAGCATGTCAAGTTTGCAAATCTTTCCATCTGCTATCTTATATAGTTCTTGTTCCCTCTTCCTGGTCCCAATATGTACTTAGAAATTAACGCCTTGTGGAAGTTCACTACTATTGTAACATAATTCATTCTTCTTCCCTCCTTCACTCTCTATTTACATTTTATAAAATATATCCAGAATGTGAGAACGATAGAAGAGATTGGCAATTTTTAAGTGTTGCTCCAGATTCTTAGAGATTCTGTGGAGTCACTCCAGGGGCTGGCATGGAGGTGGCTAAGGTTGGAGAATTAGTATTTTGAGGGCTCTAGAAGTCCTAATCCAGTTTTTCCTAAATATATTTTATCATGGAACCGCTGTCTTCCTTATTTTGGAAATTGTTCTGTATTCCCTTTTATAAAAAAAATTATTATTTATTATTATTAATTAATTAATTAATTTTGGCTCTGCTGGGTCTTAGTTGCAGCACGTGGGATCTTCGTTGTGGCATACAGGATCTTTAGTTGCGGCACGCAAACTGTTAGCTGCGGCATGTATGCGGGATCTAGTTCCCCAACCAGGGTTTGAACCCAGGCCCCCTGCATTGGGAGTGTGGAGACTTACCCACTGGACCGCCAGGGAAGTCCCCTGTATTCCCTTTTTTTTTTTTTTTTTTGCGGTACGCGGGCCTCTCACTGTTGTGGCCTCTCCCGTTGCAGAGCACAGGCTCTGGGCACACAGGTTCAGTGGCCATGGCCCACAGGCCCAGCCGCTCTGCAGCATGTGGGATCTTCCCGGACCGGGGCACGAACCCGTGTCCCCTGCATCGGCAGGCGGACTCTCAACCACTGCGCCACCAGGGAAACCCTGTATGATCCTTTTAATGTGTTGTTGGATTCTGTTTGCTAGTATTTTGTTGAGGATTTTTGCATCTATATTCATCAGTGAAATTGGTCTGTAATTTTCTTTTTTTGTAGTATCTTTGTCTGCTTTTGGTATCAGGGTGATGGTGGCCTCATAGAATGAGTTTGGGAGTGTTCTTCCCTCTGCCGTATTTTGGAAGAGTTTGAGAGGGATAGGTGTTAGCTCTTCTCTAAATGTTTGATAGAATTCACCTGTGAAGCCATCTGGTCCTGGACTTTTACTTCTTGGAAGATTTTTAATCACAGTTTCAATTTCATTACTTGTGATTGGTCTGTTCATATTTTCTGTTTCTTCCTGGTTCAGTCTTGGAAGGTTTTACCTTTCTAAGAATTTGTCCATTTCTTCCAGGTTGTCCATTTTATTGGCATAGAGTTGCTTGTAGTAGTAGTCTATTAGGATGCTTTGTATTTCTGTGGTGTCTGTTGTAACTTCTCCTTTTTCATTTCTAATTCTGATTATTTGAGTCTTCTCCCTTTTTTTCTTGATGAGTGTGGCTAAAGGTTTATCAATTTTGTTTATCTTCTCAAAGAACCAGCTTTTAGTTTTATTGATGTTTGCTGTGATTTCCTTCATTTCTTTTCATTTTTTTTCTGATCTGATCTTTATGATTTCTTTCCTTCTGCTAATTTTGGGTTTTTTTTTTTTATTCTTCTTTCTCTGACTAGTTTAGGTGTAAGGTTAGATTGTTTATTTGAGATGTTTGTTTTTTCTTGAGGTAGGACTGTATTGCTATAAACTTCCCTCTTAGAACTGCTTTTGCTGCATCCCATATGTTTTGGATCATCATGTTTTCATTGTCATTTGTCTCTAGATATTTTTTGATTTCCTCTTTGATTTATTCAGTGATCTCTTTGTTATTTAGTAACGTATTGTTTAGCCTCCATGTGTTTGTGTTTTTTACGTTTTTTTCCTTGTAATTGATTTCTAATCTCATAGTGTTGTGGTCAGAAAAGATGCTTGATATGATTTCACTTTTCTTAAATTTACTGAGGCTTGATTTGTGACCCAAGATGTGATGTATCCTGGAGAATATTCCATGCACACTTGAGAAGAAAGTGTAATCTGCTGTTTTTGGATGGAATGTCCTATAAATATCAATTAAATCTGTCTAGTGTATTGTGTCATTTAAAGCTTGTGTTTCCTTTTTAATTTTTTGTTTGGATGATCTGTCCATTGGTGTGAGGTGTTAAAGTCCCCCACTATTACTGTGTTACTGTCGATTTCCTCTTTTAGAGCTGTTAGCAGTTGCCTTATGTATTGAGATGCTCCTTCCTGTGTTGGGTGCATATATATTTATAAATGTTATATCTTCTTCTTGGATTGATCCCTTGATCATTATGTAGTGTCCTTCCTTGTCTCTTCTAACATTCTTTATTTTAAAGTCTATTTTATCTCATATGAGTATTGCTACTCCAGCTTTCTTTGGATTTCCATTTGCATGGAATATTTCATTTCATTTTTCATCCCCTCACTTTCAGTCTGTATGTGTCCCTAGGTCTGAAGTGGGTCTCTTGTAGACAGCATATATATGGGTCTGGATTTTGTATCCATTCAGTGAACCTGTGTCTTTTGGTTGGAGTGTTTTATCCATTCATGTTTAAGGAAATTATTGATACTCATGTTCCTATTACCATTTTCTTAATTGTTTTGGGTTTGTTTTTGTAGGTCCTTTTGTTCTCTTGTGTTTCCCACTTAGAGAAGTTCCTTTAGCATTTGTTGTAGAGCTGGTTTGGTAGTGCTGAATTCTCTTAGCTTTTGCTTGTCTGTAAAGCTTTTGATTTCTCCATCGAATCCGAATGAGATCCTTGCCGGGTAGAGTAATCTTGGTTGTAGGTTCTTCCCTTTTATCACTTTAAATATGTCATGCCACTCCCTTCTGGCTTGTAGAGTTTCTGCTGAGAAATCAGCTGTTAACCTTATGGGAGTTCCCTTGTATGTTATTTGTCATTCTTCCCTTGCTGCTTTCAATAAATTTCTTTGTCTTTAATTTTTGCCAATTTGATTACTATGTGTCTTGGCATGTTTCTTCTTGGGTTTATCCTGTATGGGGCTCTCTGCGCTTCCTGGGCTTGGGTGGCTATTTCCTTTCCCATGTTAGGGAAGTTTTCGACTATAATCTCTTCAAATATTTTCTCGGGTCCTTTCTCTCTCTCTTCTCCTCCTGGGACCCCTATAATGTGAATATTATTGCATTTAATGTTGTCCCAGAGGTCTCTTAGGCTGTCTTCATTTCTTTTCATTCTTTTTTCTTTATTCTGCTCTGCAGTAGTTATTTCCACTATTTTATCTTCCAGGTCACTTATCCATTCTTCTGCCTCAGTTATTCTGCTATTGATCCCTTCTAGAGTATTTTTAATTTCATTTATTGTGTTGTTCATCATTGCTTGTTTCATCTTTATTTCTTCTAGGTCCTTGTTAAATGTTTCTTGCAATTTCTCTATTCTATTTCCAAGATTTTGGATCATCTTTACTATCATTATTCTGAATTCTTCTTCAGGTAGACTGCCTATTTCCTCTTCATTTTTTAGGTCTGGTGGGTTTTTACCTTGCTTCTTCATCTGCTGTGTATTTTTCTGTCTTCTCATTTTGCTTATCTTACTGTGTTTGGGGTCTCCTCTTTGCAGGCTGCAGGTTCATAGTTCCCGTTGTTTTTGGTGTCTGTCCCCAGTGGCTAAAGTTGGTTCAGTGGGTTGTGTAGGCTTCCTGGTGGAGGGGACTAGTGCCTGTGTTCTGGTGGATGAGGCTGGATCTTGTCTTTCTGGTGGGCAGGTCCACGTCTGGTGGTGTGTTTTGGAGTGTCTGTGGCCTTGTTATGATTTTAGGCAGCCTCTCTGCTAATGGGTGGGGTTGTGTTCCTGTTTTGCTAGTTGTTTGGCATAGGGTGTCCAGCACTGTAGCTTGCTGGTCGTTGAGTGAAGCTGGGAGCTGGTGTTGAGATGGAGATCTCTGGGAGATTTTCGCCATTTGATATTATGTGGAGCTGGGAGGTCTTTTGTGGCCCATTGTCCTGAAGTTGGCTCTCCCACCTCAGAAGCACAGCACTGACTCCTGGCTGCAGCACCAAGAGCCTTTCATCCACACGGCTCAGAATAAAAGAGAGAAAAAGTGAAAGGAAGGAAGGAAGGAAGGAAGAAAGGAGGGGGATAAAATAAAGTTATTAAAATAAAAAATAATTATTAAGAAAAAAAAATTTTTTAAAGAAAAAAAACGGATGGATAGAACCCTAGGACAAATGGTGGAAGCAAAGCTACACAGACAAAATCTCACACAGAAGCATACACATACACACTCACAAAAAGAGGAAAAGGGGAAAAAATAATAAATCTTGCTCTCAAAGTCCACCTCCTCAATTTGGGATGATTCGTTGTCTATTCATGTATTCCACAGATGCAGCGTACATCAAGTTGATTGTGGAGATTTAATCCGCTGCTTCTGAGGCTGCTGGGAGAGATTTCCCTTTCTCTTCTTTGTTTGCACAGCCCCCGGGGCTCAACTTTGGATTTGGCCCCGCCTCTGCTTGTAGGATGCCGGAGGGCGTCTGTTCTTCACTCAGACAGGACAGGGTTAAAGGAGCAACTGCTTCGGGGGCTCTGGCTCACTCAGGCCGTGGGGAGCGAGGGGTGCGGATGTGGGGCGAGCCTGCGACGGCAGAGGCCGGCGGGACGTTGCACCAGCCTGAGGTGCACCGTGCGTTCTCCCAGGGAAGTTGTCCCTGGATCCTGGGACCCTGGCAGTGGCGGGCTGCACAGGCTCCCCATAAGGGGTGTGTGGATAGTGACCTGTGCTCGCACACAGGCTTCTTGGTGGCGGCAGCAGCAGCCTTAGCGTCTCATGCCCGTCTCTGGGGTCCGCGCTGTTAGCCGCGGCTCACGCTCGTCTCTGGAGCTCCTTTAAGCAGCACTCTTAATCCCCTCTCCTCGCGCACCAGGAAACAAAGAGGGAAGAAAAAGTCTCTTGCCTCTTCGGCAGGTCCAGCCTTTTCCCTGGACTCCCTCCCGGCTAGCCGTGGTGCAGTAACCCGCTGCAGGCTGTATTCACGCTGCCAGCCCCAGTCCTCTCCCTGCTCTCCGACCGAAGCCTGAGCCTCAGCTCCCAGCCCCGCCTGCCCCGGCGGGTGAGCAGACAACCCTCTTGGGCTGGTGAGTGCCGGTCGGCACCGATCCTCTCTGTGCGGGAATCTCTCTGCTTTGCCCTCTGCACCCCTGTTGCTGTGCTCTAGTCTGCGGCTCCGAAGCTTACCCCCTCTGCCACCCGCGAAGGGGCTTCCTAGTGTGTGGAAACCTTTCCTCCTTCACAGCTCCCTCCCACTGGTGCAGGTTCCGTCCCTATTCTTTTGTCTCTGTTGTTTCTTTTTTCTTTTGCCCTACAGCAGGTACGTGGGGAGTTTCTTGCCTTTTGGGAGATCTGAGGTCTTCTGCCAGCGTTCAGTAGGTGTTCTGTAGGAGTTGTTCCACGTGTAGATGTATTTCTGGTGTATCCAATAAGTAGCTATATCCTCATGGACAATTTTCTTTCTCATTAAGGTTTTTTCCCTAAGGGTTTACCTTGTTCTTTTGTTTGAAATGCATTCCTCTGTTTCTTCATTTTGCTTGATTCTCTGTGTTGGTTTCTATGCATTAGGTGGAACAGCCACCTCTCCCAGTCTTGAAGGAGTGGCCTCCTTTTTTTCCCTTTGTGCTTGGTCTGTTTTCACTTGCTCATAGCAGGGGTTGCGTGCTGAGGCCACACATCAGCCCTTCAGACCAGCGTTCCTCTTGTGAAAGGGCCGTGCGCCACACTTCAGCTTTGTGGACCCCGCACAGAAGCTCCGAGACGACCGGTAGAGTTTTCTATTCAAAGTTTTTCTGGGCCTGAAAATTTCTTTTTCAGTAGTTTTTAAATCATGAATCAAATTTTTTCATAGTTTTAGGGCTATTTAAATTACATATTTTATATTGGATAGTTCATACAGTTTGAGGAATTGGTCCATTGCACCAAATTGTCAAATTTATGTGCGTAAGGTTGTTTGTGGCATGCCTTTATTATTCTTTTGATATCTGCAGGATACATAGTGATATTCTGTTTCATTCCTGATGCTGGTAATTTGAGTCTTCTCTTTTTTTCTTTGTAATTCTTGCTAATCATAATCTTTTATCCAACTAGATTTACACATTTATTTTGCTTACTTAACTCTGAATGTATTTGAGTTTTCACCCCCTAATTTATAATTTGTTTCATACAAAATATTTTTTGTCAGATTTTGATGTCAGAATGATGCTAGCTTTGAAAAATGAACTTAAAGCTTTTTATCTTGTGTCCTAGAACATATTTCCAAACTTGCTTATAAATCTTTTTGGGCCTAGGAGTTTTATTTAAGGTAATTCTTTTGTACTTGCACATTTTTATTTTATGCTAATTTTGTAGCTGTTTGGGAATGTATCTGTGCTGAAGTGTACAAAGTATTTGCCTTTAAAAATTTAAATATCATCTCTACCTATGGTTATATCCCTGTTCTTGTATATAGTATTCTGTATTTGTAAATGATATATTGGTTCAGATGATGAGATCTGAGTTAAAAATATCTTTGTTTGAATCTTGACTCCGCCACTTACAACTCTGTGAATTTGAAATTATTCAGTTTATCAAGTTTCAGTTAACTTTTCTTCAAGGGTTATGGAATATGAATGAAATATTACCTGTAAAATATGGTATAGTAAGACTTAAATTAGTGTTAGTTTTATTGTAATTATTGATTAGACTTGCTAAAGGTGTGTATATTTTATTTTAGTTCTCCTCCCCCCCACCAAATCTAAGAGAAAGTTCTTAGGTTCTTTTACTATTTTTACCTAATTTTAGTAATTGATGCTTTTATCTATTATTTCTTCCTACTGCTTTCTTTCTGGCTATTTTATGCCTTCTTTTAAAAACTTCTTCAATGGAATGCTTCATAATTTTCATCCTCTTGCGATTAAAAATACAGCATTTAAGACTGAATTATGTTTTCACTAGCCTCCAAGTAATGAAGTTTTATTTTCAAGATATTTGTGAAAATACAGGAGATGAGATATCAGAAATTTAAGATCAGTGACTCTTGTTTTCATTGCGACTAGAAATCGAACATTGTTTTGAATCTGAGATAACCTAAGACCTTCATTTCAGTTATGAAAATTTGCAGTGTTAAGTTGGCAGCTTTGCTGTCTTCCTCATTTTAAAGTGAGTGCTTTTGTGTTGTAATGTCTTACCTTTAATTTTGTTTTCTATTCATTTTTGGTAGATTCTCTTTGTCAAGCTAGGGAAGTTTCCCTCCATTCTGAATTTACTGAGTTTTTTCTTTTTTATGTTATAGACGGATGTTGGATTTTCTTAATGAATTTTTTACCTCTATTGAAATGATCTTGTGTTTTCTTTTTTACTTTGTTAGTGGGATGAATAATACCAGTTGATTTTCTAATGTTCCATCATGTTTGCATTTGGGGGATAAATCTAACTTTGTCTTGATATATTTCTCCAAGTCCTTCTGGAGTTTGTTTTTGATAATCATTTTTTACATTTTATGTTCATGAACATGGAGATCAAGCTATCACTGCAGTAATGCTACAGAACAATCCATTCTAAATCTCTTATAAATAAAAGCATTTATGTTCACATATCTGAAGGTCAGCCGGTTTCTTGCCTTTTTGGAGCTTGCATTCTAGTAGGGCAAGAGCAGTAATAAACAATTAACAAAATTAATAAATTATTTGGTACTTTTGAAAATAGATATGGAAAGTAGACTAGGGAAAAGGAGAGGAAAGTTTGGTAATGGGTTGCATTTTTAAGTAGGATGGACAAAATAGTTCTCATTAAGAAGGTAACATTGGAGCAAAGACTTGAAGAAGGTGAAAGAATTAGCTGTGTGACAATTTGGGAAAATGCCATCTAAGCAGAGGGAGCAACCAGGCAAAAACAACCTGGCTAATATTTGAGGAACATCATAGTGGCCTGTGTAGCTGGAGTAGAATGAGCTAGTCCGGAAGCAGTAGGAGATGAGATCAGAGGAGTAATAGAGAGCCAGATCAGGTAGGAGATGGGGAACCATGGGGACATTTTGAGCAGAGGATAGCTAGTTCCGATTTACATTTTGAAGGGCTCATTCTGGATCCTGTGGTGAGGATAGACTAAGAGGGACAGGATTGAAAGTAGGTAGTCCAGATAAGAGCTCTTGCAGAGCTGGAATGAGTTATCAGGTATCACCATAACCTAGGTAAACTGCCCCTAAGGACTATCCATAATATTAGTTCTTTTGTAATTTGAAGCATTATAAACATTAAAAAATAGTGTTTTAGAGTCAACACCTATGTAACTACTACCCAGGAAAGAAGTCGAATGCTGCTATTCTTTAGAAGTTCCCGTGCACCTTTCCTGATTTTATGTATATATGAAATTAATTTATAGGCATTCTTTATATATTTTAGGTATGAGCGTTTTCCCCCTTATATGTGTTACAAATGTATTATCCCATTCTTTGGTGTGCTTATTCATTTTATGGTATCTACTGATGACTAGAAATTCTAATTTTTAATGTAGTCATTTTCTTTGTAGTTTTTGTTCTTGCTGTGTCTTGTTAATAAGAAATGCTTCTTTACCCTGGTAAAGTACAAAGACTTGTCTTCTAATTGTGAAGACAAGTCTTTTTAATTTAAAAAAAAAATACAAAGCTGTTCACATTTGGATCTGTAATCCATGTGGAATTGGCTTGTATGTAAATTCATTTCCCCCTATTCCTGGTTTTCCCAGCACAGTATATTGAGAAGATGTTCTCTCTCCACTGGTCTGCAGCCATCTTAGTCATACATCAGAATCCATATATGCATATGTCTATTTCTGGCCTATCTATCCTGTACTGTTGGTCTATTGTCAATCCCTATGTCAGTATCACCTCATTTTAATTATTAAACTTTTAAAATAATTCTTGATGTCTGATAGAGCATCACCAGACAGGTTTTTATTCTGTGCCCATCAGGCAACTTTTTAATTACTGTTTCAGCTTTTCAGGTACCCTAATACCAGGATGATGGTTGTCCTGTTATTGTTAAAGAGTTTTCTCCAGTGTAAATTTTAAAAGTGGTTCATATATCCTCTCCCATTTGAATGTGGCTACTGTGCAGCAGAATCTGAAAGATGGATTGATCATTTCTATGCCAAAATTTATTTTTATTCCTCATATAGATCTTCTAGGCCCTAATAAAGACAAGTCTTGGACTTCTAAAAGTGAAGACAAGACGTTAGACAGTGATGAACTCGTCAAAGATAATGCTATTATGGAACGCTGCTTGCTGGCCAATCAGTTGCTAGCAAGTGCTTCTTAACTTGCTCCCTTTAGTCCATTACATGATATGCCTTAGTGGTGTTAGAATTTGTAAGTAAAATGTGAATATTTTTGAGTGTAGATTATAAATTTTTTATGAAACAGTTATTCCTCATTCCTAAAACAAATGCTTAATGAATGCCTACCATATTCTAGGTCCTGTGCTAGGCATTAGGAAGGGAAACAGTGATGTATTTTAAAGTCCCTGTCTTTATGGAGCTATCTTTTGGCAGAGGGAGACAAATAAACTGGCAGTTATGATCCATTGTGATAAGTCCTATGAAAGAGACATGTTCAGGCACCATGGGAACATACATTTAGAGCCCCTTACTCATCCTTAAAGTCCTATTGGGTTTTCTGGAGAAGTCCACATCTGAGCAGGGTCGTGAAAGGTAAGAGATTTGAATTGGCAAGGTCAAGTGAAGAGAGAAGGGAGACAGAAGGGCGGTTCAACCAAGTATGTGGGAAAAACTGGAGTGAAAAAAAGGGCTGGGGCATATTGGAAACGTAACACTTATTATGAATAAGCAACTTTGTCTTAGAAATTATCCTTCCTGATTTATAGGGAGTAATCGGCAATTTATCTTGACAGTTAGTAAAAGCTGTTTCTATTTCAGTGATTTGTAGGAGCTCTGATACCCCTCTTTTAAGTGTAAAAGGCTCTTTGCATATAAAACATTCAAAGGAATTACCTCCATCGCCTTGATCTTTTGATATTTTCACTCTAAAATATCTAGGGGAATGATGTAGTAAACCTCATTAATAATTGAATTAAGCCATCCATTTAACTAAAAGACGGTGATTTGTCCAAACGAATATTCTAATAAGTATCAAAGTTAATTGAAATCTAGTTCTCAGAAAATTTTTTTCCTTTAGGAATTTTTCACTGCTTTGAAACTAAAGGCTAAGTGGAAGAATATGTATGTTTTTATGTGTTGAGAGGAGTAAAAACATAGGAAGTAGTTTTCAAGCAATTTAAAGAGGCTTGGCTGTCACACTCGCCAAGACTGAAGGTGGGAGACTTAATAAAAGAGGAAAGAATGTGAGACAGGAGGAGTTGATTCCCCTTCTTTAATGGTCAGAATTGTAATAGGCTCTGACCTGACCTTTAGGTCTTTACTTGCACCAGCAAAGACTTTGCCTTCCAACATTTATTAAACATTGCCTGATCTTTACAAACATCACTTTTCTTTGTTAATACTGTTTTCTTAGTTTCATTTACAAGTGCTCTTTTTAAAATAATTTTTCAAAATTTATTTATTTTTATTTATCTATTATTTTTGGCTGTGTTAGGTCATTGTTGCTGTGCGCAGGCTTTCTCTAGTTGGGGCGAGCAGGGGCTACTCTTCGTTGCGGTGCGCAGGCTTCTCATTGCGCTGGCTTCTCTTGTTGCAGAGCATGGGCTCTAGTTGCGCGGGCTTCAGTAGTTGTAGCACACGGGCTCAGTAGTTGTGGCTCACAGGCTCTAGAGCACAGGCTCCATAGTTGTGGCTCACGGGCTTAGTTGCTCGGCGGCATGTGGGGTCTTCCCGGACCAGGACTCAAACCCGTGTCCCCTGCGTTGGCAGGCAGATTCTTAACCACTGCAGCACCAGGGAAGTCCCCCATTCATCTATTGATGGACATTTAGATTGTTTCTAACAAATGCTTTTTCTGTTTATTTTCTTCTGCTGTTTTGACTTAGTCCTTGCTGTAACATGCTCTCCAAATCCATCCTTTACTCTTCTTTTACAACTTTTCTGAGTTTCTGGATCTACCTTAGCATTTTTATACAATTATATTCAGCATTATAATTATCATCTATCAATACTAATTTATATCCCTGTTTTTGAAAGGTCTCAAAATTCCTTTATGAATATGAACTTTCTAAATATCTTCATCACACTAACTTTAGCCATTTGGGACTTGTTTAAAACAGGATGTTCTTAGCCTTTCTCTCAAGCAAATTGCTAATCTCAATGCTCTAAATTTTATATTCCTCCAGCCTTTCTTGATAGCCTGTTTTAGTTCTTAATCCTCACAGTTAAATAGTTATTTCTCTAATCAAGTTTTTGAGTATCATTACACATCATTTTCTATATTTTCTGATCTTAGAGTTCTGTATTATGTGGTCTAACTGTTCTGTATATACTAAAACCTTCAACACCTTTTGTCATTTCTTCCACAGTGCAAAGTAATTTCACCTTTGGCATAAGAACTTTTAATAGATATTTAGTGAATTTAATTATTTCTCTGTGAACCTTTTTATTGTTCTCGGTTGTATTTTGAAATTGGAGACCATACTGTGTTAATAAGAATCTGATAGCATAACAGAAGACTTAGTTTTCACTTGTTAGAAACTTTACACTGCTGATTTCTATCTTACTTGTGTTATACCGTTATTTTACATTTTTTCCTAGCACATTTTAAGCCAACATTTTCATTAACCTTTATCAGCGTTTGGCCCCTGGTGGGATAGTAACTTGCCATTATCTGTATTGAACTTTGTTTTGTTTTGATGTCTTATTTCTTTAATATATTGAGGTTTCTCATGTATCTTTCTTTTAATGAATTAGCCACCATGCCCAACCTAGTGTTCCTAGCATCTTCTACAGAATTAATGACCATATTCTCAGTTCCTTCATTCAGGTTATTGGTAAAGGTATTAAGTTACAGTTTTATAGAATGATTCTTTTTAAGCTGATTATGAATCATTGAGTTTTAGATGTAATCTTACATCCTTTTGTGTAGATTCATTCTTTCTCTCTCTATCCATATCCATATCTCAACCCTCAGTCATGGCCACAGCTATTTGCTATTCCCTGACTTTAGTTTGCTGGGCCAGAAAAAGAGAATATTAAGTTAGGGAGGGAGTGACTTATATGGCCTCTTTGACATTAGACCTAGTCACCAATTAGGGCAATTATGATCAACTAGAGAGGTTGGCACAAGGCAAAACTGGCTCTAATATCAGTGCTCGCCTGAGAGATAGCCTAAGTGGTATGGCCTGCCATGAAGCCTAGTGACTTACTTGTTGGAGTTTCAGACCTTCATCTAGAATCTAGATCCTGTCTGTAAGTTTGTAGATGAAATTGAAATTTCATTTTAGAGAAAATTGTGAGCTTTTCCCAAGAAAGCTAGACATCGTATGTGTTTTCCTTGTCTACATAACTAGTCATTCTTTCACAGAAAGAAATTAACAAGTTATCCTGACATATTTCACTGAGACATAAAGATTGTTCCTTGGTGTCACATGTCTTTCTAGATAATTGAAACTTGGTATTTTGATAACTTGTACTAATAATTTCTCATGTATCTGCCATGGTTGTCTTTAAAAAATAATAGCATTTGGCATTTAACCCACAGACTATATTTCATTTACTTGAATATCAGTTGATATTCATAGAAGAAAGATCACTTGTCAAAGCATGTGAATGGATTGCCAACTTTTATATGCATTCACAAAATCTATAAGTAATTTATATTTTGTTAGATGAGTGTGATATAATGCCATGGATTGGACGTTCTCTGTCATTGGAAATAGAAGCATTAATGGAGCAAGTATAGGAAAAGTATTTAAAGATTAATATAGGTCCTTATATTTGTGTTTTACCAGTTTATATATTTGAGACAGCCTGAAAGATAGGCTCCAAGAAGTACCTCTTTCTTCTAGCCTGTTCAGTTGAGGCACCTAACATGTCAGGTATCACCATTTTTCGCTTGGATTACTGAAATTAAAAAATGTCTTTCACTAGTCCACTCCCATCTTTATTTCTACACTAGAGTGAACTCATCACTTCCATGCTTAAAATACTTTATAGAGCCCCTGTTGTTTTCAGGATAAAGTTCAAACTCCTCAACAGTCTTTACAAGGTCTTTCATGATTTTGCCCTTGCTTACTATCCAGCTTTATCTCTTAGTACTTTATACTTTTTATTCTGTTCTCTTAATATGTCATTATCTCTTTCCTGTGGGCTTTTTTTTTAATACTATAAATACTATTCTTTCTCTTTGCTTTGTTTCTTCTTTCTTACTCTAGAATCTTCATATTTCAGTTTAGGAGTCAGTTCCTTCGGGAAGTCTCTATCTCCCAAGCCAAGGTTAGGTGCCCCTGTAGTACTTTATTAAGCCTCTGGGTTCAGGGACCACATTTGTCTTATTCAGGCTTTCATTTCTATTTCTTAGTATTTATTGAATAAATTAAGATACAATTTAGTACTTCTCAGGCATTTACACTGACAGAAAAAAGAACATTTGCCCCCATGGGTACATAAAGATACCCACTAAAAGCATTAAAGTTTCATCATTTTGAATTTTATTTTTTAAATTTCTGCAAATTTTATTATTTAGTTTTGTATTTTGTTCATTTAAAATATAAAAAAGTTTACTTACTAGCTAAATTATATAATATCTCCCTAAATCTCTAACTAAAATAGACATTACTGAAAGATGTGTCATGGTACACCACCAGATTTTATTCCTCTTAGTTTCATCATTCCATTGCTTATCTCTTCTCTTTTTGATTGACATATTCTTTCTTCAGCTGTGTGATTAATGCTGATTTTGTTACAGGTGATTTGGTTAACTTACAGAACCATTCTTTATTTTTAAAACATTTTTAATTAGTCCCTATTTTAATATTTAAAAATCGTATTCACAGCCTCTAAGTACCAGGACTCAAACTGCTTCCTATTTGATTCTGCTCCAACACTACCTTGCTTGTTCAGTAATGCTAACTGTAGCTGAAATCAGAGGGGATGTATTAGAGCTGTTTGCAAAGCTCTCAGAGTAATTTTTCTTTAAAATGTCAAATATTTTAGCTTTCATTATATCTGGTATGTTATATCAACAAAAAAGGTAGAAAGGCATAACTTTGCAAATGGAGCTCCACATTTTTATTCAATATGTGTTGGGAATTCAGGTAAATAGTCTTTAAATTTCAAATTGCTGTATTGAAGTAGGAATGCAATATGATGTTGAGCTTTTATCACCACTAAATAAAGTGTGCTGGACCTGTTTAGTGGTAAGAAGAAAACATGATATGCTGTTAAGGTAGATGCACTTTTGATGGCACACGTACATATTCAGACACGGTAAATCCATATGCCTTATTTTCAGCAAAGGTTGTGTCTTCCCAAAATGGATCAAGTTTAGTGCTAAAGAAAGATTTTTTTTTTAGGGTGAGCAAAGGATGTTTTAGTCACTTCAGGAAGAGAAGTAGAGTGATGTCAGCAAGATAACAGATTAGGCGGTCCCAACACTTGTCCCCCCACAAAAACAATGAATAATCAACTAACTACCAATGAAAATAGCTCTAGGACAGCTCTGGAGTACAGTGAAGCAACTGGAGCTATCCAGTGGAACATAAAAACTGAGAATAGGGCTTCCCTGGTGGCGCACTGGTTGAGAGTCCACCTGCCGATGCAGGGGACATGGGTTCGTGCCCCGGTCTGGGAAGATCCCACATGCCGCGGAGTGGCTGGGCCCGTGAGCCATGGCCACTGAGCATGTGCTTCTGGAGCCTGTGCTCCGCAACGGGAGAGGCCACAACAGTGAGAGGCCCGCGTACCGCAAAAAAAACACAAAAAACAAAACAGAATAGTTTCATAGAAAAGTATAAGAAGCATTTTACCTGAATCACTCCATCTCCAAGTCCACTACAGCTTGACACCAAGAGAGATACCATTGGCATGACCTCCCCTCGCGGGGAGAGACAAGCAGCAAGACTCTTCCAGCTGTTGCCACTGCCATTGAGGAGCCTAGTGGCCCTCCCCACTGCTGTGGACACCTGCAGCTTTCACCCACTGAGGACCTCCACGATCTTTGTCAAAACTGACCTCAGCTGATGGAGTTGCCTGGAATCCACCCACTGAATTTCCTTGGAGTCACCACCACTGTCTCCTTCACCCCACTGCCCAGGAGTAGAGTTGCTGCAACACCTGTATGGGGGCTAGAGCCACCTTTTTGCTCCTCCCCACTTCCAGGCTGGAGCTACCATATCCTCCCTCCACCCCTCCCCAGCCTGGTGCCACTGTCTTCATGCCTTAGATCCTGGCTCACAGTTTTTTCACATGCACTGGAACACTACCAATTGAGATTTATCCCTGGCACGCAGGGGTGATTTAACATACACAAATCAATCAATTTACTACAACACATTAACAAAATGGAAGGAAAGAACCATGTGATGATCTCAATAAATGCAGAAAAAGCATCTAACAAACTCAATATCCATTCATAATTAAAACTCTCAACAAAATTAGCATAGAAGATACTTATTTCAATGTGATAAAGGCCATATATGAAAAGCCCACTTACTATGATAAGTGGGGGGAAAAAAATGAAAACTTTCCTTCTAAGATCTGGTGCAGGGTACAAGGGAAGAACTCCCAATCCACCACTTCTTTTCAACATAGTAGTGGAAGCCCCAGCCATAGCAGTTAGATAAGAAAAAGAAATAAAAGGCGTTCAAATTTGAAAGGAAGAAGTAAAATTATGTTTGTAGATGACTTTGTCATGTTCATATACATAGAAAACCCTAAAGACAATCCTATTCACAATAGCAACTAAAATAATTAAAAACTTACGAATAAAAGCCAAAGAGATGAAACACTGTACACTGAAAACAGAACATTGATGATGGAAATTGAAGAAGACACAGATAAATGGAAAGATGTCTTCTGTTCATGAATTAGAAAAATTAATATTGTTAAAATGCCCACGTTACCCAAAGTGAACTATAGGTTCAGTGCAATCCTTATCATGATCCCAATGGCATTCTTTACAGAAATAGAAAAAAAAACAGTCCTAAACTTTGTATGGAATCACAAAAAAAACTCAAATAGCTAAAGCAATTTTGAGTTAGAAGAACAAAGCTGGAAACATCACACTTCCTGATTTCAAAATACATTACAAAGCTACAGTAATCAAAAAACTATGGTACTAGCATAAAATAAGACATATAGACCAGTGGAAAGAACAGAGAACCCAGAAATAAATTCATGCATCTACAATTCTTCCACGAGGGTGCTGAGATCACACAGAGGTGAAGGATAATCTCTTCAGTAATGGTGTTAGGAAAACTGGATATCCATATGCAGAAGAATGAAATTAGGTTCTTATCTCACACCATATGCAAAAATCAACTTAAGATGGATTAAACACTTAAATGTAGGACTTGAAACAATAAAACTACTAGAAGAAAACATAGGGAAAAAGCTTCTTGACATTGGTCTGGGAAAGGATTTTTTGGATATGACACCAAAAGCACAAGCAGTGAAAACAAAAGTAGACCAGTGGGATCGCATCACATTTAAAAACTTCTGCATGGCAAGGAAACCATCAACAAAGTGAAAAGGCTTCCTATGGAGTGGGAGAAAATATTTGCAAACCATGTATCTGATAAAGAGTTAATAACTAATATAATACTGTATATCAACTGTAGTTCAATTAAAAAATGAAATATATAAGGTACTTATACAACTCAATAGCAAAAAAAAAAATAACAAACAAGGACAAACAAAAGAAAACAAAGCAAATAACCTGCTTCAAAAATGTTCAAAAGAAAACATACAAATGGCCAACAGGTATATATGTAAAGATGCTCAACGTCATTAATGCAAATGAAAACAACAAGATATCAGTTCACACATATTAGAATGACCTTTATCAGAAAGACAAAAGATAACAAGTATTGAAGAGGATATGGAGAAAAGGGAACCCTTGCACACTGTTGGTGGGAATGTAAATTGGTACCGACATTATGGAAGAGTGAAAGTTCCTCAAAAAGTAAAAATACAACTACCATATGATCCACCATTTCTGGGTATATATACAAAGCAAGTGAAACCAAAATCTCTAAGAGGCATCTGCACTTCCATGTTCATTTCAGCCATTATTTACAACAGCCAAGATATAGAAACAACCTAAATGTCCATCAATGGATGAATGGATAAATAAAATGTGTATATGTACAATGAGGTATTTTTCACCCTTAACAAAGAAAGAAATCTTGCGATTTGTGACAATACGGATGAACCTGGAGGACATTATTATGCTAAGTAAAATAAGCCAGATGCAGAAGGACATATACTGCATGACCTCACTTAAATGTGCAGTCTAAAACACTTAAACTCATAGAGTAGAATGGTGGTTGCCAGGGCTGGGGGGGAGGAGGAAATGGGAAGATGTTGGTGGAGGGGGGTACAAAGTTTCATTTATACAAGATGAATCAGTTCTGGAGATCTAATATACAACAACGTGACTAAAATTAATGATGCTATATTGTATACCTGACATTTGCTAAGAGAATAATTCATAAGTGCTCTCACTACACACACCCACAAAAATGATAACTATGTGAGGTGATGGATATATTAATTAGCTTGATCCTGGTGATTATTTCACAATTCTACCTTAAATATATACAGTTTTCTGTTGTCAACTATGCCTCAGTAAAGTTGGAAAAGATATATAAAGCCAAAAGAATTTTTAAAGAAGAGAACTAGTTGGAAGAGATATGGGAACATATGTATATGTATAACTGATTCACTTTGTTATAAAGCAGAAACTAACACACCATTGTAAAGCAATTATACCCCAATAAAGATAAAAAAAAAAAAGAAGAGAACTAGTTGACATAATATTAAAATATAGGAGGAAGGTCTTAGGTTTGAAAGAAACTTGTTTGTATTTATCAGAATTTAATGGTTCAGAATTGAAGTCTGAAAGAAGTATATCTGAAACTGTTTGACATCACAAATTGGCTTTAACTAGAAGATTCTCCTGCAGTTGGTGTTGAATTTTCAAAATCTTACTAATGAGGATCTTACTGAAAGGGATGGGCAAATAATCATTGGAAAAGTAAAGTAGAGGAATAAGTGGCCTCATCTTTTGCCCATACCATTTGACATTCAGATAATTTTGGAGAAATTCATATACATTGAATAGACAAAAAATTTGAAGCAGGGAACCCTAATTTGTTGTTTAAAAGAATGACTATGCTTTGCTATTGGGTGATTCACCAGGAAAAAAGTTTTCCTTAGTCTAAACTTCATTGGAATTATAATTCCGAAGCCTCAATCAGGACTGCCCTTGAGGACAAATCTCTCCCAGAGACAGAGCTTTATTAATTATTAATTAATAAGTATTTGCTTTAAATATATTATCATAAGTGTAGTAAGTATATTATTATCAAGTCTAAGTCTTAAGTGTAAGGTTTAAATATATATTTGGTGTTTCATACTTAATGTTCGAGGTTTTTTTTTCAATTTTTTTCAAGATTCAGTATTTTCTGCTGTTACGATATTTGAATGAAATTTCAATTTCAAGATTTAGTATTTTCTGCTGCTGTTACGATATTTGAATGAAATTTCAATTTACTACTTACTTATAGGAAACATAGGTTTAATTTATTGATGGTTTGACGTTTGAAACAAGTTGGGTAGCATCTATTTTATCAACCTTGTCAGGTAACTGTCTCCCAGGGGAGACAGACAGACACTGACTAAGACTAAGATCTTAGTCAGTGTCCCACATCACTGCCATCTGTGCCTCCTCCCCCACCCCATTGTCCCTTTAAATTACTCAGCAGTGAATTATATCACTTATGAGTAAACATTTTTTTTTACTGATTGTTTTTTAATAAAATCTAGTATTATACTGATAGATATGTATTATTCCTTTCTTTGATTTATATGTCATTCTTCCAGTTTTGCATCATTTACATTATAATATAAAAATTTCACGTAAGTTTTCATTTGTGGAAGTAACTGAGATGTTACAAAAGGAAATTTAAACATATCAAATTAATCTTTTATATTCCCACATTGTTTCTTGGAATCTCTGATAAATTCTGTATTCTATGTCTAAACCAGAGCAAAATAAATTGTGAATTTTTTCTGATTAAAATATGTGAAAAATATTTAGGCCTTATTAAATAGGAAGCAAGTATTTCTTTTAAAATGAAAGTTGACTTCTTTTGTAGTTCCCATTTTGTTCAAGAGATAGAATTGCATCTATTAAATGAATTATTAAAGTCTCCATGACTTTAGAGGACTAGTGTTTCCTGCCCAGTAGAACAAATCAGCAATACAGACCTTATAATGCAAATTGTAAGTTGTTTCTTTTTATCCTTCTTTTTTAAAGAATTATAAGAATCATAGGTACTCCTTGTTTAATTTTGCATTTAAAATAGTTTTGTAATATTTATTTTGTAATTTATAGTTAATTTGTTTTGACACAAATTTTATTTAGAGAAGAATATTATTATATAAATAAGTTTATATTGAAAATATGTTGGCTTAATAAATAAATACCTTCCTTATAATTATATTTCTGTATATCTTTGTGTTTTTCTCATTAACTTTACATAGAAAATGTTCTTTTGTGACAACAGAAAGTAGAATTTAAGTAAATTCTACAATACTTTCAAAGTCAAAATAGATTTGATATTGCTTTTATTTTATAAGATTGTAATATTTTTGTTTCCATGACCATTTTATCAATAGAAATTAAAATGAATTTTACTATTATTATTGAAGCTTGAATTTTGACAAAAAGTGGTATTTTTTAGTTTATCTTTTATAAATATATATATTCATTTCTAAGTATATAGTACAGATAACTACTAAAGCCATTTCCATCTATATAGCATAAATAATTATTAATCTTGGACAAGCTAAACTGTATTTTCTGGTGAAATATATCTTGTATGCTTCTTGACTTTTCAGTGTAGTCTTTAGATACTTCATATAGAGAATCATATAGTTCACAGACACTTCCCTTGTATTTTTATTGAGCATTACTAATACATATCAAGCTTATTGTTCTATAGAATACTTTTTGTTTTTAAATTTTTATTTTATTAGCTTTTCAAACATGGCGTATAATAATAAGTATATAGTATTTATCTTGGCTTCTAAGCTGAGTTCTAAAGTTAATTTTAGAATATTTTGAAAAGTATCTTGAATAGAAAATATTATGATTCCAGTTTTATGATTTATATATGTATTTTGAGGAAGCTGAAATCAGTTGCTGTATTTCAATGTATATAAAAAGCTAAACCATGAAATGTTTTCTCATAGTATATGTACTAAGCTATATTATTTGATCGCATGGCTTTCCCTTGTTTTTTATACTGCAGGTTGACATATAAGAAAGCAGTAGTGTTACTTGGTGTTTAAGACCGTGGACTCTGGAGTCAAAATGTCAGGGTTTAAATCCAGGTTCTACCATTTCCTAGATTTGTGACTTTGGACAAATGTATTACTCTTTGGGCCTCAGTTTACTCATCTAAAGACTAAGATAATATATAGTATTTACCTATCACAGAATTGTTTTGAGCATTACATTTTAAAATGAAAGAGATTATAATAGTGCCTGGCAAAGAGGAAGCAGTAAGGATTAGTGTTTAACATTTTGGGAGCAGGAATCGGCATGCCTGTATTCATATCAAGATTTTGTCACTGAATAATAATTTTAAGATCTGGAAAATTCTACTTATTCTTATTGAGCCTCAGTACCCATATCTGAAAAATTAGGTTGTAGTGAGGATTCAGTTAGATAATGCTCGTAGTGCACTTTCTAAAACAGCCCTTAGCAAATATTAAGCACTCTTTAAATGTTTGATATTGTTAATTTTGTTATTTGTTGGTCTTGGTTTTATTGTTTACATTAAAGTTTTAAAAATTTGGATATGAGAAAACAATACATCAGTGAATTTTGAATTACTAACTAACTCTAAATTTGATTCAACAAATTTATTTCTTCAAATCTGTAACATTAAGCTAAACAGTTTAACTGTGCGCTGTTAGAGATTTTGGAGGTTCTCCTTAAGAGGTAATATACATTTTTAAATAGCATTTACTTGCTTGCAGTGGATGATCTAGAATGTTTGAAAAGAGTAGATTTATCTATAGATAAATTAATCATAATCTTAGAAATATGTCAAACGGCTTTATAAGCAGATTTACAGTATAAATAAGAGTTTGGAGTAAATTCCATCTTATACTGAATGAAAATATATTTTATATTTGTGAGATCTGAGTTAGTGTAATTTTATTTAACTTTTTTGATGGTGTATAGCATTCATATCTTTAGGGTAATTTTGGTGTATTTTTCTATTGTAGTTTCATGGACAGGTGGGGTTTATCAAATGTTTTTATACCTAGAACTGTTACTGATCAACTTCTGGTATTATCTCATTTGAAATCATAAATGCTATTTCAATCCTGAGATAAGGATGAAAAATAAAAGTCTGAAGCTTTTTAATATTTTCTATTAGAAAACTATTTCTTTTCTACAATTACATTACTGTTTTAATATTTTAAATACAAAATGTTTTCAATGAACTGTAGGTAATGGGCATTTAGTTAAGCAATGGATAAAAAAGGAGTTGTATAGTATATTTACCTTAGTAGTATATTTGCCTTGTAAGTATAAGGCATCTTTCACCTTTTCTTAGTGAGAAAGATTCTTTTCGTAGTTTGTTCAAATTTCACAGTATATATTTATCTAAAAACTTGTAAAGTAAGAGATTTACCATTAAAGCCTAGTACCTGTCATCTGCCAGTTCGGTTTGTATTTAGTCAGTGATGTCTTTGACATGCAATTGGATGAGCAAAGGGGAAAACTCCCAACTCTTTTATAACGAACCTGACCTTCATCAGAGCATTATCCTCATGTTTCCTTCTGTTTACTAGGCATCCATAGTGAAGTAGTCCACTGACATTGCTAATATGTCAAAACCTAAACTCGGTACCTGCTTCTCTCCTACTGCTCTCTTAGCTCCCATGCCCTAAACCACCTGCCTTTCCTCTCGTATTTTTTTCATTTTGGTAAATGCTGTTACTAATTCACCCATTCACTCAAGCCAGAAACTTTAGAATTATTTTCAACTTCTCTTTATCCTCATCTTCTACATTAATTGACTGGGTTATTATCAATTGTCCCTGAACAAAGTCACCCCTCTTCTCTGCCACCACTGCTACTGCTTAGTCCTCATATTTTGCCGCCATTCACTCCCTGCTATTTTCCAGGTTTTCTATTGTTTTAAGCAATATTGTTCTACAAGTACAAAATATGTAGGATGGTATTCAAGGTTCTTTGACAGTTTGGCCCTTCCTTTCATTTCCAGTCATAGCCGTTCTGGTATATTCTTGGTCTTTCCTGAACACACATTCATTCGTGCATTTACAAATATTTGTATAATGTCAGCTGGTGGTGCTAGGTGCTTGGAGGATACAGAGGTAAATAAGACAGCCAAGAATGTTGCCCATTAGTGCTGATAGAATTCCATGCACACTGTTTCTCGTTTTGGATCATGCTCTTTCATCTGCCCTTTACACTTTAAGAGTTTCTAGTAATCTTTCATACCCTACCCAAGTGTCATCTCCTTTCTGAAGTGTTACAAACTTTGCCAGGTAGTATTCCTTCTTGTGTTTCAGTAGTACTTTATATTCTATACTTCTATTATAGTGCTTGCTATATTATACTTGTTTATAGTTGACCTTTCTCCCTAGGTTAAATTTAAAAGTGGGAGGAGAGGAGAGAAATGAAGGAGGAATACAGAAATAAGGATTAAGGCAAGGCATAGGAAGAGACAAGAAGGGAAAGAGAGAAGGAAAACAGGAGAAGCAGTATGAGCAGTAAAGACATAGACTCTGAGCGTGGCCTGTGCTTTTCATGCGTCGCCTCAGGGAGCGCTCGCCTCGTCAGGAAGCTCAGGGTAAAAGCACAGCTGCCAAAGCAGGAGTGAGAGCGACTTGACATTGGGAGGCAGCCCAAAGAGGCTGCAACCACAGGAGGCTGGAGTCCTGGCTGCTGTCGGACTTCCCCGAGGGCTTCAACTGGGCCCCTCAGGCTGCGTACCGGCTGAGCGCCGCCCGCCTCATTTACCTCGTCCTGCTTCATGTCACTGACCCAGTCGCCCTGTTGCCAGAATGAGCTGAGGTCTGAAAATTGCTCAGCAGGACCAGGCATAACACGGGCCTCTTCTCTTGCGGTTTCACTTGCCAATGACCACTATCTTGATAATTCCATGTAGCCAACAGGGTCTTGGTCCTCCCACCTGGTGTCAGGCCTGAGCCTCTGAGGTGGGAGAGCCAAGTTCAGGACATTGGACCACCGGAGACCTCCCAGCCCCACATAATATCAATTAGTGAGAGATCTCCCAGAGATCTCTGTCTCAGTGCTAAGACCCAGCTACACCCAATGGCCAGCAAGCTCCAGTGCTGGACGCCCCATGCCAAACAACTAGCAAGACAGGAACACAACCCCACCCATTAGCACAGAGGCTGCCTAAGATCATACTAAGTTCACAGGTATCCCAAAACACACCACCGGATGCGGCCCTGCCCACGCCAAAGACAAGATCCAGCCTGACACACCAGAACACAGGCCACAAGGAAACCTACACAAGCCACTGAACCAACCTCACCCACTGAGGGCAGACACCAAAAACAATGGGAACTATGAAACCGCAGCATGCGCAAAGGAGACCCCAAACACAGTAAGTTAAACAAAATGAGAAGACAGAGAAATATGCAGCAGATGAAGGAGCAAGGCAAAAACCCACCAGACCAAACAAATGAAGAGGAAATAAGCAGTCTACCTGAAAAAGAATTCAGAGTAATGATAGTAAAGATATCCAAAATCTTGGAAATAGAATGGAGGAAATACGAGAAACGTTTAACAAGGACCTAGAAGAACTAAAGAGCAAACAACCGATGATGAGCAGCACAATAAATGAAGTTAAAAATTCTCTAGAAGGAATCAATAGAAGAATAACTGAGGCAGAAGAATGGATAAGTGACCTGGAAGATAAAATAGTGGAAATAACTACTGCAGAGCAGAATATAGAAAAAAGAATGAAAAGAATTGAGGACAGTCTTAGAGACCGCTGGGAAAACATTAAACGCACCAACATTCGAATTATAGGGGTGCCAGAAGAAGAAGAGAAAAAGGGTCTGAGAAAATATTTGAAGAGATAATAGTTGAAAACTTCCCTAACATGGGAGAGGAACAAGTCAATCAAATCCAGGAAGCACAGAGAGTCCCATACAGGATAAACCCAAGGAGAAAAACACCAAGACACATATTAATCAACCTATCAAAAATTAAATACAAAGAAAAAATACTAAAAGCAGCAAAGGAAAAGCAACAAATAACATACAAGGGAATCCCCATAAGGTTAACAGCTGATCTTTCAGCAGAAACTCTGCAAGCCAGAAGGGAGGGGCAGGACATATTTAAAGTGATGAAAGGGAAAAACCTACAACCAAGATTACCCTACCCAGCAAGGATCTCATTCAGATTTGACGGAGAAATTAAAACCTTTACAGACAAGCAAAAGCTAAGAGTTCAGCAACACCAAACCAGCATTACAACAAATGCTAGAGGAATTTCTGTAGGCAAGAAACACATGAGAAGGAAAAGACCTACAATAACAAACCCCAAACAATTAAGAAAATGGTAATAGGAACATACATACCAATAATTACCTTAAATGTAAATGAATTAAATGCTCTAACCAAAAGATATAGACTGGCTGAATGGATACAAAAACAAGACCCGTATATATGCTGTCTACAAGAGACCCACTTCAGACCTAGGGACACATACAGACTGAAAGTGAAGGGATGGAAAAAGATGTTCCATGCAAATGGCAATCAAAAGAAAGCTGGAGTAGCAATTCTCATATCAGATAAAATAGACCTTAAAATAGACTATTACAAGTACAAAGAAGGACACTACATAATGATCAAGGGATCAGTCCCAGAAGAAGATATAACAATTGTAAATATTTAAGCACCCAACATAGGAGCACCTCAATTAGGCAAATGCTAACAGCCATAAAAGGGGAAATCAACAGTAACACAATCATAGCAGGTGACTTTAACACCCCACTTTTACCAATGGCCGGATCATCCAAAATGAAAATAAATAAGGAAACACAAGCTTTAAATGACACATTAGACAAGATGGACTTAATTGATATTTATAGGACGTTCCATCCAAAAACAAGAGTATACTTGCTTCTCAAGTGCTCTTGGAACATTCTCCAGGATAGATCATATCTTGGGTCACAAATCAAGCCTTGGTAAATTTAAGAAAATTGAAATCATATCAAGCATCTTTTCTGAGCACAACACTATGAGACTAGATATCAATTACAGGAAAAAATCTGTAAAAAATACAAACACATGGAGGCTAAACAATATGCTGCTAAATAACCAAGAGGTCACTGAAGAAATCAAAGAGGAAATAAAAAAATATCTAGAAACAAATGACAATGAAAACACAACGATCCAAAACCTGTGGGATGCAGCAAAAGCAGTTCTAAGAGGGAATTTTATAGCAATACACTCCTACATCAAGAAACAGGAAAAATCTCAAATAAACAACCTAACCTTACACCTAAAGTAGTTAGAAAAAGAAGAATAAAAATACCCCAAAGTTAGCAGAAGGAAAGAAATCGTAAAGATCAGATCAGAAGAAAATGAAAAGAAATGAAGGAAATGATAGCAAAGATCAATAAAACTAAAAGCTGGTTCTTTGAGAAGATAAACAAAATTGATAAACCATTAGCCAGACTCATCAAGAAAAAAAGGGAGAAGACTCAAATCAACAGAATTAGAAATGAAAAAGGAGAAGTAACAACTGACACTGCAGAAATACAAAGGATCATGAGAGATTACTACAAGTAACTATATGCCAATAAAATGGACAACCTGGAAGAAATGGACAAATTCTTAGAAAATCACAACCTTCTGAGACTGAACCAGGAAGAAGTAGAAAATATAAACAGGCCAATCACAAGCACTAAAATTGAATCTGTGATTAAAAATCTTCCAACAAATAAAAGCCCAGGGCCAGACAGCTTCACAGGTGAATTCTGTCAAACAGAGAAGAGCTAACATCTATCCTTCTCAAACTCTTCCAAATAGGTAGGAACACTCCCAAACTCATTCGTTGAGGCCACCATCACTCTGATAACAAAACCAGACAAAGATGTCACAAAAAAAGAAAACTACAGGCCAATATCATTGATGAACATAGATGCAAAAATCTTCAACAAAATACTAGCAAACAGATTCCAACAGTACATTAAAAGGATCATACACCATGATCAAGTGGGATTTATCCCTGGAATGTCAGGATTCTTCAGTATACACAAATCAATCAATGTGATACACCATATTAAAAACTGAAGGATAAAAACCATATGATCATCTCAATAGATGCAGAAAAGGCTTTCGACAAAATTCAACACCCATTTATGATAAAAACTCTCCAGAAAGTAGGTAGAGAGGGAACCTACTTCAATATAATAAAGGCCACATATGACAAACCCACAGCAAATATCATTCTCAATGATGAAAAACTGAAAGCATTTCCTTTAAGATCAGGAACAAGGCAAGGATGTCCACTCTTGCCACTCTTATTCAACAGTTTTGGAAGTTTTAGCCACAGCAATCAGAAGAAAAAGAAATAAAAGGAATCCAAATTGGAAAAGAACAAGCAAAGCTGTCACTGTTTGCAGGTAACATGCCACTATACAGAGAATCCTAAAGATGCTACCAGAAAACTACTACAGCCAATCAATGAATTTGGTAAAGTAGCAGGATACAAAATTAATGCACAGAAATCTCTTTCATTCCTATACACTAATGATGAAAAATCTGAAAGAGAAATTAAGGAAACATTCCCATTTACCACTGCAACAGAAAGAATAAAATACCTAGGAGTAAACCTACCTAAGGAGACAAAAGACGTGTCTGCTGAAAACTATAAGACACTGATGAAAGAAATTAAAAGACAATACAAACAGATGGAGAGATATACCATGTTCTTGGATTGGAAGAATCAATATTGTGAAAATGACTCTACTACCCAAAGCAATCTACAGATTCAGTGCAATCCCTATCAAACTACCAATGGCATTTTTCACAGAACTAGAACAAAAAGTTCACAATTTGTACGGAAACACAAAAGACCCCGAATAGCCAAAGCAATCTTGAGAAAGAAAAACGGAGCTGGAGGAATCAGGCTACCTGACTTAGACTATACTACAAAGCTACAGTAATCAAGACAGTGTGGTACTGGCACAAAAACAGAAATATAGATCAATGGAACACGATAGAAAGCACAGAGATAAACCCATGCACATATGGTCACCTTATCTCTGATGAAGCAAGATTATACAGTGGAGAAAAGACGGCCTCTTCAATAAGTGGTGCTGGGAAAACTGGACAGCTACATGTAAAAGAATGAAATTAGAACACTACCTAACACCATACACAAAAATAAACTCAAAGTGGATTAAAGATCTAAATATAAGTTCAGACACTATAAAACTCTTAGAGGAAAACATAGGTAGAACAGTCTGTGACATAAATCACAGCAAAATCCTTTTTGACCCACCTCCTAGAGAAATGGAAATAAAAACAAAAATAAACAAATGGGACCTAATGAAACTTAAAAGCTTTTGCACAGCAAAGGAAACCATAAACAAGATGAAAAGACAACCCTCAGAATGGGAGAAAATATTTGCCAACGAAGCAACTGACAAAGGATTAATCTCCAAAATATATAAGCAGCTGAATATGAAAAAACAAACAAACCAATCCAAAAATGGACAGAAGACCTAGAAAGACATTTCTCCAAAGAAGATATACAGATTGCCAACAAACATATGAAAGGATGCTCAACGTCACTGATCATTAGAGAAATGCAAATCTAAACTACAATGAAGTATCACCTCACACTCATCAGAATGGCCAGCATCAAAATATCTACAAACAATAAATGCTGGAGAGGGTGTGGAGAAAAGGGAACCCTCTTGCACTGTTGGTGGGAGTGTAAATTGATACAGCCTCTATGGAGAACAGCTCCTTAAAAACTACAAATAGAACTACCATATGACCCAGCAATCCCACTACTGGGCATATAACCCTGATAAAACCATAATTCAAAAAGAGACGTGTACCACGATGTTCATTGCAGCACTATTTACAATAGCCAGGACATGGAAGCAACCTAAATGCCCATTGACAGATGAATGGATAAAGAAGATGTGGCACATATATACAATGGAATATTACTCAGCCATAAAAGGAAATGAAATTGAGTTATTTGTAGTGAGGTGGATGGACCTAGGGTCTGTCATGCAGAGTGAAGTAAATCAGAAAAGGAAAAACAAATACCGTAGGCTAACACATATATATGGAATCTAAAAAAAAAAATGGTTCTGAACAACCTAGTGGCGGAACAGGAATAAAGATGCAGATGTAGAGAATGGACTTGAGGACGTGGGGAGGGGGAAGGGTAAGCTGGGAAGAAGTGAGAGAGTAGCACTGACGTATATACACTACCAAATGTAAAATAGATAGCTAGTGGGAAGCTGCTGCATAGCACAGGGAGATCAGGTCGGTGCTTTGTGACCACCTAGAAGGGTGGGATAGGGAGGGTGGGAGGGAGATGCAAAAGGAAGGGGATATGGGGATATATGTATACATATAGCTGATTCACTTTGTTATATAGCAGAAACTAATGCAACATTGTAAAGCAATTATACATGGCTAATGTCTGGGCATAACTTCTTGTTTTTGGTAGCAGGATCTGGTCCTCAACACCAGCTTCATATTCAGGCAGCACTCTTACCATTCCTGCCACCTTCTCCCTCACCCTCATCGCCCCTCCCTTACAATATCATTCTGTGCTCCATCCTCTGTGACAATATTACTGAGCCAGCTTTGAATAGGCTGTAATGTCATATCAGTTCTACACCTGGATGCCTGGCTTTCACAAATAACGAAAAGCTAGGAGATTAAAGCACTCATCATTGACTGGTGGGTGACTTCATTTTTAACAAATGAGTTAGATGCTAATTGTCATGGCTCTTCTGATTGAAAGAAAAATCTTGAAGGAGATGACATTTTAGTTGCTGCTTGAGCAGTGGGGGAAGAAAGAATAGGGGATATTTGAGGCTTAAGATTCATTCTCAACTAATAGTTGAGTATTATATGGAAGGCACTGGTGGTAGAAAAATTTAGTTCCTGTTTAACTCCGAATGACTGGTGTAGAGAGATAATGCAAAAGTTGAAAGAAAAGAGATTGCTGAGGATTGGAGAAGTTGGAGAAGGTTTTGTCTGTTCTCACTCTACCAAATCTCCCTGGATGATTTATGTATTCTCTTGAGATCAGATTCTCTTGAGAACCTGGTAGTTCATCATAACAAAGTTTCATGGAGTTTCTGGAATATATCATGATCTCCTGTCTCTATATGCACATGCTGTTTCTTCTGCCTGGAATAGTGTTAACTTGGCTAATTCTTAATAATGCTTAAAATATAATCACAGCAGCCATTACTTTCAGAAAAGCTTACTTGATCCTTCAACACTGAGTTAAGTATTTCTGTAGTTCTCGTAGTCCTTGTTCTTCCCCAGTCATAACCTTTATTGCACCATGTTGTAACTGCCTTCACTAGACTGTTCAAGGAAGACAGGAAATGGGTATGTGATAATGCCTGGTATATGGCTGCTGCTCCAAAAATATTTGTTGGTTGAATGAATGAGTGGGATTTGGTAGAGAGGACACTTGGTCACTCCAGGCAAGGGGAAGAGGGCAAACAAAAACAAGGCATGGGGTAATGCGTATAGCTGATTCTGAGGCAGTGAGTGGAATCATTTGATTGGAGTGTAATATTGAAAAGAGAGGCTGCAGCTTTCAACATGAGGAAGTCCAGAGTTTGTTTAATAAAAAAAGGCCATTGAAGCTTTTAGAGATAAGAAGAATAATATACATTCTCATAAATTCGATTAAGTGATAGACCTGTGCTTGGGAAATAAGTTTTTCTAATTCTTGTTTTAAAATTTTTGTAATACTTTTCAATGGACTTAAACATATGATAACTGCCTCTTTTAAACATATGATAACTCCTCTTTTATAGACTCGTCTTTTAAGATTGTACCCACATAATTTATAGGGAAAGTTTTAGAAGATTTTAATACTCTTGAATAAATTGAACAACTCATTAAACTGTGCAATTTGTTTTTCTTATAAACTGAACTGTTGTGAACTATGAAAATTTTTCAATATAATTCAAATAAGGCAGTAATCTAACACATGTATAGGGGTTTCCTTCTTGTTTGTAACTTGAAGAAGAATAAATGCTTACAGCTGTGACTTTTTTTCCCCTCTAGTATCTCCAGAGGCAGTTGGATTTTTGTCAGCTGTTGGGGTGTTTATTATCTTGATGCTGCTCCTTTTTCTCTATATTAATAAGAAGTTCTGTTTTGAAAATGTTGGCGGGTTTCCAGATCTTGGTTCAGGATACAGTACAAAGAAGAATTCACAAGATAAAATTTGTAAGTATCATATCGCTGCTTTTCCTTGTTTGGTCTTTCTGTCTGTACTATTTATTACTTTCTTTAACAAAAATATATATATATATATATAATAAAAAGCTTGATTTTGACATGTAGTAAACTAACCTTGAGCCACTATTCTGAGAGTAAAAGATGTATTAAGTAAATTATGTTCAGTTATCTTTTTATTGCCCATGAATTGCTATCATAGTGCATAAAGATGAATTGTATACCATCATTGAATGACACTTTTATTTTTCAAATATAAGGTATGCTTTTGAGCCTGTTATATGAACACATATGCTTTAAGAAGAAGGATATATCTTATTACATTTTATGCTTTAATCCATTGTCCAGATAGTTCCCTAGAGAGCTTTTTTCCCGTGTCCCTAGAAGGCTTTTGAAAGTATTCACCCTTTATCTTTACATGCTGTTGAATTCTCAGTGATGGATAATTTTATTGTTTGGAGAATGTGGTTTTCCCTGGTAACTTAGTGTATGAAGTCTGATTATGAAAATTAGTGTTCCTCTCCCTCCCTTGGCACCACAGGCGTATTATATGACTTAGTGTTACTAGATAGCAGGAAAGATGAGGGCTGTGAAACTGTTCTTTCTCTTATGAAAACATTTTATATTTTAAAATAATTACAAGAGTTCTTTATTTGCTATTTCCAAAGACTGGCTTACGTAAATGATAGCAGGAGTAAGTTGAAAATTGTAAAAGTAAGACATTAATTGAGAAGAATTGTAAGGAACAGTAGAAGAGAAACCTTGCTTTTCTTGTCCATGAATATATGTTGAAGAGGTGCTTTTCTCTTATTTCTGATAACTTAAAAAGTGATAGCCTCATTGTTTATGAAAATCTTATTATCGAATTACATCACGCAGCTTTTGCATTAGGAAACTATAGTACTTTATGTGGTTTTGGTTTGATCAAGCTTAATGTTTCTCATACGTCACTTCAGTCCTGTTTTTTCATCATTTGTGTAGAATGAACTGGTTAAAGATACCTCTTTTAGCAGCCTCCAGTAATTCTGTGTTTTAGCATTTTTGGTAAAAATGCTTTTACCCTTTACACTCTTAAAAATTATTGAGGACCCCAAAGAGCTTTTGTTTATGTGAGTTATAGCTATTGGTATGTACCAAATTAGAAGTTAAAGGCTAAGAAAATTTTAAAATATTTTTTATCGATTTATTTTAAAATATCCAACAATAAGCCTATTACATGTTAATATAAATGTATTAATTTTAAAAACTATATATTTTCTAAAACCAAAAAAAAAAAGTTTGGTGAGAAGAGTGACATTGTTTTACATTGCAAATCTCTTTAATGACTGGCACAGAAGAAGGAAGCAACTGGATTCTCACATCTGCTTCTGCATTCAGTCTGTCATATGGCCTCTGGAAAATCCAAGTGCTCATTTGTGAGTGAATGAAAATGAAAAGTTACATATTCTCTTACTCTTATTGTAAAAATAGTTTTGACCTTGAGGATCCATTGGAAAGGTCTCGGGGACCTTATTAATTTTTCTGAGGCTGTTTCTTATTCACTTATTAAATAAGAATAATAATATTTACCTCCTAGAGTTATTGTAAGATCAAGTAAGATAAAATTTGTGAATCACAATGCCTTACATGTAATAGCAACTCTGCAAATGTTCACCCTCTGCTCTTCCCTATTCTAACCTCTATGCAAAATTGTTTAGATATGTAAACAAATATATATTTAGGGGAATATATAGGGGAAACCCTTAATATATTTTTTATTTTGAAATGATATTGGTACTTTGTTAATAAGATAGGGTAGTTCCCATACATAGACTATTAATAAATAAACTAAAAAGTACATAATAAAAATCCTTTTTATACTTCTTCTTGCAGGTATAGAATAAAAACTCAATAGTATTTGAGGGGAAAATATTGTCTTGCTGCTGTTATGATAGCTGTGGAGTGGGAAAAAGTCATTACGTTTAAACCAAGTGGTTTTTTTTTTTGAAGCGTCTTTACTTCAACATATTTCTTCCATTGCATAAGCATTTACAGAAAAATTAAAAGATACAATGTGAAATACTGATATTGGGCTAATGAATAGCACCATTTAAGTAAATGTTAAATTCAGACTTGAAAGTGGTTGATTTTTTGAGAAGAGAAAATTCCATTTTTGCACCTTTTAGGAACAAGGAGTTAGAAAATGGCATTTTTCAAAAATTTTCAGCAGAATCTGCCTTCAGTGTCCTCTCTGGTGGACACAATCAGTAATGCTGTGGAAGATTTGACCACTGCTGTGGGGGAAGTCAGCTATGCTTTCACTGACTCGGTTGCTGAACAGGTAGCAAGTATGATAAGCGGCTTCCGCCCAGAAGAGGAAAGCCCTGCAGCAACAGAAGCTGTAGATACTTCTAAACGAGAAAATACCACGTTACCAGAAGTCTCTAAAAACACTAATTGTCAGAAAACACAATTCGATTTAGAGCACCAAGCAAATCGAATAAATAGCTATAATACTTCAGTTTCACAAAAGCAAGATCAAGGAATGAATGAAGAAGGAGTATTTAAACATATTAATAATAGGCAACAGACACTATCAAAATATCAAGAAACCGATACTGCTGGTGATTCTTCTTTGAAAGGCCAGATGAGTGATGGTAGGATATCAGTTAGCAAGCAGTATGCAAGGGCTGGATCTACTTGTCAAGAACTTGAAAGTACTGACAGATGTAGAAAATATGGATTAGGAATTTCCAATAATGGTAAGCATGACCTAAAGGAGGTAAGATTTCAAGAAATGCAAGAAAATTATTTAAAGAAGGCTGAAAAACATATTAAAAGTAAAGGATCCAAAGGGAATAAGTGTTCAGGAAATGAATGTTCTCCAAAAGGTATTTTGGAAAGCAATAGACATATGATACAGAAATCCATTAAGAAAAAAGACATACATCCAGCAGCATCAACTAATTCTAAAGGTAAGTGTTATGGAAAATCAAAGAACAAATAAATCCAACAAAATACTACAAAGTGAAAGGAGACATAAAAACAAAGAAAAACGAAGCCATTTCTGCCAAAAAAGAAACAGCAAAGAGTAAAGATGAAAAATATTCTGAGATAATACCAGAAAAAGGTGAGGTCTCCTAATGTGAGTTTGAGTGATAAAATTTTCTCTTGATTTTTTACGTTAGGAAAGCATCCAAATTTCTAAATTTTTCTATACATGTCTGTATATCTAATTTAAGACTTTCTTGAATCCTCTTACTGGGAGACATTTTTAAAGTCATACAGTTTTTTTCTCACAGTCATTTCAAAAGCATTCATGTTATTTGTATACCTCTAATTTAGTTACTGCCCCTGGTCCCTGCATTATTTGGCCAATTTTAAGGGCCTTAATTTTACTTAATGCCCATTTATTTTTCAATCAGAAGTTCTGTGGTTTTCTTAAGTAGTGTGCATACTTTAATTGGAATTTATTTGGTGTGCTACAGTTAGATTTAAAAATTTTATATTTTTGTAACCAACCCTTAAGCCCTTTATACCGTGTTGCTCTTCACATCTTTCCTAGTAAGAATGTACCAAACGTTTTGTTTTTCCTTGAGAGCAATAGATTTTTATCTTATTGAATAACATGCTTCAGGATATGTATCTATTCATTTAGCCATACATTAAGAGTTCTATATGACATGTTTCCAATGTGTATACATGAACAATCTATGATTATTCATGAGTTCTCTTTGTAGAATTAAGATTCCAACTAAGCAGTTATAGTTTTCATCCACAATATTTGTGACAATTTTTAAAACAATTAGCTGACAGTTACTTGGTTTTGGTTGCAGAATTGCTTCATATCGCTAGTTAGTACACCTGGTTATCCTTTAGTCATTTTCATTAATTGCTGATCTGATCACAAGGCCAGAAGTACACTGGCTTTTATTTATAAAAGATACATACAGTATTTTTATGTATATTTACATTCTCATAAAATAACCAAAATACTGAGTAGCAGTAGAAATGAAGAAGACTGTTTCAGTTCTGCTACATGACTTTGTGCATAATAGGGTCTGCTATTTATCAATTATATGAATGTTTTTTAAATGGTATAATAGAGGCTGATCCAGGATGGATGAGCTAATTAAAAAGGAATGCCAATTTTTGGAAATACCTCCATTTTGAAGTCTATTCTTGTAGCAGTTTTTTGAATGTCAGATTCAGTGTTTTTTTGGTAGCCTTGGTTTAGTTTTGGTAGCCTTATTACTTGAAGTAGCAAAAATTAAAAGAGAAATAAAATTAAGAAGAATAGTTTACATATTATTTTATTCATAAAATAACAGTAGAATGGATGCTAGTAATAAATACTGCAGTAGCAATACAGAATTTTAAATTTTGTTTTGATTTGTTTTCATTAAGAAACATGCTGCTACCTAAAAGAAATCAAATATTTCTGCAGTATTCTAGATTATAGTCAGCACTAAACTGAAACATGTTATGTTCTAAAATCGTTTTGAAAATCATTTGACCCATATGGATTGTCCCTTCATTAGCTGAACTATAATGTTGCTAGTACCTGTGTCCTAGTTTCTGACAGAGCTTACAAGGTATAATAAGAGGAAGAAGAGTTTCCTTCTCTGTTCCTGAATGCAGGGCTACTTTAGGTAATATTTTGTAGTAGGTGAATTTCTAGTTACCCTCCTCAGAACTCTCCTGCTGCCTTAAGACCACCACCATGGTATCCCACAAGTGCTAAACCCTGGGAGTCAGAATGCCTAGGTTCTAGACTAGATCTGCCATCTCAGCAGATGCCATCTCTGTCCAATAGAACTTTCTGCAATGATGGAAAAGTTCTACATATCTATATTGCTTCATATAGTAACCACTGTCTGCATGTAGCTGTTGAGCACTTGAAACGTGGTTAGTAGCACTGGAGAACTAGATTTTAAATTTTATTATTTCTACTTAGTTTAAATAGCTGCATGTGGTTGGTGACTACTAAATTGGACAGTGCAGAATATAACATCAGTCATAGTTTCACCCTTTGATGGTTTTATTTTGCTGAATTAAAAGGTAGGACTTAGACTAGTGACGTCCAAGCTCCCTTACTTCTAACTGTAAACATTCAGTTTCTATCCCATATTTTAAAATTACTCATTCTGTGTCTCCCCACCTGAATTTCAAACATTGATTTGTCTACTGCAGATGATCTTAGCTGAGTATAATGAGAGAAATATCTAGACTGAACTAATAAATTCTGACTGCTATGGTCTCTTTATCCTTCTATAGTTATTTTATAATTCTGAGAAGGTTGCATCATGGTCTAAATGAATGTCAACATGATGCAGTTTCAAAATTTTTACCTTAAAAAAATGGTAATAACTAGTGTTTTTTTTGTTTTTTTTTTGTTTTTTTGCGGTACATGGGCCTCTCACCGCTGTGGCCTCTCTCACTGCGGAGCACAGGCTCCGGACGTGCAGGCTCAGCGGCCATGGCTCACGGGCCCAGCCGCTCCACGGCATGTGGGATCTTCCCAGACCGGGGCTCGAACACGCGTCCCCTGCATCGGCAGGCGGACTCTCAACCACTGCGCCACCAGGGAAGCCCCACTAGTGCTTTTTAAAATAATATAAAATTAATTAATTTACCTTCTGAAAAATTTATTTGAAATTTGGGTATATTCAAGTAGAATTTTCATAGTAAGTCTGCCTTTCACAGATAATGTGTTAAGCTTGGTGTATATGCTTCCAGACGTTTTTGTATGTACGTGTAAACTTATACTGCATGTATGTGTGTATATGTTGCATGTAGGCATACGTATGTTAATCTCTTTTCTTCTCTTTTCTCTTAACATGAGAAAAGCTTCTCTTTTCTCTTAACATGATGTGGTAGTTATTCTTTCCCTGTGAGTACTTGTAAGTCCACCTCCTCATTTTTAATGACTGTATAGTATATCATTGCATAGATGTATCATAATTTACTTAACCAAGGCTCAGTGATGCACATTTAGCTCATATTTATTTTTGTTTTCCTTTGCTGTTAAACACAGTGCAGTAAATTGTCTCAAATACATATCATTGCTCACTTGTTAATTATTTTCTTAGGCTGAATTCTTAGAAATGGAATTGGTAAATTCCTAGAAATGGGTCAAAGACTATGCAGATCAGAAAGTTTGATATGTATAGCCAGATTGCTCTCTAGAAAAGTTGTACCACTTACAATTCCATCGATAGTGTATGTCTGTCCATTTCTTTGTTCTGCTTCTAACACTGAGCGTCATCAGTTACGAAAATTTTGACTAAGATGATAACCAAAAACATCTCTTGTAGCATGAATTATTTGAATCAGGTCCATATGTATTGGCAATACTTATAACTTCCTTTGTGTGCTACTGATGCTTTAAAAATAATTGTGTAAGATGGAGAGCCTTATTACTCTGTTTACCTGTACCGTGGTTGGAAAATCCCTATGACTAATATTATTTATATAATTCAAATATACAAGTCAGTTTTTTCTATTAAAACATAAAAATCTAAAGCTTGGGCTTCTTAAATGAAAAACTATTTTTCTAAAGCTGAAAATTCAGATTGTGTGTATGTGTATATATATGTTTATATATATATATATTTGTGTGTGTATGAATATATGTGATACATATATAAGCATGTAACATGTATGTAACTATAGCAAATTCGCTACATTTTATTGCGTTATATTTTGATCTGCTCTCCTTGTCGTTCCAAATAGATAATTCCTACATTGACAAAGATGAGCATGGTTCGTCCTCTGAAAGTGAAGATGAAGCACTGGGTAAATATCATGAGGCCTTATCCAGAACACACAATTCCAGACTACCATTGGCAGATTCTAGACAAAAGAGCTATACTTGGGAAACAAGACAGAAATATAGCCCTCTCTCTGCAGAGTATGATGGATACAGTAGCGAAGCATCAATAGATGAAGGTAAGATAGGTTAAGTTGTTTTTTTTTTTTTTACACTATAGTATTTGATTATTTGTTTCTAAAACTCTAGGTGTCTGTGGTTGTACAATAAATAAGAGATAGCATATATGGTAGGGTCACATTTCTGGGAATATAATTTATTCAAATTCAAATCTTTGGGCTCAAGCCAAAAACCAAAACTAAAACCAAAACACCCAAAAGCAAAACACCAAATAATTTAAATACAGTGGTAATTCTCTCTTTTCATAATGAACATATGCCTAGCAATCATGAGATGGGAAGTGTGAATCTGCTGTTGTCTCAGATGGAATCAGTTCCTAAATACCTGTTACAGGAACTGATATGGTCTAAGAATCTCACAGTGTTGAATATGATTCTAGTGTGTAAATGAATGCTTTTTCATTCAGTATGGGCCCTAACATGAGCCAGATACTTCATGTGGCATGAAGCAGAAGGAGTGGTGATCTCTTCCATGTAGGAGGAAAAACTGTCTGAGATAGATTTATTGAGAGCCAGTACTGTATAGTACGAGACTTTAAGGGAAATTTAAGGAATTTTCAAGGGTTTTTTTGTCCCCTGTTGATTTTTGCCTCATGTGCTGACATTGACATTAGAAGTCAACCTATGTAGAAGATACAGGTCCACTCTCAAGTGTTTTTATATCTTTCTAAAAGAGAAATAAAAAAGGTTTTACCATTACCTAAAGCATTTTTATTTCCACATCTAAGTAAGTTGTTTGTGTGATTGATACAATGTGTGACTACTCCTAGTAATTATTATATTTATGCCCAGATATGAAGAAAAGAGCAATATATTTTAAATAGCATTTTTATTATTATATCAAACACAATCTAACCTTAATATTGTAGCTGTGGTTTGTGTTTTGGGGCCTGTTACTATTGATGACTTACTCTGGCACATACAGTTGTCAAAGGAGTTAAATTTTTGTATTTGGCTTCATGCTAACTAAAGATTGATATACCTCCCTTTTATTTCTGCTAGTACATAGTACAGTAAGAAATTAATCAAATATGGAAGGCTTATTATGAGATGCTAGGAAAGAAATAAAAAATATTAGACATGGACTCTACCCTCAAAATTACCTTTCTTAGTACTAGAGAAAATAAGACATGTGCTTACAAAGATAACTGAATAATGTAAACCCTGGCTCATGAATAGTAGAGCAGAAAGAGAATGGGTCTTGAAGCCTGATCCTTGTTCACATTCTGGCCCTGTGACTTACCATATTAGCGGCGAAACCTTGGGCAGTGTACTTGATAGTTTCTAGGTTTGTTTCATTGTCTCTAAGTGTGAATAATACCTTGCTGATAGGGTTGTCATGGACATTAAATGGTATGTGTGGTGTTTTTAGCATAGTGTCTGGTGCGTGATAGGTAAGTGATCAGTAAATGGTAGTCATAGTTATGGGTGGTGAAGCATTGATGGTGATGATAGTGAGTAGCTGCTGGCAAGCCCTGAGTGTGTAGTCTGTGACCCTAGACACTTCCCTTTCTGCAGCTTCAGTTTAGGGTTTTATTTTTCCCTGCTCACTCCTTCTGCCTCTCTGCTGGCTTGATTGCTTCTTCCTTGTAGTCCTGTTATTCTCGCGTGGCTCAACAATCTGTGGGAAAAGGGGCGAAGAGAGAAGCATAATCTCAGTGGCTCTTCTGTTCCTGCCCTCACCTCTGGAGTCACCCTCTCATTTCATTTCACCTATATATTTAGGACCCACTTGTACTTTTCTACCATTTCTACCCTAAATCATTTGATAAAGCACCCAGGGTAGATTGATTTTAGGCATTCTGAAATTATTTATTTCATAAACATTTGTTGAAAGTTTTTTTATGTGCCATACTAGATCCTGTGGATGTAAAGATGAATAAAAACAAGCTTGTTTTAAAGAGCCCACAGACTGGAGGAGGATGACCAGTGAGTACATGTGTAATGTAGTGTGTTAAGAGGTCTGCTAGTTACATGAACAACGTGATGTAAAAATACAGAGGAGGACTGAGACTTTGTTTGGGAGGTGGCGAAAGGGGAAGTCTGATGTATGATGCAGCCTTCACAGGATAGGTGAACTAGACTTGAGGGAGAACTGTTCAACCACCATGTAATAGTGATTGCAGGAAAGCAGAAGACAGTGTGTTTCAGTGTCTTTAACCTAGGATCTGTGCTGAATGCCATGCTCAGGAGTTTGGATGTTGTGTTATAGGGAATGTAGAACCCTGGAAGGTTTTTAAGCTGGATAGTGTGGCACTTTTAGGTCAGTGTGTTTAAGAAGGATTATTTAACTACTGTAATAGAAGATGAATTGGAGGTAGGAACTACTGGAGGCAAAAGGACTGGTTAGATAAACAGTGATGAGATCCTCATTAGCAATGTTAATTGAGGGACAAAGAATTTGTAGATTGAGGGATGGTCTCAGTATATCCTGGTGAGCGACTGAACATATGCAATGAGTAAGGAATTAAGATTGTTTAATTAGTTTAGAAAGCATAAGAGAAGTAAGTTTGTGGGAGGGAGATAATTTAGTTTCAGTCATGCTGAATTTGAGGTGTCTGTGGAATATCCAGGTAGAGCTGGATATCCTTGTTGTTAAAATACTGTCATTGGGATTTAGGATGGGGAGATGAACAAGTGGTAATGTAAGATAACAGTAGACTAGGAGGATAGTTTTTTGTATCATAGATTATTGCTAATTGAAAAATCAAAGATTGCTGTGAGTGCAAAATACACTCAACAGCAATCAGTGGAGTCAGGGAAGAATAGGAAAACTTGATTAGAGAGGGAGATTTCAGAGCTCCAGATTTTAGAGAAAAGCAATTTCAAGTGATAGTAAGTTCTGAACATGCCCACAGGCAAAGATGCAGAAGTACGTATAAAATGCTAAAAGGTTTTAAGGAAGGGAGTGAATTACCATCCATTGGGGAAGATGTGAGAGAACATCCATGAAAATGGCAATTGGGTTCAGCTTTGAAGAATGGGTATAAAGTTGAAAAGAATAAGCAGAGGTATTTTAGATAGAGGGAAGTTCATAAACGCCAGAGTACGCAGTGGTAAAATGTAGGGACTATTTCAGGACAAGAGAAAAGTCCTCTTGACTCTAACATAGGTGTATGTATGTATATGTGTGTGTGTGTGTGTATGTGTGTATATAAGTATATATATGTATCAGTATATCAGTATATATACTGTATATTAGTATACACACACACACATACATATGTAAAATAAAAAAGAAAGAGGTGAGGTCTAAAGCCTGGAGTGCCTCAAGCCTGGAGTGCCTCACTGAGTAGAAGTTTGGGTTTAATTTGTTAACCAGTGAAAACTCACTAAAAGTTTTTCACCAAGGAACCATGACCAGATGTGCTTTAGAAAGAGTAATGTAGCAACAGGAAGGCTATAGGAAAAGACACCAATTAAGGAGGTCTTTGGAGTCATCTATGTGGGAAATGGTAAAAATCTGAATTGAAGTAGTGGCAAGAGGAATATAGGAGGATAGGAGAGACATTACAGAGGTGCAATTTACTGGATTTAGGAACTAAATGTATTTGGAACATTAGAAAGAAGGAAGGAAGTGTCAAAGATGACACTAGTTTCCAGCAAGTATGACTAGGAAAATGATGAGGTCATTAATATAAATAAGAAATCCAGAGAGGGATGGTTTTTTCTTGGATGGTGGGTTGGGGTGGAAGATAAAAGTGGTTTTGTGTATATGGTAAGGCAGAATATTTAGGCAACTGGAAATGGCTGTGGATCTTGAAATCATGAATGGAGTTTGGGAGAAGGTTTTTTTCAGATTGTATATACTTAGAGAATAGGAACCAAGGGAAGGGATTAAATTGTTGAGGGAGAATATATGGAGAGAAAAGATAAGAGAGTCATTTCCTTTCATTAACAGAGAATTAAGGATGTCACTTAAACAGAGAAGAGAAAGTAACAACCATAAAGTGGAGAACCAGGAGAATGTTGCATTTCATCAGACACGGAAGGAGAGTTTCGAATGCTACACCACAGAGAAACTGGGGAGGATGAGAATTCAGACAAGCCCCTTTGTCCAGTAGAAGATGATCAGTTACTTTCAGTGTACATTTTAGTAGTGTAGAATCATACATGAGATTGAAGGTGGTTAGGAGAGAATAAGTGGAAGAGAGTGTACATTTGCTGCCTGCACTTTCATACCACTTGTTCTCTATCAACTTTCAGAGTCAAGAATCTTGAGAGGTAGTTGAAGGGGTTCACCTTCTCCCTCCAACCCAACAATAGTAACCCTCCTCTGGTATATATTTGGGAAGGATGGGGATTTGTTTCTAATACACATTTGAGTCTCTGCCAGGTGGTTGTGCCTCTGCATAGTTGACTCAGGAGAAGTACTGCTCACTTCATGTCTGGTCACCTAAGAGGGCTACTGAGTATAGTTCTCTTATAGGATTTGGTTCATTCTCCTGAGGTACAAGGAAAGGGATCGGTAGAGTAGGTTATGCTTCTCTTTACTGCTCTGACCCTTTGTTCTGCATACTATTCTGCAGGTTTATGAAGGTAACACTTGACTAATGTGGGTTGAGGTGACTAAAGGGAATTATAAGGTAGAAGGAAAAATATTTTTAAATGTACATTTTTTACATGACATATTGTTACCTCATTAGGGCTGGTAAAGAACCATTACCCCATTTCTCAATCTCTGAATAATTCCAGTAGAGAAGCTTTGGAACAGCCAATATTGGAAATATCTAAAGAGTAGAGAGGGTCAGGGAGGGCCTGGATAGGGATTAGGAGGACCAGTGCAAGAGAACTTTCTGATCAAGTAGGGAGAACTACCATTCATTGAGCTCCTACTGTGTGCCTGACTCTGATAGTTTCTGTACACATTGTTATACTTAGGCTTCACTGCAACACATTGTGGTAGATAAGATTATTTCCATTTTACAGAAGTGAGAGGAGATTTTAGATCAAATAAGTAATTTTTAACCCAAGGTCACACAGTAAGTTTATAAAGGCTGTACTTGTCAAGTCCACTGCAAAAATGAATGATGCTTTAGCTTCTGTTTGGTCATCACTGCTGCTTTAGTGTCCTCCCTAAGTCTCTTTCATTCATAATTAACCCCTTCAGTTGGGTCCTTTAGAGCAGTTTATATATTATAAATCTGAAATACAGATACTGTAGAAAAAGTAAGAAAATATTATGGCCTCTATTTGTTGATCATATTTTCTCCTCTAGGTGGCCATGTTAATCTTCCATTTTTTTGGAATACAAAAGGGGATAATATCTATAAGAAATTTTTCTAGGAAAAATAAACATTAAAATAATTTATCAAATTTCTTTGTTCACAATTTTAATTTATTTTACTTTGTTGTTCTTAAAATTAAGCAGATTTTCTGATAATCCTCTTATTTTAAAAAGGCCTAAGAGTTAGATAGTAGGTTGTGATATCTTGTTTAAGTTGGTAAGATAGAACAACCTTTGAAATTCCATTCATGCTATTTAGTACTTCCCATTTTTATATTAGATAGGAGAAGCCTATTAGATTTTATATAAACAAACTTAGTGTAAAATTATTAGAATGTCTCTGTTATTTATAGCTTTGCATTCTCAGTTCACCATAGAGATTACCAAGCTATATTTACATATGGCGGAATAGCTATATTATTAAAAATCATATGATGTTATTTTTTTTGGTGAGTTAATTTTAAATGCTATTAAAAATAATTTCCAGCATCACTTATGTCTTAAGGGTACATGTAACCCATATATATATACACGCACACACTTGCCACTCTCTTTCTATGGCTGCTTCACAAGCTCCATGCTATTGATTTTGATGTTTTCTTAAAATTAGGGTCATTAAAACACATTTCTTTATTCCTTTTATTTAAATGTTACTTTTAAAATAATTTAGTACTTAAGAGTAATAAATTCTTTGTTTATATTTTCTTTAAGTGTATTTTAACTGCTTTATATTGTTCTGTTGATTTTCACAATTTCTGTGTGAAGAGGGTAAGTATAAAAAAATTGTGTCTGTGTTTTCCAGATGCCTTTGACACAAAAATTTTTAGTCTTAAAATAGTAAAAGTTATTTATATTACATGGTTTATTTAGATTTTTGATAAGCCTTTTCTTTGACTTCAGGTTTTTGTTCGTGAACATTTCTCCTCTGAAGAATTCTTTATTTTGTGTGTGTGTGTGTGTGTGTGTGTGTGTGTGTGTGTGTGTCTGCACTCTAAGTATGACCAATTTGGGGAGAAATTGATCTTGAAGTCTTTTCCTGCATCTTTGTGTTTTGGAGATCTTTTTATGTGATGAGATCAATTGTTACTAGTAGTGTAGAATTCTTTTATAGTTCTACTTTTGCAGGCCACCTGTGACCTGTAAAATGAGATGTCTTTGTGCAATTTAGGTAAAGGCATAGCCTGCTGGGTGGATGAATTAGAAAGCAGTACCACCTTTGAGCAAACAGTTCATCATGAGAATATAGCTCAGTTAGCAGATACCACCTATGTAAGAAGAAAAAGGCATTCCTTCCTCTAGGTGTAAGCTTTGGTGGACCCAACGCACACTGTACTTAAGCACCCCCCTCAGCCAGGTACTTATTGCAGTGCACAGCCTACACAGCCATACACAGTGGTCCTAAAAACCTATTTTTATGCACTTCCAGTCTTAAAATAAGCTGGTGGGATTGCTGTGTTTTCCATGGTAAATCTATATATATCTTTCATAATTTTTTTTGTCTGAGATACTTATCTAGTAGTGGAATGATAGAAATTAAATCATAGACATTAAAGATATCCTTAATTGACTGATTACAAAACTGACACCTAGAGACGTGCAACTTTACTAAGATCATACAGTTCATTAGCAGCAAAACTGAGGCTCTAAGTGTTTGTAACCAGAGAACAGGTCAGTGCTTTTAAAAAGAACTATTCAGTAACCAAGCGAGTAAATAAGAGAGATACACTATAAATCGAACATGGCCTGTGTCCATTGCTAGGGGTTGAGGCATGTCTGGGAAGTGGAGGAATAATGCTAATGGCAATCTGACAGTTAATAGGACCTGACACTTTACAGGTTTCTGTTAGCAAATCCTATAGGAACTCAGTCTCAGATACATTTAGGGAGCGTTACATAGAGTCACAAATGGACTGACAATAATCTTATTACCTGAGGGCAATAATGGGTGGTTTAAACTGACTAGAACATCTGTATTTGCCGTAAGTTTAAGCTTACCAACAAGGTACATCTCCTAGGAAACTGTCCCTAATGAGGGAGGCAAGTGTGTTGGTACTTTGTGAGGTAATCTCTTTAAGGAAATGGAAAACTCAAAGCTATTTCTGAAGACTAGGCCCAACATGGCTGTCAACTTTGGAGCCCAGGGAAGAAACCCTCACTGTTTTAGAGTATAGTAGAAATCTGGAGGATAGCATGGTGGGAAGGCCCTATGGTAAAGGAGCCCTCCAGCCAGAGGGATGTTTATTAATGTGTCTACAGTAATATATATGTTTATTGTGTTTCAAGCTCTGCTGAAGTCTTTGTATAGAACTTAATTTTATCTTCACAGAAATATTTTAATTTTATTACTTACTTATCTGTTTAATTAATTAACTTTGAAAAAGCAGCAGCTTAGAGAGGTACATTAACATGCCCAAGATTGCTATCTCATTGTTCTAAGAGAATTTCATGAAGACTTTGGACACCTAGGAAAATCAAGAACCATACAACTGGGAAATATCTGGGGTTTTGGTCTCAAACTTAGATATGAAGCATATTATGCCTGCTGTATTTAGCAGAAAACTTGAGCAGCCCTTAAGGAAATACTGGTGATTTATTACTTTACCTGCTAGGCTTATTCCAAAAAGCCAGAGCTGTTTTTTTGAGATACTATAAAACTTCATGATGGACTATTGTGGGAAATCACTTAGATAAGGGGAAGGATTTGGGGAGTTGGTTCCTATGGGAAGTATTCCAGTTATCTTGGGTACAGAAATCTAGAACTAGTCTCCTGTCACCTGCAGATGTGATTGTATTAAGCATACCACAGCAAAGAGCATAAGGGTCTATGCAGGTGGCACACTACCTGTGCCTGCAGTGTTACACCTTAGTTTTATTATTATTTTTTAATGTTTGGCAGAAATCTTGACTGTAGACCTTTGCTTTAGAATATGTGATAGGAGATTTAGGAAGCTCCATCTAATATTGTCTTTGTAACAGGCTCAACAGTAATAAAGGTAACACTATCACTATGATACTTAGGTATAGTTCTAGGAACTGTGAGAAGGCAACTGTTGTTAATATGGGCATCTCTGATAATAATAATAAACTAATCAACCAATAAAATGCTACACCTTCCCTTGTGATGGACTGGTAGGAACTTAAATGGTAAATACTAAGAAGTTAATGTCTTTCACTCATGTTCATACCACCCAGAATCAAGCACCATTAGTACTTTAGCATATTTTTTCCAGAAATTTTTTATGGCTATATTTTAAAAAACTATATGTAGTAATACATTGGATACATTTTGCTTTTAAAAATTTAACCTGTTAGGGTGGAGAGGGATGAGTACTATTGGCTGCCACCTCATCACACTTCCAAGCTGGAAACATGCACTGTGGGGAGGGAGGCTGCTAGTACATGCAGTAGCTAGGCACTGAAACTCGTGTGGTTAGCCCTGGGAGAGGACTCCATCTAGGTGCATGGAGACAGCCCTGAGGGCCTGGGATGTGGTCTGGACCGAACCCAATGTCAGTACGTGCATAGCAGGACATGACCATCAGAAAATACCTCAAGACAAACAATAATGACAGCACATATTGGGATGCAGCAATTGCAGTTCTAAGAGGGAAGTTCCTCAAGAAACAAGAAAAATCCCAAACAACCTAACCTACCACCTAAAAGAATTAGAAAAATAAGAAAAACGAAACCAAATGTCAGCAGAAGGAAGGAAATAAAGATCAGAGAGGAAATAAATAAAATAGAGGTAAAAAAAACAATAGAAGAGATCAATAAAACCAAGAGCTGTTTTTTTGAAAAGATAAAATTGACAAACCTCTAGTCAGGCTCACTAAGAAGAAAAGAGATAGGACTCAAAAAAACAAAATAAGGAGTGAAAGAGGAAAAATAACAAATGATACTGCAGAAATACAAAATATATATAAGAAAATACTATGAACAGTTATATGCCAACTAATTGGACAACTTAGAAGAAATGGACAAATTTCTAGAAACATACAGCCTGCCAAAACTGAGTCAAGAAGAAACAGATAATTTTAACAGATCAATCACTGAAGTGACATAGAATCTGTAATAAAAAAAGCTTCCTGCAAACAAAAATCCAGGATCAGATGGCTTCAATGGGGAAATCTACCAAACATAAAAAGGAGAACTTACACCTATCCTTCTCAAACTATTCCAAAAGATTGAAGAGGAGGGAAAACTCCCAAATTCATTCTGTGAAGCCACCATCACCCTGATATTAAAACCAGACAAAGACACTACAAAAAAAAGAAAATTACAGGCCAGTATCTTTGATGAACATAGACGAAAAATCCTCAACAAAATATTAACAAACCAAATCCAACAGTACATAAAAAGGATCATACACTATGATCAGGGTGGATTCATTCCAGGTTTGCAAGGATGATTCAACATATGCAAAGAAATCAGTGTGATACACCACATTAACAAAAGAAAAGACAAAAACCATATGATCATCTCCATAGATGCAGACAAAGCAATTGATAAAATTCAACATCCATGCATGACAATAACTTTCACCAAAGTGGGTATAGAGGGAACATATCTCAACATATTAAAGCCATTTACAGCAAACCCAACAGCCAACATAATACTCAGTGGTGAAAAGCTGCAAGCCTTCCTGCTGAATTCTGGAACAAGTCAAGGATGCCCACTCTCACCACTTCTATTCAACATAGTATTGGAAATCCTAGCCACAGCGATCAGACAAAAAAAAGAAGTAAAAGGTATCCAAATTGGAAGGGAGGAGGTAAAACTGTCACTATGTGCAGACGATATGATACTCTATATAGAGAATCCTAAAGACTTCATACAAAAACTGTTAGAACTAATAAATGGATTCAGCAAGGTAGCAGGATACAAGATTAACATACAGAAATCTGTTGCGTTTCTTTAACAATGAAATATCAAAAAGAAAGTAAAAAACCAATCCAGTTTAAAATCATGTCAGAAAAAATACCTAGGAGTAAACTTAACCAAGGAGGTGAGAGACCTATATGCTGAAAACTATAAAACATTGATAAAGGAAACTGAAGAGGATTCAAAGGAATGGAAAGATATCCCATGCTTTTGGATTGGAAGAATTAATATTGTTAAAATGGCCACACTACCCAAAGCAATCTACAGATTTAATGCGATCCCTATCAAATTACCCATAACATTTTTCACAGAACTGGAACAAATAATCCTAAAATTTATATGGAATCACAAAAGACCCAGAATTGCCAAAGCAATCCTGAGGAAAAAGAACAAAGCTGGAGGCATAGCCTTCTCAGACTTCAGACAAGACTACAAAGCTACAGTAATCAAAACAGTGTGATATTGGCCCCCAAACAGACATATATTATAGATCAGTGGAACAGAATAGAGAGCCCAGAAATAAACCCACACACCTGTGGTCAGTTAATCTACAACAAAGGAGACAAGAATATGCAATGGAGAAAAGACAGTCTCTTCAGCAAGTGGTGTTGGGAAAGCTGGACAGCTACATGTCAATCAATAAAATTAGACCACTCCCTCACACCATATACAAAAATAAACTCAAAATTGTTTAAAGACCTATATATAAGATATGACACCATAAAACTCCTAGAAGAGAACATAGGGGAAACATTCTCTGACATAAATTGTAGCAATATTTTCTTAGATCAATCTTGCAAGCAACAGAAATAAAAGCAAAAATAAATAAATGGGACCTAATCAAACTTAAAAGCTTTTGCATAGCAAAGGAAATGATCAACAATACAAAAAGACAAACATATGGAATGGGAGAAAATATTTTCAAGTAATACAGCCAACAAGGGCTTAATTTCCAAAATATATAAACGGCTCATACAACTCAATATCAGAAAAACAATCTAATCAAAAAATGGGCAGAAGACCTAAATAGACTTCTCTCCAAAGAAGACATACAGAATGGCCCACAGGCGCATGAAAAGATGCTCAGCATTGTTAATTATTAGAGAAATGCAAATCAAAACCACAATGAGGTATCACTTCACACCTGTCAGAATGGCTAGCATCAAAAAGTCTACAAATGGGGAATTCCCTGGTGGTCCAGTGGTTAGGACTCCACACTTTCACTGCCGAGGGCCTGGGTTCAATCCTTGGTTGGGGAATTAAGATTCCGCAAGCCTGTGCAGCACAGCCAAAAAAAAAAAGGAGGGGTTTGTAAAGCACCTATACTCCGATAAAAAAAAGGGGGGGAACTCTCCTATACTGCTGGTGGGAATGTAAATTGGTACAGCCACTATGGAAAACAGTATGGAGGTTTCTTTTTTTTTAATTGTTTTTTTAAAAATTAGTTATCTGTTTTATACATACTAGTGTATATATGTCAGTCCCAATGGAGGTTTCTTAAAAAACTAAAAATAGAGCTACCATATGATCCAGCAATCCTATTTCTGGGCATATATCTGGAAAAGACAAAAACTAATTTGAAAATATACGGGCACCCCAGTGTTCATAGCAGCACTGTTTACAATAGCCACGACATGGAAACAACCCAAGAACCTATCAGTATAGCTAGTGGGAAGCAGCCGCATAGCACAGGGAGATCAGCTCAGTGCTTTGTGACCACCTAGAGGGGTGGGATAGGGAGGGTGGGAGGGAGGGAGACGCAAGAGGGAAGAGATATGGGAACATATATATATGTATAACTGATTCACTTTGTTATAAAGCAGAAACTAACACACCATTGTAAAGCAATTATATTCCAATAAAGATGTCAAAAAAAAAACAACCTATCAATAGACGATTGGCTTACGAAGATGTGGTATCTATCTTTCTGTCTGTCTGTCTATCACATGGAGTATTACTTAGCCATAATAAAGAATGAAATATTGCCATTTGTAGCAACATGGATGAATCTAGAGAATATCATACTGAGTGAAGTAAGTCAGACAAAGACAAATATGATATCGTTTATATTTCAGAATCTAAAAAATAATACAAATGAATCTGTATACAAAACAGAAAGAGACCCACAGGCATAGAAAACTAACTTATGGTTACCAAAGGGGAAAGGGAGCGTGGTGGGGAGGGATAAATTAGCGGTTTGGGATTAACAGATACAAACCACTATTCATAAAATAGATAAGCAATAAGGATATAAATAGGGAGCTATGTTCGATATCTTTTAATAACCTATAATGGAAAAGAATCTGAAAAATATATATGTGTATATAACTGAATCACTCTGCTGTACATGTGGAACTGACAAAATATTGTAAATCAACTATAATTTAAAAAAATTTAACCTGAAAGCTAAATGTTCCCTTGATCCCTTCACCCTTTCTCAGAGGCAACCATTATAACTGGTATATATGCTTCTGGTCCTTGTTTTCATACTTTACATATACATATAAACTGTTCGAAGAAAGTATACTTTTGTGTGTTTTTAAACTTACATTAATGTACCTTTTTCCTTGTGGGAAGAGGAGTAAAGTAGATAGTAAAAGGAAGTCAGGAAATATCAGTTAATGGAACAGCTGGATAAGATCAGAATTTTTCCTCATTAGACTCTGAACTTCTTTAGACCAGGGACTGAGTCTTCTGTTTTTGTTTTATTTTTTTTAAAGAATCAATTTTATTTATTTATTCATTTTTGGTTGCGTTGGGTCTTTGTTGCTGCACACGGGCAACGTGTAGTTTCTGTAGTTGTGGCAAGCGGGGCAACTCTTCACTGTGGTGCGCAGGGTTCTCCTTACGGTGGCCTCTCCTGTTGTGGAGCACGGGCTCCAGGCACACGGGCTTCAGTAGTTGTGGCACACAGGCTCAGCAGTTGTGGCTCACGGGCTTAGTTTCGCGTCATGTGGGATCTTCCTGGACCAGGGATCCAACCCGTGTCCCCTGCATTGGTAGGCGGATTCTTAACTACTGCACCACTAGGGAAGTCCCGAATCTTCTGGTTTTAAATACACCTTTCCTCCTATCCCTTCGTGCCTAATGTAATCTGATTAAAGCCATTAAGTAATTTTCTTAGGGTGGGTTTATATCTCAGAGAGTTAATCTAAATTAATTTACAGTTAGTGCACCTGTGGAAGATTCATTATAGGTAGAAGTTTCTAAATTATCACTTGTCTATCTAAAACAAAAGAAGTTAAACAGGAAAAAGGGGGAAAGGAAAACCTAATCAGAGCATTAAAACATGAAATCATAATTGTCTATTTATGATGTTAACTCCTCATATATCTTTCTCTCATTTTTTCAGAAGTGATTCTGACTCTGTACTGCTTAGTTAAAAATCCATCACTGAGAAAGAATGTAAATAGTTATAAATGAATACTGGAACTGAAGAATATATCGGTGTTGTGTTGGTTTCTTATTAAAAACTTTATCGTGAAGACAATAATTAGAAATTGATTGATTTCCCTATACTGTTTTCCCAGTTTGCTCTTCCAAGTTTCTCATTCTGCACGTTGAGTGTGGTACAGACTTAACTAGGCATTTGCACTAAATTTATTTACATGTCCTCTAAACTTGTTCACAACACTTCTGAAATTTTAGCACTTTTTTTTTTAAAGAGTTTGTCTTGAAACTAAACCTCAGTGTGAGGAGAGATCATTCAAATATCCTTTCTTTCCAGTTTCTGCTATAACAAAAGATAGAATATGAAGTTAAGGGAAGAATAAGGAAGACAGTTATGACCACGAAAGCATGAACCAAATTGTTTATATGATAATGTCAGAAGGCTATGTCTTACCTGTCCCATGTTTGGGCAGATATTAATCATGGTTTGAATTTCAGAAGGAAAGGGAAAAGAGACCTGAGTGAATGCAAACTTTTATTGGGCAATGGGGATAGACTGTGAAAGTGGAATCAGACATATAACTATACAAATCATACATCATGGCATACTCCTGCTCCATTCATGTTGAATAATTACTGAGCTGTTTCAAAGAGGAAAATATCAACTTAATTATCAGTTTTTGGTGAAATGAAATTGAGGTTCTATTTTAATTTTAAAATTCTGAAAAATCTCTCATCTAAGCAGTCTTGATGTGGGGCTCTCCTTTGGAGACTTGCTGCCTTTGAGAAAATAAATTACATTGAAATCTCTGATGCGTGAATTCAAAATTACATTGAGAAGCTGAGAGGTGTTTTGATGCTTTGGCATATCTCTTTCCTTTTGCTTGATATCTACTCAAAGGATAACGATTTTCTTAGAACATATGGTTATATTTAAGTCTCTGAGGTGTTCAGAAATACCGTCAACTGAAACTAAGGTAATTTAAATGGATTTTGAGAATTCGTATGGTAGTTATTTAAGGCCTAGACAGTTACGAAGAAAGTTCTTTTCTTTTTACAATTTAAACCATCTTTTAGTTATTGTGCCTTGTCTTAGTAGTTAAGAGAAAAACATACTATGGGATTTTGGTCATTGGTAACTTTGGAAATGCTTCTTTAAGTATAAATTTAATTAAGCATCAATTATCTATGAGGAAAATATTTATAAACTAAATCTTTTAAAATTTCATAATGAACAGCTTTTTCAAGATGATAGATTAAAGTATTTTTGAAGTCTAAAAATCTGTATTTTTACTACATTGACAAAAGATTAATTGCAGTTCCATAAATTACATTAGTTATAATATGTTGAATGATTACACTATAGTAAACACTATTCTAAACACTTTACATAAATTAACTCTCTTAATTTTCACAATACTCCTAAGAGACAAATGCCGTCAGTGTCCATATTTTGCAGATGAGGACACTAAGCACAGTGAGGCCGAGTAACTTGTCTGAGGTTGTACAGCAACTGTGTGAGGGAGCCAGGATTCAAATACAGTCATCTGTCCTCAGATCTGATGCCCTGAACCTCTCCACTGAAATACCTCTGTCTTTTTACATAACTTTTACACCTAAATAAGTTCTTAATATTGCTGTTTTTATTGTGTAATACATGTTCATTATTGAAAAAATCAGAAGTTACAGATGAACGAATAGAAGTTACTCATATTCCCACCATCACAAAACTATTACTTTCATTTTCATGTATCCTTTTATAGATATTTCTCTTTGCATGTGTATTTTTAAATCAAAATGGCTTCTATTTTACAGTGTGTAGTAATCTGCTTTTGTTCGACTCAAAAATATAGTTTTCCTTGCCAATATGTATACTTCTATGACATCAAATATACAAATTGTATAATATATTACTACATGGATGTACCATATTTATTTAGTAATTTCCAATTACTGACATTTAGTCTGTTTCTTATTTTTCCTTATGAATAAGGTTGTTCTTAATAATTCCTAAAATTTGACTTCTTTTCTACCGTGTTCTTTGACATTCTCTGTTCCTTCAAGATACTGACTTGAATTGCACTGCTCAGAGGAGCTTTTTTCACTCTGTGATTATGTTTTCTGTGTGTTGTTTTTTTTTTTGCGGTACACGGGCCTCTCACTGTTGTGGCCTCTCCCGTTGCGGAGCACAGGCTCCAGACGCGCAGGTTCAGCGGCCATGGCTCACGGGCCCAGCCGCTCCGCGGCATGTGGGATCTTCCTGGACCGGGGCACGAACCCGTGTCCCCTGCATCGGCAGGCGGACTCTCAAACACTGCGCCACCAGGGAAGCCCTGTGCTTATGTTTTTAATAAGGCATCTGGATGTGATTTGTGCATGTTCATGTTTTGTATAGTGCCAAAAACAATTCAAGGTGCAGTACATTTGTGAGGGCATTGTAGTGACTCAGAAATGGTGGTGTTAAAAATATTTAACAACTGGTATGGTAATATAAACTAATATATTAATCAAGAGGAAATAAAAATTGAATATAGTCATTTTATTCTCTACCTAAATTAAAGTTTTTCTATTATAAAACTAATTACCAAAGGGTATAAGTTATAGGAAAAACTATCAAGTTATTCTAGTAATTTCATACTCATTTAATTGTTTTTAGATATTGTTGCTATGATCTTCTGTTTGCTGCTATTACCAGCTAAATGATATGCTTTTCTGAGCCATTATTTGACATTGGGAACTATCTCAAACTCTTCCAGTTATTTTCCCATTAAATTTGTAGTCATTAGTTGATTTGTCTTAATAACTAGAAACTTTCTCAAAATAGTAATGTTATTTATGATACAGAATCCTATATCAGCTTCTGCTGAACTAAAAAATTATATGAAAATGTTTTCTAGTCTGCATAATACTGACATATTTCTAATATATTCACTATCTCTAGAAACACTAAATGCACAAAAATAATTTATTGGAATGCTATATTTAATAAAGTTGAATTTAATCCATCAAGATAGATGAGAGAGAAAGAAAAAGAAAGAGGTGAACTTGGGCGCTTTGTTTCTGAGCTGCCCAGGTTTGAATCCTGACTCTGCCATCTTCCTCTCTGTGCTAATATTTTCTTATCTGGTAAACAGATGTGATGCTAATAAATATAATACCAAAACAAGCTAATATTTGTTTATAACAGTGCCAGTCACTGGACAACTGATAGGTAAAGGTTAACTCTCATTTTTAGTAATGAAATTAATATTATTATGCCAGTGTTGGGTAGGCATTCAATGAGTGTGTGAAACTCAGAAGAATATTAGGAAGGGGTTCCCTGTCCTGGGCATCTCCCCAGCTTCATATTGCCAGCCTACCGTGATCTCTGTCCCGTTACAGGAATGTTTGCAGTGCAATACCAGGATGATGCCTGCAGTGACTTCCATTACCACCTACTCCTCTGCCATCCTTAGATCTTTCAGAGCCAGTCCTATAGCGGCTGTAGTTACCATAAGGAGTTGCATGAGGGGATGTAGACAGGCAGCAGGTAGCTATAACTTGGGTAGACCAGATGGACATTGAGCATTCGTTTGCTGGAGGGCCAGTGCCAATAGTGTCTCCTCCTGTAGTGTCTGTGGGAACATGTCAGGATAGGGCCTGGATCACTGCTGGGTGGGTGCTAAGGCATCCTTTACCCAGGGCTTCTGAGGTAGCCAGATAGGAGGCCTTAGGTTAACCTTCTAGAGTCTCTATGGTGTCCAGGAGATGGAACTTGGGGTGGCTACTTGCTAGACAACAACCAGCCTAAAGGAAGTTTCCAGATGACGAAACTGAAGCTATACTGGTACTATATGGTGAATGTCAGCCCTGAGCTGATCGCTGATCATGGTTTGATTACTAGTGAAATAGGTAAAGCCCAATACTTTACCAAAAATTATTTCCTAGGGGTAGTATATGTGTGTAGGCAATATATGAATGCTTAATATTTACACTGCTATTGAGAGATCTCCAGCATATATTAAGTGGGGAAAAAAAGCAAGGTCCAGAAAAATGTGTGTACTATACTACCCTTAATGTGAGAAAGGGAGAATATGTTTGTATTTGCTTATATTTAAAAATAATGGAAGGGAAGACAAGAACTTTAACAAATAGTTCCCTGCAAGGAAGGGAGGGATGGAAGGAGGGAATGGGGTAGAGGGGACAGGGATGGAAACTAGACTTCTCTGGAAAGCCTTGTTTTACATAATTATAAAACAGAATTAAATTTAAAAACACACCCTAAAAACCAAAAGTACAGTAAAACAAAGGAACTTAGTTGTGTATTCAGTTAGCTTAACCATACAGAGAGGGATGTTTAATTTTTTTGTTTTAAGTGAAAGTTAGGTTGGTAGGAAGATGTTACTGTAATCCAAAGGGCATATCATAGTTATCACCTGCAGTAATAGCAGTGGGGATAGAAATAGGGAGATTTGAGACATATTTTGTTATGAAGATCGACGAACTTTCAATTCAGTATGGGGGGGGTGACAGAAAGTGAGAAATCTAGGGTAGATTCCTGGGTTTTTGGTTGATCAGTGAGGATGGTATGAGAAAAACTAGGATAAAAATTAGGATTTTGTGGACATGTTAAGACAATTTGAGATATCCACTTAAAATATCAATTTTATAGTTCACTGTATGTATCTGAATACATACATTTCCTTTCTGCAAGGAAAGATCTGGGCTAGAAATATGAATTTGGGAATCATAACTGTATACATGGTATTTAAAACAAGTAGCTGGATACAAAATTAATGCACAGAAATCTCTGGCATTTCTATACACTAATGATGAAAAATCTGAGAGTGAAATCAAGAAAACACTCCCATTTACCATTGGAACAAAAAGAATAAATTATCTAGGAATAAACCTACCTAAGGAGACAAAAGACCTGTATGCAGAAAATTATAAGACACTGATGAAAGAAATTAAAGACAAATACAAATAGATGGAGAGATATACCATGTTCTTGGATTGGAAGAATCAACATTGTGAAAATGACTCTACTACCCAAAGCAATCTACAGATTCAGTGCAATCCCTATCAAACTACCACTGGCATTTTTCACAGAACTAGAACAAAAAATTTCACAATCTGTATGGAAACACAAAAGACCCCGAATAGCCAAAGCAATCTTGAGAACGAAAAACGGAGCTGGAGGAATCAGGCTCCCTGACTTCAGACTATACTACAAAGCTACAGTAATCAAGACAGTATGGTACTGGCACAAAAAACAGAAATATAGATCAATGGAATAGGATAGAAAGCCCAGAGATAAACCCACACACATATGGTCACCTTATCTTTGATAAAGGAGGCAGGAATGTACAGTGGAGAAAGGACAGCCTCTCCAATAAGTGGTGCTGGGAAAACTGGACAGGTACATGTAAAAGTATGAGATTAGATCACTCCCTAACACCATACACAAAAATAAGCTCAAAATGGATTAAAGACCTAAATGTAAGACCAGAAATTATCAAACTCTTAGAGGAAAACATAAGCAGGACACTCTATGACATAAATCACAGCAAGATCCTTTTTGACCCACCTCCTAGAGAAATGGAAAGAAAAACAAAAATAAACAAATGGGACCTAATGAAACTTCAAAGCTTTTGCACAGCAAAGGAAACCATAAACAAGACGAAAAGACAACCCTCAGAATGGGAGAAAATATTTGCAAATGAAGCAACTGACAAAGGATTAATCTCCAAAATTTATAAGCAGCTCATGCAGCTTAATAACAAAAAACAAACAACCCAGTCCAAAAATGGGCAGAAGACGTAAATAGACATTTCTCCAAAGAAGATATATGGACTGCCAACAAACACATGAAAGAATGCTCAACATCATTAATCATTAGAGAAATGCAAATCAAAACTACAATGAGATATCATCTCACACCAGTCAGAATGGCCATCATCAAAAAATCTAGAAACAATAAATGCTGGAGAGGGTGTGGAGAAAAGGGAACCCTCTTGCACTGTTGGTGGGAATGTAAATTGATACAGCCACTGTGGAGAACAGTATGGAGGTTCCTTAAAAAACTACAAATAGAACTACCATATGACCCAGCAATCCCACTACTGGGCATATACCCTGAGAAAACCATAATTCAAAAAGAGTCATGTGTCAAGTTCATTGCAGCTCTCATGTTCATTTCATAGCCCGGAGATGGAAACAACCTAAGTGCCCGTCATCGGATGAATGGATAAAGAAGATGTGGCACATATATACAATGGATATTACTCAGCCAAAGAAAGAAACGAAATTGAACTATTTGTAGTGAGGTGGATAGAACTAGAGTCTGTCATACAGAGTGAAGTAAGTCAGAAAGAGAAAGACAAATACTGTATGCTAACACATATATATGGAATTTAAGAAAAAATGTCATGAAGAACCTAGGGGAAAGACAGGAATAAAGACACAGACCTATTGGAGAACGGACTTGAGGATATGGGGAGGAGGAAGGGTAAGCTGTGATAGGGCGAGAGAGAGGCATGGACATATATACACTACCAAACGTAAGGTAGATAGCTAGTGGGAAGCAGCCGCATAGCACAGGCAGATCAGCTCGGTGCTTTGTGACTGCCTGGAGGGGTGGGATAGGGAGGGTGGGAGGGAGGGAGACACAAGAGAGAAGAGATATGGGAACATATGCATATATATAACTGATTCATTTTGTTGTAAAGCAGAAACTAACACACCATTGTAAAGCAATTATACTCCAATAAAGATGTTAAAAAAAAAAACCAAGGGACTCTATTTTAATGATGCCTATTTATTATATACTACACTATAATCAAATCTGCCCCACAGACTATTCCAGATTTTTGATTAGGATAATATTGACACAGTGAATTTCAGTAATGTGGACAAATGGAGTATGCTTTTTAAAAAAAAATCATGTAAAATATTATACTCCTTTGTATTGGCATCTCAGTTTAAAATAGTTCCCCCTTCTCTGAGGACTATCTCTAATTTCTAGGGGTGGAGCCCCAGCAGTTACATCTGTATTTCATGACCGTACCCCTGTGGCTGTGGTTGATTGATCCAGCGTTCTAAAGAGAAGGTGCGTCAACTTCCACTTTTGGGTCCCTAGAGGGATCCTGGTTCATGCCCCATTTTAAAGGCTTAGTTTTTCAGTCGTTTCTTGGATCATGTGACATATATCCTTTTTCATATACATTTATATCTCTAGCCTACAGTAGCTCTAGTTGGTTTCTGTTGCTAACTAATACAGAAATGTATGTGGAGACCCTTGTGTTTTACTATCTGAGGCTCTGTATTGAGTTTTGTTAAATTTTGAGAACCTTTAGAAATTTCACCTCAATTTTTCCCCCATTTAAGCCATTGCTGGCATCTATCCTTTTGTGGAAAACTTCTATTGCTTGAGACAATGTTTTAGTGAATCAAGGGCATAAGAATCTTTTGTTTCAGTTTCAGAACTTGTCAGGGTGCTTCCTCCAGCAAATGTGATGGATTTATTCTTTTTGGATCTAATAGTGTTGATATTAAAGATATCTTCCTGCTCAGACATTTTTATTCAAAGGATAAAAGTGTCTTAAAAGTTTTCCCCTTCCTTGGAATTTTCAGAAAGTGATTCTCTTTATTTTTTGATTTTTATTTTGTTCATAAATTTATTTATTTTTGGCTGCGTTGGGTCTTCGTTGCTGCACGCGGGCTTTCTCTAGTCGTGGCAGATGGGGGCTACTCTTCGTTGCAGTGCGCAGGCTTCTCATCGTGGTGGCTTCTCTTGTTGCGGAGCACGGGCTCTAGGCAAACGGGCTTCAGTAGTTGCGGCACACGGGCTCAGTAGTTGTGGCTCACGGGCTCTAGAGGGCAGGCTCAGTAGTTGTGACTCATAGACTTAGTTGCTCCACAGCATGTGGGATGTTCCCGGACCAGGGCTGAAACCCCTGCAATGGCAGGTGGATTCTTAACCACTGTGCCACCAGGGAAGTCCTAAGTCTCTTTAATAATACTATATATTCTTATTGAATATATATATGTATAAAATTTTCACATGTATTTAGATTTTAAAATAATAGAAGCATTCAGTGCTGCACACATTCAGTTGAAAGTTTCTAATACAGTGAAAATTGTGGAAGTTAATTTCATCAGTGTGAATTAATCCACAAAATATTTTCCTAATGTATTTGACAAAACCTTGTCAAATGAAGATCTGTTTATTCAGAATAATGCTAAATATAAAGTAAATGCTTTTCCCAAATTAATAAGATTTCTGTACATATGAGGTGCTTTGAATGCATTTAATTTGAAGTTTATTTATTTCAGAATGTTACATTTCCAATTAATACATTTTAAATT